>NW_027223755.1:108004857-109225503 GCF_028538775.1 Myotis yumanensis | reverse complement strand
CTGTACCAATAAGCAAAGGCATTTAGTTACCATAATAACACAATTTTTCCCAATTCAATCCGAACATTTCTTTGTCAGGTTCATCTCTGCCATTTTTAAGGCCAAAACAGTCTCGGGTTTTTATTCTGTACACAGCAAAAGGTCAAGTTCAGCTCAAAACTATGCGCACTCGTTTTTAAACTGGCCTTTTCCCTTTATGCATGCACAGAAATCCCGGATGCATTTACTTGGGAAGGGGGTGACCTGTTTTCACAGATCATTACTCAGATGCCCACCTGACCTAAGTCCTGAAGCCACACAAAGGAGGGGAGAGGGCAGGCCCCCTCCCTCCACACTCGCATACTTTCACCAGACATTCATTCAGAGTTTAAACAATAACAACTTCCCAACTCCTGAGGGAGCTCTACAGCCTCCCCCAATCTCCTTGAAATGATCAATCACAATACCCAAAGGAGCAGTCTGAGTCCGTCCCATAACATCCGTCCAGTAAGTCCACAGAAAACAGAAAAACACAGACACAGACAAACAAGAGGGTCCCAAAGAACAGCCTTCCAACTCCATGGAAGCAAAAACTGAAGTGGGAGCGAACCGCCTGTAAACCGAAAACGATGGCTGCGCCAACCAAGTGGCTGCGCACCAACCAGCGGGAGCGACCCGCCTGTCTCAGATTGAGGGGGTTCCTACAGACCTTCTGACTCCGCAGAAGCAAAACTACACCCCTCCAGATGGAGGGCCGAGGCGTCCCCCGACTCCTCCTGCCCTTGATCCCCCTGTGCGTCCACTTAAGATCATTGTGGGCGAATACAGATTTCAGAAGTGAGCTCACACAGGACAGATACAAAACACACAACGACACAGACACCTACCGCGGTCAGTCAGGCCCTCCAGACTGGGGGGTCCCTGGATGGTGTTGGGGATCCCGGCGAGCCCCCAAATGTTATGCCCAGATTTCAAGATCCCCACAGACCAACAGGGAGCCAGCCACGTCCGATGCAAAAGCATAAGAGTCTGTATTCGAGCTAGCTCAGCTCCCGCACCTCGACGACACAGCAGCAGGAAGCAGAGAGGCCTTTCACTTTCTCACCTATTCCAAAACCCCTTTCCATCTGGCAATCATCAAAATGTTCTCTATGAGTCTGTTTCTATTCTGCTTGTTTGTTTATCTTGTTTTTTAAATTCCACATGTAAGTTAAACCATCTGGCATTTGTCTTTCTCAGTCTGACTTATTTAACTCAGCACATTATCCTCTTGGTCAGTGGTTCTCAACCTTCCTAATGCTGTGACCCTTTAATACAGTTCCTCATGTTGTGGTGACCCCCAATTTTATTGTGACAAATTGAACATAATTAAAGCATAGTGATTAATCAAAAAAACAATATGTAATTATATATGTGTTTTCCGATGGCCTTAGGCGACCCCCAAAGGGGTTGCAACCCACAGGTTGAGAACCACTGCTCTAGGTCCTTTTGTATTCTAGGCAAATGGCACGATTTTATTCTTTTTTTATGGCTGGGTCATATTCCATTGTATATATGTGCCACCTTTTCTTTATCCATTCATCTGTTGATGAACACTTAAGTTGCTTCCATATCTTGACTATCGTAAATAATGCTGCAATGAACATATGGATACATATGTCTTTTCAATCTAGTGTTTGGGTTTCTTCAAATAAACATCCAGAAGTGGAATTGCTGGTTCTTTCTTTGACTCTTGCTATATCCTTTGTTTTAAAGTCTTTTTTCATCTGGTATTGCTATCCCAGCTTTTATTTTTTATTTCCATTTTCATGAAATATCTTTTTCCACCCCTTTACTTTTAGTTCGAATGTGGTTTTCGATCTGAAGTCTTTAGTTGACAGCATACGTAAGAGTCCTGTTTTCTTCTCTATTCAGCTATCCTGTATCTTTTGATTGAAACATTTAATACATTTGCATTTAAAGTAATTGTTGATAGACAATGTATTTATTACCATTTTATTATTCATCTTTTTTTTAAAGAAGACCCTTCTTGTAATATTGGTTTGGTGGTGATGAGCTCCTTTAGCTTTTTCTTGTGTGGGAAGCTTTATCTGTCCTTCCATTCTAAATGATAGCTTTGTTTGGTAGATTAGTCTCAGTTGTAGGCCCTTGCTTTCCATCACTTTGAATATTTTGTGCCAATTGTTCTAGCCTGCAAAGTTTCTGTTGAGAAATCAGCTGACGCTTATGGGAGTTTCCTAGTAGATAACTAGTAGCTTTTCTCTTGCTGCTTTTAAAATTTTCTCTTTGCATTTAACCTTTGCCATTTTAATTAAGATATGTGGGCCTCTTTGGGTTCATCTTGTTTGGGACTCTGTGCACTTTCTGTCTTGTGTGTCTTTCTCCTTTACCAGGGTAAGGAAGTTTTCAGTCATTATTTCTTCAAATAGTTTCACAATCCCTTACTCTCTTCTCATTCTGATACCTCTATGATGTGGATGTTGTTATGCTTGATGTTGTCCCAGAGGTCTCTTAAACAGTCCTCATTCTTTATTTTTTATTCTTTTTTTTTTTTTTTTTTTTTGCTGGTCTGATTGGGTGTTTTCTTCTACCTTGTCTTCCAAATCACTGACTTAATCCTCTGCTTCATCTAATCTGTTGATTCTTTCTAGTGTACTCTTCATTTCTGACTGTTTTGTGTGTTTTTTTTTAATGGTTTCTATGTCCTTTTTATGCTGTTGAAGTTCTCACTAAGTTCCTTCTGTATCCTTATAACCATTGTTTTGAACTCTGCATCTGGTAGTTTGCTTGCCTACATTTCATTTAGTTCTTTCTGGAGATTTCTCCTGTTCTTTCTTTTGGACATATTTGTCTCCCCATTTTGGCTGCGTCCCTGTGTTTGTTTCTGTGTATTAGATATATCTGCTATGTCTCCCAGTTTTGTTAGGATGGCCTTAAATAGTATCTGTCCTATAAGGCCTATTGGCACAGCCTTCCCACTCGCTCTAGGTGCTCCAGGTGTGCCTCCCATGGGGGCTGTGTGCACCCTCCTATTGTTAGTTGAGCCTTTTTTGCTGTTGGCAGGTCAGTGGGAGGGATTGGCTCCCAGGCCAATGGGCCATTTGAGGTCTGGCCACAACTAAAGTGGAGGAGCTGCTCTGTGGGGGCCAACCCCATGGAGCAGGACTCACTTCAGTGAGTTCTTTTGCCCAGTGAGTCTTCCCTTTAAGTGTGTTGCTCATGGAGATAGTTGGGTGGTGCTCTGGTTTGGTCGGAAGCTGGCCACTGGGTGCGTTGGCTCTGGGGCCTCCTGGGAAGTACAGGCCAGGGTCAGCCACCACCTGTACCTTGCCTGGGGTCACCTGGCACAGCTACAAAGCAATCTGCATATGGCTGCTACTTGTGCTGGGCATTAAGGTGCCTGGGAGAGGCCAGACTGTAAACCAAGGCCAGCTACAGAGCCTGGGGCCACTTAGCAAGAGGTAGGGGGCACCCTGAGATCATATGCTGCCTCTTTGGGTTTGTGAACCTCTGAGAGATTTTAGGAAAGTTTGCAACATGAGCCAAGACAGATAATTTGTATGGAAAAGCCAGTGGAAGCAGCTTGGGTGGGTCTGCAAGTTGGGTGGGGAGGGTGGGTAGAACATTGTTATCCAGGTTGATGGAGACTCGGATATGACACTCGCCTGCACCTGCAGTGGGGAGGGCTCAGCAAAGGAACAGTGGTCTCTCTTAACATTTCAGACAATTCTGTTCCTCCCCATATGTCCCTGATGTGCTGATCCAGCGCTGGAGCTCAGAGAAAGTGAGTCTGAGTAAGTCCATGCATGGACCCTTTAAGAGGAACACCTGGGACTCCAGCTGCCCTCCTCACTCAGCCACAATCCCTGCTGGTTTTCACAGCCGGAAGCTATGGGGACTTCTCTTTCTAGCACTGGGACCCTGGGCTGCGGGGCCTGGTGTGGGACTGGGACCCCTCATTTCCCCTGGCGAACCTCTGCAGCCAAGATATCCCTCCAGGTTGTTTTAAAATATGTTTTTATTGATCTCAGAGAGACAGGAAGGGAGGGGGGAGAGAGAGAGAGAGAGAGGGAAGAGAGAAGAGAGAAGAGAGAAACATTGATCGGCTGCTTCCTACATGCCCCACACTGGGGATCAAGCCTGCAACCTAGGCATGTGCCCTGACCAGGAATTAAACTGTGACCTCCTAGTTCATAGGTTGATGCTCAACCACCGAGCCAAGCCGATTGGGCTAGGTTCTTTAACTTTTAAACTGAAATTAGTCAGTAGGGTATTTTTTTCTGAACCAAGAAACAATCCCTCTGTGATGAATTATGCCATTAGAGGGCAGAAGAAGTTGCAGTTAGTTCTTTTAAAAAGCAATTTTTTCCCCTCTAACATTTTTTTTAGATTACAAACTCAACGTTTACACAAAAACACAAAAGGTTAATTAACATTTGAAAAAGTTAAATGTCACTGGAAATGAAAGTGCCAATAAAACAAAGTTCCCTTGCGTTCAGGCAGTTACAGCCCCTGTAGGAAGCCCAACAGCAACCCAACTCACCCTCCCACCTCGGCACCCGGCAGGCTCTGCCTGTGATTGGGTCTTCATTAAGTTTGTCCAGATCATAATACACATTCTCAGTTTCAGGCTATATATTTTATGTTTTTATTTCTAGCAAAGCTATACATAATTTAAAAAGTCATACATTTCTTCAAGATGGAAAACTTGCGTCTCCTGCCCTACCCATTGCAGGCTGACTCCAAATTTTTCAGAGAAAATCAATTTCAACTCGGCTAGTTCTTTGTTTACGAACACACACATGCACACTTGTGATATATAAAAAGCATATTCTTTATTTCTTGATTTTTCAGCCTCAAGTATTAGTTATTACTGATTTTAGCACCTCCTTCTCCCCACCCCCACATATGTATATATCCTATCCATCCTCCAAATAAGGCTTATCATTTGGGCTACCTTGAAATGGTGTATACATTTTCATGTCGATGTATATATTTTCAGAATTAAGTCACTTGATATATTAGGATTCCTTTCTTGTAAAATTTTGTTTTTCCTGGAATTGATAACTGGCTCATTGTAAAAAGTGTTTCCTATAGATTACTGAAAATGCAAACCTCCTCTCAGTATATTCAAATAAATCAGTGTTTCTTCAGTTTTACTTGTTTTCTTTCAATAACCCTCCTAGAACCTTCTTTCTACCTATTCCCACAGGAAGTGGCTGTCCTCTGGGCCTGCATGCAGGGGCGAGCTCTCAGCTTTTTGCTGGCACCCGGACCTTCCCCGCCCTTTCCTGCACCAGGCGTTTGCTTCTTCCATCCTGTGTCTCTTTCTCTTACTGGTTTTGTTTCCTCATTTTGGCTGGAGGAAGTTCTTGAGAAAGCTGCATAAGAGGTACGTTTTTGGGCAGCCTGGAAGATGAGAAGTGGTGTGGCTGGGCGCACAGCTTCAGGGTGAGAGTTATCAGAGGCGTTTCTGGTGTTGCTGAGAGGAGTTCAAAGCCATCCGGACTCCTAATCCATTTAGAAGTGATTTTTTCCCCCTCTCCCAGGCAACTTTTGTGAACTTCCTTTTATGCTGGGTGTATTTAAAAAACAAGTGCTGTGCATTGGTGTGAGTCTTTTAAATTTATTCTGCTGAGTGCTGTGTGAGCCCTTTCAATCTGGAAACTTGTGTCTCTCAGCTCCAGAAAACACCCTTTCATTGTGAGATAATGTCCTCCATTTAGGTTCTTTCCCTGCAACTTATTATGTAAATGTTAGGTCTCCTAGGCTGATCCTCTAATTTTCTTAGCCCTTTTCACCTATTTTCCATGACTTTTGTTGTATGGTTTCTTCAACATTTTCCAACTTTTCTTTCTGGTAGCATGTTTAGTTTCTCAGAATTCTTTTTTGTTTCCTTGTTCCCTTTTTAATAACATTCTTTTCTTTTCTCGTGGCTATGATGGCGTTTGTAACGATATGATAGTCTTTTAAAGGTTTGCTTATGCTCCTTGAATTATCAGCTGTGTGCAAGGTGTGTCAAGTGGATTCCCTTGTAGGCTTATGTTACTGGGGATCCCCAGCTGCCAATACCTTCTAAGCATTTTCCTTGGACTAGTGTCCCCAGATATTTTTTTAAATCTATTTTTATTGATTTTTTACAGAGAGGAAAGGAGAGGGATAGAGAGTTAGAAACATAGATGAGAGAGACACACCGATCAGCTGCCTCCTCCTCGCTCCCTACTGGGGATCGAGCCCACAGCCAAGGTACATGCCCTTGACCGGAATCAGACCCGGGACTCTTCAGTCTGTGGGCCAGCACTCTATCTACTGAGGCAAACCGGTTAGGGCAGATTTTTTTTTTTTTAATCCTCACTGGAGGATATTTTTTCCATTGACTTTCAGAGAGAGTGGAAAGGAGGGGAGCAGGGGGAGTGAGAGAGAGGGGAGAGAGGGAGAGAAACATCGACGTGAGAGAGACACATGGACTGGCTGCCTCCTGCACATGCCCTGCCGGGGCTGGGGATCGAACCTGCAACCCAGGTACGTGCCCTTGACCGGAATCAGACCCGTGATACTTCCGTGTGCAGGCCAAAGCTCCAACCTCTGAGCCAGGGCCCTCCACTGGGATCGAGGAGATGCATTACAACAAACCCGGCTACCAAACACTTTTGGGGAGTCAACTAGGCTTCATTCAGTATGTAGACTTCATCACCCCATCTTCAGTACAGCATCTGCTCACAGCTGTGCCCGACGTCCTCAAATGCAAAGGCTTCCTGTTCAGTGCTTCTCCAGGGCTTACTGGAATTACCTGGGGAGCTTATAAAATGCTGCAAACCAGGTGGCTGCCACCCAAGGTTCTGAGTTATACTCTCAGTGTGGCCTGAGCATCAGGCTCGTTGGACTCTGCCCAGGTGACTCCGTGAGCAGCCACGGTTGGGAACCACTGTCCGGGTGAGCCTCTCACCCATTCGTCACAGGATGAGCTTCTTTGTACTCGCCTCTCTGCATTCCTGCTTTCAGGAATGTCCGCTGCCTACGGCTGCTGGTTCTTCTGGGCTGCTGTGTTATGAATCATCTGGCTTTGGGCTTCTGATTTCGACCTCTGATTTTCTGGTCCGCTGGGTCAGCTACCACTGTCCGTATGAATTCCACCTTCCAAAAGTGTGTTGCTGTTATTTCCTTTGCTAGTCTCTTTGTTCTTGTTTGTTTCTTCCTTTTTCCTCTTTATTATCATTGTAGTGCCCTTTTGGGAAGAAGCGTAGTCAGTCCACCAGATTTAGCTGGAAGTCCTCAGTGCCAACCTCTACCAAGAAGAACACTGTATTGTTAAAACATCAGCGAGGGCTGGCCAAGTCCTCTGGGTTTAGCAAAATCAGGCCCATCCAATGTCAGTTTCCCCCAAGGTTCTGTCAATTTCTGAACTGCTCATGTTTTCAAGGCCATTCTAGATTTGTGATTACAGGCTCCTCAGTCAACTTAAATTCTTTGCTCACATCAGGCAAGTTTTATTCCATCATCTCTTTATTTTTTCTCCTCCTCTGCATATTTCTTTTATTTTTTCTTTTGGTAACTTTGCTGGAGGGCGAAGATAAGGGATACCTCTTCCATAAGCTTTAAAAAAACATTGTTATCTTTTCCCTTTTTCTATTGGGAGAAATACTATTTTATATTCCCCAATTCATCAATCCCCATGCACAGGCTGCCAGTCACTTTCTCCTTCATGGTTTGATTCCAAGACTACACTTTTCAAGTCCACTGAGTCCTCCTTTGCTGCTCACTTTTTATGACAACTTTGATCAAGTTACATAGTTACCGAATCCAGGTCAATCTTGCTGAGAATGTGAAATAGACATGGATTCTAGTGTTTTTGTTGTTGTTGTTTCTGAGGAATTAATTTACTTCTGAAGGAGAAATCAACTCAGTCTGCACATAATTGTGGTTCACTATTGGAATTACAACTCTTTTTTTTCATTTGTTCACCCATACAGAGCAAGAGCTATTTCACTTTTACTTTTAACCAACATATTCTGGTCTTTTCTTGTGTTTGTCCTTTTCCTCTCACCTTTCTTTCTTTCTCTCGCTCTTTCTTTATGCTTTTTACTTCAAGTAACATCTATTTTTGCTCTGCTGGTTTCAAAGGTAACAACACACTTATGTTTTAAGCAAGTTGAAAATTATAGAAAAGCACACACAAGAAAATTAAAGTTACTTTAATCCCACAACCTAATGATATTTCTTGCCAGTTATTCTATGTTTATATGTAACTAAAGGCCCGGTGCACAAAAATTTGTGCACTTGGGGGAAGGGGTCCCTCAGCCCGGTCTGTGCCCTCTTGCAGTCTGGGACCCCTCAGGGGATGTCCACCTGCTGGCTTAGGCCTGCTCCCTGAGGGATCGGGCCTAAGCAGGCAGTCAGACATCCCTCTGGCAGCCCGGGAGCCCTCAGGGGATGTCCACTTGCCAGCAGGGAGCAGGCCTAAGCTGCAGTTGGACATCCTTAGTGCTGCTGTGCTGGCAGTCACCAGCCTGGCTTGTGGCTGAGCAGAGCTCCACCCTGGTTGAGGGCTGATGGCTGTTTGCAGGCTGGACAAGCCCCCCAGTGGGGACCCTCACCCCATGGGAGTGTGGCCAGCCTGGGTGAGGGGCTGAGGGCCATTTTCAGGCTGGCCATACCCGCAGGCTAGAAGCAGGTATCTGGGATTTATTTAGCTTCTATAATTGAAACTTTGTAGCAGAGTTCAGGGCAGGCCAGGGCAGGTGGGAAGCTTGGCTTCCTCCATTGCTGGGGGCAACCCAAGCCTCCTGCTCGCTCCAGCTCTGTGGCCGCTGCCATTTTTGTGACGGAGTGAAGGAGTGATGGTTAATTTGCATATTACTCTTTTATTAGATAGGATTATCTGGATTCTTTACAAAATTTTAATTGTTACTGTTTCTATTTTAATTTTATGAATAAAGTATATATTTACATGGTTCAAAAGTGATAAATGTACATATCTATAATAATAAAAGCATAATATGCTAATTAGACCTGACAGCTGAACGACCTTCCATACGTCCTTCTGGACAACCTTCCAGACGAAGTCGCAGCTGTGAGGGCCGAGCCCCTTGCACAGATTTCGTGCATCGGACCTCTAGTTTATGAATAATGTGTACGAATAAGTGGACAAGTTTCATTTAGCACTTTTTGTACAGATTCCAGTAATAACTACACCCAACCCACGCCAAGTAACCAGCGTCATTAGGTGCCTGTGTATCCTCTCAAAGTTTCTTTAACATATGTTAACACACACATTTTTTATTATCCTTCCTTTTTATACAAATTAAAGGCCTGGAGCATGGATTCATGCCCTGGTCGGGTGCCTTGGCCTGGCCTGCAGGAATCAGGCCGAAACCAGCCTGGTGCATGGATTCCTCCAGGGCATGTCCGACCCGTCTTGCCCAGTCCCGGTCAGGGCCTATTGGGGCCAGCCAGCTGGGGAGGGACCGTGAGAGGTCTCCAGGGCATGTCCAGCCCATCTTGCCCCATCCTAATTGGCTGGACCCCAGCAGTAAGCTAACCTACCGGTTGGAGCGTCCGCCCCCTGGTGATCAGTGCATGTCATAGTGACTGGCTGAACAATCAAATGAATGGCCGAACACTTAGCATATTAGGCTTTTATTATATAGAATAGTTTTAGAACAAAACAATATTAAGCACACTATTTTTGCCCTTTGCAGTTTTCATGTACAAACATACTTGGACATCTTTTTTTTTTTTTTATAATACAAAGAAAATACCCCTATTTGTCTATAGCTGCATGCTTTTCCATGGTTTTCATTGGCCACCTCTTTATAATTTCCATCATCAACCTTTGCCATTGCAGACAGTGCTAAGTACGTGGTCCTGGATTTGAGAGTGCTTTTTCTCATTCTGTTGATTATTGTTTTGGACATCACAGAGTAGTTTTCATTCTTTTTACTTTATTTCAAACATTTTTGTTGAGATTTAATTATACAATCAACTGCACATTTTTTAATTGTTGACACTATTATAGAAGTCCCCCATTCCTCCCCCCAACCCCCGCCTTTACCCCCCTCCACCCAGTCCCTGCCCCTCCCTGCTAGGCCTTCACCACACTATTGACTGTGTCCATGGCCTATGCATATATGTTCTTTGGTTAATCTCTTCCAGTCCTCCCCACCCCCCTTCTCTGAGATCTGTCTGTTCCATGTATCTATGCCTCTGGTCCTATTTAAACTACAAAACTGATAAATTTTCACATATGTATGCACCTGCAAAACCATCAACTATCACTACAATCAAGATAATGAACATATCTGTCACCCCTAAATATTTTCTTGTGCCATTTTTAAGCTCCTCACTTATATTCACATTCTCAACCACCAAGAAACCACTGTTCTTCTTTCTGACAATATAAATTAATTTGAATTTTATACGGAATCACACAGGAGGTACCTTTTTTTTCTTCACTCAGCATAATTATTTCAAGATTCATCATGCTGTTATATGTATTTTTCCTTCTGTTGCCAAGTAGTATTTTTTGTGTATCCATTCGCATATTGATGGACATTCGGGTTGTATCCAGTGTTTGGTTATTACAAATAAATTACAAATAAAGCTGCTATAAACATTCATGTACAAGTCTTTTTATGGATATATATACTAGAGGCCCGGTGCACAAAAATTTGTGCACTCAGGGGGGGGAGGGGGAGGTCCCCCAGCCCGGCCTGTGCCCTCTCGCAGTCTGGGACCCCTCGGGAGATAACGACCTGCTGGCTTAGGCCTGCTCCCGGGTGGCAGAGGGCAGGCCCAATCCCTAGGTGCAGCCCCTGGTCAGGCTCAGAGCAGGGCCAATTGGGGAGTTGGGGCGCCGCCCCGTTATGCACCGAGCAGGGCGGATCGGGAAATTGCGATGCCACCCTCAGTCACGCTCAGGGTAGGGCCGATTCGGGGGTTGGGGCACCACCCCCTGTTACACTCAAGGCAGGGTGGATGGGGAGGTTGCGGCGCCACCCCCTGTCACACACAGAGCAGGGCCGATCAGGGGGTTGGGGCGCTGCCCCCTGTCACTCACAGAGCAGGGCCAATCAGGGGGTTGGGGCGCTGCCCCCTGTCACTCACAGAGCAGGGCGGATCAGGGGGTTGGGGCTCCATACCCTGTCACACACAGAGCAAGGTCGATCAGGGGGTTGGGGAGCTCCCCCCTGTCACTCACAGAGTAGGGCTGATAGGGGAGCTGGGGCACCGCCCCCTGTCACACACAGAGCAGGGGGTTGGGGCACTGCACCCTGTCACACTCAGGGCAGGGCCAATGGGGAGGTTATGGCTCTACCCTGTCACACACAGAGCAAGGCCTGTGGAGGGGGGTTGGGGCGCCACCCTCTATCACCCACAGAGCAGGGCCGATCAGGGGGTTGGGGTGCCACCACTGTCACACTCGGGGCAGGGCCGATGGAGAGGTTATGGCTCTACCCTGTCACACACAGAGCAGGGCCCGTGGGGGAGGGGGGGATTGGGGCGCCGCACCCTGTCACACACAGAGCCGCAGGGCAATCAGGGGATTGGGGAGCTCCCCCCTATCAGGCACAGAGCAGGGCTGATCAGGGGGTTTGGGCGCCTTCCCCTGTCACGAACAGAGCAGGGCAGATAGGGAGGTTGTGGCCCCGCCCCCTGTCACACACAGAGCCACAGGGCGATCAGGGGATTGGGGAGCTCCCCCCTATCAGGCACAGAGCAGGGCTGATCAAGGGGTTGGGGAGCCTTCCCCGTCACGAACAGAGCAGGGCAGATATGGAGGTTGTGGCCCCGCCCCCTGTCACTCACAGAGCCGCAGGGCAATCAGGGGGTTTGGGCGCTGCCCCCTGTCACGCTGATCCCAGTGCCAGGAGCCTTGCTGCTCCGCTGATCCTGGTGCCGGGAGGCATATTACTCTTTTACTATATAGAATAGAGGCCTGGTGCACGGGTGGGGGCAGGCTGGTTTGTCCTGAAGGGTGTCCTGGATCAGGGTGGGGGTCCCCACTGGGGTGCCTGGCCAGTCTGGCTGAGGGGCTGAGGGCTGTTTTCCGGAAGCGGGTGACTGAAGCTCCCAACCGCTCCTTGTTTTCTTTCTTTTTTTTTTTATTCTGGGCCAGCTTTAGCTCTGAGGCCTCGCTGCTGAAAACATCGATACAGTGTTGCGGTCTGGCTGGCTGAAGCCGGGCTGAATGAAAGCCAGTTTCTGGGGTTTTGTTTAGCTTCTTATTTGCAACATAGTACATAGTTGCTTAGAGTTGCAGCAGCAGGCGGGGAACGTTAGAGTTCGCCGTCACTGGAGCAAGCAAGCCTCCCTGCTCTCTTCAGTGCATGGCTGCCAGCCGCCATCTTGGCTGACAGTTAATTTGCATAAGGATATGCTGATTAGCCAATGGGAAGGGTAGCGGTCGTACGCTAATTACCATGTTTCTCTTTTATTAGTGTAGATATATATACATGCTTTCATTTTTCATGGATAAATACCTAAGAGTAAAATACCTGATCATATGGCAGAGTCTGTTTAACTCTTTAGGAAATTGCCAAACTGTTTTCTAAAGTGGCTGACCATTCTACATTCTATCAGCAATGTCTGACAGAATGACATCTACATTCCAGTTGATCTACATCCTTGTCAACACATGGTATGGTCAGTCTTTTTAATTTCAACCATCCTATATAATAAAAGGCTAATATGCAAATCGACCGAATGGTGGAAGGACTGGTCGCTAAGATGTACACTAACCACCAGGGGCAGACGCTCAACGCAGGAGCTCCCCCCTGGTGGTCAGTGGGTTCCCACAGGGGTGTGCTGCTCAGCCAGAAGCCCTGAGTTGGGCTCACAGCTGGCAAGCGCAGCAGCGGTGGTGGGAGCCTCTTCTGCCTCCATGGCAGCGCTAAGGATGTCTGACTGATGGCTCCCCATGGGGAGCAGGCCTAAGCCATCAGTCAGACATCCCCCAAGGGTTCCCAGACTGCGAGAGGGCACAGGCCAGGCTGAGGGGACCCTCCCCCCCGAGTGCATGAATTTCATGCACTGGGCCTCTAGTATGATATAACTGATGTTGGATAATTTTGGTTGTAAATTCATCTGCAACAGGAACTTAAATCTGTGGGAATTCTGTGAGGCTTGGATTTAGGTAACTTGCCTCTAGATCAATTTTAAGTTGGTGTCTCCAAGGTTCTTCTCTTTATGTTATTTCTTATTTTTGGTATATCTGAATTATAAAAGTAGTATATATTCAAATACCCAAGGCACATGAGGATAGGCCTTGGTTATTCATTATTAGGGGCGTCATTTTTTCTTGATCCAGAATTTAGGTCAAATCACACAAGCTACTGTGTTTCCTTGGATTGTACAGGTAAACTTTTCTTGTTGTTGTTCTACCTTTTCACTGGGGAGATACTTTAAGGGCCCTAAGATGATGTAGAAATTTCAGTTTAAGCTCCTCAGACACAAGACTTTGTCTCCTATACCTTCTCGAGGTTACAATCTTAAGGCTGCCAGGTCCCCGACAAGCACCACTCCCCAAGGTTGACGCGGTATTAACTCATGTGCTTAGCACTCTGGTTTTCTGTTTCTTCTTCCCCTTTAGAGAGCTCAGCTATACACTTAAAGAATGTCTGATGTATTTCACTCAGAATGTCTCCTGATGACTTGGTCCTCCATATTGTCCGGAACAGCAATTTCCAATTCTCAATCCACCATCCCCAGACTTCCACCCCTCCACCGTCACTGATGCCCAGGAGGCAACTGCCAAATTCCATGGGTGCCGCTTCAGTTAGGACGGGACCCAGGAGCAGGCGAGCTGTGTCGGCCACACGCATCTTCTCTGCTCTTACTGCGGAGGGCGAACAGAACAGAACGTCTGGTTTGGAACAGAGGCCTTTAAACTGCTGCCCAGATGTCGTAGACATAATCCTTGGCCGACACAGACCCCCAGATTGCAAAGTGACAATCATACCACCTCCTTCTGGGGACAGTGTTCACTAGTTTGGGACAGTGTTTACTAGTTTGAGCACCACAGCTTAGTTTCAACCCTAGATTGACAAAACGAAAACCTTTCACTTGACTCTAACCGAATCTGCAGCGGAGAAAAGTCACGCAGATCGGTGCATTTGGAAGGGACGGTTTGCACTCCCACGGCGGGCAGAGTGGGGGAAGGAGGGCTGGAGGGAGGGAGTCCGGGAAGAGACAAATGGGGGTTTGCCATGTTTGCCTGCCTGCACGTGTGTGACTCACATTTGCATCTGCTGCCTCTTTACCGACAACGTGCACCTCCAGGTTAGACATCTTGTGTGTGATTCTTCAGCAGCGAGTCCCTCCTTCTCCTGCCTCCGCGCCCAGCGCAGCAGGCGCCCCACCGACACGTGTGCAGGGAAAGACGTTGAGTAAATGAATGAGTGAGAAATGGCTGCATTGGGAGGAAACACGCCTAACAGATTTTACGAGAGAGAGAGAGAGATTGAGAGAGAGAGAGAGAGAGAGAGAGAGAGAGAGAGAGAGAGAGAGAGAGGAGAGAGAGAGAGAGAGAACTGCAGGCAGAGCAGAGCCACGTCGCTGAGTGAAGAGGAGACAGCCTAGTGGGAGCGCCGGCCCCACCTGCCTCCCTGCGGCTGGGAAAGGACCGGAAGGCGGGGGAGCAGTGCCCTCCGGCCCGCGGCCCCTGCTCTGCGAGGCTGGGAAGCCCTGGGGCGGGGAGGCAGCCGCGCTGGTTTCAGAAGGAGGCAGGGTGGTGTGAGCTCAAACGCCCTGCAGTCGCTGGCGACACTTGAGTTCCTCACAAAGGCTGGGATTCGGTGGGGCTGGCGCGGCTCCAAAGCGCAGTGGCTGGGCGGGGGAGCGCATATTAACTAGCGCCCAGATCCCAGCCTCCCTGGGCTCCCAGGGCCCTCCATCTGCATCCCTCCCTCCTGCACTGATTGGGGCGGGGGTGGGGTGGGGGGGGGGCTCCTCCAGAAACACTTTATCTGTCAGTCTGGGAGCTGGAGGTGGGGGTGGGGGGCTGAAGTTGGGCAGATTTGTCTCATCACATGATAGGGGACCTGTATCATGTGATGACTCCGGTGATGTTGGAGACAGCATGTGACTCTCAGGGCTACGTGGGCTCAAAAACAATTTAAATACAAAAACACAAGCAGGTTCCCCTCCTCTCCTTTGCCTCTTGGTCTGGCTCTCCCTGCCTTTGGGTGGGAGCCTGACTGAATGAAAATCCGTCGTCCTCCAGCCACTGACCTGTGAGCACTGGGGACCTGGAGGCTAGGCCCCTCTGCTGGGGTCTCCGAAGCTGTGCCCATCATTCCGCAGCCCACTGACTCCCAGTCTGGTAAGTTCCTAGCACTCGGAGCCCGCTGCGAGCCGCCCTAGACGGCCTCATTAGCACGCGCAGGGCATCCTGGCTGGCCACGTTGGAAGCACAGGGCCTCCGGGCCTTGGGGAGCTGGAGCCCTGGGCCCGCAGCCTCTGGGAGGGGAGCAGTGCAGCTGCCTAGCCAGGCTGGGAGGCAGGGGCTCTCCCTCTGCTCCCTCTCCCCGCCCAGCCTGCCTCCCTCCCATCTCTCTCCCTCTGTCTTGCTCCTCTGGGTCTCTCTCCGCAGTCTCTCTTGCCTCTCACCGTCTCCACCCCTCTCACTTCTCTCTTTATTCACCCACTTGCTGTCTCTCTTTCTCTCGCCCCCACTGCTTGTCTTAGGACTCCTCTCCCCGTCACCTTTTAAGATTATTTTTCGAACACCCAGACTGCGTTCTGTTTCTGCCCAGAGCCTGAACACGCAGCTCCTGAGGAGCGGTGATTGGAAATGCACGTTTCTCTCACCACGTCCACGTAGGTGGCCAGTTCCCTGCAGGGTGTGCCTGCGCATGGGCATTAAGGGCCATGGATGCGTTTCTTGGGGTCATCAGAACCGTGTCTTGGGTGGATGTTTGCTGGCTCCAGACCCCAGCTCAAGGAGGGGAACATCAAGGCACAGAAAGGCCAGCTACCACAGTCGGGAGGCAATGCAATGCTCTCGGACCCCAAACGGCTGACTCTCCGTGGGAGAAATCAGGCCCTAAGGCAGGAGGCAAAATCCAGGGCTCAGTGGCCCAGGGCTCGCTCAGGGGTCAGGCATCTTCTGGGGCTGGGCCGGAGTTGGAGGCCACCCCTTTGCTGAGCGAGGCGGAGCGCTGGCTGGAGCCAGCCGTGGGGAAGGTTCTGTGGAGGGAATCATAGCTCTGTCCACAGCCAGAGGAGGAGGTACTGGCTGTGTCCCGGCTCTGGTTCACTCTTATCCCCGTATGTTGACATCCTTTGATAAGAAACAATTGCCAATGATTGTGCACAATCTACCCAACAGCTCAGTGAGTGGGTGCTACTTTTATCCCCATTTTAGAGATGGGGAAACCGAGGCACAAAGCAGTTAGCTAGGCCACTCAGCTATGCGTGACAGACCTGGGATTTGAGCCCAGCGCCTGCACAGTTAACCACTATGACCATTTGTCTCTGAAAATATCTACACACCTCACTATGTGACAGGTAGTGGGCAAAGTTTAGAGCAGCCTCGTGAATAAAGCATCCTGTTCTCATGGAGTTTACAGTCCAGCGGAGAAGGCAGCTGTTAAACATGTTTGCCAGGAAGGAGAATGGCAGGCACCACGAGACTGGAGAGCTGGAGACACACGTCTTCTGGAGGGTGAAGGGGAAGAGTTGGTCAAAGGAGTCCCCTCTGCTGATATCATATTTAAGTTGGGACCTGAGAGAGGCTCAGGAGTCAACAAGGTGAAAAGCCAAGAACATTCCAGACAGAGGGAATAGTCTGTGTGAGGGCCTTGAGGGGGAAGGGCTGGGGCCACTTGAGAAGCAGCAACCGTGCTGATTGGCGAGATGGTGTGTGAGCAGCCATGTAGGAGATGAGGCCCTCCAGGTCACGTGGGTCTCTCTAGGCTTTACTGAGTGACCTAGGTTTTTCCCAGTACCGTGAACAACGATCAAAGCATTCTAAGTAGGGAAGTAGCACAATTGGATCTGCAATATAAAAAGACTTCTTCAAGAGGTGCATTACAAATCACCCAAAACGTAGTGGCTCAAAACAACAGCATTGATAGCTCATTATGCTGGGAGCCGGCAGTTGCAGCAAGGATCGCCTGGACAGCCGCTGCCCCTGCCTGCGTCACGCATGCAGCAAGTCAGCTGACGGGCTGGCTGCAGGTGTTGGTCTCAGATGGTCTCACTGTGTGTCCGCTGATTGGCAGGAGCAATTGAAATTGACCAGACCATGTGACTCCATATGAAGGGAGCTGGCCCAGTCTTCTTCACCGGGCGGCTGGGTTCCAAAAGCAGCAAGAGAGAGGGAGCCCCGGTACACAAGAACTTTCCCAGCATCTGCTTATGCCATGTTTGCTAGCGTCCCATTGGCCTAGACAAGGTGGGTGGTCAAGGGATGGAGAGATATTGCGCCTGTTTCCATTCTCCTGCATGAATTCAAGTTGATAAGCTTGGGAATACTGTCCTCCTCCATTATGGGAGGAACTGGAAGCCAGGAGGAAACCTGGTACCAATTTTGCTGTGAAGGGAGATGAGCTTAGACTTGGTCATATGTCAGACTTTGTCTTCTGCTTAGAACAAGCAGGAGCCTGAGCGTCAGTTTGGGACGTGGACCAGGAGGGTGTATCTAGAACAGTGATGGCGAACCTATGACACGCGTGTCAGAGGTGACACGCGAACTCGTTTTTTTGGTTGATTTTTCTTCATTAAATGGCATTTAAATATATAAAATAAATGTCAAAAATATAAATCTTTGTTTTACTATGATTGCAAATATCAAAAAATTTCTATATGTGACACGGCACCAGAGTTGAGTTAGGGTTTTTCAAAATGCTGACACGCCGAGCTCAAAAGGTTCGCCATCACTGATCTAGAGCGTGGTGTAGAAATGCCTCCTCCTCTTCTCACAGGGTATTGGGGGATGACGTGGAGTCCAGGAGGACATGTGATATTGTTACCCTAGAATAGAACTGGGGCCACATGGAACTCAGAGTGTGTTGTGTGAGGGTTCTGGACAAGGCGAGAGCATGTGCAAAGGCCCTGAGGGAAGGAAGTAGATGGCTTGCTTGGGAAATAGGAGCCAATTTTGTTTAATGTAATTATAGTGGACATGAAATGGGAGTAGACAGATCAGGAAAATGCTTGAAGAGGTAGAAAGAAGAAGCCATGCTGATGGATTTGATAGGAGTTGAAGAAAAGGAACACGTGAAAGAAGCCCCCATTGGTAATGCTGTTTCCTAAGGAGGAAAGACTAGGAGAGGATTACTGTGGGGGGGGGTGGTGGCCAGGGGAGAAGGGCAGAAAACATCAAGCATTACATCAACTGGGTCAAATGTTGCTGAGACACTGAGGTCATTGAAGTCAGGAGAGTGTCTATTTGACTTGGCAGCGTAGAGGAGGTGAAGACGTTGACAAGCGCAATTTTGGTGAAGTGGTGAGAATGGAAATCAGATTGGACTGTGTTAAGGAATGAAGGTAAATGAACTGTAAAAGGGATAATCAAGCAGGCAGTATTTAGGGATTGGTCAGGATCAGGGGAACTGTCTTCACTTTATGTTTGCTTAAAAAATTCAATAATATCAGGAGTCTCTAGATCATGCAAACTATTGGAGTGGTCCAGTTGAAAGGGAATGGGATCCAAAGTGTGTGTGAATGAACAGGTTATGATATATTTTTATTTTTAAAGTTTTAATTTTTAAAATATGTTTGTATTGATTCTTTAGCTAGAGAGGAAGGAAAAGGGAGGAGGGAGAGATAGAAACATCAGTGAGAGAGAAACATCAATTGGCTGCCTCTTGCACGCCTTCCACTGGGGATCGAGCCTGAAACCCAAGCATGTGCCCTGACCAGGAATTGAACTGGTAACCTCTTGGTGCATGGGTCAGTGCTCAATCCACTGAGCAGCACTGCAGTTATGTGAAAGCTTGTATAGTTGGTGTTGAAAGGACAAAGAGTTTCCTATCTGTCAACTTTTATTTTCACAATGAAGTAAAGGGCAAGGTCATTAGCAGAGATAAAAAGAGACAGGACGAGGGAAGAGGAGAACATATGCAGTGGGCACCCGGGGGCAGTAGAAGCAAGTGCTGTAGTGAAAGAAGGAGAGTTGCTGGGCAGAGCAGAGGGCAGCAGAGAGCATGTCATGGGCAGCTTTCTCCAGGACCATTCAAATGCGTGGGTTCAAGCACCGGAAATGGTAGCGTGCCCTTGGGTTAAAGCTTTGCTGGACACGCTCCACAGAAGAGAAAGGGCAAGGATTTTGACGAAGTTGATGAGGGTGTGACTGCCAAGAGGAGCCGCAGAGTGCAGCTGGGTCTGAATGGGATGGGCCGTGGAAGGGGTAGGCTCCGTGGAATAGAGGTGATGAGGAGGTGGAAAGCTGTGTCCTTGGAGGTAGTCTGTCCTCAGCAACCCGTGGAGCTTGTTAGAAATGCACAGTCTCAGCCCCACCCCAGATCTGCTGAATCCACACCTGCATTTTACCGGATCCCCAGTGGGTCATATGCACATTAAAGATTGAGAAGCAATGATTGAGATTGGCCTGTGGGGGGAAAGCCGCTATTTTGGGCAAGGGAGGAAGGGAATAAACCCTAATTTTTTTTTCCCAAAACCGATCTTGATTTAGCAAAAGTTTTTTTGGCCCGTTTTTTAGTTTAATTTTTAGTATGCAAAATTTCAAACATTTGAATTTCATGAAGCCCAGTATACCATCGGTAGCTTCAGTAATTTCAGCTCGTGGACAATCCTGTGCTTTTTATACCATGCCTCCCACCCAGGATTATTTTGAACCGAATCTTAAACTGATTTAATTTCACCCGTAAATCTTTCATTAACTAGTCTAAAAGACAAGGACCGCCCCCTTTTGAAACGTAGCCACGAGACCATCACCACATCCCAATAGAATCAAGAATCAACCGTGATACCATCAGATACTCAGCTCACAGATCTGCAGTTGCCAGAATATATCATTTGAATGGGCTCCAAACAAGGCCGGCGCATGGCAATAGGCTAATCATGTCTCTTAAGTCGTATAATTTCCCGGCTCCCCCTGTATCTCCTGTTCCCCCTTGAAGTTTGCTATTGAAGAAACAAGCTAAGCTGCCCTTTACATTTCCCCCAGGCCTAGGCTTCAGTGATTGATTGCTCCCTCTGCCTTTTAATATGTTCCTCTACCCTGCGTAGTCTCTGTAAGCTGGTCATTAGACCGAAAAAGAATTGCTTTTGAAAAAAAAGTTTATGGTGAGATATATCACATAAAACATATATAAGATATATATGTGCAGCCTAAAGAATAAAATGACCCTTGTAACAGCCACCTTGTGCCTTAGAAGCCTGCCAATAGCACCTGCTCATTTTCCCTGGAGGTGAACTCCATTTTGACTTTCCTAATAATAAGTTTTCTGCTAGTTTTATCACCCATGTGTGCATCCCTAAGCAATATATTATTTAGGGTTTTTTTTCAACTTTTTTTGAGTTGTGTGTAAATGTAATCATATCACAGATATTTTTGTGACATTTATTTTGCTCAATATTTTACTACTATTGTTGAGATTCATCCGTGTTATAGTGTGTAGCTGCCGGTCGTTTATTTTCACTGACGAATAGTAATCTATCGTGTGACTGTGCCACAGTTTATTTATCCATTCTACTCTTGGTGGGCGTTTGGACCCCCCAGTTTGGGGGGCTGTGAACAAAGCTGCTACACCCGCTCTCGTGCACCTGTGCACGAATGGCTCCAGATGCGCGTCTGGGAGGGACGTGCGGGGCCACAGCGTGGACCTAAGTTCAACTTTCCAAACGATGCCAAACTGTTTTCTGCAACTCGATTTTGTTCCTGTCCAATCCTTACACCTTTTGATTTATTTTTGTTGCCTTATTCTACCAACTAAGGCTTCTAATGCAATAGAATCGACATGGTTGCTAGAATACGGTCTCATTTTGATCTCAAAGGGAACGCACTCAGTGTTACACAGTTAGGCAACATGTTTGCTGATGGGGTTTTTAGAAGTTTGTTTGTTTTTTATCAGATTAAGAAAATTCCTCTCTCTTTTTTGCTTAGAGTTTGTGTTTGTTTTTTAACCATGAATGTGCTTTTTTTAAAAATTTTATCATATTTTTTTCCGTCTTTTGAAATTGTGAAATGATTTTCCTACTTTATTCTTGGAGTGTAGTGAATTATATTAATTTTCTTTGTTATCCCAGCTTTATTGACATATTTTTGGCATGTAACATGTAAGTTTAAGGTGTACACATGGTGATTTGATACACATATATAGTGATATGATTACCACCATAGCATTAACCAACACCTCCATCCCATGACATGATTACCGTTTTGTATGTATGTGTGTGGGAATGACATCTAAGACCTACTCTTAACAACTTTCAAGAATATAATACAGTATCGTTAAAGTCATGATGCAGCACATTAGGGCCCCAATTTACTCATCTCATAGCTGGAAGTTTATACCCTTTGAGCCGCATCCCCCCATTTCCCCACCTTGTAGCCCCTAGCACCCAGCATTCTACTCTATTTCTGTGAGGTCAAATTTTTAGATTTCAGATGTAAATGAGAGCAGACAGCGTTTGTCTTTCTTTGTCTTATTTCACCTGGCACAATGCCTATTCATGCCGTTACAAAAAGCAGGCGTTCCTTCCTTTTCATGGATGAATAATATTTATTGTATATATGTGCCATAGTTTCTTTACCCATCCATCCATCCGTGGACACTAAACTTGTTTCTATGTGTTGGCTGCAGTAAACGTGGGGGTGCAGCTATATCTTTGAGACAGTGATTTTATTTCCTTCAGATAAATACCCAGAAGTACAGTTGCTGAATACAGTAGTTTTAACTTTTTGAGGAATCTCTATACTGTTCTCCATAGTAGCTGCCCCAATTTACATTCCCATCAATAATGCACCATCGCCTGGAACCTATATGTTCATGTTGACCAGCGTCACCCCAATAAATTTAATTAAAAAACAACAATGCACCAGGTTCCCCATTCTCCACATCCAGGCCACAACTTGCCCCTTGTCTGTGCTAATAGCCATTTGACAGGTGTGAGATGATGTTTCATTGATTTTAATTTGCATTCCCCTGATGAGTGATGCTGACATTGTTATGTACCTGTTGGCCATTTGTATGCCTTCTTTGGAAAAATGTGTATTCAATTCCTTTGCCCATTTTTGAAAATCCTCACCTGAGGATACGTTTTTATTGGTTTTAGAGAGAGAGGGGGAGGGGAACAGAGCAAGAGAGGAGAGAGAGAGAAACATTGATTGGTTGCCTCGTGTATGCGCCCAGATGGGGGTTTGAACCTGCAATCTAGGTGTGTGCCCTGACCAGGAATCCAACTACCGTGTTTCGTGGACAGGACGACACTCCAACCAACGGAGCTGCTCAGCCAGGGCCCTTTGCCCATTTTTAATTGGATTCTTTTTTTTCTTTCTGTTGAGCTGTACGATCCCTTATTTACTTTGGATATTAAGCCCTTCACAGGTCGATGGCTTACAGATATTTTCTCCCCGCCCCCCGCCCCCCTCCCCCCGTCGGTTCTTTTCCTTTAGTTGACTTTTGTTGTGCAGAAGCATTTTAGTTTGGTGTCGTCTCGTTTACTGATTTTCTCTATTGTTGTTTGGGCTTTTGCTGTCATGTCCTAAAGACTGTTTCTAAGACCAACATCAAGGAGCTTTTCCCATATGCTTTCCTCCTCAAATAGTTTTACCAGTCAGGTCTTACATCGGAACCTTGCATCCATTTCCAGGTAATTTTGTGAGTGCTGTTAAATAGGGGTCCAATTTAATTATTTCGCATGTGACTGTCCAGTTTTCTTAGCACCATTCATTGGAGAGACTGTCCTTTTCCCATTGCATGTTCTTGGCTCCCTTGCCAAACATGAACTGATTGTATACTTATTGGGCTTATTGGGCTTATACTGATGTGGGCTTATTCTGGGCTCTCAGTTCTGGTCCATTGGTCTATGTGTCCGTGTTTATGCCAGCACCATGCTGTTTTGGTTGCTATAGCTTTGTAATAAAGTTTGTGGGTGAGGATATTCGAGGTGTTAACCGATTCTGGGTCAAAAACTGTCAGCCTGTAGATCTTGTTTTGAATTAACAGACAACATCAAGGAGCTGTCATTAAGAGAAATGCAGACAGGTGGTTTAAGGGTTCCTGTATGTCAAGCATGTCAAACTCAAAGGCTCACACGGGCCAAATAAACAAGGTTGAAGTGTATGTGGCCGCAAAAACATAAAAGCTTCCATTTTCATAGAAACGTAGGTTTATTTCGATAGAGACATGCTGAATACAAAGGGCTGAAATAAATGAGTCATCGTTAACATAAAATAATAGAACATTCTAATAAGAATTAACATTTTTTCTTGAACATTAACTTACCAGACATTGAATAACTGCACAAATTAATAAGCGTAATGCAAATAAATCTATTTTTCTTGTTCTCCAAAAGCAAAATATTTCCTGTTGCACACACCAAACAAGTCAGTCCAAGACTAATGATGTGGCCATTAGCTGCTAAAATATTCGCTGCTAGTATTAGTGGAGAGAAATGGTGTGCCTGCGCGTAAGGTGCATGAGGGAAATGAATGCAACACGGTTATAATAATCAGTCATTAGTAAACGTTGTAGTTCCTTACTAATAACTAGAGGGCCGATGCATGAAATTCATGCAAGGGGCTCAGGCCTCGCAGCTGTGGTGGCTTGCCTCGGCCCTCATAGCCCGGGCTTCATCTGGAAGGTTGTCCGGAAGGATATCCAGAAAGTCATTCAGCTGTCTGGTCTAATTTGCATATTACACTTTTATTATTATAGACTAGAGGCCCGGTGCACAAAAATTTGTGCACTCGGGGGGCAGGGGGGTGCCTCAGCCCGGCCTGTGCCCTCTCACAGCCTGGGACCCCTCGGGAGATAACGACCTACTGGCTTAGGCCTGCTCCTGGGTAGCAGAGGGCAGGCCCAATCCTTAGGTGCAGCCCCTGGTCGGGCTCAGAGCAGGGCTGATTGGGGAGTTGGGGCACCGCCCCCTGTCACTCACAGAGCAGGGCCAATCAGGGGGTTGGGGTGCTGACCCCTGTCACACACAGAGCAGGGCCCATCAGGGGGGTTGGGGACCCGGACCCTGTCACACACAGAGCAGGGCCAATCAGGGGAGTTGGGGCACTGCCCCCTGTCACACACAGAGCAGGGTGGATCAGGGGGTTGGGGCACTGCACCCTGTCACACTCAGGGCAGGGCCAATGGAGAGGTTATGGTTCTACCCTGTCACACACAGAGCAGGGCCCATGGGGGGGGGGGGGGGTTGGGGCACCGCACCCTGTCGCACAAAGAGCAGGGCCCGTGGGGGGGGGGGGGATTGGGGCACCGCACCCTGTCGCACAAAGAGCAGGGCCCATTGGGGCGGGGTCGGGGAGGGTTGGGGCGCCTCACCCTGTCACACACAGAGCAGGGCTGATCAGGGGGTTGGGGCACCTTTCCGTGTCACAAACAGAGCAGGGCGGATAGGGAGGTTGTGGCCCCGCCCTCTGTCACACACAGAGCCGCAGGGTGATCAGGGGGTTTGGGTGCTGCCCCCTGTCACGCTGATCCTGGTGCCGGGAGCCTCGCTGCTCCGCTGATCCCGGTGCCAGGATGCATATTACCCTTTTACTATATAGCATAGAGTAAATATACCCAGGTGCATGGGTAGGGGCTGGCTGGTTTGCCCTGAAGGGTGTCCTGGATCAGGGTGGGGGTCCCCACTGGGGTGCCTGGCCAGTCTGGCTGAGGGGCTGAGGGCTGTTTTCCGGCTGGCGAGTGACTAAAGCTCCCAACCGCTCCTTGTTTTCTTTCTTTTTTTTTTTATTCTGGGCCAGCTTTAGCTCTGAGGCCTCGCTGCTGAAAACATGGATACAATGTTTTGGTCTGGCTGGGTTTCAGTCAGGCCGGTTTCTGGAGTTTTGTTTACCTTCTTATTTGCAACATAGTACATAGTTGCTTAGAGTTGTAGCTCAGAGGCCGGCAAGTGAGGTGGGGAACGTTGGAGTCCGCAGCAAGCAAGCCTCATGCTCGCTTCAGTGCCTGGCTGCCGGCCGCCATCTTGGCTGACAGTTAATTTGCATATACTCACTGATTAGCCAATGGGAAGGGTAGCGGTCGTACGCTAATTACCATGTTTCTCTTTTATTAGTGTAGATTAGGGGCCCAGTGCACGAATTCATGCACCTTGAGGGAACTGTGGGCCATGAGGCTGCAGTAGTCACAGGGGCGAGTCTCTGCCCATCCTCTGTGCCACCACCTGGCCCCTCCTGCCACAGCCCTCCGTCCCTTGTCTGCTGGCAGCCCAGCTCCCGCTGCCACCGCTCCCACACTCTGACTGCGCAGAGCCATTGGGGCTGGTGCCATCAGCAGGTGCGAGCGGCAGCTGCTGCCCCAATTGCCCCTCGCCGCTTGCACCCGCTGATTAACAAAGAGACAGCATCAAGGAGCTGTCATTAGGAGAAATGCAGATGGCATCAAGTGATCAGGACCGGCGCTCTGCACTGGCAGCAGGTGTGAGTGGCGGCTCTGGTGCCAGCTGTGGGTGCGAGCGGGGCCGGTGCTGTCAGTGGGTGCGAGAGGTGGCTGCCAGCCCCAATTTCCCCTCAGGAGCAGGGGAGGTGGAGAAGCCCTGAGGGGTGATCAGGACTGGCAGCTGCTGCTCACACCCGCTGATGGTGCTGAGTGATTGGGGCAACGCCGAGCACAGGCAGCGGGTGCGAGTGCTGGGTGGGACCGCGGTGCACAGGAGGAAAGAATTTTCAGTAACCACCAGAGGCTTGCCCCGATGACAGCAACCGCTGCCCCACCTTGGTCTAGCACAGTGGTTCTCAACCTGTGGGTCGCGACCCCTTTAGGGGTCAAACGACCCTTTCACAGGGGTCGCCTAAGACTATCGGAAAACACACATATAATTACATATTGTTTTTGTGATTAATCACTATGCTTTAATTATGTTCAGTTTGTAACAATGAAATTGGGGGGTCACCACAACATGAGGAACTGTATTAAAGGGTCACAGCATTAGGAAGGTTGAGAACCACTGGCTAGCATCTCTGCTCACCTGCTCCGCCATTCCGCCATGGCTGACGCCCAACATGTTCCACGCACACCCCCTGGTGATCAGCACACATCATAGCGACTGGTTGTTCGGTTGTTCCGCCATTTGTTCTATTTGCATATTAGCCTTTTATTGTATAGGACTATGTATAATAGGATATTGTAAAAATTAAGTTACAAAATTTTCATTAAAATGTTTCTTACATAGCGTTATATTGACTGGGCCGCAAAAATATTTGTTGTGGGCCACATGCAGCCCACGGGCTGCAAGTTTGACATGCTTGCTGTACATACACCTCTCCCCAAGTTTCTATCTTCTGTTCTCCCAGCTCATGGATATGCTCCAAGACTAATTTGTTGTAGCGGTGCAGGATGTGATGAAGTCCGTGGTGGGTAGCATGCCCACAAAACTTTGCTTCTTGCTATCCCAGGAGTGGGCAGCTTGTGCACCACTAATTACTAAAGCAAAGAAAGCAGGGAACTATTAAATGCAAAGGATTTGGAGCTTGTGGGATCAGGTTATAGCAGCGACAAGACATCATGGCTTAGACATGCATTGTTGGATTCTGGGCTTTCTCAAGGAGGCTCATTTTCCAGAACGGGGAGCGACTCAAGAAGTAACCATCCCCATTGCAAGAAGCAGGTGGTTTGTTCACTCTAGCAAGCTCACTCTCTTCTTTCCTAATGAAGGCCTTTATGGCTTTAAACTTCCCTTTTAGTTTTAGTATGCTGTGCTTCCATTTTTATTTGTGTCAAGATATTTTTATTTCCCTTTTGTTTTTTCTTCTTTGACCCATTGCTTGTTCCAGCGTATGTTGTTTAATTTCCTCACATTTGTGAACTTTCCAGTTTTCCTCTTGTAACTGATGTCTGGTTTCATGCCATTGTGGTCAGAAAAGATACTTGTCATGGTTTCAGTCACCTTGCATTTGCCAAGGCTTGCTTTGCAAACTAACCCAGCAGACACTCTGTTTCAGAGCGTGGTCCGTGTGTGCTTGCGAGGAATGTGTATCCTGCTGTTGTTGAGTGGAAGGCTCTGTGCATTAGATTTAGTTCAAGTCCAATGTTTACTCACTGATTTTTCTATCTAAATAATGTATCCACTATTGAAATGGGGTATTAGAGGCCCCTGCTATTATTGTATTACTGCATATTTCTCCCTTTAGGCCTGTCGGCATTTGCTTAAAGTATTTAGGTGCTCTAATAGTGGGTACGTATGTATTACAATTGTTAAACCTCTTGATGAATTAACACTTTATCTATATATATAAAAGCCTAATATGCTAAGTGTCTGATCGTCGACCGCTTGACCAGTCGCTATGACATGCACTGACCACCAGAACGCAGATGCTCCAACCAGTAGGTTAGCTTGCTGCTGGGGTCCGGCCGATCAGGACTGGGTGAGATGGCCTGATTGCCGGCTAAGCCGAGGGACCCCACCTGTGCACAAATTTGTGCACTGGGCCTCTAGTCATTATATAATGGCCTTACTTGTCTCTTACTACTGCTTTTGACTTAATGTCTATTTGTCTGGTATAAGCATGGCTACCCCTGTTCTCTTTTGGTTTCCATGTGCATGGACTGTATTTTTCCACCCCTTCACTTTGAACCTATTTGTGTCCTTAAAGCTGAGGGCATCTCTTGTAGGAAGCATATGGTTGGGTCTTGTTTTTTAATCCATGAGCCACTCTCTGGCTGCTGATTAGAGAATTTAATCTATGTACCTTTAAAGTAATTAGTCATAAGTGAGGACTTACTAATGTCATCTTATTGTTTCCAAACTGTTTTTGTAGTTCCTTTTTTTGTTGTTGTTTTGTTTTCTCTTCTTTTGCTCTCTTGCATTGTGAATTGATAATTTTCTCTAGTGGTATCTTTGATTCCCTTCTCTTTATCATAATTTTGTATACCTACTGTTGGTTTTTGCTTTGTGGCTACCACAAGGATTGCATAAAACATGTTATAGACACGACAGCATTTTAAGCTGATAAATTTGATTGCACACAAAACTCTACCCTTTTACTTCCCCTATATTTTATGTTTTTGATCTCACAATTTATCTCTTTTATGTTGTATATCCATTAACAAATTATTGTAGCTATACTTATTTTTTTAATAAGAAAATGTTTATTTAGAAAGTCACAGAGGTAGAAGTGCGCCATGGAAGAAATGAGCTCAGGAAACAAGTTACAGCCAAAGAAGGGCCTGTGGAGCTAGGAGAGAGAGGGGCCAGGAAAATGCACCTGGGGAAAGTGTTGGGGAAGCGCCAGTGGGCTCCATGGAGAAAGCCACCTAGCTGTCCTTATTTTTAATGCTTCTGTCCTTTAAACCTTGATGCTGTAGTTAAGTGGTTATCGTGCCACCATATTACAGTATTAGAGTATTCAGAATTTGATTCTAAAGTTAGCATTACCAGTGTGTCTTATATTTTCATGTTACTAATTAGTGTCCTTTCATTTCTGCTTGAAGAACTTCTTCTAGCATTTCTTGTAAGACGGGTCCAGTGATGATGAACTCCTTCAGCTTCTGTTTAAGGAAATCTTCCCTCTCCTTCATTTCTCATAGACAAGTTTGGCTTCGTCCAGAAGGTCGTCCGGACAGTGGTTCTGCTGTTCGGCCGTCTGGTCTAATTAACATATTATGCTTTTATTATTATAGATAAGCTCTCTACCTCCCTTCCCCCCTCTATTCTCCTGCTGGGACTCCAAATGCAGAATTTCTTTTTTTTTAATTTTAATTTTAATTTTAATTTTACAGTCTGGCCTCAGCAGTAAGCCCATCCAGAGGTTGTGGGCGGGTCATCTGGAAGAATCCATACCTGGGCTTGCTGCTGGAGTCCTTGGGTGGATAGGTCATGTGCCTGGATCAGCAGGTGAGCAACCCTGGTGCATGGGTACATGCGGGCCAGCCTCATGTCTGGACCCATGTGGGTGGATCTGGATCCTGGGTCCACAGGGGCAGCCAGGTATTGGGGACCCTGGTGGTGGCCCAACATCTGGACCCAGAGAGGCCAGCTGATATTTGTCTAGTCAATGATCTGTACTCTCGGTCTTCAATTATACTGTGAATGTAGCCCAGCAGGCACCCAGATGGTCCACCGGGTAAAGAAGGAAAATAGTAGAGCTTTTATTTATAGTTAATCCTTACCTCATTCCTTTTAGCTTCCATTTCATGGATGTTTTATAATATATTGAATATGACTACAATAGTGCACATACATAAGCTATAAATAAATGCACTAGCCGGTTTGGCTCCGTGAGCATCAGCCTGTGGACTGAAGGGACCCAGGTTCCATTCCAGTCGAGGGCACATACCTAGGTTGCAGGCTTGATCCCCAGCCCTGGTTGGGGCATGTGCGAAGGCAACCAATCGAGTGTCTCTCACATCGATGTTTCTCTCTCTCTCACTCTCTCTCTCCCTTCCACTCTCTCTAAAAACCAATGGAAAAATACCCTCTGATGAGGATTAAAAAAAAATAACAAATTAAAAAAAATAAATGCACACATTTGCACGGGTGCAGGCTCAAAGTGTATATGGCTGAGGTGAGTGCGCCCAACCATTACCTTCTACTTTCTCTTCATAGAGAACATAATTAGCCGCTTCACTTACAGCTTCCTAGTTACAGCAGATCTGAAGACACGCTCTTGTCACCTTGGTAGAGCTGTGTTGTTGTTAAAGAACAGTTTATTGATTTTTAGAGAGAGAGAGAGAGCAAAGGAGAGAGAGAGAGAGAAACATCGATGTGAGAGTGCAATATCCTTGGGCTGCCTACTGCACATGCGCCCCCATAGCCCACAACCTGGGCCTGTGCCCTTGACTGGAAATCAAACCAGGGACCTCCTGGCACATGGGATGATGCCCAAACAACGGAACCACACAGGCCAGGGGACCTGTGTTTTCTAAGTATCAATAAATATCCCTGCTATCTCTCAGAGATAGTGAATTTAAAAACTTTACCTATTTCCCTGGGTCTCACTCTTGGAGAGTAAATTGGAGAGGGTGAAATAGAGAACAGATTCCCTGTGCCTCATGGAGTTAACTAGTTGCTGTTATAGACAAATTGAGAATTAATTTTATTCTCCAACCACCTGAGAGTAACATTTTAAGTAAGAAATTACGCATTCATTGAGGCAGAAGTAAATAAGTTGAGCCAACCGATGACAGACTGACAGACACAGTGTAATAAATTATGTTCTGTCATATCATAATTCTTAACAACTCAGCTGTCACTCTAGACCGTTTTGCATCTTCGTCTGGAGAACGGAAAGACGTAAAGTTTAGGCTGATGTTACAGACAAGGTAAAATGCTGGCGTGTGGAAAGACTTCACGGAGAAGACTCTTAAACTGAGTCCTGAAGGGGAGTGAAAGTTCACCCAGGTGACACGGGGAGAAACGAAGGACAACATACCAGACAGAGGGAGCAAGACGGGTACAGTCACGGGCAGCAGGTCACCACCTGGGGAGCTGAAGGGTGTGGCGGCTGGGCACACCGGCTGTGCATGCCTGTGAAGGGCACAGAAGGGGGGGTCGAAGAGGCAGAGTGGGGCGCCAAGTAAATGGTCTTTAAGAGCCAGGGTGCTTGGGTGCACATTCCTGCTCGGCCTCTTACCGGCTCTGTGACCTCGAGCAAGAACTGTAGTCATTCAGGGTTCCCCATCTGTACATTCATAGCGGCAACACTGAATCTTAGGGTTAGTGTTCATCTGACCTGTGACAATCCATTTGTGATGCTTAGAGTGGCACCTGGTCACATGCTGCCATGCAGGGTCTCAGGAAATGAAAACTGTTGTTGTCATACTAATCAAGGGACCAGATACGGGATGGCTCATATACCATGTCTAAGAGCTCAGGCTTTATATTCTAGGTCATGATTTCTAAAATGTGATCTATTTGTCTGTAAAGCAAATGGTCCTCAAGTGGTTTGGCATTTTATGTGGCAGAAGCAATGAAGAAATATGCTGAAGAATTTTTAAACATAGTCTAGCTGGTGTGGCTCAGTGGTTGGGTATCAACCCATGAACCACGAGGTCACGATGGTTTGGTTCCCAGTCAGGACATATGCCTGGGTTGCAGGCTCCATGCCTAGTGTGGGGTGTGCAGGAGGTAGCTGATCAATGATTCTCTCATCACTGATGTTTCTATCTCTTTCTCCCTTCCCCTCTGAAATCAATAAAAATATTTTTTAAAGATTTTTTTAACTTTGAAATGGAAGAAAAGTTGTCAAATACCATTTATTCTTAATAATAGTTCAAGTATGCAGATGGCTCAAATTGGTCTAACAATTTATTTTTACTATTATTGTTATCCTATATAATAAAAGCGTAATATGCTAAGTGTCCAACCGATCAGTTGACCAAACAGTTGACCACTTGACCAGTTGCTATGACTCACACTGACCACCAGGGGGCAGACGCTCTGACCGGTAGGTTAGCTTGCTGCTGGGGTCCGGCCAATTGGGACTAGGCGAGAGGGCTGGACACACCCTGGAGCCCTCCCGCTTGTCCTTCCCCAGCCAGCCAGCCAACCTCCCACAGTCCCTCCCTGGCCGGCCAGCCCCCATCAGCCCTGATCGGCCCCCATTGCCAGCCAGGCTGAGGGACCCCACCTGTGCACGAATTCGTGCACTGGGCCTCTAGCTATTTTATAATTCTTTAGTAGAGGCTGGGTGCATAAAATTCCTGCGGGGGGGAGAGGGAGGTCCCTCAGTCCAGCTTGTGCCCTCTCGCAATCCGGGACCCCTCGGGTAGGTTCCCTAGGCCTGGCTGGTGATCAGGGCCTATGGGGGCTTTCTGGCATCTGGCCCCACCCCTGCCGCTGCCACTGCTTGACATCTGTGCGGCACTGCCCACCTCCCCTGCCAGATGCCTCCCTCTGCAAGCAACAGGCGTGGGGTGCCTGGGCCTTCCTCTGTGGGGTGATTGATGGCAGGGGCCCCCAGATCTATTGCCCTGCAGAGGGAGGCCCCCCCCCCCGCCCCGCAGTGTTGCCAGCCTGGTGGCCTGGGCCTCCCTCTGTGGCCACAGACTGGGGTTCCACGATCAATTGCCGTGTGCAGAGGGTGGCTTGGGCCTCCCTCTGCGGGGCGATCGTGGAGTGATGGCGGAGTCCCTGACCAATCGCATCGCACCCGCCTTGGCTGGCCTGGCGCCAGTGCATGTCATAGTGTGGTTGTCCAGAAGGTTGTCCGGATGGTCGTTCTGCTGTTCGGTCATTCGGTCGATTTGCATATTACGCTTTTATTATTATAGATTGTTGAAAGTATTACATATGTTCCCTGGTCAGACTCTTAACAAGATGTAGTTAAAACTCAGTTGCTAGGATAGCTTGTTTTAGCAGTATCGTGTGCATGTTATTGTTTATGTGTGTAAAATTCACATTACTTTATTGTTACTATTATGTTGTGTTATGGCTCTGATTAACAAAAATAGATTAATGACTAAAAAGTGGTTTCCTGAAGTGCAGACGCGATGATAAAAATAGTAGGACAAACACTGTGGCTCAGAAGCATAGTGAGCAGGACTCCGGGATCTGTCGGGACAAGAGCATCTGTGCGTGCGATGATCTCACCCGAGCAGCCAAAGCAAAAGTGTGAATGAGAAGCGTGGCTGTGAATACCGAAAATCTGGTTCTATTCAACAAGAGCTTTATCCCCGCTTGTCAACAAGCTTGTAGAAGCAGCCTCACATTCAGGACAAATGGAATGCTCGGAGGGAAAGCAGAAGTCGCCCAAGCGAAACGAAGGAAAGGGTTGTCTGCTGCATCGCACCACGGCACACACGGGGGTGGGGGGCTGCTGTTATTGCAGTGAGGACGGCCGATATCTGTCTGGCTGAGTGAAACCGCCATTGGGAAAAGCGTGAGCCGGCTCTTTGCGTCTCAGGGGTGTATACATGAATTAGAAAGATACACTTGATAATGTGAGTTCTGTTGATCAATTGATCAGGAATTATTTTTGTGAGACTGATGGGGCACCAGTCACGTGTCCAACAAAGAGGTGCATCTGTTTTTGTATAATAAGGTAAAAAACAATGGCAGACCCAGTCTTTTAAATAATAAGAATTCATTTGTCTCCTGAGTCTGAAGGCCAGCGGTGGCTCTTCCCATCTCAGCTAGGCTCACTGCGGTCAGTGACGAGAATGGGCGGGGCCGCCAACTACATAATTTGTGGAGCTCAGTGCAACATAAAACTCAGCATCCCTTATTCAAAACGTATTGATGATTTCAAGATGATGACAGCAGAAGCAAGCCTGGAGCCTTTCTTAGCACAGGACCCTGTGTGACTACCAAGGTCACGTGACCGTGAGGCCAGCCCTGGCTGTGGGTCAAGCAGGAGTCAGCTGCTCTCGGCTGGGTTCTTTCACACGGATGGGTATGAGCAGGCTCTTGGCTGGTCTGGGATGAGAGACTTAGCTCGGACCACTGGGGTCACTTACCCTCTTCATGGATCTTGCCCTTCAGCAAGCTGGCCCATGCGTGCTCCTTGGCGCGGGCACACGAGCAGGAGCAAGCACACCCAGGTATGCAAGCACTGCGAGGCCTCTGCTTGTACCACACTCACCGGCCTCTCACTGGGTCCCAGCAGGTCACGTGGCCAGCTCAGAGCGGGAGTGGGACGATGCTCTAGCATTATATGACAAAAGGCATGGGTGTAAGGAGGGTTGAAGAACTGGGGCAACTTTTGCCATCTACCTCACGTGACTACTCAAATATGGTGGCGTCTGAGAGCTGAATTATCCACGTGTATTTACTTAGAGCAGTGTGCATCCTATCTTACTTGAAGAGGCAATGAAAACTGTTAGCGCCATCACATCTCAGTAACTGAGCCAGTCTTTGCTGTGTGTGTGTGTGGGAAAATGGATGGCGTGTACCCAAACTGCTTTCCCTCCCCGGGGGAGGCACTGGTGTGCATAATTGAAGTGAGCGAGGAGAGGAGATTTCTGTATGACATAAGAATGCCACGGAAGACCAGACATCCATCTGGCCCTTGTCATTATCAGTGTTGAGAGGAAATGGTATCTGTGATTTCAAGTGGGGCGTCAACACGCTGCGGTCAGTGGCTTGAAAAGCGTGAACCTCTCATTTCAGGCTGAACATAATAGGGTATCAGAGCTGAGGATAAGATGTCAGGAAATTGAACTGTGATAAGGTGACCTCGTCCACAGGCATTCACTCTCTCCTACCATGTGATGTTCTTCTTTCTCTAGAGAGACAATCAATGGCATGTTATTGGGCCTATTAAAAAATCACACGCAATGCCAGAAAACACAGAAATTCTTTCCAGGGCTGAGTGCAAACAAAAGTCACTAGGAATGCCTTTGCAACTGCCTCCCACGTTTACACAGCCAGCCCTCCAGCTCTGAAGGAGGTGTGGCCTTTGACTCAGCTGCTCCCAAAAGCGGTCTTCAATGAGAAACTTCACACTGTTTTTAGGTGCATGTCCCATCCAAATATACAAAACCCTCAGCCAGGGCCCCAAACATTTGCTCCTTTACCTAAGAGCCCATAATTCTTAGCGCTTTCTAATTTAATAGAACAAAATAAGTGGAATCCATTATGCATACATGTACATACGCCTGTATATGTATATTCTATATTTTAACGTTTGACTGCAAACAACAGTATTTCTTTTGCTGATTGATATTTCTCAGGTATGAGTATATTTAAACACATCTTTCTAATAAAGCTGGCATATGGCACTACCAGACTCTTGCTACTTATCTATACTAATAATAGAGGAATATGCAAATTGTCCGGGATGCCATCACAGTAACAGTAGTGACTGAACAGCAGGCTGCATGGGGCGACCAGGCCGGCAGGGGGGGGCAGTAAGGGGCAACCAGGCCGGTGGGGGGGGGGGGGGCTATTAGGGGTGATCAGGCCGGCAGGCAGAGGTGGTTAGGGGTGATCAGGCTGGCAGGAGGGGCAGTTAGGAGCGATCAGGCAGGCAGGCAGGTGAGCAGTCCCGGATTGTGAGAGGGATGTCTGACTGCTGGTTTAGGCCCGATCCCTAAACCGGCAGTCGGACATCCCCTGAGGGGTCCCAAATTGGAGAGGGTGCAGGCTGGGCTGAGGGGACCTCACTCCCGTGCACAAATTTTGTGCACCAGGCCTCTAATTATCCAATATTCCAGAACCAAGTACATGAGAATTACTCTGATTCCCTTGCCATATGAACTTGACTTTCTCTGCATCTAGCTACTGCCTCCCCTGAAGCAATTTGAGCCATCACATACTTTCAAGCCCTTTCCTGGCCCAACATCAATGTTGAAATCTTATGAAATTCTAGCTCCAGGTTTTAATTTTTTTCACAATGTGCATATCCATATTTCTTTAGATATAGCCATGTGTTTTACTCGTTTCCTTAGACACTGTGTTTGGTATCTACCCCTTCCTTCCCCTAGAATCTGCAGTGTTGGGAGCTGGAGTGCCTTCTCAAGGCAGTCCTGTCCTTGCTCTGGGATTGGGAGAGGAGAGAGCGAGGTAAAGGGACCGCCAGACCAGCTGGCCTGCATTCCAGACGTAGATGTATTCCACCCTTCTCGGTGGCTGAATGTTTGCCAGCCTCCTTCTGAGCTACGGAGGTTACTCCCAGGCTTCCTACCTTGGGGACCTAACCGTGTGCAGTGCGGGGAGCGGGGAGGGGCACGCATTGGAGTTGGCCTGTCCTCTCCCCCACCCCCTCAACCTCAGCCCCTTTTGTTAGGAGACCCTGTTAGGAAGGGCGCAGTGTTCCCATCCAGGCCGGCCATGAAGTTTAGAGCCTTCCCCGGGAAAATGATTGATTCCCTTGCTTAGAAAGCAGACCTGGGTCTTTATCCTGGGAGCCTGGTCTTCCTGAAGCTGCCAGCAGAGTGGGCATCTGACAGGGGCAGGCCAACTGCAGCCCTGGGTCCGGGTCCCTGGCTGCGGGGGTGGGGCGGGGCGCTCTCAGTCCTATTTCTTCACACTGACCTTGGGTTCCCCTGGGCTTCCACGGAAGAGCTGCCTCTGGGGAGGCTCAGCGTGGTTTCTCGCCCCGGGGTTGCCATGGACTGGAACCTGTGTCCTCTCTCACAGGAGTTCCCTCCGCTTCTGACCCAATAGACTCTTGTTTTTTGGCAGCTATGGGTCCATGCTAAGTTTGCCTGTGCCTGTGAATATTAAGAGACATATTTTTCTGTCATTTTAGTGGAATTTGGGATCCTAGGAGGTAGATACCTACGCTGAGAAAGGAAAATGGGGAGGCTGACACCAGCCATATTTTTAGCAACTAAATCTGGGCAGCCGTGCGTAGAAGAGGGCACTCTGTTACTTGTGTTTTAACTATCGCTCGGCTTACTGAGGTTGTGAATATAACACCTGCTTTCCCAAGCCTTTCACTCAGGGTGCCTAGATCCCTGGAATTCCCTCTTTAAATGGCCCTACTGCAGCCTCCAGGGCCCACGAGGGCTGTTCCTTAGAGCCCCAGGTGTGGGATGCGGGTGTGTGTATCTACCCTGAGGGCTGTGCTGGGGAAGGGGTGTATGTGCAGCTGGGAGTTCACTCTGGAGGGAGGGAGGCAGGTCAGGCCCTGGTTCTCTCTGTCAATTCACTCTGGTGAGGAACGCAAGGAGTTGGAGAATTCCAAATTTAAACTCACCTTTTCATGGTTGATGACTATGTTCGTCAAGGGAGAATGATCATATTTTACTTAGCAGTTTGCTCAATGGGCAGCATTTAAACATTGAAACACACAGGGTGTAGACCTGCACTTGTACTTTTGCCCCACAACTGCCCACTCCAACCACATTTTCATGAAACCTCCGTCCAATGGCCAAGGCTCCCGGGCACCTTTCTCAGCCCCGCAGCAGCGTTTGGCACGATGAACCACATTCTCCTCTTGCCTCCAGGGCATCCACTCTCGTCTGCCTCCTGCTCCCTCCCGGCCCTCCTCCGACTCCCCCTACACATCGGAGTGCGAGGGTCCAGGTCTGACCTCACAGCCCTCCACTGAAGCCCTTTCCTTTCATCTCTGGCCTCCTGTCTGTGAATTCCACCTGCGGCTGATGCCAACTCTAGTTGCCCATTTCCAGCTTCTACTTGTCACGTCCACTTGGGTATCTAATGGGCACCCGATTGTACAGGTCCAAACTAGAATTCTCGGTTTCCCCTCAGCCTGGTCCTTCCCACCACCTTCCACCCCAATGTCTCACTTCTGTTGAGGTGCTTAATCCAAAACCCTAGAAGTTCTCCCTGGTCTCTGAAGGCCTCCATCCCAGGTCCGGTCCGTCCACAGAGAATTCTTTCGCTCTCCTTCGAAATCTGTCTCCCACCTCCTCACTCCTCCCTGAGGATACTCTGCCATCCTCTTCCCAGTCGGCCTCACCTCCCACCTGGACACGCAGGGGCCTCCTGTGGCTGCCCGCGTCCACGCACAGCTCTCCTCACTACGACTGTTCACCTTACCCCTCCTGCCCAAAACCTCCCAGCGACTGTCCCTTCACATTAAACACAAAATCCAGACTCTTCCACCTGGTCCATCCGCAAGGCCCTCCCTGGCCTGCCCTGCTTTCCCTGACCCCTCCTGCCTCACCCCTGCATCCCCGTGGCTGCCTGGCACACTCAGGCATGCGAGCTTGAGACCCAGCCTTCGCACCTCCGCTCCCTGCACCCGGGCTGGGCCCCGAGGCCACTCCTTTACTCGCTAGACCTTGGCTTGGTTCCTCCTCTTAGATGTCGTCATTGGTGGCAAGTACACCCTTTTCATGTCTGTTCCTTAAGCAGGTTTACCTTTGCTTTAAAAACCATGTTAGTTCTGCATTTATGTGTTTGTTTTCCGAGTCCATCTCTGATTAGAACTTAAAGTCTCTTAAGGTGGGACTTCACCTTTTTTCCATTGCTCTACACCCAGTGCCTAGAATAATGTGATAGTTCAATCAATACATTTTGAAATTAATCTCATTACATGAGAAAAATTCCTTTAAGGGTTTCACTCAGCTCAAATAATGTGTGAAAAGCACAGATGGCCACAGGACTCTGGACATTTACTGCTAAAGCTGATCACGGGCATCCACCACAGTTCTGCAGCTGTCCATCGTCCCCATGCTTGTTTGACAGTGTGCACACTTATTACAACATGACTGACCACCAGCTGCATTTCCACACGTGCCTGGCACCATGCACACATATTGTAACACTAGGTGCCCAGTGCACGAAATTCATGCACTGGGGGGAGTGGGGGTGTCCCTCAGCCTAGCCTGCACCCGCTCCAATCTGGGACCCCTCGAGGGATGTCCGACTGCCCGTTTAGGCCCGATCCCTCTCACAATCCAGGACTGCAAGCTCTCAACTGCTTGCCTGCCTGCCTACCTGATTGCCCCTAACTGCTTCTGCCTGCCAGCCTGATAACCCCCTAACTGCTCCCCTGCCAGCCTGATCACCCCCAACTGCCCTCCCTGAAAACCTGGTTGCCCCTAACTGCCCTCTCCTGCAGGCCTGGTCCCCCCCAACTGCCCTCCCCTGCTGGCCATCTTTGACCACATGGGGGCAACCATCTTGTGTTTTTGAGTGATGGTCAATTTGCATACTGGTCATGAGTAATTAGCATATCAGGGCTAATTAGCATATTCCTATCTTAATATTGTGATGGAGTGGTGGTCAATTTGCATACTGGTCATGACTAATTAGCATATTCCTCTCTTATTATATAGGACTAGAGGCCCGGTGCACAAAAATTTGTGCACGGGGGGGGGGGGGGGGGGGAGGGGGGTCCCTCAGCCTGGCCTGTGCCCTCTCGCAGTCTGGGACCCCTTGGGAGATAATGACCTGCTGGCTTAGGCCTGCTCCCGGGTGGCAGAGGGCAGGCCCAATCCCTAGGTGCAGCGCCTGGTTGGGCTCAGAGCAGGGCCGATTGGGGAGTTGGGGCGCCGCCCCGTCATGCACAGAGCAGGGTGGATGGGGAGGTTGCGATGCCACCCCTAGTCACGTTCAGGGTAGGGCCGATTGGGGGGTTGGGGCACTGCCCCGTCACACTCAAGGCAGGGTCGATGGGGAGGTTGTGGCGCCACACCCTGCCATGCAAAGAGCAGGGCCGATCAGGGGGTTGGGGCGCTGCTCCCTGTCACACACAGAGCAGGGCCCATCAGGGGTTTGGGGAGCTCCCCCCTGTCACGCACAGAGCAGGGCCGATCAGGGGGTTGAGGAGCTCCCCCCTGTTACGCACAGAGCAGGGCCAATAGGGGAGTTGGGGCACCACCCCCTGTCACACACAGAGCAGGGTCCGTGGGGAGGGGGGGGGCAGTTGGGGCGCCACACCCTGTCACACACAGAGCAGGGCCGATCAGGAGGTTGGGGCGCCGCCACTGTCACACTCAGGGCAGGGCCGATGGGGAGGTATGGCTCTACCCCATCTCACATAGAGCAGGGCCCGTGGGGGGGGTTGGGGTGCTGCCCCCTGTCACACACAGAGCTGCAGGGCAATCAGGGGGTTGGGGCGCTGCCCCCTGTCACACACAGAGCTGCAGAGCGATCAGGGGGTTTGGGCGCTGCCCCCTGTCACGCTGATCCCGGTGCCGGGAGGCCTCGCGGCTCCGCTGATCCCGCCCGGCAGGGTCACAGATCCGGGTCCCAGACCGCGGACAGCCTTGCCTGCTGCCGCCTGCCTTCAGTATGCAAATTAGCAGCCATCTTGTTGCTTCGGGGTGGGGGTACCCACTGGGGTGCATGGCCAGTCTGGGTGAGGGGCTGAGGGCCGTTTTCAGGCTGGCGGGCGACTGGAGCTCCAAACCTCTCCTTTTTTTCTTTTTTTTTTATTCTGGCATTTATTTACCTTCTATGGCTGTCACTGGAGCTGAGAGCCGGCTTTCTCTCTGAGGCTCAGCTGAAAGCAGGTTGCTGGCCTTTGTTTTCTGTATTCGAAACAATGTTGCGACTCCAGCTCTGAGATCCCGGCTGACTGACAGGAGCTTTCTGGGCTTTTGTTTATCTTCTATAAATGTTACTATGTTTCCAACTGAAGCTCAGAGGCCGGCGGGGAACGTTGGAGTCCTCTGTCACTGAAGGAAGCAAGCCTCCCTGTTCATCAGCTGCCTGGCTGCCGGCTGCCATCTTGGCTGACAGTTATTTTGTATATACTCACTGATTAGCCAATGGGAAGGGTAGCGGTCGTACGCCAATTACCATGTTTCTCTTTTATTAGTGTAGATGACTGACAGGCTGTATGGACTCACACACCTGGCACCGTGCACACTTATTACTGCCTCAACAGTCTTGACCGTCTCTCATGGGGAAGCCAGACCTGATCTGTCCCGGGTAGATATCGAGCCTCTGTCTGCCACCTAGAATTTAATATAAAATGTACAACCTAAGCATCATTTATTTTTCATATTTAGCCAATTTTTACAAATCTTATTTTTCATGCAATGTTTTTGTTTTGTTTTTTAATTTGTGCTGCTGATGTGAATCAGATGTGTTCCTTCTGATTCACGAACCGGGGCCTTCTCTGTAGAAGCGGCCTCATCTCTCAGCATCCACAAACGCTTGCTGGCTCTTCATGCCTTTATTTTGTAAACTCCTGGGGCTCTCTTATTCTTTCTGAGAGTTTTAGATGATTCTCCCAGGTTACATGCAAGGAACGGTAATTTTTGTCTTCTTATTTCCAATAGCTACACCTTATTTGGTCTCCATGGTGCATGTTTATTTTTGCTTGAGCTTCCAGAAAAAAAGTCATATGATACTGGCAGCTCGAGTCCTGGCTCAGTTTATGACATTAAAGGGCCAACTCTGTGTTTTGTTGTTAAGGATGATGTTGACTGCTGACCTGAGATTCTTTTACCATCTATTCCTTAATTCCTGACACATTTATTGGTCCCGTCCGAGCGCACTGGGGTTGGCGATCGGTCGGCAGGCACTGCCGGCCTCGGGGAGCGGTCCGTGGCACAGCGCCGGCTGGCCGGCTGCAGTGGTGTGCAGGGAGGCGCAGTGACCCTTCCTGGGCACGGATGGCAGCGTGCCCAGGGTTTTCACCAGGGATGTCTGCTGGATTCTTCCTAATGCTTTTTTAAGCATTTATTAGTTAAATGAAGTAGTTGTTTTTTTTTATTTGCCCTGTAGGGATGATTTAACATAAATATATTTTCATTCCCTTATTAAAGAAATATTTGAGTGCTTACTATAAGCCAGGCATTCTTCCATTATTGTCATATTAATTTTGTGATTTTTATAAAATGTTGTAGGGCTTTGTGATTTTAAATATCAATTCATAAATATTAACAGTTTTTACTGTACCAGAGTAAATTCCATTCAGTTGTGGCATGTTATTCTTTAACTTTTTATTACTAATCAGTGGCTGTTATTATCAAGAATTCAAAAGATGCAAAAGCATATGAAGCCAGAAAGTGCACAATTTCCCAATATCCCCAGGGGGAGTCCCTATTGATAGATATTTATGGACCTTTTTCTTTTTCAATGTTAATAAACTTCTAACATCCATTAGCAAGCATTTTGTGTAGGGTTGTCACATCGATATCCATGGCTGTGTACAGATGTCACGGCAGGAAAGCCACCCCGGCTCCAGGGCAGGCCAGCCTCTCCAGCTCCAGGGGAGGCCGGCCTCTCCAGCTCCGTGACGCCGGGTCCCAGTGCCTGACCGTCTGCTCTGTCTGGGCCACATGCGCCCCCTGCTGACGCCACACAGAGGAGCTGGGCTCATTTGCTCCTAAGGTGTTTATTGAGCACTTACCTGACTCCATGCAACTTCCATTCCAGACGTGCGGTCTGTTAGACGGTGATGCGAGCCGGGGGAGAAGGCAGAGAAGAGCATGGGAAACATTATGGGGACACAGGGGACCTCGTTACTGTGGGAAGGAAAGTCCCGCATGGGGAGGTAAGCACTTTGCTAACAGAGGATTCAGACAGAAATGCGATGAATGATCCACACGACTTTCGCAGGGTCAGTGAAGCTGGCAAGTGTCATGGAGGATTCCATGTGTGCGGAGTACAAAGCAGACGCACCGACCTACCTACACGGTGACGGTCAGGCGGCAGCGGCTGTGTGCGCGAGGGGGGCACCTTGGGAACGCTGGTGGGTCTGTTTCCTAATGCAGGGCCGCTCACACCCGGTGTTCCGCTTGTGAGAATTCACCCGACGGCACGTGTGTAAGTGTGCATTGTCTGTATGAATGTTGCATGTCAATAGTATCATTGTTGTTCTTTTTAGTTAAAAAATTAGCTGTTTCATTGGAAGATGACACAGCCATCGAGGGACCCTCCTGAAACCTGTGCCTTGCCCTCCCCCCAGACCTGGCACGTGGAAGGGATTCGTCGCGGGCAGGTGTGGTGAGTGGATGAGTGAGGGGTTACACAGCTACATCTCCGCGCTCTCAGGACGGCTTTCTACTTAGTCCCCCCGAATCGGAGCACCTGGGAAACTAAAGCCACAGCTATTGTCACTGTCGTTGCCGTGCTTTTAAGAAATCATGTCTGTCCCCCACACCCCCTCTGCGGACGTGAGGACAGTGAGCTCGCTCGGCAGACGTTTACATGCTTTTAGGATGATTTGGAGCCAGGACATCAGATGAAGTGAGGACAAACACTGGCCCCATGACTCTGGCAACAGGAAGGTTCTCGATGATGTTGGTGGGACAGTTTCACTCCCATGGCGGGGCCGATGAGAAGCGGAGTGTGAGAGCTGGGACCGATGGAAGCTGACAAATACTCAAGCACTTTGAAAACTGAGAGAGGGTTACGTGGGGTGGACAGTGCTTTTTGGTGTTTGTGTGATGGTTTATCATAAAAGATGAGAAAAGCTAGAGTGTGTGTGCATGCTGATGGGGGCAGGTCAATAGATAAGGATGGTTTCCCTCATTCACTCCTGCCTTCAGTCTTGTGGTCATTTGCGTATTCACCAGCTACCTCCTACGCACGGCGGCTGTTCTTAGCAGCGGGAGCAGAGCAGGGAATGAACTGACACCGTCTCTGCCTTGGCGCAGTTTGCAGTCTGTCAGGGTGGAGAGAAGCTGAAGAAGGTGACAGAAAAATGGCTGTTGGGTACCGGGTGTCGAATCAAAGGGCAAGGGGCGGGATTAGCATGGACAAGAGGGCTCTTCTCTTGCAATGAGATGCAGCGGCATCCCTTCCGTACAAAGGGCTGGCCACGCAGAGATGGCAGAGCGCTGATGAGAACAGCTGGTGGGTAGCAGGGAGGAGGGCCTTCTTGGGCAGGCGTGTGGGGGAGCAGCACTCAGCAGAGGAGCCGGGCAGAGCGTGGGAAGCCGAGCTCCGTGAGGCCTGGGAGATACCTAGTTCGGTCGCTGCCCCCCTGGCTCCTGGCACCGGCTGCTGTGAAGGGAGACTCCGGGCGCCCGTCCATGGACCAGAACTCTGCAGTCACACCTGACACGAGGCTCAGAAAGCCAGTGTTGAGGGCGGAACCACAGGGTCCGAGTTGCCTGTGAAGGTCTCTAAGCAGAGGTCCCACTGGGGACAGCATGCTGTCTGTCAGGCTCCTTGGAGCGTAGGTCCAGGTCTTTGCTTCTGCAGGTGAACAGGAGCTGAAGCCTTTGGTGTGCACTTTGGAACTTTGTATAAAAATTATTCGTATGACTCTCGGCTTACTGAGAACCTCGCCGGATGGGAGGTTTGACACGGCCGTGACCAGTGGGAAACCAGCGGTCCCCAGTCTAGCTCACGCTCACTCCTCGCTATCCAAGTGATGAGTTCTTCTTCCCCCTGCTCCCCAGCCACCGCTTTTCATTCTGAAAGTGGGTCATTCAGTCCACAGCAAGTATAACCATTGCAGTCAAACACCAAGCTTGCAGGCTATTGATTCTTTATAATATTAATAACAACACATTCAAAGGTTCCCTCTCATTCCCTTGCATCCTGATATACTCTCTTTCTTTCTTTTAAAATATATATTTTTATTGATTTCAGAGAGGAAGGGAGAGGGAGAGAGATATTGAAACATCAATGATGAGAGAGAATCATTGACCGGCTGCCTCCTGCACGCCCCCTACTGGGAACCAAGCCCGCAACCCAGGATGTGCCCTTGACCGGAATCAAACCCAGGACCCTTCAGGCCCCAGGCCGACGCTCTATCCACTGAGCCAAACCAGCCAGGGCTGATAGACCTTCTTGAGTGGGGAAGAAAAGGTTGAAGTTAGCACCAGGAGTCGCATATGGGTGTGAGTCTTGTAGGTGTATATACGTCACTGGCTGTGTTCGGGAGGGAAACACTAAAAGCAGAGAATACTAATGCAATGCAACCCCTTCGTTTCTCAGGTGTGGAAACTGAGGCCCAGAGAGGTAATGTGATTTGCCTAAAGTCATGCAAATAGTGGCAGAGCCAGGCCGAGAAGCCAGGTGTCCTGGCTCTCAAGACATCCTGCAGCCTGAGGATGGAACAGGTATCACTCGCCTGGGGCCACGGGTTCGTTGTTCAGCCAGAGCTGCCTGGGGTTCCAGCTGAGGAGGCCAGAGGATGCATCAGCTCACGGTTCTGACAACTGAATGACTTAGGCGTGAAATGAAAGCTGGGTAAGAGCAGTGCTGATACCGTGTGATTAGCCAGTTATTAGTAACAGGAAAGGCACTCCGGGAGGCCTGACTGTATAAGCGTGTACCTGGGCAGCCTCACCAGGAAGCTGCAACTTTGCATTCCCAGGGACTCACTGGCCATTCCCTGCAGGTCACTGGGGGAAGGGACTGGACAAAGGGGAGATAGACGCATGCCCAGTGAAGTTGGGGTGACGTACGGAAGAAAGCTGTCAGTCAAACCTGGGAACAGAGGTCATTGGCTACTGGGGGCAGGGCCACTGCAAGTCTGTGAAAATGTGGGAAAACATACTCCCCGAAACAAAGGCGTTTCCTCTTGGTGCTCTTGTCTGTTGTGCTCCCGCTTTCACCCGGGTTCCCTCCGTCGACGCATGGCCTGCAGCCCTGCAGACCCCACACTCGCTGGACGAATGAGCTGTGGCTGGAAACACGAGCTCAGCCAGCCTGGTGCTGGGTTGGACCGCGTAGACGGGGAGCGGAAGCCCCGGAAGCGGCCGTATTCCTGCTCGATCCAAGCAAAGCGGGGCTTCTTCCTCGCGGGAGGGAGGGAAGTGAGACCTTGGACACTCAGATATCTAACTCCGCACAAATAAATGCCCCCTGTCCTCCGAGGGCAGAGAAAAGCTGGGTCGGAGGAAGAAGGTGAGGTTTAACACGTAACCCTCGTGAGCCCAGGGCCCCGGCCACCGCAGCCGCCACCTTCGAGAGGTGAACCCGCCTCTGGCTGTGGCGTGTCCCTCTGCAGACAGCGCGTGGGGATCGCCCTCCAGCCACGCTGACCCCCACGCTGTCTCCAGTGCAGCCCGCAGGGTTCGGAAACCAGTGGCCGCTGGCCGAGGACGCGTGGGGCGTGGGGAGCAAGAGGGCCAGGAAGACCCGGAGAGAGCCACGAGAAAAATGGGGGCCAGGCTGGCGGGGGGCCGGCTGGATTGGGGCGACATCAGCGAGGTTAGTGGCTAGTAGAGTTGATCAGCGGTGACGGTGGAAAAGGAAGACTAAAATGACATCCCCCTCAAAATGGGGAGGAAAAGACACCCCCTGCTCTCATATGTGCCCACGCGCTGTTTATATTAAGGAATATTAAGCCCAGGATTGATGAAACGAGAACTATTTTTGCTGCTGTAACATCCTGTGTGTTTTACATCAATATGGGTCAGTGCTAATGAGTATGGACTCCTCTGAGGAGTCTGAGCCATGGTGTCTTTTTCATGTAGTCAGTGGTTATTTATTGAGCACCTACTATGTGCCAGGCACTATTGTGGGCACTTAGAAGACAGCAAGTGAACCCAACAAGCAAATACCCTTGAACCGTGGAACGCCATCAAGGGAGGATGTCCAGAGAAGCTAGTCTCTTGGGGAAAACAACAGAAGAGAAAGCTGGGGTGGGGCAAGCTGCTAAGTTGGAATGATATTAATCACATTAAAGGCCAGGAAGGCGTGTACTGATGGGCTGAGTTTCACTGGGTCCCTTGGAGAAAGTTTTTTCTAGGCCGAGAGAACTGAGATGATGGGTGAGCGTGGCAGAGGGTCTACTCCAATCAGTGGCCGCGATCTGGTGGCTCCTACGAAGATCAGGCTCCTGGGTAAACCACAGCGTGGGAGGTGCCGTGGGAAGGCTGAAGGCAGAGGCCACGTGAGGAGTTCAGATCTGAGAGGGAACAGAGGAACCGTGGGTTTAAACGGGTAGTCAGGCTCCAGAAGACCAAGCAGGCTTGTCACCTGTTAGTCCTGGGGTCTGGGGAGCGAGCCTTGGAAGGTCCCAGGCCATCGGCGAGGGAAGGAAAGCAGGGCTGTGGCCACAGCGTTGGAAGTCAAAGGACCCTCTCAGCCTTCGGGAGGAATGCGTTGCGTCCCCTGTGGTGCGTTAGGACAGGCCTCAGCACAGAAAGGAAGAAGGAGACACCGTCAGCACAGGCGGGAGGTAAGGCCTCGGTGGCAGAAGCTCAATTACAAGCTGAACCCTCATCAAACTGAAATAATAGCCAGAGGGGTTGAGCTCCAGAACCCTTCAATCTCTCGGGATTAAGAACAGAATCCAGCCCTAGCCAGTTTGGCTCAGTGGGTAGAGCATTGGCCGGCAGACTGAAGGGTCCCAGGTTCGCTTCTGGTCAAGGGCACGTACCTCCATTGCAGGCTCCTCCCTGGCCTGGGCCCTGGTCGGGGCACATGCAGGAGGCAACCAATCAATGTGTTTCTCTCACATTGATATTTCTGTCTTTCCCTCTCTCCTCCACTCTCTCTAAAAATCAATGGAAAAACATCCTTGGCTGAGGATTAAAAAAATAAAAGAAGAACAGAACCCATCCCATTGATAGGAATGGCATGATCTGGTCTCTAGGGAAAGTAGAACGAGGGACAGGAAACAGCAGAGCCCAGATCCACTCCTCCTCCATGGAGCCACCTCCCTCCTCCAGGCAGGAGGCCAGAGGGAGGGAGGAGGAGGCAGGAGGCTGGAGGGAGGAGGCCATGCCTGTCTCTCCTTTGCCAGCAGGGACCCCCACTGCTCCTTAATGCAGTGATGGCGAACCTATGACACGCGTGTCAGAGGTGACACGCAAACTCATTTTTTTGGTTGATTTTTCTTTGTTAAATGGCATTTAAATATATAAAATAAATATCAAAAATATAAGTCTTTGTTTTACTATGGTTGCAAAGATCAAAAAATTTCTATATGTGACACGGCACCAGAGTTAAGTTAGGGTTTTTCAAAATGCTGACACGCCGAGCTCAAAAGGTTCGCCATCACTGCTTTAATGGTTGCCAAGACCCTGATGGTTCCAGAGAATCCTATTTCTCAATGGAACCAGGTGTTTCTCCAGAACTCAGAGGATGGTGTTCTTAGCAGAGGGCTGATTAGGACAGGCATCCAGTCCTCCGCTAACTCTTACTTGATCTTCATGTGCTTCCTTTCAGCTACCACCCACCCACCACTCTTCTCAGCAACAGCTCGAGCCCCACTCCACGGCACCCGCTCCCCTCTTCCTGGCTCCCACCCAGTGCACTCCCTGCTGGGAGGCTTACCTAACCCTTCAGACTTGACGCCTGGCCCCGTCTTTGCCTGACTCAGCATCTTCCTCTGCTGCCCGTCTGGTGGCCTGCTGTTCAGTTCTGAACATCCATCTCCCACCCCATTGGTGCCAGCGGTACCGCCGGCCCCTTGTTGAGTTTGACTCCCAACCACACGCTGTCCCTGCACCGCGTATGGCAGAACCAAAGCCCAGGGAAGGCTCTCATCCCAGGTTCAGGCTCCCTGCCTGGGGCTGGCTCCTTCAGCTCCCACAGTGGAGGTGCAGGAGGCCAGCACTTAAATCGCCTCTGGTCGGACCCCGTCACAGGGGCGTTTCTCCCAGAGGGCAGTTGGACAAATAAGAAGGGAGGGGTTCAACAGAATAATGTCAGCCACGCGTGCAATTAAAAACCTTCCAGGTATCACATTTTCAAAGGTAGAAACGGGTGAAATTAATTTCAATATCATATTTTATTTCACTCAATATTCCTAAAATGCCCCACTTCAACCAGTAATCAGTATAAAAATTATGAATGCCATCTGTGCCTTTGTGTTGTTGTTGGTTCAAGAGTTTGAAATCCAGGGTATATTTGACACTCACAGCACAGCTCCACCCAGACACTACAATTTTCAGTGGACACATTTGCTCGGTATTTACATTTACAGCCAACAAAGTGGAGTCCCATACCCAGGTAGTTCCAGGCATACTTACACGTCTTCCAATGACTGAATCAAGTACCAAAACGTCACTTTCCTTTCATCACTTCCACATTGGCAACGCAGTCATCTTTCTTAGGAGAACTGTTTGAAGCAAAAGCACATCCATTTCCAAGCTGTGTCCGTCCATCCATCCGACTGTCCGTCCGTTCGTGCTTGGCCAGTTCACTGACTGATGTCAGCTCAGTATTGTTAGCATGGAATGTAAAGGGGTACTGGATACATTGAAAAGTAACTCTAAGTGTATCAAGTGCAACAAAACGTTCTTCCAATTTCTCTTGTAGGTTTTGCGGATAATTTATATGATGCTGGTGTTACAATTCAAAATATTTTGCATATTGACTCATTAGGAAATGTATGGAATCATTCTTATTGAGTTATATTATGAAAAGTTTCGATTTCAGTATAAATTCTTGTACTCTTCTAGCTAGGTGACAAGTAGGCTTTTCTTTTCTTTTAATTGTTTTATTGCTTAAAGTATTACAAAGAATATTACATATGTCTCCTTTTTCCCCACCCTTGACAATTCCCCGGCCTCCCATACCCCCCAGTGTCTTGTGTCCATTGGTTATGCTTATATGCATGCATACAAGTCCTTCGGTTGATCTCTTACCCTCCCCTCCTGCCTCCCAACCCTCCCCGGCCTTCCCGCTGTAGTTTGACAGTCTGTTTGAGACGCTTTTCTTTCCGTAGAGAAAATTTGTCTCATTCCTAACCAAGGTGACATCAGTGAGAAGACAGAGCGCACGCTGCCACCTGTGATTATTAAACTTTGGGTAAGAATCCCTTTTGTTTCAAGAAAGTCTTGCATTGGAATTGACAGCAGAGTAAATCTTTGCAAAACTCTCCCATGACTCAACCAGTGAACACAGGTGAAGACGCAGGTCATCACGTTCATTGCTCCCGCCTCCCCACAGACTCGTGTCCACAGCAGTTACACGAATACGACTGTGTCCATCACACTTCCCATGGAACCTGCTTCTAAAAAGGAGCCCAGGTATTCTCAATACGCATCTTACAGGCAATAAGGGAAACATTAGTCTCTTGTTTTGAAATTTCAATAAATCCAGATTTCTGACTGACCATAGTTGGAGCACCATCCTATATAATAAAAGCCTAATATGCAAATTGTCCCCTCAACCTGGAGTTGGACTGGGAGTTTGACTGCTCGCTATGATGTGCGCTGACCACCAGGGGCTGGCACGGAACATGATGGGCGTTGGTGATGCAGCACTGGCAACGGGCGGCAGTGGAGGTGCTGTTGGCCCCGATGGGGCTCTCATAGGGACCGCAGTGGGATGGTAGGGCAGGTGAGTAGGTGGCGCCAGGCCAAGGCAGATGAGAGCGGGGGCCCGATCTCCCCGCTGATCGCCCTGCAGACGGTGACCAGCGGTCCCGGCAGGCCCCCAGGCTGAGACGGGAGCTGGGAGTGGGTGGCAGCAACCAACCTCCCGTGGCACCTGGCAAGGGGCTGTAGCCTCTTGCCGGCGACCTGGGGGCAGGGGTGACAGGGACGGGAGTGCGGTGAGAATGTGGGGTGTCTGCCGAGTTCGCTCTCACACTGCCTGCTACCCTTCCCCCGGACACCAGGGCTCACGGGCCAGGGAAGCCCCCATGCTCAGGTGCTGGGCACCCGTGAGGAGCCCCCCTTCCCCCGCTCCCTCCCCCCCACCGTGAGGAGTCTGCCCTGCACCGTGTGTGGCCTCTTCCAGGTGAGCCAGGCCACAGCCGCTGGGACCGCAGGAGCCGGTTGGGCTCCCTGAGGGCTCGCGCAGGAGCCGGTCTGTGAGGCCGGCCAGGAGAGAGCACGCTGCCTGCCCAGCTCCTGTGTGGTGCCGCTGGGCAGCCCAGAGGCCCATGCTGCAATCCGGTCAGTGGCGTCCGGCCGCGCACCTCTGCGTGGGGACTCAGGCGGATGGGGGCGTGCGAGGGTCGGGGGCCCAGGTGCTGCCCAGGGCCCAGAGGTCAGCTGAGACCTGCCCTTCCATGCCGGACGCTCGTGCTTCAATCACTGGCCAGGCCTAGGGACCACACCCATGCATGGATTTCATGCACTGGGCCTCTAGTCTGGTATGAAATAAACTAATTTTTTTATATCTAACTGAAATTCTTGTCAGATTAAAATATCTATGGCACAATTTGTTTTTTTTAAATATTTTTTATTGATTTTTTACAGAGAGGAAGGGAGAGAGATAGAGAGTTAGAAACATCGATGGGAGAGAAACATCGATCAGCTGCCTCCTGCACACCTCCTACTGAGGATGTGCCCGCAACTAAGTTACATGCCCTTGACTGGAATTGAACCTGGGACCCTTCAGTCCGCAGGCCGATGCTCTATCCACTGAGCCAAACTGGTTACAGCTTTTTTTTTTTAAAAAAAAAAGCCATGTATTTGCAATGTTTTTTCATAATTTTAGAAGACCTTTAAGACTAAATATATCCAAAGTATTAATTGGGCAGTTGTCACATAGCCATGACTCAGTTAAAGCTTGCTATTTTTCAAAATTTGAATTATCTTTGATAGTTCTGTTATTCTCTAGGCAATTGGTTTCTTAATTGAAGATTGTTTACTTTTTATAAAATATCTTTTTAGTTTTTCTCATAATTTTCTAAAAATTTTTACAACTGAAATAATGATTTCTTTTACTATGTTTCCATTAAAATTGTGTGGGGTTTCTTACGCTTTTATTGACTTCAGAGAGGAAGGGAAACAGAAACATAAAAATTGTGTGTGTACATGTGTGTACAAGACTCCAAGCCATTTTATGGCTGGCCAAAATTGCAATCTCTGATCCTATTAAAACCTATTTTAGCCCTAGCCAGTGTGGCTCAGTGGTTGAGTGTTGTCCTGTGTACCAAAAGGTCACCAGTTCAATTCCCAGTCAGGGCACATGCCCAGGTTTTGGGCTCCATCCCCCGTCGAGGTGTGTGCGGGAGGCAGCCGATCCATGTTTATCTCTCACATCCATGTTTTTCTTTCTCCTTCCCTCACCCTTCCTCTTTCTCTATGAAAAAAAATTTTCAATATAAAGCCTATTTTAAGTTTTTGTGTAACATTTTGTTCTGATTTCGGGCAACTCTTTCATGGGTTCTTTTTATTATAAAACTAGAGGCCCAGTGCACAAAAATTAGTGCATGGGGGGGGGTGTCCCTCAGCCCAGCCTGCCCCCTCTCACAGTCTGGGAGCCCTCAGGGGATGTCCTACTGAAGGGAGGCAATCAGCCGATCAGGGGAAGGCAATGCCCCCATCACGCCTCTGCTGCTGCCACTGCCGGCCGCCGCGGCTGCCTGAGCCACGGCCTGGCCCTCATTGCCTGAGCCTCGGGCCCTCCCAGTGGCAGCCGTTATCTGCAGCCTGTCTGAGCCTCGGGCCGGCCCTGGCAGCGGCAGCCACTGCAGCTTTGTCCGAAGGACATCCGGAAGACTCCACCCTAATGAGCATATTACCCTTCTATTAGTATAGATATACATAACATAAAATGCACCATTTTAACCATTTCTGGTGTCGGGTGAATTTCCCGCCAAAATATAAGCTGGCGCGGGCAATTATTTAGGTTTCCCGCGCAAAATCAGAGTTAGTTTAAAATGCCTATATCTTTTGAAGTATGGGTTCGATTGAAATGGGTATGAAACGGTTCGCATACGCAGGTAGGTATCTTTGAAACAAATATTTGGTAATACGCAGTTACAATCGGCCCGAATTTACACGTTTCCCGCACTCCACCGCAAATCTATATGAACCGAGTTAAGACGGCTCCCGCCGAGTACGCGCAATTCACGCGAGCCGACTTAACTCGTTTCCCGCAACCCAAGTGTTAAGTGTACAGTTCTGAGGCATTAGCACATTCACATTGTTGTGCAGCCCTCACCGCCATCCATCTCCAGAACTCTTTTTCATCTTCTGCAATTGAAATTTTGTTGCCATGAAACACAAACTCCCCATCCCGCCCCTACCCCCCCCAGCCCCTGGCAATCGCCATTCTACTTTCTGTCTCCATGAATCTGACTATCCTAGGAACCTCATGTAAGTGGAATCATACCATAGTCATTCTTTGTGACGGGCTTATTTCACTTACAATAGTGTCTGTAAAGTTCATCCCTGTTGTAACAGGTGTCAGAATCCCCTTCCTTTTTAAGGCTAGATATTCCGTTGTATATATAGACCACATTTTGTTTATCTAGTCATTTGTCAATCGACACTTGGGTTGCTTCCAGATTTGGGCTATTGTGAAAATGCTGCTATTAACATGAGTGTGCCAGTAATTGTTCAAATCCCTGCTTTCACTTTCTTTGGTGGAATTATTGGGTCATATGGTATTTTTTGTATGTTCAATTTTTTTTAAATCCTCACCTGAAGATATTTTTTTCCATTGCTTTTCCCAGAGAGTGGAAGGCGGGGGGCGGGGGGGGGGGGGGCGAGTGAGAGAGAAGCAACATCCATGTGAGAGATACATTGGTTAGTTGCCTCCTGCACGGCCCCAACTGGGTGCGAGGAGTGAACCGCAACCCAGGTACGTGCCATTGACCAGGAATCAAACCGGCGACCCTTCTGTATGGGGCTGGCGCTCTACCCCTGAGCCAAACTGGCCAGGGCTGCATGAGGAGTTGCCATGCTGTTTGTTTGCTTTGTTTTTCTGTGGGGAGAGGGTGTCATAGCCGACCTCGTGGCCCTGAAGCAGCATCTCGTGATTTTGATTTGCATTTCCCTAGTGAGGAATGACATGGGGCGTCTTTTCATGGGTGGCACCAATTCTTTTTTGAATGCTGAGAAAAAACTTCTTATCAAATTCACTGCGTATTTGCTGAAAACGTCTCAATATTTCCACTGCATTTTTTAAATGTTTGTGTGTTTTTTTCAAAACAAACACAGCCTTTTCGTTTTGCTTAGCCACAGCGATTGCTATTGCCATTCATCATGAAATCTGTGCTGTACCTACTTCGCCTCCTGTTTTCTTTAAGATGCTGGTCATCCCTAGCTTCTGCATCTCCATTTGATTCTACATCAGTTGTATGTCTCCATTTTAAATTTACAGTTATGTTCCCCCACAGAAAACTAGTGGAATTATATTATAATTAAATTAATATGTATTTTGGTTTAATTGCCAATTATGATTTACAAAGGTGTCATGCAACTCATCCTGTGAGTAAACACATTGCAGTGTTAGATCCGTGCACAGAAAAATATCCTTCGAACTGAATCAGCCCATTGAGACCAATTAGATTGCTGATGTGTTCACACGTCACCCCAGAAACACCCACAGGTGGCCAGCGTACGACAAGGCGCGCCCCCAGCGTGTGCCCTACACTATTATGACAATATCTTAGGCAATGCAATTATTAGAGTATAATTACATGTTTGTCCTAAAATAAAATTGAATTTAACAGAAAAAAAATGTCTTGTACCGATTCTGTTTTGAAATTTTAAAAATTAAGTAAAGCTAAAAATTTAGTTCTCCACTCACGTTAGCCACATTTCAAGTGCTCAGTGGCTGCCTGTGACCAGAGGCTACTGCACTGGACGGAATAGGCCTGGGAATTAAAACAACAGCAGCAAACTGAGCAATTCCATGGCTTGGTTTCTCCCTAACGCACCTCTGCACAGTGCACGGAAGGCATGCAGTCCGTGCCCCTTTAACATGGTTCACAATGGCCACCCCCAGAACGGCTCTCATGTCCATCTGCTGGTTATGGCCCCCTAGTTGTGGTGTATTTATTCTAAGGAAATTTATGCCACAGATTAAAATAGATATAGTTGATCCTGGAACACCATGAGTTTGAACTGTGTGGGTCCACTTATATATGGATTTCTTTTCAATAAATCCCATAAATGTATTTTCCTTATGATTTTCTTAATAACATTTTTTTCTCTAGCTTGCTTTCTTGTAAGAATACAGTATATAATACATATAACATACAAAATATGTGTTAATTAACTATTTTATAGGTAAGGCTTCCAGTCAGCAGTAGGCTAGTAGCAGTTAAGTTGTGGATTTTTTTACAATAACTAGAGGCCCGGTGGTGGGTCACTCAGTCCAGCCTGCGCCTTCTCACAGTCTGGGAGCCCTTGGGGGATGTCTGACTGCTGTCGAGGCTGGAGAGGCTTCAGCCACTGCCCCTGTGCTCACCAGCTGTGAGCCAGCTCAGGGCTTCTGGCTGAGCGGTGCTCCCACTATGGGAGCTCACTGACCACCAGGGGGCAGCTCCTGTGTTGAGTGTCTGCCCCCTGGTGGTCAGTACATGTCATAGGGACCGTTCTGCCATTTGGTCAATTTGCATATTAGCCTTTTATTATATAGGATTTTTTAAATTGCTTTCAGAGAGGAAGGGAGAGGGTGAGAGAGAAACATCAATGATGAGAGAGAATCATTGATTGGCCGCCTCCTACACGCCCCCTACTGGGGATGGAGCTCGAAACCTCAGCATGTGCCCCAACAGGGAATTGAACTGTGACTACCTGATTCATAGGTCAATGCTCAACCACTGAGCCACACTGCCAGGTATTAGTTAAGTTTTTACAGAGTAAAAAATGATATATATGTACCCGGTTGGTACCCTAATCCCAGCTTGTTTGAGGGCCACTGTATGTGGTTAGATATCTAAGACCTCTTTCTAGGTGGGGAGGAGGAAAACTGAGTTTTACAATGTGATGTCATTTAAAAAAAATATTGTATTTCAAAATTGATTGGATAGATAGATCCACACCAGAGTGGTTACTTCTGTACCTCTGTGGCTATACCTCTATAGGCGAAGTTGGATTTAATAGGAAGGATGCATTCATGTATTACTCATATAATTAAAATTAATTTGGAAAAAGAAGTTAAGAAAGGGGAAGTCTTGACAGAAGTGGGAAGATGAACAAAGACACCAATTTATATAATTAACTGCAATAAAGATTCTATGGTGTCTAAACAAGTGTTATAATATTTAATGCACATGTCAAAAGTAATTATTCAAAGAGAAGAAGTACAAATTATACAGCGGGCTCTCTGGAAACTGAAGGTGGGAAATGCCGAGCAGCGATCAGCACTGACTCGGGAGCTTTCTCCACCAGCGGCCACCGAGGGAGCAGCCTCCACCACAGTCCCAGAGGGCATCCAACCACTGACGCCCGGTTTCCGCCCGCCAAGTCCTTGTGGCTCCTATTTCCATACCCACTGCTCTTGTCTCCCGCTTCCCCTGCTTCTTAAATACAGATGTCAGTTAAGGGGGAATTAGGATCCAAGCAAGTGGACACAGGAGCAAACAACATCACCTTCCTTGGGAGAAGGGGGCAGAAACCAAAATGTTTGGATCCTCAATTTGCCCTTCTTCACGGTGGAGACCAGCTCAGTGTGGGAAGCCGCCTATTGTCTTCTCTAGCAGAAGAGTGTGGACAAGGAGCCTGGAATGCTGGTGACCCTTGAGCCCTGGCAAAGGTCAGGGCTATGCATCCACTGTTTAGTTGAGACAATGGTAGCTGGTTAGTCCAGGAAAGCAGTGAATCCGCAGAGTGGCCTGAGAATCTGGGAGCTTCTTGGGAGCCCCGGCTTCCCGCCTTGTCCCGGGTGAACTGGCATCCAGGCCTGAGCTCGCTGCCTCCACCAGCCAGGGAACTGCCACTCTGAACCGCTGACTCGGGATGTGTCCCTGAGTGAACTGGAATGAACCCATTTATAGAAAGCAGCACAATGACCCCAGGGAGATGGCATGATTCATCGTGCACGAGACAAGGGGAAGAATAAGCACAGAGCATTCACCTCATAGAGTATAAAACATGATGAGGACCATCAGGCCGAACGTCACGGAAGTAAAAGGATTTAACCCACCCCATTAGGAAACAAAGCCCTTTAGACCAGATGTTTAAAATCTAGCTATGTTTTCAAGAGACAAACGTAAAGCAAAGTAAATCCAAAGTCTTAAGAGAAAAAAGGGGAGATGGTCAAAACAACATAAGAAATACAAAAATAAGGAAAACAGGAGAGTGATATTAATTTCAGAGGCAAGAGGACATACGACCACAAGCATTTCGGACAGAGTATTATTTTACGATAAGAGGTACAACCCCTCTAACAGATAAAGACATTTATGAACATCGCTGAGATAAAAAGCAAAGCGCTGAGTGAAAAAACTAAAGAAACTGCAGAAGACAGACTTGGCTCTGTGCCTTTAGCTGTTTCCACTGTAACTGCCTGTTTCTGGGACACGACTTGGGCAAGGAGAAAAGCCCGTCTGGCCGAGTTCATTAAACTGCACCAGGGAGAGAAATTGTCCTCCGAGGTCAGCGTAGCTCACGCTTTAGGAAACCAGCAAATTCTCCACCACAAACACTCGCCCGATGCCATTTTCCATATGAAACGGTCCCTGCTTTGAGATTTTAACAGTTCTTGAAACGATTAAAGCCAATCTCTGAATTTAAGAAAGTTTCTTGCCTTTCTTTGTTGTCAAACTTAGACAAAAAAATAATTTTATGGTGCCAGAAATTCATAAAAGTACAGCTTTAACTTAGTGTTATGACTAGCATGTATTATCTTTTTAACGTGTTTTTAAAAAGAAAGTTATTTAAGTAAAAGCCAGTGTTTTCCCTTTCTCAAAAGAGTCAACAGTTTTTTAACTTAGAGCTTTTTGTGAAATGCCATTGTATACGGTTACTGTCTCAAATTTAAACCAAGGCTCAGGCAAAGAATTTGATGATTAAAAGTAATAATTTCTATAAAATTATAAGAAATATTGACAAAACTAACATTGAGCAAAAGATTAACAAACTATTCTCATTCTGACAAAATAAAAATATAAGAAAACCAGTATTTGAATAATGATATTAATAATGTTAGATAATAGATACATATCAAAAATACACATGCTTTTCAAACATAAAGAGAATACATCAAGCCAAATGAAAACTTAAGTGAATTCCAATGGGAGAAATTTTACAAGTGAAATTATCTGATAAAAACAAACTATAAGTAAAATAACATCAGGCTAATGAAAGAATCAAAATACTTAGAATTTTTAAAAGTACCCATGAAATTACTTTGTGGAAAAGAGGAAATTAAAACTTTACTTTCTGTTTATGTACAAACAACACAAAACTGATAAGATGTGAGCAAACTAACAATCAGAGGCAAAACTATAATATTAAATGCTTTTTTAAGAAAAAATAAAAATAAATGAAGTTTCTGTTTAAAAAAAGAGGTTATGAAAAAGAACTAAATAAATTAAAATAGCAGGTAAATGGCCCTTATGATAAAAGTAGACTTTACTAAATTAAACAATAGAGAAAACAAATGTTAAATAAGTTCTTGATCTGGATCTTTGATATGGTAAATGAAATAAAATTCTAGAGAGATTTATTAAGGAAAATAGAGTGCATGTTTCAAAATTTGGAAATATTTTTTCCAAAACAGGGGTGGGGAGTTAGCAAGGATACAGATGAGATTTAGAAAGGTGTCAGAGGATATTTTGTCAATTTTATGCTAATGAAATTAAAAATTTTAGACTATTTTATGATGCTTTCTTTGGAATCGAGATACATAGTGAACAATGCTTATTAATATATTTCTGAATGCTGAGCATATCCTACATTTTTGAAGTATGTTAGTTTTTCTTTAGTAATATCTTATTTAACACTAGAGACCTGGTGCACGGATCATGCACCCGTGGGGTCCCTCGGCCTGGCCTGCTCCCTCTCACAATCCAGGATCCCTCGGGGGATGTCGGATAGCCAGTTTCAGCCTGATCCCTGCAGGCCCGGTCCAGACAGAAGGGAGCCCACTCCTTGCAGACCCAATCCAGACAGGAAGGAGCCTGATCCTGTACGTTGAGTGTCTGTCCCTTGGTGGTCAGTGCACGTCATAGCAACTGGTCGACCAGTTTTCAGTCGTTCGGTTGCTTAGGCTTTTATATATATAGACTAGAGGCCCGGTGCACAAAAATTTGTGCACTGGGGGGGAGTCCCTCAGCCCGGCCTGTGCCCTCTCACAGTCTGGGACCCCTCGGGGGATGACCATCTGCTGGCTGAGGCCTGCTCCCCAGGGGATTGGGCCTAAGCTGGCAATCAGACATCCCTCTGGCAGCCTGGCAGCCCTCGGGGGATGTCCACTTGCCAGCAGGGAGCAGACCTAAGCTGCAGTCAGACATCCTTAGCGCTGCTGAGGAGGCAGGAGAGGCTCCCACCACCACCACTGTACTGGCAGCCATCAGCCTGGCTTGTGGCTGAGAAGAGCTCCTCCATGTGGGAGCACACTGACCACCAGAGGGCAGCTCCTTCATTGAACGTCTGCCCCCTGGTGGTCAGTGTGTGTCATAGTGACCAGTCATTCCCAGTCTTTCTGCTGTTAGGGTCAGTTTGCATATTACCTTTTTACTATCTAGGCTAGAGCCCTGGTGCATGAGTGGGGGCCGGCTGGTTTGCCCTGAATGGTGTCCCAGATCAGGGTGGGGGTCCTGCTTGGGTGCCTGGCCAGCCAGGATGAGGGGCTGAAGGCTGTTTTCAGGCTGCCCGCACCCCCTTCAGGGTGGGGGTCCCCACTGGGTGCCTGGCCAGCCTGGATGAGGGGCTGAGGGCTGTTTTCAGGCTGCTTGCACCCCTTTCAGGGTGGGGTCCCCACTGGGGTGCCTGGCCAGCCTGAATGAGGGGCTGAGGGCTGTTTTCAGGCGGGCCAAGCCTGCAACTGAAGCTCCCAGTCTCTCCTTTTTTTTTTTTTTTTTTTTTTTTTTTTTTTTTTTTTTTAATTTCTTTTTTTTTTTTTTTAATATATTTTATTGATTTTTTACAGAGAGGAAGGGAGAGGGATAGAGAGTTAGAAACATCGATGAGAGAGAAACATCGACCAGCCGCCTCCTGCACACCCCCCACTGGGGATGTGCATGCAACCAAGGTACATGCCCTTGACCGGAATCGAACCTGGGACCTTTCAGTCCTCAGGCCGAGGCTCTATCCACTGAGCCAAACCGGTTTCGGCTCTTTTTTCTTTTTTTGATTCTGGGATTTATTTACCTTCTGTAATTGAAACTTTGTTGCGGCTCCAGCTCCGAGGCCCGCTGGCTGAAAGCAGGTTTCTGGGTTTGTTTAGCTTCTATAATTGCAACATTATTGCTTAGACTGGAGCTCAGAGCCCGGCTGCAGCAGGCGGGGAACCTTGGCTTCCTCCATCACTGGAGCAAGCAAGCCTCATGTTCACTTCAGCCGCCTGGCTGCCGGCCACCATCTTGGTTGGCAGTTAATTTGCATATCGCCCTGATTAGCCAATGGGAAGTGTAGCGGAGGTATGGTTAATTACCATGTTTGTCTATTATTCGATAGGATGACATTTATCAATGAGTTTGGTATATAGTTTTTGTGCAATGATTTTTGAGTCTTGGTGTGTCTTTCACAGAAAATATGAGCATTCTTTACTTTTCTGATACGTATAGAATTTATACAGAGGCAGAATTGTTTATTTCTTGGCTCTTTCGGAGAATTCCTCTATTAAGCCCTCTGGGTCTGGTGGATTCCTCATAGGGAGCTGATTGATAACATTTTCAGTTTTGTTCCCACTTACTGTTTTAAGATTTCTAGCATTGTGTTTATTTTGGTGCAGTTATTTATATTTCTCTAGAAAATCATCTTTTTCATTCATATTTCCAAATTTAATGGCATAGTTTTGCTAGGTGCTGTACTTTTAATTTCCTCTATTTGGGGGGTGGTTTCCTCCTTTTCCTAATTAGTCCACTCGGTAGTTCATGTTTTACTCTAACCAACCCTATCCTAAAGAGCCAGCTCTTGGATTAACCAACTCTACTTTTTCTTTTTTTCTAATTCACTAATTTCTTTATTATTTTCTTCCTTCTGACTTCTTAGGATAGTTGGCTGTTCTTTTTCTAACTTCTCTGATTAAGTACTAAATTCATTTGTTTCTTTTGCCTTCTTTACAAATGTATTTGTTTAAGGCTATCTATTTTTCTCTTAACCCAGCTTTGGCCATATAACATAGGTTTTGATATGTACTAACTGTACTTTATTATTCAAGATATTAAGAAAGTTTGGCTTATCATTTTGCTTTGATCTCTCTCTCTCTCTCTCTCTCTCTCTCTCTCCCTTCACACTTCTCCCCAACCCAGATGGGTGTTAGGTTTTTTTCCCTTCTAATTTGATTCCTAATGTCTAGTTCCCTGGTATTATGATTTGAAAATGGTCTATACTGTTTTTACTTTTTGAATTTTGTTAGTATTTTCTTTGTAGCCTGATATATAGTCCATTATTGTGAAAATTCCATAGGCGCATGAAAAGATGTATGAAATTTACAACATTTGATACAAAACTACAACATCAGCCCTAGCCGGTTTGGCTCAGTGGATAGAGCATTGGCCTGCAGACTGAAGGGTCCCGGGTTCGATTCCAGTCAAGGGCACATTCTCGGGTTATGGGCTCGATCCACAGTAGGGGGTGTGCAGGAGGCAGCCAGTCAATGATTTTCTCTCATCATTGATGTCTCTAACTCTCTCTCCCTCTCCCTTCCTCTCTGAAATCAATAAAATATATTAAGAAAAAACTACAACAACCGTTTTATTAAATATACAGTCTCTAAACCAGTGCTTCTCAACCTTCTGGCTCTTTAAATCCAGTTCCTCATGTGGTGACCCAACCATAAAATTATTTTCGTTGCTACTTCATAACTGTAATGTTGCTACTGTTATGAATCGTAATGTAAATATCTGATATGCAGGATGGTCTTAGGCGACCCCTGTGAAAGGGTCGTTCGACCATCAAAGGGGTCGCGACCCACAGGTTGAGAACCACTGCTCTAAACCCTTATTTTTAACTTTCTTGTCTGCTGTGGACTGGGAGAGATGAGCTGCAGTGAGTCGGTTAGCCGTGGGTGTCTGCTGGAAGTTGGTGCTGGATCGCTTTGGAGCTGTCTTCAGCTGTGCTCACGTACCGTTGATGTTTCAGGCTAATTACAGAGTGTCAGTAGCCTGTGTCATAACTGCTCCAGTTGGTCGTAATTGACTCATTTAATCTTGGATTCAGCTTTGTTGGATATTAATATCATGACCCCAGCTTTCTTTTTGTTAACTTTACCTGGATGTCTTTGTTCAGACCTTTCAACCTTCCCAAGAAACTTTGTTTGACATATTCTTTTGTTTTTAACCAAAAGCTGGTTTTTGCTTTGTTTGACCCAATCTGAAAGCCTTACTCTTTAATTGCTTTTTTTTTTTTTGCAGCCCACATATATTTATTGAAATAACAGGTATGATTTGTTTCAATTCTCTCATCCTATGTTTCTGTTTTTAATATTTCCTTTGTTTTCATGCACTGTGCTTGCTCTGGGCCGCCTCACTTTGCTACGTGTCTCTGGTCGCTTTTAGCTTTATAAATTTTTTTTATAAAGGCTGTCTTTATACTTTCAGGTGGTATTTTAAATCTCTACTTTCTGATTTGTCAACTTTAGAAAATATCTATTTAATGCCCAGAATACAAGAAAATAGGTACTCTGGCTGGGTTTCTGTTTTGTCCGCCTTTACAGTGGGGAGGGCGCGGGCAGACAGGGAGGAGGCAGAGCCACGCTCGGCCTGGGAGTGGCCGCGAGTGCTGGCGGCTGGCTCCGCTCCCTCGGGCTCTGAGATGCCCAAACTCCCCTCTGAGCCAGAAGTGCAGGAGAGACAGGGGCTCCAGCTGCCACACGCCCCCCGGAGACTTCTCCCATGTGTTTTCTTCATCAGGCCAGTCCTTAAAGGCAGGAGATGGTTAGGGCGGTGCCTGAGCCCAGTGGCCCGGTGTGCTCCCCAGCGTCTGGGAGCACCGGCCAGCCCGGCTGGTTCTCAGCTCTTGTTGGACCCTGGGATGCAGCACAGAGCTTCTCTTGGAGGGAGAGGGGGTCCCCCAAGGCTGCCGGCTCATTCCCCACATGGGCTTTTCTCTAAATTGGGGGGTAATAGGAAGATTTTTCAGGAGTTTTGCCTGTCTACCTGTTTCTCACCAACCACTCTGATTGCAGGAAACTTCCGTATTTCTTCCACTGACATTTTAAAGCCACAAACCTTCATTTTCCTCTACATGCTCCCGGCGGTTTTTGTTTTGTTTTTTAATGTAGATTTTGTCAATTTTTGGTTCATTTCATTGTATTGGGAAAGTCTATCATTTTGCTCCTCTCCACCTTTATATTTCAGAAATTTCCTTTATTCTCTACAGCATAATATTCTATCATGTAAATGTACTATAATTTAGCTAATCGTCCTCCTATTTATAGAGCAATTCACTCATTTATGGGACAAGCAATTAGTGCCCATTAGTGGTAAGGAAACAATCATGTCTACATAAAACTGGTGGAATTTTTAATTGAGATAACCCCCCAAAATATAATCTGTCAAAGACCTTACAACAATCTGTGCTCTTTAATTCAGAAATTCCATTTGTAGAAATTTATCTTAAGATAATAATGATAGAAGAGCCTAATGATTGTTATGCAAAAATCTTTATTGATGCTTTATTAGAAAAGCAAAAATGTTGGAAAAGACCCAAGAATCAACAGAGCGCTGGTTGAAAAAGTGATGGCACATTCGGACGCTGGAATCTACTCAGCGAGTTGCCCTCATGAGGCGGAGGGAAGGGACTGTGCCTGCTTGCAGAGGCCGGGCCTTAGTAAGCTGCCGGCTGTGTTTTCATTCTGCCTTCACTGGCCTCACAGTCAGCGGAGATGAGTCCTGCTCCCAGCAGTGAAGCAGCTCCTAGTGTTGCTGAAGGCAGGACAGCTCTGAGTGTGTGTGTGTGTGTGTGTGTGTGTGTGCAGGGGGGTGTGCACTCACACAGGAATGTTTGCAAACGTGTGGAATGTGGAGCACACTGTTTCGCCAGCATCACTTCCATGGAAAGCACTAAATCTCCTTGAAAGGGTCTGCTTGATAAACTACTTAGGCAAGAGCATGAGGCCGCAAATCGTCTGGATTTGGTCAGAACTGCCTCTCAGGAGACCATTAGAGGACTGACTCTCCATTCCTCCAAAAGCAGGGGAAAGAGAGGAGGGAGTGGCAAGATGTGTCTGGGGTCCCCGAGATAATCCTCAGGTTGATGATTGCCTAGAAGGACTCACAGAGCTGAGAAAAGCGTTATGTTCACATCGGTTATTACAGGGATGGGATGCCCACTGAAATCCACAAGAAGGGTGCACAGGGCAGAGCCCAGGTGCTGGCCTGCAGCCGCGCCTCCCAGTGGCACCACAGCGCGTAACTCTCCAGCAAACAACGACACGTTGTCCACTGGGGATGCTCACCCAAGCCTGGTGTCCAGTCACGTGTGCATGGAGTGACCACGTGACTGACATCAGGTACCCCGTGTCCAGCCCCTCCAGAAGCCAAACTGATCTGGCCTGGCCACGGCCTCAGGAACATAAACACTCCTCTCAGTTAGGATTTCCACGGCCTCTGGCTTATCTCTCAGGAGCAGATCAAAGGCCAGGCCTTCGGAGGAGGGGGGGCGGCGGGGGAGGTGCAGGGTTTGACCATTCCCTGATGAGTTAACCTTTTTGTGCTCAGAAGAGAAGGTGCATAAAAAACGTGGGCAGATGTCAGAAGACACTGCCCGCCACATGCCCTGCCAGCAACCCCACGTCTCCAGGACAAGCCTGTGGTAAATCTTGAAGGGCCTGCTGGGAAGGAAGGTCTCGGGAGAACCTGAGGACGGTGCTTGTTTGGCGTGGGGCAGGGGTCCTCAAACTTTTTAAACAGGGGGCCAGTTCACTGTCCCTCAGACCGTTGGAGGGCCGGACTATAGTTTAAAAAAAAACTATGAACAAATTCCTATGCACACTGCACATATCTTATTTTGAAGTAAAAAAACAAAATGGGAACAAATACAATATTTGTATTTGCATGTGGCCCGCGGGCCATAGTTTGAGGACCCCTGGCGTGGGGGATGAGGGAGAGGCGTGGGGGATGAGGGAGAGGCGTGGGGACCAACAGAACGCAGGGCAGGGAGGCCACGGTGGGGGAGGCCTGCTCAGGGGAGAAGGGCACGCATTCCTGTAAAACATCATTCACGTCCTCTCCGTGTGACGCACTGTTGCTAAAGCAGTGGTCTTCAGCCCACCCCGCTGTATGGGCGTCTCTGGGAGCGGGGCTGGGTGTTTAGACGCACAGCTGGGGCAGGGAGGAGCCCAGCCCAGGAGCTCCAACAAGGTACTCGCTGGGCTGTCGTGGTTTGTCAGCAGCTTTGACTGACCGATGCTGCTCTGAAGTGCCGAGGTTACAGTCACCCCACTGCTCGTTGAGCGTGAGACCGGGCCAGCGAGTGGTGGTTCTGGCCTTGTCTGGGCTCCCTCTGGGGTCTGGGTGAGCTGCAGGCTGAGACCTGGCTGCGCTGGTCTTGGCTGGGCTCTTCCCCTGCCTGGGCCTCGAGTGGAATAACTGGACTTTGCGACGGGCGGCCAGGCCTGCGCCCGGCTTTGCAAAGTGATGGTCACCGGGGCGGGGGAGGGGTGGAAACTGGGGTCACGTTTGCAGTCTCCCACATTTGGGCAAGCTGCTTACCCTCATCAAGCCTCAGTCTTCTCATCTGTAGAGCAGGGGTGGCACTGCCCACCACAGAGCCGTGAGCATTCACTGCCTGGTGCATCGTGAGCACTTCTAAACAACACCTACTATCCCTCTCTTGCCAGTCTACTCCCATGTTTGCACTTCACTCACAGTGAGTGAAACCTGAATTCCTTAGTGTCCCTATGAAGCCTCAGCAGGTGGCCCTGGTCTGTCTGCCCCTCCCCTGCAGTGACTGACATGCTTGCATTTGCCTGAAGGTGTAGCTTCATGCTGCGAGCCTGTGTTGTCACTCACGCTGTTCCTTCCGCCTGGCTGTCCCCTGGGCCCTGGCGGCTGGCCCCTGCCCTTCCCCTTCGGAGACGAAGGCCGGCAGTGATGCCAGGTGGCCGCACTGGGAGCCACAGAGAGAGCCTGCCCCTCCCGCTGCTTTCAGCACTTTCGGTCACAGCAAGTTCCATTTGGGGAGCAAGTTCCATTGGGGGTGGGGGGCTCACGGCTTCCAAGTCTCAGACTCCAACAGGAAGTGAGTGCTGGCTAGGGTTTGGCGCCCTGGTTGCTTCCATGGTGTTTATCCTTCCAGCTGTCTTTCTCATGGCAAGTGATAGCACATTTTTCACAGTGCCGTGAAATCTCCTTCCTCACCACGGTTATCTGGCCAATAAAAAGGGGAGCAATTTAAAGGAAAAACCTGATATAAGGAACAATGTGTGTGGTACCCAGGACAAAAATAGAGAGGGCGTGCTCAAGTGACAAGTCTGGAAAAATACTGACATGCATCCGCTGTGCAGTCCCCTCTAGCACTAGGCCTGGGGCTGTGACAGGGTCCCCAGGTGTGCGTGCACCCTGCCTTTGCCCACCGCTAGGTCCACGGTGACCACGTCCCAATCCCTGACCCCGGCTCCTCAAGGAGATGGCAAATTCAGGCACCTTTCGTGGGGGAAGAGGAGTCCCCCATGATTCATAATCCTGCGTCATCTGGGGGTGCGGTCTCCATGGTGACAGGAGGAGGGCGAGCTGGAGCAGGGATGGCAGCAGTCGTAGTAGCAGTCATCGTCCCAGCGGTGCTCCCCGAGAGAGCGGGGGTAGTTGTAGTCGTGACAATGGAAACATTCGCAGCCGTACTAGTAGCGACTAATTGTCGTGTGTCTGATGTGGGTCAAGCATTGAGCTTTGCGCACCTGCTCATTAGTTCACAGCCCTGGGGCCGCCGCTCTTATCAGCTCCGTTTCACAGATGAAGGATTCGAGACACTGGGAGGTAAAGTCGCTGGGCAGCAGCCACCGAGGTCAGCCTGCCCCAGGGAGACGCCCCTCCAGCACAGGCTGCTGGCAAGCTTTTCCCTTCCCAAGGCAGGGTGCTGCTTCCGGCTGTGTGTACCTGAAGGGAGTGCTGAAGCCGCGTGAATATGTAAATTATGTCCCATCAAAGCTCTCTAAAATCCTGCTGCCCCTCCTTCTGTGGCCCCCAGAAACTCAGTAGGATATCTGAGGACTCTCCTGTCTCCATTGCCAGACACCCCAGCCCCACCCGCACCATCCCAGCCTCTGGCCTCTCCTTCCACTGAGAAATGAGATTCAGATGGAAAAATACTGGCACAAGCTTGACCAAGGTTCCTAATAAAGACAATGTGCATCAGCTGCTGCCGTTGCTATGGTGACAGCCACAATTTCTCCCAGACAGCCTGGGTCTGCAGGGAGGGGGGGCCCTCGGGGAACAAGGGGTTTCTCCAGCCCTCAGTCCCTCTCACCTTTTCATTTCTCTCACCTCCCCCAGCCCACCGGCCCCCACACGGCCTCACTTGAGGCTGGCACGGACCGGCACTCCCAGGCCATCGTAATCAGCACCTGGCCTTGAGCCCAGTCTTCTGGCAGCATGTTCCTCACCTCCCTCGCCAGCCAATGTCCTTTCCCCGGCACCCCCCGCCAGCATGTAGCAGTGCGGCACCAGCAGCCTCAGCACCAAGGTCACCGCCAGGGCCCTCCCTGGGCGGGCGCTCCACCCCACCTAATGCCTCCCTGTTGTCTGAGCCACCTGGGGAATAAAACTGTGATTCTGAAAAAAAGCGGGTGTCCTGAGGAGGATGTAAGGCTAACCTCCAGTTCTCCGAGGGGTTGAGAGATTCACTGGGCTTGGAATTAATCGATTCAGTTCTCCAGGGCAAGGAACGGAGCAAGGCCAGCAAAAGAGATCCCGGAGGGTGAGGAAGACTCGGAAAAGTCTGAGTGTCGTGCAGCAGGGAGCCCGAAGGACTGCAGAGGGTGGTGGCGGTGATGAGGATGCTGATCACAGTGACGACAACAGTACCATTTACTGAGCATTTGTCGTGGGCCAGACACTGTACCTAGCACTTTGCAAGCAGTATTGCCCCGAATGCGCGTGCTGACCGTGGACTAGTATGTAGTAGCCAGGTGGCCGCTACCGCTGCTACACCCATTTCTCAGATGGAGTGATAAGGCCTAGAAAAGCTAAGTGTCGCATCTTAGCTTTTAAAGAGCCAGTGGTTCTCAACCTTCTGGCCCTTTAAATACAGTTCCTCATGTTGTGACCCAACCATAAAATTATTTTCGTTGCTACTTCACAACTGTCATGTTGCTACTGTTATGAATCGTCATGTAAATATCTGATACGCAGGATGGTCTTAGGCGACCCCTGTGAAAGGGTCGTTTGACCGCCAAAGGGGTCGCGACCCACAGGTTGAGAACCACTGGCCTAGATGCTTCAGAAGTATCAATGTCATTTACAAAAGGGTAGGGGTCTCTTCTAAGAAAAAAAAAAAAGAGAGAGGAAAGAGATATAAAAACCAAATGCAATCTGTGATCCTCCATTGAATCCTGATATGGAAACTAAAACAGCCATAAAAGGCATGTGAGGGACATAGGTGGGATTTGAATGTGGGCTGCGCAGTGGATGACATTGGGAAATCACTGTCGGCTCCTGCCAAGTGTGACGCTGGCATTGTGCTCGTGTGGGCGTGTTCTTATTTGCAGGTGACACGGGCCAAAATATTTCAGGGAGAACTGTCATGAGGCCTGTAATTTATTTGCACGTATACTTCTCCGTGATGTCTTCCAACAACCACGTCTCTGGTTCTCTGCACACCAACAGGGTGTCCTACAATTCAGCCCAGTTCTGACACCAACGACCAGAGTGAGCACAGACCCCACCGGCTCCGAGGTCAATCCCACCAGACTGCCCCGTTTCAGATGCCAGTCACCAGCCCCAGGCTGTCACCTGTGCGCCGGACTGACCAGCTGTCCATCCAGGGTTCCCACGGCCCCCAGCTCAGGTCTGATCTCCCCTCTTGGCTCAGCCAACGGAGGGACGTGCTTTACTGCCTGGACTGGTTTATTAGAAAGGGTGCGGCTCAGGAACAGCCAAATGGGAGCGATGCGGAGGGCACGGGGTGAAGAAGGGGTGTGGAGCCGCTGGGCCCTCTCTGGGCACACCTCACACCCAGCATCTCAGCGTGTCTGCTGAGTAGGAGCTCTCTGAGCACCATCATTTACAGATTCCCATGGAGGCAGGAGTGGCTGGGCAGGACTGGTCACATCACTCGCCCGTGGTAGTCAACTCAATATCCAGCCCTCTCTTCTCCCTGAAGGTCAGTGGGGCTGAAAGTTCCGATCCTTTGGACTTCCTGGTGACCAGCCCCACCCTGAAGCTGAGAGGGACCCAGCCACCAGTCACCTCATTAGCATACAAAATGCTCATCATTCAAGGGTTTTAGGGGTTGTTTGTCAGGAACCTGTGACAAAGATCAACTATTTATTACTTTTTAATTATATCACACACACACACAGCAAATGTAGCGAACGGGTAACAGTTGTTGGATGTAGGTGGTTTGTCGTCAGCTTATCAACAGTACATCATATTTGCAGGTAGTGGAGCCTGGGCTTCCTTCCCATTGTAACACAGTGACACATAAAAGCAGATAAATTGTTCAATGCATTGTGATAGAAAACCTGACACTCTTTATTTATTGTCTTAACCGACCCCCCCTCCCCCAACACACACGTACAGGTTGCTCTAAATCTGAACAATCATGTGAAATTAACTTTTTTAGAAAGAATCACAGGAAAGATGATGGAGTGGCTGCCAAAGGAGCCATCTGAGTCAATCCACTCAAAGTTTCCCACCACCACCACCCATTTCAAGCAGTTTTCTGACCTCAAAACAGGACATCATCACAGAAGCACGAGAACAGCTGTGGTCTCCCCCTATTTAGATAATCGATACCCGAGTTTCCTAAGAATCCAGGAGGCTAATGGATGTGGGGGTATTTTAGCTTTGGAAGAGGATTCGTTGTAGATAGGGGACGTGGAGTTCACACACAGAAGGTGGAGTTCACACCCCTCAGCCTCCGCACCCCTGGAATCCTTTGCTTCTCTGTGTGCTGGAGGTTACACAACTTCACAATCACAGCTGGGAGGGACCTGCCACGCTGGCTTTTCTTCCTGCTCTTTCCCCCCTTCTCAGAAGCAATCCTATTTCTTTTGCCTGATGGGACTATTCCCAACCAAAGCATTAGGACTGAATGAAAAGAGCAAGCTGGCAGCCTCCCAGACCCTCAAACAAGTTCAAGGGTGGACATTTAATTCGGATAATGCTTCAGAATTCATTGTAGGTGCCAGGAGGATAGAGACAGCAGGAATGTTTACACACCGTGCTCCTGCTCCTCACCTCTCAGTCACTCCCCAACCTCTGCCCTTCCCAGGCCACACTCCCGAAACTTCTCATCCTCATCACCAGACCTCCCTTTGGCACCAAGAAAGACATCTTGACTTCTCGACTGTGTAGAATCCACAACATCCCGTTCTTGTCTCTCTGATTGCTCCTTTATCTTCTCTTTCCTTTTTCCTCTTTTCTTCTCCTCACCCCTTAGATCTTCCTATCCTCAGGAAACAGGAAAGCCTTCTTTCTCTCTACGTTTATTGACGTGCCTTTAAATATCACCACCATGCCACCGACGTCTCATCTGCCTCCAGGTCAGGCATCACTCCTGAGCTCCTAGTTTGGTGTCCAATGGCCTCCTGGATGTCACCTGCTTGTCCCACAGATTCCTTCAACTCGACATGTCCAACATTGGGCTGGTTATCGTTCCCTCAGTCTATTCCTCCTCCAGTTTTCTACCCCCCACCCCCCAGGCAAAGGGACCAGACTCCATCAGTTGCCCCAGCCTTGCAACCCAGGAGTCTTCCTGAGCACCTCAGCAGGCCCAGGCAGCACAGATGTGATGAGTCTACCTGTGAAATTGTGATTTGCATGGTGACTGCCTTACTGTGAACTCTGTGAGGGCTCGAGCTTGGTCCTTCTTGTTCATCATTTTATCCCCAGTACCTAGAATAGTGCCTGGGTACAGAGTAGATGCTCAGTACCTATTTATTGAATTAATAAATGACTCTTTGAACAGTGCCTGCCCTGAACGGCCCATGTCTCTCCACTGTTCAAGTGGTTGCTGAACTGCTTTCCAACGGTAGGGACTTCCAAGATGGCGGCCGGTGATTCTTCCTTCTAATATTCACGCCTTTGTATAATCCACTCCCCTGTGTGTGCGCTGGGCATCTTCAATCACTTGTTGTGAATAGAATATGGCAAAAGAAGTGATAGAATGTCACTTCTAAAATAAGGGATGGCCCTAGCCTGTTTGGCTTAGTGGATGGAGTGTCGGCCTGCGGACTGGGGAGTCCCAGGTTTGATTCTGGTCAAGGGCACATGCCCGGGTTGCAGGCTTGATCCCATTGTGGGGTGTGCAGGAGGCAGCCTATCAATGATTCTCTCATCATTGATGTTTCTATCTCTCTCTTCCTCTTTCTTCCTCTCTGAAATCAATACAAATATACTTTTTAAAAAAAGATTAGGGGATGAAAAGACTGGCTTCCCTTTGCTTGCTGTCTCTGAAGGAAGACAGCTACTCTGCTGCTGGCTATCCCATGGAAAGGCCCCTGGCAAGGGATCTAGAAGCACTTCCAGCCAACAGCCAGCAAGGAGACTGCCAGCAGCCTTGGGAGTAAGCTTGGAAGTAGGTGCTCCTCCCTGACCCGTTAGATGAGACCATAGTGCTGGTCAAAATGTTGACTGCAGCCTTGTGAGAGATAGGGGTCCACAGAAACTAAATATTATTGCATCAAGCTGCTAAATTCCAGGGTAATCCTATCTAATAAAAGCCTAATATGCTAAGTGTCTGATTGTCCAGTTGTCCATTCAATCAATCAAAGCATAATATGCTAATGATATGCTAAGGCTGTTCAACTGCTTGCTATGACATGCACTAACCACTAAGGGGCAGAAGCTCTGACTGGTAGGTTAGCTTGCTGCTGGGGTCCGACCTATCAGGACTGAGTGAGATGGGCCAGACACACTCTGGAGCCCTCCCGCAGTCCCGCCCTAGCTGGCCAACCTCCCATGTCCCTCCCCAGCCCAGATTGTGCTCGAGTGGGGTCCTTCGGCCTGGCCTGAACCCTCTTGCAATCAGGGACCCTTCAGGGGATGTCAGAGAGCTGGTTTCGGCCCGATCCCGCAGGCTAGGCCAAGGTACCCCCCACTGGTGCACAAATTCATGCACCTGGCCTCTAGTTTGTTACATAAATATAGAAAACTGATATATGACCTAAGACTCAGGTTCAAACTGCAAGCTCTCAGCTCTCTAATAGCCTATGTTAACAGTGGTATATTTGCACTATGAATGCTTTGGAGTGGTTAAGAGAAACTAAGTTGACACAGTACTAATGTTTAGAGGTTTTTAAGACATGGACATTTTAAAAGCAAGGTTCAGAACGACAGTTATTAGGATAGCATTCATGTAAAAAACACACAACTCAACACACAATCAGTGGTCTGTACAATGTAACATGTAAATGCGTGGAAATAACTGAAGGTAAACATGTCAATGGAAAGCAGTGGTTATCTTAGGTGGTAAGGGACTTAAACTTTGTCTACAATTTTTGAAAATGTTCATACAAAGAATATATTTATGTATAACTTTTGTAATTAAAAAAGCAAATATTACTTTAAAAGGAAGAAAGTAGTGGTTTAATGTTCAAAATGGAAGCATCTTTTTTTAATTAGTAAAGTTTATTACAATAAGACTCAAACCATAAGACTGTATAAAATAGAAAATGGAAGCCCATGATTTCCCTGTCTTCCCAATTAAGCAGTCATAACAGTTTGCTTTATGTTCCCCCATACTTTCTTCTAAACCCATTAAATAAAAATGGGATCCTCTTTTACTTACTATTCTATAGGCAGATTTTTTTTCTAGTAATGATATACTGTGGGCATCTTTCTCTGCTCATCCATATGGAACTGCTCTTTTTTTTTTTTGCATAGCTGCTTGTCATTCATTATATATACGAGTTGTAATTAATTCAACAGCTAAAATGTAAGCTCCATGAGAATAAGACTTCATAAAGCTTGTTTACTGCTGTATCATAGGGGCTCGGCCAGTGCTTGAAGCTTAGTAGGTGCTCAAACAATATCCGTTGAGTGAAATTAACTTAACTAGTCATCTACTGAGAGACAGCTGGTTTGATTTCACAACAATACCTCTTTTCACATAGCATGAGTATGTCCTCCAGAGGAATTGCTAAAGATGAAATTTCTGGGTGAAAGGGGCTATCTTAAAAGATTGAAACATGTCACCAAATTCCTCTGTGCTTAACTTCTACTCTCTGACATCGCTACCCATCTGTATGGAGAAGCACCTACGTCCCCACACCCTCACCCGTGGGAGATGTAATTCATCCCTGACACAAAGCTGTGATGGGAGATACAACTATAGATAATGTGTTGGGGAGCTGGAGAGCAGGTCTAGGCATGGAGCCTACCAGGCATGCTTGGGAAATTAATTTAAATGAAGAGTGCATCAGGCAGGATCCCAGCAGGAAAGAGCAGGCACGCTCTAATTAGGTAATTTGAAGAGCATTTAATAAAGGGACTCTTTCCGAAGGAGGGCAGGGTGTCCGCAAACCACAAGCGTCTTCAGGCACTAATTACAGTGGCTTCTTATCAGCCCTACGACCTGGAGGCCGAGATGCTGGTCCAGAGAAGCCTCAGGACTTCTGGCGGGAGGTGCGACCCTACAGCACCAGCCCCCAGAGACCCCACAGGGAGGAAGCTCGAGAATACATACCCAACTCACTCCCCTCCTTCCCCCCAGTCACCTTCTGGGGCTCCCTAAGGGTCAAAACCATTGGGAAGCCAGAGGGTAAAGGGCCTCTTTGAATGTGCATGTGGTGGGCCTCCCAGGGACAGGGCATAGGGCATCGAGTGCTCAATGAAAGCATCATTGAATTCAACCCTCCTAACAGTCCTTCAAAGTGGCCACTTACGTTCCACTGGGGAAACTGAGGCTCAGGGAGAGTCATTAAATCACCCAAGTCACACAGCTAGTTTGGGAGGCTCCCAGTGCTGTGCCCTTCAGTGCTGTGGAGCTTGGACCCTAGGGCAAGCAGACCATTCTCAGCACAAACGCTTTGCCAAATATTAAAATTCTCCAACATCGGGCGGGATCCCAGGAGCTGTGGTGGCAGGAGCAGATGACGTGGTAGCCGCCCTGGTCCCGCATGGCACCCGCAAATGGAGGGGGGAAGTCGGGGGGCGGGGGGGAGCCATGCACTGGAGCAAAGTGCCCGCTTCGAGTCCTGGCTCTGTCACCAGCCAGCTGTGTCACCCTGGGCACGCTCCTTAGCCCGGTCTCCCCCGTTTCTTCCCGTGTGAAGTGCGAATAACCATAGGCCTGACTTCACAGGATCGCGGGCACATCACCATCGACACGAACTCACGGGAAGCTGCCGCGTCCTGGCCTTGCTTCTCAAAAGTCCTGATGGGCTGCCTCGCCTTCGTTAGAGTTGCACCCAAAGCCTGACATGTCTTGCCCAAGGCTTGGCAACTTCCTTCAGCAGGGCCAGACACCCCATATTTTCGGCTCTGTCGCTAGGGCTGAGCTCTGTCGCTGCTGGAGACCATCCCCAGGCGTAGGCGTGCCCGCGTGCCAGGAGCACCTCACTGGTAGGCCCTCCGATCAAGTTTCAATTTTCACGTGTCGCAAAATAGAATTGTTTGGGTTTTTTTCGGTGACTTAAAAACTAAAAAAACCATTCCTGGTTTGCGGGCCTTGCCAAGACCAGGAGCAGGTCAGATTACCCGCAGCCCTCGGTTACCGGCTCACAGCTCGCTGAGCCTGACTTCCTCCCATCGCTGGGGCTAGGAGCGAGCCCACCGCCTCCACTTTGACGAGTCCACTCCGAGCCATCATCCAGCTCTCGCCGGCTTCCAGGCCAATGGAGCTGCAGCCCTCTGGCCCTCCTCCAGTGCCCCCCGGGCCACCCCTTCTCCCTGGGGCCTCCGAGGGCCCTTCTCGTAGTCCCCAATGCATCTGCGGTCCTCAGCTGCCTGGTCCTGGGACTACATTTGTCTCCATTCCCACTGTACTTTCAAGGACCAAAATAGTGCCAAGCATACAGTAAGTGCTCAATAAATGCCCTTCCAGGTATGTGCTTAAAAACCAATGGGATCCCAGCCTGCGTGGCTCAGTGGTTCAGCATCCATCTGTGAACCAAGAGGTCAGGGTTGGATTCCCTGTCAGGGCACATGCCGGGGTTGCTGGCTCAATCCCCGGTGGGGGGCGTGCAGGAGGCAGCCGATCAATGATTCTCTCCCTCTCCCTTCCTCTCTGAAATCAATACAAATATATTTTTAAAAAGAATGGGGAAACTGAGGCTCAGAGAGATTAAATAACTTGTTCAAGGTCACACAGCTAGTTTCAGAGGCTCCGAAGCCCTGTTTTCCTAAAGTGCTCTTTTCTTTTGCCCAAGAACTCTGCCACCATCAAATTCCACTACCACCGTCCACTCTCTGGTGACCTTGGTGAGTCACTTGCTTTCCCTGAGCCTCGGTTCCTCAGCAGTGAAATGGGTGTGATGATAACAGCAATGCTTTCCGCATTAGGCCATCATGAGGATTGGATGAGCTTATACATGTAAAATGTGCAGGAATGTGCCTGACACCCAGCAAGCACCAAGTAAATGTTAGTCCTTGTCAGCCACGAAGGAGGCTGAAGAGGTCTTAGGTCTGGACAAAGAAGGGCTTCCTCCCTCAGCCCTGGGGTGACCCTGCCCCCGGGGCTCTGAGTTGCTGCTCAGCCCTGTGCCAGGGCCCTGGAGGCGAGGCCCCCGGACATTGCTGGTGGAAACCGGGAGCTCTCAGACTAGGAGGTGAGGCCACGCTGGCTTTGTGGGGTAAGTCCAACCAGAACGTGTTTATTTTCCCTGCGTCTAGAAGGGCCTCTCTGGTCTCCATGGCAACGTGATTTCCTGTCCTGGTTTTCCCTTGAACGAGATACCTGCTGAATGCAGATACCCAGCTGAAGCCTGGGTTGGAGGCCAGCGCTGAGGCCACTTTAACTGCCTCCCCCACACCAGCCAGGCGGCTGCCGGACCAGGGCCCAGGTGACAGGAGCCTTTGTTTACCAGTCCAGACCTCCGACTTGAGGGTGACGTCATGGAATCCAGCCCAGAGTCCTTGTTACGCCCCACTTTCTTTCTTCTCAAGAGTTTTGTTTCTTTCTGAGGCTGAAGAAACAGAGGCTCACATACGCCCCTGATTTGCTAAGAATATTTCTAAATCCCTCTAATCACAGGGCATACCCCGGGTCTCGGAACTCCAGAAACAATCATTCATTCATTCATTCATTCATGATTTTATTTACCCAGCAAACATTTGTGTACTGAATTACATGCCCAAATTGTGCTGGAGCTGAAGAAGAAAGGGGACTCTATCGGGTCTTTACTCTTGAGGAGCCCGTCCCCTGGAGAAAGGAGACAAGCATGTCAGTAACTGAACACGGTACAGTATGATTGGTGCCTGGACAGAGGCCTCTTTAAGGGTGGCATGTAACTGACAGGAAGTTTAATCTCTGTTTCCTGCCTGCATTCGATTCAGCTCTTAAACTCCGTGGTGTTAGGCAAATCCTAGCCTGAGCCTCAGTCTTCTCCTCTGTAAAATGGGGATACAGTTGTACTCACTGGGGGCATATATCGCATGGTGGTCAGGAGTCTGTCTTCTGGAGTGGGACTGACTGGTTCAGATCTCAATTCTACCACTTTCTAGCTCTGTGTCCTTATGCAAGTTACTTAACCTCTCTGTTTATTGGGGACTGTCCTAGTGCCACTGTGTGGAGCTGCCTGAGGTTTAAATAAGTGAATGAATGCACTCGGGAGAGTGCTCTTAGCCCTGTGTTATTGCCACCACCTTCAAGGAACCCTGGGAGCCCAGAGGAGGGCGAGAGGATGGTGATGCTGTCTTCTTTTGGGTGAATTGGAAGATAAGCAGTGAGAGACGCTCTACCAGAGGGGGTAGTATCTAGATGATTAGCATTCCATATCTACATCTCCCCCTACTTGAGGTCAGGCATCACATCTGCCTTGTTTCACCATCTTCTCCCCACCTCCTAGCATAGCCCACGGAGTAGGAGATCAATGAATGTTGGAACATCACAATGATTTTTTTATTTTATTTTATTTTATTTTATTTTTTTTTATTTTCCTCTTAAAGTATTACAAAGGGTATTACATAAGTATCCTTTTTCCCCCCCCGCCCTTGACAAACCCCTACCCTCCCTTACCCCCCAGTGTCTTATGTCCATTAGTTATGCTTATATGCATGCATACAAGTCCTTCGGTTGATCTCTTACTCCCCTCCCTCCTGCCCCCCAACTCTCTCTGGCCTTCCCACTGCAGTTTGACAATCAGTTTGCGGCAGCTCTGCCTCTGTATCTATTATTGTTCAAAAGTTTGTAATGGTCTTTATTATCCATGAATGAGTGAGATCATGTGGTATTTTTCCTTCATTGACTGGCTTGTTTCACTTAGCATAATGCTCTCCAGTTCCATCCATGATGTTGCAAATGGTAGGAGTTCCTTCTTTTTAACAGCAGCATAGTATTCCATCGTGTAGATGTACCACAGTTTTCTAATCCATTCATCTACTGATGGGCACTTAGGCTGTTTCCAGATCTTAGCTATGGTGAATTGTGCTGCTATGAACATCTGGGTGCATATATCCTTTCTGATAGGTGTTTCTGGTTTCTTGGGATATATTCCTAGTAGTGGGATCACAGGGTCAAATGGGAGTTCCATTTCCAATTTTTTGAGGAACCTCCATACTGCCTTCCATAGTGGCTGCACCAGTCTGCATTCCCACCAGCAGTGCACAAGTGTTCCTTTTTCTCCACATCCTCTCCAGCATTTGTCGTTTGTTGATTTGTTGATGATGGCCATTCTGACAGGTGTGAGATGGTACCTCATTGTTGTTTTGATTTGCATCTCTCGGATGATTAGTGACTTTGAGCATGTTTTCATATGTCTCTTGGCTTTCTGAATGTCCTCTTTTGAAAGGTGTCTATTTAGATCCTTTGCCCATTTTTTGATTGGATTGTTTATCTTCTTTTTGTTAAGTTGTATGAGTTCCCTATAAATTTTGGAGATTAAGCCCTTATCAGATATGACGTTGGCAAATATGTTTTCCCACGAGGTGGGTTTTCTTGTTGTTTTGTTGATGGTTTCTTTTGCTGTGCAGAAGCTTTTTATTTTGATGTAGTCCCATTTGTTCAGTTTCTCTTTAGTTTCAACTGCCCTAGGAGCTGTATCAGTGAAGAAATTGTTTTGGCATATGTCTGAGATTTTGTTGCCTTTGTATTCTTCTAGAATTTTTATGGTTTCCTGTCGTACATTTAAGTCCTTTATCCATTTTGAGTTTATTCTTGTGTATGGTGTAAGTTGGTGGTCTAGTTTCATTTTCTTGCATATGTCTGTCCAATTTTCCCAACACCATTTATTGAAGAGACTATCTTGGCTCCATTGTATGTTCATGCCTCCTTTGTCAAAAATTAATTGAGCATATTGGTTCGGGCTAATTTCTGGACTCTCTATTCTATTCCACTGATCTATATGTCTGTTCTTGTGCCAGTACCAGGCAGTTTTGAGAACAGTGGCTTTGTAATACAGCTTGATATCTGGCATTGAGATCCCACCTACTTTGTTCTTTCTCAGGATCGTTGCAGCTATTCGGGGTCTTTTTTTATTCCAGATGAATTTTTGGAGAGTTCGTTCTAGATCTTTGAAGAAGGCCATTGGTATTTTAATGGGAAGTGCGTTGAATGTATAGATTGCTTTGGGTAGTATGGACATTTTAATGATGTTGATTCTACCAATCCAAGAACATGGTATGTTCTTCCATCTGTTTATGTCTTCCTCTATCTCTTTTTTCAACGTCCTGTAGTTTTCTGAGTAGAGGTCTTTAACCTCTTTAGTTAAGTTTATTCCTAGGTATCTTAATTTTTTTGGTGCGATGGTAAATGGGATTGTTTTTCTGATCTCCCTTTCTGAAAGTTCACTGTTGGTGTATAGAAATGCCTCAGATTTCTTGGGGTTAATTTTGTATCCTGCTACATTGCCAAATTCATGTATTAAGTCTAGTAGCTTTTTGATGGAGTCTCTAGGGTTTTGTATGTATAATATCATGTCATCTGCAAATAAGGACAGTTTTACTTCCTCTTTTCCAATTTGGATGCCTTTTATTCCTTCTTCTTGCCTAATTGCAATGGCTAATACTTCCAGTACTATGTTGAACAGGAGTGGTGAGAGTGGAACATCACAATGATTAAAGGATCAGTCCAACCTCCTTGCCATGGCATTTGGGTAAGAGCCAGTGTGATGGTCAATTACATGTGTAACTTGACTAAGCCACAGGGTGCGTAGATAATTTGGTCAAATATTATTCTGGGTGTGTCTCTGATGGTGTTTTTGGAGGAGATGAACATTTGATCAGTGGACTGAGTGAAGCAGATTGCCCTCCCGAAGGTGGTGGCCTCATCTAATCTGTTGAAGACCTGAAATAGAATAAAAGGCGGGGTAAGAGAGAGAGAGAGAGAGAGAGAGAGAGAAAGAAGATGTGAAAGAGACACATAGACTGGTTGCCTCCTGCATGCACTCCGACCGAGGCAGGGAGCAAACCTGCAACCCAGGTACGTGCCCATGACCAGGAATCAAACCCTTGACTCCCCCCCCCCCCCTCCCCCCCCCCTCTCTTAAAAGCAATGGGAAAAATATCCTCAGGTGAGGATTATCCAAAAATAATAATAATGATAGACAATGACCTAACTCAGTCAGTGAGGTCAGAGGGAAGTTGGATGAGGGCTCATGACACCTAAGAGAGACCCTGGAGGTAACTGGCCTGTCCTCTTTGGAACGTTGTTGAATAAAGAAGTTGCTTTCTCTTTTCGAGCCTGTGAAGGCAGCCAACGCCGGACTGAGCCCGGCGGCAGCGCAGGAGCCGTGGCTGAGACGGGCTAGAGCTCTGCTCTGTGTCCTGCTCTGCTGCCTTCAGTGCTGTTCCGCACTGTGTGAGCCGGTGGGGGGCCTGTTTTCTGGTTTAAGGAAATTCAGGAGCATCCTAAGTGGTATAAGCATGTTTCAACGTCAAGGCAACCTAGGTTCTTCTGGGAAGAGTGAAAGACCAGATCCTGTAAGGAGCCCTCTGGTGGCAGTGCGGAGCGTGGCCAGGGTTTAAGATGAGGTGGGCCATGCTGTCTGGTGGGGACATGGTTCAGGAACTAACGAAGGAGACACCTAGAACTGGAGGCTAAAATACACACGTTGACTAGTATTCTTCCTCAAACGAAATGTTCTGAGATCATGAGCCCACAGGACAGGCCTGGAGAAAATTCAGGATTATTCATTCATTCATCGATTCATCCAACACATTGTTCTGAGCTACTGCGGTGACCAAGACAGGTATCAGTCGCTGTGCTTCTAGCGCTTACATGTTGGTTCAGGGACAGACAGTAAACCAAGCGAACAGGTGCCCAGGTGACGTCAGTTATGTGGTGATGCATGCTATGAAGAAACATTTTTTAAAGGGAGAAGGACTAGGAAGTGCGAGGGAAGGGAAATTACTTAGAAGTTTCCACTCCACAGTCTTCAAGAGGAGGTCTTTCTCAACAAAAAGCTTTAGGGAATGGTGCCTCCCTACATCCGCAGCTGACCGGGCACACAGACCACGGCTATTGTCATACAGTAACCTGAGACTCACTGGGTGCCTCCTAATGAAAACCAAAAGCACGGTTCCAACGTGTCCACACATATTATTTTACTTAATAAGTTGTCTCCGTACCCATGGGGGTGCGATCCAAGGCCCCCATGAATGCCTGAAACCTGAGACAGAACCGAGCCCTGTACTGTGTATACTCGTTTTCCCTACACACACCCCTTCTCACTCACAGGAGGCACCTGTGGCTTCTCTCTGGCAGATCCCAACTGCCAGCATCACTACTGCTCTGCTTTGGGGCTTTTAGTAAGTGAAGTGAGGGTGACAGGCCTGAGATACCTCGTCAATTGGTCTGGTGACAAAGGTGGCTCCCAGGAGGCTCGGGGACAGGAGCGTCTGGGGCGTGGACAGCTGGGCAAGGCTGATTGGCTTCCAGGCGGGGCAAAACTGCTCGCCTGAGGGTTCATCAGAAAGGCCCCAAGTTAAAACGTGTGCGTTGTTATTCCTGGAATTTTCCATTGAGTATTTTGCGCCACAGTTGACTGTGGGTGATTGAAACCGTGGAAGGTGAAGCCGTGAATGGGGGGAGGACTATATCTATTTCGTGGACAAGGAAACCTAAGTCAGTGATGCCAAGCAAGCCCGCGCCGGCATGGCGGCAGGCCTTCCAAACCCGCTGGCCCATCACCACGCCCGAGGCCTGTCTGAGGCCACTTAGCAGTGACTCCTCTTTATCCCAAAAGTGTTTCCTGGCAGCTGCGACTAGTGCTATTAGGTGAGGCAGCGACAGAGAAAATGAACTCATCGTAAAGGCTATATTTGATGAGATAAGTGAGATCTTTCAAGTGTGTTCCATGAGAGGAAACACACCCTCTTTCCAGATAAGCCTGACCTCCAGACGTGGCCAGCGTTGTCACCAATATTCTTGCTTCTCTCTCACCCCATCGCCACGCCCCCCCCCCCCCTTCCTGCTCCCAGTCCGAGCGCCTGCCTTGGTTTGTCGGAGGTCTGGCCGTTACAGAAAATGAAGGCCTTTGGTCCTTGGAGCAGTGAGTCAACCAGATTGCGGGGGAAGGACTCCTTGTCTCTTTCCAAAACGAAACAAAACAAACAAAACAAAACAAAACAAAACAAAACGACATGTAGTTATAGAAACCCACATTAGAGGCCCGAAGGCGAAAAAACAAAGCGACGAGTGCTCAGTGGACCCCTCATTTGGGGTATGTGGCTGCTCTGCCATCCACTTTTTTCTTTTTTTACATAAAAAACATTTTTATATATTTATTGTTGGCAATATTACAGAAGTCCCCCATGTTGTCTCCCTTTGCCCCTCCCCCCAGCCCCCACACCCTCAGGCCTTCCCACACTACTGACTGTGACCATGGGCTGTGCACACATGCATATAAGTTCTATGGTTAATCTCTTCCCATCCCCCCATCCCCCCCCCCGCCCCCACACACACACACACACTTCCCTCTGAGATCTGTCAGTCTGTGCCATGCTTCAATGTCTCTGGACCTACTTTGTTCATTAGATTCCAATATGAATGAGATCATATGATACCAGTCTTTCTCTGACTGGCTTATTTCCCTTAGCATAATACTCTCCAGGTCCCTCCATGCTGTCTCAAAGGGTAAGAGATCCTTCCTTTTTACTGCTGCATAGTATTCCATGGTGTAAATGTACCACAAGCTTTTTTATTCACTCATCTACTGATGGGCACTTAGGCTGTTTCCGGATCTTAGCTACTGTAAATTGTGCTGCTATGAGCATAGGGGAGCATACATTCTTTCTGGTTGGTGCTTCAGGTTTCTTGGGATATATTCCTAGAAGTGGGATCACTGGGTCAAATGGCAGTTCCATTTTTAATTTTTTGAGGAAACTCCATACCGTTTTCCACAGTGGCTGCACCAGTCTGCATTCCCACCAGCAGTGTACTAGGGTTCCCTTTTCTCCACATTCCCGCCAGCACTTGTTGTTTGTTGATTTATTGATGATAGCCATTCTGACAGGTGTGAGGTGATATCTCATTGTCGTTTTAATTTACATCTCTCTGAGGATTAATGACGTTGAGCATTTTTTCATGTCTCCTGGCCATCTGTATGTCATTTTTGGAGAAGTATCTATTTAGGTCCTTTGCGCATATTTTAATTGAATTGTTCGTCTTCCTGATGTTTAGTTGTTTGAGTTCCTTGTATATTTTGGAAATTAACCCCTTATGAGATGTATCATTGGCGAATATGTTCTGCCAAATAGTGGGTTCCCTTTTCATTTTGTTGGTGATTTCTTTTACTGTGCAGAAGCTTTTCAGTTTGATGTAGTCCCATTTGTTAATTTTTCCCTGTGTTTCCCTTGCCCTAGGAGATATATCAGTGAAAATACTGCTACATGAGGTGTCTGAGATTTTACTGCCCATGTTTTCTTATAGGATTTCTATGGTTTTGTGACTTATTGTTCTTTTATCCATTTTAAGTTTATTCTTGTGAATGGTGTAAGATGGTGGTCTAGTTGCATTTTTTTTTATGCAAGTACCTGTGCAATTTTCCTAGCACCATTTATTGAAGATATTGTCTTTACTCCATTATATGTTCTTGCCTTCTTTGTCAAATATTAATTGACCATATTGGCATGGGTTAATTTCTGGGGTCTCTTTTCTGTTTCATTGATCTATATGCCTGTTCTTGTGCCAGTACTGTTTTGATGACAGTGGCTTTGTTAATATAGTTTGATATCCAGTATTGTGATCCCTCCAACTTTGCTCTTCTTTCTCAAGATTGCTGCAGCTATTCAGATTCTTTTTTCATTCCATTTAAATTTTTGGAATATTTTTTCTAGCTTTGTGAAATATGCCATTGTTATTTTAATAGGAATTGCATTGAATCTGTAGATTGCTTTGGGTAGTATGGACATTTTAATGATGTTAATTCTTCCAATCCATGAACACAGTATATTCTTCCACTTGTTTATATCTCCCTCTATTTCCTTTTGCAATGTCCTATAGTTTTCCAAGTACAGGTCTTTTACCTCCTTACTTAAGTTTATTTCCAGGTATCTTTTGTTGTTGGTGTTGTTGTTGTTGCAATGGTAAATGGGTTTGTTTGTTTTTTAGTTTCTCTTCCTAAGAGTCATTATTGGTGTATAAAAATGCCATCAATTTTTGAATGTTAATTTTGTATCCTTCTACTTTGCCAAATTCATTTATTAAATCTTAGCAGTTTTCTTGTGGAGTCTAGGGTTTTCTATGTACAATATCATGTCATTTGCGAATAATGACAATTTAACTTCCTCCTTTCCGATTTGGAGACCTTTTCTTTCTTCTTCTTTTCTGATCACTGTGGCTAGGACTTCCAGTATTATCTTGAATAGGATCTGCCATCCACTTTTATTTTTATTTTTTTATTTTTTTAAGATATATTTTATTGATTTTTTTACAGAGAGGAAGGGGAAGGGATAGAGAGTTAGAAATATTGATGAGAGAGAAACAGTGATCAGCTGCCTCCTGCACACCCAATACTTGGGATGTGCCCGCAACCAAGGTACATACCCTTGACCAGAATTGAACCCGGGACCCTTCAGTCCGCAGGCCCACGCTCTATCCACTGAGCCAAACCAGTTAGGGCTGCCATCCACTTTTTAAAAAATTATATTTATTGGGAAACATCTATTATAATAAAAGCATAATATGCTAATTAGACCGGACATCCTTCTGGACGACCTTCCGGACGAAGCCTGGGCTGAGAGGGAAGCCCGGGTCCCAGGTGCCTGCTGGTGGCTGGAGGGAAGCCCAGGTCCTGGGTGCTGGAGGGAAGCCAGTGCCGGCAGCCAGGGGGGAGGAAGGCCCACTCTTGCACGAATTTCATGCATTGGGCCTCTAGTTTATTAATAACATTGTATAAATTTCAGGTGTATAACTTTATAATATGACATCTGTATATTCCAGTGTGCGCTAACCACCCACTAGTCTACTTCAGTCATCATATACTTGACCTCTTTTATCCTCTTTGTTCTTCCCCCGCCCCTCCCCTTCTGGTAGCCTTGATTCTATTGTCTATAAGTTTGGTTTTTGTTTATTTGTTGCCTTTTGCTTTATATCCCACATCTGAGTGAAACCATATGGTTCTTGTTCTTCTGTCTGACCTTTCATTTAGCATGATACTCTCAAGATCCATCCATGTTGCAATTGGCAATATTTCATCTTTTTGTGGCTGAGTACCACATTTTCTTATCCAATCACCCGTCAAAGCACACGTGGGTTCTTTCCATGTCTTGGCTACTGTGAATCCTGCTGCAGTGAACATAGGGCTACATATATCCTTACAAGTAAGTGTTCTCAGATTTTTTTGGTAGGTACTCAGAAGGAGGGATAGCTGGGTCATATGATAGCTCTATTCTTAATTTTTTTGAGAAACCTCTGTAGTGGCTGCGCCAGTCTGCATTCCCGCCAGCAGGGCACGAGGGTTCCTTTTCTCCACATCCTCTCCGACCCTTGTTATGTCTTGTTTTGTTGACAGTAGCCATCCTAACAGGTGTGAGGCGGTATCTCACTGTGATTTTGATTTGCATTTCCCTTATAACTAGTGATGTTGGGCATCTTCTTACATGTATATTGTCCATCCTTTAAAATTATAAGTTAACTGGTTAACAAATTACTTTGATCACACATATATCACGTGAATATATTCTCCTTAAAAATAATTGAAGAGCAGCAGATACGGTCAAAGTCCCTTTGGTTGCCATGGCCGATCCTGGGCTTCCCAGCTACCCCCGTTCAGGGTGTTTGGGGTGTATCCTTCCCAATGTTTCCCTTTCCTATGGAATCTGAATACTGTTGCTGTCTATGTGCTTTTCACATTTTTGACGTAAATGGTGTCATACTGTCCCTGTAATTCTGAAATTTTTAGTCTCTAAGAGGTACTTAACACCTCACTAGAAGGAAATCTTCTAGTGAGAACCCACGGGGGAAGCTAATATTTATCCCGGTCCCAGTAGGTGCCAGACACTAAACCATTTACTACAGATTTGAGCCAAAGCTGTTTCTCCCCCAGGGAAAATTGGTAGATATATGTCCAACTGCAGTATATTTTAAATAATTGCTTAATACATACTAATGGCACTGTGATAATGATCGCAATAAACATGCTCGCACTACGGCAAGATGACTTAGTGAGCGGTTAATTCATAGTTTTGCCCAGTGGATTTTTCCCTGCTTTGCTCCAAGAAGGAACCCAATCATGTTCTCTCGCCTGGAGGGTCTTGGCTGGTCTGGAAGGAAGCAGAACGATCCCCAAAACAACCCCCTCTCCGGCTTCTTCTTCAAAATCTACTTGTCGTGGGACAGATGTTGGGTCATCTCTGAGGACGGAGGGGAGGCCGAACAGCGAAAGTCCCAGACGCAGAACTGCCCCCAGGACTAAAGGTGGGCGTGCCTGTTGCTTGTCCCCACCATGACCCTCTTCTTACAACACCCGGGGAAGGTGGCAGCCTCCCGGAGGGGAATGGCCCATGTGTCCCTTTGGACTGTGGCCTGGAGGTCCCTGCTTAGCCCCGGCCCCTTGTCCAAGCTCTGCACAGCAGCAGCCACGCCCTCACCCGAAAACCCCACGGGGCACTCAGACAAGGTGCGCAGGGCCGGGACCCAAGGGCGGGCCCGAGAGCAGCTGCCAGGACCACCTGCTTCTAGCGGCTGAGCCCTGGCTCCCAGGGGGTCCAATGAGCGTTGGGGCCCCGCAGAGTTCAGTGACGCTCCTTGCACCTGAGTGTGCCGGCCCAACAGCTGAAGCAACAGGGTTCTGGGCAGTGAGGTTGAGCAGTTAGAGTGGCGGAGGGGTTGACCTCCAGCTGGTCTGTGCTGGAGCCCCCGCCTGTGATTCCCCCAAAGCGGGGTGTGGCCCCTGTCGGCTGTCTCAGCGCCAGTCATGGGAGTCCCGTGCGAGCTTGTGAGTCTGAAGGACGTTGACATTTACTGCGCCACCGGAGTGACCGAGCGCGGCTCACGTGGGTCCCGCTCGCCATCTTTCCTCCTGCACTTCTCCACCCCCTTCCTCGCAGGGGGCTGGTGTCAGCTGTCACCCTCCTTGGGATTTCAAGGCGCCTCCCGGAGCCCCTAAAGCCGTGGCCGTCCTAGCTGGCATCGGCGGGACAGCAGGTCTGCTCGTGGGTATTTCCAGCGAGAGCACCGCGCTGGTCTTCTCAGCGCTGAGGGATTTCGCTTTGGCGATGGGTTCCCCTGGTGAGGTTTAGTGGCTGAGCTAAATATTGATCCTTTCCCCCCAAAACACCCCTCCTGGCTCCCCAGAGGCCACAAAGCCTGAGAAGTCACCACGGGGGTCAGTCCCTGAGAACAGCCGGGTAATATGCCTTGATGTCCCCAAGGAGGGTGGCCCCCTTACAGGTGGTCAGGCTCATCATTCCAGACTGGCTGCCTGTCAACTGTCATGTCAGCCTTAGGGGGAGGGGGGTGGGGGTGGGGGTGGGGGGGGAGGGGTGGGGGAGGGGGGTGGGGGGTGAGGGGAGGGGGGACATAGCCCGGATCTCCGAGGGACTCCAGCTCTGCTGACTTTAGCTCTGATGATTCATTTTGTTATCATAGCACCAAAAAAAAAAAAAAAAAAAATGCTAGGGACTAATAATATGCATCATTAAGTAAGAATAAAAGACAAGTAAGGTGTAGGTAGGAATTCCTAGCTCAGAGTATCTTATTTCCCAGGGACTTGAAGTGATTCAAAAGCATTTTTAGGCCCTGATCGGTTTGGCTCAGTGGATAGAGTGTTGGCCTGCAGACTGAAGGGTCCCAGGTTCGATTCTGGTCAAGGGCATGTACCTTGGTTGCAGGCACATCCCCAGTAGGGGATGTGCAGGAGGCAGCTGATCGATGTTTCTCTTTCATCGATGTTTCTGACTCTCTATCCCTCTCCCTTCCTCTCTGTAAAAAATCAATAAAATATATTTTTAAAAAAATAAAAATAATTTTTTTTAAAAAAGCATTTTTAGCTTTATCACCAGTTCCTTGTGCTAAAGTAAAAAGATCTTTCTGATTTTCAATCTGATGATTGATTTGGCCCTGAACCAATCACTAGTAGTCTGGTGAGATCAGTGTACTGATTGGCTCAGCCTTGGGCCTAGGTTTCATCAGTTTTGCCAAAGCATAAGGGGTTAGGGGCGGGGAGAGTGGGAGTGCAGGTGGGTACCTTTCTTTGCTGTTGCCTCTAGGAAGGGAAGAGCCGGTGGGAGCGCTCCACTGTTCCCTTTATGTGTGAAAGTCTAAAAGCTCCTGGAAAGAACTCCTGCTGCAGGTGCTATTCTGCTCAAAGACGGTGGTCAGGGGTGAGGGTTGATCCTGAGCCCAGCCCTCAGATGATCCTCCTCCCATCCACCTTAACACAGATGTGAGCCCTCGAGGCAGGGAGATGCTATTTTATTAATCCTGTAATCTGAGAGTGGCAGGCAGTGGTGTGGACATGACTGGGAAGAAGCACAGACTGTAGCTGATCTTGGCAGTTGCTTATCTTATATCCAGGACTGTGGCCAGCACCGCCTCCTCCTCCCTTGAAGCCTGTCGGGATCACGTGACAGCATTCTTGCCAATGAGATGGGAGCAGAGCTTCGCTTTTGTGTAAAAAGGCCCTCCCCCTGCCTGCCCCGCTTCTTTCTGCCTGGATCGTGGACTTGATGGCCGCAGCTGAAGCAGCTATTTTGTAGCCAAGACAGTCACAGAAACACAGGCCCTGATAACATGGAAATGCAGAAACCCCCTGCATCTGGGTATCTCTTTCTTTTTAGTCCTCTTTCTAATATGCTGTTGCTCACACAATTGTGAGAAAAACAAATCCTTATTGTTTAGGCCCTGGTTAAGTAAAATATGGACCTGTATCAGCTCACCAGGGAGCCTGCTAGATGCAGAATCTCAGGCTTGCCCCAGATTCCAACCAGAATCGACAAGGCACATTGGGAGAAGCGTGGGTGCAGTCGTCATAGGCATGTGGCTGATGGCAGTCTAACCCATGCACAGAGGCTGGACCCCACAAGATAGGATTAGGTGCCACTTTGGCACCGACAGTGCTGGGCATCATCACAGGCAGCTGGAGTGGGAGCACAGGAACGTGCAAGGCAGCCAAGAGGTCACAGACAAGAGCCCAGTGAGACCAGCAGGATGACCAGGGGCTGTTCGGGCACAGCTGGGCTGTGTCAAGGTGCTTCTGCGAGAATAACAAATACAAAGGCCCAGAGATGGACAAGAAAGCATGGCTGGGGCCACTCACACCATTTCGTTCGCAGCCAGCCCCAAGGGATAGATGTTATTACTCATTCCCATTTTACAGACGTGGAGGCTGAGGCTCCAGGAAGTAAGCAGTGTGACAGATGTTAGTGTTACACAGCAAATACATAGCAGAGACAGGCTCACATCTATAGCTGACGCTAGATCTACCTTACTTGGTCCTATCCTTTCTAGAATAAGGGACCTTATGCCTCCTGGGGTCACAGTAACCCCAGTATCTGGGAATAGCTGGCAGCTAAAGGTGCCCCTGACGGCTCCCTCCCTCTCCTCTCTTTCTCCTGCTACACTGCTATGCTCCTGAATCCTAGTGGGCTGTGGGTCTTGATTGGCTGGGCTCAGGAACCAGGTTTAAAGTGGGGGTGCTGTGCCTACCTGGCCAGCCTTCCCTGGTGAGATGCTGGCTGTGGGGAACGGCCCACATATGCGTTTCCTGATCCCCAACCCCACACCTTTATACATTTTCCGCCGGCCAACGTGTTAAACACCTTTTCTAGCTTCTTTGATGAAACACTGGTGTCCTCCCACCCCACGCTCTCTGTGGCCAACAAGGGGGACTGACGTTACCAGACAGATTCCGCTGGGCTCTTTGGGTGTTTACGTTTGACCCAATGCCAGGAGGATGCCAAATGGAATCTGGTCACCCAGGCTGAATTAATAAAGCAGAGGGCCCAGCGCCGGGGCGGGCTGGATCAGCCCTGCTGGGGAGGAACGTTCAGTTCTGGAGGAAGGTCGCCAACAGGCAGCCAGTGCAGGAGACTGTCCAGACAGAGGCTCAAAGCCAAAATGTATGAGTAACATTGGAGCGATCGGGCTGTGTGGCCTGAAGCAGAGGTGACTCGGGAGGCGTGGCCCCAAACAAGGCTGCAGGGGCTGCAGGGGAGACCTCTAGGCCCTGGTTGGCTGCCACGTCAGAGCCCATTCCTCTGCTGGCAGCGGCCGTGTCCTAGTCCCTCTCAGCCCCTCTCTCACTCCTCACGACACACTTCTCACTTGCCCCTCTTCTCAGACCCGGGATCCCGCTCCCTCTTCTCTCATTTCACCAATGACTTTGTCTTCTTTTGGGAGAAACGGAGGTCAGTAGGAAAAAAGTTCTCTGCACCATCAGCTGAATACCGTCTAACCCAGCCGTGGGCAAACTACGGCCCGCGGCCGGATCCGCCCGTTTGAAATGAACAAAACTAAAAAAAAAAAAGACCGGACCCTTTTATGTAATGATGTTTACTTTGAATTTATATCAGTTCACACAAACACTCCATCCATGCTTTTGTTCCGGCCCTCCGGTCCAGTTTAAGAACCCATTGTGGCCCTTGAGTCAAAAAGTTTGCCCACCCCTGGTCTAAACTCATCCTTGCCTCTGTCCCTCTGGTCCATGGAAGGGAGACTGGACTCCCTCCAGGTGAGTTCCTCCACCCAGACTCCCGGGTCCACTCCTCAGCCTGGTGCCTACTTCCTCGGCGTCTCCCACCCTGCTGGCTCTTTCTCCTCTGCGGTGCAGGAGGCCCAACCTCTCCCATCCTAAGCAAACAAGCAAGGCTCCCACCACACCAGCGGTTCCTGCTTCCCTGTATTCTCATGCAGGTCATCTTTACATTTCCCTCCTCTTGCCAGCTTGATGCATAAACTCTATCAAATCTTCAAGACATACCACGGTATGCGGGTGACATTTAGCACGGTGTAGAATATTAAGCTGGACCATGTGAAATTGCCATGTTTTTGGTAACAGCTTTATTGAGATATATTCACATCCTCCACAATTCACACTTATAAAGTGTAGAAATCAATGGTTTTTACCATATTCACAGAGTTGTGCAATCATCACCACAACCCATGTTGGAACATTTTCATCACCCCAAAAGAAACCCCAATATCCTTTAGCTATTCCCCAATCTCCCAATCCCCACACCAGCTCTAGGCAATCACTAATCTACTTTGTGACTCTACAGGTTTGCCTATTCTGGGCATTTCATATAAATAGAATCATGTAATACGCGATCTTTCCTTGACTGGTTTCTTTCACTTAGCATAATGTTTCCATTCATATTATAGTGGGTACCAGCACTTCACTTTTTTATGTTCAAATAATGTTCCATTGAATGGATATATTACATTTATTTACTCATTCATCAGTTGATGGACATTGAGTTATCTCTACTTTTGACTATTTGTTTGTTTGTTTGTTTGTTTGTTTGTTAATCCTCACCCGAGGATACTTTTCCATTGATTTTTAGAGAGAGTGGAAGGGAGGGGAGAGAGAAGAGAGAAACATCAATGTGAGAGAGACACATTGTTTGGTTGCCTCCCGCACACACCCTGACCAGGGCCAGGATTGCACCTGCAACCGAGCGACATGCCCTTGACTGGAATCAAACCCGGGACCCTTCAGTCCACAGGCTGACACTTTGTCCACAGAGCCAAACCGGCCAGGGCTCTACTTTTGACTATTATGAATAGAACTGTTAAAGACATTCATGAACATGTTTTTGTGTGAACATGTTTTCATTTCTCTTGGGTATATACGTACTTAGAAGTGGAGTAGACGAGTCATATAGTAACTCAATGTTTAACTTTTCTAAGAACTGACAGACTGTTTTCTAAAGGGATTGCACCATTTTACATTCCCACCAGCAGTGTAAGGGGGTTCCTATTTCTCCACATTCTTTTCACTATTTGTTACTAGCTGTCTTTTTTTTTTTTTTTTTTTTTTTTATCATATCCATCCTAGTGGATGTAAAGCAGTGGTTCTCAACCTTCTGGCCCTTTAAATACAGTTCCTCATGTTGTGACCCAACCATAAAATTATTTTCGTTGCTACTTCATAACTGTAATGTTGCTACTGTTATGAATCGTAATGTAAATATCTGATATGCAGGATGGTCTTAGGCGACCCCTGTGAAAGGGTCATTCGACCGCCAAAGGGGTGGCGACCCACAGGTTGAGAACCGCTGAATTGTAAAGCGATACTTCATTGTGGTTTTCATTTGCATTTCCCTGATCACTAATGATGTTGAGCATGTTTTCATGAGCTTATTGGCCATTTGTGCATCTTCCTTGGAGAAACGTCCATATGGATCCTTAGCACATTTCTTATTTGGGTTATATGTCTTTTTATTAATGAGTTGTAAAGTTCCTTATATCGATTTTCTAGATACAAGTTCCTTATAAAATATATAATTTGCACATATTTTCTCTTATTATATGGAGTGCCTTTTCATTTAATTGGTAGTGTCCTTTGATGCACTGAAGTTTCTAATTTTGTTGAAGTTCAATTTATATATTTAATTTACCTATTTTGTTATTGCTTGTGCTTTTGGTGTCACATTTAAGAAACCACTGCCAAATCCAAGATTATGAAGATTACTTCTGTGTCTTCTTCTAAGAGTTTTACAGTGTTGCTCTTACACTTGGGCCTTTGATCCATCTTGAGTGAATGTTTGTACATGGCATGAGATAGGGATCAGACTTCATTCTTTTGAATTTGAGTGTCTTGTTGTCCTATCACCATCTGTTGAAAAAAACTACTCTTTCCCCCATTGAATTATTTTAACATTCTTGTTAAAAATCAATTCATCATAAATGTGAGCCTTTATTTCTGGATTCTCAATTCTATTCCATTGACCTATATGTCATTCTTTTTTTTATTTTATTTTATATTTTATTGATTTTTTACAGAGAGGAAGGGAGAGGGACAGAGAGCCAGAAACATCAATGAGAGAGAAACATCGACCAGCTGCCTCCTGCACATCTCCCACTGGGGATGTGCCCGCAACCAACGTACATGCCCTTGACCGGAATCGAACCCGGGACCCCTCAGTCCGCAGGCCGACGCTCCATCCACTGAGCCAAACTGGCTTCGGCCTATATGTCATTCTTACATCAGTATCAAACTGTTTATTATGTTTTGCAGTAACTTTTGAAATGGAGAAATGTGAGTCCTCTAACTTTGTTCATTTTCTAAATGGCTTTAGCTTCCTTCTGGATTCCTTACATTTCCATATAAATGTTAGCGCTGGCTTGTCAATTCTATAAAGAATACACCTGGAATTCCAGGATAGATTGTGTTAAATCTCTCAATCAATTTCAGAAGTGTTGTCATCTTTTTTTTTTCCCATGTGCCTCAAATAATTCTTTCATAATTGAGATTTTATTGTTTTGAGGATCAGTACACAGACATTTCAATTTGTACACAATTCTTAACATACGTACCAAAAATGTAAAGTCATGTAGTTGTGATTCTTTTCTAAACAGTTATTCCAGTGACTTTCCAGCTCAAAATTTAGAGGCTAACTTTCCTTAACAGAGTAACAAGTACCAATATCTTCAAATGTTGATACACTGTTACATCAAAGTCCCACTAATTCACAACTTAATAGCATATATACTACATAATCAAATTTTCAATCTTTCACAGCACATTGACAAAGTTACTAGGAAAACTGGACTACCACAACAAAGATGTTCCAGATGCACAAAATTCTGACAGGGAGAGCCACGATCAAGGAGTGGTTTTCTTTAGGAAACAATTGTACCAAAAACATGTGAATAGAAGTAATTTAAAATGTTCAAGACATAGCAAACGCACGACTAACTCCAAATTGCCATTTAGTATGCTTTGTATTATAGGATATAAAAACTACCCCATCTATGGAATGTCCAGCTGACACCCAAGACAGTCAAAGTCTCCCATATTCAATATCCCACTATTTTCTGGTTGTACCAAAAAATAAACAACCAGCAAATGATTTCACCTCTTAAAAAAAAGCATTTACACTTAAAAAAATGGGATGAGGTGGAATTCCCTCCTTCTTAAAAATGTTTCTAGTGCTAGTAAAAAACGTGCATTTACAAAATAGTTGATAAAAATATTCCTCTGGGTTGTACAAGAAGGGAGGCAGGGACCACTGATAAGACCTGGTACATGACATTAATCAGACTAGGCTTCTTTTTCTCCTGCTTCATCTGAGGTTGGGCTCTCCTCGTTTTTAGTTTCTCCATTTTCCGCAGGTAGATCTTCTTTAGGTTCCTGGTCAGCCACTTCCGCCTGCTTTCCCTTTGCTCCCCTTTTCCCTTTCGTTTGCACTTTTTTGCCTGCAGACTTATCCTTTCCAGCCGCCTTTTTGGGCTTCGCCTCCACTTTTGCAGGCGCAGGTTTGGCTGACAACCGGGCCGACCTCCTCTTCGGCTCCTCCTTGGCCGCCCCCTCCGCAGAGCTGACCTTGCTCTTGGGCACCGTGGCGGCGGGCCGGGCGCGTGCTGGGTGCCTGAGGGCCTCGGCGTCCTAGTGGCTTGGCGAACCTGGGCTGCCTGGCCGCTGCCGCGTCTCCCGCCGCCCAAGCTGCTCGGACCCGCAATGGGGGCAGTGGGAGAACCAGATGGGAGTGTTGTCATCTTAACAATATTAAGCCTTCTGGATGTCCTTGCATTTATTTAAATCTCCTCTAATGCAATTGGTACAGCATAATATTGATACACAAACCAGAATCCAGTAGCACTTTAAAAACCACAATATGCCACAACCTGTTAGCAACAAGGGTGGTGGTCTCCTGTGGGGAGGGATGTGGGGTCTTCTGGGATGAAGTTGGTTGCATATGTGCTTGCTTTTTGTGGTAGTTCATCCAGTTTTGCCCTTTTCTGTATGGAAAATGCATGTTATACTTCCATACACAATTAACTAAGTTTATTTAAAGAAACAAACAAACAGAAAAGCTCAGTACTGCAATGGGGGTAATTCTAAGCATGCAATTCTAATGACTAATACTTATAGAGCATTTGTCATGAACTGGGCTCTGTTTGAGGATCTTACTGTATATACATTTATTCATTTATATCCTGCAACAATTCTTTGAGCGAGGTGCTATTGTTGACTCTGTTTATAAAGGAGGCAACAAGGGCGCAGAGAGGCTAAGAAACTGCCAAGGCCACACGTACAGCAAGCGGGAGATCTGGGCTTGGAGCCAGTCAGCCTGGCTGCTCCAGCTCCATGTTAGACAGACTCTGCTGGTATTGGAGGAACTCTTAGCCCTGGTTAAGGGGAAATAGCTACACTACTTCTTAGAGATTAAAGGATATAAAATCCAACACCCAATGTTGATGTTTACGTTTAAAAATGCATCATGTTTAAGGTTGGAACACTAGGAACACTTTTTGATAAGTTCGGAAGAAGATAAGCAAAGTAATATCACCACTATTACTTGACACTATTCTAGCTATATGAACGTTAAAATATAAGTTAAAGAATTGCAAAGTGGAGACAATAGGAGGATTATTTCCAGGCAATATAATTGCATATCTAGACAATCCAAGAGTATGATTAGAAAAATAAAAGTAATATTCAAAATCTCTATGTTTTTAAAAATAAACTTGAAAACAATATAGAAAAAAATAATTACCCACACCCACTGGACAAAATCAGCAACAACAAAAATGAAGGAAAGTGAAAATACTAGTACATGCCCTGCTCCTCCGTAAAATGACTGAATGGTGTGAAGATGCATATTGTCTCTAACTTAGCCTCTATGTTTAATTTATGTCAATTAAAGTACATTATGAGGATTTTTGGAAGTAGACTCACTGAGTCTAAAGTTCACATGGAAAAATAAACAAGTGAGGCTAGCCAGGAAAATTCTGAAAAAGGAAAGTAATAAAGAGGGATTAACCCTGGGATGCATTGAGGCTTCTTATAAAGCTGCATTGATGAAAAAAGTTTTGTCCTGGAACATGAAGAGAAAGGCAGATTAATGAAACAGATTAGAATCTAGAAACAGACCCAAATAGTACATCTGAGAAGCTAGTACAGGCGTTCCTTGTGTTATTGGACCTCGCTTAGCTGTGCTTCACAGATTTCATGTTTTTTACAAAGTAAAGGTTTGTGGCAACCCTGCGTCAGGCAAGTCTGTGTCCCTATTTTTCCAACAGCACCTGCTCACTTCATGTCTCTGTGCCATATTCTGGTAATTCTCACAATATTTCAAACTTTTCCCATCATCATCATCATTATTATTATTATACTAGAGGCCCAGTGCACGAAATTTGTGCACTTGGGGTGGGGGGAATCCCTCAGACTGGCCTGCACCTTCTCGCAGTCTAGGAGTCCTTGGGAGATGTCCAACAGCGGAGGCGGGAGAGGCTCCTGCCACCGCTGCTGCGCTCGCCAGCCATGAGCCCAGCTTCTGACTGAGCGGCGCTCTCCCTGTGGGAGCGCACTGACCACCATGGGGCAGTTCCTGCATTGAGTGTCTGCCCCCTGGTGGTCAGTGCGCATCATAGCAACCAGTCGTTCCACTGTTCAGTCAATTTGCATACTAGCCTTTTATTATATAGGATTTGTTACTAGAGGCCCAGTGCATGAATTCGTGCCTGGGTGAGGTCTGGCTGGCCTGCCCCCATTGAGCCAATCAGGCCATGCCAGCCGGGGGGAGAGCCCGCAGGTGGTTGGCGGGCCCGCCCTGCCCCTGATCAGGCTGGGTGGGCTGATCAGGGGTAGGACCGGCCTGGGGAAGGGGTTGCGGCAGGCTGGGGGAGGGGGCCATGGTTGGCTGGCTGGCCGGCCCCATCCCCTGGTCAAGCTCCTGGTTGAACTCCCAGTTGAACTCTTGGTCGAGGGGACAATTTGAATATTAGCCTTTTGTTATAGGATGGTGACCGGTGTTCAGTTTTTATTTGTTTTGTTACTCTTCACCTGAGGATATTTTTTCCATTGCTTTTCAGAGAGAGTGGAAGGAAAGAAGGGAGAGAGAGAGATAAACATCGAAGTGAGAGAGGCACATCAACTATCTCATGCTATGTACAAACATCTCATTGCCTCCTGCACACACCCCAACCAGGGCACTGGGAGCAAACTTGCGACCCTTCAGTGTGCCAGCCGCTGCACTAACCATTGAGTACACTGGTCATGGCTCGGTTATTTCTACTTTTGTAATTGTTTTAGGGGGCCCACAAACTTAATGAAGGTTGTGTGTTCTGGCTGTTCCGTGAACTGGCCTTTCCCCCTTTCTCTCCCTCTCTAGGGCATCCCTATTCCCCGAGACACAAGAATATTGAAAGTAGGCCAATTAATAACCCCACAACGGCCTCTAATGTCTCTCCCTTTGCATGGAAAGCTCGAAATGGTTAAGCTTAATGAGGAAGGTATGTCAGAACCAAGACAGGCTGAAAGCCAGGCCCCGTGTCCCAAACAGCCATGTTGTGAATGCAAAGGAAACGTTCTGGAAGGAAAGTAAAATGGTTACTCCAGTGAACACTGAACAAGAAAGAGAAACAGCCTTCTTGCTGATGTGGAGAAAGTTGTAGGGGTCTGAGTAGCATACACCAGCCACAGCATTCCCGTAAGCCAAAGCCTAAGCCAAAGCCTAAGCCAGAGCAAGGCCTTACCCCTTCAGGTCTATGGCGGCTGAGCGGTGAGAAGCTGCAGGAGAACAGTCTGAAGCTGGCAGAGGATGGCTCATGAGTTTAAGGAGAGAAGCCATAACATAAAAGAACGAGGTGAAGCAGCCAGCTGATGTAGAAGCTGCGGCAAGTTATTCAGAAGATCTAGCCAAGGCAGTTAATGAAGGTGGCGTCACCGATGGAGATGAGACAGCCTCACCCAGGACTTTCAGAACCAGAGAGGAGACGCCAATGCCTGGCTTCGCATTAGGGGCTAACGCAGCTGTGACTTTAAGTTGAAGCCGGTGCTCCATTACCATCCCTGGGCCCGGAGGATTATGCTCGATCTACTCTGCCTGTGCTCTATAAATGGACAACAAAGCCTGAAGGACCGCACATCTGTTCACAGTGCGATCTACTGGGTGGTTTAAGCCCACTGTTTGTTTTTTTTACTGCTCAGAAAAAAAAAATCCCTTTCAAAAGGTGACTGTTCACTGGCAAGGCACCTGCTCACCTAAGAGCTCGGTGGAGATGCACAGAGGTGAGCGTTGTTTCCGTGCCTGCGAACACAGCAGCCATCATGCAGCCCATGGACCCAAGAATAATTTCAACTTCCAAGTCTTATTATTTTAAGGAATACGTTTTGTAAAGCTATAGCTTCCATCGACAGTGATTGCTCTGATGGATCTGGGCAAAGTAAATTTGAAAGTATCACATCATCTCACTTATGTGTGGAATCTAGTGAACAAAATGAACTGATGAACAAGATAGGCCCAGAGGTATGGAAGCATGGAACAGAGGGAAGGGGGGGGGGGCAGAGGTTAACCAAAGAACTTATATGCATATGTGCATAATCCATGGACACAGACAATAGAGTGAGAAAGGCCTAGGGTGGGGTGGGAACCGGGTAGAGGCGGGCAATGGAGGAAAAATGGGGGACATCTGTAATACTCTCGACAATGAAGATTAAAAAACAACAAAAAAGAAAACCTTCTGGAAAGGAGTCACCCTTCTAGATGCCATTAAGAACTTGTAATTCATGGAGAGAAGTCAAAATATCCACCTTAACAGGAGGGTAGGAGCTGACCCCAGCTCATGGCTGACCCTCAGGGCCCGGCCTGCCTCGGTGGAGGAGCGTGGTGGAGACTGGTGGAGACAGCAGGGGAGCCAGGGTTGGAAGTGGAGCCTGAGGACATGCCTGGAGTCTGCATCTCCTGAAGGGACTCTGAGGGTGAGGCACTGCTTCCTGTGGACGAGCAAAGACAGTGGTTTCTTGAGATGAACTTACTGTGGGGAAGATGCTGTGAAGGCCTCTGAGATGGCAGCAGAGGATTCAGAATATTCCACAAACTCAGTGGGCAAAGCAGCCACAGGGCTTAGAGGATTGACTCCAGTTGTTTTTAAATTTATTGATTTTGAGAGAGAAAGAGAGAGACCCTCATTGTTCCAGTTCTTGATACATTTATTGGTTGATTCTTGCATGGGAGCGAACATGCAACCTTGGCGTATTGGGATGATGCTCTGACCACTGACATACCCAGCCAGGGCTGGATTGACTTCAATTGTGAAAGAAGTTCTACCATGGGTACCATGCTATCTAACAGCATCACATGCTACAGACAAATGGTTTGTGAAAGAAAGAGTCAATCAATGTGGCAAACTTTACTGCTGTCTTTAAAAAAAAAATATATATATATATATATATATATATATAATTGATTTTTTACAGAGAGGAAGGGAGAGGGATAGAGAGTTAGAAACATCGATGGGAGAGAAACATCAATCAAGCTGCCTCCTGCACGCCTCCTACTGGGGATGTGCCCACAACCAAGGTACATGCCTTTGACTGGAATCAAACCTGGGACCTTTCAGCCCACAGGCTGACGCTCTATCCACTGAGCCAAACCAGTTAGGGCTGTTGTCTTATTTTAAGAAATTGCCACAGCCACCCCACCTTCAGCCTGATCAGTCAGCAGCCATCAACATCAAAGCAAGACCCAGCACCAACATATCCTGATGGCTCAGATGATGGTTAACATATCCTGTATAATAAAAGGCTAATATGCAAATTGTCCCCTCGACTGGGAGTTCAACCAGGGGGCAGGGCTGGCCGACCAACTGCCCTCAGTCCCTCCCCATGGCTGGCCTCGCCCTCGATTGGCCTCCCGCACCCTGATTGGGGTGGGCCAGCCAGACCCCACCCGTGCACCGGGCCTCTAGTTTTAGAAATAAAGTGTTTTTAAATTAAGATGTATACATTGTTTTTTTTTTTTAGACACAGTGCTATTGCCCATTTCATAGACTACAGTGTAGTGTTAACATTACTTTTATATTCAGTGGGAAGCCAAAAAATTTGTGTGGCTTACTTCATGTGACACTTGCTTTATTGCAGTTGTCTGGAGACAAACCTGCAATATCCCAAGGTGTGCCTGCATAGAGTAAAATAATATTTCCAACTAGAGAAAAATAAAATTATACACTGCAGTAATCAGTGTTGGGTTAATTAGCTAACCATTTGGAAGAACATAAGTTATAGCTGGATGTCTATTTGATTCCTTACACGAATTAAATTCCAGATGGATAAACAATTCAAATGTAAATAAACAAAACAAGAAAAAAAATGCAAGTGTACACACACACATATTTTGAATTGGAGAAAATATTTCTAAGCAAGACACAAAACTCAGAAACTAAAAAGGAAAATTGGCTACATAAAGCTTAAAATAGCTGCACAGAATAAAAATAGCACTAAGTTAAAAGGTAGTCAGCTAGGAAAATAAGTGTTTTACAATCCAGACTACAGACCCAAAACAAACAAACAAAAACAATTTTCTTAGTATACAAAAAATTCTTATAACTAAAAAGGAAAATGTGAATATCTTTAAAATTGGACAAGGAATATAAACATGTAGTTCACAGAGCCCTGGCTGGGTAGCTCAGTGGGTTAGATAGTCATCCTGATGTTCCAAGGTTGTGGTTCAATCCCCGGTCATGGCTCATACAAGTAGCAACCAGTGAATACATCAGTAAGTGGAACAACAAATTGACATCTCTCTCTCTCTCTCTCTCTCATCAATAAGTAAAAATAAATTTAAAAGATGTATTTCACAAATAAAAGAAATGTAATTGCTTATAAGCCCATAAAAATTTTTCAACATCACTATTGCCTGAAGAGATGCAAATTAAAATGAGATAGCAGGTTGGCAAAAAGAAAAGTGCATAATAGAGCCCAAAACGAGCAAGAGGAAATAGTTGCTTTCATAGATTGCTGACAAGGGTATAAATGGGCACAATCTCTTTGAAAAGCATTTTGGTAAATTTATCACCTTTTTAAATGTTCATATCTTTTGACACAGCTAGTCTACTTCTAGGAGTCTATGCCACGGAACTCTCAAACACATAAACAGATGTGTAAATAGAATAATTTTTTAACAATCACCAACTAACAGAAAAGTTGGAAGTACAGAACAATAACTTTTTCTCTTAACCAATTGAGAGCAAATTGCAAACCCAACCTGGAAACATACCTAAATACATGTCGCATCAACTAGACATATGAGTAAATATCCCCTACAAGCTCAGTAATCCTCAGCACAGTCACTGAAATCGGGAAATGAGCACTGATGTCCCTGTGCACTCCATGACTGTTGTTACAGTGTGCTTTAAGCAAAGGGGTCCCTTGCAGAATCAAGCACTGCTTTCACTGTCAGCCTCTGAAGTCTCCCTCAACAGGTACAGCTCCTCAGTCCTTGACTTTCATCATCTTGATACTTAAAAACGTGGCAAGCCGCTTCCTTTGAGGAGTGCCCGCGGTTTCATGGGCTGTGGCTTCCAGTGCCTCACTCCGGATGGCCACTCTGACCACTCCATCAAGGTGGTGTCTGCCAGGCTTCCCTAATGTAAAGTCACTCCTTTTCCCTTTTAATTTGTAAATAGTTTGCAGGAAGTATTTTGAATTATGTAAACATCTTGCACCTCATCAAACATTTTTTTTGGAAACAGTCTTACCAACGCACTTATTTAAAGTGTATGATTTGGTAAGTTTTGACGTAAGTATACAACTGCGGAACCGTCACCACAATCAAGATAATAAACATATCCATCATTCCCAGAAGTTTTCTCCTGACTGTGTAACCTTTTCCTCTCACCTGCCCTGAATCTTCCCCAACCCCAAGCAGGCACTGATCTACTCTCTGTTACTATAGAAAAAGTGGCATTGACTAGAATTCTATATGAATTGAATCATACACTTTGTGCAATTTTTGGTCTGAGTTCTTCCTATCCGCATCATTATTTTGAAATTCATCCATGTTCTGTATAGTTCATTCCTTTGAAGAGCTGAGGAATATTCTATGGTATGGATATATGCCAATTTGTTTATCTATTCTGTCGATGGACAATTTGCTAGTTTGGAGGTATTCAAATGCAGCATCTATGAGCATTCATGCACAGTCTTTGCATGGACAAGTACTTACATATCTCTTGGCTAAGTATCTAGGAATGTAATGGCTGGATCCTATGGCAGGTGGGTGCTTACCTTCTAAAGAAACTATCAAAATGGCTTTCCAAAGTAATTAAATCAATTTTTACATTCCTGCCAGCAGAGTATGAGAGCTACAGTTCCTTCACATCTTCACCAACGACATTCTTATAGGTATGTAGTGGTACCTTACTGTGATTTTAGTTTGCGTTTCCCTAATTACTAGATATGTTGGGTCTGTACATATCTTATTTACTGATGTGTCTGTTCAAATCTTTGGCCCATTTTTAAAAAATGGGTTGTTTTCTTATTATTGAGTTTTGTGGCTCCTTTATATATTCTGGATGCAAATTGTTTATTGAATATGTGTTTTGCAGATATTTGCTCGCAGTCTGTGGCTTGTCCTTTTATTCTCTGGACAGGGTCTTTGGATGGAAGCTCTTACATTGGATGTTTTATGTATTGTGTTTTCGGTGACTATAAAATCATTGCTTAATCCAAGGCCACCAAGATTTCATCTATATATTCTTCTAGAAGTTTTATAGTTCAGGGCTTTATATTTACGTTCCTGATTTCACTTGGAGTTAATTTTTTTTTAATTAAATCTTTATTGTTCAGATTACATTTGTTCCTCTTTTTTCCCCCCCATAACTCCCCTCCTCCCAGTTCCCGCCCACCCTCCGCCCTCACTCCCCACCCACTGTCCTCATCCATAGGTACATGATTTTTGTCCAGTCTCTTCCCACATCTCCCACTCCCCTTTCCCCCTCAAGAATAGTCAGTCCATTCCTTTTCTATGTCCCTGATTCTATTATAATCACCAGTTCATTCTGTACATCAGATTATTTATTCACTTGGTTCTTAGATTCACTTGTTGATAGATGCATGTTTGCTGTTCATAATTTGTATCTTTACCTTTTTCTTCTTCCTCTTCTTAAAGGATACCTTTCAGCATTTCGTATAATACTGGTTTAGTGGTGATGAACTCCTTTAGCTTTTCCTTATCTGTGAAGCTCTTTATCTGACCTTCACTTCTGAATGATAGCTTTGCTGGATAAAGTAATCTTGGTTGTAGGTTCTTGGTATTCATCACTTTGAATATTTCTTGCCATTCCCTTCTGGCCTGCAAAGTTTCTGTTGAGAAATCAGCTGACAGTCATATGGGTATTCCCTTGTAGGTAACTGATTTTCTTTCTCTTGCTGCTTTTAGGATTCTCTCTTTGTCTTTTGCTCTTGGCATTTTAATTATGATGTGTCTTGGTGTGGTCCTCTTTGGATTCCTTTTGTTTGGGGTTCTCTGCACTTCTTGGACCTGTAAGTCCATTTCTTTCACCAGGTGGGGGAATTTTTCTGCCATTATTTCTTCAAATAGGTTTTCAATATCTTGCTCTCTCTCATCTTCTGGCAGCCCTATAATTCGGATGTTGGTACGCTTGAAGCTGTCCCAGAGGCTCCTTACACTATCTTCGTATTTTTGGATTCTTTTTTCATTTTGCTTTTCCGGTTGGGTGTTTTTTGCTTCTTCGCATTTCAAATCTTTGACTTGATTCTTGTGCTCCTCTGGTCTGCTATTGGGTGTCTGTATAATATTCTTTATTTCAGTCAGTGTATGCTTAATTTCTAGTTGGTTCTTTATCACAGCATCGAGGGTCTCATTAGATTTCTTGAAGATCTCACTACATTTTTCAGTGGTCTCACTAGTCTTTTCGAGGGCCTTATTAAATTTATCAACGGCTTCTAGACAGTTCTTTAAAGACCTTAAAAGTGTGGTTTTGAACTCTATATGCAACAGTTTGCTTTCCTCCAATTCTGTCATTTGTGTCCTGTTTCTATGTCTCAGCATCTTTTATGCTTTGCTGTGTCGATAGAGTGCCTTTCTGTGCTAAGTTTCCCAATTACCTGAGGTAGACACTCTTGGTACACCCCCTTGTGGGCTTTGTGCACAGTCTTGTTGTAGTTAAGCCTTGATTGTTGTAGTTATCACTGGGAGGAATTGACCTCCAGGCCAGTTGGCTGTGAGAATCAGCTGTGTCTGCTGTGGGAGAACTTCTGTGCTAGAGACACCCCTCTGGGGCTAGACTTGCTTTGATGGGGCTTTGGTGCTCACTGAGTCTACCCACTGAGTGTGTCTTTTATGTTTCCAGGGAGCTGCAAATTGGATGGTCCCACTCTGACCTCTGGGCTTCCTGGCTCCTGGATCTCTAGGGAGGTGCTAATCTAGCCTTTGCCTGAGGCTATCCAGCAAAAGCCTCCCTTCAGGGCTTGGGCGGGGCGGGTCCCACGGGATCAACAGGGCGGGGTTAGCAATTATGGCTGCTCTCAGTCTTGCCCTCAGAGGCTCTGCTTCTCAGTGTCCCGGTAATCGTTTCAAGCCCCTCGTAGAGAAAGCTGACCTAGGGTTCTGACGGATGCCAGACAGTCCCGCTTCTCCCTATGAGTCTGGGTCCCTAGAGACTCGCCCGGAACTGGAGCTCAGAGCCTGAGACTCCCTCCTGATTGAAAATGACAATCGCACCTTCAGCCGCCAGCCCCCTCTGCATGCACTCCGCACCTTAGTATTTCACTTCAGCACTGCGCCTCCTCTGAGTCTCGGTATGCTTTTCTCTTTCCTCCTAGTTGTAGAACTTCCACTCAGCCAGCCATCCTTTGGTTCTGGATGATGTCCGTTCCGTCTTTTAGTTGTATTTTTGAAGTGGTTGTTCGAGGCAGCAAACTCTGGTGTTTACCTATGCCGCCATCTTGGTTTCCTCCTTTTTTTTCTTTTTCTTTTTTTTACATGTGGATGACCAGCAAATTTTATTGAAAAGACTATCTTTGCTCCACCAAATTGCCCTTGCACCCTTTTCGGAAAATAAACTGACCATATGCATGTAGGTTTATGTCTGGACTCTGTTCTGCTGCATTGATCTGTGTGTCAATCTTCATGCCAGTGCCACACTCTCTGGATTGCTGCCGCTTAATGTCTTGAAGTCAGATTGTCTACATCTTCCAATTTGGGTCTTTTTCAAGTTTGTTTTGGCCTCTAGGTCCTTTGCAGTTCTGTCTGAGATTTAGATTCAACTGGTCAGTTTTTACCAAACAAAAAGAGCCTGCTGGGTTTTGATGACTATTATACTAAGTTTATACAACAGGTCGGGAAGACTTACATCTTAACAACCCTGAGTTTGTCAATCCATAAACATTATATATCGCTCAGTTTATTTAGGTACTCCTTCATTTTCCTCAGCAGTATTTTGTAGTTCTCAGTGTATATATTGGTTTTGCACCTTTTTGTCGAATTTATCTCTAAATATTTCCTATTTTTATGCCATTGAAAATGGTTATAATTTGAAATTCCAAAATCCAATTATCATTGCTATTGCATAGAATTGCAATTGATTTTTGTATATTGCTTCTGCATCCTACAAACTTGTAAATCCAGTTGTGCTGTTTTGTAGATGCTATAGAATTTTCTGTGTAGATGAAATGCTATGTGTGAATAAAGGCAGCTGTACTTCTTTCTTTCCATGCTTTTGCGTTGGCTAGAACCTCCAGAACAGTATTGGATAGAAGAGGTCTGAGTAGGCATATTTGTCTTGTTCCTGATATTAGAGGGAAAATATTCAGCATTTCATCATTGGTATGATGTTGTAGAATTTTTGAAGCCTTCATCATGTTGAGGAAGTTTCCTTCTATATCTAGTTTTCTATAAGGTTTTATTTTGCTTTGTTTTTTAAATCAGGAATGAATATTGTATTTTGTCAAAAGCTTTCTCTGCATCTATTGAGATGATTATATGGTGTTTCCTTTTTAGTTTTATAATATGATAAATTACATTGATTGAATTTCTGGGATAATACCACTTGATTGTAAAATATTGTCATATTTATATATGATTGGTAGGTGTGTGCGGGTTCTTTTGCTTTAAATTTGTGTTCATTAAAGATGTTCGTCTATGGTTTTCCTTTTTTTTCTCTTTTTTTACAATGTCTTAGTCTTTGGTACTAAAGTAATGTTGATCTTATAGAAGTAATTGGGAAATATGCCTCCTTTTTATTTAATTTTCTGGAAGAGTTTGGTAAACTTTGTATTATTTATTTCTTTAATTTTTGGTTGAATAAATAAAGCCATTTGGACCTGGAGTTTTCTTCGTGAAAAAGTTTTAACTACAAAGTTTAAATTTTAAGTAGATATAAGACTATTTAGGTAATCTATTTCTTCTTGAGTGAGTAATTTGTGTCTTTCAAAGAATTTGTCCACTTTACTTAAATTGATGAAATTTTTTTGGTGTAAACTGGTTCATGATATTTCCTTATTGTCACTTTAGTAGCTACAGAATTTGTAGCGATATCACCTCATTCATTTCTGATATTACTGCTTTGTGTTTTATAGCTTCTTTTCCTGGCTAATTTTATTGCTCTTCTCAAATTTTGGTTTCACGATTTTTCTTTATTATACAGTGGGGCCTTGACTTACGAGTTTAATTTGTTTCGTGACAGAGCTCGTAACTCAAATTACTCGTATGTCAAATCAAAAAGTGAACGAGTGAGACACGTGATTCTGGGCTGATGTTGTGCCGTTCACTGTGACGTTCGCTGCACCAACTAGCGGTGTTGTATCTGAAGTTGGCTCGTAACCCGAATTTTAGCTTGCAACTCAAAGCAAAAAATCATCCAAGAGACGGCTCGTATCTCGAAAAACTCGTTAGTCGGGACACTCGTAAGACAAGGCCCCACTGTATTCCCGTTTCACTACTTTTCACTCTGATCATTATTATTTCCTTTCTACTCTTTATTTTGGTTTCATTTGCTTTTTCTAGTGTCTTAAGGTAGAAATTCAGATTGTTGATTTGAGATCTTTTCTAATATGGATATTAATGTCCCTTTAAGCACTGTATTAGCTACATTCTACACTTTTTGGTATGCCGAGTTTTCATTTTCATTTATGCATACATGCTAATTTCCCTGTGATATCTCCTTTGACCTTTGGGTTATTTAGCAGTGTGCTATTTTGTTTCCAAGTCATTAGGGATTTCACAGATCTCTTTCTGATGTTATTTTCTAATTTTATTCCATTGAGGTATGAGAACATATTGTATATGATGGAATTCTTTTTTAACTTATTGAGATTTATTTTATGACTCAGAATGTTGTTTACCTTACTAAATATTCTGCATGTGATTGAAAAGAATGTGTATTCTGCTGTTATTGTATGGAGTGTTCTTTTTTAAAAAATATATTTCCAGCTCTAGCTGGGTTTGCTCAATGGATAGAGCATCAGCCTGCAGACTGAAGGGTCCCAGGTTTGATTCCGGCCAAGGGGGGCGTGCAGGAGGCAGCCAATCAATGATTCTCTCTCATCATTGATGTTTCTATCTCTCTCTCCCTCTCCCTTCCTCTCTAAAATCAATAAAATAGATTTTTTTTAAAAATAAAATAAATTTCCATTGATCTCAGAGAGGAAGGGAGAGAAAGATAGAAACATCTATGATGAGAATGATCGGCTGCCTCCTGCATATCCCACACTGGGGATTGAGCCCAAAATCCACAACCCAGGCATATGCCCTTTCTGGGAATCAAACTGTGACCTCCTGGTTCATAGGTCAATGCTCAACCACTGAGCCAAGTCAGCCGGGCTGTTATTTTTTTTTTTAAATCTTTATTGTTGAGAGTATTACAGATACCCCCTTCCACCTAGTTCCCACCCCACCTCAGGCCTTCACCATATATGGAGTATTCTAATATGTCAACTCAAGTTGTTGGACAGTGTTGTTCAGATACTCTATGTTCTTACTGGCCTACTGTCTATTTGTTCTAGCAAATAACTGGTATTGAGAGAAGGATGTTGAAATCTTTGGCTACAGTTGCAGATTTCTCCTTGCAGTTATATCATTTTTGCTGTATTCTAAAGCTCTTCTAGTAGCTGTATATACTTAGGATTATTGTACCTTGTTGATGAATTGACTCTTCCTCCTCCCTCCCCGCCGCGCCCCCCCCCCAACCTCCCCCACCCCCCCGGTAATATTCAGTGTTCAAACATCTATTTTGTCTGTTAGTAATATAACCACTCTAGGTTTCTTTTTATTAGTGTTAGCTTAGGTAGTTTATTTTCTCCATCCTTTTGCTTTTAATCTATTTGTATGTTAGTGTTTAAAGGGAGTTTCTTACAGGCAGCATACAAATAGATCCTTCTCTCTCTCTCTTTTTAAACCAATCTGATTGTCTCTGATTTTAAATTAGAAAGCTTAGACTACTTATATTTGATGTGACTTAGTAGATTTTAAATTCACATTTGACTATTTGTTTCCTATTTGTTCTTTGTTTCCATTTTCCTTCCCACGTGCATACTTCTAGTTGAGTAATTACTATGATTCCATTTTACTTCTTTGTCAGTGTCGGGACCATTCAATAGTTAAAGGACAGTCTTGCAACAAATGGTGATGAGAAAACTGAATATCCACATGCAAAAGAACAAAGTTGGGCCCTCACTTTACACCATTTTACTCCTTTGTAGGCTTATGAGATATAACTCTTTATTGTGTGATTTTAGTGGTTGTGTGATTTAGGGTTTACCTTAAATTATAGTTAACATATCATCAACTTTAACTCACAGCCTACCTTTAAGCAATAGTATACATCTTGGTAGATAGACATTACAGCAATACATCCATTTTTCCCCTCCCAGATTTTGTGTTATTTCTGTCTTATATTTTATTTCTACCTATGTTGTAAACCCCACAATACACATTTCTCATTTTAATTGTAAACAATCATCTTTTAATGACATTTAATTAATAAGAAAAATGTTTTTATATTTACCTATGATGTACCTATTTAGGTACTATTTGCAGTGTTCCTCCTTTTACATAACTATATTTTCATCTCATCTCATTTTCCTTCTGTCTGAACAACTTCATTTTACCTTTTTTTTGCGGGGGGGGAGTACAGGTCTGCTGGTGACAATTCTTTTGGATTATCTAATTCTAAAAAGTCTTTATTTCATCTTTAATTTTGAAAGTATTTTTGCAAGTAATAGCATTCTGGGTTGATCTTTTTTTCTTTAAATGCTTGGGCTTTCTAACAAAAAGTCTGCTGTCATCTGACTCTTTATTCTGTGGTTTATAACCTGTTTTCTTCCCTGGATGCCTTTAAGATGTTTCTCTTAGTCATTGTCTTTAAATGATTTAATTATGATGTTACTTGATATATTTCCCATGATGTGTGTGTGTGTGTGTGTGTGTGTGTGTGTGTGTGTGTATGTGTCTGTTGATATTCTTGGATCTGTGGCTTATAGTTTTCATCACATTTTGGGGGGAAAATTATTATTATTTCTACAAATAGTTCCTCTATTCTCCAGTTCTCTTCTTTAGGGACTCAAATAATACATATATTGGGCTTTTAAGTTGTTTCATAGCTCATTGATGCTCTCTTTATTTAACTTTTAGTCTGTTTTTTTTCTTATCTATTTCATTTTAGGTAGTTTCCGTTGCTGTGTGTTACTAGTCTTTTCTTCTGCAATGTCTAGTCTGCTGTTAATCTCAGTCAGTATATTTTTTCTCAGATGTTGTAGTTTTCATTTCCAAAAATAAAATGTCTTCTTTTAAAAATATCTTCCATGGTGTGACTTAACTTTAGAGTACGTAGAGTATGGTTGTAATAACTGTTTTAATGTTCTTTCCTACCAACTTTAGCATCCATGCCATTTCTGGGTTGGTTTATTTCAGTTGATTAGATTTTCTCCTCATTTCAATCATATTTTGCTACTTTTTTGCATGTCTGGTAATTTTTTAAAATATATATTTCAGAGAGGAAGGGAGAGGAAGAGAGAGATAGAAACATCAATGGTGAGAGAGAATCTTTGGTCAGCTCTCTCCTGCACGCCCCACGCTGGGGATTGAGCCTGCAATATGGACATGTGCCCTGACCAAGAACTGAACTGTGACCTCCTGGTTCATGAGTCAATGCTCAACCACTGAGCCATGAGCCGGGCTGTCTGGTAATTTTCTATTGGAAGCCAGACATTGTGAATTTTACTTTGCTGGGTGTTGATAAGTATTCTTGGGTTTTGTTCAAATAGTTTGAACTTTTGAGGATGTGTATCTAGAGCTAACTTTGATGTAATCATGATGCAAAATCCTTCTGAGTATTTCACCTATTGTCCCAGGTGTTCTACTCTGGTTGATGGGAACAGGAACTATCTAAGCTCTCTGTGAGCCCCAGATATTGTTCCTTTCATCCCTTTCGTGTAGGTCTTCCCCAGTCCTGATGTGTAGTTTTATGATATGCATGTACCACTCACTTCTCAGCTAAAGAGCCAAGCATGAGCCTCTACAGATCTCTGAGCTCTCCATTCCCGTGGTTCTCTTTTCTGTGGTACTGTGACTTGTGACCTCTAGCCTCCTTGACCTCTCCGGACTCTCAGCCACACTGCCTCTACTTAGGGAGTCCACTCTGCTTGGGTTTCCCCTTCCCATACCACTGCACCATCATTGCCTGGAAACTCCTCAGACAGTAATCTAGGGAAATCATGGGGTTCACCCCCTTTGTTTCCCATCTCTCTGAGATCACAGGCTTTTATTATTAGATGTTCAATGTCTTTTTTGTTTCATAAATTTTGTCTTTTTAGTTGTTTTGGAGGGAGGGTAAATAGAGCTTTTGTTGCTCCATCTTGGTTGGAAGTAGAAGTCCTTGTTCCTCATTTAATGTTTATTGAATGAATAAATGATATACAGGTGTGCCTATACGGAAAGCTAGTTTCCTACTTTGTTGAGTGGGTTATAATGCCTTAGTATAATTGTTTATTTTAATGTTCAAAGTATCCCAAATTTGGTCAATGGGAGTAAAAGTTTTTTAATATAAAAATGCTTACTGTAGCATGTCTCCACTAACATAATGGACTGAGAGTGAAGAAGGTTAGCCCTTAAGAAAAATCAGAGTGCCATCATTGCTTATAGCATTCAGAGGAAAAATAGGGATACAACAACTGATTATTTTAGCAGTGAATGTTGAGGGATGTATAACAGGTTAAAATACCCACTTTGTCCTCAAAAAAAAAACAACAAGGAAAGTACCTGGTGAGTCTGGTGGAAAACAAGAGCATTAAGGAAAGAATATTGTTTGCACCTGTAAAATAAAGCAAAACCCAGTAGTTTGAAGAAGTCAAACAGATGTCTAGGAGCATCTAGACAGGTCTCGCTAGAAGTCAAGATGGTAACAAGCAGGCACCTGGGAGAACAATGATGCTCCTTGACACACATTACAACTGCTTGGAGAAAAGACTGCATTCATTCTTTATCATTCAACAAACAGTAATGCAATGCTTAATATGTTCTGGGCACTGCTCTGGGTGCAGGCAAATACAACACTGAACACAACAGACAAGTTGCCAGGTGATTGGATAAAAACGAGTTATTTCATGAGAACATGAAAAACCCAACCCTAACTACTCAAGGGGTTCTTTCTAGATGGCTGGGTTTCTACCTGAATAGGAGGGGAAAGATTCAATAAGGTCTTAGTATTGTACTTGACTCCCATTGATATCACTATGAGCTTCAGAGAACCTCGGGGAAGACTTGACAAAGGAGGATACATTTGAAATGGGCTCTGAAGTCTGAGTTTGTTAGGTAGACATATTAAGGGAGGTGTTCTACTCAGAGGAGATAACATGTTCAAGTCACAGAGGCGTTGAAAACACAAGACAGTATCAATAGTTCAGTATAACTGGAGCACAAGGTAGGAAATCTGGGAAATGGGGCAGGTTAGGTAGTAACATTTCCAATACTATTCTATAGAATATCGGGAGCCATCCAAGAATTTTAAGCATCAGAAGGACCTGAGTGATTTAGTTGTTAGACCACTTTGGTGGCCATAAGCAAAGCATAGAAAAATTATTCTTCCATTTAATAAACTAGAGGCCCGGTGCACAAAAATTTGTGCACTCACGGGGGAGGGGGGGTGCCCCAGCCCGGCCTGTGCCCTCTCACAGTCTGGGACCCCTCGGGAGATAACGACCTGCTGGCTTAGGCCTGCTCCCGGGTGGCAGAGGGCAGGCCCAATCCCTAGGTGCAGCCCCTGGTCAGGCTCAGAGCAGGGCCGATTGGGGAGTTGGGGCGCCGCCCCGTCATGCACAGAGCAGGGTGGATCGGGAGGTTGCAATGCCACCCTCAGTCACGCTCAGGGTAGGGCCAATTGGGGGGTTGGGGCACCGCCCCCTGTTACACTCAAGGCAGGGTCAATGGGGAGGTTGCGGTGCCACCCCCTGTCACGCACAGAGCAGGGCCGATCAGGGGGTTGGGGCGCTGCCCCCTGTCACTCACAGAGCAGGGCCAATCAGGGGGTTGGGGCGCTGCCCCCTGTCACTAACAGAGCAGGGTCCATCAGGGGGGTTGGGGCACTGCCCCAAGTCACTCACAGAGCAGGGCCCATCAGGGAGTTGAGGAGCTCCCCACTGTCACTCACAGAGTAGGGCTGATAGGGGAGCTGGGACACTGCCCCCTGTCACACACAGAGCAGGGCGGATCAGGGGGTTGGGGCGCTGCACCCTGTCACACTCAGGGCAGAGCCAATGGAGGGGTTATGGCTCTACCCTGTCACACACAGAGCAAGGCCCATGGAGGGGGTTTGGGGCACCACACTCTATCACCCATAGAACAGGGCCGATCAGGGGGTTGGGGTGCCACCACTGTCACACTCAGGGCAGGGCCGATGGAGAGGTTATGGCTCTACCCTGTCACACACAGAGCAGGGCCCGTAGGGGCAGGGGGTTGGGGCGCCGCACCCTGTCACACACAGAGCCGCAGGGCAATTGGGGGATTGGGGAGCTCCCCCCTATCAGGCACAGAGCAGGGCTGATCAGGAGGTTTGGGTGCTGCCCCCTGTCACCCTGATCCCGGTGCCGGGAGCCTCGCTGCTCCGCTGATCCCGGTGCCGGGAGGCATATTACCCTTTTACTATATAGGATAGAGGCCTGGTGAACGGGTGGGGGCCGGCTGGTTTGCCCTGAAGGGTGTCCTGGATCAGGGTGGGGGTCTGCACTGGGGTGCCTGGCCAGGATGGCTGAGGGGCTGAGGGCTGTTTTCCCACTGGCAGTTGACTAAAAGCTCCCAACTGCTCCTTGTTTTCTTTTTTTTTTTTTATTCTGGGCCAGCTTTAGCTCTGAGGCCTCGCTGCTGAAAACATGGATACAATGTTGCGGTCCGGGGCTGACTGAAAGCTGGTTTTGTTTAGCTTCTTATTTGCAACATAGTAATAGTTGCTTAGAGTTGCAGTTGAGAGGCCGGCAAGTGAGGCGGGGAACGTTGGAGTCTGCAGTCCCTGGAGGAAGCAAGCCTCCCTGTTCGCTTCAGTGCATGGCTGCCGGCCGCCATCTTGGCTGACAGTTAATTTGCATAAGGATACGCTGATTAGCCAATGGGAAGGGTAGCGGTCGTACGCCAATTACCATGTTTCTCTTTTATTAGTGTAGATATTATTAAGGGCCCAAATGTACTAGGCATTGTGCTAGATGCTAAAGACATAATGATGACAAGGTAGGCATGGTCCTTGCTCTCCTGGAACTTACTAGTACAAAGACTCTGGAGAATCAAAGGTTAAACAAATAATTGCAGAAATACTTTATGCAAATGTGCTCGTGCTGTGAAGAGATCGAGGGTGCCTTTAGAATATGTACTAGTAATTGGAGACCTAACAGAGTTCAGGCAGATGGCGGTCTTCCTGAGGCAGTTACCTGGGGGTTCAGAGATGAAGGATGGTTAGAAGCAGGCTGGGGGAAGGAGCTGCACCTTTTAGAAAATGGAAGAAAAACTTGGGATTGTCTGGAGCTTGGGGGAGTGCCTGGTGATAACATCGGAGAGACACGCAGACCATGTTAAAGAGATTAGGCTTTGAATCAAGAGCCCTGCAAAGCCTTTGAGTTGTTTCAAGCTGGAGAATAAGGTTTTCCTTTTAAGAAAAATCTCTCAGAATGCTATTTGGGGAATGACTCTCAGAGGCTAGGAGTGAACATGTGCAATGCTGGCGAGGACGTGGAGCAACCGGACCGTTTCCTGGGATTGGACATGTAGCCTGGTGTTACCATTTTAGAAACATCTTATAGTTTCTTATAGAGTTAAAAAAAAATACACTCATCCTGTGAATCAATAATTATATTCCTAGCTATTTATCCAAGAGAAATGAAAACATATGTCTGCTGTCCCCAAAATAAGACTTGTACAAGAATGTTCACAGCAGCTTTATTCATAATAACGCCAAACTGGAAATAGCCCAAATGTCCATCAGGAGGAGGATGGAAATCAAACTGTGGTGCATTCATTCAATGGAGTACTTTTCAGAATTAAAAAAGAATGAACTTCGATACATGCAGCAACATGAACGACTCTCACAGACTGTTCAGCAAGAGAAGCCAGCAACAATCTACTGTGACTCCATCTATATATATAAAAGCCTAAGCGACCGTTACAACTGAATGACCGGACCACTGGTCGACCAGTTACTATGATGAAACACTGACCACCAGGGGGCAGACGCTCAACACAGGAGCTGTCCCCTGGTGGTCAGTGTGCACCCACAGCCAACCTTCCACAGCCCGCCAACCTCCCTTGGTCCCTCCCCCTGGCCAGCTGGCCCCGATCACCCTGATTGGCCTCAATCACCGGCCAGGCCGAGGGACACCACCTGTGCACAAATTCGTGCACCAGGCCTCTAGTTTATAGCATAAGGCCCTAGAACAGACTGGTGTAATTTATAGTAATATCAGTCAGAAAAGTGGTTTCCTGGTGTCAGGTGTGTGCATTGGGGAGAGCAAGTGAGCGACGGAAAGGGACACAAGGGCATTTCCTGGGGTGATGGAGGTGTTCTATATGTTGATTGTGGTAGTTGGTCACATGGGTGTATTTATTTGTTAAAACTCATTGACTTTTTCACTTCAAATGTGTGCATTTTATTGTATGTAAACCATACCACAACAACAACAAAAGAGGAAGAAATGAGAAACTGCGGCATTTTCAGAGTGTACAGTGGTAAAACAGAAAAGGAAGAATAAAAGAGACGTTTGGAGACAAAATAACTTATTGATGGATTGGATGAGGTGGAGGGCAGAGTGGAAACTGACTCTTAGTTTTCTGGCTGGGGCAGCTTAGTGACTGGTAGTGTTATCACTGACAGGAGTGTGATGGGGGAAACGGTCCCTTTGGGGAAGTTTGTGTGTGGGGTGAGGAGGGAGCAGAGAAGGAGTAAGGAGGCTACGTTGTGCAATGTCGGTCTGGGAGGCATCATTTGGCCCCACTACACTCCCCTTGCCCTGTTTTCCTTCCCATCTTGCTCAAGTTTGCACAGGAGTATCAGACTTTCTCAGGATTCACTCCTCCACGCGTCTCACTCCATGGCAATGGCTCACAATAAAGTAATCCTTAGCACCACTCCTCAGAGAGTTTGGGGAGCCCACTGAAGAGTTTTTGGCTGTCACAGACTGTGTGCGTCGGGGTGGGGGCAGGGGCAGCGGTGCTATGGAGATTCAATGCCAGGAGCTGTGGGTGCAGGACAAGGATAGTCCCACAGAACGGAGAATTGCCCCTGTCACTGAACGTTCACGTAGGTGAAAGGTGTGCTTATACTTGTCTGAGGACCGAATGCCTTACTTTTGCAGTTGTAATATACCCTGAAATGTCCAGTAACGCAGTTAGCACATAAATGGAGGAAGAATTGTTTCCTAGTGGTTAAGAAATTGACTGGGCCTTGTTCTATATTCCAGAAAAATTATGCCTCCGACATCACCTAATCTTGGTCTGTGAATAACCAATGCATCCCTGTTTGTCGATCTGCATCTGTGGTGGGGATTCCACCCAAGGGCCAGCGTCTGCCTGCCTTACCCAGGCTTCCAGTGCAGACCAGCCCACGCATGTGATTAGCGAAAGGCATTTTTTCTTTCTTTCTTTTCTCCCTTTCTCTTTCTTTTTCTTTTTCTTTCTTTCTTTCTTTCTTTCTTTCTTTCTTTCTTTCTTTCTTTCTTCTTTCTTTCTTTCTTTCTTTCTTTCTTTCTTTCTTTCTTCTTTCTTTCTTTCTTTCTCTCTTTCTTTCTTTCTATATATTTTTATTGATTTCAGAGAGGAAGGAAGAGGGAAAGAGAAATAGAAACATCAATGATGAGAGAGAATCATTGATTAGCTGCCTCCTGCACGCCCCCTACTGGGGATTGAGCCCATAACCAGAGCATGTGCCCTTGACTGGAATCGAACCCAGGACCCTCCAGTCCGCAGGCCGATGCTCTATCCACTGAGCCAAACCAGCTAGGGCGGCATTTTATTTTTTTATACTTACTTTCATCTTATCCCTCTTTTTATATCAGAGATAAGTCATTATTATATGTATTTTGAAATTATGTGTTAGGTAGTATATATTACCTTCGTTTACCATTTGGGGATAGTAAGGGTGGTGTTATAAAATAGTTCTCAAAGGGGCTAAAGGGTCCAATATGACTGAGAAAATGAGATCTACAATGTAGTAGTTAGTGACCTGGACTTGGGCGCCAAGTTGCCTGGTTCTACTGTACTATTTATGTGACTTTGGGCAAGTTGATTATCCTCATCTCTAAAATGGAGGTAGCATTCCTACCCATTGGACTATGTGAGGACGATAATAAGACTAGTTCATATTTGTAAAGTACTTAACTGGGAACAGTGTATGGCTGGCACATCTTAAGTACCAGATAAGTTTTAGTTAAAACAAGTACACACTCCAGGAAATTTCGTTCATGTTCATGCAATTTCCATTTATACATTATTGTGGAGATTCTTCTAAATTTAAAAATATTTGAGTGTGCTTTACCTAAAAAATACATACATATCTCATGATGGTATTTTGCAGTAAAGCCTTGGGAGAAAAAAAAAAAAGCACCTTCTTTCAAATACATAATTTCCCAAGTACCAGGCTAGTCATTTATTCTACTCAGTAGAACAAGGAAGAAGGGGTGGAGAATATTTATTTCCTGGTGACTTTAGAAACTAAAGGAACAAAGCACCCAAGAAAGAAAGACAAATGGAGAATAAAAGGCCTTATTTAAATTTACATTTGTACAGTCTCTGTTTTTTAGTACGCTTACTAAGAACTAGCAAGGACCTTCCTGGGATAGTTAGAGATCCTTCCTTGAACTGCTCCATACAAAGTTATTATTGAAAAAGCATTTAACACCACAGAAAATAAATTCTGTAACTGTAGACTTCAACCATGAGGCCTGCAAAAATTCTAACATTTATTTAATCTAGGAAATATGCTTGTTGTAGAACATGGTATTTGCTTACTTAAATGAGCTGTGTTAATGAAACCCATGTTAGTGTAAGAAACATTTAAGCCTGTGACAAATTTTTGTGAGTTTATTTGAGCCAAACTGTCGACAAAGGCTGGAAAGCTGAGACTCAACGGATTGAGATGAGGCTCCTGAGAATGGTAGGTTTGCACCTTGTTTTATACATTACAATCAAAAGAGGAGACAGAAATGGATTACATGAAACGCACTGGTGATAGATTAGGGAGGTGGGGAGAAGCAAAGTGGGGAAACATCTGGGATTGGATACAGAGGAAAATGACAGATGGGTACTTCTTTGGCTTAGGTGGGTGTGGGACAGTTAACAGTCAACAATTAACTCAATAATAATGAAGAGATTTGTGGTGACTGTGCTTTGAGGGGTCCGGAATAAGGAAAATTACTTCGACATTCCAACAATATGTTATCTTAGATGCAAAAAGACAACAGCCAGGCTTAGTTAAGGTAAAGAGTGAGCTTTGTCAGGGAAGATACCAGCCTAGGACATGATTACCCACCATAAACTGCTTTTTTGTTTAAAAAGTTTTAATTTCAGACCCTCCTTTGTGGTTACTTTAGGTCTTTGAGTTTGCAAGGCCGCCACATAGGCTCCCCTGAGCTAGTCAGGTCAGCATGCGGCCCCTTTTCACTCAAACCCATTACTCTATAGAGGACTCCGTTTCTGGTTTTGTTCATAATTGATTATGCAAGTAAAGTGAAAATGGTGACTCCAGTGGATCTAAAGTATGAAATCTAGGCTTTCAAACCCCAAACGAAATGCCGGTCCTCCAACTGCGGGTAAGTCAGGGGCTAAGCCTCCTCTGGGCCCATGCTTCACATGCAGCAAGGAAGGACACTGAGCCAAGTCCTGCCCAAACCCGAGACCCCGCCTGGGCCCTGCCCAAGGTGCGGCAGGAAAGGCCACTGGAAATCAGACTGTAGTCTGGCCCTCCGGTCCAAGCCTCAGCCAGTCCAGCATGGCCACCCTCTGGATCCGGTTTGGAGCCCCCAGACCTCCTGGGACTGGCCACCGAAGAAGCTGCCCACGCCCTGACAGGGCCCCACAGACTTACACCACCAGGACAGAGCCTCAGGTAACGACTGTGGTGGCAGTTTTTTGCAGAACAGAATGCAGGCGTTTGCCAACTGGAAGGTGGAAAAAATCTATCTGGCCTTGAATTCAGAACCTAGAGACACCTATGTCACCGGAATCTTTGAGACCCCGGGTAGATGCCCCTGACGACACCCCCTCTCAGTAGGAAGTAGCTACGGAAGACGGACCCTCGCCCCCTGACCTTGCCCGGACTCTCAATTTTTTTACTATTACCAAACGCCTGGAATGATAGATCCTCCCTTCCCCCAACTGGTGGGCGGAGTATGACGTAACCTGCAGCCCGAAAATACCTGAGTGACTAACCATGTACCTTATATGGACTATACATTGGACCACCAATCCACATCTGCCAAGTACCCTAAGCCCTTGTCCTATATGGACAATGCAGTAAGCCACCAATCAGTGTGCGCCCAGTACACTAAGCCCCCCACCCCTAACCGTTCCACCCCTCAAAAGGCGTGCCCCCCCCCCCCCCGGCATATGCTGCTGTCCTCCCCTTGTGAGACAGCCTGGCAGGTGCTTCTCCTCTAATAAAGCCTGTAGTCATGGTAATAAATAAATAAATAAATAAATAAAAAATAAAACATGAAATCTATTTTCGTCCACAAGGTCAAACCTCCAGACCGAGCCTTGGCGGGTGTGACTCAGAGGTAGGGTGTCCTCCCGTGCACTGAAAGGTTGCTGGTCCTATTCCTGGTCAGGGCACATGCCCGGGTTTCAGGCTTTATCCCCAGTAGGGGGCGTGCAGGAGGCAGCCAATCCATGTTTCTCTAACCGATGTTCTCTACATCTCCCTTCCTCTTTCTCTCTAAAATCAATAAAAACATATTTAAACGAAAGAAACATCGAGTTATTCAAAGCTAAGAAAAGCCCAATTTTTTAAAAAGTCAGCTAAACTTGACAGCTGTGCTAATGTTGATAGTATTACTGTTTTCATTGCCTTATGCTGTTGTGGAAAATTAGTCATAAGCCTGGCATGAAAGCATACTGTGATTCATATTTTTTTAATTCCTAAAGAAATACTGTAATATGTATTGTTTAAAAACATTTTTATTGATTTCAGAGAGGAAGGGAGAGGGAGAGATAGAAACAGCAATGATGAGAATCACTGATCGGCTGCCTGCCGCACGCCCCCTACCGGGGATGATGTGCCCCCATTTGATAGGGAATGGAACTGGGACCTCCTGGTTCTTAGGTCGCTCAACCACTGTACCACACTGCCGGGCAATTTTTAACATTTTAAGTAGAAATAACCATAAAGGAAAACTAAAGTAAACATATGTGTGGATGAATTGAGGGTAGGAACGATGGCAGGAAAAGGAAAGTCACTAGCATTTATTTGGTGCCCCCTACATTTTACAATTTTTAAACCTGATTTTAAAAAAATGTTTTTTTACACATTCTCATTGTATAAAAAGAGCCACACACACACACACACACACACAACCAGATACATTTAAAAAAGAAAATTAACATTTTGGTGGCGTGTTTTAGGACTTTGCATCCATCCATCCATTCATTCATTCAGTTGTTTATTACACATCTCCCCCAGAGAGGATAGGAACTGAGCAGTCGGGGTGGTTTTGTTTCGTTTAAATGGGAAAAATTGGGGCCTTCTTTAAAGCCAGAGGAAGAACCTAGTTTAGAATGAGGAAAATGGGATGAGAAAGAAATCCATTCCTTCTCAGCATACAGAACGGGCTTAAGCTCAGCGGAAGAAAGGCATCGTGCGGAAGAAAGCACACCAATGCATGTCCCTAACTTTACCTGCAAGTGTGCACCTGGCCCACCTGCCGCCCACGCGTCCTGCTGGTTTGTATGCGCCGCTTTCCTAGCTCCGTGGAGGCAGGTTTATCTCTCACTTTACCCTCACGTCTGTGTCTTGCCGAGTCCACATCGGTAGCCCCGGGGGCATCTGTATGTTTCTCGCTGTGTGAGCGGCCGTGGAGGCGGCCTTTCCACTCCCTCGATTGTCACCACCCCCCGGCGGTTCCTCCTGTTTCCCGCGTGTGGGCAGCGTCCGCCCGGGGCGCGCAGCAATGTGTACACGGGCATCCCTTCGCTCCCGGCCGGGGCGCTAGCCGCTGTCCCCTCGGCCTGTCCAGTTAAAAATGACAGCAGCCAACAACCCCACAACGGCCACCCCGTGCGCAGGGATTAAAGTTACACCCAAGTTGCGGCCAGGGCTGCAGAATTTCAGCCTTTCGTCGGTGTGCCCTGCGGTCGGCCATCCATGTCCTCGCAGACCAGGGGAGGTTTGACTGCCCCGTCCCGCCGGACACGGTGGCGTTGAGAGTGATCCGCCGCCATCCCCGGGGCCGGGCTGCCTCTGGGCACGGACTGTGTGCAGACCCCGAGGCGTGCTTCCCGGGCAGGGACTCCCGCACGCGCCCGGCCGGTCCGCGGCCTGCAGGGGTGGGACGCCGCCCGGACACCTGCCGCGCCCGGGGGTGCGCTCCCGGCCGGAGGCGGGCGCAGAGCTAAACAGCCGCTCAAGGTCAAACCTCCTCGCCGCTGCGCCAGCTCCTCGGGCTGCTGCAGGGGCAGAATGTGCGGTTTCGGAGATTTTTTTTTTTTTTTTTTTTTTTGGTGTGATTCTGTGGGGGAGGGGCCTGCGCAGGAGAGGGAACGGGTGTCGCAGCAGAGGGGAGGCCGCCGTCACCTCGCAGCGGCGCGGCGACGCCGTCGGGCTCGGGACCCCGGCCCCGCGCTGTGCGGGGCGCCCGGGCGGCGGCGGGAGAAACGCGCGGGGGGGCAGCGCTCGCGCCCCGGCGGTTGCCACGGGCTCGGCCAGTGCGCGGGCCCAGTTGCTAGGCCGTCCATCTTGAGGCGGCTGGCGGGGCGCCCCGGAAGGGGTTGCGGAGCGGGGCATTCACTTCCGGCCTGGGGCCTGCGGCAGCGGTGGTAGCTGCGGCGGCGGCGGCGGGTCGGTGTAGAAAATGGCGCTGGCGCGGCTGCTCGGGCCTGTCCCCGCGGCGCTGCGCAGGGCTTGAGGCTCGCGGCCTCGCTCGCCCGCCCCACTCGCGCGTGCACTTTACACATGAGGTGAGCGGCGCTCGGCCTCCTCCGCCGGGGCAGCCGCGGGCGCTGCCGCAGGGCCCGCGACCGGAGGTGGCGGGGGGCCGGGCGCCCGAGCTGCGGGCCTGGGCGGGGGCGCGGGCTGCTCGGCGGCGGGCGCGGGCGGGAGCGGGGCCGCGGGGCCGGCGGGGGTCGCGGGCCGCCCCTGGGCGCCGAGGGCTGCAGCCCCGCGGCCGCCGGGCCCGCCCCTCCCCCACCGGCCGCGCCGCCGCCTCTGCCGCAGCGGCCCCGCTTCAGGCGCGTCCCTCTCTCCCTCTTTCTTTCTTTGCAGAGAATTGGAAGCTAAAGCGACCAAAGACGTGGAGAGGAGTCTTAGCAGGTGAGGCGCGCGCCGGCCGCCGCGACCCCCCGCTCTGCGCCTTTGGGGCCGCAGGTTCCCCGTGTCATTTTCCCCGCTCGCAGGGCGCACACCGGGAGGGGGCCGCCGCGGGGCTGCGGGCTGCGGCCGCCGCGTCATGGCGCGTGTGGGCCTTGATGGGGGACCGGCGAGGAGCAAGCCCCGTAAACTTGGCGAAGGCGTCCTCGCCTCGCAGCCTGGAATGAGGGACTGGTGCGTTAATGACTGGCGAGCGGTGCAGGCATTGTGTGACTCACGGCGAAGGCAGCCCCGAGGGCGTGCTGTCAAACTGTTTTGGCTTCCCCGTTATTACTTTGTAACTCAAATTGTTGCCTTTATAGAAAGATACTATGTGTTCGCTTTTTTGTTTTTTTCCCCCCAACACTGTAGTCAGGAGGGTTCTGTTGCACCGGGAACGGTTTTGCCCTTGAACTTCACTGAGCAGAAACTGCGTTTTGTTTTCTTTGGAAGCTACGGGTCGTGCCTCCGCTCTTTCATAGGCTGGTAAATTAATTTAAAATATGTTCCCTGAGACGTGGTTATCATTCTTACCGGGCTTGGGTGCTTTTGCACTGGTAACTGAAATCATCACCACGGAGGGAGTGTGTTTTTTTGTTTTGTTTGTTTTTTAAATGATGTCTTTATGTCATCAAGTTTATGGAATTGTTTACTTTTATTGAGCTGTAATTGCTTAAGCCTCAAAGCAGTCAATGCCCCATGCTTAGCTCCTTTTCACTGTTCTGCCTTACCGACTTTTCCTTTCCTATTCGCTGCTTTCCTTTGCATCATTTGGGACACTCAGGGAAACTTCTAGATTAACCTACTAAGTGAACAGCGTTGTTTCACCTGAGCAGAATAAAATAACATTTCTCCTGTCTCAGATCTTTGTGTAGTCTGTGCTTGATGATTGTAAGGTTTAGGTTTGTGTTGACGTTAACACACGATGCCAATTGCCTGGCTGTTTTTTGCCATATAGAATCATTTCAGATTGCTGGTCTTTGGAGTTTTTGAGATAAGAATCTGTTAAAGTGATCATTAAAGATTCTGTTCAGTTGGTGAAGGGTGGGCGTCACTGACTACCAAATAAGAGATTTTCTGTTACTTAAAATAATTATGGAACCATTTAAAGGAAATTAAGCCTGACATCACTGACTTAACTGTTCTTGGACATTTAAATAAGTTTTGTTGTCAAAAGCTATTAAGGAAATGTTAAAGATACAAAACAGGTGGCGTTTTTAAGGTGTAATTTCAGCAGCAGGAAGGAGCTTGGAGTTGGGGTCTATTTTTCCCTCCATTTTTGCTTTGTCAGGTAACCATCAGTATAATTCCTGTAGAGGTTTCCTGGGACTTAATTAAAAAGTGGTCTCTACCACGGATACAGTTTTCATATGTGATTACAGTCCGTTAGCTAGAACTTGGATTCTCTGTATCAGCTAAGTATCGAGTTTGCATCCTAACTCTACCACTTACAATATGACCTTGACTCTTGGCAGTTCACTTAGCCTCTCTGTGCCTCATGTATAAAACGACAGGCTTGGGCCTGACAGTTGCTGAGGTCTGTAGGCCCTTGGGTTATATAAAAAGGAGTCGAGTGTTGTCCCTAGCCATGGAAAGCTGTACAGTCTACCAGGAGGACTACAGTAAGTCCATAAGTAAGTAATATAGGGTAGATGATGGTAGGGGTCCAAACAGGACACCGTCTCATTATGAATGAGCATCTTCAGTTGGTCAGAAGGGACGAAAAGGAAAATAGGAAGGAGGTTACAGGATAGTAGTGTGTCCTCAGGACCATGAGAGGGGCACATTTCCTAGAGGGTGAAAGTGTTCTGTGGAGGGAGAGATGTGAGTAGGTGGGCAAATGCTTCCTTTCACCTTTAGCTCTTGCTTCCTTTTTCCCAAATAAAGAGCATTTATCTATCTTTACCTATTTGTGCCCTCCCCAGGAAGACCAGGCATTAGTCACTTAGTAAACATTTCTTGAGCATCTTCTACTTCCAAATGCAAGACTAGGCCTTAGGGAGGAGAGGAATGAAAGTAGCTAAATTTATTGAATGCTTACATCTGCCTGGTACACTTTCCCAAGGACTTTAAATGGACTCATCTGATTCTTGGAACATTCTGTGAGGTAGGTGCTCTTATTATCCCTGTTTTGTAGATGAAGACTTAGAGGCACAAAAAGGTTAAGTAACTTTCAGGGGGTCATGCTACTGGAAATTGGAGGAGCTGTCTGGCTTCAGACTGTATTGTCTCTGATTAGAGACATGCTTTTTCATCTTGAAATATTTGAATATCTGGGGAGGCAGAAACCACAAATACATGCAATTCTTTTAGATCAAAATTTCTCCACCTGGGCACTGTTGATGTTTTGGATCAGATCATTTATTATTGTAATGTCTGCCCTATGCATTGTAGACTGTTTAGTATCTGCCAGTAACACTCTCCATGCAATTGTGACTATCAGAAATGTCTTCATGTGCTGCCAGAACCCCCCTTGGGGGAGGGGGGCAAATTGTCCCAGTTGGAAACCACTGTTCTAGAGCTTTGCATTTTTTCTGAAGATAACCATGTTAATGTTAAATCTTTAAATGTTAAATTAATTTCCATTAATTTAAACATCTTTTAATACCATGGGAGTGTAAATCCCATTGTGTGGACCCCTGGCTTCTAGCATCTGAAATGGCAAATTCGTATTGCCGGAAATTCTCCTTTTCCTCTGCTAAGTTACAAGTTCTCAGGACCCTGTGCAAGGGAAACAAGTCAATAAAATTGGCGCAAGAGATAATTTTAGTTTACCACCCTAGGTAAGCTATCTTTCTCCTCTGTTGGCCAGTAAAATTGTCTCTTTATGTTAGTATCATGGACACTGAAAAGAGGGAACTGTAATGTCTAGGTGTAATGTCAGTGTCATTGGAACTGAGCTTTAAATAATGGAATCGATTTTGAAAAGCAGAGAAAAGGGCATTGTAAGAACAGCAGGGGTAAAGGCATACAATCCAGAAAGTACAGGGAATTTTGAAATGGCAGTGAGTAGTTCAGTTGGCATAAAAATGTGGGGCAGATGGAGAGGTTCTTGAATATCAGATTGAGGAACTATTATATGTTTTTCGGCAAAGTAGCAAGATGATACAATGATAACTAGTGATCTAGGCAAAAGGTGATGCAGACCTGAATAGAAGTGGTGATAGAAAAGGTGAGACAGAAAAAGTCACTGAGAAAGTGGAACCAGGGATGAGTTGTGAGAGGAGTCTAAGTGGCCCTTCATCCTGGGTGAATGGGAGATTCACTCAGCCTCCGAACAGAATAGAGGTCAGAACAGAAATCGGAGTTTGGGGAAGGAAGATAAGTAACATTTTCTAGTTATAAAAAAGTCTAACTCAACTGATTTAATTAAAAAAAATATTTTGGAGGCCAGAACCATGGAATTACTGAGTATTTAGAGCTGGACCATGACATTAAGTAGAGACCAGTCAGCATTCTGATCCCTTCATTTTACACAAGAGAAAGCTGTGGTTGAGACAGAGCCAATAACTTAGTCGAGGTTCTATTCCCTTAACAAGTGACAGGCCTTTTGACTCCCACTGTCCCTACACCTGTGCAGTGTCCTATTCTACATTACACAGTAGAGAAAAAGATAGCTTTGGTTTCTCCTTTCTAAAAACGTTAGAACAATTTTTCTCTATATTTTGTGCCCATTCTAGTAAGGAATTTACCATAATGTAGGTCATAGTGTCTGAAGCACAAGTGACATGCTTCAGGTTATGCTGTTTGTTTTTCTAAACCAACATTAAATACCATCATATAAGAGAAGTTGGTAACACTAGTACTGCATGATGTAGCATCTAAACTGAGACATTTGTGTTGGAGGTGCTTTTGCCTGCCTGGGACAAATGCTGAATAAGAAAAGATGAGGAACAACAGGCATAAACCAGGGCATTTGATGTCCCTTAGGGAGCATGGACCCTGCTCCTGCAATTCATCAACCTCTGTCTGGAAAAGCAGTCATTTGATTTGGTTAAGCTTTTCTGCTGCTTTCTTGTGAAACGGTTTGTAGGCCAGCAAATTTATATTGATAGGTTTCTTTCTAGCTTACCCCAGCAGCTATATGGTAAGTCAGTTGATAGAATAAATGAATCACCAACTAAGCTTATCTTTAAATGTGTAACAACCTTCTGGAAATTTAAATATAAATGTCATGAAAAAATCCGAGTGCTGTTCTGTAATCTCTTGTGAATTTTGGCATCTGACGTCAGTCTGCAAGTATGAGGTAAAGTCTTTTACAGTTGTGTTTTATGACAGCCTCAAAAGTCTCGCCCATGATTGCAAAGACTAAAGTCGGTATGTGCTGTATGCATTCTGCTCAGACTGACTTATGATACATCTCTCACTCAAAATCGAAAAAATGTCCTCTCATTTGCAATTTAAAAAATTTAACCCTAAGCAAAGAACCAAGAATGGTACAATGAACACCTGTACTGTGCCTCTATCTAGATTTACCAAGTATAACTATTTGCCAAATTAGTGTTTTCGTGCCATGTCACCACTAAACAACTTTTATGTCCCAGAACAAGGGCATTCTAGGTAACAGCAAAAGATGATCACCACGCACAAGGAAGTTAACTTTGTTACTGTCTATTGGGTCCATATTCAGATGTTCCCCGTTGTTCCAACAACGTGTTTTTAAATATGTTAAATATGAATTTAAGCCTCAATGCCTTAATCCAGGGCTGCATTTAGTTGCCTTGTCTGTAATTCCTTACATCAGGAGCAGTTCCTTGTCCTTTTCTTCCCCTTTCATGACTGACATTTTGGAATATCCAGACTAGTCCTGTTTGCAGGCTTCAGTTGGGATTTATCTGGTTGTTTCTGTGTGATTAGATTCAGTTAGACCTTTTTTGCAGGACTATCACATAGGTGACGTGTTGGTTCTCAGTGTATCACCTGCCACCCTCCCATACACACCATTTTAAAGTAAATTAACAGTTTACCTAGTATGCACTATGTTTACCTTATACTAACTCAGTTTCTTTTATTTTACAATGTGCTAGACAATTCATTTACTAGTAAACTAGTAATTTAAATTGCTGAAATTACAATAATTACAGGTCTTTAAACTGATCAGTTGTAATGACTGAGGCCTTGTTGAAGGGTTATTCTGAAGGGAGCTCCCTTTTAGACATCAGAGTTGCCTGTTTTCAGCTTTCACCGGTGACAAACTTATAACCCTGGTAAGAGAACGAAACGTAGGGCCTGGACTTGTGCTATGCATTCTTGAAAAGAATGCCCTATTGGAGTAGGGTGGCATTGTGCCACCAGAACAGGGCTTCTCGTCCTGAATTCCAGAGAGACCAGATGGCAAAGGGTCATGGAGATTTTAAGATTCAAAAGAGAGAAAGTAACATTCTACTAAGGCATAGTTTTTATTTTCAAAACAAACATAAAACTAATATAGTTTAAGTTTCTTATTAAGGTAGTCTTATTTTTAAGTGATTTACATACTCTGAGTTGGCTGTGAAGCAGAATCCTAGCATTTCTACTCTTGTAACTAGGGAACAGCATTTTGAATTTTCAGCAGGACTATAGTATGTTATATGACGATGACTCAGCTGATTTCCCAGCTCTAATGGAATGCTCAAAACAAATTGAAACCTGGTTTCGGAATTTGTACTTTGAACCTTCGAGATATTTTCTGCAAACAGTGATTGATTGGATTTTGTATAATAAACAAGGTTAAATCAAGTCACTTGTTTGCTGTTCTTACTAGTAGTTTTAAGTCAGCTAACATTTATTAAGCAGCTTGCTGCAGTGATACTGAATACATTTATAATTTTGACATCTGTGTTTTGTTGACTTTGGGCCCTTCTTTTATTCTTTTGAAATTCCCCCTAAAACACCAATAGTGCTGGTGGTGCTTACATATGCATTGATTTTAAATGTATTTTTAAGCGTTACTTCACTCTTTGATAATTGGCCATACAAAGGGTGTTAGAGAAGTAGGTTTACTTAATATTCTACGTGTGATTCCCTAGGTGTAATGTAAGGCATATGAGCGAGACTCTTACCGTGTCAGATAGAAAGGGACATAAAGTGTGCCTTCTCCACTCTGCTGCAGGTTAGTCATCCTCAAGCCACAGTTCTAAGCCTGCCGCTTACTATTTCTTAGAAAGCTTTGCTTGCTCTCCCAGTGACTCTGGAATTTAAGTCCAAACTCTAGTCTGTGCTCAGCTGTCTGTTTGGCTTTATGCCCTGTACCTCTTGTTCTATCCTCAACTCCTTTTTCTCTGAATGTTCCCTTCAGATCCTCTCTCTTTTTTTATAACAGCTTCATTGAGATAAAAATTAACCCTTTTAAATTATACAATTCAGTGATTTTTAGTATATTCAGAATTATGCAATTACCACAACTCCCTAATTTCAGAACATTTTAATCATCCCTCCTCCGACCCTGGAACAAAAAACCCTGTGCCCATTAGCATTCACTGCCCATTCACCCCTAACCCCAACCCCTGGCAACCACAGATCTATACTCTGTGTCTATGGATTTACCTACTGGGCATTTCATGTAAATGGAATCATACAATATGTGGCTTTCTGTGTCTTGCTTGTTTCACTTACCATGCTTTCAAAGTTCATCCTTACTGTAGTGTGTTGTCAGTACTTCATCTGTGCCCATTTTTAAGTTTGGTTATCTTTTTATTGAATTGTAAGAATTTACCTATTCTAAATATAAATCCTTTATTAGAAAAGTGATTTATAAGTATTTTTTCCCATTATGTGGGTTGTCTTTTCACTTTTTCTTGATGTCCCTTGAAGCACAAAAGTTGGTACATCTAGTTTACCATCTTAACCATTTTTTGAGTGAACATTTCAGTGGTATCAAGCACATTCACAATGTTGTGCAACTATCACCACCATACATCTCCACAGTCTTTCATCTTGCAAAATTCTCCCCTCCCCTCAACCCTTGGCAACCACTATTCTACTTTCTGTCTCTATAAATTTGTTCCACATGCTGCATATAAGTGGAATCACAATGTTTGTCCTTTTGTGACTGGCTTATTTCACTTAGCATAATATCCTCAAGGCTCATCCACATTGTAGCACATCAGACAGTTGATTTCTGTGTGTTGATCCTGTATCCTGCATCTGTGCTGAACTCCTTTATTGTTCCAGTAGAGTGTGTGTGTGTTCCTTAGAACTTTCTATATATACTAGAGGCCCAGTGCATGAAATTCCTGCACCCGGGGCAGGGGGGAAGGTCCCTCAGCCAAGCCTGCGTCCTCTCGCAGTCCGGGAGCCCACAGGGGATGTCCGACTGACAGCTTAGGCCCACTCCCCATGGGGCAGTTGGACGTCCTTAGGGCTGCCGCGGAGGTGGGAGAGGCTCCCGCTCCCGCCGCTGAGCTCACCAGCTGTGAGCCTGGCTGAGGGCTTCTGGCTGAGCTGCGCTCCCCCTGTGGGAGTGCACTGACCACCAGGGGGCAGCTCCTGCATTGAGCGTCTGCCCCCTGGTGGTCAGTGCACGTCATAGCAGTTGGTCGTTCTGCTGTTTGGTCAATTTGCATATTAGCCTTTTATTATATAGGATGATCATGTCACTTATGAATAGAGATAGTTTTCTAACTTCCTTTCCGATCTTGGTGCCCTTTATTTTCCTTGCCTAATTTTCTGACTAGAAGCTACATATAGTACAGTGTTGAATGGAAGTGTCAAAAGCAGACATCTTTGTCTTATTTCTAATTTAGAGGAGAAGCACTTGGTCTTAAAAATAAGTATGATGTGAGCTGTGAGCTTTGGGTACATGCCCTTTGTTAAGAAAGTATCCCTCTAGCCCTGGCATGTTTTTGTTTTTGTATTTTTAGTTGAGAAATACTTGATGTCTAACTTAGTATAAGTTTAAGGTGTACAACATGGTGATGTGATATATTTAAGTAGTCCAATATAATTGCCACCAAATCATTAGCTAACACCTCTAGCATGTCACATAGTTTTTGTGTGATGAGAACATTAAAAACCTAGTCTTTTTGCAACTTTGAAATATATACTATAGTATTGTCTGTAATCACTATTCTGTGCATTAGCTCTCCAGAACTTATTCCTCTTCTACTTGTAAGTTGTAAGTCAATTCCCTCACCTCCTGGTAACCACCTGTTTCTGTAAGTTCATTTTTTATATATTTCACATATAAGTGATATCATACAGTATTTGTTTTTCTCTGTCTGGCTTACTTAGCATAATGCTCTCAAGGTCCATCCATTTTACCGCAAATGACAGAATTTCCTTTGTTCTCATGATAAAATAGAATTACATTATGTGTGTATGTGTGTGTATCACATCTTCTTCATCCATTGACACACACTTAGGTTATTTCCATATGTTGGCAATCATGAGTAATGCTGCAGTAAACATGGGAGTGCAGATATCTTTTTTGTTGTTGTTTTTTTTTAATTCTCACCCAAGGATATTTTCTCCCCACTGATTTTTAGAGAGAGAGGAAGGGAGGGAGAGAGAGAGAGAAACATCCTTGTGAGAGAGCCACATTAATTGGTGCCTCCTGCATGCCCCCTGGTTGGCTGGGGATGGAATCTGCAAACCTAGGTATGTGCCCTTCACTGGGAACCCGAGACCCTTTGGTGCAGGGGAGTAGGAGTGGGGTGTGGGGGGGTTGAACTCTAACTATTGAGCCATACAGGCCAGGGCTGCAGATATCTTTTTGATATTCTGTTTTCATTTCCTTTGGATATATATCCAGTAGTAGGTTTGCTGGGTCATTGGTAGTTGTCTCTAAAAATGTTTGAGGACTGTTCATACTGTTTTCCATAGTAGGTGAGCCAATTTACATTCCCACCAACAGTGCACAAGGGTTCCGTTTTTTTTTCCATGTCCTTTTGAACACTTCTGACCTTGTCTTCTTCTTGATGATAGCAGTTTTAAGAAGTGGCAGTTCCATTTTCTACTGTATGCTCTTTCTTCTTTGGTTGCAACCTTAGCCTGGTGTACTGTTTTGTATTTGGTGTCTTGTAGTTAACATTTAGTGTACACTGCCCTAGCCAGTTTGGCTCAGTGGATAGAGCATTGGTCTGCGAACTGAAAGGTCCCAGGTTCAATTCTGGTCAAGGGCACATGCCCAGGTTGTGGGCTCGATCCCTAGTGGGGGACTTGCAGGAGGCAGCTGATCCATGATTCTCTCTCATCATGGATGTTTCTATCTCTCTCTCCCTCTTCCTTCCTTTCTGAAATCAATAAAAATATATTTTTTTAAAAAAACATTTAGTGTACGCTTATTATTTGCATCTGTTAAGCACTTGGTCTGCATTACCTAATTTAATCTTTACAACAACTCTTTGAGGGAGATTCAGTTTGAGACCGCTCATAAATGAGGAGATGATGACTTTGGAGAAAATAAACAACTTACTAACACAGCAGGCTGTGGAGTTGCGAGTTAAGCCCACTTCTCTTTGTCCTTGGAGCCAGAGCTCTGACTGCATGCTATGCTAAAGGGAAATGCTTGTTTTTAAATAGTACATTGGACTTACACTGGTCCTTAAAGAAGTAGAATGTGGGTGGAAGAGTGAAGAGTGTATGTTCAGTGGTGGTGATGGGCCTAGAGAGTTAGTAAAAGCAAAGAAGCAGGAATTGGCATTTATTGGAGTGCCCAATACTGGGGAGCACAATACAAGTAGAACTGGTTTTTGTTCCCAGAGCTGCAATTAGTCTTATTTGGAAGAGTGAGATTAACATCTGAAATAATTAGAAAATGAGCATTGTTTAATTAGAGGTCAAGGGTGAGGTTTGTATGAGTTGGAAAGTAACTAGTAATTAAGATAAACCTCAAAGAGGAATAGAATCTAGGAGGGTAATTTAGCAAACCGGATTTTGGGTCAGCCTTAACACTGCCTTGTACCATACAACTCACTTAGCCTTTCTGATTCTTAGTTTCTTTAAGTGTCAAATGGGAATAACATCAGTACTATGTTTCAGAGTTGTGGGTTCAAAATGGGTAATATCTCAGAGCATTTTGTACACTATAGAATGCTTCTGTTATTATGGGGGTAATTTCTAATCTCACCAACTGTCCTCAACCTGAGCTTTTTATTTTAAAATAGTTTCAGGCTTAGAGAAATTTTGTAAGAATAGAGCAAAGAATTCCTGAATATCCTTCACCTCTGTTCCTCAACTATTAACACTTAACCACATCTGCTTTTTCATTCTCTCATTAGAAAGATTTTTTTAAATTGATTTTTAGAGAGGTGAAGGGAGAAGGATAGAGACACAGAAAACATCGATCCATCGGTTCTCCCCTACATTGAGCCAAAACTGAGTAACACTGGCCAGGCTATTCTTGTACAATTTGCCTATTAAAATTAGTAAATGAAAGTGGTATAGCATTATAGCTTTAATTTGCCTTGATTAGAAAGAAAACCTAGCAAGTTAACTTAAAAATTGAATTAGGTTTATACTAACAAGCACAAGTTTGGTTCAATATCAGAAAACCTATTTTTACAATCCTATATAATAAAAGCCTAATATGCTAAGTGTCCAGTTGTCAGTTGTCCGTTCAACCAATCAAAGCATAATATGCTAATGATATGGTAAGGACACTCAGTCATTCGCTATGATATGCACTGACCACCAAGGGGGCAGACAGTCGACTGGTCGATCAGTCTCTATGAGGTGCACTGACCACCAGAGGGAAGAAGCTCCGACCGGTAGTTTAGCTTGCTGCTGGGGTCTGGCCGATCCAGACTGAGCGAGACGGGCCAGACCCACCCTGGAGCTCTCCCACAGTCCCTCCCTGGCTGGCCAACCTCCCGCATCCCTCCCCAACCCCGATCGTGCACTGGTGGGGTTCCTCGGCCTGGCCTGCACTCTCTCACAATCCGGGACCCCTCTGAGGATGTTGGAGAGCCGGTTTCAGCCCGATCCTGCAGGCCAGGCTGAGGGACGCCACTGGTGCACGAATTCGTGCACCGGGTCTCCAGTTAATTATATCAGCGATCAAAAGTCAAAAACCATATGACCACTATGATTTATACAGTGAGATCTCCCTTCTGGTTCACAATCCACCTCTTTGCCTCTGCTCCCTCTGCCACAATCACTATGAATACATATCCTTTCTTTTTACACAAATGGTAGCGTACTGTGTACTTTGTCATGCGCCTTGCATTTTTTCTGATGAGTTTTTTTTAGAAGGACATTTTTGTTCATTTTTGATAGCTTTCTAGATACCTTCTATTTCTCTCGTTTAAAAATGAACTATTGAATTCCTCAAATGTGGGACCTCACAGCTTAGATATTCACTAGCTGTGGTCTAGCTGTTTTTCCCACACCACTCCCCCACAAACATTCACAAAATAAAAGTACTGGAATTGCTGTGTTAAAGACTACCAGTGCCTGCTCCCTCTTTTCAAAACCAGTGGCTGTTCAGTCTTTGTCTTTGATTCCTTTGCTGTTCTTGCCCCTGATCACACCCTGCCATGCCTCTTGGAACTTGAATACTTTGTGTTTCCTCAGTACATTCCATTGTGTGTTCTTGTAAAGGTGAAAGGAAATAAGAAAAGGATTGTGGAGGTGCAGTCTGGGGAAGATCATTTAATGCATCTAAAGGAAATGGACTTATTCTCTGTGGCTCCTGAAAAGAGTGAATACTTTGCTTGGGAGGGGAAAGGAAAGACCATGGCATTTTTTTATATTTAATTTTTTATTGTTGACACTATTGCAGATGCTCCTGATCCCACCCCCACCCCCTTTGCCAAACTATCCCCCTTATACTCACTTTAAGTGTTTCTGTTGAGAAATCAGCTGGCGTTCTAATGGGTACTCCCTTATAGGTAACTTTCTCCCTCTTGCTTTAAGATGATCTCTTTGTCTTTAATCTTTGTCATTTTAATTATGATGTGTCTTGGAGTGGGTCTCTTTGGGTTCATTCTTGATTGCAACTCTTTGTGCTTACTTTACTTGTGACTTCCTTCACCAGCTTAAGCAAGTTACCTATCATTATTTCTTCCAACAGGTTCTCTATTCCTTGCTCACTTTCTTCTCCTCTGGTACACCTATCATGCAGATGTTATGTTTCATGGTATCCCAAAGTCTCCTTAAACTATCCTCCTGCTTTTAAATTCCTTTTGCTGCTCTCATTGGGGGGGGGAGGGGGGGGGTTTCCTACCTTGTCTTCCAAACTGGTGACTTGATCCTCTGCTTCATACAGTCTACTTTAATTCCATCTAGCATATTCTTGATGTCAGATATGGTATTCATTTCTGACTGTTTCTTACTCATGGTTTCTTTGTCTCTTTTCATGCTGATAAAGTTCCTTGTAGTTCTCACTAAGTTCCTTGAGCATCCTTATAATCATTACTCTGACCTCTATGACTGATAAGTTGCTTGCCTCCATTTCAATTAGCTTTTTCTGGAGAGTCCTCCTGTCCTTTCATCTGAGGGCTGTTTCTTTGTCTCCCCATTTTAGCTGTCTTTTTGTGTTTGTTTCTTTGTATTAGATAGAAATGCTGTGATTCCCAGTCTTTGTGGGGTAGCCTTATGTAATAAGTGTCCTATGGGACCTGGAGGCGCACTCTCTTCGCTCTCCTAAGCTGGATGCTCCTTGTGTAATGTTTCATGTGTGGGTTATTTGGGCTCTCCTGTTGTAACTGGGTCTTGATTGTGTTGTCCTGTTCATGGGTGGGAACTCCCTCAGACTGTCTGACTGTGAGGTTCAACCCTGACCATGTTGTGCGAGCTAATGTACAGATGCTGACAGAACAAAACAAGAGACAAAACAAAAACATACAAGAGACTCCAACAACAACAGTAAAAACAACCACAAAAGAAAAGAGCGTTAGGAAAGAGAAAGGAGGACACAAATAAAAAAAGAATAGAAAAGAAAATTGAAGGAAAAGGGGGGAAGAAAAAAAGAATATGAAAGGAGTGAAAAATAAGAATAATGAATAGGAAAAGGAAACGAGTAAAGAAGAGGAAGGAAAAATTATGAAAAGGAAAAAAGAGAAAGAAGAATGAAGAATTAAGAAGAGGAAAAAAGAGAAGGAAGACAATAAAGTAGAGTAAGAAGACAAAAGATAAAAATAAGAGATGAAAAAAGAGAAAGAATAAAACAAAGCAGTAAAAAAGAAAACATAAAGTAATGAAAAAGAAAAAAAGCAAAGTGGAGTTCAGCAGAGTTTAGTGCCTGCTGTGATCTCCCTTTGGATCCTGCTCTTATGTTTACTGAGGCTCTTTTGCATGCCAGTTATGGGCTTCCTGGGAGGTACTTTGGTGCTAGCCACTGTCAGAAGCTGTCCTTTTTTGGCTCTTGGGAACCTCTGTGAAGCTTCAAGTGATCCACAGTTTATGGCTGCCTCCACAGGGCTTGGCTGTGCACCGACGTGTCCAAGCTGTGCTCCAAGGCTGGTTTTTTAGCAGCAGGGGGCCCAGGGTAGACCATGAGTTTGAGAACCAGATTTGAATCCTGGCTCCTCCCTGTACTGGATATATGACTTTGGACAAGTCACCTAAACTTTTTGAGGTTCAATTTTTTTTCGTGTATAAAAGAAATATATTTACTTACTATTTTTTAAAGTAACAAATGAGAAAATATACATAAAGTACCCAGCATAATCACTAACACTTTAATCACTGAGAGGTTTATTCTCATTCCTAGGTCCAGAATTTGCAGATTTGAGGTATCCTGCTTCTAATCTTCAGGGGATGAATGATTGCTGGCTGGAATCTTATCTTTGTGAAGCAAATATAATGGATCACTTAGACCTATCAGGTCCATCAACCTTACTCCTTTTAATAGATACCTTAAATCAGGGGTCCTCAAACTTTTTAAACAGGGGGCCAGTTCACTGTCCCTCAGACCGTTGGAGGGCTGGACTATAGTTTAAAAAAAAACTATGAACAAATTCCTATGCACAATGCACATATCTTATTTTGAAGTAAAAATACAAAACGGGAACAAATACAATATTTGTATTTGCATGTGGCCCGCGGGCCTTTGTTTGAGGACCCCTGCCTTAAATGGTAGAGCCATGTCTTAAATGAGTCTCTACTAGCATTTAAATCCTGAAAGCGGAAGTGTTTGGGCATAGGTGGAATTCTATATAATAAAAGACTAATATGCAAATCGACCAAACGGCAGAACAACCAGTCGCTGTGATGTGCACTGACCACCGGGGGGCAGACACTCAATGGAGGAGCTGCCCCCTGGTGATCAGTGCGCTCCCACAGGGGGAGCGCTGCTCAGCCAGAAGCTGTGAGCTGGGCTCACGGCTGGCAAGTGCAGCAGCACTGGCGGGAGCCTCTCCTGCCTCCATGGCAGCACTAAGGATGTCCAGCTGCCATCAGTTAGACATCCTCTGCAGGCTCCCGGACTGTGAGAGGGTGCACGCTGGGCTGAGGGACTCCCCCCCCCCCCCAAGTGCATGAATTCCGTGCACCAGGTCTCTAGTATTTATTTATATATATTTTTTCCAGTTGGCTTTCTGAAGGAAATGTAGGAAAAGTGGTTAGTTGGCCTTGAAGAACAGAATTTTTATCTCTATGCTTACTAGTATAGTAACAAATGATATTGTAGTATTTCTTTGAGATATCATGTGGTACTTCTTTTAAATACTAAAGATGCCGGGAGCCGGTCCATCCTTGCTGCTTGCAAGGGACCTGGCGTATATAGCATACTGTTCTTAATATGTTTTACTCCCCTTAGCGCTATGTGTTTTGACCAAGGTCACCTCTCCGAGAAAGGTTGTTTCTCCAGGTGGGGATTTTTCCCTGAGGTTAGGGAGGGGATACAACCCCTTAATTAAGTGCCAGGCGGGTAGTTAAGCTACATAATCTTTACTCCCTGGAATGAAGATAAGAAACGCCCTAACCTTTGTAATAGAAATTGACAGGATTAAAATCGACTGGTATAAATATAGATGTAACAAGACAATAAACATCAGATCCTCATCAGCTCCTCATCAGCTCCTCATCAGATCCTAACCAGATCCTAGCCAGAGAACATGGCAAAAGATCCTGGACAGAACCTGGCTACAGAACTTCACTGGAGAACCTAGACAGAACATAGCAAGAGAACCTGGACAGAGACTGGCTGGAGAACCTAGCAAGAGAACATGGCACCAGAACTTGGTTGGAGATCCTGACCAGAACTTGGTTGGAGTTCCTAACCAGAACTTCGCTGGAGATCCTGGAGGGAGAACCTCGCTATGCTGATGAACTGAACCCAGTTTCCATGTCATTCCTTCTTCGCCGACTCCGTCCACACCTTTGGGGACCCCTGGACCCGCTGGGGTTGGACCCCAGCATAAAGAGACCATTTTTGGCTAGGAAAACACTTGCTTAGCCTCATCAAAAAGCTTTGAAAATGAAGTTTGAGAAGGGAGAAAATATTCCAAATAGATAGTAAAGTAGCATCCTATTAAGTAAAATTAGTGACATAGAAGATTAGAGAAGGATGTGCCTATGACTCCCAGAACACAAAGAACAGATGCTGAAGATTCCTGACCTTTTCTACATAATAAATGCTCGGAGTAATCTTGAGAAAAGTAGAATAAATGCAGTTTTTTTGGGGGGGGTGCCACTGAGAATTGGTGAGAAGAGTTCATGACTGGGCATTTGAATGCTTCCTAGAGGCACTATAGAGGCACTATGTTAAGTAACCATTTCTCATTTCATCTTTATAAAAATGTTATGAAGTAGATATGTACAGCAATTTACTCCCAGTTTTAGTACAGAAACTGACTGAAGACAGTTAAGTATTTAGAGCTAGTAATCAACTTTTGATGAGTAACAGGACAATGATATAATTTAATTACTTTGTTTTCTAACCATACTCTTTCTCTCATATGCTATGGCTGGCTTGATCCTTGACTTTCCAGGATAGCAGTGCGAGTGAGTCATGGTTACAATTGGCACCAATATATTTTGCTACTCTCTTAGCCACATGACAGTTCTGCTCTGAACAAAGGACAACGAAATATAACAAGTAGTCATCCTCTTCCTCCAACTTCTGCTAGTAGCAGTAATTCTTCACTGTACTAAATGATCATCGGTCATACGTGGTGTCACTCATTTAGTTGTTTACTGTCTACCTGCATCTCCACTGTCTAATCCATCAGCAGAGCCATCCTGAGTTTCTTGTAATCTCACTTCAGGTCATCCACAGCAACCCTTCCAGTTTCTTATGTACTTGCCAATCTCTTTCGTTTTATTTTCTAGTCTCATTCCTGAATCTTACCTTGTCGGCCTTCTATTCATAATGTCCCTTCTGGAAAACTTCCTCAAGGCAGAGTTTAGGTACTTTCTCTTTGTGTGTTGATTTTTTTCAAGTATCTGACGATTTTTAGTTGTCTGTTGATATTATGAGTGAAGGTTTAGGTTCTAGACCAGGGGTGGGCAAACTTTTTGACTCGAGGGCCACAATGGATTCTTAAACTGGACCGGAGGGCCGAAACAAAAGCATGGATGGAGTGTTTGTGTGAACTAATATAAATTCAAAGTAAACATCATTACATAAAAGGGTACGGTCTTTTTTTTTTTTTTTTTTTTTTTTAGTTTTATTCATTTCAAACGGGCCGGATCCGGAGGGCCGTAGTTTGCCCACGGCTGTTCTAGACCAAGGGTGGGGAACATCCAGCCCACAGGAAGTATACCATAAGGCCCAGAAATCATTTGGTCTGGCCTGCCAAGGCATTAGGGGTGAGTTAATTAAATGTTTGACCAAATATAGCAGGCTCAGTTTTACATTGATAATTTTGCATGGTTCATGAATGATGTTGTAAATATCCAAATGGCCCTTGGCAGAAAAAAGATTCCCCACCCCTGTGTAGACTGTATGGCGTTAGTGTAGGTGACTGGAGTGTGTTCCCCTTAACTTTGGTTAACTTATATTACCCAGTAGGCTCCTCCCTCAAACAGGAGGGCTGATGCTGAGCTCTAGGTATGGTTGGCAGGCTTCACTTTAGGGTGTGAGGGAGGGGAGTGGCAGCAGTTTCCAATAAGAAGGCTTAGTTTCTTAGTTTCTTTTTTTAATTTGTAAGCATCTTTTCTTTGCCAGTTCTTTACTCAGTAAAGTCTTCATTTAGTATGTTGAAAATGTAAGGGTTAGAGTCTATAGAAAGTGGGGTTTTTTTTGGTTTTAGGCTGGTTTCAATTGCAGCTACACCTTTAGCCAAATAGTCATGGGAATGGAAAGTGCTTGGGAGGAGTTGAATCCCAGCCTTTTGAATCCTAGGGCACTTCTGCTCCATTCCTATTTCTGCTCTTCCAGCTCTGACCTTGGGGCCTCTCTAGAGTGCCACCAGAGGATGGCACATACATTCATTTAGGACTTTCGTGTTTATTCTTGGGTTGGGACTGCTTTTGCTTTTGTTTATTTCTCAACTCTGAATAGATTTATTACCTTTTTTTCTCCTATCATTTCAGTAAGATAAATGGAAAGGAAGAGGCAAGCACATTTGCCTAGTCTATCATTTTGAAATCCTGAGCCAGAGGTTCTTTTGACAAGTTTGAGTATTTGTGATTTTAAGAATTAAAACAAGCTTATTTAATGAATGTATTATTGTTTCACAAGTATTTATAGAATAGTTTGGAATGCTTATAGAATGTGAAGTTATTGTAATGTTGAAATACATCATCTATGTGTGACTAACTTGTATTTTAAAAATGGTTATAAAGCTTTTTAGAGCAAGGACAGCCATTGATACCCCAAATACCTAGGCAGGAGAGGATTGTGGTGCAGTTCCAGGCATTGCCATTAGCTAGTAGTAATTTATAATTGGGGTCAGAAACAAGGTAACTCTAATTGTTTCCCATGTAACATTTGCTAATTTTAGGTTGTCTTCCTTGATATGATCTATCTATCTATCTATATATATAAAGCCTAATATGCAAAGTGTCCCCTTGGGAATTTGATCGCTCACTATGACATGCACTGACCACCAAGGGGCTGTGCAGAGCGAAGGAAGGCCTGGGCCAGCAGCCAGGGAAGGGAGGCTCCGGCCTGCAGCCAGAAGGCCTGGATCGGCTCTGATCACTGGCCAGGTCTAGGTACCCTACCCGTCCATGAATTTTGTGCGCCAGGCCTCTAGTATTAAGATAAAACCTCTATTACATGTGGTTTACTAAAGAAAAGGACTGTCTGGTGGCCCTATAGTTAGATTTAGGTTGCAATTTGTGCTTATTTTAGTGAATGATAAAAGAATAATTTGCCATGTCTGTACTTCTAATAGAGTGAAAATGAATCTGTATGCAACATTATTTTTATTCCTTAATACGTTTTGGGAAAGTTAATTGCAACTGTATGGTTCAGGGATTTAGTGCAAGAAGAAGAACAGTTGATGGAAGAAAAGAAAAAGAAAAAAGACGACAAGAAAAAGAAGGAAGCTGCTCAAAAGAAGGTAGTATATGTATAAACTTTATATTAAGCAGTTTAAACAAATTTAAAAATAAAATTATTCTTATTGAATTTTTAAAGCATTTGATTTAATGTTTTAACTTCAATGGAGTTTCATTTTAACCTTTAATGTCTTTGACTATGCATGTATAGTAACTTGCCAAATGCATACAATTTAACATACAGTCATTTAATCTTGCCAATAGTTTTTTCAAAGGTAAGTGCTTTATATAGGTCTTTATCTTCCTGTTAGCTGTTGCTAGGTTTTCATAGTCCATCATTTTGTAAGTGAGAAGAACATGGAATTGGTAGTTGCATAGAGGGGGTTTGAAAGCTGGCTCTCCTATATAGCATGCAGGACAGTATGGCCTTAAACTTTATTTAGCCTCTCTGGGCCTCAAAAGTTTTTTTACATTTTGTAAAATGAGAATTAAATTAAATGAGATAATGTAATACATACACATGATAATACACAATTGGAAATAAAATAATACATGAGTATAGTAATGAGGGAAACAATGCACATAATAGGAAATGAAGTTCAATTTCTTTTTTTCTTTTTTTATTGCTTAAAGTATTACGAAGGGTATTACATATGTCTCCTTTTCAGTTTCTTTTTTACTTTTTATTTAGTACCTGGACTGATCTTTAAAATTTGCAGTTTATATTAGGATATTTTAAATAAATCTAAGATAATTTGTTGCAAAAGCTCTCTAGCCAATACATCATCAGAAACTAATTAAAGCAATACAAATTACAAAAAATAAAAGATTATATTCATAATTATAAAATTTTTTACAAATTAATACTACAGGCTTATGACAGTTAACTAAGCTGGCTCTCATTTACTGTATCAAGGTTGCAAGGCCTTAACATGTTCTGAAAGACCCAGTGAAATTACTATCCCATTTTTGTCTTCTAATGAAAAATTATGACTTGTTGATATATACATAACTCTTGTGCGAGGCACTGTGCTAGGAACGGGATATATACTAATGGCAACATATCGCCACATTTAAAAAATATATTTTATTGATTTCAGAGAGGAAGGGAGAGCAGGAGAGAGAGATAGAAACATTAATGATGAGAGAGAATCATGGATCGATCGACTGCCTCTTGCACACCCCCCATTGGGGATCAAGCCCATAACCTGGACATGTGCCCTGGCTGGGAATCGAACTGTGACCTCCTGGTTCATAGGTCAACACTCAACCACTGAGTCACACCAGCCGAGCATATCTTCATATTATTTAATAAGGAAAATCATAGGATACAAAAATATGGTAGATAGGGAACTGTTGAAGCATGGAGAGAAGGGCTTAACTGGGCCTGTAATGGGGCAGGGGGCAGGGAAATTTTTTTGGAATAGAAATTAGCCACGTAAAGAAGGAGCTGAATACAAAAGGATTCCAAGCAGACTAACCTCAGAGGAAAGCGTCCATAGTCTCCTAGTAAACTGTGGGTTTTAATGGGGAGGGAGCTAAGGGTAGAAATGTCAAGTGACATTTAGGGGGTGGGAGGGTTGGTGGTAGCTATCAGCTCTTTAAGGGGTTTGGACCATTGAGTTTACCTTGGCAAATTGTAGAATTGAATTGGAAAGGGTCGACACTAGAAGCTGAGATGCTGGTGAAGGGACTATTAAAAAAAATCCACAGAAATTTTTGAAAGGATATGAAGGGCGAGGAACCTAGATTGACTCTTAGGTTCCAGATTGAGTGACTATAAGTACATTTTGGGAGCAGTTAACCATGTTAGGAGACACACAGAACTGGTCATCCAGCAACGTTGATAAGATGTTGGAATTTAACTCTTGTTTATATCAATTAGCCTATGGTGAATTGGTTTCACTTTACTCCTGTCCCTGAAGTTCCCAGAACCTGTCCAGGACTTTAAGTGAGGATTTACTTTAACCGGGGTAGGGCGGAGTACAGAGGACCGTGGAGGATTAAGATTGGGATGATAGGTGACTCCTATCATTGGCCTTTTGGTTGCTCTCAGGAGTGACTATTGTCATAGTTAGGGTTTGGAATAGGTTTCTAGTTCAGGTATCCCTGCTTTTTGAAAGTTCATGTTGTACCACTTTGCTTTTATGAAGACCTACATTAGTATTACAGAGTTTTGGCCTTGAATTTGATGATGCCATAGGCCTCTGTCAGAGACCTGTGATATAGGATGGTCTTTGCAGTCTGATCAGTCTTGGCTCAGGACTTGTTATGAACAAGTTGTGTCCTCTGTAAGTAGTAAGACTGGGGAAGATTTATCAGACTCTCTTCGATGGTGTGGAGGCCATTTACTTAGTGAAAAGAACTTACAAGAAACTTAATAGATTTGTTGAGGAAGATTTCTTTATTGATGTAGAATCACTAGTTTAGCAAGCAGCTGAGATCCCTGCTTCTAAGGAATCTTAAGATTTAGCTGGTAAGTCAGGATGTATGTGAAATCCTTAGAAAAGAGGCCTAAGGTATTTTATAACGAAGCATGTTTATTTCTCTATTCACTCACTTCAGTGAGGAAATTCTAAGAAAAGGAAGGAAGGGTCACTGGAATTTCTTGGAAGGTTGTGTTTGTAAAATATGTAATATGAGTATAATTTTTAAGTTGTAACATATAAATTATGGCTCTAGTTGTTAATATGTACGTTTTTTCATATCCAGTCTCTAAATCACCTGTGTCTTTAACACATAAATGAGGATTTTTGTGCCATTTGGCTTCTCACCAAATCTGAAATAATAGCTTTCATCCCTGCCTCACTGTATGGTTCTAGTCTCTCATCTCAACCATGTCCTACTAGAACCATCATCAGAGGCTTAATATGGGGAGTGTTTCCTTCTTTGGCCAGACCTTCAGCATTGGTAGGGTATTCTGTATGTCCCAACGACACAGTAATACCTAGTCACTGACCACAATGTAAAGGAAAGCCTAAAACCTCTACTGGTAAGTGTAGTAGGCTAGACTGCCACTAGAGTGAGGCTGTTCTTCAAATTCCAAATAACCAGCTTACAACTGAATTTAAATACAACCTGTTGGTGAAGTGAGGACAGCTGGTATTTCTATAGGCTGTTACCAAATAAATAGAAAAAACAAAGCAAAACAAAAAATCCTCAAGGGGGTACACTTAAAGCCCATATGAAAGATTGTGAGTCATAGGAGTTTCTGGACAAGTTTCCTCGAGCTTGTCTGTTGTAAGAGTAAGCAGGTGTATCCAGGTAGGTGACAGACAGCTACATAAGCCAGGTAGGCAGGCCCATTATATAAATGTTGGAATTCACTAAAGGAAAGGCAATCTGCCTGTTTCATGCAATCTGTGTACACTTAAAAAAAAAAATTTTGTATTTCATTTCTGAAAAAGACTTCAGATACTATATATATATATATATATGGAACTCAGGCATTAAAATTAGTTAAGTGGCTACCATGGTTTCATCAGGGTGACGAAAATAGGGATGCAGTTGAAATCTACTTCCTCAGCTGGTGCTTTTCCAGAACTCAGTACCATGGCTTTATGCTTTGATACAGAACCTTTTGCCTTATTTTCACAATCTAAAGGTAACTTTAAAGCTGGAAATAATAGTCATTTTTATAAGGCATTTAAAAGGTCTTTATGCCATAGATACAGAAAACATAGAAAATTAACTTCAGACCACAGGTTATATTTTTATTTTAAATAAAAAACCAGATATCACAACTCCTTATATAAATAATCAGACACCAACAAGGCTCACTACAATGTTTTTATTATGATAGTTTTCCCTTTTTGTCTATTATTTAAATAGAAATTTATTTAAATTCCTCCTTAAATAAAAATTACACAAAAATTACATGATATTTTTATGTTTCAGCCCCAGTTCATCTCTATGAATAGAGATAACTTTGTTTAAAAAAATTTATTTTTCAAAAGCCTATTTCACATCTAAGAAGTATGGCTATTTACTTATCTTCTGATTCTAAGACTTAGAAAATAAGTTAGCATAGCATTGAAAATATAGTTTCTGTACTTAAAAAAGGGGAAACAGCTGTAGCAGTAAGTTGTTACCATACATTTATACACAGGTTCTGTTCTTAGGAGAAATTTCTAGAGGGAATCTTGAACATGCAGTAAGGAGGAAAAAGGAGGTTGAGAAATGGGTTAATTATAGAGGGGATAATTTAGTATAACCTTTACTTTAAGTTTGTAATTGTAGTTCCTAGAAAGCATTTAATTGTTGAGGGCTGGAGGAAAGCAACAATACAAATTGGGATCTTATTTTAATCGAGACAGTTTTGTTACTGTGTTAAGAGCTGAAGGGACTTTTATAGGCTTTGTGGATTCAGATGTGTTCTATTTGAATTTAATTGAGACTTCATTCTCTTTTGGAAATTTTAGTGTTTACTTTTCATGTCTCCCAAAGACCATTTTGTTCTGAGACTGGGTATCATATTCAGCAGTCTAAGTAGCAGGGGGTTTTTTTTGTTTGTTTGTTTTCAGTGAGCTAGGTGGAGCATTGCACTCATCTGGGGTGTCCCCTTTCAGTTCTGCCCCTTATTTTAGCTTCCTACAGTCAGATGCTGCATAACGATGTTTGGGTCAATGACTGACTGCATATACAACAGTGGTCCCATAAGATTAGACCGGAGCTGAAAATTCCTATCTCCTAGTGACGTGGTTATAGCATGGTGCAGTACACAAATACCATTGTAGCATGTGGTATAGGTTCGTAGCCTAGAAGCTGTGGGGGAATAGAACTTGTCACCCCAAAATATGTCTCTTTGGCATAAGGATTATTTTAGGCTGGTTTATTTTAAGAAACAGCAGATGTGGGAGAAGTTCTGAAAACCAAATAAAGTTACCCTGTGTAACAGACATTTACATTGTAAGAGAAATCTCCATTTGCCAGGGTGTCTCCCTGCCTGTACCAGGAAGAGGGGATGACCTTATCTCTAGAAACTCTTATTAATGGAGAAGATAATGACAAAACTGCATAACCACCTTAACCCTGGTTTACTGTGCTTTTCCTGGAACCTTCATCACTGACTCCCGCCAACCCCAGCATCTTCCATGTTTACTGAAGATGTTATTTAAGGTGGTGGGTCCAGCTATTTTGGTGAGACCTAGTTTTCCTGTATATTCTCCAATGTATCCAGGAGGTATATGTGTTATTAAACTATTTTGGTTTCCTTCTATTAATTTGTCATTTATTATAGATGTCTCAGTTAAGAGCCCAGAGGGTAGAGGAAACGTTATTTTTCGTCTCCTGCAAAGCAGTAGGTTATACCATACAGCCCAGGTGTGCAGTAGGCTATACCATCTAGGTTTGTAAGTGCCTCTGTGATCACACAACCATATCACCTCACAACGCAGTTCTCAGAATGGATGCCCATTGTTAAGCGGCACCTGACTATTCTCTTTTTCCTTTTTTTCTTTTTAGACTTATTTTAGTTCAGCAGTCCTGGGTTCTAGACTGGGTGCTACTTGCTAAGAAATCATAGAAAAGTTCCCTTACCACTAACTATCTCATTTAAAACAGGTGAATTGAACTATTATTTCCTTATTCTAATACCTGGCATTGTTAAGACATTGTAGATGACTAGAAAGAGAGAAAAAAGCAAGACTGGGAGCAGGTTATTTGCAAATATGAGAGAAAGGACTGAGCTCGGGGGGCTGGTAGCAGTGGCTGCTTATATCTTTTGAATGTTCTCTGTATGCCAGACACTGTGCTAAGCACTATATATGAGTTAAATCATTTTACCCTCCTACCACATTAGATATGAGTTTTTGTTCTTGTCTTATAGATGAGGAAACCAAGCTTTAGAGAAGTTAACTAATTTTGACCAAGGTCACAGTGTGTAAGTGGTAGAGCCAGGACTCAAAGCCAGGCGGTCTAATTCAGGCTCTGACCTCTTAACCACTGAGTGTGCTTAAGGATGAGTTGGGACAAGTGGTGCAAAGCCCAACAGAAAGAAAACACCTAGCATGCTGGTCTGCCCCCTGGCTAATGCCTTCATTAATGAAGTGAGGCAGTTGTGATAATTACTTGTGGAATCACAGTTCAGGTTTGTTTGTTTATTGGTTTGTTTTCTTGCTTAAGGAAGAAAAATGTATTCAGAATGGAATCATTCTGCTGCTAGACTTTTCAGAATTCTTTAATTGTTACACAAGAAGATCTGTATAGCAACACCTCACGTTTGAATAGTGTTGTGTACTTTTCAACTAAAGATGTTTTTATTTTTATTTAAGCCTCATAATAGCCCTGAAAGGCAAACGGTACAGATTTTCCCCCCTTACATTTGAGGAATTAGGAAGCTGAGACTGAGAAAGTTTAAATGACAAGGTCATTTACAAGTCAAAAAGAAACAGTTGAAATTAGTTTTGTTTTTTTTTTAACTTTTTTTTTATTGCTTAAAATATTACAACGAGTAGTACATTTGTCTCCTTTTTGGAAATTAGTTTTAATATATTCTATGTAACCCAATATATAACTAAAATATTACTATTTTAACATCTAATCAGTATAAAATATTGAAATAGTTTCCTTTTTTAATACTAAATAATAGGAATCTGCTATGTATTTTATACAGATGAATTTGGACTAGCTATTTTTCAGAGGTCAGCATCCACATCCGAATAGTGGCTACCAATTTAAACAGTGCAGACAAACACTCAAATAGTTTGAGTGATATGGTAGGTCCTGGATCAGTTCACAGAAATCTATTTTACAAAAATGGAACCCTATAAGTTCCATCTTCTCTTCATCCGTTAGGAGTGCTTGGATTCCGTGACTTAGATTTCTTCACTATATTAATCCATGTTCTGATGGGCAGACGCCTTCAGGTGTCTCTTTGTTGCCATTCTCTGTAGATGACAGGCAACTGAATGAGATTGATCACTGTTCTGAAGCAACATGGAGCTTTTCCAAAGGAGTTGCAGACTAGGTGTCCTTTATGTTGTAAGGTCTAGAAGAGCAGCACTTTATATCTTGGAGTTTAGTAATGTGGTCATGGTTCTATGTACTGTAACTTAGTTTCCTTTGAAAGTAAATTATGGAAGAGGTTGGAGAGTTTTAAAAAAGATTTTCAACTTGTAAAATAATTTTTATGCTAAATTTTTGGCTTTAGAAAACTATGTATGTTATTGTTTGATGTGACACTTATGTACTTCAAAGTATTTATATACTGAGTTCTCTCTAAAGACTGTTTTACTACTGCTAGATTTTTAAAACAGTTTCTCCAGAAATAAATTAAGTGTTCATGCTAATTGACTCATCTTTTGCCATTGTCTTTCCATCAATTTTTTAAAAATACTTGATCCATATAAAGTAAAAGATGGGCCTCCATTATTTAACATATCACTAATGCTCTAAAACTTGGTAAAGCATGTCAAAACCTGGACTGATTCTGGCTCTCTGGGGAGAAAGATAATGTTTGGTGTGTCTTCAATATTAAGGTAATTGCCATATAGTTCTTTACCATATAACTTTATAATGATATGGTTAAAAATTGGTATTTTTGTTAACAATAATTTTATATGACAAAGCAAATGTGAATTATCAAATCAAGCCCCATGGCAGGCAGTTAAGAAATGTTTCACTTAGAAATAATTTCTGGATATCAGTTACAATTCAGTCTTTCCTTGACTTCCCTGCCTATCCTTGTCTTTTATTTTTAGGACTCCCATACAATTGGTCTTAATAAAAAAAGTTGATTTTTGCTGTGGCCTCTGACTGTAATCAGTTCTCTCTTTTGAGCCACCGTAAGGAAGCCGTGTAGTGCCAGAGCCCCTCTCCCTGTTGTGTCACAGACCGTGGAAGTAGGGTAGGCATGGAAAGCAGGGCTCATGTCCATGTGAGTTTACCTTCTGAACATGGATATTTTAATGAATTGTCAGATATGTCAGAAGTGACATGTATTTGAAAATTTTTCCCAATCAAAAATACTCTAAAGTTAACTATGTTTAACTGTAATAGCAGCCTAATTATTACTAATTTGGCTAAAGTGTTATCTTCAGCTTTTCTTTCAGAAAACTTAATTCCTTTTTTATCATTTGAAACAACAATTTTTTAAGCCATTTAAACGTGCAGACCTCATTAGATGCATTAATGGAAAGGTGATGATTATATAAAAATCATTTAAAAGTTAAGTGATAAATGCAGTCCCATTTTTTATTGTACATTGTCATACAGTGTCTTCTCTGCATTGCATCTACAGAAACATTTTTTTAAATTTTATTAATAAACATTGTATCAGAGACCATCAGGCACATCTATGGGGAAAGCATGCTGCCTTTGCCTATCTTTTCCAATGTATTTCACCTAAATGACAAATTCCTTATAAAAGTGTATATGTCTTATATAATAGTAATCTATTAGCATTTTATCATAACAATCCATTTCTTTCAGTTTCATATTTACATTGTTTTTTATTTGTTTGTTTTTATTTTAGGCCACTGAACAAAAAATCAAAGGTACGTTTAAAACTATTTTTATTCTTTTTTATTTTATTTTTATTCACCTCTAGGGTGGGAGAGAGACACGAATGAAAGAATCAGAGGGGTGGGAGCAGACTTCTTCAGAGGCACCACATTGGAGTTATCCTTTGGGGTTCGTGCTTTATTGTGATGGATATTACACTTTTAGAATAAACTGCCTCAAGACCTATTTTACAGCTGTCTCTGAAGATGAACACCACTTCCTAAAAAACTTCCTTGGTTTAAGTATGTGAGCACAGGGACCTTTCCTTCTGTCTTCCATCAGAAGTCTTATCTGGGGCTACCTCTAGGACTCACCTCGTCCCTTGCTTTATTTCTTGTTGTCTGTATACATTGTGCCCTACTCCATCGTGTAGGCAGACCTGACATCCACTCTGTGTTATCACTGAAGATAGGAGATTGCTAACCTTATGGTCATTTGTACCAGGTTGAACAGCTCCCAGTATATAGCAGGCAAAAGACTTCAGGGAGGTAAGGTAACAGGAACTGACTTCCTCTCAGATCCTAAATCAGGAATTCTTCACCCTCCCAGGAGTTGACTTACCTGCTAATGAAATGTGTAGGGCTCTCAGATGCTAAACTTATTAGGCCTAAAGATTCTGAATTTTTACTTTGAGCTGTAGCGAAAGTATGTGCATTTGGTTGATACACAGTCAGTATTGCCTATTTTAATTTGTGGTCAGTGTTGGTGAAGGTAACATTTATTAGGTACAGTTGTATAAGAGTGAACAAAAAATAGTTGTAGCTTATATTTTATTGGAGAAAGTGGCAATAGAAGGGCATACCCAAACATGATGTATAATATGATGTGATTTGGTTAAAGTAAAAATGTCTGAATTGTCCTGGAGTCTAGAGGGGTAATAATTAGCTTAACACAGTGGATTAAGGAAGGCCTCCTTGAGGAAGACCTTGAGATTATGACTCTTAAAAGATGAAAGAGCCAGTCCAAAAAATAAGAATGAAAAGGCAGAGGGATCAGCATGGTGAAGGCAAGAGATAGGCAACAATTTGATGTTATGCATAGTAGTGGAATTTCTAGAACATTAAATACCCAGTGATAAGTGGACAGGTTGGAAGGGTTTCTCTGAAGAGATAGGTAGGGGTCAGGTAAAAGAGCTTCATATCCTGTGTGTACCAAGATGGGACTTTTATAGGCAGCTAGGAGCTACTGAAGAGTTTAAGAGGAGTGACATGGTTGGTGTTTTTTGTTCCATCTTTAAAGCTCTCAGTCATAGTGTATGGAGAGTGTTGGCTGAAAGATGGAGCTGAGAAAAAGAAAGGCACTCGGAGCAGAGGAGGCAGGTGGGTAAGACAAGGGAATATTTAGGGAGTGATTATAGGGGTGTTGGGAAGTGGCAGAATATAGGCCTGGAGGTAGGCAGACGAGTGCTTGTCCTGGTTGGAGGGAGAGCCAGCAAAGGTTTCTGCATTTAGAGGTCATGGTTATAAGCTGTGCTTTAGGAACATCTCTTTGTCAGTAGAGTTCAGTGTCACCAATAAAAGCAGTACCAGAGAGGGTAGGGAAGGCTTAGAAAGGGTAACAAAGATCTCAGCTGCCGTCTTGGCAGTAGGGGCTGTGAGGCATAAACAACAACTGGTGAGATCTGAAGGATTGAAGGTGATACATGGCTTTGAACCTGGATGTCTGAGAACATTGCAGGGATGTAGAATGATGTTGGGATGAACGGTTGTCACATTACTTTAGTAGGAATGTGAGCAAATTTTCTTAAAACTCTACTTCCTCACACCACTCTTTAGTTGTCCCTTGCCCTTTGCTTGAAGACCAGACTCCTCTGGTTGGCTCTCAAAGCCCTCTTTAATCTGACTTCCCATGGTCTAACCAACCTGTTTCCATCACTCCCTTACACTTTTCAGAGCAGTCTTCTCAGCCAAGGATGCCTTTTAGCCTTTCTAACCGACTCAGTCGATAGCCCCACCTGCCATTCGTCCCTCCTTTTCTGATTTCTTAGGATGTGATGATGTGTCTTAACTTTGGGGCACTTGATTATGTTCTCTCTTGGATTTTTGACTAGATATCCCTGGATATTTGTATCTCCAACATAACCTTTCAGTACCTATTGTTTGTATCCTTTCCAAATATAAGTCATCCTTTTAGATCCATACATCAAATATGAACAGATTTGAATCTCCTGAGAATGTCAGGCTTCAGAATGCATTATGTTGTTTTGCCTGCTCTTTTACTCACTCATTCTTACTTTGATAGCAGCTACCTTCATAATTGGTCATGTTTGCTCCGATTCATGCAGGTGTATTGCTGACCTTTGTGCTATGTGTAATGCCTATGTAGTGCTTATGGTTTGAGTTCATGGGAATTAGAGATTACCAGCTGGAAACTTGTGGGACAGGTTTGGCCCACAGTTGGTGGTGGTGTTTACTAAACTCTGTATTTTGGGATAATTTATGATTTACAGAAAAGTTGAAAAGATACTACAGAGAGTTTCCCATATACACCTCACCCAATTTTTCAATTATTGACATCTTCCATTTCTGTGGTACATTTGTCAAAACTAAGAAACCGACAGTGGTACTAACTGAACTCCAGACTTGATTTAGATTTCACCATTTCTTCCATTAATGTCTTTCTGTTCTAGGATCCAATGCAAGATACATGACACACTTAGTTGTCATGTCTTCCCAGTCTCCTCTGGTCTCCATAGAGTGTTTGTATTATTATCCTTTAAATTTTTTATTGCTAGCATTAAAAAATTAGGAGACACCCCTCCCCCATCCAAAATTGCAGTTTGTACTGTCAGCATCATTTTTTTGTCTTTCTGTATTAGAAAGTCTATATAAAGCCTAAGGTTAGTCACATGTGGCTATCAAGTCCTTGAAATGTGGCCGAGAAGCAGAATTTTAATGTTATTGGTCTGCATAGCTCTAGAGCAGGGGTGGGCAAACTTTTTGACTCGAGGGCCACAATGGGTTCTTAAACTGGACCGGAGGGCCGGAACAAAAGCATGGATGGAGTGTTTGTGTGAACTAATATAAATTCAAAGTAAACATCATTACATAAAAGGGTACGGTCTTTTTTTTTTTTTAGTTTTATTCATTTCAAACGGGCCGGATCCAGCCGCGGGCCGTAGTTTGCCCACGGCTGCTCTAGAGCCTTCTTGATCGTTGAGAGTCAAACTGAGCATAACTAGTTAGTGCAGCACCCCTGTGGGACTCTGCGGTAATGAGCTGGTTCTTCCTAAGGCTGCTGCCATTTCCTGTTAAGTAACACCCACCAATGTTGCTGCCGCTCAGTGGTTCAGCTGCTTGTATGAAAGTTGGATTTTTGTAAAGTTTCATAAATTAAATTCTTGACCAGCTTTCTTATGTGTAGATAACTAGATGGTTATTTCTTGGTGCAATGGATACATGATTCACCTAATAAAAACATGGACTAGTATAATGAGTGGCAATGAAATTCTTGAAGGTTTTATTTTTGCCTTGTGACTTGAACTTTGGAAAACTGTAAAGAGCATGGATAGTTGAATGTTTGACTATTGGAAATATTTTAAAAATATAATTATTATGGCCCAGGCTGTGTAGCTCAGTTTTTAAAGCGTCATCCTGACATGACCAGGTTCGATCCCCAGTCAGGGCACATACAAGAATCAAACAATGAATTCATAAATAAGTGGAACAACAAATCCATGTTTCTCCCCTTCCTCCCTCCCTCTCTCTCTCTCTCTCTCTCTCTCAAATCAATAAATAACAATTTTTAAAAATGGTATATTATAATTATTTCCTTGAAACAACAGTGTTGAAAAATTTACAGTGAGATACAGGAAATCGATGGATAAATTTAACATGCCTTGTGGCCTTTATCATGTAGGGCACATGCCTGGTTTTCGGGCTCAATCCCCAGCAGGGACGTGCAAGAGACAGCCAGTCAGTGATTCTCTCTCATCATTGATGTTTCTCTTTCTCCCTCTCCCTTTCTTTCTGAAATTAATTTTTAAAAAAAGAAATTTAAAAAAAAGAAGTAATCCTTTTTATTGAATTTTGGGAAATGTTTGGGACCCAGAGGAGGAGCCACAGCAGCAGGCTGGGAATTCAGACTGTCCTTGGAAACCTGGGGAAGAATAAAGGTCATTTAAAAAAAACAAACAGGTTTTTAATTCTTATTTTAGAAGCATGCTGATTGTACATTCCTTACAAAAGGACACACACTGCAGCCTTTGCCGGGGTTGCTCAGTGGTTATAGCGTTGTCCCATGCACCAAAAGGTGGCAGGTTCCGTTCCCAGTCAGGGCACGTGCCCAGGTTGTGGGTTGGACCTCCCAGTGTAAATTTTTCTCTCTCCCGCCCTTCCTTCTTCTCTCTAAACATACATACATACATGCAGATTTATGTAAAAAAAAGTGCAGTGATAATTTTTGACAGCTAATATTTATTTGTCTATCTCTCTATCTATGAATCTATCATTCCAGTGCTTTCTTTAGGTGACGTCATAAGCAAGCTGTATTTCAGAGACTGATGAACTCAGAGCTCCTAAAAGAGGAGAGGGGAGCCTGGGATAGAAGCCGGAATAGAGAAAAACAGATTTGTTTTGTTTTCTGGTGGTCACATGGGGAAGCATAGTTTATTACTGCTGTTCTCATTCTGGATTAAAAACTCATGAAAATTGAATCAACATTTAAAACACATTTTTGTTCCTGCCACAGATGGAAACCATTGTTCTTACTCAATTCTACCCTTAAAATTTTTTTGAATCAAACACAATCTTATTGCTTAAATCCGTTGATCTAGGAAGTGATCAAAATACATATTAAATCATTTTGGAGACATCCTGACATCTAACTGTGTACTTAACTGTGTGCGTTTCACTGTGCTTTATATACTCCATTTAGTTAAGGAAAATATTCTAAACATTTAATTACTAATAACAAATGGGCCCTGGCCGGTGTAGATCAGTTGGTTGGTTGGTTGGTTGGAGCATCATCCTGTACACCAAAAGGTAGCGGGTTTGAATCCCGGTCAGGGCACATTCGGAAGACAACCGATCCATGTTTCTCTTTTGCTTCCCTCCTCTCCTCCCTTCTCCTCCCCTCCTTTACCCTTCCCTCTCTTCTTCCCCTGACCCCCTTCTTCTCTCTAAAATTAATTTTAAAACATTAAAAAATAAACAAATGGGTACCAGTGGTTCAGAATATGTACTGGAACAGGGTCCTACAGCTTAATCTCTTCAGAGTAATCCTTTTTGCCTTAGCTAGTTTGGCTCAGTGGATAGAGTGTTGACCTGTGGACTGAAGGGTCCTGGGTTTGATTCCGGTCAAGTGCACATGTCCAGGTTGTGGACTCGATCCTCAGTGGGGGCTTGCAGGAGGCAGGCAAACAATGATTCTCTCTCATCATTGATGTTTCTATCTCTTCCTCTCCCTTCCTCTCTGAAATCAACAGGAATCAATAAGACTCCTATCTAATACTAGACAAACATGGTAATTGACCGTACTTTTGCTACGCCTCCCATTGGCTAATCAGCGCGATATGCAAATTAACCGCCAACAAAGATGGCGGTTAATTTGCATGCGTAGGCTCCAAGCGGCGGAGGGAAGACCGAAGGTGGCTCCAGCCGGAGCGAAGGCCTGGGTCCCGGGTGCCGGAGGAAAACCTGTGCCGGCAGCCAGGAGAAGGGAAGGCCTATTGCACGAATCTCTTTTTGCAACAGGCCTCTAGTAAAAAAAATAAAGGAGTAATCCTTTTTTTTGAATTTTGAGAAATATTTGGGACCCAGGGGAGGGGCCATAGCAGCAGGCTGTGAATTCTGAGATTTGTGCATTGGCAATAATAGTATCACCATTTATAGGTAAAGTCAAGGCCAAGGAAAAGTTAAGTAACTAACTCTACTGGGCTTTACTGTTTCTTTTTCTTTAAAAACAACCCTGTAGTTTAATGGAAGGCAAAATAGGAAGGTTACACCATTGCCCATCCTATATAATAAAAGCCAAATATGCAAATCGACCAAACAGCAGAACGACTGGTCGGCGGGGGGCAGGGCCAGCAATCAGGTGGCGCCAGACCAGCCAAGGAAGGTGCCAGCAGGCAGAGGGAGGGGACGGCCATGGGGGGGGGGGGGGGGGTGGCTGCCGGTGGCGGCAGAGTATGATCAGGGGGCAGGGCTAGCCACTTGCCAGCTGGTGCTGTTCTCCAGTTGACCACCAGTTGCCTCCCGTAGCGGGAGGCCAGACTGCAGCTTAGGCCCGTTCCCTGTGGCCTAAGCCATCAGTTGGACACCCCCCGAGGGCTCCCAGACTGCGAGAGGGCACAGGCCAGGCTGTGCACCAGGCCTCTGGTGTTTTAATAATATTCAACGAGTGAACTAAAACAAGGCATCTTTTTAAAATATTCCAGAAAGATTTTAGGTTTTGTAGTATTTTCCTTCTGATTTAGCAGAGATAAATAAAAAATTGTATCACCAGCATAATTGCATGAACCAGGGAGGATTTGACAACTTTACCATGTGTGAGATGGTTGGCTTTTTAGGAATCATTAGAAAAAAACTCTTAAATTGTTTCTTGCACCTTTGAGTGTTGATGAAAAAGGGTTTTGAGGACCAAACTAAAAGCTAATTCTAACAGTTATCTCCATGCTTCAGGCCTCTGTGCAGTAAAAAATGTATACCGTATAGAGCAAAACACCTGACTGCTAGTTAAGTGTGAAATGCTTTGCTCCAATTCTAAGGAAGGTGTAAAGCAGTGCTTCTCAACCTTCTGGCCCTTTAAATACAGTTCCTCATGTTGTGACCCAACCATAAAATTATTTTCGTTGCTACTTCATAACTGTAATGTTGCTACTGTTATGAATCATAATGTAAATATCTGATATGCAGGATGATCTTAGGCAACCCCTGTGAAAGGGTCATTCGACCGCCAAAGGGGTCGTGACCCACAGGTTGAGAACCGCTGGCACCGTAAAGAGACTTTTGACCCCACCCCACCCCCCACCCCCCCCAAAAAAAATCACAGCGCCTCTGTTTCATGCATTCTTCAAAGGGATAAGAAAGCAACTTCTGATGGGCTTGGGCAATAGTTCCTTTCTAGGTGTTTATTGCTGGTAAAACTTGATAAAGTTATAGGACGCAATATAACTATTGGACTACATACTACTAGATGATTCAGTTGGAGTCCAAGGAAGAAAAGTGTTTAATTTGCCCCCCCCCCCATTATTAAAAAATGTACTTCTTTACTTTTTCCTTTTTTTAAAAAAAAGATTTCTTCAAATTGATTTTTAGAGAGAAGAAGGGAGGGGGACGAGACAGGGAGAAAAACATCAATTCAGAGCAAAACATTGATTGGCTGCCTCCTGCATGCACCGTACTGGGGATCAAGCCAAAACCTGGGCATGTGTCCTGGCCGGAAATTGAACCAGCAATCTTTCTGTGCATGGGATGACACCCTACCAATTGTCACTGCCGGTATCAGCCATGTTTCATAATCTCATGAGGTCTTGGGAAACAAAAATGAAAAATAATTGTGTACTAATTCATTACCCAAACTTAGGATCCAGAAAGTACCATTGTTTTCTTCAACATTTATGAAATATTTATTGTGTGACAACCCTGTTCCATGCACTATTGTACATGAACAACAAACCCAAGTCCTCGTCCCCACTGCCTTTCCATTCTCACCTTTGTTTTAGTTTAATAAAGGTAAATATATGTACCTGGAATCTCAGCTTACCACTTCGCTTTGTCCACAAAGGCTTACGTTTCTTAATCACAAAGCCTCCTACAATAAGGAACTTTAGGAACTTGGGTGACTTGACAAAGGATTACTTTACTACATAGATTTTTAGGAGAGATGAGGCACAGATAGGTTGTGGACTTGGAGCGCATTGCCTGACCTTGTTCACATAACGTACACATAGAAATGGTGTCTGTGGGACTGTTAGAGTACAAGAAACAGTTTTAAAATTATTGTTTAAAACCTGATTCAGTATTAATGAGCCCCTAGTTGGAGGCTGTGGGAGCATCCTGGAATTGTGTCCTGAGCCCTGAGATTCTACCTTGGCACAGTAGGTCTTCAGTTTCAAAGAAAACAAATCGGATGGATTAGCAAGAATAGCTGTATCAGTTATAACCAGGAAAGAGAAAGCACGAAACTAGGAAAAAAGACTGTATGTGCCATAATTTGCACTTGCATTCGGTTCTAATAAGAGTAGTAGCTGTGCGTCAGGATGCGTCCTGAGAGCTCTCAGTGCTGTATCCTTAGCAAAATGTGCCGTATAAAACAGGACAGTCATTTCCCCCCTTATCCACAAGGGACGTGTATCAAGACCCCTAGTGAGTGCCTGAAACCACGGAGAGTACTGAACCCTATGTATATAGTATGCTTTTGTTATATATATGTACCTGTGGTAAAGTTTAATTTATAAATTAGACACAAGAGGTTAACAAAAATAATAGAACATTTTTAGCACTATACTGTGATAAAAGTTAGGTGAATATGGTTTCTTTTAAAGTGTCTTACTGTACTGCACTCACACTTGTGAAACAATACCTGCGTGATGAGATGAAGTGAGATCTTCAGAATGACAGGCAATTTAAAACTGATTTATTTTTTGAATTTCCCTTTTAATGTTATTAGGACCATGGTTGACTGAAGGTAACTGAAACCGGGGAAAGTGAAAAACGGAGATAAGGTAGGGGGGTGGGGGCTACTACTGTACTTACAGGCAACATTTGGCCAGAAATAGAAAGCATTGAATAATCTACTAAAGATAATCCTGGAGTTTTAGCACAGACTCAGCATAGTGGTTAAAAGTTCAGATTTCTGAGTCAGATAGACTTGAATTTGAATATTGCCTTTGTAGTTCTTATTTTTATGACTTGGGCAAGTTCCTTAACCTCTAATCCTCAGTTTGACTCTGTTAAAAGGAAATAATCCAGGCAGCTTAATATTGTGGGAATGAAATGATATAACATAGATCTCAGGACCCAGAGGGTAATAGATGCTGAGTATGTAATAGATATATTATTAAAGATGCAAAGTGATTTTGTACCAAAGTGACTGCCAATACTTAGTCATTCCCTTATTATTGGAGAGTTTAATTTTGCTTTTACAAGATGAAACTTAATTTATATTAGAAGGAACGTTGGACTGATGGTCAGATTTGGTGTTGCATTTCAGTTCTAGATGTTTGATCATGGGCAGTCTTTTCTGAGCCTTAGCTGCCTAATATGTAAAATGGAAATAATATTTCAAATTTATAGAATCATGATGAGGGTAAAGAAATACCAATTATATTGCCTGGCATCAGCTGATACTTGGTACATTTTCATTTCCTCCACTAGATTTGGTAGTATCCTAGCAACCTTTCAGCCCCTTAAAACGACATATAAGTAGTTTCCCCCATCATTTCCAAGTTCATCCTCACCCACACTATGACTTGCTTTTTCCTCTCATTAAAGTAGAACCCATTCACATGGGTGAGTCACAGTGCCGTGTCTCTGTCATAGTGCAAGCAATATGTCTTGCAGCACGAGAACAGGACATAATGTCCTTGTGCGCTTGGTAGGCCAATAGTGGTATATTATTGCCTTGATTTATATTTACTTGTTTATTGGTAAAATGGGATATTTTATGTTTAATTATGTGTACTTTTTTCCTTTTTTTAATTACCCATTCTTGTTTTTTACCCATTTACCTCTTGGGCGTAGAGTTTTTGTTATCAATTTATGTGAACTCCTTGTATAAGAAGCTTATTAGCACCCCATATGATGTATTTGATGCAAATATTTTCAACATTATGGATTATAATATATGTTCAAAGTTGTTCTGAGATTGGGGTACCAGGTAGAAATATCTAACTTTTGCCCAATACCAGACACTGTAAGGAATACATACACAGAAGATGCAAATATATGTACAGAAGAAGTAAAGCAAAATTAGTAAGTTATGCAGGGGTTGGGAACCTTTTTTCTGCCAAAGGCCATTTGGGTATTTATATCATTCGTGGGCTATAGACAAAATTATCAGCATTAAAATTAGGCTGCTATATTAGGTCAAACATTTAATTAACTCAACCCTAATGCCTTGGCAGGCCAGACCAAATGATTTTGTGGGCTTTATATGGCCTGCAGGAGTTAACAGTCTTAGCTGAAACTCCAGTCCTGAACTCTAGTGACTCTGTTGAAGGCTTCCCTGTCAGGCTTAACAGCCTTAACCAAAATAGCCCCTCCTTTCCTTCATTTGGGGAAAACAGGTGGGCAGTGGGAGGGAGAGAATGCATCCCTTTAACTTATTTTTCAGTTTGTCTTTTACTTTGGAATAAACATAATTTTATTTGGTCAAACTTAATTTTTCTTGTTTCTCTTTTTTACTCCTATGCTGAAAAAAAAACAAAACCCTACCTTTTTTTCCATATTGGGTAAATTTTTTGCGTATGTTTTCTAAAAGCTTGATTTTTATATATTCAATTTATCTAAACTTTATTTTGAAATATTTGGAACTTTTTCTATTTAAAAAAATCAGTTAACCATCCTATATTTGTTAAATGATTTGTATCTTCAGTGATTTGTTGTATCCTTCAACTCTTAGAGAAGATATGTGCTTTAGAACCAGGTATTCCTTGCTGACAGTGTAGAAATTTTGCTTTATCTTATCGATTATGCCTAATCTCATTGATTGAGAAGGCAGGAAATTTTTTCTTAATAAATATAAAAGTTGCTTAAGCAAGTCTTACATTGTTGCTCTTATGTGAGAATATTTTCTGAGTAGCTTTAATTAGTACATATCCTCTTGTCTTCTAAGAGCTTAACTTGATTTGTTTTTCGTATGTAATGATACATAGTGAGATAAAAACAGAATTTCTAGGTGAATATAAAATTTGCCAAAAGAAATTTTAAAAAGCATTCTATTCTACAGATGCTTATTAAATAATACTTTTAGCTGGTAAAATTTTAACTGTTTCAGCCCTTTTAAGGATTCAAATGCAAATCTATATATTCAAATAATTTCAGAAGATTTACAATATAGCCAGTATGAAAACTATTATGCAAAGCTAAATTGTAGACTTTAGGAGGATAAGAATAAAGGAAGGGCTTGAGGTACAGAGGCCTGGTGATTGATGTTTTGGGGACTTTGCGAGTAATCCAAGATGATTGATAGCTGGTTCATATTTAAACTCTTGTTTCTATTAAACTTACAGAGAGCCAAAGAGAGGGTCATTTATTTACTATTTCCTAAAATAAATATACTAAAATGCATTATTAAAAACTTACTCTAATGACTTAGAAAAGTATTCGTTTAAAATAATTTTAATTATTGAACAGTATGGAATTTCCTCAAAAAGTTAAAAATAGAACTCCCATTTGACCCAGTAATCCCACTTCTAGGACTATAGCCCAAGAAATCAGAAACACCAATCAGAAAGGATATATGCACCCCTATGTTCATAGCAGCTAATTTATAATAGCTAAGGTTTGGAAACCGCCTAAGTGCCCATCAGCAGATAAAGTGGATTAGAAAACTGTGGTACATCTACACAATGGAATTCTACGCTGCTATAAAAAAGAAGGAATTCTTACCATTTGCAACAGCATGGATGGAACTGGAGAGCATTATGCTAAGCATAATGCTTGTCTTTCTCTGACTGACTTATTTCACTCCGCATGATATGGAGCCGAGGATTGAACCTAAGCCTCTTTGGTGCATGGGCCAATGCTCTAACCACTTAGCGCACTGGCCAGGGCCAAGCCTATTCTTTAGGTCTTGTCATTTCTTCTCATTCTACAATGCTTGTGACAGGTCTTTTCCATCTGTATGCCAAATCCTAAACCCGTACTTTCAGTTCAGATTTTCACTGAACTAGAACTGTTTATTCAGTTGCATTCTACACATGGTTATCCTATAGCATGGTTTTCTAAGTTTATCGGAGACCTCTGAGAGGCTGCTTGAAACTTGCATGAGATCCACAGTGTCAAAATTATTTTCAGAATAGGAAGACTGTTCTGTCCACTCTTATTCCCTCATTAGTATGTAGTAGAGTAAAAAAATGTAAAACATGCCAGAACCGGTTTGGCTCAGGGGATGGAGCGTCGGCCTGTGGACTCAAGGGTCCCAGGTTCGATTCCGGTCAAGGGCATGTGGGGGGCGTGCAGGAGGCAGCTGATCGATGTTTCTCTCTCATCGATGTTTCTAACTCTTTGTCACTCTCCCTTCCTCTCTGTAGAAAATCAATAAAACATATTTTTTAAAAAAAATGTAAAACAGTGCAAGTTTCTCACTAACTTTTTGTTTGGGGAAAATAGCTACTTAAAAAATGTATTTTAATATGTAAAGGGTTTGTTTTTAAATGCATTATTAAATATTTTTAAATTTCTGATAGGGTAAATATCTATAGATGTAACCCACATAAAAGATCTTTGGTGTACGCCCACAATACCTTTTAAAAGTGTAAAGGGCTCTTGAGACCAAGTTTGAGAATTGCTATCCCACAGTATCAACAAACCTAACATTTAAAAACTGAACTCAGTCGGCCTGCAGACTGAAGGGTCCCAGGTTCGATTCCAGTCAAGGGCATGTACCTTGGTTGCGGGCATATCCCCAGTAGGGAGTGTGCAGGAGTCAGCTGAATTGATGTTTCTCTCTCATCGATGTTTCTAACTCTCTATCCCTCTCCCTTCCTCTCTCTAAAAAATCAATAAAATATATTTTTTAAAAAACTGAACTCATTCTCTTTCACAACTACCCAGACTTAATTTTTATTTATTTTTTATTATTGATTTCAGAGAGGACGGGATAGGGAGAGGGGGGGGATAGAAACATCAGTGATAAGAGAGAATCACCGACCAGCTGCCTCCTGCATGTCCCCCACCGGGAACCGAGCCCTCAACCCGGGCATGTGCCCTTGACCCTAAATTGAACCTCGGACGTCCAGTCCACAGGGTGATGCTCTATCCACTGAGCCAAACCAGCCAGGGCCCAAACTTAATTTTTGTGTCCTATTTCATATCTTGGTAATGGTACCACTGTTTGCCCAGATTCCAGACCAGCAACTTGGGGAAGGGGGCTGGGGGTGGGGAGAATCATCCTTATTCCCCCTTCTTTTCTTAACCTAGATGGTAATAGTAATCACTAACTTTTAGTGAGTTCTAACCATGTGCTAGTACCATTCTTACCTATTATGGTTTATACCTATTATCTTTTTAAAGCCTCACAACAACCATACATTTTGTAGGTATTAATACTCCCGTTTTAACAGATGAGGAAGCAGAGATAGAGTGGTTTAAGTACCTTGCCCATGTAAATAGCTAAGTACTTTTATATATCAAACCTTAGTCTCAAATTAAGTGGTTTAGTCATATCACGGTCATGCAGCTAGTAAGTTGCAGAGCCATAATTTGAATCCAGCCAGTCTTTTGAACCAGTACTTTCTGTTTTATTGGCATAGACTCAATAAATTCAGAAATATCTGTCTTCTACTTTTTACAATTTGTTGATGTGTTCTTTTTAGAGAGAGAGAGAGAGAGAGAGTGTGTGTGTGTGTGTGTGTGTGTGTGTGAACTTCTTATGACTGTTTCTTGGGTACTTTCTAGATAGAATCTCTGAATTTGAAATTGTCTTTTTTTTTTTTATTCCAAGTACTGTTTCTATCTGTGTTGCTCCCCCCCCCCCCCCCCCCATTGTTTGTGAGTACTACAGTTTTGTCTGACTTATTGGTAACTCTGTTATGTTTATGTTCCATCTTATGCTGTTTCTTAAAAGTATGCTAGTGAGAAAAAGGAATGCATAGTTATATTGATCATTGAAACCATCTGATACTGATTGGTGATTTTATAACTTTCTCCTATGCTAATTAATCAGTGCATTTTCCTCCTTCTTCTGAGATCAGTGTTAAATGCTTCCCTTCTCGAGCTTTTCAAATTATTTATAGAGTTGAGCTTAAAGAAATATTTTAATTTTAGAAAATATTTTCTATTTTAAATTTTTAAAAATCAGGTTAACTAGTAGTTTATTCTTCCATAGAACCATGCCTTGGATTTATTGGTTCACTTTTAAAGTCATCCATTTCTATTTTATCTTTACTAATTCCTTTCTGCTTCCTTTGATTTACTTTTAATTTGAGTTGGATGCATTATATTCATTCTTGTTTGTTGAAAATAATTAAGGCTATGAATTTTTCTTTGAGCACTGGTTTAGTCATATCTTAAAATTTATTATGTATGTTGTTTTTGCTGTTATTTTCTCAATAACCCTGCAGTTTTGGTACTTATTACTTAACTCAAAATTTATTTAAGGCAATTTTATTTGCTAGTTTTATTGTTTCTACTGTGATTGCATTGTAATTCAGAAATATCTGTCTTCTAATTTTTGCAGTTTGTTGATGTTTTCTTTAGAAAGTGTGTGTACTTTTTATTACTGTTTCTTGGGTATTTATCAAAAAGGTGTTATCTGTTTTCAAAGTATATTGTTTTGCTTTTATTCAGTTTTTCTCTGTCTCCATTTGGTTTTACATATTTTGAGACTAAGGTTTGATATATAAAAGTACTTAGCTATTTATATCTTTTCAATTGGTCTTTTAATAACTACAGAATATCTCTTATCCTTTATAATGCTTTTCTCCTTGAATTTAAAAAATCTGATATTACTGCTGCTTTCTTTAAATTTTGTTAGCATTTCTTGGTAGTATCTGTTTCTACATCCCTATCTCTACCCCTCAACTCCCAATTTCTCTGCATTGTTTTGTTTCAGGAGCAATTTTTTTAAAACATATTTTTATTGATTTCAGAGAAGAAAGAAGAGGGAGAAAGAGATAGAAACATCAATGATAAGAGAGAATCATTGATTGGCTGCCTTCTGCACACCCCCTATTGGGGATCAAGCCCGAAACCCAGGCATGTGCCCTTGACTTGAATCAAACCTGGGACCCTTCAGTCCGCAGGCTGACGCTCTGTCCACTGAGTGAAACCGGCTAGGGCTCAGGAGCAATTTTTGCAAAGTATATTCCTTAAGTTTGATTTTTATTTTCTTAACTCCTGTTTAAGAGCTTTAATTAACAAGTGAATTTAACACATGCACATTTATTAACGACAATATTGGGATAGTTCTTTTTGTTGAACTTTCTGCATCTGTTTAATGGATCAAGTTTTCTTTTTTCGTTTTTTTCTTCTTCCAATGGTTTGCATGTTTACTGATATAATTATCCTAAGTTTTAACTACACATGCAAAATAGCCAGTATTGTAAATAAATTTTATAGTATTTATTTATAGTTATTACCCAGCAACTTTGCCCTCCACTCCACCTACATACACTGTTAGTTTCTCCTTTGCTCTTTACTACTACATCTCATGTTTACACTTGAGATTTAACTTCAGGTTATTTAGTTTTATTTTGTAATTAATAATTGCATTGTCTTAAATGTTTTTATTTTTTTTCTGCATTATTTTTTTGTCTTAATGTTTTTACTTATTTCTAGCCCCAGAACTGAGTACCTATCTCAGCCGTAGTTTCCTTGTGGCACTTGACTGATAAGAACAGCAATTGTTTGACGTAGGAGTGGAGTTGCTGGGTGGCATGTACATCCTGCTTCCGAAGTCCCAGTCACTTTTGAGGTAGTGTCAGGGTTCTCATACATGTCTTCATGTGGGCCCTTCAGTGTCTTATGTAGGTTATCTTCTGATTCCTTGGCTGCATTAAAGAACATTTCCCTATTGCTCTCTCACACAAATATCATCTTGTTTGGGTATTAAATTGCTGTCACCATCATTTCCTCTTAATAAAGTAGCAGGCAAGCCTGTTTTTTAGTAGAGGGTAGCTGTACCACTTGCAGGTATATTCATGTGCCAAATACCACTCTGAGTCCCAGGACTAAGTATGTAAAAGCTGGGTTAAAGTTTTCTTTTTCTTATGATTTTATAATTACATATACTTTTTTGTTGTTTCAGAGGTACGTTAGAATATCCAATGGCTTATATTTTTCATGACAAAGGAATATACATTATTGCTACATTCTGGGAGCATTAAATTGTTTGGGAGACAAAAATTTCATACATAAAGCAATTAGACCTAGAATGTACTTGGCCCAAATGATTATTAATAAGAGGCTTTTCAGTTGCCTTTAAAAAAATGGAAAGGAGCCTGGCTGGTGTGGCTCAGTGACCTACGAACCAGGAGGTCATGGTTCGATTCCCTATTGGGGCACATGTCATGGTTGCAGGCTCGATCCCCAGTGTGGGGCATGCAGGATGCAGCTGATCAGTGATTCTCTCTTATCATTGATGCTTCTATCTCTATCTCCCTCTTCCTTCCTCTCTGACATCAATAAATATATTTTTAAAATAAGAGGCCAAAATCATATGTTAAAAATTATTAGTTTGGCTCAGTGGATAGAGCGTCGGCCTGCGGACTGAAAGGTCCCAGGTTTGATCCCGGTCAAGGGCATGTACCTTGGTTGCAGGCACATCCCCAGTGGGGGTTGTGCAGGAGGCAGCTGATCAATGTTTCTCTCTCATCAGTGTTTCTAACTCTCTATCCCACTCCCTTCCTCTCTGTAAAAAATCGATAAAATATATTTTTAAAAAATTATTAGTATTGCTCTGGCTGGTTTGGTTCAGTGGTTAGAGTGTCAGCTCACAGACCAAATTGTTGTGTGTTCAATTCCCAGTCAAGGACACGTACCTCACTTATGGTTTTGATACCCAACTCCGGTTGGGCACATGTGGGAGGCAACCAGTTGATGTGTTTCTCTCACATTGATGTTTCTCACTCTCTCTTTTCTCCCCCCATCCTTCCTTCCACCCTTCCACTCTGTTTGAAAATCAGTGGGAAAAATATGCTCAGGTGAGGAATTAAAAAAAAAAAGTGTTGCCCTGACTGGTTTGGCTCAGTGGATAGAGCGTCGGCCTGCGGACTGAAGGGTCCCGGGTTCCATTCTGGTCAAGGGCATGTACCTTGGTTGCAGGCACATCCCCAGTAGGGGGTGTGCAGGAGGCGACTCATTGATGTTTCTCTCTCATCCATGTTTCTGACTCTCTATGCCTCTCCCTTCCTTTCTGTAAAAAATCAATAAAATATATATATTTTTTAAAAAGTGTTGCCCAGCCAGTGTTGCTCAGTGGTTGAGCGTCTACCCAGGAACCAAGAGATCACCTGTTTAATTCCCGGTCGGGGTACCTGCCCAGCCTTGTGGGCTTGATCCCTGAAAGGGGACTTGCAGGAGGCAGCGGATCAGTGATGTTCCTCTCTCATTGATGTGTCTATTTTTCTATCCCTCTCCCTTACTCTCTCTCTAAAAATCAATAAAAACATATTTTTATAAAACTATTAGTGATATAATCTAAATCCATCAGTTTTTCAGAGAAAGGAAACACTAGTGGGGCTAGATTGTTAAATGAGAGGAGGCTGTAGAACTGAGGGTGTGTAAGTGGAAATTTGGTGACTATTGGAAACAACACAGGTGACCAACACTTTATCACAGCATCATACGCACCGTTGGCATTTGAATAAACACTTGTTTTATTTGGGCCACAGTAATAGCTTCTGTTTACTGAGTGTTTACATTATGCTGGATACTAGAACAAGACTGTACTATATACACAAGGAGAAAGACAGGTATAACCCAGCTAGTGAGTCTTGGCTGTTTTAATTTCAGGCCTGGAGGTTTTAACCCTTGAACAGTTTTCTGTGGCCTCACAACTCATGTGGAGACATTTCACTTTATTTATGTGACAATGGCATTTGTAAAGATGCATCAGAATCTCATAGAAACATTAAGCTGCTACAGAAGTTGAAGGTGGTATTGTGCCACTGTTTATATATAGCCTTGTGTTTGGTGCCCTGTGAACAATCCACATATGTAACCTAAGGACAGCCCTGCACAGTTTTATCCCCAAGCCATGAGCTCAGTTAGCTTCCTGCACCTCGCCCAAAGGCACAGAGCTTAGGGAAGGCCACCTGGGCCGGAAACCTGGTCCGTCTCGTCCAGAAGTTCCTGTACCGTGCTGTCTCCATGTAGTTCTAGAGATTGGACATACCTTAACTGGTTTAAGGCATTTCTGTCCGTTTGTTTACTTATTTAATCTCTTCTAGGAGTTCAAAAATTCACAGTCTGTAGTTTCTGATTGTTCATTCAGTAGACAAATGGCTGCTTCTGAGATTTATTTCTCCAGTTTTGCTTAGTCTCATAGATTTCATCCTGTTATCTTTCTCTTTACTTCCCTGTTCTCAGTATGATGCAGACTTTACATTTTAACACAAAAACATTAACTTTGCCTTTTTGTAAAGAAACAGACAGATTATTTCCTTCCTTCCTTCCTTCCTTCCTCCCTCCCTCCCTCCCTCCCTCCCTCCCTCCCTGCCTGCCTTCCTTCCTTCCTTCCATCCTTCCTTCCTTCCTTCCTTCCATTTTCAAGCCTCACCTGAGGATATTTTTCCCCGTTGGTTTAAGAGATAGATGGGAGGGGAGGGGAGGGAGGGAGAGAGGAACATCTATGTGAGAATGACACATCAGTTGGTTGCCTCCTGCACGTGTCCTAGCAGGGAACCAAACCTGCAACCCAGGTATATGCCCTTGACTGGGGATTGAACCCACAACCCTTCAGTGATCAGGCTGATGCTCTACCCACTTAGACACACCGGCCAGGGCGACAGATTGTTTTCTACTCTTGTTCTTGTGTTGTGTTGTCTTCCAAAGATGAAAAATAGAGGCCAAATACATTAAACATGAAGCAGGTTAAGAACAGTTACCAGGGAATCGAGGATTCTTTTAGGGTTACCAAACTTTACTGTGAGTTCCATAGTTGTATAATCAGTGCTTGTTCTCCAGTCAGAGAATAAGATGGACTAGGGATCGTAAGCACAAGCTGTCATGGACCCAGGAGTGGCAGTGATCTCCATGACCTCGCTGGATAGGGAATTAGCAGAAGGCAAAATGACTGCTGGTAGTGATCGCTCCTAGGAAAAGGAGCCCGTGAATGAGGATGTCCCCACACATTTAAAGTTTCATTCCTTTAGGATTGTTTTTCTTAGTGCCTTTTTACTTAGATGGCTAACTATGGAGGTACACTTTACTGGCTAATCTTTTCCACCCCTTTTCTTTTGTCGGGATCAGTGCCAGAACAGATAAAGCCCAGTGTAAGCCAGCCTCAGCCTGCCAACTCTAATAACGGCACTTCCACAGCAACCAGCACTAATAATAATGCCAAACGAACCACAGCCAACAGTCAGCAGCAGCCGCAGCCGCCACAGCAGCAGCCACAGCAGCCACAGCCACAGCAGCCGCAGCCACCACAGGCCTTGCCTCGGTATCCTCGTGAAGTACCACCACGATTCCGCCACCAGGAACATAAGCAGCTTCTAAAGAGGGGTCAGCATTTTCCTGTCATAGCAGCAAACCTGGGATCTGCTGTTAAAGTGTTAAGCAGCCAGTCAGAAAGCAGTGCTTTAACAAACCAACAGCCACAAAATAACGGAGAGGTGCAGAGCAGCAAAACCCAGTCAGGTGAGAGAAGGTGCTTCTTACGAGACTTCAGCTGTCATCACTAGCGGTGTAGCAGGTTTATGAATTCATGGCTTTGGGGTAATGTATTTGTATTCATTAGTATCTGGGTAGCAAAATAACGATCTGTACAGGGAGTTATGAATAGGGAGTCTTGAAATGTTGCCTGTAAGGTCACTGCCCATCCTACTTTAAAAATCCTTTTAATCATTCTCCCTCCAGGTTCCACCTATTTTAATAAGCAGCTTAGAGTTAAAATTAATCATGCCACTGTAACTAAAATTGAATACTCCCCTCAAGTTATATTCTAAGCAGTTAGACATATTACTGCATTTAATCCTCAGCAACCCTGTAAGGTGTAAGCTGTTCTTCTCTCCACTTTTCGTTAGAGGAAACTGAGGCACCAAGCCATGAAATAACTTGCCTAGATCACTCAGTAACCCATGTGCCATTAAAAGGCTACCACTCATGAAAGTCATATTCAAGCAGCACATGCATTCAGTTGTTGCCTCAGAGTGGCTTTTCTCAGCTCAGTAATGATTGTGAGGCAGAAAGTACATCTAGTATGTGGTTACAATTTTCTCAAAGCCCCGTGTGTTACAGCATGTTGTTCTAATAGGTTCTAAGGGTTGGTTGCTTTGTCCATTCCCTTTTCAAAATATTTTGAAGCTTCTATCACAGGCCAGATAGAGAATTGAGAATCAAGGTTCCCACACATGGCAACACTAGCATACTGGCAATGAATCAAGTCTCTGGAGCCAAATAGACCTGGTTTTCGTATCCTAGCTCCACCTACATGCTCCATGTATGTGAGTCTCACCCAAGCAGCCCTTTCTACTGTCCCAGGCAGATGTCACTGTCCCTTTCTATGCTCTGTCTATGGAGCAGGAGCTGCTCTACGTATTACGGTATTTCACAGCTAATAAGTAGCAGGGCCTGGACTCAGCAATGTCTGTCTGACTCCAAAGCTGTGCTCATAACAACCATGCTGTGCTTTGGCAACATACTGGCTGTGATGGGTAAGGAGGAAGAGGACAAAAGTGCAATTTTTCTAGCGTAGGTAATTAGAACAGCACATTGTTATTGGAAAGGATAAAACTTGAATTATCATCCTGAGTTAATACTCCCTCCCCTCCAGACAGTTATTACCATGTGAGCTTGGCTAGATCACTCAGCTCACTTGAGCCTCTTTCCTATTCTGTCAGTGTAGGCAGCACTATCCAACCTGTAAGATTGCTCTGAGGATTGAATTAAGCGACATGTTAAAGCAAATAGCTTAGTGCCGAACATTTGGCACTGGATGAATTCTCTCCCCCAAAAGTTGTACAGAGGACCTCCACTTTTCAGAAGAAGAGTCTGCTTTAGACACAGTCCTGATGCTAAACAATTGATAAGTTGGTTTCAAGTTCATCTGGGAAGTCAGATTGGAAGCAGATGTATTGAGTCATCAGCATAATAAGAAATGCAGTTAAAACCTTAAGAGAAGTTATTATACTATAGATACTTGAGTACCTACTGCAAGCTAAGCAATGGTGGTATGGTAATTAAACAGGGAAGTGGGTGGTAAGTTGAGAAAATGATATATGTTGAATATATTATTTTTCAGTTTGGGAAATGAAAGAACAAAGCTGTTTTTGAAATGTAAACAACTGGAGTGTAAGAGTCTTGTTTCTCAAAAAGGGATATGGTTCAAAAAATCCAAAAGCGTTACCGATGCACATTCAGATGACAAGAAGGCCTAAGATGTGGGCATAGGAAGATGTCTTCAAAAGAGTCTGAGAAGCAAAAGTGTCCCACCTGTTCCAAAAGGACTTGACAAGCGCGAACAGCATTCATGTGCAGGGTGGATGGAGTGAGGAGGGTGCAGCTGCCTGACTGCAGCCTGAGTTAGTCCCAACAACTAGAGTGCAGATGTTGAGGACAAGCATTCTGCAGGAGAGCCAGATTTGTGCTTTTGTCTCTGTAAACATTTGTGAATTCCCACCTACCAGCAGATGTCACACATTTACATTAAAATTTCTTTGTGGTGCTACTAGGAATGGTTGTAGAAACTTTAGCCACAGAATAGACCACTGGGTATCTGTGAATCAGGGAAGACTTCTTAAACAGTTAACTTTGTCCCAGCTCCTGAAAGGTTAATATAACAATATAGTGACCAACCCTTAATTTAGCCTGGTGGTTGTGAGGAGCAGTGTTGTGGACAGCAGCACAGCACAAGCAGTGGCCCAGAAACAGGCATTCTGTGTTGCGAACTATCTGCAGTTCAGAATTGTGGGGGTCGATCTGTTTTCATTTTTGTCTATTTGTATTTACATTTGGCTTTTTGTTTGCTGAATAGAGATAGTTAATGGAGTAGGATTGACATTTAAATAACTACATTCAGTACATACATAGAAATGTAGTCAGAGATTTGTGCAATGCTGGATGTGTTTCCCTTTTCCTCATGTAATGCAGTTCTCATTTATTCAGTGCAGTCTGGGAGTAGGAACAGTGCCTATATGAGATTGGGTACTTTATAAATCAGAGGTCGCAAACTAAAATGCCTTCACGAGCTGGCAGGTAAGTGATGTAAAAGGTGAAAGGGAGTGATGGGACCAGGGGTAAATGTACTGATTTTTGTACCCTGCCTGAAATATCTTTACATTCTCATGTCACGTTTCTTAGAACCCTGTGCTAGTCAAACCAAACAACTCTGCAAGCTGAGCTTAAATACTTAGTGGCGGTTTCAGTTGATGCTCTGAGACCTTTTGCAGTTGATTCCTTAGAGCCATGAGGCATCAGGCCCTGCTACTGCCCAAATGACACTGGAATTTGTGGAGGACCAATGCTTAACAGGCTGGCTGCAGTATTGTTCCTATGGGCCAAAGGGCTCCCAACCCACATTTTATCGTCGAGCTTACATGATAAATACAGAGACATTGAACGAATAGAACAGTGAACCTCTGTATGCCATCCACCCAAATCTGTCAGTTGTTACTACTTGACCTATGCACACCCTCCCCCCATCATATAGACATACATGTGTGCTCAAACATTCATTTCTCTTCATCTTAAGTACTTCCACAGGTAATTTTCCTAAGAATAAGGACAGTCTCCTATACAGCCGTGGTACTATGATCACCCTTAAGCAAAAGGGGGACACTCACATTTCTACTGGTTGTCCCAAGAATGTCTTTCTGTTTGTTCACAGTATGGTATCACTTATATAAAATATAAAACACACAAAACAACATAATGTATTGGTTAGTGATGAATTAAAATAGCATTTTGAGAAGTTACCACTTGGTTATGCAGTGGGAAAGGAAGGAGATATACTAGTAATCAGAAGGGTTACACAGCGGTTTCATACTAAAGCGAGTAGTATATTTCTTAAGGTGAGCGGCATGCAGGTGTTTGTATAGGACTCTTTGTGCCCTTTCTTGCTTTAGAACTTTTTTTTAAAGGAGCTCAGGGACATTGAGCTATAATGGTGAAACACCAAGACTTGGGGGAAATATTAATGAAAAAATGTTAACATTAAAATTTCCAGTGATGTTTAAAGATTAAAACACTGTTCATCCACCTGTGCTCTTCACTGTCTTTTCTTTTTTATGTTTTTATTGACTTCAGAGAGAAGAAGGGAGAGGGAGTTAGAAACATTAATGATGAGAGCAAATCATCAATTGGCTGCCTCCTGCACCCCCCCTACTGGAGATCGAGTATGCAACCCAGGCATGTGCCATGTCTGGGAATCGAACCATGACCTCCTGGTTCATAGGCCAGCACTCAACCATTGAGCACACCGGCCAGGCTCACTGTCTTTTCAATGAATGTGGTACATATCCTTGCTGTCCTGTAACTTCCATTTCTCGCCCAACTTGTACCTTCCCCTTGGTCTATGAACATACTCAAGTCTCTATCACTCTTTAAAATAAGTTCCTTTAAACTCCCATTCTCTTGAGACCATTCTAGAATTTCTTTCCTCCACTTTGTCTCAGAGTTCTTGAAGGAGTAGCCTGTACTTGCAATCTACTTCAGTCCTTTGTAATCTGACTCTACTCACTTGACTAATAACATAGCTCTTTCCAAGGTCACTCACTGATCTGTGAATATCAAGTACAGGCTTGATTTTACTTTTAAATGTGTAAAAAACAGACTTTTAATAGTTATTTACATATTTTATTGTTGATCACTTTCTCCTTAAAGCCCTTTCATTTTTCATTGACCAGTTTTCAGGTTTTATTCCTTCCAGTAGCTTTGTTTCAGATCACTCCCATTTTTAGGTTCACGTGTTCCAGTCTGGATGTCTTCAGCTGATTTGAGGCCCCTCATGCTCAACTTGTCCAAAACTGAACTCATTATCTTAGCACATGCCAGTTTCTCCTCCTGATGCCATTGCTCAAAAGTTTGGCATCCCCATTCATCCAATCACCCATGTAGAAATCTTAAAACCATGCTTGACTCCCCTCTTCCTTCTTAAGGTCATGGGTTTGCCATGCCCTGCTGATTGTAACTCCAAATGTCTCAGCTTTTCTCTCTCGTCTGCACTGCTGCCACCATCGACCTGGCTGAGGCACTCGCCTCCGGTCTAGAGCCCCAGCCCCAGAACACCCTTTAGCTGTCCCCTACTTCCCCACCCCAGTTCTCAAACCAGAGCCCAGTCATGGTCCACGTGTTGCATTTAGTTGTGGTATCACCATTGTCTGTAATCTAGAACAGAGGTTGGCCTGTAGCCTGTTGGTCTCCACTCCCAGTTCTTTGCCTGTTGTCTGACTGCTTTCAAGCTACAGTGACAGAGTATTCATTGGCAGAGTAGTTGCCACAGGGAACACCTGGCTGGCAAAACTTAAAATATTTACTGATTGGACTTTTACAGAAGTTTGCCAAACCCTGGACTAGAATGACTGAAAGAAACATTTTGTACTTTCTCATGTAAGTGATGTTCGAAATTATACATCTAAGATTCTTGTATTTCCAATGATACCATTTCATACTTTCTGGAAATATTGTAAAACTTCAAGTATTATTTATTTCTTAAGGTCTTTCCTTTCTGGAGAGATTGAAAGTCTTCAAGGCAGAAAGCACATATTTACCTAAATATGCTAAAAATTTAATAAGAAAAATATATGAATTTTCCTGGCTCTAACTTCATCCTGAATAAATCACTTGACTTATCCGCGGTCTTTGTCCTGCCCCACACGTGCTCGCTGGTGGTCCGGGGCAGGTGCTGTGTGGTGCACTCTTGCATCCTTCCTCAGGGGTGGTGCTCGCGCTGCTCCACTATCGAGGTAATTGTGTGCGAGAGCAGGATGCTGGTGACATTTTGGACTTCAGCTGTTTCTCAGTGAAGTACAGTCACCCAAATCTTAGTTGCCTCAGCAGTGCATTGTATAAACTTTTGTATTTTGCATACACTCAGCAAAACTCTACTGTGCCCTTTGCTCCACCTGTACTGTTTCTTACTCTTTCCTGTAAGAGTTTTACGGTCATCTTCTACTTAATCATGTTTCTATACATGTGTTCTCCAGATCATTTATAATGATGGGTTTTAGCTTCCTTGTCTGTAAGGAACTAGATTGTCTTCTTCCAATTCTGAAATAGTCTGACTGGGAAACGTTTTAGTTGTGATTGCTGAGGAGTCTTATTCTATTACAGCTTGTTAGACTAGTATCTCTATACACACACACACACACACAACACACCCCTACCTCTGCGTTTTCTAGTTAAGCTGCAACGTTTTCCATAAGTAAAAAGGTCCTTGTGAGTCACCCTTGGTAAATGCAATTTTGAGAGTCTTTTAATTTAGTGTTTTTGGAAGTATCAAGTTAAGTTCCAAGTTAAAAAATGAAATTTTATCGAATAATTACTGTCGGCATCTCTCCTTATTTTACTAGAATACATAGCAGAAGGCGAATTTAGACCACCCACCACCTCCAAACGAAGTTGGGACCAGATTCTGAGAGAAATTTTCACTAGCAATTCAAGGTCTATGATAGAGTTAGTTTGCAAAATGTGTATTTTGCTGGCTTTTTTTTTTCTTTTTTTCGCTTTTGATGTATGTTGACATTTTAAAAGCTTTACTTTTTTGGCAAGTAGTCAAGTTTGCCATTTTTAAAATTTCTTTGATTTTATGTATAGAAGTTCTCATTCGCTGATAACTTCATGTTTTCCTCTTTTAACACTTAGATTTATTTGGAAAATTGCCTCATTTTAAAAAACCTTTTTTAAGTATTGTACATTCCTTTTCTCCTATGGATTTAAGAAGCTAACCTTTGGCATGCCTCTGGGTCGCTCTCTGCTCAGTTGAAGTGCTTAGATGCTCTGGCAGGGCAGTGCTATTTAACTCAGGGGATGCAAGTCTCCTGCCCCCTCCCACTTGGCCACTCTTCTTTTTGAGATTTTTAAAAATTCTCACTTGTTTTATATGAATTTTTAATCACTCCCAATCAAGTTACAGATTCTTGTTAGCAATTTCTTATAATTGGATTAAACTTCAAACATTGTTACAGATTCCTGTTGAGAAAATTTCCATACCCATCAAATTGCCTTCAATATGGCATGCAATAAATTCAATCACATGTTACTTGAAGGGTTTTTGTAGCTTTATTCCAGCTTGCTTTATAGTATTTTTGTGACTGCTACAATGAAGCTCTTTTTTTCCATTATATTTTCTTGTTGATTATTCCTGGAATATGGAAAACTATTATTTTTAAAATGTCAATCTTTTCTGTTTCTTTTCTACTATCTTTACCTCATTTTGGGGTCATATTTCATTGGTTAGTATTTCCAGCACAAGACTGTTTAGTGGTGCTGATGACAAATATTCCATCTTTTTCTGGCTACGGGAATGCATCTGATGTTTCATTGATAAATTCCAGGTCCCTCCCTCTATTTTCAACTTGGGTGGTTTTGTCTGATATTCCCAATCTTATATTCTTATTCCTGCTGAATGGATGTGGCAACACACATACACACGCACACGCACACACACATACACCAAAGAGCAAATAATGGCAACAGAAATACTTTTGCTATAGCCGGTAAAGAGATGATGATGGTGGCTTCATTCCTTTAGATTTGGAGAAAAGTGGATGAATTTGGGGCTTGGTGACGTTTGAATTTGCTGTGCACAGGAAGGAAGCAAGGATAAATCTTACCGAGATGAGGAAAATGAGTAAATAAGTGGGATTATTTTTTTCTTTGGGGAGAAGGTACTTCGAGGGGGGGCGGTTGCCGGTTGCCTGTGCTCTAGTGTTGCTTCGAGGACTCAGTGACAAAGTGCCCATGAAGCACATCGGCCGTAGTGCTGAGTGGTGTTGCTGGTAGTTCAGGTGCTGGCATGCTGATTTCTTTTTATCTAGTATGACGGACTGGCTTTTTGATACCCTTAATTTCCTGTGGGTACTGAAAGATGTCAGCTTAAAAAACGGTTCTTGCCCAGCCATTGTGGATCAGTGGTTGAGCGTCAACCTGGTTCACGGTTCAATTCCCAGTCAGGGCTCGATTCCTAGTGGGGGGGGGCATGCAGGAGGCAGCCGATCAATGATTCTCTCTCATCATTTTTTTCTATCTCTCTCCCTCTCTGAAATATATATATATTTTTTATATATATATATATATATATATATATATATATATTAAATGATTCTTAAACAGGGAGTGAAAATCAGTCACTTACGGAACTTTAAAATAAATCTATGTTGAATTATGTATACATTTTTGGTGTCTCTGTAGTAGTACTTTTTTCTGCTACTCTCTCTCGTTCCATCACCTTTTGCTGCTTAACAGTTGTCCTTTGAGAGAAAATGGTGTTAATAGGAACTGATTTTCCTATTAGTAATATCCTAATAGTGAGTTACATTTATTTTCTAGGCCTACAACCCAGTGGTGGGTTCATTAGGAATAGGGCATGACTTGAGCATGTGTGTTAAAAGCACTGCAGCCCGGCTGCCGTGGCTCAGTGGTTGAGCATTGACCTATGAACCAGGAGGTCAGGATTCGTTTCGCTTCCTGGTCAGGGCACATGCCCAGATTGTGAGCTTGATCCCCAGTGTGGGGCGTGCACGAGGCAGCTGATCAATGATTCCCTCTCTCCCTCTCCCTTCCTCTCTCTGAAGTCATTAAAAATATATTTAAAAAATAAATAGCCAAAACCGGTTTGGCTCAGTGGATAGAGCGTCGGCCTGCGGACTCAAAGGTCCCAGGTTCAATTCCGGTCAAGGGCATGCACCTGGGTTGCAGGCACATCCCCAGTGGGAGGTGTGCAGGAGGCAGCTGATCGATGTTTCTCTCTCATCGATGTTTCTAACTCTCTATCTCTCTCCCTTCCTCTCTGTAAAAAATTAATAAAATATATATATTTTTTAAATTAAATAAATAAATAAACCGTTGTTCCAAGAAAGAAAGGCTAGGGAAAGATTTCCTAATATACAGGAGTGGGCAAAAGTAGGTTTTAGAGTTGTGAGTATGTGACACAGTTTATTCTTATATTAGTTATTAATTATTGTATTTGTATTGCAACTGTACATGTACTTTTGTCCATCCCTGCATTTCTAATACATTTCCTTAAGTTTGGCCTGTTCATTTGCCCTTACCCATCTGTATCTCAGACTCTTTTCCCATGTCGGGTCTCTAAGCCTGGGTTGCTTCATACACACTAATGCGTTACTACCACCTCATCCTTCCTCACTTGAAATTCTTCTACTTGCTGATAAGTTAGGAATTAATTCATTTAGCAAATATTTATTGAGTAGCTCTTATGTTCCAGATACTGCTCTAGGCTCTTAGGACAACATTGGTGAGCAAAGTGCAGACCTCATTGCCTGTGTGGAACTGATTGGTGGATGTGATGTAACCATTGCCCTTGTAACCGTACTGCCAAGTATTTAAAAAAAAAAAAAAAAAAAAAAATTAGTTCAATGTCTCTTTTAAAATTAATCTATTTATTTATTTTTAATCCTTACCCAAGGATATTTTTCCATTGATTTTTTATTTTTATTTTTAGAGAGAGTAGAAGAGAGAGGGAAAGAGAGAGAAACATTGATGTGAGAGAAACACATCGATTGGTTGCCTCCTGCACACACCCGGGCCAGGGAGGACAACTAAGGTATGTGCCCTTGATCGGAATCGAACCCAGGATCCTTTGGTCTACAGGCCGACACTCTATCCACTGAGCCAAACCAGCTAGGGCTGTACTGCCAAATATTAATATCTTGTTGATGTTGAGTAGCCCCATACATGTATCATAGCCACATACATGGCTAATCAATTTTTCAAACACTTCATAAACTTTTGTACTTTTATTTTAGATACTAACCACAACGCTTCCGGATCTCATTATGAAAATTCACAGCGGGGACCTGTGTCTTCTTCGAGCAACTCCAGCACAGACTCTAAGGATGCTGTTGTAAACAACTCCCCTGAGAAAGAAGCATGGCCCTTGGTCCCTGGCAGTGATCCAGAGTTGGCTTCAGAATGTATGGATGCTGATTCTGCCTCCAGTACTGAATCAGAAAGAAACATCACTATCATGGCTTCAGGGAGCACAGGTGGTGAGAAAGATGTCCTTCGAAACAGCACTGGACTTGGTTCCCAAAACAAGTTTGTGGTTGGCGGCAGCAGCAATAGTTTGGGTCGTGGAAGTAGTACTGGGCCCTGGGGCTTCTCCCATGGAGCCGTAATAAGCACATGTCAGGTCTCTGTGGATGCTCCTGAAAGCAAGTCAGAAAGTAGCAACAATAGAGTGAATGCTTGGGGCACTGTAAGCTCTTCATCAAATGGAGGGGTAAATCCAAGCACTTTGACTTCAGCTAGCAACCATGGTGCCTGGCCAGTATTAGAGAACAACGGACTTGCCCTAAAAGGGCCTGTAGGGAGTAGTAGTCCTGGCATCAATATTCAGTGCAGTACCATAGGCCAGATGCCTAACAATCAGAGTATTAACTCTAAAGTGGGTGGTTCTTCTACCCATGGTACCTGGGGAAGCCTTCAGGAAACTTGTGAATCCGAAGTAAGTGGTACACAGAAGATTTCATTCAGTGGTCAACCTCAGAATATCACCACTGAAATGACTGGACCAAATAACACTACTAACTTTATGACCTCTAGTTTACCAAACTCCGGTTCAGTACAGAATAATGAGCTGCCCAGTAACTCGGGGGCCTGGCGTGTGAGCACAATGAATCATCCTCAGATACAGGTTCCATCGGTTATGAATGGCACTTCCCTTCCTCACCTTAGCAATGGAGAGTCAAAAAGTGCAGGCTCTTATGGTACTACCTGGGGTGCCTATGGTTCTAACTACTCTGGAGACAAATGTGCAAGCCCCGACGGCCAAGCTGATGGTGACACTGTGAACACAACTCTGATGCAGCCTGGCATGAATGGGCCTGTGGGCACGAACTTTCCAGTCAGCTCAAATAAAGGAGGAGGCCTGTGGGAGTCTGGGGCCACAAATTCCCAGAGTGCATCCTGGGGAAGTGGAAATGGTGCAAACTTGGGAGGAAGTCGAAGAGGATGGGGAACTCCTGCACAAAACACTGGCACTAATGTACCCAGCGTGGAGTGGAGCAAACTGCCTGGCAATCAGCATTCCAGTGACAGTGCAAACGGCAATGGTAAGAAGTTTACAAATGGATGGAATTCTACTGAGGAAGAGGATCAGGGTTCTGCCACATCTCAGACAAATGAGCAAAACAGCATGTGGGCCAAAACAGGAGGTACAGTGGACAGTGAAGGTAGTACAGAGAGCACTGGACGCCTCGAAGACAAAGTAACTGGGGAGACTCAGAGTAGAGACAGAAGAAGAATTGATCAGCACACATTACTCCAAAGCATTGTTAACAGAACTGACTTAGATCCACGTGTCCTATCCAACTCTGGTTGGGGACAGACTCCTATTAAGCAGAATACTGCCTGGGATACTGAAACATCACCTAGAGGGGAAAGAAAGACTGACAATGGGACAGAGGCTTGGGGAAGCTCTGCAACACAGACTTTTAACTCAGGGGCATGTATAGACAAGACTAGCCCTAACAGTAATGATACCTCATCTGTATCGGGGTGGGGAGATCCCAAGCCTGCTCTGAGGTGGGGAGATTCCAAAGGCTCAAACTGCCAGGGGGGGTGGGAAGATGATTCTGCTGCTACAGGAATGGTCAAGAGCAATCAGTGGGGGCATTGCAAAGACGAGAAGTCCATGTGGAATGATTCACAAAAGAACAAACAGGGCTGGGGTGATGGACAAAAGTCAAACCAAGGGTGGTCTGTTTCTGCCAGTGATAACTGGGGAGACACATCAAGGAGTAACCATTGGGGTGAGGCTAATAAGAAATCTAGCTCAGGAGGTAGTGACAGTGACAGGTCTGTTTCTGGTTGGAATGAACTTGGTAAAACTAGTTCTTTTACTTGGGGAAATAATATAAATCCAAATAATTCATCGGGATGGGATGAATCTTCTAAACCTAACTCTTCCCAGGGGTGGGGAGATCCTCCAAAGTCTGGTCAGTCGCTGGGTTGGGGAGATTCGGCAAAGCCAGTCAGCTCTCCAGACTGGAACAAGCAACCAGACATTGTTGGGTCTTGGGGAGTCCCTCCGGCTCCAGGCAAACCCTCTGGTACAGGCTGGCTGGGAGGACCTATTCCAGCCCCAGCAAAAGAAGAAGAACCCACAGGCTGGGAGGAACCATCCCCGGAGTCCATACGGCGCAAAATGGACATTGATGACGGAACCTCAGCGTGGGGAGATCCCAACAAATACAACTATAAGAATGTGAACATGTGGAACAAAAATGTCCCGAATGGCAGCAGCCGCTCAGACCAGCAAGCACAGGTGCACCAGCTGCTGCCGTCTGCAAGTGCCATCTCAACCCCAGAGGCAGGCGGCTCCGGTGAGTTGTTACTTTGTGGAGTCGGATGGTCTTACAAACACTTCAAAGGACTGTGGGCCTTGTTTCAGCTTACTTTGATAAGATGTATTTAACAGTATTTGCTGTGCACACAGAGGCCTGCTTTACTCTAACCCAGAAGCTTATAAGGAAGAAAAGTATAGGTAAGGTGTTCACCATCAGGGAGCAGCTCTGCCTTCGGCAGTTTGGGTGTGAGTCCTGCACACTTTGTTCTCTTAGGAATGCTGCTGAAGGCAGAATTGGAAAGGTGGTGTCAGGTGGGGATGCTGTACACTTATCTCAGTTCTTCTGAGTCAAGCTGCACTTTTTCTTCTATTATTGGAATAAAACATCCTCAGAAATAAAGCAAGTGTTAATGACCATGCTCTAAATACTAGGTACTATGTTTGGCCTTAGCAGGGATTTATCTGAGTAGGCATGAAATCCAAGTCTATTAGATGCATTGTGTATGAGTGTGTGTGCCTGGAACATCTGACAGTGCCTTTCGAGTATATTCCCACTTTCTCTCATAAGGAACTGATTTCTGTCTGCAAATGATCTTGACAGTGACATTTTCATTAGGTGTCATTGGAATGTATTGTCTTAGTTATTAATTGGATGTGGCAATAGGAGTGTTTTCATGAACAAACCATTCAATGCCCAATTTTTATCCTGAGTATAGTTTATTGAATTAATTTAACTAGTTTAATTCTTAGAAGAAACAGCTGGGTATCCAAGGGGGAAGGCTGTTCTGTTGTTTTTTTAACATGTTTATGGCTTTGCCTTTCTTTGCTTTGGACAACTTAATAATATTTCAAAATTTTTAAGAAGCATTGTCCAGCACATAGAAACGTAGGGTGCCTTTTTCCCGAATGATGATGATGAAAGGTTGCATGTATGATAAACATTCTCTACACTCACTGTTACCCAGCATGATCACCTGCTTTAATTCACTAGGTGTAGTTCAGACAGACTTGACTTTTCAGGAATTAAATTTATCTTCTTTAAAGGAGATGACTTGCCATGAATAAGGTTACTCAAAAGAATCTACTCTATACCCAGAGGGCACTTCTGCAGTTAAAGTACAATGACGGGAAATGACTTGTCTTTACGTACTATAGATGCCATTTTTTGCTCATCACAGCATCACTATATAATACATAAATGTGAAGTTCTTCATCTTTTGTTCCCTAAGTATTCCTTATTGCCTCTGATGCCACTGTACCTCCCTATCATGTGCTGATGACTTCTTTTCCCACACTTTCTAAAGGCTGGGGTGAGCCCTGGGGGGAGCCTTCTACTCCAGCCACAACTGTGGATAATGGTACTTCAGCATGGGGTAAACCCATAGACAGTGGTCCCAGCTGGGGGGAACCCATTGCTGTGGCATCCAACACTTCCACGTGGGGCTCCAGCTCTGTTGGTCCACAAGCGTTAAGCAAATCTGGTAAGTTACTGATAACCCCTGGTAGCTCTTTTATAGCAGTGGTCATCTCATTGAATGTAATTAATTGGATCATGTCTGTCATTGTTAAGGTAGCCATGTATCCTCATACTAGATGCCACTCACTATTTGGCTCTTTGAATTTGTAACATAGTTTGTTTTTGTTTTTTGTTTTTTTGTGTTTTTTTTTATTGATTTTCCACAGAGAGGAAGGGAGAGAGATAGAGAGCTAGAAACATCGATGAGAGAGAGACATCGATCAGCTGCCTCCTGCACATCTCCCACTGGAGATGTGCCCGCAACCCAGGTACATGCCCTTGACCGGAATCGAACCTGGGACCTTTCAGTCCGCAGGCCGACGCTCTATCCACTGAGCCAAACCGGTTTTGGCCATAGTTTGCTTTTTATCTTTTTGAATTTTCCTATCTTTTCTCAGTTTCCTTAGAACTGCAACTATTAATGATTTGCATAGACGTCACCAAGTCTAAATTATGTTTTACCAAGTTAGGTTATCTGGAAATAGTCAAGCAGCTGTCAGGCTATCCAGCATGAGAGACGGAATATAATAGTCACAGGGACACATAGACCAACTGTCTGGCACAGGTTCCAGATGATTCCCTGGACATTATACAGAAAATGAGCAAATTTCAGGAGGGACCCAGTATTCAGATGAGCATTGTCATTGTCCCATAGATTGTGTATAGGACGCACCGTAGAAATTCCAAAGGCCGAGGGTATAGACAGGATGCTTTCTGCATGTGACCTGCAATACTTTTGGCCACTCGCCCTGAAAATATATATGAAAATGAACTCTTCTGAGTTTCATCTATCTTCTTTGTCCTGTGTGTTGCCATGCAGATGAAGTGCATGCAAACAAGAATGCCGCTATGGTCCCATGTTGAGGAGCCCTCGGATTTGTAAAAGCATAGAAAACGTTTTTTTAGAACTTTTAATAAGAATAAATTCTTGCTTAATGAAACTTTTAACTCAGTATTGCTATGCAAATTTGGGAAGGGAAATAAAAGTGGGCTTTTTTATTCCCATACCCTGCCCTCTTACTGTATGCTCATCCTACAGAAAAAGTTGTTTTATTAAAGTACGTTTCTCTTTGTATCACAAATCCACAACCAGGACCAAAATCTATGCAAGATGGCTGGTGTGGTGATGATATGCCATTGCCTGGAAATCGCCCCACTGGCTGGGAAGAGGAAGAGGACGTGGAGATTGGAATGTGGAATAGTAATTCATCTCAAGAGCTTAACTCATCTTTAAATTGGCCACCATATACAAAGAAAATGTCATCGAAGGTAAACATTTCAAGGGCAGTGCCCTTGCAACTTTAAATTCCAAAGGTAGTTTACCCACAGAAAGTTAATGTTCTGCCCATTTATGGCAATCAGTATAGTTCAGGCAGTCCCCAACTTAGGCATAGTGTCCTGTATGGGCAGCCACCTAGGAAAATAAGACCACAGGAACTTCCTTTCTCCCCACTGCTACAGCTTGGGATTTCTCTCCTCCTCTCCTCCCACCAGTGCTGCCTGGGACAACCCTTCACCGTAAGGTGTTGCCTGCAGTGGTGAGGAGGAAGAGAAGGGCAAATCTCCATGTTGACTCTTGCCATCGCACTGCCAGTTCATCTCCCATTCCACCTCCTCACCTGGAGTGTCCCGACTTCCCCTGTACCCAGAGTCCTCCTCCTCCTCCTTATCCACTCATTACCTTTGCCCCTTTCCCATCCCAAAAGGGTCTGTGACAAAAATCCCTAGGAATGAGCCGAGCTCACTTTTGCTTTTATATGTGGGCAGATCTTATTCCCAGACCTGGCTGTACATCAGAATCATGTGGGATTTGTCAAAAGTACAGTTTCCTGTATCCCAGGCCTACTGTACTTTGGAAATTGAGCCACGTTATGTGTCCTAGACAAGCTTCCCAGTGTTTATGCTGCAGAGCCAGGCTTGAGAAGCACAGGTGTAGAGCTCTGGTTCTTAAGAGTTGGTGTTGGATGCTGGTGTCTGATTCTCCTGGAGACCATTTTCAAAACACGTGCCCACTCCCCCAGGTGATTCTGATACATCCGCCCCACCCTGCTTGAAACTTCCTTTTTGAGAGACCCTAGGAGTCAAGTATTTTGTAGTACAACTACCTGACTTCCAGGGTCCCTCTCTTTTAATCCTGGGATTCTAAGTCTAGGACCTGCCATTTTCATTAAAAAACTTTTTTATTTGGCTGAATTTGCCCATTGCCTCACCATAAAGCTTATGAAGTGCTTTCCCATATTTCACATGAATCATTTGATCCTTTTAACCTTCTGAGATAGAATATTGATGAATTTCAGACTAGAAAAAGTGGTGACTTGCCCAAAGTTGCATAGCTAATCAGTGACAGAGCAAGGACTTAAGTTTAGATCTTCCAGCTCCAAACCCCGTGTTCTTCCCACTGGACCATGCTGTTTTGTGACTTTGTCTTTCCTTACAGGGTCTGAGTGGCAAAAAAAGGAGAAGGGAAAGGGTGTGTAGCCTTTTTACTCTTTCTCCTTTGTTTCTACTAGTAAAAATCTTTTAGAAAACAACTGCAAACATTTATTTAGCCTCTGCTGTGTGCCAGGTACTGTGCTTGGTGCTGGGGGTTCAAAATACTAATCTACTAGCTGCACCTTCAAGGAGCTCAGAGTCTAATGCGGTCATTAGGAGCTCTCTAAGCAGTGTCAGCTTGACATTGGAACATGCCTGCGGGGGGGGGGGGGGGGGGGGGGAGTGTTTTAAGGAAAATAGTAGCTTGACATGAGCAAAATGTAGATTTTTTTTTTTAGGCGATCTGGCTATGTAGTTAGACTAAGGGCAGATTGTAAAGGGTTTTCAATACCATGCCCAAGAATTTGAACTTTAGTCTGTATAAGTATGGAGTCAATGAAATTGAATAGAAGGTAGCATTGGTTTGACTTTTTAAATTAATTTCTTTAAAGAACTTTAACCAATGATAGGATGAAAGATAAATTGGAAGAGGAAAGACCAGCATTAGGGATCTGAATTGGGAAGCAAGAATGGATACATAGTGGAAGGGACTGATTTGAGAGACATTTGGAATAGGACAGAAGTCCTTGGCAACCAGTTAGTCTTGGGGTGGGAGTAAAAGAGGAAAAGGAATCAAAGACACTTCAGAACCTCACAAAGGGTTAGGTGCTTGCTTCAGAGACCTGCCTTTAGGGGGAAATTAAGCCGTGTTCTGTTCCACAGTCAGAAGGAACAGGTAGTAGCATTGGGGAAGGGAAATTAAGGTAGCAGACTGGGAATGGTCCTGTGAGCTTTACATAAGTGGGAGACGTTGGCCCCTGTGGCTTCCAGTCTCCCTGTCTACCACCCTGCTAACCATGGACCATTCATTCTCTCAACTCACTTTCCAAAGTAGATTCTGTGTGACCCATATCCCAACCAGCCTCCGAAAGCCAACACCAACTAGGAGGAACCCCAGGTTTAACTGCTGCTGGGGATGGTGTATTCTTGGCAACACAAATTAAAATTTTGAAATGTTTTACATATGGAAACGTATTTTTTCAAGTATAGGGCACATAGCATAATTAGATTATGGGATAAGCTGGTTTCTTTGGACTAACCGGAGAACCTGATGACTGTGTTCACTTTGGTTTGGTCTGAGAACTCTCTAAAGCCAAACTATAATTGACCCTTCAGAACACAGTCCGTTTGAAAACTAGAAACTGAGCAGTTCTCTTTTATTCTGAGGCCTATTTTGTGGGTCATGGAGGCCCTTTGCTTCTGTCTTTTCCTTCTGACTGCTTGCCTTCAGGGAGTTCTCTGTACATTACAGCTATACCAGAGGACTGGAGCAAAGGAAGTTGAAAATCCAACAAGTTGATTTAAATTTTTAACAACCCTGTTAAGAGTTGATTGGAGGAGAAATTGGCTAAAAATGAGAGTTGAGAATTGTCTTAGTTTATTAATCCATCACTATACCCAGATAAATAGAAATGGCCATGGCATCTTTCTACTCTTTTATTTTACAAAGGGAATGATGAAGGGTGGAAACAAACAAGAAGAAGCATGGATAAATCCATTTGTTAAACAGTTTTCAAATATCAGTTTTTCGGTAAGTGTGTTCTGTTTTCTTAACAAATTATCTATCTTTGAGTTCTCATGAATAAGCTTGAGGTTAAGTAAAATTGGCCACAGAGCCTTTATTTTTATAGTTTGAGCTAATGAACTGTAGTCACTTATTTAAAAAGGATTTTTTTATTAGGCAGTGAAAAATGAAGTTTTATGATGCAGTTGAATTTCACAAATAATGAAATACCAAGTAAAATTCTTTTTTTTTTTTTTCATTGATAAATTAAGGTCTGCTAACATGCTGCTTTTTCTTAACTTCAGAGAGACTCACCAGAAGAAAATGTGCAGAGCAATAAGATGGACCTTCCTGGAGGTGAGGGGATGGAATGAGTTTGAGTTTGTGTTCATCCCGATGGACATACATGTCTGTGGCATGGTCCTGCCGAAAGTGCACTGGCCTTGGCCACGAGTGGAAGCTGTGCTCCAGGGGCAGAGTCATTGTGCATATATATATATATGTATGTATGTATGTATACTGTGTGTGTATATAATTTATGTTTTTTAATCCTCATCCGAGGATATATCCATTGATGAGAGAGAAAGAGAGAGAGAGAGAGAGAGAGAGAGAGAGAGAAGAGGAAGGGCGGGGGAGAGAGAAATTTCTATGAGAGAGAAACATGGATCAATTGCTTCCAGTATCCACCCCACTGACGGGATCAAACACGAAACCTTTTTGGTGTACAGGATGATGCTCCATCCAACTGAGCCACCCGGGCAAGGTGTGTCGATGTGCCTTTCAAGTGCAAATCACTGTGAAACTAAGGGAGTGATAACATCAGTCTGAAGTATGGGATGAAAAAATTTCAAGCAGGAGAATGACATGATTTGGATTCATGTTTTAGAAAAATAATCTTGGCTGTAGATTGAAGATATCTTAGGCCAGAAAACATTGGCAGCAGAGGACAGACAGAAAGATACTAAACACAGCAAAACCATTAGATATTTGTTGCAATAAAGAGTGGAGAGTTTCTAAGCTCCAAACCAAGATAGTAGGTGTGAAAAATCTAATTCAGTGGAGATGTGGGATTTAGAATCAACAAAAGTTGAACCAGTTTGCTGTGGAGGGTGAGGGTATGGGTTTGGTAAAAGGTGATCCCCAGTGTTCTTGTGTGGGCAATTCAGCAATGGTTGCATTAAGTCTGAGTCTAGGCAGGAGAGGGAAATTACATAGTAACTTGAACAGGGAAAGTTTAATATAAATATAAATTAGTATTGTAATAATGATGGTTTGGCCAATAAGAGGTAAAGAGAAAGAATGTGAGTATTCTACAGAATGTATAGAGAGCAGATATAAGGAGAAATCACTAACCTTGGGCCTAAGGTAGCCTGCCCCACCCGCCTCACCCCAGGGCTGGTATCAAGACTCTTGGACCTGCCCTAGCTGGTTTGGCTCCATGGATACAGTGTCGGCCTGCGGACTGAAAGGTTCCAGGTTTGAGTTCAGTCAAGCTCACATGCCCGGGTTGCAGGCTCGATCCCCAGTAGGGGGCATCCAGGAAGCCGCTGATCAATGATTCTCTCTCATCATTGATGTTTTTCTCTCTCTCTCTCCCTTCCTCTCTGAAATCAATATATATATATATATATATATATTTATTTTTTTTTTTTTTAAAAGGACTCTTGGACATGGCCTTAGCTCAGTGCATGGCAGAGAAGTCACTGAGGTGTCACCCCTGTGGGACTATTGGAAGCCCACCTTCTAGAGGAATTGTCTCCCTGGAGGCACTCTGCTATAAAACTGCCTGGGGCTGCTGGCAGGAGCTGGTAGCCAGTGGTGAGCAGGCATGGCCAGAGCCAGAGCCGGGGTGGGAGGGGGGGGTGTCTTGGGACCAGGAAGCAGCCTTTCCTCCGACTGTGTCTCCCTGCACCTCTGCTGAGAGCTTCAGTGTCTCTGGCAAAGGAAATAATGTGGAAACCAACCGCATTTCTAAAATGTGTCTACTCTAGGAATATTTTTGTTTTGTTAAAAGCTTTTCTTTTCCACTTGCCTGGAATGAAGGTAGGAAGTTTTGTGGTGGTGGCAGTAACATGCCTCAAAGGACAGCAGCTGCAAAGAAATAGATGGGTGAGATTGGAGGACAGAGAAAATATGGAGAATGAGAGCCAGGGAGATGGAGTAAGAGATTTTCAAATCGGTATGACTGGTCCAGTGAAGGAAGGTCTGGGGAAATGTGCTTGGTGTCACCTGTGAGAGGTTATGCTTAAAAGCAGGCAGTTAAAGATGTGGGACTACATGCAGGCATGAAGTCAAAGTGGATGTTTGTATTTGAGGAGCACATGAATGGGAGTGACTGTCGACACCTTGGGAGCAAAACAGTAAGGGAAGCGCATTTGTAGAGAGAGTACACTCAGTTTCTCTGCTTTGACTGAGTCAGCTTTGGCATATCCCCACATTGAAGAAGCAAAGGAAGTGGGCACAACTGTGGAGAGAGGGGCGAGACCAGGGTGGGCATTTGGTGAGGATGTGGAGGCAGACAGCAGTGTCCACCTTTAAAGATTTGTTGAAGTATGATGGTAGCTGGGGGCTAGCTGTTTCAAGCAAAGGTGGTTTTGCAGGATGGGAGTTTCCATGAGAGGAGATCCTATTTGTTGCAAAGAAATCAAAATGAGGAGATTAATGAATGGGTAGAGCAAGACCTGTTTGGCCTCCAGCCTCCCCATCTGCTGGCAGGAGTGAATAGGAGCTGTGGGCACTAGATTGGAAGGCACAAAGCACATAGAAGAGTGCCTGGCAGTTTGTCATGCTACTGTTTTCTTATTGTTACTGGAAACTGTTTATTACAAAATTAACCAGACTAACAATAACCAAAGGTGCCTTAGCCTTCTGTTTTCAAGTTCACTGGTTCAGTAAAATAACAGTGTTTGCCAAGCACAGCTTGGCTTGTGAGGAACACAGGGTTCACTAAAGGCAACTGCGTTTCTTTCCCACGTCCTTGTCCAGGCAGAAGACAGGTCAGTTTGGGAAGGGAGGGTTTTGCTTTCCACTGCAAATTTATCTGAAACCAAATAGATTAATTGTCTTCCTACTGGATAACGTTATTTCCTGCATTTGTTAGGAATGTTACAAGACAAACGAATGGAGATAGATAAACATAGCCTAAATATTGGTGATTACAATCGAACGGTCGGGAAAGGCCCTGGTTCTCGGCCTCAGATGCCCAAAGAGTCTTCCATGGAGCGCAGCCCTTATTTTGATAAGGTGAGCTGTTTCTTGTTTTACCCATGGGGCTAATACACCAAGACACTGAATAGCATGATTTTCTCATTCACTGTTTACAACATTTCATGTAATATAAAGTGTTAAGATCCAGTGCCAAATCCTCTTACTGGATTTGTAGTTCATTGTCTTTTCTATGTCTCAATTTATCACAGGGATTGCATTTGTATTTTCTTCTTAACCCCATAAAATGTGTTTGGTTCTTTTTCTGTGCTCTAGAATTAACACTAATCTGATCTCTTCTGTTTTCTGCCTGTTTCCTGTTGATGCTGGAATGTCATGTGACTTCTGTTCCTGCAATGATTTCTCCCTTCCACTTGTTTGCTTGGCTGGTGTTGCGCATCTTTCTATCTGTCCAATCAGGATGGCATTGTAGCAGATGAATCCCAAAACTTGCAGTTTATGTCCAGTCAGAGCATGAAGCTTCCCCCTTCAAATAGTGCACTACCTAACCAGGCCCTCGGCTCCATAGCAGGGCTGGGTATGCAAAACTTGAATTCTGTTAGACAGGTAAGTCCATGTGTGTATTAGGTTCTCTGTTGAATGATTTGTAGAAGCAATAAGCTCTCTCTTATGTGTAGTTACTGTACTTAAATCAGAAGTACGACGTGGTAATGAGCTGTTGGTCCTGAAGAGCACTGGCTGTTTGTTTTTGTAGAATGGCAATCCCAGTATGTTTGGTGTTGGAAACACAGCAGCACAACCCCGGGGCCTGCAGCAGCCTCCAGCACAACCTCTCAGTTCATCTCAGCCTAATCTCCGTGCTCAAGTGCCTCCTCCATTACTCTCCCCTCAGGTTAATAAATTTCTATGGTATTTCCTTCTCCTCCCTGGAAAAGAACCTTGAATAATTTTATAATTGAGCTAGAGGCCCGGTGCACGAAATTCGTGCAAGAATAGGCCTTCCTTCCCCCGGCTGCCGACCGGCTTCCCTCCACGACCTGGGCTTCCCTCACGCCTGGGCCCCACCCACCCACCGCAGCCTAGGCCTCCCTCTTTGGGGCAATCATGGAGCCTCCCAATTGATCGCTATGCCGGCCAGTGGCCTGGGCCTCCCTCTTCTGGGCGATCATGGGGCAATGGCCGGGCCCCCAACCAATTGCATCACACCTGCCTTGGCTGGCCTGGCACCAGTGGGTGTCATAGCGTGGTCCCGGATGGTCGTTTCGCTGGTAAGCTGTCCAGTCGATTTGCCTATTACACTTTTATTATATAGGGTTAGGTGAATGGTTGATCATCATACATTTTTTTAAATATGTATATTTTACTGATTTGAGAGAGAAACATCGGTCAGCTGCCTCCTGCGTGCCCCACACTGGGGATTGAGCTGCAACCTGGGCATGTGCCCTGACTGGAAATCAAACCTTGACCTGTTCATGGGTCGACACTCAACCACAGAGCCATGTTGGCTGGGCAGTGATAATACTTTTTATTGACATCTTTGAAATGCAGCTAATTCAAAGGATGTAGGGAGGGTGAAGAAAATGAGTCAAAGGTAATTTAAAATTTATCTTATATTTCATAAAACTTCTGAAGGGGGACAATAGCAAAGTACATTTACTGATTTAAAATTCATCTCTCATCTTTTACTTAATTCATGAAAGTATATGCGAATAGTAAATTAGTAAAGCAGAGAAAACAGAAGGTACATAACATGCTCCCCAAAACAATAGTCCATACATTTAATTGCTATGTTGATAATTTAAAATACATTGTACCTGTAGCTAGTTTGCATTATTTTACCCCATTATTAACTTACCATTGTGATCCTCAGGTTCCAGTTTCATTGCTGAAGTATGCACCAAACAACGGTGGCCTGAATCCGCTCTTTGGCCCTCAACAGGTAGCCGTGCTGAACCAGCTCTCCCAACTCAACCAGCTTTCTCAGATCTCCCAGTTACAGGTGCGTGGAGAGCTGGCCTGTCCCGAGGTGTGCATTCAGTTTGTCCCCTGTGGGCTAGACTGCAGGAGGTGGTGCAGGGGGCATACCAGCAGCCATGATTCTCGTGGAGCTTCCAGTGTGTCCGTGGAGGAGATGGTGAGCCCAGTGGGCATGATGCTATGAGAGCAAGCCCAGCCGAGTCGGGGGTGGCGCTGGGGGTAGAGTGATGAGGAAGAATTTTTCTGATGAAGTAGAAGTTTAGATTGAACAGATCTGCTGGAGGCCAGAGTCCAGGAAGAGATTGTGTTCGATTAGGCAGGACTTGTTGGCACCGATCAGATGAAGCCGTGCCTCTGCAGGTCCACGTGCCACGGTCACTGAAGCTTGATCTGTGATGGCATGGCACTGACAGTCTGCACTCTTCCCCGCAGCGATTTTTAGCACAGCAGCAAAGGACGCAGAGTCAGAGAAGCGTGCCTTCTGGGAACCGGCAGCAGCAAGACCAGCAGGTAGGTCCAAGTCTTCCCCTCGCTGTGCTGACCCGCCCCTCACATCACTTCCATTGTAACGAGACTCACAAGGCCTTCCTGAAGACGTAATGCAGTCGGTGTTCACCAAGTCCTCTGTTTGCCCAGAGTTATACCAGCTGGTACAGGGTGACTGTGCACCTTCTGAGGAGAGGGAAGTGGATGAAAAAATGAAGGGGAATATGTGGGTATCTGGAAAGACTTCACAGTTTTTCCCAATTGTTTTGTCGTTTTAAGGGTCGACCTCTTAGTGTGCAGCAGCAAATGATGCAACAGTCCCGCCAACTTGACCCAAACCTGTTGGTGAAGCAGCAGACGCCGCCATCTCAGCAGCAGTCACTCCATCAGCCAGCCATGAAATCTTTCCTTGAAAATGTCCTGCCTCACACTACACCTGAGCTGCAAAAAGGGCCATCTCCAGTAAATGCTTTCAGCAACTTCCCTATAGGTGGGTTTCTCCTTGGCCACACGGTTAGCTGGTGCGTGGAAATCCCCGACCTGGCAGGGCGTTTCCCTCGTGAAGACAACACTGGTCCGTTAGCTGTTCCCTTTTGTGGGTGTAGCCTTCATGCTTCAGGGAACATGCTTCATGCTCTCTCTTCAAGAAAACCACACTGTTTCAAAAACACCACATTCATATTTGAATGGGTTAGAATAAAGATAATATTTCTCTTAAGACCCTCAGGTATTTAATTGTAGGATATGAAGGGAAGTGGGAAGGGCCAGAGAGATAGATACTGAGCAGTGCTGCTTTGGCAAAACAGCTAAGAAACAGTAGCATTGTAGTTTTCAGAAGCTAGAAATTTGACTATTGTCTAGATATTTATACATGATTACTGGGATAACTGTAGGAAATGGGGGTTGCCTTTGTCACATTTCCTGTAGCTTTCCCTTCCCTTTCTCACTATGTCTCCAGACTTGTACTCCCTCTGGAAATGTCAGGCTTGTACCTGTTCCCCTGCCTTAGGTCCCTTTTCTCCTTATGCCTTCGATTCTATTTTGACCCTTGTTTGATCCCATCCTGTTCATTTTCACTTTTATGTCTCTGCCCGGACAATGGTTTCTTGTAATGCAGCTTTGTTGGTTGCTCACCCTGCTGGTCCAGCTGTGGTGAAGATAGTTTGTTTCCTTGCACCTTCTGGGCTGTGGGCAAGGGTGGGGCCTGCTCCGGCTGCTCCTTCGCTCTTGCTGAGCTGACGCAAGATTGGCTCTCCCTGGTATTGCCGTGGGCTCTCAGCGGGGGCCTACGTAGCACTTTGAGTCCTGGGAACTGTTCACTGTCTCTACATTCCCAGCTGTGGTTTCCTTGTCAGTGACCACTGCACGTGGTGACCAGGCAATCCCAGAAACGCAGTGTATGTGGGAGTAGTAAAAGAATGCCACAGGCATGGAGGGGTTTGGGTCTCAGCAAAGGGAAGAGATGCACTGTGTGGCTGCATGCTGGTCATACACACTGGGCCAGTGAGGAGTCACTGTACAGTGGAATCTTGTTTCTCAAACATCTCCCATCTCGAACAATTGGCTTCTCAACCGGACAGCCCTTTCATGCTGATGCCTGTATGATCAGTCACACATCTCTCAGGTGACAAAGGAGAGAATGCACGAATATGAGTCAGGTTACCACTGTTAACATCTCAGGATATTGTGCTGTGAATATTTTTATGTTTTGTTGCTTTTGTTAAATTTTCATTTTTTTACTGTACATTTTTTTGTTAAATATTCATTTACATTTCATGTCCTTTTTGTTTTTAAAGTGTTTATAGATTAAACAGTACAATAGACATGTACAGTACATAAGAAAGGTTAAAACGGGGGTTATTTGGGGATCTGGAATGTATTAATTCAATTTACATTATTTCTAATGGGAAAAAATGATTCAGTTTTCCAACAGCCTTCCGGAACAAAGTAAGTTCCAGAAACAAGGTTCCACTGTATATGGATTTCCTGTCCAGGCTGGCTTCACAGCAAGAGATACTTTTTCCTGATTAAAAAAGTCTGCTTAGCCTATGCAAACACCAGGATGGTTCTCTAAATCAGTCGTGAAAAACTGGAGCCTATTGCCCAGATTTGGCCAGCTGCCTGATTTTGTAAATAACGTTTTATTGGAACATAGCCCTGTTCTTTCATTAACATATTTTCTGTAGCTTTTGTGCTGTAAAAACAGTCTTATAGAAACAGACCTTGTGGCCCCAGAGCCTAAGATGTTTACTCTCTGAACCATTAAAGAATTTGCCGCCCTAACCGGTTTGGCTCAGTGGATAGAGCGTCAGCCTGTGGACTCAAGGGTCCCAGGTTCGATTCTGGTCAAGGGCATGTACCTTGGTTGTGGGCACATCCCCAGTAGGGAGTGTGCAGGAGGCAGCTGATCAATGTTTCTCTCTCATCAATGTTTCTAACTCTCTATCCCTCTCCCTTCCTCTCTGTAAAAATTCAATAAAATATATTTTAAAAAAAAGAAAAAAGAATTTGCCACTCTTGGGTCTAATTGATGGGTCCAGAGAATAACAACTGTAATTTCTCTTTTCAAAAATAGATATGATATTAGAGAATTCGTGTTAAAGTTCTTAAGTCTAGCTGATCTAATATCCTGTGAACTGCCATGAAACCAAAGTATTTAAAACTGTTTGTTTTTAAAACTTTAGAATAACCAGCTGGATATGTGTTAAAGATCTGACTTCATTTTTAATAAGTATCTCAGAGGATTCTGATGTTGACTGTCCCCAGATCACATTTTAAGAAACATTGGAGGAATGGGTCCATTTTCTGACCACAGTACTAAAGATAGACATTTCCATCCTTGTTCCATGAGACTAATCCTGAGATGTCATTGTCAGAGTTGGAGTAAATTGCCCCTTAGAGTATGCGGGTCTGGCCCTGAGGTGCAATTGTTAGAGCACGACAGTTCTTTTGTTTGTTTGTTTGTTTGTTTGTTTGTTTGTTTGTTTATTTAAATACTAGAGGCCCGGTGCACGAAATACATGCACAGGTAGGGTCCCTAAGCCTGGCCGGCAATCAGGGCCAATCGGGGCCTTCGAGCTGCCAGCCAGGGCCTGCCTTCGCTCTGTGCCACCCCCTGGTGGTCCACGCACGTCACGAGCGATCGAACTCCCGGTCAAACTCCCCCTCGGGGACACTTTGCATATTAGCCTTTTATATAGTTAAATATATTTTTATTGATTTCAGAGAGGAAGGGAGCAAGATAAAAATGTCAGTGATGAGAATCACTGATTGACCCCTCCTGCACACCCCACACTGGGGATTGACCCCGCAACCCGGGCATGTGCCCTGACAATCTTTTTTGACTGGTCAGTGACTTGAAAATTATTCAGTTTGCAAGCAAAAGATAGTAACTGAAAGTGATCATATATAATATTTTATGCATGGTACTCTTGGAAAGTAGCTAAAGAGAGATATCTTATTAGAGATAGGCTTATAAACTTTAATATTTGGCCTCTTTAAATTTTTTTTCTTATTCTGCCAAGGAATCCTATATAATAAAAGGGTAACATGCAAATCGACTGAACGGTGGAATGACTGGTCACTATGACATGCACTGACCTCCAGGGGGCAGACGCTCAATGCAGGAGCTGCCTCCTGGTGGTCAGTGCACTCCCACAGGGGGAGCACTGCTCAGCCAGAAGCCAGGCTCATGGCTGGCGAGCACAGCGACAGTGGTGGGAGCCTCTCCCACCTCCGCGCCAGAGCTAAGGAAGTCCGACTGCCGCTTAGGACATCCCCCAAGGGCTTCCGGACTGCTAAAGGGCACAGGCCAGGCTGAGGGGCCTCCCCCTCCCCCTAAGTGTATGAATGTTGTGCACCGGGCCTGTAGTTTAAAAATAATCAAAATTATGTGGAGAAATAGTTTCCTACAGATAATGCGGTTTTATAGTACTAACAGTTTTATGGTTTGAAAACGTATTATTGAGTATCAGAATAACTACATAGGAGTTCTGCGTTGTGCTCTCTGGTAACCTCACTGTGGCTCTTTCTCCCCACACTGTGTCTGCATGACCTTGGCCAGGGACAGTGTCGGTTCCACCTGCCCGGCCTTTGTAATTATGTGGCTGTGCCACATTTGCAGGATTATCTCTATTAAGGAATTCAGGCAAGATTGAAAACATTACTTAGTTTTTCTAGGAAGTGCAAGTTGTACACGAAGAGGAACATGCTATATTTTATAAATTTTTTAATTGTTATTTTATTTTTAAGGCTTGAACTCAAACTTGAATGTAAATATGGATATGAACAGTATTAAAGAGCCACAGTCAAGACTAAGGAAGTGGACTACAGTGGACAGCATTTCTGTGAACACATCTTTGGATCAAAACTCCAGCAAACATGGTATAAAATATATTCTTACCTTAAAAAACAACAACTGTGGAATATTAACTTTAGGCCTTTATTTTAAATACATATTTTTAAAAGTGCTTTATTAATAAATCTTAGTTGAAATTAAAAAAGCAAAATTAACCTTTATAATGTTGTTACACAAAATAGAAATCAGATTATACATTTTTTTAAAAAAAATTATTTCCTTTTTGATGGTCTTTTAGTTTTTTGCAATTGATTTTATTGTTCTAATGTTCTACTTGTTAACATTTACACAATTTAATGTAATGTAGGGTATTAAACACTTCCACCATAATTTGATTTCTAGCATTTTCTTATATATTGACACATTTTCTTGATATATTTTGTTATGTGTAAATCACATAGATTCATTATTCTTTTCACCAGTTAATTACAGTTTTTAAATATTTTCATCTTATTTAATATCCATTCATCTAGCCACTAGTTAATAGACTACCTTCTGCTTTCCCAGGACTGTTCCTGGGATGTATAGGTGCATATGTACATACACAGTTGAGTATGTAAGCAAGTGAAAAAGTCAGAACCCACTGGAGGATTGAACAGGGAATGACAGCGATGGGTATGGCTTTAGAGAGACTCATCACGGGCAGAGTCTGCAAGTTCACCAACTGAATGAGAGAGAACAGTAAAGAGTGTGTGGCACATGAGCCCTGACTGGTGTGTTCAGTGGTTAGAGCGCCGGCCCACGCACCAAAGGGTTGAGGGTTCACTCCCCACCCCTATGGGGGCTTGTGCAGGAGGTGACCAATCAGTGTATCTCTCCCTCTTCCCGCCCCCCTCCTCTCCCCTCCGTCCCTTCCACTCTGACTGAAAAGCAATGGAAAAAAATATCCTCGAGTGAGGATTAACACTCCCCCCCCACCCCCAAAAAAAAAATAGAAGTAGCTAGAAGAGGAAGCCAGAAAAGAAGGGAAGAGAATTGGTGGAATGACCACATCAGGTCAGGGGCAGGTCATGCCCTGGCGAGTGGCATGAGGGCCTGGTGAGGTCCTGCTCTGCTGCCCTCAGTGACTGGCACAGGAATTTGGAGGCTGTGACCTGCCTCCAGGGGAACCTGTGTTTCACCAGAAGCTCCAGCTAGAGCAGCTCAAGTCCATGAACCAGAGCTCCTCCCACCCACGGAAACAAGGCTCGTGGCCAGGTCCTGGCCCTCCTTTCTCACCTTGCCCTCCCATTGCAATAACTTGTGCGTCCTCCCATTAAGTGATTGAAGCTGGAAACTTAGAGATGTTCGCTTTGTAGTCCATGTCCATTGAGATAATTTACATATCTACAACGTTTTCTAAAGTACGATTCAGTGGCTTTCAGTGTATTCTCAGTACTGCATGCGTCACCACAATCCATTTCTGAACGTTTTCTTGACCCCAGAAGAGCCTCTCAGGTGTCACTCTTCCCGCCTCCACTTGTCCATCTCTCCTAGCCATTAGCAAAAGCTCATCCTGTGCGCGTACACTCGTCTCTACTGCACACTTGCTGTGAGTGGTAGCAGGTACTGTCTGGTCTTTGTGAGTAGCATTTTGGCTTAGCACAGTGCTTGCCAGGCTCACTCGTGTTGCAGCATGCCGAAGTGCTTCATTCCTCCTTCCTTCCTTCAGCAGTCGACCACTGTTTGGGTCCGGGAGATATTCTTGAGCTCTTCCTTGCTCCCACCGCCACATCCAGTCCACCTGTGACGAGTGCCCCTTCCACTGTCTCCCGACGTCAGCCCACTTCCCTGCACACCTGCCTTGCGGGGTCCCGAAACATAGTCCCGGTCTCACTTCTCTTAAAACGCTTCAAGGCGAGGTCCTCCTTGCTGTGTCCGACAGAGTCCTGTGTGAGCATGCTGCCCTCGTGCCTTCCAGGACGGCTGGCCTACAGCGGTGAGGCCTGGGCCACCTTCGATTCCAGACGTTTAGAACAGCAGGCTCAGCATCCCTCCCTTTGAGATCAGGCCCCATCCTCCATGTTGCTCACAAAATGGTCTTTCAGTTCTCAGACTGCTGCTCCGTTCCTCTCCTCAGGTCCTTACAGGCTGCACCTGCACCTAGAATCCCACCCCAACCTTCTGCATGAGGGCTCAGCCCTTCCTCGCCTAATGCCCTGTCCTTCCATCGCTGTTCACTTAGTCACCTCTTTGTGAGAATCCACTGTCATTAAGGGCAAGGACTCCATCTCACTCAGCTTTCTGTGACCAGCAACTGGCCTGTCCTAATGAGAAAACGCTGTTTGCCACTGTGTAAAGCATTACTCATTCTAAAATGAGCTCAGGGATGGGCATGGAGGATAGATCTCAACACAGAGGGTCATTCCTAAATGTTAGCTGCGCTTTGATGGGATTTCACACTCGTGGTAACAGATACCTTTACCAGTGCCACGTAGTCCCCAGGGTGGAGTCTAGGGGAGAAATGTAAATGTCCTGGTGGCAAAGATCTTCACTGTCTCCTTCCCTAGACATTCTTGGGTTCCTGCTCTTTGCCACTCAGGATTTTTTTTGGAGAGCAGGGGGTGTTGATAGAAATAAATATATTTTTTTTAATTTAAATTCTTTATCGTTTAAAGTATTACATAAGTCTTCTTTTTCCCCCATCGACCTCTCCCCAGCTGCTCCCAACCCCCAGGACGTGCCCTTACCCCCCTACTTCTGTGTCCATGGGTTATGCTTATATGCATGCATACAAGTCCTTTGGTTGATCTCTTACCCCCTCTTCCCCTGCCTTCCCTCTTAGGTTGGATGGTCTGTTCCATGCTTCTATGACTCTGGCTCTATTTTTGTTCATTATATCCCACAAATGAGTGAGATCATATGATATTTATCTTTCTCTGACTGGCTTATTTCGCTTAGCATAATGCTTTCCAGGTCCTTCCATGCTGTTGCAAATGGTAGGAGTTCCTTCTTTTTACCACAGCGTAGAATTCCATTGTGTAGATGTACCACGGTTTTGTAATCTACTCATCTGCTGATGGGCATTAGGCTGTTTCCAGATCTTAGCTATTGTAAATTGTGCTATGAACATAGGGGTGCATATGTCCTTTCTGATGGGTCTTTCTGATTTCTTGGGATATATTCCTAGAAGTAGGATAACTGAGTCAAATGGGAGTTCCATTTTAAATTTTTAGAGGAAACTCCATACAGTTTTCCACAGTGGCTGCACCAGTCTGCTTTCCCACCAGCAGTGCACGAGGGTTCCTTTTCCTGCACATCCTTGCCAGCACTTGTCATTTGTTGATGATATCAGGACGTTCTTAACTGCAGCTCTTTCTTCCCCCAGTACCTCTCATTCACCCCCAGCAGGAACCCCACAAAGGGTGCACTGTGCTTGTTCTCAGTTCAGGCCGCAGTACAAGTGTCTTCATGACTTGGCAGTAATTTTGTACTCTTATCCCGGTCTGTCACTCACGCCCTTCTTGGGATGACATGAACTGTGGTGGTATCAGCTCCCAGCCGTGCATCTTCACACACCGCAGAGCACAGGACCGACCTTGGTCATGTATTTTGCTCCCATCTCATGGTCATATTTCTCCTTATAGGTGCTATTTCAAGTGGTTTCAGGCTGGAAGAGTCTCCGTTTGTTCCTTATGACTTCATGAACAGCAGTACTTCGCCAGCCAGCCCTCCAGGCTCAGTGGGAGATGGCTGGCCACGTGCCAAATCGCCCAATGGCTCTAGCAGTGTTAACTGGCCACCAGGTAAGATGCCAGCAGCTTCTGTCATGACTGGGTAATGGTTTAGCCCAGTTCTGGCTGTTGGGCTGAGTGCTCAGGATACAAATGAATCTGCCCTGTGGCCAGTAGTGCCTTCCGCTCCAGCAGTGAGCGTGGGACTGTCCGCCACTGGCACTCAGGCCCCGTCTCCACCTGTGCCAGGGAGCCTCCTGGGCAGCATCTCAGCTGTGCCGCAGAGTAGGCAGAATCGCTCCCGTGGCCTGCACCGCCTGCTCGGTTGCTGTGGCCTTGTGCCTGGTAATAGAGCACTGTAGGATGTTACTGTTGGAGGTATACAAACCCAGAGCATTGGGTCCTGTTGTAAAAACCTGCAAGTTATTCATAAATAACAGCCTATGTTCATCTCATTTTGTTATCGAATCAAAATACTTGCAAATTACATAGGTTTTAGGAGTAAAAATTTTACATTATTTAGTAATGGATTTTAAAATGATGATTAAGCCTGAACTAATTTAAAGTTTTCATTTCCAGAATTCCGCCCTGGTGAACCATGGAAAGGTTATCCAAACATTGACCCAGAAACTGACCCTTACGTCACTCCTGGCAGTGTCATAAACAATCTTTCAATTAACACTGTGCGGGAAGTTGACCACCTCAGGGACAGGAACAGTGGTACGTAGGCGGGTACACTTCTGTTTCTGGACAGCATGGTGTAAGGGTGGCTCAGAGTAGGTGTGAGGCCTCAGCAGCAACGTCACCAGCACATCTCAGCCCCTGACGCCCAGGAAACCGGGCAGTGGGAGCAGAAGGGCCTCTTGTCCCGTAGGCGACTCCTCAGCACTTTAAGTGAGGAGGATTCATTCTCACTTGATACAGTAAACACACATTGAAGTTAACAGAGGACCAATAACTGGTCGCCTTCCGGTCATTGTATTAGCAGCTGCAGGCTGTTGCCTCCTTTACACTGTTGTGGTTATTAAGAAATGGGTGTTTTTTGTAAAAGGTGTGTTTTTGTTATTATTTATTTATACACTGGATATTAAAGACTGTCATCTGGAAAAGCAATTTGACTGTCTCTCAAAGAGTGGAAATAATACCAATTTTAAGGATCCCTATAGTCCAGATGCACTTTTTAATGGGTTATCAAATAAAATCATCCTACTACGTACACGTGGTTATATTTACTGTATTTTGTGGGTGCACCGGAAGGAAGGAGAAGGAAATGAAAGTATTTTCTGTTCTTGTAACATTTATCCTTCCATCTGCCCCTTTAAACAATTTTTAATAAAGATGCCAGTCTGCATCTTACATTAGACGTGTCATCGGCGAGCAGGTGTTTGCTATATCACAGTGGTGAGGAGTCGTCCTTCCAGCACAGTTGGGCTGACAGCTCTGCAGAAGTAGGGAGAGCCACTACCTTCCCAGGGGAAGGAGTAGGGACAGCCGCACGGGAACCTCATGTCCTGGTGGCTCATGGGAGACATGCCCGCAGAGATGGTGGCTTCTGATCTGTGGGAGATTCTGAAAGTCGGGGGGAGGAGGGAGGGTTAGTTTTGATATCAAGAGAAACCACTGAAAGTTTTGAGTGGAAGAGTCAACCTTTATTCAAGGTGGGTGAGCAGTTGCATTGGAGTGGGAGATCCAGCAGAAGCTGTTAGAGCGATCAGATAATGGTCAGTCTGGAGCTAAACTAGAGAAAATGGTCATGGGCTAGGTTTCGGAGACTGAATCTGGGGCACGGTGGAGGAGGAGAAAGGCCTGACCAGGCCGAGCTGTCCAGTGAGACAGCTGTCAGCATGCTGTTTGGAGGGCGAGAAAGAAGGTGCAGCCTTGGGTAGCGTCTGTGAGCCTGAGCATGCCTGTCCTTTCTTGAGACGGCTGTGAAGTGGCGGTTTTGCTGGGCGCTTTTGCTTATTCTAAGGCACCGTGTCGCTTACTCTGGGAATGACTAATTGGGCTCTTCCCCCACATAGGGTCATCCTCATCCTTGAACACCACGCTGCCTTCAACTAGTGCCTGGTCATCCATTCGTGCCTCCAACTACAACGTTCCCCTCAGCAGTACAGCACAAAGCACTTCAGGTGGGCGGGGCGGGGAGTGGGCCCTCTCCCCTCTCTGCTGAGGTCACGCTCTCAGCAAGCTCTCCACTCTGGTGGAGCAGTGCTGTCTGTTGACCGCACACCCGCTTCTGTGAGGCCGCAGCCAGGAAACTAGCTTTCTCTCTCTCTCTCTCTCTCTCTCTCTCTCTCTCTCTCATATATTTTTATTGCTTTCAGAGAGGAAGGAAGAGGGAGAGATAGAAACATCAATGATGAGAGAGAATCATTGATCGGCTGCCTGCGGGGTCAGGTTTGGAGGTGAAGGAGCACTTTCTTGGCTTGTTGTTTTCTTGGGCAGTTTGGTTAGGTTTAGGGGTTTTTAATAGAGTCTCACTTTGTTTGATTTGGTTTCAGCGGGAGAGTGGATGTTATTATTTAAATTTGATCTTTTCTAAAAGCAATATCTCCCCCCTCCCACTTTTTGTTCCCTTTGAGTAGCCAGAAATAGCGATTCCAAATTGACGTGGTCTCCGGGGTCAGTCACAAACACCTCTCTGGCCCATGAGCTGTGGAAGGTCCCTTTGCCACCTAAAAACATCACTGCTCCATCCCGCCCGCCTCCGGGGCTCACTGGTCAGAAGCCTCCCTTGTCTACGTGGGATAATTCTCCTCTGCGTGTAGGTGGAGGATGGGGAAATTCTGACGCCAGGTATACCCCAGGTAAGATGAAGTGCCGAGCACTCGCCAGCACGCAGGCTGGTGTGACGGGGGCAGTGTCCTCTGTCAAGGGGGCTAGAACTAGAACAGCGTGTGGCTCCTGCACGCTCTTCTCGGTCTCCCCGTCACCCGGTTCACCTAAGAACACTTGGCAGACAGTGGTGAGTGAGGGGAATGGGGCTCCTTTCTTTGAGAAGTTCCTCACTTGCTCCTCTTAAATGTGTGCTAACTTCTCGCTCCTGACCAGCCTTCAGAGCACACCACATGTGGCACACAGAGCAGAAGCCGCCACAGTAGGGTTGGGAAAGCCTGGCCTTAATGTAGGGACTCATAAAATGTATTGCAGGGTTTTTGTTTTTTTAATTTATTTATTTTTTTTTGATCGATAGAGAGGAAGGGAGAGGGATAGAAACATTGATCGGCTGCCTCCTGCACAACTCCCACTAGGGATGGAGCCCACAACCCAGGCAGGTGCCCCCGCCGGGAATGGAACTGTGACCTCCTGGTTCATAGGTCAGTGCTCAACCACTGAGTCACGCCAGCTGGGCTAACCAGAGACATTTGAGAGGAACGGGTGCTGCTAGTCAGACAGAGCCAGCGGGCATAAAGCAGACTGTCTCAGGAAAGGGGCACAGGGCTCCTGCTCCTGCTCCTGCACATGACCAGCACTGCACTGCCCGGCTCCCCAGCACACAGCCCCGGGTGAACTCCGAGCTGTCTGCCGGTTCTTACCTCGTTATGCCCTGCCCCTGGACTGTACCAAACTTTGTCATCTCCAGGCTGAAAATGGTAATATCTCAATAATTTCTGATTCTTAGACAGGTGATTGGCTGAAATAAAACTTAGAGCGTTTCCTTTGGGAGAAGTTTTGATTACATGAAAAGAATACTTGAGTCTGTTTTAAGCTACTAAATGCAAATTAATATAATGGGTGTTGTGTGTACATTGTTCTTTCTGGCCACAGCCACCTGGGGGGCAGCTGCTGTAAGTGGCTGGTGTATAGTGAGGGGATGCCTGAGAGCCTGCTCTAAGGAGGCTTGGTGGAGTTGAGTGCGATCAGGAAGCCAAGCAAAGCAGAGGGAGCAGCATAAGGCTCAGACCTGGGGGCGCACTGGGGCTCCCTATTGGACTCAGAAGGTTCCAAGAGCCGTGTGCAGGGAGAAGTGGGTGGAGCTACCTCCCGAGCTGTACGGAGTGTCTGTGAGGCACCTGGGAGCAGTTGTAAACTGGGCTGACTTGATCACATCTTCAAGGTCTGCTGCTGGGAGAGAGCAGAAAGCAGTGGCATGCTCCCATGGTGACCCAGACAAACACGGGGCTGTCTGCTCAATTGCCAGCTCGAGTGCCCCTCAGAGGGGGACACTGGAGAGGCCTTCCCCACGTGGTAGTCTTTTGAGATAGATTTAGCTTCATAAATGAAAATATCCCAAAGGGAGGCCTTCTTTGTGCCTCACTAGCCAGGAGCCCCGTGACCCCCACGGATAATGATGGGACTGGGATGTGCTTGTCCTGAGTTATCACTCCAGCCACAGTCTCAGGAAACTGACTTGTCCTCTTTCTTCCTTGTTCAGGGTCCAGCTGGGGTGAGAGCAGCTCAGGGAGAATAACAAATTGGCTTGTTCTAAAAAACCTTACACCTCAGGTAAGGGCACGGGCACTGGTGTGCGGACGCGCGGGGGCCTGGGAGAGGAGGTCTCCGGCTTCTTACGTGGAGGAGAGGGCTGCCGGGCCTGAACGGAGGCAGGGCTGGCAGAGGAGACGGCTTCAGGTCCCAGGCGGGCTGCGGGCTGGTGCAGCCCTTCTGCCTTGGGAAATGTGCCGATTCCCTGGTCTTAGCCCAAGACGGGCAGTGATGTGGGCTAGGACCAGGGCTGGGCAGTTCACCAGGCCAGCAGATGAGCTTGGTGCACTTGGAGAGCCCTGATCTGCCCTGTTCAGTGAGGCCATGTTCTTAGTTTCTGGGCCACCCCCCTTGGAGGCTGATGTTAGATCCCGCCGTCATCCCACAGGGAGCAGGGCCTTGATGGGTCCTGCCTCAGGGCAGGGGAGAGAAGACTGGAAGCCACAGCAGGGCAGTGGCTAAGGAATTGGGGACCTGGGGAATGTCCCGGGGTCCAGAGGCCACAGGGGTATGGCTCTGGGCCCAGTGGAGATGGGGAGGGGGCACCGCACCCCACCTCAGCGGTGAGTCCCAGGGGAAAGTAGCACCAGGAGTGAAACATCTCAGGCGAGAGGGAGGACGAGAGTCCCATCCCGGGACAGCTTCCCTGGTGTCCTCGCGCCACGCGACGCAGCTAACTGGCACTCGCACTGTCTCCTAGATCGACGGCTCGACTCTGCGCACCCTGTGCATGCAGCATGGCCCCCTGATAACATTCCACCTGAACCTCCCGCACGGAAACGCTTTGGTCCGCTACAGCTCGAAGGAAGAGGTAGTGAAGGCACAGAAGTCTCTGCACATGTAAGTTGGCTGCTCTGTGCACCACCCAGGAGCCCTCCCGCCTGGAGAGCTTGGGGCGAGAGCACACCTCCCTCAGCGCCTGGTCTGGTGGCCCCAGAACATCCCCGGCACTGCGGCCCTGTGGGATGGTTTTGCAGGCACGTGCTCATGCAGGGAGGCGGGAGGGTGTGCTGGGTGCCTGGTGTGTCCTAGACACGCTGGTGCCACCCCCTCTTGAATCCCTGGGAGCCCCCGGTGGCTGGGTCCTCACGTGTGCTTCTCCCTCCCCAGGTGTGTGCTGGGGAACACTACTATTCTCGCTGAGTTTGCCAGTGAAGAGGAGATCAGTCGTTTCTTTGCACAAAGTCAGTCTCTGACCCCTTCCCCTAGCTGGCAGTCCCTCGGGTCCAGCCAGAACCGGCTGGGCTCCCTCGACTGTTCCCACCCGTTCTCCAGCCGGACTGATCTCAGTCACTGGAATGGTGCTGGGCTGGCGGGGACTAACTGTGGAGACCTCCATGGCACTTCCCTCTGGGGGACCCCCCACTATTCCACAAGCCTGTGGGGCCCTCCAAGCAGCAGTGACCCCCGAGGAATGAGCAGCCCATCCCCCATCAATGCTTTTCTTTCTGTTGACCACCTCGGTGGGGGTGGAGAGTCCATGTGACAGGTAGAGGTAGACTCATGACCGTGACCGCAACCTCAAGATGCAAAGGAAAGGGGCACTAAGTTGAGCTCGCCGCCTGCAGCCGGGGCGCCTGTGGGAACAGCTCTTCTCTGCACATTTTCCACTTTGTTTTCCCCGAAACATATCAGTTGAATACTTGAATCATGCAGGCCAATACTATAATGTGAAGGTGTCTCTCGTTACACTCCCACTGGCGCCATACGTGCTGACCGCGTAGTGAGCTCACCTGTGCGAATTCATCATGTTTAGCCTTTGGGTTCTTTTTTTTTTTTTTTTTTTTTTTTTTTTACCCCTATTCCCACACCCCCACCCTTATTTTTTTTTTTTTTCCAAAACCATTGTTTGGGCTGATAACGTATGAGCTTTTACCTTTGCACTGAATGATGTTCTCTCCGTCTAATCGGCAATATGGGGGGGCAGCTGTTCCGTGTGATGTTTACTCAAGGATGTCCTTAAGGTGTGCGCTCTCCACTATGCCTTGACGTCCGCTACCTTACTGTGTGTCGTGGAGTTGGAGATCACGTTATGATGCTGACTTAGGACGATAATGAAAGTGTTGCACCCGTTTCTTCATGTTCTAAAACTAAAGAATTTCGCTCTGCAGTTTGAAAAACTGTGGCCACAGCTGTGACTTGCAGCCCGCCTGCACCGGGGGGGCCCTGCACTTTGAATGGGCTTTCCATTTTCTTTTGAAGGCTCTCACGTTGACCTTCTTGTTTACAGATTTTTTTGTTTGTTTTTTGAGAAAAAAAAAATGTTTACTCTTCCATCATTAAAAAAAAAATTTTAAAAGACAAAAAAAAAGAGGAGGATTTAAAAGATGCTTTCTATCTCTGGGAAAAGGAGCAGCATTTGGCCATGTTCTTGTTTTCTATTCCTGTCCTAAATCAAAGAGCATGGTTCTCAGGAAAACCGGGTCCCCAGTCAAACAAAAACAAAACCTTGTAGTTTCTTATAGGAAAAAAGGAAACCCCCAAGTTTTAGCACTGATACTATGTATTGCTCTGTTAAAGAATTTTCTCTGCCAAAAAAAAAAAGAAAAAACAAAAAAACGCTTCAAGCTGGAGTTTGACGTTCTGCTTCAGATGCTGTCTTTTTATTAGTGTGATGATGGTTTGCTAATGATCAGTAGGGAATCATTTTTGTAATTCCATCAAGTGGCTCTGTGTCTGCTGTCGTGACTGTGTTATGTCTAATGTTGTACCTTAAAGCCGAAATCAGTAACTATGCATCCTGTAAGCACGGTTTTGGGCTTACAGAGTCGTTCATTGTAGAAAGGAAATTTTAAATGTTGTTGCAAACTAACGAGTTACACCATTTTTACAGTTTCTTTCTCTCCTCCCCCCTTTTTTGCCCACAAATGGTATTATAATGCTTGCTTAGTCAAAGGAGAGACTAAACAAGGGTAAAAATTTTAACACACAGAATTTGCCATCATTTCATTGCCTTGATTCTAACTGTTTGTGTCCTATGATGCAAAAGAAGTCAGTGGCTTTTAACTGTTTACAAATAGAATGTGATTGTAAAATGTACAGTTTGGTTGTGTTTAATTATGAAATTTCTTCAGATATAATAAACCATGACTTTTTGGCTGCTCAACATCAACTGTCTCTTTTTTGTGAATTTATTTGTACGCTCTTTTTTATAATGAAAGTTTTCAAGTTGCTATGTATGAGGGTTCTCATAGAGCAACCGATTAAAAATATAAGCAAATATTGGAACATTTTAACTGAACTTATCCACAATCTCACCCTGAAATAATGTGAGAACAATGGGAGAGAGTAGCTGGCTCCCGCCTGCCCTCCGCGCCTGTGGGACCTGTTGCTCAGCGCTCCTGTGACTCATCTTCCCTGCCATCCGTGCCCATCGCAGGCCTCAGCAGACACGAGGAGCAAGAGGCTCACTGCCCAGCAGTGTCTAGTGTTAAGCTCAGACCTCTGTTACCGAGCAGGAGCCGCCGGACTGGCCCCCTCCCGCTCCAGCGGGCTCCGGCGGCCTGTGCTCGCAGCGCCAGGCTTCACTGCGGCCACTTGCCAGGTGTAAGCCGTGTTCCGTGCATTCGATGTGTATTGACTTCCACACTGGTTTTTCCAAAAACCAAAGGTAGCTTTGAAAAACCACGTCTGGAAATGTTTGGGACGTCACGCTAATTGACCTTTGGGGCTTTGAGTAGTATATAATTGACTTCATAACTGCGTTAATTGTATTGTTCAAGTGTTTGGGAGTTTTTTGCGCTTGTTATGTGGAAATAAAGTGTTTGATTAAAAAAATTAGCAAGTGGTTGATTTTTGCTTGGTCCTTCAATAATACAGCGCTGCTCCCTAAGACACCGCGCCTCCCCGAAGCCCACTTTCGTCTCTCCCACCTGCCCCTTCATCCCGCTGGGAGTCTGACATTCCCCGGGGTCCTGGTGCAGGTCACTGACCGCCCGCAGGAGCCCAGCTCCCCGTCCACATGTAGGCCAGAGCACGGCCAGTCATTTCCGAAGGTGGCTCATGGTGCTCCCGCCGCCCGAGGTGCTCCTGCTGCTGTGCTGGGGCCCGTGCGGGGCTGACACTGCCTCACCCTCCCAGACGTTCCCGCTGTGTTCCTGTCCCCCAGGTACCTCCGCCCCTTGCTGCTCCCGTTGCCACAAGTGTCTTCCTGTCCCAGCAGGACCTCTAGGTCCTGTGCCAGGTGACAAGGAAGCTCCTGCTCAGATGTGTGGTCACTGGTCAGACACATGGTAGTTGCTCAGTAGGGGAAGGAAATAAACTATTACCTGTTGACACTTGTGGACCAAAGATGTGGGTGAGCCAGGGAAGGTGGAGGTGAAGTTCTTGACAGCAGGACAGATTTCGATCCAGACAGGAGTACAAACTGCGGTTTTATCGAGCAGCTGGCTGTAGGTCCAGCTGTATGCTCCACCATTGGCACGTGACTGTTCCCCTCTTCTCCAAGGTTTAGGTCTTGCCCTGGGGAGCCTTCATTCTCAGATGTGAGCGGCGGGGCCCCGGCCAGGGACCTCCCAGCAGGCACTGGGGAAGCCAGAGGGGAGGGACAGTCATGGTGCTAGGCTTACACACCAGGTGCGCCTACACGGTTCCCGCCTCACAACTGGGTGCCCCAGCGGCCTGGACTGGGAACTACTGTAGAGCAGTGTTTCTCAAATTGTGTGGCCCCCAAGGCTCGGGGCTGCGGGTGAACCTCCCGGGGGATCTGGGCCAGAACTTTAAGCTTTGCGTTTACAGCTGAGTATGTTGCATTCTGCTCTCTCACATCTGTTTTCATCCAAAACTAATGTTTGAACCAGCCAGTGAGACTCTTCAGAAAGCGGGGGCGGCACAGGGCCAGCTGTGTGGACGCTCACGTCCCGAGGAGCAGAGAACTCCAGGGGCCTCTGCTCGCGCACGGCTCGGATCCACGGCCCTGTCCTGGCTGGCGGCCCACTGGTAAGGAGACCCCTGACCTGCCTGGAGAGAGGACTCAACTTTGGGCAGCTGTGTCCACAGTCCATCCCCGAGGGGGCCGACTTCAAGTGATGACAGGACCTAAACAGTCCAGGGCCTGATGCCAACTCACAGGCCCCCGCGACAGCATCACTGAACCCCCTGGTTTTTCATTGATTTCATGGTTTTTAAAGTCAACTTCGTTTATTGACCAAGTTGAGTGTGTACAGAAAATCAGTGCTGTTTGCCATAAACTAAAAGGAACTATATAACAGAACCAGAACCCAAACTGCGTTCCATTCCCGGTGGAGGCGTCTGTCAAAGTGGGAGGGGAGGGGAGATGGTAGGGGAGGGGAAGGTGCCAGACACCCGACTGCTGCAGGGAAAAGCCTTCTTTGCTTGTGACTCAGTGTCCCTTCTTGAACTGAAAAGCCTGTCAGGTCCCCCCACTCCTGGGGCCAGGACCCACACTTTAGAATGGCTCCTCCAGAGACTCGAGGTGCATGCAGGGGTGGGGGTCGCCTCCGAAATGGGTCCTGCTGTGAGGCTCGGCTCAGCATCCCACGGAAGCACCCTCTGGCCTCGGCTCCTGTCTCCACAGAGCAGCACTGGTGACCATGCCCCCCACGACCACCCGAGCAGCTGGGGAGCCAGGTGCCCCCCGAGGTGGGGCATCAGAGCAGGCCCTCGGCGAGGAGCAGCGCGGCCTGGAGACCACAGACCCAGGTGTCTGCCCTGCAAGCCCGGGGCCAGTGAGGGGGCAGAGGTGGGGGCAGTGCCGCCTGCCAGGGTCGCCTGGGGGCTTCAGGGAAGCACCCGAGCTCCTGCCACCACAGAGGCACTGCCGGGCACCAGCACATGGTGACCTGAATTCCTTATAGCTCAGGTTATAGCTCTGCCGTCTTCCGGCAGCGGGAGGACCGGATCCCCTCACCCAGGCCGCTGCCCTTCCTCACTCCTCTGCCACCAAGCCCCACCGTCCCCAAATAGTCTCTCTCCACCAGGGGCACCTGGTCCCGTCCCAGGGGACAGGTGGCAGTGCCTGGAGCTGCTCTTGGCTGTCACAAGGAGGGGAAGCAGGGCTGCTCCTGGAACCTCGCGTGGAGAGGCCAGGAAGCTGCTAGCGGCCTCGGCGCACAGGCAGCCTCAGCTCCACGGCCGGTTCACAGCCTCCCTCACGCAGAGGGTCCGAGCACACCCTCCTGCAGAGCGAGGCTGCGCCCTCGCCTGCAGGTCGCCCCGCCGCCAGCCCCTCAGGGCCCGCAGCTGTCCGCCAGAGACGCCCCAGCGTCCAGCATCCCCGTCTACGATTCAAAAAGCCAAGCAGTGCGGTGGCCAGAGGCTGTGGTCAGTGTCTGCAAACCCGCTGAGGTCCTTCCCGGTCTGCTCCCCGCGGGGGTGGGGGTAGGGGTGGTCCCGTCCCCCTGGATGTTGTGTGAGACGCAGGGAGAACAGTGCGGGTGGCTTCCTCACTGCGGCCACCACCGCGACAGAGGCGTGAGAGGCTAGCCCGAGCGTGGGGGAGGGCGGGGGGCCGCTCCGCAGAGGCAGCGCCAGGTCCAGTGGCCACTGTGGCCAGCGAGCGTGTGCACGGGCCGGGCCCCGTGTGGGACGCTCACAGGCAGTCACGGGGCCACAGCAGGAGGCTCGGACCAGAGTGCCCAACGCCAAGCAACAAATCCGACCAGTAACAGGCGGTCAGAAGTTCACGGCTGACCCAAAGCCCCAGGGCTGGCGAAGAGAGCCACGCAGTCTGAGCCCCCCTGTGATTCAGACCTGGGGCCCAAGAAAGGACAGGAGCCCAAGCCAGCAGAGCCCTGGTCCCTGCTGCCGGGAGTGCAAATGGCACCACCACGCCGGAAGCCAGTTAAATAGCTAACGATGCACTGTGCGCCGATCACGTGACAAGCCATTTCCCGCCTAAGTATTTATTCACAAGAAAGGACTTTATTACAGTCACCCCAACCCATCAGCAGATTAATGAATAAACAGATTGTGCTATATCCGTACAATGGAGCTATTGATAAGCATAACAGTATGGATGAATCTCAAAATAATTATGCTGAGCAAAAGATAAAAAGCCAGACAAAAAAGAGTGCATATCACATAATGTCATTTATATAAAACTAGAGGCCTGGTGCACGAAATTCATGTAGGGGGGGGGTGGTGTCCCTCAGCCTGGCCTGCGCCCTCTCGCAGTTCAGGAGCCCTCAGGGGATATCCGACTGATGGCTTAGGCCGGCTCCCCGCCCTGTGGGAACACACTGAACACCAGGGAGCAGCTCCTGCATTGAGCATCTGCCCCCTGGTGGTCAGTGCGCATCATAGCGACCAGTCGTTCCGCCATTCAGTCAATTTGCATATTAGCCTTTTATTATATAGGATTCTGGGACATGTGAGTTAATCTGCAGTGAAAGAAAATGAATGGAATCAGTGGTTGTCTAGGGACAGGGGGAGCTCGGAAACTTTGGGAAGTGGTGGGTGTCACCTGCGCCAGTGGTTTCTGAGGTCATGCATATGTCAAGACTCATCCAGGGGCATTTTTAATATGTATGGTTTTTTGTGCATCAATCATTTCATACTGACTTTTTTCAAAACAAACAAACAAAAAAACTCCCTTTGCTCAGTCTTGCACTAAAATGTTAAAGTATTCTTGGAAACAGCCCTTTGTTGCATCAGTTCTGTTCAATTGTGATGGGAAGTGGCCTCCAGACTCTGGGTGGGAGTGGAACCCTCATTTGCTGTGGGTTGAGCTAGCCCTTGATGGGTTTGGGGTTGCAAATTCCTTTAGAACCACTGCTAATCAATGGAGAAAGCGGCCACCAGGGGGCGCACAGTGACTTCCTTTTTCTGGAAGAAGCTTTGAGAAATCAAGTCATCTAGGAGGGAGTGTAGCAGGCTTTCCCACAGCATTGTAATTAAATCTTAAAAAACAAAATAGAAAATAGCCGAACAAATCAAGTCAAAACCTTCAGTAGTCCTGGCCCACCAGCTCGCTGTTGTCCCGTGCACCAAAAGGTTGCTAGTTTGATTCCTGGTCAGGGCACATGTCTGGGTTGGGGGCTCGATCCCAGGTGGGGGTGTGCAGGAGGCAACTGATCGATGCTTTGCTCTCTCCCTTCCCCTTCCTCTCTAAAATCAATACAAATACTGTGACAAAAAACTTTGGTAAAGGTCCCTCTTCCAGGGACCAGCAATCCCTGTCCAGGGTCTGACCTCGGAACTCTATCCCAGAGAGTAAGTACATCGACCACCATATTCACTGCAACCTTGCTTGCCATCGCAGACTGAGAACAACCAAAACCCTTCCCCACTGTGTCAGAGCAGTTCTTCTCAAACTCCAGGCTGCGTGGATCAGCCTCCTGGGGATCTCGTTAGAACGCAGAGGCAGGCTTCGCAGGCCTGGGCCGGCTGATGCTGCTGGGTGGGCTAATTATTGAGAATGGGGTTCACCCGCTGGCCAGAGATGCCGCTGCGGGCTGTCCCTGGGCCGGCCGCTGTAAGGCTGCAGGGCTGGTCCCAGGCTCCTTCCATCTTTGAAATGTCTCTTTCATCTGCATGGGCCAAGAGAGCTCCCTCCCACCATCACATCCTTGCCAGTGAGAAGAGACATTTGCAGATAGTGTAAAAAAATCTATATATATAAAAGCACAGAGACCAGAACAGCAGAACAACCAGAACAACTGGTGGCTATGGCACGCACCGCGGCAGCCAACCCGCCTGATCCAGGCCCCTATTTGCCCCCCACCCCCGGCCACCTGCCCCCAATTGGCTCCCAACACCCCAATCGGGGGGCGGGCCGGCTGGCCAACCACCCATGGCCCCTCCCCCCGCCATCCCACCTCCTACTCATGCACGAATTCGTGCACTGGGCCTCTAGTAAAAAATAAAAAAGCCAGGTCCTGCTAAATGAACTTAAGAAGATAAATGAAAGAAAAAGAGTGGCAAAAGCTTACTTAAAGACAACGTAAACATTTTATGTCCCAAGAACACTGCTTGGTGAGGTAGGAAGCTCCAAGATACGGACGGCCAGGACAAACTCCATTTCGGCTGTGGTCCAACCCGACTGTGGCCAGCTCTCGGGGAAACCACAACCTAAGACTCCACGGCAATTGTGAGGAATGTGCCAATAATTGTGGTTCTCAACCTTCCTAACGCCGCGACCCTTTAACACAGCTCCTCATGTTGTGGTGACCCCCAACCATAAAATTGTTTTCGTTGCTACTTCATAACTGTACTTTTGCTACTGTTATGAATCGTCATGTAAATATCTGATATGCAGGATGTATTTTCATTGTTCGAGACTCACAGGTTGAGAACCGCTGGATTAGATCGTTTAAAAGTGCAATTAGAAAGCAAGGGCTTCCGAATAAAATGACCAGGATGAAAGGCCTGTTCTTAAAATATTTATAAGGGCGAAATAGAGAAAACAGGATGGCCCAGTGGGGAGGGCATCTTTTTCTGCCAAAGGCCATTTGGAAGCCATTCAAAGCCTGCCTGAATGGCTTTACCACCCTCCGTTCCTAAGACGGCGGAGCGGGGAGGCAGGGTTAAAAGTGCAAGCCGACATAGAAGCACCCTGGTCCCAGATCTAGCCATAGCTCCCATGAGATTGTCTTCTCCATAAATATTAATAAGAAATAGCTCTAGCCATCTCAGCAGCTAGCCTTCACTTGTTCCATCTGCCAGAACCTCAGTGTGGATCCAACTGGTTCTTTCACAAGCTGGTGAATGCTGCATTATTGTACCTGCCTCGTGGCTAAAAGGTCTCTGTGTCTCTGTGTGTGTCTATCTGTGTTACAAATATGAGATATTTAGTAAATTAAAATTAATTGGTTTGCCCAGCCGGCGTGGCTCAGTGGTTGAGCGTCGACCTATGAACCAGGAGGTCACAGTTCGATTCCTGGAAAGGGCGCATGCCTGAGTTATGGGTTTTGGGCTCAATCCCCAGTAGGGGTGGGGGAGGGGAGTGTAGGAGGCAGCAGATCAATGATTCTCTCTCATCACTGATGTTTCTATCCCTCTCCCTTCCTCTCTCAAATCAATAAAATTATTTTAAAAATAAAAGAGTCTATGTGTTTTAATTACTATTCGTGCTGGACTTATACCAATAATCAGGCCAAACTTATTGAAACTTGATTTATTTTGCAAATGAATTAGTCTTAATTTGGCTATCTTTGATAAAATGAGGGTGATTTCGCAGAGGAAATTTGTATGTCAGTAGTATACCTCTGCGGGTACTGGATTCTGGGGCTGTTCACTGATTCACTGTCTTTTCAGTTTTGTTTCTGCCTGAAAACTGGACGGATCCTGAATTCCTCCAGGCTCCCCCACTCTCTGGCTGAGTCTCCAAACTCACTTTTCCCAGGTCCTCCCCCCATTTTGGCTGGAGCGCTGAGGACACTGCCCTCTCCCACAGCCGCGCTGATGGGGGGCTGGAGGGGACCCCAACAGGCACAGCTCAGATGTGAGGCGTCTCTTAGGTGGCCGGAGGCCCCGGAGCCCCTCGGCTACAGACCAGGAGATCTCAGGCTGTCCCTGGCTCCGGCGCCGGAAGATGCTGCAAGCCAGACCTTTGAAACCGAGCAGCCCAGCTTCCAGAAGGTACCCCTCAGGGGGCTCCGAGGCGGGACTGGGGGCTGAAACAAATCTGCCCAACACGTGCCCCTCGGGCCTGTGGGTTATTCTGAGCTGAAGGCAGTGGAGACGCTGTGGGCTCGTGAGACACGTTTTCTCTGACAGAATCTACATTTGGGGCCGTGCCCCCTCCCCACGCCTCGGTCCCTTTCTGTCCTGAACCTCTGGTGCACGTGGGCTCCCCATGCGTGTGTGTGCGTAACGGAATTTGGTTATTTTCTCCTGTTAACCCGACTCGTGTAGATCTCATGAAATACCCACCAGAAAGCCATGAAGGGAGGGGAGCTGCTCCCCCACAATGACATCATGAGCGGGCAGGGCCTCCTTGGGTCGGGCGTGGATGAGGCACAGCCTGGAGCTCCCCCTCCCCCCACACCCCCGCCCACCCCCCCCACCCCTGTCCATGCAGGAGAGGCAGCCGCCGCTTAGAACAAACAGCCCCCCCCCCCCCCCCGGGGCACCCTGCCACTGACTCTGTACAGCCCAGACTATTTGACGGATGGGGAGACTGAGGCACAGAGAGGTGAAGTCACTGGCCAAAGCTACCAAGTTAGTCCAGCCAGGACTGAACTGGACCCTGAAGGCCTCCCTGCCCTGCGCTGGGGCCCGGTCCAGGCCTCCCCCGGAGCCCAGGCGGCACTGGTGGCAGCGGGTGAGGCTGGCTCCCCTACCTGCTCCTTCTATAGCAGCGATTCTCAACCTGTGGGTCGCGACCCCTTTGGGGGTCGAACGACCCTTTCACAGGGGTCACCTAAGACCATCGGAAAACACATATATAATTACATATTGTTTTTGTGATTAATCACTATGCTTTAATTACGTTCAATTTGTCACAATGAAATGGGGGGTCACCACAATGTGAGGAACTGTATTAAAGGGTCGCGGCATCAGGAAGGTTGAGAACCACTGGTGTAGCGATTGGTTGACGGGGAGTCCTTGTTCCCGGGTGAGCCCTCTGCACTGAGCAGCGCCCACCAGGCAGTCGCGGCGCCTCCCCGCAGACCCACTGCCGAGGGGTCCCAGGGCCGCCCCCCGCACACACCCGCTTCCCGGGCCTGTCACCGAGCAGCTGCGTGGTCTCCTGGCCACCGGAAGGCTCCACGACAGGCCTTTACCACGTGACACTGAAGCGAAGAAACAACTAACCATGTTTATTCCTTCCTTTTAAAAGAACAAGAACCCACTGCAGTTAAATAAACGTTTTTATGAAAACAACCTATTTGCCTAAAAGATTTAGTGAGAAGAGTGACATCCTCTTGTGTATTTGCAAACCTCTTCGGCGTCCGGCTCTCAGCTTCTGCCTCAGCTCTGGCCCTTCCGTCCACGCAGCCCTGTGCCCTTCCGTCCACTCGGCCCCCGTGCCCTTCCGTCCACGCGGCCCCCGTGCCCTTCCGTCCACGCGGCCCTGTGCCCTTCCGTCCACGCAGCCCTGTGCCCTTCCGTCCACGCGGCCCCCGTGCCCTTCCGTCCACGCAGCCCCGTGCCCTTCCGTCCACTCAGCCCCCGTGCCCTTCCGTCCACTCAGCCCCCGTGCCCTTCCGTCCACACGGCCCCCGTGCCCTTCCATCCACACGGCCCCCATGCCCTTCCATCCACACGGCCCCCATGCCCTTCAGCCCCCGTGCCCTTCCGTCCACACGGCCCCCATGCCCTTCTGTCCACACAGCCCCCATGCCCTTCAGCCCCCGTGCCCTTCCGTCCACGCGGCCCCCGTGCCCTTCCGTCCACGCGGCCCCGGTGCCCTTCCGTCCACACGGCCCCCATGCCCTTCAGCCCCCGTGCCCTTCCGTCCACGCAGCCCCCGTGCCCTACGGTGCCAGGCAGCCTCTGGGAATCTGCACTGGACATTCATGAAAGAAAGAAATAATAAAAATAACATCTCAGGATTAGGAAGAATGATGTCTCATTGGGTCTCCCTGATGAAACAGCTCAGCACCATAGTCCCCACGTCCCCTCTTTCAGATGAGAACATCTGGATTCATGCACGGGCACCCACAGCTGGGAGGGGGACCCACAGCTGGGAGGGGGACCCACAGCTGGGAGGGGGGATCCACGGCTGGGAGGGGGATCCACAGCTGGGAGGAGGGATCCACGGCTGGGAGGGGGACCCACAGCTGGGAGAGGGACCCACGGCTGGGAGGGGGGACCCACAGCTGGGAGCGGGACCCACAGCTGGGAGAGGGACCCACAGCTGGGAGCGGGACCCACAGCTGGGAGAGGGACCCACAGCTGGGAGAGGGACCCACAGCTGGGAGGGGGACCCACAGCTGGGAGAGGGATCCACGGCTGGGAGGGGGACCCACGGCTGGGAGAGGGACCCACGGCTGGGAGGGGGACTCACGGCTGGGAGAGGGACCCACGGCTGGGAGGGGGATCCACAGCTGGGAGGGGGACCCACAGCTGGGAGGGGGATCCACAGCTGGGAGGGGGGACCCACAGCTGGGAGAGGGACCCACAGCTGGGAGGGGGGACCCACAGCTGGGAGCGGGACCCACAGCTGGGAGAGGGACCCACAGCTGGGAGGGGGATCCACAGCTGGGAGAGGGGACCCACAGCTGGGAGAGGGACCCACAGCTGGGAGAGGGACCCACAGCTGGGAGGGGGATCCACAGCTGGGAGAGGGGACCCACAGCTGGGAGAGGGACCCACAGCTGGGAGGGGGATCCACAGCTGGGAGAGGGATCCACAGCTGGGAGGGGGATCCACAGCTGGGAGAGGGACCCACAGCTGGGAGGGGGATCCACAGCTGGGAGAGGGACCCACAGCTGGGAGAGGGACCCACAGCTGGGAGGGGGATCCACAGCTGGGAGAGGGACCCACAGCTGGGAGAGGGGACCCACAGCTGGGAGAGGGACCCACAGCTGGGAGAGGGACCCACAGCTGGGAGCGGACAGGCGGCGTGAGGACGGGTCCCCTCCTCGTTCTCCGTCTGCCTGAGGCCGCTTCGGGGAAGGGCCGCCGGTGTGTGAGCGCCGCTGCTCTGGGAGCAGGAAACAAACAAATGCAGAAAGGCGGCGGCGGAGCGCCGTTTTCCGGCTGAAGCCTCGTGCAGAAGAGGATGCGCCTTGAGCCCCCGCGATGACCAGATGCGCAGCAGGCGCCGTGGCGGCGGGACGCGCTCGAGGCCGCGCAGGCAGGGGCGTCCTGGGCAGCGCTTCCCAGGCCGGGGGTGCGGGGGGGTGTGTGTGGGGGGGGCTCGGCAGAACCGCCGCGCTGCCCCGCCCGAGCGCACAGCGGCTCCTGGGCCCGGGGACCCTGCTCATCGGGAAAGGGGGTGACTCGGCACCCGCTGGAGGGACGCGCAGGCGGGGGGAGGGCCGGCTCATGCCCTCCGAGGGTCCCAGTCTCCACGTGTTCGCCCTCGGGAAGCCCTCAGAAGCCGTCTTTCTTGGGTTTTCGGAGGCTTCTCTGGTCACTGGCCCTGGGCAACCGATTCAGCCTCCAGCCCCTTCCCCTCCGGTCGTTGGAGGTGGGACTGCACCCCGGAACCACGTGGTCGGCTCTGCAGGCACCAGCCCCGTCCGCAGGGGCCCCCATGGCCTCAGCCTCACACGGGCTCCCCGCCTAAAGCAGCAGCTCTCCTGGGCCCCGGGTCAAGCACTCGCGAGTCTTCCGGACCTGGGACCAGCCAGCGTCCCAGGACCTCCCGCCGGCCCCCCAGAACCGTTTGGCCCCTGCGAGTGCCAGTAAGTTTCCCTTAAAGACCCTTGTCATCGCCAGGCCGAGCGGCGGGTGGGGGCGGGAGAGAAAGCTGCCGGGGCACCTGGCACCGTCTTTCGGGAACAGGCTTCATTCTGAAACAGGCACTTTAGGGACACAGGCCGGCGGAGGGAAAGTTTGGAATTGGGGTCCATGGAAACACAGGGCTACAGACTGGGAGGAGGCACAACCCCACAACACAGGGAAGCCAGGTGCAGGAGCAGCAACGGTTGGATTTACCTAAGACAGGGGAGCTGGAAGTAGCCCAAAAGGTCAATATTTACAAAATAAAGAACAAGGAAGAAAGCCGGAAAGAAAAGAACCATGAGGAAGGAGGGGCGGGGAGGACCTCACCTGGGACGCTTGAGCCCAGGAGTTACTATAGTAACCAGACTAAGGGAATAGTGACCAATCAGAGGGGACATCAAGGCACCAGGATCTGCAGCCCTTATAAGCCCTGGGGAGAAGGAACTCAGTGGGACCCTTACCCCTCCCACCTGGGAGTCCGTTCTGTGGGACTCGTTCCCTCTCCTCACGTGGGAGTCTGTCCTTGTTCTTCAGTAAATCTCCACCTTTGCTATACCACCTTCTCTCCGTGGATTCATTCTTCGATTCCCACGGACAAAGAGTCCGGGTTCCAGTCCAAAAATTCTGTTTCAGTTTCTCTTGCGAAAACCTGAGAGTGGGACTGCTGGGCCGCCGGGTAAGGATGTGTTAACTTTATGAGAAACTTCCAAAAAGTCCCCCCAGGTGGCCCCATCGTTTTCTCTTTGTTCAGCCCCGTCCTGTGCTCTCCAGCACCAAGAGCCGACCAGGGCCGGGCGATCAAGAAGCCGGCGGAGGTAACCGGCCAGTGCCAGTGGCCGTATCCGGTCCTCACAGGTTATTAATCATGAGAGGTTGCACAGATTGCTGGACTTTCCATTTTTCTAGAACAATCACAGTCGCTGGCCCTGTTGGCACTGTGCTCCCCCATTTGGAGCTGAGTAATGGCTGTCCCCTTCAGCTGGGACACGTGCTGCCCAGTCGGCCACAGCCCCGCTGCCTGCCTCACTCACCTGCTGGCCTCCTGTGTGGGCAGCAGGGCCCTGGGACACAGTCATCGCCCCGTAGGCCCCAAGGACTCGGCATCCTTCGGCCTCCCTGGGGTTGTGCCTCTGGAGGCAGATCGCAGGGTCAGGCCGTCTGTCTGTCCCGCTTCTGTCCATCTGTGCGACCCATTCTCCCTCCCCGACCTGGGCAGGCCACTCCCCTGCAGGCCCCCACTCATCTGGTGTCTGTTTAATTGCCAGGTCTTTGTGCAACCAGCCGCCCTCGTCTGGTGGACACATCTCTCGGTTCAAATCCTGGCTCTGCTGCTTACTGGCTTGCAGCCTGTGGGAGAGTTTTCTCATCAGTGAACTGGAGATAATGGCAGGGTCTGTCTTCGAGGTTGACTGCAAAGGTGGGTGAGCGCTGGACAGACCCTGCGCGCGCGTGTGTGTGTGCCACCAGCCTCCTGAGCCCCTCTGCCCGGGCTGCAGCCCAGGCCCAGGCCCAGGCTCGGGGCTGTGGCCATGACTCTGCTCCGGCGTGGCTGCCTGTGCCACGGGGGCCTGCAGTGGCCACATCTTCAGATTAGCCTACCACAGCGGGAGATCAGAGCCTGTGGAAAGTCTCGTGTTTTACAAGGGCTATTTTTCAGTCGTGAATGCCCTGAGTGCTCCGCAAAAACCTTCCTCTGTCCCCGCCTGTCCTGGTGTCGTGGGCCACACAGGCCCCGGCCGTGGCCTGGCCACTCCTGACAGCTGCCCCGACTCCAGACGCCTGTCTTTGCACCGCCTCGGTCTGGAGAGCACAGGACGGGGCTGAACAAAGACGGTCACTGTCCCGGCCGCAGAGGCCCCGGGCGGCACTGACTGCTCTCCTGGGACGTTCCTCTGTCCCCTGCCTCCCCCGCCAGCATCTCCCCTCCCCCCCCCCCCCCCAGCTGTTCCAAGCCCGCCTGTCCCCAGAATGGAGGCGGGCCCGTGGGAGAGTGGCTGAGTGGAGCTGGGTGGTGCCTGTTAGGGTCGCTGAAGGAGGAACGCACGAGGCCACAAGTGGTAAGAATTATAAATGTACTAGGGCACCTGGAGACAGGTGAGCTGAGCCCCCAAATGGCGCCAGCCCCCAGGGGTGGGGGCCGGAGGTTGTAAAGGACTCTAGGTGGGCTTTTCCAGGTGGGGGGACTCTCTGGGTGGTCTGGATCCTGGGAAGGTCCAGAGGGGAGAGATAATTGTGGTCCTAGCAAGTGGGATGTGGTCGAAGCGAAAGGGAATGTCAGTTGCGAGTGGCCTACAGGGCAGTTCCCAGGGGAGGGGCATCCATTCAATTCCCTGACCAGACCCAGGAGCACCCTCCGCCCTCTGGTGCGGGCCCAGGAGGCTGAGGGCAGGGCTCGGGCCGCCACCTTCCCACAGGGGCTGGTCTCAGCTCCAGGTCAGGGCTGGGCTGGGCCTGAAGCATGGTAGCAACCATGTTTGGGTGAATATTTAATATTTTAACCCTGCTGGCTTGGCTTCTGTCATTATTTGCTTGCTAAAATAATAGAAAAGTTATTTTGATTTTCTGAACTATATAAATCATCCCATTCGATTGAATACCCCATTGATTGTAATTTGAATACCCCATTGGTCGTGGTCATACTGGTTTTAGAAAACACATTCCTCTGCACCTGGAGGCCAGGACAGCACAATTACTCTAAATTGCCCCAGTGGCTCCAGATAATGTGTTTCCGTTGACTCAGTGGTCCCAAGACCCAAAACAATAATTAATATTTGTAGATAACTAATCAGCTCAATCTAGCTTCTGTAACAAACTGCTTTTTGAAACCAGGTTCCTCATTCCAAACCTCGAGATGTAATCAATACCTTTGTGATATTTGCCTATATAAATCTGGTGTTCTGGCCAAGGGGGCGCAATGAGATTTGGAGAGCATTGCCCCCTGGTAGTCCCAGCTTTGAAATAAATGTGGCTCCTTAATTCGACTTCATGAGGCGCCCTTGAGTGGTTCGCGGGGTACATTACAACAGGCCCAGCTCTCCCTGTCCCTGGAAAGACCATTCTCACTTTTCCTAATCTCAGCTGCACTGGAATTTGGAGTTTGACCTGCAAGAAGATTCTCGCCACCCGCCACAGGCAGGCAGGAGGGAGGCCGCCACTGCCCTCCCAGCTCTGGCTGCAGGGAGAAGCCGGGCCCCTCCTCACTGCGCCCTGCCTTCTGCCTCCGAAACCGCCACCAGACCCCAGAGCAGGGGGCCCGCACCCAGAGGAAGGTAAGACCCCTCCAATGATCATTTTGCAAACTGGGGAGCAGCCTGGGGACGGGACCCAGAGCGGCAGGAAACCTGCCGCTGAGAGGCACCGTGGGCTCGCGGCTCCTCAGCAGCAGGCAGATGAGTGTCTGGAGGGTGGGCACAGCCAGTGGCACCAGGTGTGGGTCCCCTTTCCCACTGGCCGAGTCACTGGCCAACTGCTGAGCCTCAGGTCTGAGGACCCAGGGAAGGGACAGGGGACGACCTGTGTAACAGTGCAGCTGCTGTTGACTGAGCAAAAGGAGTTTCCACCGGCGCCTGCTGGGCACGGGTGGCGGGTCCTGGCCTGGTCTAAGGGGCACAGTCACCCTGAGGGCACAGCCCACAAATCACAGAGGGAGCTGAGAGCCTTTTAGAAACTGGCCCAGGTCTCTCAGAGTGGCAGCGCTGGGACTCAACCCCCGTGACTGTGAGCTACCACGACACCAGATTTCCAGTGGCTTTCTGCTGGGTGGTTCGGGGCAGCGGTTGGGAGAGGTGTCCCGCAGAGGGGTCCTGGGGAGTGTCCCGGGGTGGGGGGTGGGGAGGTTCCCGATGTACCAGGGCATGTGGCACGGAAAACTCCATGCTGCTGTCTCACAACCATTTACTGAGCACTGCTATTACAGAGCAAAGTTCAAATTCAACTGAGTCCTCCTGCAGGTCTCATCAGCTTCATCCAGGGGTTCGTGAATAGGGCAGCAGCCCCTCCGGCAACTAGAAGGGCGCTTCGAGGGGTTGTCCAAAGGGGGAGGCTTATTTAGGCAGAAAGAGGGTGGGACTAAGAAGTTAACAAGTGGATCATTCAGGCCTGGACAGCGTCCCGTCGGGGAAGGCGAATGACCCCAGTAGTGCTGACCAGGGAGTTCCAGGCGGTTGGTTTAAGTTCCACTCCCGGGAGAGGCTGGGCCGGCAGGCAGGCTGGCATGGCTTGGCTCTGGAGACGGGGCTGAGCAACAGGGACTCCATTTGGGCTGGTTTCTCTTTCTGACAGTGCTTTGGGGGCACAATGCAGTGGGGACAGGCAGTAATGAGTCGTGCAAGTCAAATGTCATGCTTGACTCTACGGTGATGAGGAGTCATGCCTGCTATCAGGACAAATAACGTAAGGGCCAAATTTAGGTTGAGGTCAAGAGAAGGCTGTTTGGGGTGACATCTGAAGGGTGAGTAGGAGTTCATCAAGCCAAGAGTGTAGGGAACAGCATGTCAGGCAGAGGGAACAGAATAGCAAAGACCCTGAGGTATGAAATGCTGCTCAAGGAATAAAAAGAAGGCCCGTGTGAGATGGGCAGGGCCACAGCAGAGCAGGCACAGAGGTACTTCCAGCAGGAAAGTGATCTGATCTGATCTGATCTGATGGAGGTTCTGTGTGAGGGTGGACTCAGAGCAAGTGTGGCACCAGGAGGCACGATGGGAGGTTCCTACTCGAGTGGCTTGGATGACAGTGAGAGAAGCCAAGGAGAGGGGAGTGGGTGGATGCAGGCTACACCTTGGAAATAGAATAGGATGGGATTAAGAGTCGATGGATTCTGGTCTGGGAAGCGGGTGGGAGAAGTGGCCGTTCGGGGAGACAGGAGGAGAAGCTCCGACAGGCATGGTCTCCAGCCTGGACAGTTCCGTCTGCAGGGCCGGCTGGACCCCACTTAGATCCGCGTTGGCCCTTGGATAGACAGGTGTGGACTCGCAAGGTGCTCTTGTGACTGTTGGTCTCCCCGGGAATCGTGCGACGAGATCATCTCTGGAGGGACAAGGAGGTGGAGCAGGAAGCTGGCCCAAGGTCACACAGAGTGGCAGGGGCGCTCACATGGGTGACCTCCTGTTAGCTGGCTGGGGACAGCTGCCACACCCTGCCCTGCCCTGCCCGTGGCATCTTCCCTAAATGCCAGCATGTGGCCTTCCCAACGGGCCGGGGACGGTGTGGCCTCTGCTCCAACCAAAGTCCCCGGGATGGTCCTCCCAGCCTTTGTCTACGGACCCAGAGCACCCGCTGCTCAGGCTGGCAGAGTGGTCCTTCAGGCCCTCCCCCTGCAGGTCCAGGCCCAGCGCCCGCTCCACCTCCCACAATGGACCGCCCCGGCTGGGCTGCCTCCACCACAGCCTTGCTGGGCATCCCAGTCCCGATCCGGTTACCAGCCGGGCTGTGGAGAGGGCAGCCACCCCCACTGGGCACCACAGGGGATGCTGGAGGGGGAGTGGCTGCGGCTGGAGTTCCGCCAGGGTCCACGCGCAGGCCAGGCTAGCAGCTCGGGGAGGCCGGGGTGGAGCCCGCATCGGTGCTTTAGGTGGCCTTGGCCCAGGACCGGCTGCGTTTCCTGTATCTGTTCCCTGGGGGCCTCAGACCTGACCCTCAGGGGTGCTGTGTGCTTCACAGCTGGGGCCAGGGTCTTCCTGACCAGAGTCCATGCTCTTTTCCTAAACGGTTTTATAAGAAGGGCAGGGAGAGACCCAGTCCTCTGGACCCAGTCATGTTGTATAAGGAGCTTTCGACAAACCTGTGACACGAGTCGGATTACTAGCCCCATTCACAGAGGGGGAAGGGCCTCAGGGAGGTTGTTGGCCCACGATCTCTCTCGGAGCTAATAAGAGGCAGGGGTGGCACATGAAGGGGCAGTGCCCCTCGCGCCTCATCACACAGCCACGACCGCCGTTCCGGGACAGTGCCGGCCTGAAGTTGGGCTTCGTGGTTGGAGGGCCACTGTCCCCGCTCGGCGCAGGCCGTCCTTGGCTCTCGTCTCTCTGTCCCAGTTCCCGTCCCTGCCTGAGTCTGTGATCCTCGGCCGCTGTGCCACGTCCGAGCCAGACACTGCGCACGGCTATGTCTCTGAATGTACTGAGGACACAGGCGGTTTTATGCTGTAAATCTTGTTCGTTTCTTTTACTTTCTCTATGAAATGTTTCAGAGGCACAAGTTATAAAGGATAATAAACCCCACCAGCGGACGCCACTCAGGAGAGAGCGCGGCCCCGGCCCCGCCCCCTGCCCACCAGCCGGCTGTGGAAAATTCCCACATCTGCCCTGTGGCTGATGTAACCCGCCCAGAGCAGAGGGTGAGCGGCCGGCCGGCTCCCCTTTGTTCTTTGGCCCATCGGGGGCCACAGGGGAGGGTGTTCCTGCAAACAAAGCCTTCGTTATGGAGCCTGCTTTGCACGCCTCTGCCCTCCCATCCAGGGGGCGCCCTCGCAGAAGGTGAAGCAGGAGCCCACCCCAGTGTGCCCGCCTGGGCGGGGCGAGGGCCAGCAGGCCCTGGTGTCCTTTCATCCAGTGGCCTGGGCACACGTGCTGCACGGGCCAGGTCCGCCTTGCTCACCGCGTTGTCCTCCATGCCTAGCACCGAGCCTGGCACACAGCTGGTGCCTAATGAGTGTTTGTCACTGAGTCCCCAGGGCTTAGCCTGGAGCCTGGCACACAGCTGGTGCCTAATGAGTGTTTGTCACTGAGTCCCCAGGGCTTAGCCTGGAGCCTGGCACACAGCTGGTGCCTAATGAGTGTTTGTCACTGAGTCCCCAGGGCCTAGCACGGAGCCTGGCACACAGCTGGTGCCTAATGAGCGCTTATGGAAGAGACACAGGGAAAGGGAGCCAAGGACGGAGGAGAGGAGAGGAGGAGAGAAGGGCTGAGAGGGACAAAAGAGCCAGACCCGCCAGCGTTGGATGATGCAATGAGCTTCCGCTGGAGACCCACACCGGTCAGTACTGTGGCCTAGAAGCAAGTGGCACCGCAGGCCCAGAGCCCAGCTCACTGTCACCTCTTGGTGCCTCGTTTCCCACCTGCAGGGTGGGCGTGTCATGTGCTGGCGAGGAGATAAGAGCACACATGTGCCTGGCGAGCTGCGTGCCTGGCGTTCCATGGCAGTGCCATGGGTTTGCTGGAGAGCGGGCACCTTGCAGGCTCTGCCTGGGAGCTTGTGGCCCGGGCCGCAGCACCTGGGCTCTGGTTTCTCTGGTCTGTGCTCCTATCCCCACGTGACGTTGCAGCTGGCCCCTCCTGGCCCCGGCAGGCCCCACCTCCTGGGACTCAGGAAGAGCCTGGAGCGGCACCAGCAATGAGTAACTTGTTTATCTGCCCCCACCCCTCCCGGTGCCTGGCAGGCAGAGGCCTTCCAGAGGGGCTGGGGGAGGGGCTGGGGACCCAGAGGGCTGCCCCTCCTCACCCTCCCTCCCATTTAGACCTGCTGGCTTCTAGAACAATCTATCTCAGCCCCCAATTAAGCTGCTTCCTAAGCCCCTTGTTCTCAGTTCTCATCGTTGGGAGCAGCAGGTTGACAGTTTGAAAATGCAGGTTCTGAAGTCAGACAGATCTGATTGAGGCTGAGCTCTGTGAGCCTCCTCCCAGCCTCAGTGAGAGAAGTTCAAAGCTCCCCTTGGGGTGGGCCGGGAACTATCAGATCGCTGAGCCCCTCCCCTCCCCAGGCGGCTTCTCTAAGTGAACCCCGCCGTGTGCAGGCCTCCAGGGTCTGGGCGCTGGGTCTCCAGGGGACACCGGGGGCTGTTGTTGTGCCCAGATTTCAAGATTCCCAAGAAACCACATCAGGGAGCCAATTCGATGCAAAAGCATAAGAATCTGTATTTCAAGCTAGCTTGGGCTCCCCATCCACCAGACTCACCGACATCAAGGCAAACCAAGTGGCTGAGTGAGCGAACCCCGCCTGAAGACCGGTTATATAGGGGGCGTTGGAGTAAGGGGAGGAGAAAGGACTGTGCTCTGCCGCCTGGGTGTGGCTAGCAGAGTAGGAAGTAGTGTAAAGTCCGGGGTGCAAGCCGCTGTCACAAAGAACCAAGAGACGCTTTCTATGCAAACGCAAGGGGTTTATTTAGCTTCCAACATGTTGGGGCCCACAACAACTCACTCTGAACGCGGCAGAGCAGCGGCCGTGAGCCCCGACTAAGGGTTCAGGCATAGGTTATATACTTTTTCTAGCTAACGGGGGGAGCAAACGGGGGAAGCAAAGGGGTCACTCTTCTGGGAATCTTGGCGCCGTTGTGAATTAATGCCTGTCCACTTTCTTATCAGGTTGCTTGCTTTTTAGTTTACTCCCGGGCTGCAGCCATCTCCGTAACCTCCCTGGCTGCAGCTGTGTCCCATAAAAGTTGATTGTTCCATCTCCCCCTTCTAACCTTCCTGATTGCCCTGGTGCTTGTTAAATGTAACACTCTGGTAACGCTTTGATGCCGTTTGTTCCTTGACCTCTCTGACCTGATTATATTGGCGCCTCTCAGTAGCCCCTACCCTGGGGCAACCTAGCCCTCGCCCTTTCAGCTGTCAGTGCTGTGGCCTCGGTGGGTAGAGGCCAGGGCTGCTGCGAGCATCCTGCAGTGCCAGCTGCGGAACAGAGATACCCGGTCCCATGGGCAGTAGAGGTGAAGACCAGCAGTGACAAGGACAGGACAATCCTGCACCGCAGCCGGCCGCTCTGTTCGCCGTTCTGATCAGAAGCAGGAAACTGCTCCCCGTTCTCCCCTCACGTTCCCTGTCATGAGGCCCCGCAGTGACCAGATGCCCTGCCTGCCCACTGCTCGCTTCTAGTCAAGCCTCCCCACTGACCACGCCACGTGCTGGTCCACAATCCCTCGATGGCCGCCCCTGGCTCAGAGCAGCTGTGCAGTGGGCCCAGGGCTGCCCCTCCCCCCACCCCCACAAAGGTGTTTTGAGAATTTATGGGACACCTTTTCGTTGTCACATGATTTGGGACACTACTGGCATCTAGTGCCCGGAGGCCAGAGACGGTAGCCACCCCAAAATGCACAGCTGTCCCAAGTGGCCTTTCTGACGTCCCACCAGACGTGTGTGTGTGTGTGTGTGTGTGTGTGTGTGCGAAACATGCTTAGGACGGTCTGAAGCGGGAACCTATGCTCAGTTTACACAGCACAATATGTTGGGGTAGTTTTTTTAAAAATATATATTTTATTGATTTTTTACAGAGAGGAAGGGAGAGGGATAGAGAGTTAGAAACATTGGTGAGAGAGAAACATTGATCAGCTGCCTCCTGCACACCCCCTACTGGGGATGTGCCCGCAACCAAGGTACATGCCCTTGACTGGAATTGAACCTGGGACCCCTAAGTCCGCAGGCCGATGCTCTATCCACTGAGCCAAACCAGTCAGGGCTGTTGGGGTACTTTTGATGTAGGAATGTCCCCACTGTTATTTCCCGCTCTGTCTCAAATAGTTTTCACAGGGCTCTGCCTGACGTTAGGAGCATGGTGTTCGTGGCACCTGCTTGGACTTCCCCATAACATTTAAAATCGCAAAACACTTCTACGAATGTAAACGTCTGGTGTGTACAAGCCTCTAGTCGTGTTTGTAGACTCGTCTTTATTCTGTGCTTCTGGAATATAATGGCTTCTGCGTCTCCTGTTTCTCTTCAGAGCCCCTTTTGCGCAGTCGAAAGCATCTGCCCGCCCTTTGCGTCTTCCGGGGGCGGCAGAGCAGTTTCCAGTTGAAGCAGCATGATTCTCTCATAAACGCTGTCCTTTGGTTTCTGAGACAAGTGTCTCAGTCCTCTGACCCCTCCTGGGTTCAAGGCCGTGGCCTCGGTGGGTTAGAGGCTGGGAGGAGGCTCGCAGAGCTCAGCCTCAGATCGGACCTGTCTGACTTCAGAGCCTGCATTTTCAAACTGGGTTGTTTGAACCCAAGGAGAGTGCGTGTCCTGGAACCTCCGACCTGCAGCCAGTCAGTCGGAAGCACAGGTGACGACCTGGACGTGCAGGGGGGTGGGGACAGTCTTGTAGGTCCGAACCCTTAACCTTAATCTTGTGGCTCTCAGAGCCCTTTTTAGGGGCTAATACGAAATACTTGTTATAAAAACGGGTATGAAAGGATGAGGCCACTGATTTATATTATCCTGTGAATGACACCAAAGGGCTGTGCGATCGCCTTCATGTCTGACCAGCCTCACTGCCCCCTCCCCTCCCACCTCAATACTCAGGCAAGAGTCTGGTGGTTCTTCAAACGGCTCCTGCTCATCACACCTCCCTGTCTGCAGGTGCTGTGGTCTCAGCCCCGAAGGCCCCCCAGAACGCCCCCCCCCCCCCCGCCGCCCCCGTCCACACAGGACCACCTACTCATTCATCAAAACCCAGGTCAGGTGCTGTGGTCTCAGCCCCGAAGGCTCCCCAGAATGCCCCCCTCCCCCGCCGCCCCCCGTCCACACAGGACCACCTACTCATTCATCAAAACCCAGGTCAGGTGCTGCATCGGGGTTCCTCCGTGGAAAAGTGGGCGTCCTTGCCTTCCTCCACCTTCTAGTGCAGTGGTTCTCAGCCTTGGCTGCACATTAGAATCACCTGGGAATCTTTTTTAAATCCTGATTTCTGGGCCTCATCCTCCGGAAATCCTGTTTCTTTCTTATGGGGTGGGGCCACAACATTAGTAACAAAGAAACAGAATTTCTGGAGGATGAGGCCCAGAGATCAGGATTTTAAAAAGATTCCCAGGTGATTCTAATGTACAGCCAAGGCTGAGAACCACTGTTGTAGAGAATAGTAACAGCGCACAAGGTACTGAGCACAGCTGTGCAAGCGCAGTGCTCACACTTCACAGGCTCACAGCACCTGGAAGTAGCCACACTCATTGCCCCGCTCTGCAGAGGAGAAAGCTCAGTGCTGGAGAAACTGGAATGTGTGCGCCTTATCAGGAGGGGTCAGGGATGGAGCCAGCTATGCAGCTCCGGGGCGGGACGCATCCACACGTGGGCCTCTGTGCTCGCTGCACCGGGCATTGCCCTGTGTGGTGTTCCCTGTGAGCAGGTTCCCACTGTGGAGCTGCACCTCCTGGAGGCAGGGACAGTCTTTCCATGCCTGGGCCGCTGGAGGCTCACACCCTGAGCTGAATCACATCTTCACCAGGAGGAAGTCAGTGCCCAATGGCTTGTAGTAAAAATCACCCTTGAGGATTTTATTAGTTCCTAATTGCTGCTGTAACAAGTCACCACTCGGTGGCTTCCAACAGCACAGCTTTCTCTCGGGCAGCTGCCTGCGATGCCGGAGGGGCAGGTCCGTGTGCTCCGCGGCCGAAGCCATCTCCTGGGCCGCGGCTACCAGGTGTACTGGACCAGAAGGTGGTGGTCGTGGTCTGTGAGGTCATCTACACTTCTGGCAATTTCTACAGAAACAAGCTGAGGTGCCTGGCCTTCCTCCACAAGCAGATGAACACCAACCCTTCCCGCAGCCCCACCGCTTCCGAGCCGACGGGAGTAGGCATGTGCCCCACAGGACCAAGCGGCCACGCAGCCCAGGACCGCCTCCAGGCACCAATGGGACCCGCACCCGGACAAGAGAAATCCGATGTGGTCCCTGCCTCCCCGAGGTCGTGCGCCTGATGCCTGCGCACGTCTGTCTACCCAGGGTGCCGGGCTCATGAGGCTCTGGAATGCCAGGCATCACAGCTGCCCTGGGGGAAAGAAGGCCAAGACCCTCACTGGGAGGAAGAAGAGCTCACAAGGCCACTGACACAGGCGAACACCATGCGCAAAAGAAAACCAGCAGGTACACTCAGGTCCTCAGAACTCCTGGACTCCTGGTCTGAGCCCAGTCAAACTGACTGTTCATTCCTCATGCTCGCCCAGCCTGCCTTGCCCCATTGCCCAGGAATTGGGGATGCCCAGCCTGCCTTCCTCCATTGCTAGGAAGTGGGGACCCCCAGGAACTACCATCTGGCGCCACAGGCATGTGGACTTTGAAGGCGGGGAACACAGAGGACGCCTTAGTCGCTGGCTGAAGAAAGGCCTTTTAAAGAGTTTAACCGGCGCTGAGAGCTAGGCAGTCATACTTTGCCTGTGACCTACTCATTCACGAGAGTGTTGGGAAATCAGCCATTGGAACAACTGGCTCAGTTTCAGTATTTATAAGTAAGCTGGAAACCTCAAGTTTAAACTTCCCGCATGCTCAGGTGCTGGACTGTGCCGCCGGGAGGAAGGAGCCAACGCTGGGGGCAGGGTGGGCCCGCTGCGTCCGACTGCCTCAGGGTCTCGGGCATCACCCTCTCACCCTCCCTGTACCTATGATCAGAAATGAATAAATTATTTTTAAAGAAATAAAAACAGCACAAGTTTATTACCTTATAGTTCTGAAAGTCATACGTTTCCAATGGGTCTTAAAGGGCTAAAAGTCAAGGCAACAGCAGGTTGGACTCCTGTGTGTTCTAGGGGAGACTCCATTAATTTGCTTGTTCAGCGTCTAGCAGCCACCTGCTGTCCATGGCTTCCGGCTCTACCACCTTTAAAGCCAGCAGCATTGGGCCAAATCCTCCTCACTGTCCCCTCTGACTTCCTCCCCCACGTGGAAGGACCCGGGGGTTGCACAGTCCCTCTCAGAGCATTAGGACATGCTTCCTATTAGAAGGAGAGCTGGTTAGCAACCTTAATTCCATCTGCAAACTTCATTGTCCTTTGTCATGTGACTTTTTTTTGTTAATCTTCTCCAGAGAATATTTTTCCTATTGATTTTTTAGAGAGAGTGGAAGGGAGGGGAGGGACATAGAAAGAGAAACATTGATGTGAGAGAGACAGATTGATTGGTTGCCTCCTGCACAAGCCCAGCCCAGGGCCCAGGGATCGAGCCTGCCACCGAGGTACGTGTCCTTGACCGGAATTGAACCTGAGACCCTTGAGTCCTCAGGCTGATGCTCTAACCACTGAGAAAAACTGGCTAGAGCCTTTGCCATGTGCCTTAACATATTCACAGGTTCTGGGGATTGGGATATAAAGAAAGACCTTTGAGGAGACATAATTCTGCCTACCACAGAGATGCCTTAAGTCACCCATGAAAGTGCAGTGCACTGCGAAACGGCTTAGAACAGTGATTCAAAACAGATTCTGGAGCAACTCCCAGCTCTACCACTGAGCTCTATTACCTTGGGCAAGTTACCTAATGCCGGAAGCCAGTCCATCCTTGTTGCTTGACACAGTCGCTGCAGGGAAGAAACATCTGCACAGCATATGTTTCAAGGGACCTGGCGTATATGGCATACTGTTCTTAATCTGTTTGCTCCCCTTCTTAGCGCTATGTGTTCTAACCAGGGCCACTTCCCTGAGAAAAGTTGTTTCCCCAGGTGGGGATATTTCCCTGGAGTTAAGAATTAACGGGACTAAGGAAGGGAATGAATCAGTAAAACCCCCTAGTGTTACAGAAATACCATGTACTACTTATGAAGAACTTGGACTAAGACTGTTGGCAATAAATTTGGGACTTGTTGGGCCCACATCCCCAGGGGTCTGCCCACCAGGGAAAGCACCAAAGCCTATACCCCTGGAGACCCACCAACACAGGGCAGTCCCAGGGAAGGCAAGCAGTGGGGCTGGGAGGACATAACCTTTACTGGGTAGGATAATCTCCTTCAGTGACTTCCTTGTAGCTTATCAGTAGAGCAGAACAGTGACCTTGGAATAGCCCTAATAATGGAACACAGAGATTAACCTAGACAAGATTAAAATCAACAGAACTAGATAGAGACAGGATTTTTGGCAAAGTTCAGGTAAGAAACTATGAACATGAAACAAGGAGCTGTAGGAGGTCAAGGGAGGACTCAAAACGTATCATGATGTGACTATAGAGGCACGCTTATAGGATCAAATGGTATAAATACAGATGTAAAGGAGAATAAAGAGAGAACCTGGCTATGCTGATCAACTGAACGCTGTCTCCGTGTCATTCCTTCTTCGCCGACTCCGTCCACACCTTTGGGAACCCCTGGACCTGCTGGGCTGGACCCCAACAACCTAACTTCTCTGTGCCTCACTTTTGCCATCTGGAAAATGGTAGAACAACAGTGCCCACTTTGCAGATTTGTAAATCCTTAGAATAAGGCCTGGCGTGCAGTAGTGTTATATAGGCACTTGTTAAATATATACAATTTTATTGGAACAAGTTTGTAGTGTCTGGCCAAGCCTCCGACAAAATCATTGGCTAGGCCTTGGCCCGGCTTTCAGGTACCTGGGAATCAGAAACCGACTCAGGCATCTTGTTTCTCTGTCGTTCCTGTCGTGTTTGTTAAGTGGCAGAGGTGATGACACCATCTGTACTATTTAAATTGTTTATCCTTCTTTATATTCTGCGGAGTGAGTGATTGAATTGGTAAGAATTAACTGTGGCTTTGATAAAACTTCACTGTAAACATTTGCTGAGTGAAAGGGTGCTGGATGGATGAATCGACCCTCAGCTTTGCCTCCACACTCATCCCTCCACGTGTGTGCCTTGCTTGGCTGTCCCAGGCAGGCAGTGAGCGGGGGAGAGTGGTCCCGGGCTCTGCATCTGACGCGCACGTGACCTCCCACAGGATGCAAAGTGTGTTCAGCACCACGGAGAGCGGCCCCGGCAGCCCGAGGCCCACGCAGCCGGATCCCCTGGAGGCCTTTCCCCAGAGGAGCCTGGAGGCAGGTGACATCGCGGTGCTGGCTCTGTACTTCCTCTTCGTCCTGGCCGTGGGACTGTGGGTAAGCCAGGCCAAGGGGCGGCAGAGAGGAAGAAACTAAATTCAAAACTTTAAATTTTAAAAAATGCACTGACCGTTGGCCCCGGGTCAGGTGCCGAGTTAGGCACTTTCACTTACGTAATCTCATGTAATATGCACGGGTCCTTATGAAGAAGAGACTGCCACCATGCCCATCTCATAGATACGAAAACTGAGGCTCAGAGAATTTCAGTTTCTTATTCTGTTGGGAAGTTAGGACAGCAGGGGTTAAAATCTATATCTCCTTCACTTTGAAGCCCATGCTCTTTTTTTAAAGGAAGTTTTTCTTTAGTCACATGATTCAAAAATAAAAACAACTTTAAAATTAGATACAGTGCAAAGTCCATTACTCCCCTTCCCTACACAGGTAACCACTGTCATTAATTCTGTGGTAAATTAGTGTATTCTCTCATAGTTTCTTTATGCAAAATCCAAGAAAATATTGTGTACATTTTCCTCCTTTAAAATAGGAGGCAGTAGCCGAAACCGGTTTGGCTCAGTGGATAGAGCGTCGGCCTGCGGATTGAAAGGTCCCAGGTTCGATTCCGGTCATGTACCTGGGTTGTGCGCACATCCCCAGTGGGAAATGTGCAGGAGGCAGCTAGCTGATCGATGTTTCTCTCCCATCGATGTTTCTAACTATCTATCTCTCTCCCTTCCTCTCTGTAAAAAATCAATAAAATATAAAAAAAGAAAAGAAAAAATATCTTAAAATAAATAAATAAATAAATAAATAGAGGCAGCCCTGGATGGTTTGGCTCAGTGGGTAGAGCCTTGGCCTGCAGACCGAAGGACCCTGGGTTCGATTCCGGTCAAGGGCAGACCTTGATTGCAGGCTCCTCCCGGCCCGGGCCCTGCTTGGGGCCCGTGCAGGAGGCAACCAATCGATGTGTTTCTCTCACATCAATATTTCTCTCAGTCTGTCACAGATTCTGCTGGGAGGAGACTGAGCCCAGTAAGGTGGGGCTGCTGGGAGTTGGGAGGAGGGGGCTAGTGAATCTCTCCATCCTGAAGGGCAAGTGCTGGTCAGGCTTTTGGGGAAGTTTGGAGTGTGGGATCCACCTCAAAACCACACAGCATGGTCACTGACACCTGCTAAGTCTGCCCAGACCTCCGCGTTCTGGCCAAAGCAGCTGGCTCCTCAGCAGGGCCCAGCTCCACAGGGTGCAGTGACAGGGAGCCTAGAGGGTGGGGCTTGTGCATTCCCCCAGGCGGATGTCCTTTGGGAAGGAATGCTCCACCCAGGAAAGGCGGTGTTCTGCAGCATGGGAGAGGGACTCAGCACAGGGATTCTGCCAGCTGTCCCTTCAGCTCTCTCCCAGAGCCACAAACCCCAGACTCTCCTCATGTGACTCTAGTCCATTCCGCTGTCCCTTTGCTGGAGCCCAAGGTGAGTGACTGCAGATGAAATTTTGTGCACTGGCCCTTTAAGAGGGCGCTTCTGTCTCTAGTGGACTCTCGTTCCTCCCTGACAGACAGAAACCCTGCTGCTTTTCACAGCCAGATGTTCTGTGGGCGCCTCTTCCTGGCTCTTTGCTCAGAGAGAACCCCCTGCAGCTGAGAACCTCAGCCACCATCTCTGGTTGTGGGGCCAGCCCTTTTCTTGTCTCCACCCTTCCTACCCCTTGTGATGTGGCTTTTTCCGTAAATCCTTGGTTATAAGACTCCTCTTCAGCTAGTCTTCAGATTGTTCTATAATTTAGTTGTAATTCCAGTTCCATCCAGTAAGAATCCTCTCACCAACATTCACACCCAGAAGCTCAGAGAAGTTAAACAACTTATTCAATATCACACAAACCATTCAGTGGTCAAAATGTCTGTATTAAAATGCCCTCGATGCCAGGGAGCTTACTTCTAAAGATGGTTTTGTGGACCAGCTGAAAACATGGGCTCCAAAATCAAGCTGAGCTAGGCTTGAATTCCTGTCCCTTCTGCTATCTGGAAATGTGTCACTAGATAAGTGGCTTTAATTCTGAGCCTCAGTTCCTCACCAACTCCTAACCTCATGGGAGTTAATAAGAATTAAAATGAGATAATGCTTTGAAATGCTTAGCATAGTGTCAGACACTATACAAGTGCTAACACAGAATAAATGATACACATTAGGAGCTATTATAGATAAGCCATGAGTGTAAAACTCAAATGCTTAGGGGTCAAGTAGGTTATTATCAATGTGTGAAGCAGGGACCGGTAGGGGCTGTGTTGACCTAAAGAGTGTGTCGCCTCTAAAAGTATTCAAATTAAAATCTTCTTTATAACCACGGGTCAAACAAAATCTATTTGGTGTTTAAATCTAGCCCATTGGACTCTCACTTTATCGTCTGCAGCCTAGGGATGCCTCTGTTTGTTCTTCTTTTCCCTCACCCACCTTCTTCTTTGTTTCAGTCCACAGTGAAGACCAAAAGAGACACCGTGAAAGGCTACTTCCTCGCCGGAGGGGACATGATGTGGTGGCCTGTAAGTGATCTTTGGTTCAATTACAGTCGCTTCTCAAAGAATTTTCAAGTGCTGCTGTTCTGTCTAGGTGGAAATGTAAAGACCCAGAATAGCCAAAACAATCTTGAAAAAGAATGAAGTTAGAGGATTCACATCTCCTGGTTTCAATACTTACTACAAAATGACACTAATCCGGAAAAAACGTGGTAGTGGCGTACGGATAGATCAATAGAATAGAACTGGATGAAAGCCAGAGGGTCCACAGGAGGCCCCGGAGCCTCTCAGACAGCTCTGTCTCCCTCTCCCTCTTAGCCCACCTCCCCCCCATTTCTACTCTGTCTCCATCTTCACCTCCACCCTCTGGCTCAGTGCTCACCTGATCAGGTCTCTGTCATGGCCCTTTCCCTCAGCAGAGTGAGTGATTAGCACAGACCTGGACATGCCCCCACCCACCCCCACCCGGTGACACACGCTCAGTCTGAGGGACCAGTTCCAGATTCCCAGGAGAGAGAATGTCAGCGGCCCAGCTTGGGTGCCCAGGCCTATCGGTCTAATCAACTGAGACCAGGGATGGGATCATCAAGTCCAGTCCCGGTCGCTTAGAGTTCTACCCGAGGCCGGTTCTCTGCTTTGCTACTTTGGAAGCAAAGCTGGGATAACACAGGCCTCCTGGTTCTCATGGGACACACTTCCTACAACATCCTTTCTCCCAGGGAGGCCGCGTGGGTACTGCACAGCCCTAGGAGGCACAATTCACACAGTAGGCAGCATAGGTTTGCATGCTTATTACGCTGATTTATGATAAGTGGAAGTAAGAGTCTTGGGGAAGGAGTCTTTTCTAATTGAAGAGAAGGTGCCAGATACGCTAGGGTAGCCCTGCCTTCTCCCTTCTCTGTCCTCTCTAGAGCATGGAGGGAGGGGGGCAGGGAGGTGCCCAGAACTTGTCTCCAACGTATAACCTGTCCATCTCCCCACAGGTGGGTGCGTCCTTGTTTGCCAGCAACATAGGAAGTGGACATTTCGTGGGCCTGGCGGGGTCAGGCGCTGCGGTGGGCATTTCGGTAGCTGCTTATGAGTTTAGTGTGAGTACTCACCACGCAGTGGGCAGCGCTCTCTGCCTGACAGGGAGATCTGGGGGCAGTTGTGTGCGGGCCTCACCTTTAAAACCAGAGCGGTGCTTTCCGAAACACGAACAGGGAGCGCCCGGCACCCAGGCCAGCAAAGTCAGTCTGACTACCAGTCTCTGCCTCCAGCCGGGATCTGCCTGCTTGATGGGGGAGCGACTGTGCGGGGAAAGCGCTGGAGTCCGCCCTGGCGGCCGGATGCCGCGGGATCACAAAGCCCGTGCGCCCAGTGGCCCTTGGCCGGCTGCCCGCCATGGACACCAGGCTGGACGCTCTCTGAGTAGCGGGCTCGGCCCTATTTGCGGAGGGGGGTGCGCTCATTAAAGTGACCTTCATCTTTATAATGAGTAGCTTTTTAGTGCTTTCTCTGTACACTGACTCATTACATCGTGGGATTCAAGTACAGACTAGAGCCAGGCTGCCCGGGTTGGCATCCTGGCTGCATCGCTTGCCAGCTGTGTGACCTCGGGCAAGTGGCTTAACCTCTCGGAGCCTCGGAGCTTCGTGTCTAAAACGGAGATAGTAACAGCCCCTGCCACGTGGCGACGTTGTAAGGATGGGGGGTTAATGCTTGTAAAAGGTGCAGGGGGGCTCTTCTAGCGCCGCCCCCCACCCCCCTTCAGCGCCTGCCTGACCTCCAGCCCCTCCTGACCCCTCCATGGGGGGGAGGGAGTGCCCTCGGATGAAGGGGGATGAAGTGAGGTTTAGGGGACACTGTGCTGGCGTCCACAAAGACGTGGCTGTCTCCATTTGTCCCTACGTCATGCCCTCTCCCATCCAAACATGGAAATACGACATCCCGGGAGGGTGAGCCACTCAGCCAGTGAGAGACGGACAGACGCGGAGCCGAGCAGACCAGGTTAAGGGAGGGGGCGCAGGACTCCCGGCCGCCTGGCGGCCAGCCGACTCCGTGTCCTCCGCAGGGCATATTCTCCGTGCTGACGCTCGCCTGGATCTTCCTCCCCATCTACATTGCAGGCCAGGTGAGTCCGAGGGCGCCCGGGCACAGAATGGGAGGCCTCTGGGAAGGGGCAAGCCTGCACTCCCTCCCTCCCCCAGCGCCCCGCCGCCCCCCCAGCGCCCCGCCGCCCCCCCAGCGCCCCGCCGCCCCCCCAGCGCCCCGCCGCCCCCCCCAGCGCCCCGCCGCCCCCCCCAGCGCCCCGCCCCTCCCCAGCGCCCCGCCGCCCCCCCCAGGGCCCCGCCCCTCCCCAGCGCCCCGCCCCTCCCCAGCGCCCCGCCGCCCCCCCCAGGGCCCCGCCCCTCCCCAGCGCCCCGCCCCTCCCCAGCGCCCCGCCCCTCCCCAGCGCCCCGCCCCTCCCCAGTGCCCCTCCTCCCCAGCACCCTGCCCCTCCCCAGCACCCCGCCCCTCCCCAGTGCCCCTCCTCCCCAGTGTCCCTCCTCCCCAGCACCCCGCCCCTCCCCAGCGCCCCTCCTCCCCAGCACCCCATCCCTCCCCAGTGCCCGTCCTCCCCAGCGCCCCTCCCTCTGCACATGGGCATCCACTGGACAGCCCCTAGTGGTCCCAGCTTGGAGAGGGATGGTGCACAGGGGAGACAGTTAGGAGCCTGGTCCTCAGAGCAGTCTCTGAAATGTTTACGGCCTAGCACGTTACTCCTTTCAACTTAAACCCAATCCAGTGATTTTTCTTCCGTTGCATGCAAAACTACAATAACTGAGTTACTTCTAACTGATATGAAATATTATAATTTTATTTTACCAAGTAATGCTGCTTGAGGATTTTGAAAAAGCAGTTTTGGACATTATTTCTGATCTTATTGACACCTTTCTGTCACTGGCACTGTTTTAGAGGTTTAACACACACGGCACGATCATCAATATCATAGAGTTGTTCATAGGGCAATAACTGACTTTCACCTTCTATTATGAAAAGTTTTTAAATACACAAAGTAGACAGAGCTGCTTAATGATGAGACAAGTCGTTTAAAAATGTGCCAGAAGCTGTGCGATCTGTGGGAAGGGCGGTGATGTGGGCATACATGGTCCCAGTTGGAGACAACCCGAGTCTGAATAAGAAAGGCCTTTGGTGGGTGGGCCCCCGTGACTGGCTCCTGCACAGCCAATGTGTCCGGTATGGGCGGGCGTGAGGGGCGCTGGGCCAGGGCATCAGTAAGCATTTATTGAGCACCTACTATGGAAAGGCGTCAAGGAGGGTAGAGATGCAGGTTCGTTCACAGGTAGGCGGCCAGGCCTTCTCAGCCTATGGTCTTCATGTTCTGTGGTGAGCAGAAGATCGTGCCATCTGCCAGAGGCTAGATGATATTTTCTCAACCCTGAGTCGGGGAGTGCAGAGGGGACGAGGAGATGGGGACAGACATGCCAAACCCCAAGAACAGTGCTGTCCCCCAAATGGTGCTCAGCAACATGGCTCAGCTCCTGGGGTGTCCCACGTGGCAAGGACACCTGGCTCGGGCCTCCCACCCAGGCATGCGGGGCCTCCCTCGGCCGGTGCCTCCAGGTGAAGGGGTCCCCTGGTGCCCGTCCTCTCTGGAGTCCGCGTGGTTTGCTGGTAGAACCCCCTGGTGTTCACGGGGATCTGGCTAAAGGTTACAGTAGAGCAACTTCCCCGAAGGTCAGCACAGGGGCACAGGGAGTCACTGAGCCGGTCTGAGGTGTGCCCGTGGCCAGCGACACGGAACCACATGGCGAGAGATTTCCTTTCCTGGTCGGTCAGCTGTTGGGTGACCCCGGGGGATAGCGCACGCGGGTGCTGGCAGGCCTGCAACCCCCGTCCAGTGCTTCGCCGACACTCTTTTCTTTTTTCTTAAAGAAAGAACGAGCGGGCTCTGAGCCCCGAGTCTTTGCTGTGCAACAGCAAGTTGCCAGAAAAGAAGAGAAACCAAACGAATTGTTTTTTTATCCATGCGTTTATTTTTTCTGGCTCCCGTACACTTTGAATCGATTTCCCTTTACAGTGCTGATTTGAAATTTCCTTTGTAGATTAATTTATTTGAATAAAAACGTGAGTTGATTGAAAAGAAAACATTATTAATAATAGCGGAGATGGCAAAAATTTGGATGGGGTACCCAAATGCCTCCCATTTGGGAAATATGATAGTTGGGTACATACTCCTGCACAGAACCCCAATTCCTCCACTCACCTCTTTGCTCCCATTTTCTTCCTCCCTTCCGAGTCCCCCACTGCGACTCCCTAGACCATGCGTGTGCAGCGTTGGGGGTGGGGGGGCTGGTGCCCTGAGGCCCAGATCAGGTGAAAGCTGGGTTCTGGCCCCAGGTCACCACGATGCCAGAATACCTCCGGAAACGCTTCGGCGGCAACAGGATCCCCACCCTCCTGGCTGTGCTCTACCTGTTTATCTACATCTTCACCAAGATCTCGGTAAGGTGGGGACCTGCTGGGGAGATTGGCCAGGGCCCCTGCTGGGTGTCTCCGCCCATGAACTTTCTCCTTCCCTTGGGCAAGCTCCAGGGCACCTCGAGGACATTGGGCGGGTAGGTGAGCACGGGCAGAGGGTGTCAGGGGGAAGGGTGGAGGAAGGGACTCCCAGCTCCTGCCAAAGCTTCCTTGGCAACACCTTGGGCGGGGCGGGTCACTGACTGCACGGGACTTCGATCTTCTCCTGAGATAGACCACGGTCAGCAGTGATCAGCGGTGCTGATGGCCTTGGGCTGCCCGCCCCGCCCTTGGATGGGCAGAGCTCGTGGGAAGTGGCCAAGAGCAAGGGGCGTGTGCCGCTCAGCCAGCCTGGCTCACGCTGTCTCGTCCAGCTGGAGCCGGGACAGCTTGTCCTGTGTGAGGGTGAGGGGCCCGAGGAGTGCCATTCCATCGAACAGTAACTGGCTCCACGCCGGGGAAGCCTCCACAAGGGAAGTTCTGTTGGAGGAGGAGCTTGGAGAGAGGGAATTGGCATTCCAGAAAGATAAATTAGAACACGCCAAAGCTGGGAGGCATGGGTGGACGTGACTTGTTCCCGAGGACCCCAAGGACTGGGAATAGGAGGCGAGTGAAGGAAATGAAGTCAGGCAGCAGGCAAATGACGACGGGCCTGGCATGAAACTCTAACTTATTCAGGACCCTTGTGGGCCTGGAGCCACTGGAGGGCTTTCCTGGGGGAAGGACGAGATGACCGAGCCCGCATGTGATTAGGTGCACTGTGAGGGCGGGGTGTACAAAGACCAAGGGCAGAAACGGGACCACTGAGGAGATTGTTGTATTAACCCAGGGAAGGGGTCTCAAATGTAATTGCCCACAAGGCTCCAGTCTGAGACCCCAAATCTGGAAGGAGATGGGTGAAGAAACAACAATGTATGATTCCTCTGTGTTTGCCTGAATCCAGGCTGGGGGAACCTCTGCTACACACATCTGTCCAACCATCCATCCATCCACCCACCCATCCATCCATCCATCCATCCATCCATCCACCCACCCATCCATCCACCCACACATCCATCCATCCATCCATCCACCCACCCATCCATCCACCCACACATCCATCCATCCATCCATCCATCCACCCACACATCCATCCACCCACACATCCACCCATCCATACATCCACCCATCCATCCATCCATCCATCCATCCATCCATCCACCCACCCATCCATCCACCCACACATCCATCCATCCATCCATCCATCCACCCACACATCCATCCACCCACACATCCACCCATCCATCCACCCACACATCCACCCATCCATCCATCCATCCATCCATCCATCCATCCACCCACCCATCCATCCATCCACCCACACATCCATCCATCCATCCATCCACCCACCCATCCATCCACCCACCCATCCATCCACCCACACATCCATCCATCCATCCACCCACACATCCATCCATCCATCCACCCACCCACCCATCCATCCACCCATCCATCCACCCACACATCCATCCATCCATCCATCCACCCACCCATCCATCCACCCACACATCCATCCATCCATCCACCCACCCACCCATCCATCCATCCACCCATCCATCCACCCACACATCCATCCATCCATCCACCCATCCATCCACCCACACATCCATCCATCCACTCACCCACCCATTTATCCACCCACACATCCACCCATCCATCCACCCACACATCCATCCATCCACCCATCCACGCATCCATCCACCCAAGCACCCATCTACCTACCCATCCATCCATTCACTTTATGTTTCTACAGGTGGACATGTATGCAGGCGCCATCTTTATTCAGCAGTCTTTGAAACTGGATCTGTACCTGGCCATAGTTGGGCTGTTGGCCATCACAGCTCTATACACTATTGCAGGTATGACTGAATAAGGGGTGATTCTGGGAGGGGTGGTGGGCAGGGGCTGTGCCACCCCATCTTTTCCCAGCCCATCTTCTGGTGTTCTACTGTGTTAAGACCATTTATCCATTAAACTCCACTTCATTGCCTCCGATAATATGATTTCTCTTGGCTGTTGTCCTAAGGAAGGAGGTTGCCCATAAGAGAGAGGATTTAAAGTGCAGCGCAGCTGCATCAAGCATTTCCCATTTACTCAAGACCTGGTTATCGAGGACCCACCAGGCGCTGCGCCTGTATCTCACACGCACTAAACAGGCTGGGCCACAGACTACCTTATTCTGGAGCCCGAGGCGCGGCAGCCTCATCTCTGCCCCTCAGACTTGCATCCTAGACCTACTGGACTCTGGCACATAGTAGAGTAGTATCTGGTTTTGAATCTTCACCTTCTCTGCCTCTTATTGGTGTAATCGACTTATTCTGTTGTATGTATATCACCTCCCGTATGCCAGACATCGTGCTGGGAGGAGGGTGAAGCAGCGAACAGAGACAAAGTCTTTGCCCCAAAGGAGCTTACGTGCTCGTGGGGATGGGAGGCGTGAACAAGGAAACCAGCGCACAATGTCAGGTGTATTGTCACAACTAGCAAGCGCCAAGCAGGAAGGTTCAGCGGCTGAGCTGGGGAGGGTGGGGAGGGTTTTTCCATGGGATGTTGAGCTGCGGTGACAGTTGAACCAGACCTGGGTGATGAAGGAAGTAGCCATGAGGCGCAGGGGAAGCCCCTCAGGCAGAGGGAAGGACGATCGCAGGCTCTGACATGAGAGCGCGGTTTGCCTGTTTGCGGGACAGCAAGGGCGATAGATGTGGCTGAGGCTGAGCAAGCACAGGTCCAGGTTGTGCCCCGCCCATAGGCGAGGCAGTGGCACGGAGGGCTGGGACCGGAGCCTGGAAGGACATGAAATGAGCCTGGGTCGAGGGCTATGTGCTGTGGAACCACACAAAGGCCTCTGCTGCCGGAAGATCGCGGCTGAGGTTTCAGCACAGAGAGGAGCGTGTGCCTGAGCCCAGGGGAAGGGAAGGGCCGGCCACGGGTGCAGTTTATCTTCATGTCTCCTTGTTTGGGGCTGTCTCCCCATTAGACTGTGAGCTCGGGGAGGCCTGGCGGCCTGCTGTTTTGTTCGCCTCTGTATCCCACTGTGTAGAACTAGGTGGGGACCCACCAGATGTCAGCGACAATCGAATGAAATACTAAGCCCAGCTCCTGGCACATGATAAATGCCCCTAATCCTTGGCATCGAAATGATGGTGGGCATCAGTGGTACCAAACTTCGGGCTCTCACCACGCTCCAGCCGGTGAACTACCCGGCAGGACAGCAGGGCACTGGGGCCAGAAGCCAGGCAGATCTCTCCCACTCGGGGCAGGGCCTGTTAGCAAGGACAGAGCGTCACAGGAGAACTCCACACCCACGGGCATGGATTTTATTGCAGTGACCTTGCCCACCGGTACACGTGTTTATGTCAGACAAGGGAAGAGGGGCGAGGGAGTGGTAGGGAGGAGACTGGAAAGACTGCCCTGACCAGGATTATTACAAGCATTTTTTGGTGGCAAAACCAAGAATCCTCTGAGGCCAACCGCCATGACCCTGTGCGGGAAGCCTGTTAGGGCTCTGAAGACCTCGCATCCCTTTTCTCATGTTAGAAGCAAAGGTATTCAGAGCGTGGGACTGCGGCCCAAGCGCCACTTCCCATGTCACTTGGCAATTACTGGGTACGGACACTGGCAAACTTAGGGGCTTAAAACAATGGTGATCGTTGCCCACAATTCATTTCACCGATTGTCTGCTGGTGGGTTTTGCTGGTCCCGCCTGCTCCGTTGAACTGCTGTTAGGTGGCACCGGAAACAGCTGGCTGGAGCCAGAGGGCCTCCCTCCCAGGGCTGGGGGTCTGCCTGGGCGGTCAGCTGGGCGCTCCCTCCATGCGGACCATCCTCCACCGGGCTAGGCAGGGCTCCTTAAAGCAGCATGGTGGCCCTGGCCAGCGTGCTCAGTGGTTAGAGCGTTGGACCTCGGACCGAAGGGTCCCAGGTTCAATTCTCGGCCCAGTCCAGTCGGGGTGCATTTGGGAGTCAACTGGTCGATGTGTCTCTCTCACATAAATGTTTTTCTCTCTCGCTCTCTCCCCTTCTCTCCCTCTAAAAAAAAAAAAAAATCAATGGGGGAAATATTCTCTGGTGAGTATTAAAAAAAAAAAAAAAAAAGGAAGCATATTCTCAGGGCAACAGAAGAGCAAGCACAGGGGCCGAGGTCCCCTGGAGGCCGAGGCTTGGAGCTGCACGATGTCATTGGTCAGAGCCAGCCGTGCTTGGGAGGTAGAGAGATCGACTTCACCTCACCCAGAGCTGAGCTGCAGAGCAGGAATGCGCAGGGGGTGTTGTGGCCATCTTTGCAGACCGTTAACCCTGAGAGATCTCCACGGCTGGATCGTGACTGTCGGGGTCCCTCTGTGACGCAGAGTAACTCCTCCCGTCAGACTGCCCGACCCTCAGCTCAGTCCTCGCCCCTCCCTCCCCAGGTGGCCTGGCCGCTGTGATCTACACGGATGCTCTGCAGACAGCGATCATGCTCATAGGAGCATTCACCCTGATGGGCTACAGTAAGTGGGGTCCCCGGCCACTGGGTGGATGCCAGCACTCCCTCAGCAGGGCATCTGCCCTCACCGCTGGGACCAGCACACCCAGCTGTCGGAAGTCCCGCTTGAGGCATGGTGACTTAGCGGAAAGCAAACGGTGCTTATCATGAGAACTTGCTGGGTTTTTTAAAGTAAAAATTAATAGCTCGCCTATATTAATATGGATGAGTGATTAAATAAATAAATAAAGGGGGGGTATTTTTTCATCATTTCACTCTTAGCCTATCTATGTCTTTATATTCTAAGCAGGTTCCTTATAGACATCATATAGTTGCTTTTTAAATCTAATCTGACAATCTCCACCTTTTAATTTGTCTTCGGGTTAATTCCATTCGTGTCGTTATAGATAGGGTTGGATTAAAATCTGCTACTTGCCAGTTGTTTACTTGTTCCATCTTAGTGCTGGCCTAGGGTTTACGATAGTCATCTCAGCCTACCATACCAAAAAAAAAAGCCTTCCAATGTGTAATCTGCTGAGAGCCACGTTATTTCGAGGTAACCCTGAATCCTTCCAATGAAAGAAAGAAGCAGATTCCGAATGGCAGTACCTGATTCTTTCTTGGAGTCGCTCACGCTTATGCAGACACTGTGCCCTTGTGGGTAGTGTCTTGGTGAGCCAGCTCCATCCAGCCCGTGAGGTTGGCGCCACGGGGCCCCACTGACAGATGAGGAAACAGCCTCCGAGAGGGGAGTCGCTAGCTCAAGGCCACACATCTGTGCACCACTCTTGCAATACCTGAACTGGAGGCGCTGGGACATTCAGAGGAGAAAGCATGCTTCCTTAACGCAAGGCTGCGTAGCCTGGGGCCTCTGAGCAGAATTCAGGGTGTCTGTGAGCCTTGGATGGGGTGGGGGCGCAGAAACCACCTTTATTTTATGAATCTATCATTGAAATGTTGCATTTTTCAATTACAAATGTAGGCAATAAACCATGGCAATATTAGCCATGTCTGTGCCTTTGGTACCCCAGGATGCCCCAGATGTTCTCATCCAGATGTTCTTACAGTTGATGCTGATGCATTGAAACCCTGTTTGTGCTCAGGGCTACTTTGAGACAAAATTGTTATTAGCCCCCCTGCTAGGTTTTTACTACTTAATGGGCAAATACATAAATTACTAGCTCATAGTAGCTTTTACGTTTTGATGATTGCCTTTCCTACATTTGATTTCCTTGACAAGCCTACCTATTTTGTGTGATGCATTTAGCAATATTATTCTGAAAAGCAATCCATACTCGCTACCAAAGGCATTAAAAACACAAAAAAAGAGGCTGAGACCCTTAAGGTGCTAACTTTCCTTGGTAGCCGTCGTCTGAGTGGGGTTTCACTATCTCCACCAATCCTGCTACTGCTGGGCTCCCTCTGAGCTCCTGGCAAGCGCTCCCTCTGACGTCCAGGTTTCGCTGCGGTCGGAGGGCTGGACGGCCTGATGGAGAAGTACTTCCTGGCCCTGGCCACCAACCGGACTGAGAACAGCAGCTGCGGGCTGCCCCGGGAGGATGCCTTTCATATCTTCCGAGACCCGCTGACCTCCGACCTCCCGTGGCCCGGGATCCTGATTGGAATGACCATGCCATCCCTCTGGTACTGGTGCACGGACCAGGTACGGCCCGCGCCCTCGCCCTCAGCACGCTGTGGGGTGGCTGTGCCCCGCCTCCTCCCCGCACTGTTCTCTCGTCTGCCTTTCTCCCCCACCATCCTTGATCACGCCTCCCTTCCTACTGTTCTACACGTTATCTTACTTCTTGTTTGGCTCACGTGATGGCAAAGTTTAATACACCCTGCCGGCTGCCTGGGAAGCAAAGGAGAGAAAACCTTCTGAAGGAGGATAAAACTGGGGCCAGGTATTGTTTGCTCAACACTCACTGGGCGTCATCTAAGTGCCAGGCACTTGGAAATCACCAGTAAACAAACCGGCAGGGCTCGCAGGGTTCTGTTGTGGAGGGACAGACAGACAGTAAGTAAGTGATGTGCATGTCACAGGTGGTGAGTGGCATTAACAAAAGCAGAGCAGGGCCGGCGGGCTGAGTCAGTGGCTCAGCATCAGCCTGTGAACCAGGAGGTCACGGTCAGGGCACATGCCCAAGTGCAGGAGGCTTCCCAATCAATGATTCCCTCTCATCACTGATGTTTCTATTTCTTGTTCCCTCTCCCTTCCTCTCTGAAATCAATGAAAATATATATTTTAAAAAGCAGAACAGGGACAGAGGGGTTGGGTGTGGGGTGCAATTCTAAATAGGGGGGTGAGGGGAGATGTGCCTGGGTGACCTGAGCGCAGGCTCAGGGAGGAGAGCAGGGCTCCATCTGGTGGTGGCGGGAGGAGCGTTGGCAGCAGAGGGCACCTCAGAGGGCACAGCTGTCAGGCACGCGTAGCTGGTGTGAGAACAGGGGGAGGAAAGCAGACGACAACAGTGTGTTACACGCCCGTCTGTACAGGGAAGAGAACAGACTGAACCTCCGCACTCACTGGGATGTGCATGGAGGCCTCCGGGTGGGCGCGCCTAAAAGGAAAAGAGCAGGTACTGTGGGCAGAGGCGCCAGGGCGGCGGGACTGCTTCACGGTGCAGCCACTTTCTCAAGTTTCAAAACCCGGTGACTGTCACCGGTTGAAATGTTTTGTTTTGTTTTCTGTTACATCAACAGTGAGATCCGCGTGCCATTTTAGAGGCTCAGTTGCACAGTTAGAGCTGATGCGAGTTTAACTAAGGGAGGCACTGCGGAGAGTGTGGCGAGGTCACGGCGTGGCTGACCTCCGCATGAGAGCTGAGCACCACCGCAGCGACGGTGCAATACCCCACTCGGCCCCTTTAAGCCGCAGACCCCGCCCCCTCCTTAGAAAGCTGGGGTCGGGGAGCCCAGGGAGACAGGTCGAGTCTAGGCTGACAGCGTGGGCTCCACCTTGAACAGACCCAGAATCCGGTCCAGGCAGCATCTCCGTGAGACACGATTTAGCACCTCAGCCTCCGTTTCCTGTTAAGTGGGGTCACTGATAGTTTTGAAAGAGGGGAGCGTGGGGAACTGGGTCACGGTGCTCTTGCTGCAGGGACATTAATACGCAAACCATTAAAAACACTTAGGTTTTTTTAAAAATATATATTTTATTGATTTTTTAAGAGAGGAAGGGAGAGGGATAGAGAGTTAGAAACATCGATGAGAGAGAAACATCCATCAGCTGCCTCCTGCACACCTCCTACTGGAAATGTGCCTGCAACCAAGGTACATGCCCTTGACCGGAATCGAACCTGGGACCCTTCAGTCCGAAGGCCGACGCTCTATCCACTGAGCCACACCGGTTAGGGCTGGGTTTTTACACGGTTTATGGTACTGCTGGGCACCGCTGGCCAGCTTACATCGGTCAACCTCCACCTGTTTCCTTGAGAGTCCTCAGGCCCGTGTGAGCTGCACTCCAGTGCGACTCTCCAGGCCACCGCCGGCCACCTGCTTTGTTCAAGAATTAGAGGCTTATCCAAGGGGGCTCGGCCTCCTTCCGAGGGCCAGGGAGGGCGAGAGGGTGCAGGAACCCGAGTGAGCCCCATGCACCATGATGACGACAGTGATGATGACGACGAAGACGACGCATTGATTGCACAGTGTTGCTGTTGAGCTGGGTCGGCAGAGCCCAAAGACTGTGCTCACCGTGCGATGCCTTCGCCAGCACAGCCTTAGGCTCGTGTTAGAGCAGAAGACAGGCAAGGCGACACCCACTGTTCACGGACTGCGAGCTCGGTCCGGATCGTCCTGGGCAGACACGGAGGAGGTGACTACGGAGCCATAGGAGTAACGGCAGTAAAAGGTTATCGCTGCTGCACAGTGCCTGTCCCCATCGCCCGCCGGCCATGCATGGTGCACTCCCTTCTCGAACACTGTGAGCCTGGAGGCTGTTGCCCAGGGACAACCTCCCCCGCTGGTGGGTTTTTGAGCAGCGCAGCTGCCTGGAAACGTGCTCTGCTGTCTCTTAAATTCGTATCTGGAGGCTCTACTTCGAGGAATAAGAGCCAGGATTCTCCTCGGTCCCAGCTCCTCCCTTGAAACGGCTGTTGCCAAAGCAGGCTCTTTCCTGGGCTCCACGTGGACGGGCCAGGACTGCGGCTGCCCCGAGTCACGGAGCAGGAAGAAGCATCTGCAGGCGTGACACCCTCACGTTCACCACAGCGTGCTCACGGGCCTCCGCTCCCCATGAGAGGTGCCTGATTGGAATCCTGAGAAATGACAGAAACAGTGACACCAACTTCTAAACACCGTGGCTCCGGGCTCCCTGCGCCTGTCAGCCTCGGACACGCAGCTCCCACATCTTAATCTTTCACGGGCAGCGTCCAGGCGGGAGCAGTGCAGGGGGGCGGATATCAAACCTGAATGAGCTCCGGGAGAGGTGGGGCATCCGTTAGCTCATGGAGCACAGACTGCAGGCACTGAAGTGGCTCCAGGAACCGTGGACTCGGTCTGGTTCCCCTCACAGGTTCCCTCACCATTGTCTTCCTTTCTTTGGCTAATCCTCATCCAAGGATATTTTTTCCATTGATTTTTTAGAGAGAGTGGAGGGGAAGAAGGAAGGGGAGAGAGAGAAACATTGATGTGAGAGAGACACATCAATTGGCTGCCTCCCACATGTCCCGGGAGCTGGGGATCAAGCCTGCATCTGAGGTACCTGCCCTGGACCAGGAATCAAACCCACGACCCAACACGCTGACGGCTGAGCCACGCCGGCCAGTGCACCCTCGTCTTCCTTTCTCACCCGCTGACTTCATCGTCTCCCACGCAGGCCAATAGGAAGGGGCTGGCAACTCCTAAGTCCAAATCCAGCCCTGCAGTGCCGGCTCTGGCGGGCCCAGCGGGGGCCGGGTGCTGACCGCGGGGCCGGGCGCTGTGCCCAGGATGATTGGCAGCTTGTGAAGAGGGCATGGATTTCAAAGGAAGGGGCAGGACACTAGGAAGAATCCCACACTGATGTCCACAATAAAACCAAAGGCGCTCCAACGTTGTCCTGCTCGCCATCGCATCACCATGGTAACGACACAGTTTACCTCTGCGAAGAAAGAGGCCTCTCCCTTCTCCAGATGCTCCAGGACCCAAGGCCTAAGGAAGCAGGAGAGAAAGCTCTGAGCGTGGGATCCAATCTGGGGGCTGGAGGATCGAGGGGACCAGTCTCCTCGTCAGAAAACACCCTGGGGAAAGTCGTGCGCTTTGAGGGGGTAGATCTTGGCAAGGCCTACCTTCACCCCACCCAACAGAGAGTTTTTGAGGAGGCACCAGACAAAACGTAGGCACGTAGCCACAAGCCCAGACCTCCCAATCCTGCCGGCAGCCTTGCGCCAGGCCCTCGCGGTTCCTTTCTCAACTCCTCACTCCAATCAGACCGGCGCGCTGGCTTCTTGCCTCCATCCTTTTAAGGCCCCTCCACCACCAGGACAAAGATCACTCAAAAAAGCAGCCAGGCCATTACACCTGCCCGTATTCCCCCGACCAGCTTCCTGCTGCGGCCATGGCCAGTGTTAGCTGTTCCCCGTGTCTGAACTGTGGTTGCGTGGCTGTCTGATCTGGTTTCCGAGCTCTACCGCTAACTCCCTTCTCTCCTGGGGACCTGTTGGAACGTCTTCCTCTGGCTTCATCCAACAACAGCAGAGACGACAATAATCACTAGTGGTCTCTCTGCGTAAGAACTGCTAAGCACCTCAGAGCAAGCGGTTGGGATCCCCATTCTGCAGATGGGAAGACTGAGGGCTGGGACTTTAAGGAACTTGTCCGCGCTCACAGAGACCTGGTGGGGCAGGGATCCAGGCCTGAGTCTGTCTGAGCTTCTAACCTCTCTATTCATTTGCTCCGACTCACCCACTGGAGGGTCTTCATTCTGGGGTTTATCCAGAACCTCGTGTAAGAGAGAACCGCCCAGCTGCATACCCACCGCCTGTCGCCAAGCCCACCACCAAGACCTCTCCTGACAGGCCTCCCGCCTTCCCACCAGAGAGGGGACGTCTGTGCCCGCTGCTGTAGGAGGAGGGAGGGGGCAGATGCGTGCCAGGTGCCGGGGTGGGTGAGCAGAGATGGGTGAGGGCCCTGCTCCCGCGTGTTCATTCCTCCCAGTCACCTTCTTCTTCCCAGCCAGATGTTGGTTACCTACTCAGTGCCACCTGACTACTGTCCCTTTTAGGGCCTGAAAGCTACACAAGCAGACGCCTCAGTCTGGGTGGCTCTTTGGGGCCCTGGCTGCTGACTGGGGTGGCTAGTGGGCACAGGTGCCTGCCCTGGGGGGTCCGCAGGCTCAGGTGGTGCCATTGTCATTGAGTTGGACATTGTCCTCGATCATTTTGGCAATTATGTGACAGGGTCCACGGGCCTGGAGATGAAACACCCCTCAAACAGTTTCCCCCCAAAGAGATGCGCATGCCTGCACTGCAGAGCTGCAACAGGCGGGGGGGGTGGGGGGGTGGAGCTTTGGGGCAGATCCTACCTCCCGACACTTCGCATTAAGGATTCTTGGCTGATTTGGTGAGGGCCTTAGTTGTCCGCAGGAAAAAGACAGTTTCCGTCTTTATTTTCTTGATTGAGAGGCGGTAATATCAACAGTAACAATGAATATTTACTGGGCAGTTATTGTCAGACCCTATTCTAAATATTCTAAATGGTTAGACTTCATTTAATTGTCGAAACAGTTCTCACATGCTCCCCATTTTATAGATCAGGAAACTGAGGCAAGGAGAGGTGAAAGTGTTGACCATGACCACAAGCAGAGAAGTGGGGAGCGGGACTTGAACCCCAGCTACCAGTGTGCAGATCGGCACGTAAGCCAGCCTGGTGGCCGGACTGAGGGCTCAGACGGTGCCATCAGAACGGCTTCTCCGTCCTCCAGCTCCTCGCCTCCTCCCTCCGAGATGGCTTCGGTCTCAGGCTTCCTGGCGGAGGCGGAGGCGGAGGCAGAGGCAGCCGGGGCAGGGAGCCCCCCAGGCGGCTGCAGGCGGGAGGGGCCTCTGAGCCGTGCCCTTTGGGGAAGAGGTCCGGGTGGGGCTGTAACTGGCCTGCACTGGGTGCGCACACTTTCTTCACCAACCACAGTGGCCAGGGAGCTGGCCAGGTCCAACCCAGAATACAGGAGCGGGGACGGGGCCGGGCGGGGTGGTGGTCACCCCCCTGACCACAGGGGGTGGGAAGAGGAGAGAGATGCCTCAAGAAGCCGGGCGGACCGAGGCCTGTCCGCTGCGCCTGCGAGGACTGTGCCGCCAGCGCCTCACCCACTGTCTTCCAGGTGATCGTTCAGCGGAGCCTGGCGGCCAAGAACCTGTCCCACGCCAAAGCGGGCTCCCTGATGGCCGCGTACCTGAAGGTGCTGCCCCTCTTCCTCATGGTCTTCCCCGGCATGGTCAGCCGCGTCCTCTTCCCAGGTGAGAGGCCGCGGGAGGGGAGGCCGGGGAGGGGAGGCCGCGGGAGGAGAGGCTGCGAGTCTGTGTCTCAGGCCTGTGAAGTGTCCGGAACATTCTACCGACCTGCTGAGAGCACGAGGCTGGAGGCCCTTCCTGGTGATGCAGCGGGTGTCTGCCTGGCACTGACGGGCTCTCTGCCACCTCCCAGCACTGGGCACATCCCGAGGGCCCAGCGAGTGGGGTGGAGGCCACCTGGGGCTGAGAGCTATGGTCTCTGCCAGGTCCCTGGGGCCTCATGCTGAGAGCCCCTCTCACCCCTCAGTGTCCGGGCCAGGGTAACATAGGCCCAATGGAACCCTTTGGGGGACTTTCCTCAACAAAAACCCGGGCTAGCAAAGCGTGTGTGTGTGTGTGTTGGTGTGTGTGTGTGTGTGTGTGTGTGCGTGTGTGTGTGTGTGTGTGTGTGTGTGAGAAGGGATGAGGTTGCGCCGTGGGGACTGAGCAGGCCTGGGCGGTGTTACTGAGAGTGCTGGGTGCTGGGAGTGGTGATCTGGACGGAAGAAAGTTCCTCAATGTCCACCCCTGAGCTCTCAGGGAGGCAAGGCAGAGCGCTCCACCCGATGCCGCGCCCCCCCCCCCCGTACCCCCCCCCCCCCCTGCGCCCACCACAGGTCGATGCTCAACCACTGAGCCACGCCAGCCAGGCTGGCCCAGAATTAATTTTGTCTAAGGTTGAACCAGAGCTTTGGGGGCATCCACTTTTATTCCATAGCAGTTGCTATCAGTATTACAAATTGGGCCTCAGCACCCACTTCTTTTTAAAAAATCTTTATTGCTGAAAGCATTACATGTGTCCCCATTGACCCCCTCCGACTCAGCACCCATTTCCTCTGCCATTGATGGGTGTTAGTGGAGAGGAGGTCCCAGCCTTGAAAAGACCAGCAGGGCGCGGGGTGACTCCAGGCCAGTGATGGCAAACCTATGACACGTGTGTCAGAGGTGACACACGAACTCTTTTTATAAAAAATATATATTTTATTGATCTTTTTTTACAGAGAGGAAGGGAAAGGGATAGAGTTAGAAACATCGATGAGAGAGAAACATCGATCAGCTGCCTCCTGCACACCCACCACCGGGGATGTGCCTGCAACCAAAGCACATGCCCTTGACCAGAATCGAACCTGGAACCCTTCAGTCCACAGGCTGACGCTCTATCCACTGAGCCAAACCGGTTAGGGCGCGAACTCATTTTTTTGGTTGATTTTTCTTTGTTAAATGGCATTTAAATATATAAAATAAATATCAAAAATATAAGTCTTTGTTTTACTATGGTTGCAAATATCAAAAAATTTCTATATGTGACACAGCACCAGAGTTAAGTTAGAGTTTTTCAAAATGCTGACACGCCAAGCTCAAAAGATTCTCCATCACTGCTCTAGGCAGACCAGTGGGGCATGGAGGGGACTCTAGGTGGACCAGCGGGGTGCAGGGGGGGCTCTAGGCGGACCAGCGGGGGGTGGGGGGCTCTAGGCAGACCAGCGGGGTGTGGGGGGCTCTAGGCGGACCAGTGGGGCCTGGAGGGGACTCTAGGCGGACCAGCGGGGTGTGGGGGACTCTAGGCGGACCAGCGGGGCATGGAGGGGACTCTAGGCGGACCAGCAGGGTGTGGGGGGCTCTAGGCAGACCAGCGGGGTGCGGGGGGCTCTAGGCAGACCAGCGGGGTGCGGGGGGCTCTAGGCGGACCAGCGGGTGCGGGGGGCTCTAGGCATCCAAGGCCAGGGTGCACTTGACCTCGAGGCCCTAAATGGTCACCGTGATGCAGGTGTTGCATGAGAACCAGGGGGAGCTGGAGTGAGCGCCGCGGGGGCTGCCCGCCCGACCGGGAGTGGCTCCCGGTTGCCACAGGAGGTGGTGGGAAGGCCATGGTGCCCGTCAGCGAGGAAGGACGGAGCAGAGGGTGGGCCTGGGAGCTATTTGTGGGCGTGAGTCCACCGGTGTGAGCAGGTGGGGGGGTGAGCGGGGGGGGGGGGGTGAGCGGGTGGGGCAGGCGTCAATTAGCTCAGGTTGAGGAGCTGAGGAAGACAGAGGTGAGGAGAAAGCTGGCCTCTCCCTAGCCTGTGTGCTTGGGGGCTAGAGCGCGGGCCTGCAGATGGAAGGGTCCCGGGTTCAGTTCCGCTCAAGGACATGCACCTCAGCTGCAGGCTCCAGCCCCAGCCCTGGTCAAGGTGTGTGTGGGAGGCAGCCAGTCGTTGTCTGTCTCTCCCCGTCCCTTCCACCCTCTCTAAAAATCAGTGGAAGAATATCCTCAGGCAAGGATTAACAAAACAAGAAAGAGGAAGAAAGAAAGAAAGGGAAAGAAAAAGAAAGCTAGACTTCAGACACAGGTGCCAAATCACAGACAACATGGAGAGTTCTGAAGGGCCTGGGGGGGTGGTATTACCTGGGGGCCAGGGAAGGCTGGGGGGGGTGTGTTACCTGGGGGCCAGGGAAGGCTTGGGTGGGTGTTACGTGAGAGAACGCTGCCCAGGGAACACAGGACCCGCACAGAAGTGCAGAAAGAGGGGGTGAGAGTTCAGAGCCAGCACAGCTGGGTTTGCATGCGTCTAAATGAGAAACAGCTGTTGAACCGCCTGAGCTACTGGGAAGATGGGGAAGGAGAAGGTGAAACACATTTGCCACGTGTCAGCGATGGTGCTGTCCTTTGCACCCGGAGGAGCTCAGGCATTGCTGGTGGCCCCTGTGGGGAGGAGGGGGCTGGTCGAGGTGGAGCCGGATGCAGGCCACTGAGCTGGGGCTGCCGCCAGGGGTCAGCCTCACCCGAGCTCCCTTGGTAGCAGCCGTTCGATTGCAGCCAAGGGCACATGCCCCGGTTGTGGGCTCGATCCCCAGTGGGGGGCGTGCAGGAGGCAGCCGATCAATGATTCTTTGTCATCATTGATGTTTCTATCTCTCTCCCGCTCCCTTCCTCTCTGAAATCAATAAAAGAAATATATATATATTTAAAAATTACAGATGAGGAAACGGAGGTCCAAGCAGGGTAGGCAGGAGGGTCATGCTTGTAAAGTCCAGGCTCCTTTGCACTTCACGGAGCCATGAACTTACGTGCCCTAACCCTCCTCCCGGTGCCGGGGGGCGGGGGGGGGGGCCCTCTCACCTCTGGGCCTGTCCCCTCCCCAGATCAAGTGGCCTGTGCCGATCCCAAGATCTGCCAGAAGGTCTGCGGCAACCCCTCGGGCTGCTCTGACATCGCGTACCCCAAACTCGTGCTGGAACTCCTGCCCACAGGTAATGCCCCCCCCCCCCCCGCCCCCGGGAAGGAGGTGCTGGCTGGCTGTGCTCGGAGGGAGGGACACGAGGGTGGTGGGAGGCGACAGGCTCGGGGCCAAGGGACTGAGCCCCGAGCCAGGGCCCCGATGAAGCCCAGACCCTGGCCCAGGAGGGGCCTCCCCGCCACCTCATGGCGCCCACCTGAGTGCTGCTTCCTCAGAGGTGAACCTCCCGGGGTCGGCCTGGGCCTGGGTCTGGGGTCATGAGTGAAGGCAGGGCTGTGAGCAGGAGGAGCCTGAGGCCCACAGACCTCCCTTCTGCCCCCAGGGCTCCGAGGGCTCATGATTGCTGTGATGGTGGCCGCGCTCATGTCCTCCCTCACCTCCATCTTTAACAGTGCCAGCACCATCTTCACCATGGACCTCTGGAACCGCCTGCGGCCTCGGGCGTCTGAGAGGGAGCTCATGATTGTGGGCAGGTGAGCTCTTCTTGGGTGGGGCCAGGCCAGGGAGGAGCAAGCTGAGCCCACCCAGAGGCCAGTCCAGCCAGCAACTTACCCAGCCTCAGCCTCCGCTGATGGAGAAAATGAGGTGCATTAGGACCCCATTCATTCATTCATTCATTCATTCAAGAGATGTTTGCCCTGGCCGGTGGCTCAGTGGTTAGAGCAGGGGATGGGCAAACTTTTTGACTCGAGGGCCACAATGGGTTCTTAAACTGGACCGGAGGGCCGGAACAAAAGCATGGATGGAGTGTTTGTGTGAACTAATATAAATTCAAAGCAAACATCATTACATAAAAGGGTACGGTCTTTTTTTTTTTAGTTTTATTCATTTCAAACGGGCCGGATCCGGCCCGCGGGCCATAGTTTGCCCACGGCTGGGTTAGAGCGTTGATCCACACATGGACTGAAGGGTCTCAGGTTTAATTCCTGGTCAAGGGCACATATCTGGGTGCAGGTTTGATCCTCACCCCAGTCAGGGCATGCTGATTCTCTCTCTCTCTCTCTCTCTCTCTCTCTCTCTCCCTCTCCCTCTCCCTTTCTCCCTCCCTCCCTCTCTCCCTCCCTCCCACTCTCTATGGAAACAAATATCCTCAAGTGAGGATTAACAAAAATAAGAGATGTTCAATGAGCACCTACTATGTGCCAGATGCCAGATATAAAGCAACGAAAAGAAACCGCTCAGCTCTGTATTCATGGAGCTAGTGAAGGCTAAATAGCCAGGCAATGCAACCCCAACAGTGCTATGACTGCGAGTCAGGAGACCTAGGGTTCAGAGGGGGGTCCCCAACCTGGACTGGGACCTGAGGGGTGAAAAGCAGTGAACCAGGTAAAGGGAGGAGGATGTCCTGGGTTTTTTTAGGGGGAGGGAGGAGGGAAGGTTTCTTTACCAAGCCTTCTGCAAGTCCTGACGTCTAACAGGGGAACAGAAGTGACAGGAATGAGTGGCATGTAAATTTTATGTAAATACACGTAAATAAGCACCCTGCGGCTCTGTGTGGGTAGGTGCATCCTGAGAGCTAGCTCAGCCTTGGGCTAGGGAAAGAGTTCCTGGGTATGACACCAAAAGCACGGCTGTAAAAGAAAAAATGGTGAATTCGCTAGCATTAGAAAATGGAAAGACAAGCCACAGATCAGGAGTAAATAGCTGCACACCATATACTAGCATTTGATAAGGACTTGTAATGCAGAATAAACTCCCAGACAAGACTGTAACCTAGGAAACTACAGCGTGGCACCACCACACACTACATGGAAAAGACAGGCCGGAGGCGGGGACACGGGACTCGTGCGTGCAGGCCACAAGGCCACGGGTTCAGCCGTTCACAACAGTTTGGCAGTTTCTTAAACAGCTGAATGTACACATACATACACCCCAGCGACTGCTGTCCTAGAGATGGAAACAGAAGTCCGCACGGAGACCTGTCCACAGTGTCCTTACAACAGCCCGGTCGCAGAATCACCCATGTCCATGTGCGAGGGGAAGACACACAGGGTTTCTATGGGACCCTCGTCACAATAGACAGGAATGAAATGGAGGCACGATGCATGGGTGACCTTCAAAGGCATGAAGGAAGCCCACTGCCCAGACGCAGGCTGTATGACCCATTTCCGGGAAATGTCCGAAGGGGCAACCTGCAGACAGAGCGGGGAGGTGCTTGCTTAGGGTGGGATGTTTCTCTCTCTCTCTCTCTCTCCCACAAGCATGGCCTGTACATGGGCATGGGGGAGCTTTCTGCACGATGCATGTCCTAAACCTGATTGTGGTGACGGTTGCACCAGAAGTGACTGGATTGTAACTGCCTCCATGAAGCTATAAAAACAGGGAGGAGTGTTCGGGGAACGCGGCACTGACGGGCGTCTCTCCGCCCGCCCCAGGGTGTTTGTGCTGCTTCTGGTGTTGGTCTCCATCCTCTGGATCCCCGTGATCCAGGCCAGCCAGGGCGGCCAGCTCTTCATCTACATCCAGTCCATCAGCTCCTACCTGCAGCCGCCTGTGGCTGTGGTCTTCATCATGGGGTGTTTCTGGAAGCGGAGCACTGAGAAGGTGGGTGGCCACCCCGCCGGGCAGGACCCCCTGCTGCCCGAGGAGGAGAGACGGGGACTGGAGAGGGGACCCGAGGGTGTCTTGATGTGGGTGTCGCTGGGGAGGATGAGTTCTGTGGAGGAAGATACAGGGAGGTGTTACCTGGCCTTCAACAACAGCCGGTTCTATTTTGATGGACTTTCTCACGAACAGGGAAGCTGATGACCTGTATGCGAAAGGCAGACAGGCAACCGTCACTAGAGGGACGGCTTGGAGGCCCGAGCCAGCCCCCAGCAGCCCCGGTGGCGCTCAGATGGCCTTGCTCCTGTTTGCAGGGCGCCTTCGCGGGACTGATCGTGGGCCTCCTCCTGGGCTTGATCCGGCTGATCCTGGACTTCATCTACACGCAGCCGCAGTGCCACCAGCCGGATGAGCGCCCCGCTGTGGTCAAGGACGTGCACTACCTCTACTTCTCCACGATTCTGTCCGCGGTCACCCTCGTCACCATGTCCGCCGTGAGCTGGCTCACAGAGCCTCCCTCCACGGAGCGGGTACATCTGGGTTTGATGCTGGACCCACGGAGACCCTTGGCTGCACGTGACAGGAAAGGGACCGCACTGGGCCGTGAGGCGGCGTGGCTGCAGGCTCAGACGGCCGGTCAGAACCCGCCTTTCCCGCTGCCTCTCTTCTCGGGCCGCGAGGGGCTGGCAGCTTCTGGGGGTTTATCCTCTCTAAGGTCACTAGCAGAAGCACAAACATCTGTGCAGCATTTCCAGCAAAGCTCCCAGTTCTCCTCGCTCGCCTGCCTGCACATCCAGCGGTCCCGGTGGCGCAGAAATGGTTGAGCTGAGGGGCTGACCGCGGGGTCCCCACCCCAGGGCGGGGCTGGTTAAGGTGGAGGAGTGTGTGCAGAAGGTCCTGGGGATCTGAACTCGGAGGGGTGTGGACTGAGAGGGGGGCCGGGAGCGGACTCAGACTGGCAGGCTGAGCTGGGGGCCACAGGGCGCAGAGAGAGGGATGACCACCATCTCACGGCCACCTCTGCTCCCTAGGTCAGCCGCCTGACCTGGTTCACTCGCCATGACCCCGTGGTCCACAAGGCACAGGTGCCAGCAGCCACTCCGCCACCGACCACCCTCCCTGCGAAGGAGCCGGCGGAGGCCAGCAGCCGCGACCTGCCTCTGGAGGCCCCCCCGGGGAGCGAGGCCAAGCCGCACAGCCGTGAGTGGCCCCCTCAGCTGCAGGCGCCCCCAGGAGCATGCGCCAGGGGGTGTCCGTCTGATGAGGCAGGAAGAGGGAAGTGGGTTCTTTAGTAACTTCCAACAGACGCCTCGGTGGGCACTTTACCGCACACTGGTTGAGGTTTCACATGAAATTCCAGATTTCCGTCTTCTCTTGAAAAATAGGAAGGCCTGGCCACACTGGCCACACGTCTGCCCATGAACCGTGTGTAGAGCTGTGAGCAGGTGCCCGAGGCCCGGACTGCCCCCCAGTTAGCCAGGGCCCCACCAGCCCCTGCTGTCCCCACGGCCCTGAGGCGGGGCTGTCACTGATCATCCCGCGTGGCCTTTAAAACATACTTATAACTATGAACCCAGGTCAACCTAAAGCGGCACAGGCCACGTGCTTCAAGGAAGGAGAGAGAGTAGTTCCTGGTGGGAGTGAGGAATCTTCTGGCGTGTTGACTGCCACGGGCCGGCTCCTGCACTCCACTGCCGGGCCCCAGGGGCAGTTGAGACGTGAAAGTGGTGAAAAGTCTAAACATCCCAGTTTCCCAGAGTAGAGCAGCCTCCTGGAAGTGAGGTACTAAACACACCTGCCAGGAAAGGTGCCAGAAAGGTCAGACGGCCTGATCACAGGGCGTGAGAACGCCGGCGAGGCCCCCTCCCCTCCCCTCCCTCCCCTCCCCCCCTCCCCTCTCCCCCCTCCCCTCCCTTCTCCTCCCTTCCCCTCCCCTCCCCTCCCTTCCCCTCCCACTCCCTCCTCTCCTCTCCTCCCTTCCTGACAGCCTGGATTTGGTCCTTTCTAGGCACCGGGAAGCAGGAGCAGTCCCGCGTGGTGAGGGCCCTGCTGTGGCTGTGTGGCATGGACGACAAGGGCCCGGCGGAGCCCCGGAGCAGCGCGGAGCCCGCCATCGCGTCCCTGGAAGAGCGCCCCCTGGTGAAGGGCCTTCTGGACATCAACCTCGTCCTCTGCATGGGCTGCGGCGTCTTCCTCTGGGGCTACTTTGCTTAGTGCAGACGGAACAGGCCCAAGCCCTCAACTCGTTTCCAATGCCTTTAATGAGGGGAATAAAGCTTTGTCTGTCTACCAGGCTTCACGGCTGTTTGTGGGCCATTTTCAACAGGACATTTAGCTTTTCCTCTAAAAAGGCATGAAGGTTGGGAGCTGGAAACCGGAGAGCAGTGTAGAAGCTTCCCTGTCTCCAAAAGCTGGTTGTTCCCTCTTCCTGCCCACGTGCGACAGCAACGGCCAAATCCGAGGGACGAGGGAGCTGAGACCTCCAGCCAGAAGCAGCCACGCCGGGGCGGTGCTGGGCCGCGCCCTTTGCCTGCTCACCGCCGAGGTGCGAGGTGCCCGGGGTGGACTGCACCTGCCTCTCCCTCCGCTCTCGCTGCCCCGGCTGAGGGCTCTCACAGTGATACTTGCTTCTTGATATGGTCTTGAACACGCGCCTGTGTTGGCGCCGGAACCCTGTGCTATCTAAGAATCGGGGGATTGTGTGCCTCCCGATTCTGCTCCGCCTGTTTCTCTGCTTAAGTCCCCACCGGGACGCTCCCCTACACCTCCAGCCATTAGGATGGACGACTCCACCAGAACCTCTACAGCGAGGCCTTCAGCCTCCCCATCCCTCTACTCTGGGTCACAAGGGGCCCGAGGGCATGACCTGGAGGGGCAGTTTGCCCCACGCACAGCTGATAGCAAGGGAGCCCAGAGCCATGAGCTCTCATCCTGGTCCCGGGATAGGGGCTGCAGGGGTGCATTTACCGGCCTGACAAGTGACAAGTCGGGTGGACTCTCAAGGGACCCTGGTGTCCAGACTTCAGAGGAACATGGACAGGAAACCGTGGGGCTGAGGAACAGCCGGTGGCTCAGTAGCACCTTGATGCCCTCGACACCGGAGCAGCCTGCACCAAGGGGCAGTGGGCTAGCTCAGGCCTTGCCCTGTCCACGCCTCGCTTTTCCACGCAAATGCAAGTAACAGCTGTGGCCCGGACAGGGCACCCCGCCCTCCTGGGAAAGGGCCCAGGTGGGAGCGTGCACGAATGACCCCACCGCCGGCTCAGCGAGAGCCTGACTGGTGTTGGCCCGTGGAGCCATGGAGGCTGAGGGCCCCTCTCCCGGCCTCGGGGTGGGAGCTGGGCGCTGCTCTGGACGGTCGCACTGCGCTCTGCGGCCACCGGTTGGGGTCAGATGTGCATTTCAGAGAGAGTTGTCACTAGGCACGCCCAGGTCACCCCCACCTCCCCTTGGACCACCCCGCCTGGCCTTCCTGCCCCTGGTCTCTCCTGCTCTCCAGCCACAGAGGCCGATGCGGTCAAGCCACTCTGCTGAGGCCCCTCAGTCCCTTCCCAGACTCCCGGGCGGGCACCGAGGGCCAGGCCCTCCAGCTTCAACTTGGTCTCGCTCCCTTTGCGGGCTCATCAGACTCACTCACACCCCCACCTCGGGCCCAGCACAGGGGCTGCACACCGTGGCCCTAAGCATGATTACAAATATCCTCTTCCCTCCTAAACCACCCCTCCACCTTCGGGCTAACCCCTAGCCTCTGTGCAAACACCACTTCCTCCAGGAAGGCCCTGCTCCCTGGCGCCCACATGTGCTGTCAAGGCCGCTGTCACACTTTGTTGATTACGTGTCTTCCCTCTGGGAACTTAAGTCCCTCGGGGCAGCGTGTCTGCCCTCATACTGATGCCCAGCACAGTGCGTGGCGCACGGATGGATGACCCTAAAACACGAATGTCTTCCGGCTCCTTCTCTCATGTCCACAGCCCACACCCCCGCCGGCGTGGCTGCCCCCCCTGCCCAGGTACCAGTGCCCAAGGAACACCCACCACTTCTGCAGTTAGTTCCTTGGGTCTAAGCTTGAGGAGGTGGCCGAAGGGCTGACCAGCCACCCGGCCTCTCGCTGGAGAAGTGTGGACTTTGCTGCCCTGTGACCAGCTCTAACCTTTGGGAAGGGCCATGGTCAGTCACGGGACCACGCTGTGTGCCACCCTCAGCAACATGTTCACCGTAACGTGGGCAGCCTCAGCTCTCCCCTTGGGCTCTCCTGCTTCCATCCTGGCCCGCCCAGGCCATGCCCTGCACCGCAGCCACAGGGACAGAAAATACAAATCGGATTGGCATTCCCGTCCCTCACAGCCCCTCTGCCCTTGATAACTTCCAAACCAGGTGTAAGGCTCACCTGCTCCCACTGCCGCCTCCCCTCTGCTTCCTCGCCGCCTCGCCCCACAGAGGCTGCACCAGCTGTCCCTTCTCTCGGAGCGGAGGCGCCACCTCCCCTCTGTGTGGTCCCACCGCTCCTCCCTCTGCACACCTGCCTCCTGGTGCTCTCGGCAAGCTCCCTGGGCGTGGAGGCCACGCTTGTCTGGCACAGGTTGGCTCTCCAGGTCGGCCCGCGTAGGGAAGACTAAGCCCTCAGTGATCACCTGGAGGACACCTAGCGATTGCTGGTGAGACCCGGCTTCGACTCCAGGTCCTTGTGCGAAAACGAACTGCTGAGCGTCCAGCATGAAATGGCAGCCAGTGCTTACATATAATTTACTCATGTGCATAAAGCTGAACTCACATACAAGCAGAGGGAGCGAACACACAACCCTGATGCACTTTTTGTGCTTCCAAAAACGTATTTGGCCAGACCGGTTTGGCTCAGTGGATAGAGCGTCAGCCTGCGGACTGAAGGGTCCCAGGTTCGATTCCGGTCAAGGGCATGTACCTTGGTTGCGGGCACATCCCCAGTGGGACGTGTGCAGGAAGCGGCTGGTCGATGTTTCTCTCTCATCGATGTTTCTAACTCTCTATCCCTCTCCCTTCCTCTCTGTAAAAAATCAATAAAATATATTAAAAAAAAACAAAAAAAAACCAAAAAAAAAGTATTTGGCTCAAACATACCTTCACGTGCCATTTGTGATCATCTCCATGTAATTGTGTGGGGCAAGCCCTGCGAGGAGGAGGACGTCTGCCTGCACTGTCCACGATGTTGAGCTCAATAAAAACATACATTTTTAAAATGCAGGACACGCCCAGCAAGCAATTCCAACACTGGGATGGCTCCGGGCACCCCGCGCTGGTGGTTTTAAAAATGTATGTTTTTATTGAATTCAGAGAGGAAGGGAGAGATAAGAAACATCAATGTTGAGAGAGTACTGATGGGCTGCCTCCTGCACACCCTCCACTGGAGATTGAGCCCACAAACCGGGCATGTGCCCTGACCGGGAATCGAACCGTGACCCCCTCATTCATAGGTCGACGCTCAACCACTGAGCCACACAGGTCGGGCTGAACAACATTCTTAAGGTAAAGAGGGTATGGCTTGCATTTCAGAATCAGCGATAACAGAACACGAGTTACATTCTGGGAGGATGTTCACCATGGACCTTCCCAGCCCCCGGCACCAGTCCCAGCTTCCTGAGCGTGAGCCTGGGCAGCACGGAGGCGGGTCTCCAAGGAGCTGCAGGGGATGGACCGTGGACAGCGGGCTCCCTGGAGAAGGAGCTCAACATCGTGGGCAGTGCAGGCAGACGTCCTCTTCCTCGCAGGGCTTGCCCCACACTAAAGGGGACCCGGGGAAAGTCAGGCATGGACGGTGTATGAGGGGGAGAGTGAGCCTTCAGCAAATATGAATTTAAGATATTCTCCATGTAATTCATGTAGGGAGTAGTTGGGCACAGGCAACTGTGTTAGAGGAAACACGGGATTGCCCTTCTCAAGTCAAACTCGCGGAGTGAATTCATAGTGGAAGGAGGCCAGTGTGTGCTGGGACAGGTCACGCAGGACGCGCCCAGCAAGCAATTCCATCACTGGGATGGCTCCGGGCACCCCGCGCTGGCAGCGTGCTCCACACTCCCAAGAGGAAAAGGCCAAACCTGGGCCCCGGGAGGGGCTCTCCCCGAGCAGCATCCAGTCTGTTGTGCTCCCTTTACTCCACTTTCCCATCAGCTCTTCCCCAGTATGCATCCTGGGAAAGGGCCTTCCAGGCCCTGGGAAACGGAACCCGCAGGGAGCAGCAGCTCTGACTTCTGCACGAGGCCGCGGGCAGTGGGTTGGCCACCAGGGCCCACATGTCTCTAGGTGGATAAGAAAGGGTGTCAGGACTGGCAAGAGCAAAGGAAGGGCCTCACCCATGGAACATTCACTGAGAGAACAGCCAGGGGAAAGTCTCTGGGGCACCGGGTGGCCGGTGTCGCTGCTGTAACCTGGTTCTCTATTCCTTCAAACATCTCCAGCCGGTGAGACCAGGTGGCCCAGCCAGTGAGACCCAGGTGGCCCAGCCAGTGAGACCCAGGTAGCCCAGCCAGTGAGACCAGGTGGCCCAGCCACAGTGAGACCAGGTGGCCCAGCCAGTGAGACCCAGGTGGCCCAGCCAGTGAGACCAGGTGGCCCAGCCGGTGAGACCCAGGTGGCCCAGCCGGTGAGACCCAGGTGGCCCAGCCACAGCGAGACCAGGTGACCCAGCCACAGCGAGACCAGGTGACCCAGCCAGTGAGACCAGGTGGCCCAGCCACAGTGAGACCAGGTGGCCCAGCCACAGTGAGACCAGGTGGCCCAGCCAGTGAGACCAGGTGGCCCAGCCACAGTGAGACCAGGTGGCCCAGCCACAGTGAGACCAGGTGGCCCAGCCACAGTTCTTTGGTTAAGTGAACACACATACACACACCAGGTTTCCCTCCAAGAACAATCAAGTTTTCATATAAACCATAGAATATATTTAATTCAAATTAAACATGAAACTAGAATAATGTCGGTCCTTATCAAGTAGCAATTACATTGTTTTTAAAGAACAGTACATTTCTTTCTACATCCTGGCAATCCAACAAGGCACAGTACATCCAGTTGGCCGAGGTGGCGGATCCAGCAGCCACCATCGACGCTCATGGTGTGAGGGTTGAGACAGACCGCACTTCATGCCAACGACTCTGCAGCAAGAATGAAGGTCCAAGGAGCGGAGAGGAGGCCAGTTGCATAGTGAACGTGTTATTAAAGGGACAGTAACGCGCTGCTTCTGATTCACCCCGAGTGGCCGCCAGGGCCGCACTGATGCAGTGAGGAGCGCGGCAAGAGCGCTGCCTCCTCTAGGCTTGCTTGGTTTGTTTGGCGTGATGTCTTTCCCACATAAAGAAAGCCAAGTTCCTCGAGACACAGGTCATTCAGCTTCCATGGCAGCACTGCCGCTGGCTGACAGGCGAAGTCCTGCAGGCCAGGTTCTCTGCCTGCCACGAAAGCTGCTCACTGTTTGGTCTGCAGAGATCCGCCCGCCTGCCCTGTTCCCTCTCAGGGAGGAAGGGCCGCGGCGGAGCTTTCTTCACAGGGCGGTGCTTTCTGTATCATTGTCCATGTCCAACAAGAGGCGGCCGGGCACGTCTTTGCTGTCTGAGTCTGCGTGCAGGTCAGGAAAGACGCTGCGAAGCGGTTCTGACACCCTCGAATTGGCGTCTGGACAAAAACACGAGACGTGGTATCAGTGCATGGTCACACCTAAGAGGCCGCTCCAGGGCTCTGAGCAGCTGAGCCAGCCCCTGCACACACGTTCCCTTACTAGAGGCACCAGGAGCCCCGAGAAGTTGAGTCAAGCCTCTGAGACCCAGGGGCAGCTGCGTGGCAGAGCCACTCCCGCCTGCCAGCCCTCTGGGAGCCTGTGGCAGCCCTCGGTGCCACCGCACAAACTCGCTTTCTGAAGGAGGAAGGAAACTTCTCTCTCACCAGCGCCTCTGGCACTACCGGAGGCCTCCTGAGCACACCTGGGCTGCAGGGCTGCAGGAAAAGGTACCCTGGAGGCTGAGTTTCCTACTGGTAATGCTACTCCCTTAACCTCAGCATAGGTGGCACTTGTGGGGCTGTGCTGTGCCCTGCAGGCTGTTCGGCAGCATCCCTGCCTTCTACCCACTGGATGCGGGTGGCACACAACCCTCTCCCCACCCCCCCAACCAGAGAGGGCTCTAGGTACTGCCAAGTGTCCCCTGGGGGCACAATTACCCCTGGTTGACAATTACTAAGATAGATCACAAATCTCCTGCAAGTATTAATATTCTGTTTCTAAAATTTACATTTCCACTTTTTTCATGTCTTATGTTGGCAGGAACTCCTTTACCAACATGGCACATACATGTCTTCCTCAGGCCAATGCCCCTCACTCCCATGCTCACAAGATACCTCGACCAATCACAGCCCTCTTCCTAGCGAGGTGATGTGTCTCCATTCACTCACGCACAAATACTAGTACTTACTGAGCACCTGCCATGGCCAGGCACCTCCCTACCTGTGAGGACACAGCAGTGAGACACAACCCTAAGGAAGCCCTGGTCGAGCAGAGGAATTGTTTTTCTGGGAGATGGGTTCTAGCAAAGGACAGAGCTCCATTAGAGATTGTAGGGTTGGGGCAAGAGAGAAGGGAGTGTTCAGATCTGCTGCAGTTCCACTTTGCTGGTGAGAGCCAGTCGTATCGGGAGCAGGGAGAGAGCTAGAGAGGGAGGCGGTGTGCTGGGACCTCCCCGTGTGCTCCAGCGGCTTGCTGTCCTTGCTGTGGTGGCTTCACCAACCCCGACCCTGCTGGGAGTGCTCTGGGCGTGCTTCTTCCACCTGCTCCTCACCCACAGGCAGGGCTGGCAATGCAGGTACACTTCGGGGAGGCTCCCTGTTTTGAGACTGGTTCCTGCCCCCCCCCCCCCCCCCCCCCCCGCCCATGTCCCTATCGCCCTGAGCTGTAAGATCAGTTTACCTCCTGGGGTGTCCCTTTCCTCACATGGAATCCTGGGTTGGCAGACCTGTCCCTCAAGGTTTCCTATGCACCACAACGCAAGAGCAATTTCTAGCTATATGAATGCGGCAAGGTGTCAAAGAGTTCAGGTGCTCAATGTCATTTCAACATGGTCTGATGGTTACTGCAAAACCAACTGGATTGTCAGAATTGCACCCCCAATCGTACAGTCGAGGATGGTGTAGTGCACAGAAGAGCGGGTGTTTTGGATTGTCCTCAGAAGAAGGGAAGTCAGCAGGGCAGGGGCCGTGTCTATCTTGAGTCCATTGTGCCTCCAACAGTGACTGGGTAATAGCAGATGCTCAATAAATTTTGTGGCTGGCCAGTTGGATGGATGAATGAACGGATGGAGAAAGAACAAATGAATGGATGAAGACTCATCTAGCCCAACCATCTTTCCAATCCTCTCTTTCTATAGCCTCAGGTAAAGAAGGAGCCATGCCTCAAAGACAACGCTGGTACAAGAAATCCATTGCAAATTTACCCCCCTTTCCCGAGCCCAACAAGACAGGAACTATGGAGAGAGCATGCCCGGGGATGCACGATGCAAGGGGTGTGCACGCTAATTAGAGTCCTGCCGGTTAACACCTGTGTTCGCATGCAAACTCAACACCTACCAGCCACAGGTGTCCTCACAGGACAAACGTGCTTTTTGGTTACAGCACACATAAATTCGGGATTGGAACTTCTCTGAATGCCTCTAGCTATTCATGATGAACACACATTATTATGTTCTCAGGAGTTCCTTTCCTCTCCTCCAGCCTGCACTGTCTGCTTAGCTGAGGTTGGCAGCTATGTCTTTTTCTCCAGCCTGTCTCTTTCACATCAATCATTTCTTAAAAGAAAGCAACACATCTATTTACCCACAAAAAGCACGTGTGCAGCGCCACCTTCAGGAAGAGGCGGTCTCCGTGACAACGGCTGTCAGCATCAATACCATCCCCAGCCACGGTGCTAAGCACACGCCACAGCTCCCACTGAGCCCTGGGCAGCTCTGGACCACCGTCCACATAAGGGAGGGACACTCCGAGTCTCAATCCTCATCTGAGGTGACAAGGCCAGTGCGGGCCAGGGCTTCGGAGCCAGGCGGGGTGGACTCTGAAGTCCATTCTATCCGCATAATGCACTCCCTCCTCCCCAAAGGAATTTGTATGCTCTGTGGTGAGGCTCTGGAGAGAGGTTGAGTCTTAAACAGTCTGGTTCATTTTAGTAAGAAGGTTATTTCAGAAAACTGTAACATACTTCTAAACTTTCTGGCTCTGAATTTACATAAGACACCATTTTTCATTATGTGCATTGAGCACAGGTTGCTTGGAGCCAAGTTCATATGGCAGATGTTACATTAACCAAACAAAAGGAGGAGCCTCGCTCAGACAGCACATGTCCCGTGCACCGCTGATGTGGCTCAGGGGGCACGTGAGGTGTGCACCACTGATCGGGGCTCAGGCAACTGCAACCAGGTCCCTTCCTTTCTGTCATAATCAGGAAGCGGGCCTCTAGGGCCAGGACTGGCCCTCTGCACTTCAGGGCCTGTCCCAGAAGATGTCTCTGTCACATCAACACTGTTCATTATGTGCTGAGGCTGTAAACCACCCTTCACATCTCTAGGTTATTCTGACAGCCACTTCGACAGGTATCAAACCCAAACCCATTCTAAATTAAACTATCGCAGGTCCACCACCCCTCCCCGCCGCTCATCGCTCTCCGTAAACTGCGTCTGAGGGACGACTCCTTCCTCCTCCTCTTCAGTGTCTAGGCCGGGAGAGGCTTTTCTGTCTGCAACAGCCTCAGGCAGCTTTTCCTCTTTTTAGCCAAAGGAGATTCAGTACCAGTCTCATTGGCTGTTCACTGCAACATGACTCTGGTATCTACTTATGAAAAATAAACTGCAAACAGAAACCACTTAAATGTCCAACTATAAGCAATAATACAGCTGCTTAATAAAATATTATGCAGTCAACAAAAAGATGGTTATAAAAACTACATTACAATATAAGAAAGAGCATTTGATGTCAAGTAAAATAAAAATACAAGACCTGTATATGCCAAATAATTATGACCATGTACTCTCTTACCTTTTAGGGGGAGGAAAAACAACAGAATATGAACACTGGACTTCTTCAATTGTAGAAGGGAGCAGATTTCTTATTATTTCTAGGTCCCCAATCTGCTTTAATATCTATGCTTATTTTTTAATGCATTATTTTCATGATATAAAAATAGTTTAATTTTAATAAGAGGTCACCGAGAACCAGCAGTGTCGAGTTTTTAATGACCACTAAGCGAGCGACCTGTCCCACCGCCACCCAGCGGACGAGGGGCTCACACGACCCTCAGGCTCCTGAGGCTAAGGTGTGTCTTCCACTCCCGGGCCTGTCTTTTTAACCCACTGCACACGGAGCACCAGAATCAAACTGGACACCTGGGCTCCAACCCCCTGTATCCGGGTCCTAGCAGGCTGGGCCAGGCAGGGACGTTTTAAAATGCTAACATGACATAACTTTTTTCTAGATAAAAATGATACAGCTTCTATTTTTTTGGACCCACTGTGTATTAAGAACTGCAAGTGGTTTTTCTCATTTCATCAAATGCAATCCCCTCGTCAATAATTCTCACAAATGCCACCACTTTACAGACGACCCAGGCTGTGCCTGCTATTACATAAGAGGGGCATGCAGACCCGCACGTCCGACTCAGCATGCACTTCCTGCACCTCAGCCTTCCCGGGACAGAGGAGAGTGGGCGGACCCCTGCCACAGTCCCGAGGCCAGCCTGTGACCCTGCCCACACTGTGAACACACTGTACTCAGAGAATTAACAGCAAGCAGGAACGCACAAAGCCAGCCTCCTTAGGTGCATGCACTGTTAGTGGGGACACAAGCAGGCAGGGTTAGAGTGACTGGTTAGTAACAGGCATTAGTGCACAAATATGATCGTAAAGTAGCAAAAATGCTTTGGCCAATCAGGTGCCTTTTCCTTACCATTAAATATTCCAATTTCAGTTCTGACTGATTATGGCAGGTCATACATCTAAATTGTTTAATAAAATGTTGAAGTTAGAACACTCTGCTAAAACCCTCTACTTTAAAAACAGCAAGATGTGAACTCCTGTTCGTGTTATGCTAACGTTCCCCTGCTGTTTAGAGTAACAACGAAGAGGAGGCTCAATGGCGCAGATCGCCCACCCAGGTGCCGCCCCGCGCGGCCAGCGGCTGGCCCACACCCAACAATCTCCCCCAAGAGCGTATCCAAACCCCAGCCTCCATTCAGCTGTTTAAGATTAGATGTTCTGAACCAACAACCCGTTTTCAGAAACGTGTCTGTGTAAAGCTTCCCAGGTGAGAACTGACGTCGTGATAAAGGACTGCCTGTCAGAGGAAGCGCCATTTTTCCTTGAAATACCCAACGCTGTGTCCGAGAACGGTTCACAGCAGCATGACCAACACCCATGACCCATAATCTAAACACTGGTCTTGTGTGGGCTTCTAACCGCAGTCCAGGAACTTTAATACATTAGCAGTTAGTTCTGTAACACAGAGAGAACTGAGGTGACCTGGGATTTCTTAAGAGAATTTAAAGCATAGATTGATTTTTAAACATTGATTTAGCTAATAAAAAGAAAATTACTTTTACTAGGAATTTTTACTTATCGGATTATTGTAAAGTACAGAGCATTACAGTGTTGAAGCAGATCAAAAATAAAAAAACCTCTGGAATAAACACTACCCAAGTAACAAAAAGGTATTAAAAAACAGACGTAATTCTGGTTCATAGGCTTTCATCTAAATAAAAGGAAAAATCTGGGGAAAAAAAAATTTTTTTTAAAGCACTGGAGGGCGCCCGCTGGTCTCAAACCATCCTCGAGAGCAAGACTGGTTGGCACGTGAAGGCTGGGCTCGAAGGAACCGCTGAGCTAAGTGAACAGAGCCGCCCCGGGAAACACGCTGGAGTGTTCCAGGCACAGCCTCGGTTAGGGTGCAGTCCCTCCACTCTGTGACTTGCACACTGGGCAGCCCCCAATTTTTGGGCTCATCTCCAAGGAGTCGGGAAGGCAGAACCACACCTGTTCCCTCCTCCGTGTCTGACAGGGTGGGCTCCTGTTTTCCCCACCTGGTTTCTCAGAAAGTCGTCCTCAGACCCAAACTGTGCACAGTCTGGCTAAGCAGCCCACTGCAGGCTAAGGCTGGGGTCCGCTGAGGAGAGCCACTGTACACTACAGCCTTGCGCCATCTGTGCGTGGGCCCAAAGGCAAGATTCAGAAGGCCTTTTAAAAGCTCATATGGTTTAAGAAAGCAAATGGAAGCATGCTAGAATGCAAAGGGATTTAGTGTGGGATTTTTGGAAGATGATTTTTTTTGGTCCTGAAAATTTAAAACATTAAATTAAGAAGCTCCATGCAGTTAACTTGCACTTAAAATTAAATTTTATACAATTAAATATTAAAGCTCAAGACCAAGGGACACATATCCTATGCTGACTACACCCGAGCCCTCCTGGGCTGGATGTGACGAGCCAATCACTGACAGGCAATCATGCCGGGAGGAGCAGATGCTTCTGAAAGGCTTACCCAAGAGACACAGTCATAGCATCTTATCGGAGCACCTGAACTCGGGCTCTCAGCCGACTGACATCTACTCCTGGGACCCGAGCTCTGCAGCTCACAGAGCCTCTGACAAAACCAGTCCTGTCCCCCTGCTGCAGAGCGAGCGGCGCGGGCCAGGGCTGCTCCTGGGCACCAGCTCAAAAGCACACACACACAACACGGCTAGGCAGGGCAGCGGGCAAGCTGCTTGGGCGCTACCAACCTTAGTCCCGGGAGCCTTCCCCACCTGTGAGGGCATCTATTGGGAAACAACAAACCAGATGTGGCTTTATTTTTCTAAAACAGCAGAGGTGTCATCAGAAAAAAGTTATTAACCATGCAAACTATACATTATAGTCCTGAAAAAAATGTTATCAAAAGAAAGACTAGTTGGTTAACCCTCATTATATGGGGTACCAGTTTGGGGTGCCCTGGGTTCATTTTCAGCTAAGAAGTCACTCAGTATGGTTGGGAGGCCAGAGATATGTTCAGCTTCCTCTGTAAAAATAGCTCCACTAAAACAACAACAAAAAAGAAAAAAAGAAATAAATGAAAATAGCTCCACTGAGAAAAATTTAAAACTCAGCTGTTATACAAAATTGAAGTTCCTAAAAACACATTTAAAGAAAAATCCATTCATCCTACCCTTAAATCAAATAGTAAATCAAGTGCTTTGGGTGGAAGTTTTATTTTAAAATCATAATTAAATAAGTCATGCTGTGGACTGCCTGTGAAGAATGTCCCTTGGGCAGCCACTGCATCGGTGCGTCAGCACCACACCCACAGGGTCCCAGGGACCACGAGGACATCTTGCCTGTCCCGCTCCCTGGTGATCAAGAAGTCCCCTCCCTGAGCATCCAGTTCGCACAAACCACATGTGTTAAAGTTATTCCTGAGATGCTTCACCATGAACATGAGGAATTCACTGAAAAATGAAGCTCACGCTCGTGCAGTACAGGACCTGCCACCTGGATTGGTCACTGTCCTCAAACGTACATGGAGGCAGGTCCTGAACACGCACTGAAACTACCCATCAGGGCTCAGCAGACTTCGGGCTCTGCACCGTGCGCCTCTCCAACGGCTCGGCTGCTCCAGCACAAGCAGCAGAGACCACCGGGCGTGGCCCACACACAGGCTGGGCCGGGTTTGCACTACCTGCTATAGACCACCTGCAGGAGAGGGTACAAGTTCCTACTCACCCGTCACTATTTTGGAGGCAGTAGGCACTGCGCTGGAGAGGCTGCCATCCGCTGCTGGGTGGGCCCCAGGAGGGTGTGGGGGTGGGGGCATGCTGGGTCGGTTCCTGGGCTTTGGTACTGGTCTCGGTCTCGGTAAGGTCCCGGCATGTGGCTGCGCAGTCTCAGGGTGGCCCGCTGCAGGGTGCTGGGCGGCTGGCAGGCCCGGGCTCTGCTTAGCTAAGGGCGGAGTGCTGGGGGGCGTGGGCGTCCTGGGTGGGGTGTGTGTGGGCTGCTCCAGTCCCTGCTCCCCCGGCCTGGCCTGTGACTGCGGCGCCTGCGTGGGGGGCTGTGGTGGAGGGTGACTGGGTGCCTGCATAGGAGCCAGGCTGCCTGAGGCTCTCCGGGGCCCACACAGCTGTGAGGTGGCGCACGGCTGCCCGGGGGCTGGGCCTGCGTGCGGGACAGGAGGAGATGGACTTCCAGTGGCTGGCTTCAGTGACAAGCTGGGTGCCTGCTGCGCTGTCCCTGGGGCGCTCTGGCCCCCGGGCTGGCCAGGAGGTGGGTTTCCTGGTTTCGGGGGTGCTGGAGCAGGTTTCTTAACAGCTGCACAAAGAGGGAAACACCTTTCAGTAAGAACAGCACAGTGATAGCCAACTCCCCTGACCCAGGGACCAAGGGTGGCCTCACTGTTTAAGCCACGCTGCTGTCACTGCTCCTAACAGGATGGATCAGGTGGCACCTTACCTCTGTGGTTTTCCTCCTGAAGCCCAGAGACCCCATCTCACCAAGAGAAAAACATGTGACAAATGCAAATTAAGGGACTTCAAAATGCCTGCCTAGCGCCCTCCCAAATTGCCTCGGCCATGAAAACTCCAGGGAAGACTGAGAAAGAGAGCGGAGGCCATTACACAGACAGGATGGCTGAGTGCCAGGTGCCCTGGGTGGGAGCGAGCCTGGGACAGGAAATGGCCATCAGTGAAAAACTGGGGGCATTTGAACAAAACAGGGACTTTAGTTGGTTTCCAACTGTGACCAATGAGGTAAGAAGTTAACACTGGGGAGTGGGGAAGGGCACACTTAGCCCTATTTTTGCAACTCTTCTGTAAATCCAAAATTATTCCAGAATAAAAAGGTTATTTTTAAGAAGTACATGACACATTTATAGGCCTTTCAATACCTGTCGCTTTACAGACTCAGCGGTCGCCCTGCCCACAGGAGGCGCTGCTCTAGCCACTCAGCGCCCCGTCGGTGCCTGCACTTGAAGGAGAGCAGGGAGGAGAGAAGCGAGCGAGCTAAGGGTGACCCCGAGCACGACTGTCTGCTGCACACACCACAGACACTTGCTCTAAGTTCTCTTCTCCTAGAGGGCTTCATTTTTTTTAATAACAGAAATTCTACCAATTCCAGAATCATTTGAGCTATACGATAATTCTAGATAAAAGTAAAACCCATCGGGCAGATGGCCTCAGAATTACTTCTCTAGGGGAGCGGAATCACACCCTCCCTCCTGACACCAGCCGAGGTCAGCGTCACTAAGGGTGGGAACTTGGTACTGAGGAGGGTGGGATGGAAAACGATGCTGTGGAGTCCTGGTTTGGGGCTGGGAGGGGTGGTGGAGAGGAGAGACTGAAGCATTTTTCAAATTCTGCTGAGGTTCCACCAATCCTTCCCCATGGGAGAGGGAAATGAAGGGAGGAAATGACCTTGCATCGCTCACCTAACACATCACCAGCCCCAAGGCAGGCTCTTTGCATAACTGTCTCACCAAGTGTCACAAGCTCCCTGCAAGGCAGCACTGCTATACCCATTTCACAGTGGAGAAAACCAAGGCCAAGTGTTTGCAAGAGGTCACACAGCTGTTCTGTGGCAGGACAGAGGCCCACCACCATGTCCTTAGACTCTTTTCCTCTTTCTCATTCCCGTAGTGCCTGGCTCCCTGCTCACAGGCCCAAATTCAGGAAGGAAAAGGACGGAGTTTGCACTCTCTGCTGTCCTGGAACTTTTGACCTGGAGACTCGGAAGACCTTTCCCCACAGAAATAACCAACCAACTGACAAAGAAAGTAGGATCATTCCTGACATTTGAGGGTGCTGAAGGAATTGGAGCAAAAGTATGAGAGCAGCAGACAGGGCAATGGGCCCCAGTCCCACGTGGAGGCCAGACCGGAAGAAAGGAAGGCCTTGTCTAAGACCACCTAGAAGATGCTGGCAGGTGGGGACGGGGGTAGGGGAGGGCAGAAAGGATCAAACTTCCTGTGAGGAAGCCTGCGGTCTGCGATTGCAGGGAGCAGGAGAGGTAATACCCCTAATGTGGCTCAGAAGTCAAGTCTCAATCTGCAAGCAGCATTACCGCTGGAATCCAGGTAGAGAAGACTTCATTTTCCTCAAACATCAGTGGGACACAGATGAAGACGATGCGGCTCAGAAGAGAGAGGGACAGCTTTAAGGAGGATAGAGTGGAGTCTGTGACCAAGCCGCGTACCTGAATTTGTCTCTCTGTCTGCAACCTATAAAAATTCCACCTAATATCTTGTAGTGCTTTTTAATTTTTAATTTTATTTTATTCTTTTATTGTCTAAAGTTTTACATAAGTCTCCTTTTTCCCCAACTGACCCCCCGCCATGTGTAGTGCTTTAAAAAGACAACGCTTTCATAGGCAGACACATTACATTTAACCCCCACAATGTTCCCCTTAAGAAGACATTTTATTTCTACTTTACATTCGTAAGAATTAAGTTAGGAAAGGTCAAATTGGCAGACTTTAACCAGCCATGTGAAATTAGGCAAAAGCTAGAACTCAAATTTTGAGCCTAAGGCCTTTTCCCACTGATCACAATGGCCTCTTATGAGCAGCACCAACCAATCCATGGGAAATTGTCCAGCTCTCCTGAGTCTGTCCCTTCCTGTGGCCACCGCTATCCCTTGAGGTGTGGCCTCATTGCTTTGTGGGCATCCCTGCAATAATGTGCCTCCACTATGGCCAGGTCAACCGTCTAAAACCCTGCTGCTGTACCCACTCCACTCTACTCAGAAGGACCCACTGCTCGGCGGTCCTTCCCTCGCCCTGGCACTAAGGACCCCCACTGCTGCCTGCCTGGCCTGCCCCCTCTGCTTTGCACTAGACCCTGGGCAGCAGGAGCAGTGTCTCTGCTGTGCCCCATGAGAGTGCAGTTACCAGGGACGTGCATTTATACATGAGCCTCAACAACAGGAGCGCAGCCAGAGAGAGAGAGAGAGAGAGAGAGAGAGAGAGAGAGACCCAAGTCAACGAGTGCATGGGAGGTGGGCTGTCACCGCCCACACACTTCAATGTGGGCATCCCTCATGCTGACATCGTTTTTGGTTCTCGCTGAACACACTTTTTAAATAACACTCCCCTAAACTCAAGTCAACAACGGAAACTGAGCTCTGTTAGGCAGAAGCCTAGACACGCTGGTTTCCTGAGCCTGCCACCGGGACCCTCAGGAGATCTAAGGTCCTGCGCATGATTCCTGTCAGGCACTGGTCCAAGACCTGGCTCGAGCCGGAGACACAACCTCCTGTGTGCAGCTCACCTCAGTTCAGTGAGAAGTGTTTACCCAAAATATCTGGGTGTTTACCCAAAAGAACTGAAATCATCACCTCAAAGAAATACACTCCCATGTCCACTGCAGCACTAGTCACAGCGGCCTCAGTGTCCATCAGCGATGACTGGACAGAGAAAGTTGTCTATACGTGCAATGGCATATTCAGCTTTAAAAAGAAGGAAATTCTGCCATAATTGACAGCCTGGATGAAACTTAAGGACCCTATGCTAAGTGAAATAAGCCAGTCACAAAAGGACAAATACTACAAGATTCTGTTTGAGAAATCTAAACTAGTCAAATTCACAGAATCGGAGAGTGGATCGGTGGCTACCAGGGCCTCTGGGGCCAGAGTACTGGGGAGTGACTAGCCACAGGAATAAAATTTCAATTATACAAGAAAACAAGTCCTAGCGACTTGCTGTAGATGCTGTCCTATCACACATCCTGCACACTAAAGCTGTGAGACAGCAGATCTCATGTTGTGTTCGTATCACAAAATAAAACTAAAAAAACACGTGAAGGTGTGGGTCAGAAAATTCGGGAAAACGAGTGCAGAGCCCTGAAGAGGGAATGAGCTCAGTGTCTGACCTGCATGGCTGGAGGGCAGACGTGCGTGAGGGGAGTGGGGAAGGCTGGCTTGGGTGGGCTGCAGGGAGCCACTGGAGTTCCAGCCCAGAGCTGACACGACTTCCGACCTGCTTGGTGCTTTTCAGCATCCCTGGCTGTTGGGAGGAGGACCACTGGGGATGCTGATGAGAACAGTCCGATTTCATGTTAATTAGGGCCCAGAAACCTGGTCCACCCAGAGGCCAGTGGCTCCCGGGCCTGCAGAGGCTGTGGCAGCTCCACACTAGAGCGAGGGTTGAAATGCCAGACTCCTAGAGAACAGGGCGTGCTTGTGGGAGATGACTTTTTGTTTGTTAGGCTCCCTCGCTGAAACATTTTCTTAAGTGACTGCTTTTCTGTTCTCCATTTTCATTTCCCTTTAGTGACTTTTGTTAATAGCTGATCTTTCTGCCTGCCGTTTCACACGGGACAGGCACGGCCGGTCTGCTGGGAAGTCGGACACCCTCCCTGGCTCGCACGCCCGAGGCGCTGTGCACATCCCCGCAAGGCACAAAGCAAAGGAGGCCACTTACCTCGCCGCAAAGTATGAGGACTGGAGCCAGTGGAGCTGTGCGCTGGGCTGACGGAGAGCTGATGGGAGCCGGCAGGGGGCTGCCCCTGTCCCTGGCTTTGGCCACTGGCCACCTGAATGCTGTTTCTTCCCGGCGCCAGTGTGGGCACAGCTGTAGCTGCAGAGTCCTTGGGCTTGGGAGGACTGAGGGGAGTAGAAGTCCAGTTAGATGGCAGGTAGGCAGGCCCAGCCGGAAAAGCTAAGCACACTAAACACAATGAAGTTTAAATAGTTCGCACTGTCCTCGAGAGCTAGCATTGACTGGGTGCCACACAGGACTCACTGCATCAGACTGTCTTCCACGCTGTGCCACTCAAACATCAAGAGAGAGACCATTTCACAGCACCCAGGACATTTCAAGTACTTAAACTGGGCAATATTTAAAAATGTGGAAGGCTTTCGGACTTCAAAATAATGCAATTTCGACACACGTTATATAAAACTAAGCAAAAGCTATGGCCAAGCACGAAAGCTCTGGAATACAAAGTGCTCAGCTGCCATCACTGGTGTGGCCTCAGGAAAGAGGAACTCTGAGAAGCGAAGTGACGGAGAGCTCAGAGCTGGTGGCAGTGGGTGGAAATCAGAACTCAGGCCCTCGATGTCCTGGCTTAGAACTTCTCTCTACGCTCAATTTTACAGCTACATTTTGTCAAGGTCACCAAAGAGGGTTACACACAACCTCTAAAATACACGGTGAAAGAGCAAACTGGTGGCTGACATTCCCCCTGTCCTGCTGTAGTGAGGACTCATTATTGTCTTAAATAACATATTTAGCCTTGATTAGACCAATGGAATGCTACATTAAGTAAAAATGTGTGAGTTCACTAATACTATTTTCTCAAAGAAAAATAACTAAACCAAAACAAATACATGAAAGGAGTGGCAATGACTGACAAGCCAACATGGAGCCCTAGGAAGTTGAAGGTATTTATTTTTAACCAAAAAGTGAACTTCCCTGAGTTATGCAAGCAGAAAGGATTCGGGAACACTCAGAGCTTTGTGGCCAGCTCTGAGGAGGTGGGAGTTTCTTATCTCTGATGCAGCATCAGGCATCACTAGGCACGCCCTCCAAAGAAGATAATGTGAGAGTTCTTCCACACAAATCCATCTCCGTGTGGGGAAACTCCCCTGTGGATACACAGCCCGTCCTTGTTTTATGCATTTATTTTCCTTTTTATATGATCGTTTGGTGCTTTATAGGCAGCCAAAGTAGAGCAAATGACGAGAGTCAGCACACCGCTCATCTTTTATAGCTGCTGCCAGCCTGCACCACCTGAGATGCCACCCAAGTGGTCATCTGCCCAGGTCAGTGTGAAGAACTAAATCCATGCAAGTTAAATAAAAGGTATTTTTCCTTGGAGTTGCTATACATTTATAGTCCACTCCAGGTGACTGAGCAGAAAGCAAAACAACAGAAAAGCCTTTTCAGAAAATCTATCATCATATTTCATACCTTATACTCATGTATCAACTCCCTACAAGACAGAAAGCTAGGGAGTCACCTGGTGTGCCTGGTACAGCACTGGCACATACTACTCAGTACTCAGGTATTCAGTGAATCTGACTGGATGGGGGGATGGGTGGATGGACGGACGCACCAGGAATATTATAACCTTACTTGCTACATTGAAACGTTTACTACTAGCATATTGGATGACAATAAGCAAATGGTACGCAAACACTGAGTACACATCAAACAGGGGAAAGAGATTTATAACATTGCTAGACACCTCCTGGTTTCCAGCTCCCAGCACTGAAGCAGTTCAGTAAAGAATGCAAACAAATGTGCATTCTTTGGAAAACAGGAAAGGAAGCAAGCAATTTAGTCTTTTTCTCCATCCAATGCTCACCAGAGAAAGAAGGCAAATATGTTTTCCTGCATGCCAGGTGACTCTCAGGGCATGGGTGCTGTGCCTACAGGCCAGCACCTGCAGGAAGGCGAGGGCGCCCAGCACCCACTGTCAGCAAAGCCAGCCCCTTACCTGCTGTCGCCTGGGCTCGGCCCCTGCTCCAGTGCGCACGCAGAGGAGGGAACAGGCCCACCCCCTGCGCTGCTTTCAGCCCTAGAGCTTTGGGAAGGGGGCTCTGGGCCAGCAGGAGCCAAGGTGCTGCCATCTGTAGGCGGGAGTGGCGGCTGGAAAGCAGGGGATACGTGCTTTCTATTTAGGGTGCCACCCCGCCGGTAGGCCTGGAAGTCCATAAGCTTCACACCAAAGCTACACAGAGAGAAGAAACAGTCAACACACCATGCGAGCCAATAACAGACAGAAGCCCATTGGTCCACGCGTGTTAAAACCCACACGGTACAGCCACCCAAGTTGCCCAGCATGCGGTGAAGCAACAAGGACCAGGTGGATGGCCATCCCTAGTACCGAGGCAAGCAACTCGACTTGGCCTCTCCCCTGCGAGAGCCAATGGGCCTGGTACTGACCAGAGTCCTTCTCAATTGCGCAGGAGCAGCTGACACACGCAGGCAGACCGCAGCGTGAGTGCGTGACATCACGTGAACCTGTTTAAGTCCACGTTACCACACACAAGCGCATGGTCTCAAATGTGTGTGTGGGAGTCCTACCAGGGCCTCTTCAGCCCTGGGCAGAGGCAGGGGTGTGAGCAAGAGCAACTGAAAGCGTAGGGCTGGGAAGCTGCTTGGGGGCTGGACCTGGGGACTGGAGGACAGGGCAGAGGAAGGCTCACTTCCACTTAAGCCCACTGTGTATAAACTTCAAAACTTCTTTGTTTTTAGTTCAAAATATAAGAAGATTTATGGCTCCCTGAGCATGTGTTTCTGGTGGGAGCCTCCCCAGGCAGATGCCAGAGAACTGCTTACTGTGTGCTAACTAGAACCCTAGTTTAAGGAACATTCTGTAACTTAAATACATGAAGGCAGATCTGCTATGGCCGCTTGTCATCAGGAAGCATTGCCGCTGTGTGAAGGGAAAACTTCTGCACAGCAAACGTGGCTTCAGAGGGACAGAAGAGGAAAACATTTTCCTTTGCAATGGGTTAAAAAAAAAAACAGAACAAAAAGACAAACCTCACTCTAAGACTGGGCAACTAAAATAAGAGCTTGTGTTTTAATGCAATGACTTCGGGTGACATAACCACCTCCACGCAAACAGGCACGCCCTGAGCAGCGCCTCTGCCACCCAGCCCTGCTGTGGGCACAGCGCCTTCCCTCGCAGCCCTCCGCGACCTGAGAGCCCTCCACCTGAGCCGGGAGCCTCTACGGAGACGTGCGGCTCCCGCTAAGTTCAACACAGACCCTTCTCTTCCAGAATCAGCCAGACTGAGGCTTCTCAGCTGAGCATCAGATTCAGTGCTGGCTCCCACCAAGGGTCCAAGTTATGCCAAAAATATGCCTCTTTTAAACAATCACACAACTCACTGTTGAGTGGTGGGTTGTTCTCATGCCCACTCTTGGACGTAAGTCCATAATGTTTAACTTTTTTCTTATTCCCTCCACCCCCCAGGCAAGTACATTTAGGTGACGTGTAAGACGCCAGTGCACCGTGGGGGCGACCGAGCAGCAGGTAAAGTGTGAATGCCCACAGCACATGTGGCCTGAGAAGCTGGGCACCGACTTTCTGGCCAGAGCAAGGTTTGCAATGAACTAGAGCTGAGTGCCGAAACTATCTGGGCTCTAGCAGGCCTGGGCCGCACAGGCCTCCGAGGCAGTACTGCCGCCAAGGGTTTAACAACGCCGGTTTGAAGTGATTGCTCTCACACACCTCTCCTTCTTCACCAAGTCCCCTTCCATCACCGCCATGCTGGCAGGTCGCTTCCTCTCCAGGGTTCCCGAGTCAGAGTCATTTCCAGTGTGGGATGAGTGGTTGGAGTTTGGGGGGGCAACAGGTACGAATGCTTCTGATACATTAAATTCCACCTCTGCAGGAAGAGAAAGGCACAGTGAACATGAGATGCAGAGGCGGGGGGGAGGGGTGAGGGGGCTGTAAGACACCCCTGGAACAGGAACTTCCTCTTCATCCGTGAGCCTCACTACTTCCTAAGCAGAAGCCCACACTCCCCTCTTCTACAGGACGCTGACTACACCAGGGAGGCAGGACGGGACCAGACGGGGGCACGACTCAGAACATGTACACGACTCTGCTGTCTTTTTGTAAACAAACACAAATACGAAAAAGGGGCATGGATAACTTATTTGAATAATGAAGTGTGATATTATTCAGTCTGACATAAAATGGAAATAAAAGGCAATGTGAACTCCGTACTGCCTACAGCAGCTTTCACATGCCTCTTTTTCTCCAAGGAGATCTGGGGCAGAATGCCAAGCGGAACCTCAGTTCTCGAACTTAATTCATTCCAGGAGGCTGCTCGAACACTGAAGCATTTTTCCCTTAGAAATAATGTAAATTGATTAATCCATTCCAAATGATTCCCTGTTTTAACCCTTCTTATATACAGTGCATGTCTAATGTATTGTTTAATCTATAAACACTTTAAAAACAAAAAGGAAATGAAATGTACAGTAAAAAATGAAAATTTAGTAGTAAGAAGCAGTAACAAAAGCAAAAACACATAAAAATATTCACAGCACAATTTCCTGAGATGTTAACTGTGCTGACTCATGCTCGCGCATTCTCTCTGTTTATTGCCTGAGAGATGCGTGACTGATCATACAGGCATCAGCACGAACAGGTTGTCAGTTGAGAAGTGGACTGTTTGAGATGGGAGACATTGAGAACCGAGGTGTAACTGCACTCATTCATTCATTCACCCACCCTACATTTCCTGAGCAGCCTCCGGCGTGAGGTGTGGGTTCTGAAGAAGACTGGTGAAGAAGAGATGAGCGTGGCCCTGGCATCGTGGAACTTACACTCCAGGGGACCTGACACCAGGGCTGCTCCGGCAAAGTAGGGATGGGAGGTCCAGACGTGGACCAATCTTCCAACACTTGCCCAGCCAGTACCCTCAAAGGGGCCATGGAGTCTAAGATCCCAAGACTGCAATGCAGGTAGTTTACAAACTGATTGCCTATAGCAGGGGTGGGGAACGCCTGGCCCATGACAGTATAAGGCCCAAGAAATCATGTGGTCTGGCCCTGTCAAGGCATTAGGGGTGATTAATTAAATGTTAGACCAAATATAGTAGGCTAATTTTTAAGTTGATAACTTTGTATGGCCCGCAAATCTATATTATATATATATGTGTGTGTGTGTGTATGTATGTGTATGTGTGTGTGTGTATATATGTGTGTGTGTGTATATATGTGTGTGTGTGTATGTACGTGTATATATGTATGTGTGTGTGTGTGTGTATATATATATATATAGCTAATATGCAAAGTGTCCCCACGGGAGTTCAACTGGGAGTTCTATCGCTCGCTATGATGTGTGCTGACCACTAGAGGGTGGCGTGGAATGAAGGAAGGCCCTGGCTGGCAGCCAGAAGGCCCCGATCGGCCCTGATCACCAGCCACGCCTAGGGACCCTACCTGTGCATGAATTTTGTGCACCGGGCCTCTAGTGATGTTATAAATATCCAAATGGCCCTTGGCAGAGAAAGGTTCCCCACCCCTGGTCTAGAGGATGAAATCCAAATCCTGACAGCCAGCTCAGAATGGGCCCAGCCAACCTTTCCTGCTTGCTCTCCACTCTGCACAAAGCCAACCATCTGCCTAGAGAAACAAAAAGCCTGCCTCCAGATGAAATGCCTGCCTGTTCAGTGCTGCCTCTCCTATCACGCAATCCGACTCCCTTTCCCAACCTCTGAGTCTGTCAAATCGCTGTTCACCCACCTATCCTTCTAATTTGCCATGTATTATAATTTCTCTGTTTACGTGGCCTCTTGCAGTGGTCCGACTTCCTCCAGGGAAGACAGCAAGCTTTACCAGCACACATATGGCACCTAGTGGGTATTCAGTATGTGTGTGTACATATATATATGGTTAAGTGAAACACAAAATCATGGGGTCACCATGATGTCAAAATACAAATGCAAAGCACAGTCTGGAAAGAAACATGAAAAAGAGACACCTGGGCAGAGTCAATAATGTGGATGTTGAAGTTACTGTGGATGAAGTCATTAGGTGGCATCAGCCTAAACTCCTATGTTCGCACACAAGCACAGGCACACACACACACACACACACACACACACAGATGCAAATGAGGGAGAAGAGAGACCAACCTAGAGCAACATAGCTAGAATTGAAATGAGGTCTGTGAGCTAGGTATCAAGCTCTCTGTGACTGATGATATAAAAGTGAACACCAGTGGTTTATTACACTTTGATTTTGAAATTACTCAATAAATTCCAGAGATGTATGTGCAAAAAAAAAAAAAGAAGGAAAAAGAGACAGCTATTATGCCATCACAAAGGATTATTGATGCATTTGCCCTTGAAAAAGACTTTTCACACTGTTACACTATTATTGCGTTGCTCTTGCAGCTAGTGAAGCTGCAAAGCTAATTACCTCCAGGGAAGAACCAGTCGGCGTGCTGAATGATGGGTTCGATGACCGCGACCACGTGAACGGAGGTGGCGGCTGCCATCTCAGCCAGCGTCCTGCAACGAAGTGCACAGAGTTCACACGCTTCCCTGGGCAGCCTATCATTTCCCTGGTCTGGTTCAGAGCCATTCCATGACTTTCAAAGGATGAGATATTTGAGAATAATGCAAACGTTAAATCCACAAAGCCCGGCCTATGTGCATGTGGGTCACCCCGATCAGGCTGCCCTGAGATAGTCACACTGCCAGGGAGCCTGTGATGGCTGTACTCAATGCTGGGTTGACACTGGTTGGGACAGGACTGTGCTTCCCACGGGGACGGTGTTACCCATGGTAGTGACTGGTGAGACCCAACATCACACCCAACAATTTCACCTACTACAGAAGCAAGGACGTGGATTGTGACAGCGTCCCTCTGTCATGTCAGAAAACGTGAGCCCCCATTTACATGTATTGTGAAGGTTGTCATATATATGAACAGGTCCCAAGATGCATGCTCACAAACTGAAAGTGTCTGGAAAGGGATCAGAAGGAAGAGCATAAGTGAGAATAGTTACCCCGCTACCCAGCATGTTCCAGTTGGGGTCAGAAGACCATGAAAGCAAACAGGGTGGGGGAGAAACCAAGATGACGGCATAGGTAAACACCGGAGTTTGCTGCCTCGAACAACCACTTCAAAAATACAACTAAAAGACGGAACGGACATCATCCAGAACCACAGGAAGGCTGGCTGAGTGGAAATTCTACAACTAGAAGGAAAGAGAAAAGCATACCGAGACTCAGAGGAGGCGCAGTACGGAAGTAAAATACTAAGGTGCGGAGGTGCATGAGGAGGGGGCTGGTGGCTGAGGGCGCAGTTGTCGTTTTCAATCGGGAGGGAGTCTCAGGCTCTGAGCTCCAGTTCTGAGCGAGTCTCTAGGGACCCAGACTCATAGGGAGAAGCGGGATTGTCTGGCATCGGTCAGAACCCGAGGACAGCTTTCTCTCCGAGGGGCTTGCAGCGATTACCGGGACACTGAGAAGCAGAGCCTCTGAGGCCAAGACTGAGAGCAGCCATAACTGCTAGCCCTGCCCTTTTGATCCTGTGGGACCCGCCCCGCCCAAGCCCTGCAGGGAGGCTTTTGCTGGATAGCCTCAGGCAAAGGCTAGATTAGCACCTCCCTAGAGATCCAGGAGCCAGGAAGCCCAGAGGTCAGAGTGGGACCATCCGGTTTGCAGCTCCCTGGAAACATAAAGGACACACTCAGGGGGCAGACTCAGTGAGCACCAAAGCCCCATTGAAGCAAGTCTAGCCCCAGAGGGGTGTCTCCAGCACAGAAGTTCTCCCACTGCAGACACAGCTGATTCTCACAGCCAATTGGCCTGGAGGTCAATTCCTCCCAGTGATACCTACAACAATCAAGGCTTAACTACAACAAGACTGTGCACAAAGCCCACAAGGGGGTGCACCAAGAGTGTCTACCTCAGGTAATTGGGGAGGCTGAACCACTGGGCCCTAGAGGACACTCAGCACAGAAAACCACTTTATCAACACAGGGAAGCATAAAAAAATGCCGAGACAAAGAAACAGGACACAAATGACAGAAATGGAGGAAAGCAAACTGCTGGATATAGAGTTCAAAACCACACGTTTAAGGTCTTTAAAGAACTGTCTAGAAGCCACCGATAAATTTAGTAAGGCCCTCGAAAAGACTGGTGAGACCGCTGAAAAATGTAGTGAGATCCTCAAGAAATCTAGTGAGACCCTCGATGTTGTGATAAAGAACCAACTAGAAATTAAGCATACACTGACTGAAATAAAGAATATTATACAGACTCCCAACAGCAGACCAGAGGATCGAAAGAATCAAGTCAAAGATTTGAAATACGAACAAGCAAAAAACACCCAACCAGAAAAGCAAAATGAAAAAAGAATCCAAAAATACGAAGATAGTGTTAAGGAGCCTCTGGGACAGCTTCAAGCGTACCAACATCTGAATTATAGGGGTATCAGAAGATGAGAGAGAGCAAGATACTGAAAACCTATTTGAAGAAATAATGACAGAAAACTTCCCCTACCTGGTGAAAGAAATAGACTTCCAAGTCCAGGAAGCGCAGAGAACCCCAAACAAAAGGAATCCAAAGAGGACCACACCAAGACACATCATCATTAAAATGCCAAGAGCAAAAGACAAAGAGAGTATCCTAAAAGCAGCAAGAGAAAGAAAGTCAGTTACCTACACGGGAGTACCCAGACGACTGTCAGCTGATTTCTCAACAGAAACTTTGCAGGCCAGAAGGGAATGGCAAGAAATATTCAAAGTGATGAAATACCAAGAACCTACAACCAAGATTACTTTATCCAGCAAAGCTATCATTCAGAAGTGAAGGTCAGATAAAGAGCTTCACAGATAAGAAAAAGCTAAAGGAGTTCATCACCACCAAACCAGTATTATATGAAATGCTGAAAGGTATCCTTTAAGAAGAGGAAGAAGAAAAAGGTAAAGATACAAATTATGAACAACAAATACACATCTATCAACAAGTGAATCTAAAAATCAAGTGAATAAATAATCTGGTGAACAGTATGAACTGGTGATTATAATGAATCAGGGACATAGAAAGGGAATGGACTGACTATTCTTGCGGGGGAAAGGGGAGTGGGAGATGCGGAAAGAGACTGGACAAAAATCGTGCACCTATGGATGAGGACAGTGGGTGGGGAGTGAGGGCGGAGGGTGGGGTGGGAACTGGGTGGAGGGAAAAAAGAGGAACCAATGTAATAATCTGAACAATAAAGATTTAATTTAAAAAAAAAAGAAAGCAAACAGGGTGCAAAGGCCCAGTGGCCACTGAGCGCCTACCATGAGGCAGCGCTTCACCTCGTTTAACTCCATCTTTCAACATGTTGCATTACATCGTATTAGTTTATTTTATCAAAGACGCTGTATTCCCAAGAAGCTGGGTCCCTGTCTGGCCGCCCCAAACCTATCTCCTCTATTATCACGCTGACCTTCCTTCCCCGTAGGAAGAGTACTTTCACCCCAATTTCCAACCAACCCAAAGTTCTAGCTCCTTTCAAATTCTAGCTTCAAAGGTGAGCTCCACCTGTTGGTCCCCCGCCCATCGCTTGGGTCTCGAGGAGCTGCTGTCTGTCTACTGACTCACAGGACCTTTCCGATATTCTGGCTATTTCTGGAGGAACTCCTTCCTACTTTGTGAATTACCATTTGCTTAGGAGTTTTCTGACATACAGAAGTTTCTAGCTATTATAGAGCCAAATCCATCAATTTTTATTTTATTTTTTTAATATATTTTATTGATTTTTTACAGAGAGGAAGGGAGATGGATAGAGATGCCTCCTGCACACTCCCCACTGGGGATGTGCCCGCAACCAAGGTACATGCCCCTGACCGGAATCGAACCCGGGACCCCTCAATCCGCAGTCCAACGCTCCATGCACTGAGCCAAACCGGCCAGGGCTCCATCAATTTTTAAATTTGTTTCTTGCACTCCTTTTATGTTTGGAAAATTCTTCTATCTCAAAAGCTAAAAAATATTTACCTTTATGGCATCACTTTTTATATTTAACTCCTTGGTCTACCTGGATGTATCTGCTATAAGATATGATGTATGCAGTTAACTTTATATATCTACTTGTCTTTCACTTCACTGTATATCAGATCTTTGTAAATAATCTTACAAGTACTTTCTGAAACAAGATTGGGCACACACGAGTAAATAAATGAATGAGAGGTAGAAAGACTTTGATTCAGAAAGCCACGGCACTTGTTAATGCAAACTTGAACCACTTGTGATTTTACGCAGCTGAGCAGCAGTGATGGGAGGCAGAGAAGGGAGGTGGAGCTGATGGACACAGACTGTAGCCAGCATCTTGGCTCTACCATTTCCCTGCTGTGCAACCTTAAGCAAAGTGCTTGTCTTCTCTAAGCTTCAGACTCATCTGCAAGAACAAGGACAACAGTGCCCACTCCACAGGTTACTTGTGAGGATTAAGCGAGACCATCGTAATGTCACCATCAGAGTAAACGCCACTGCTAGTGGTTTTCCTGGAGCTTTCTAACCCATCTCCCTGACCCCTCCCCCATTCCATCTATGCTTCTCAATGCCAAGAAAGCCACCTTCTAAATGCAATCTGCCCTGCGTCATTCCTCTGCTTAGAAATGTGGATGAACACCCTCACGACATGACCCATAAAAGAAGTTTCAAACACCTCAGCAAGATACGCGAGGCCTTTGAGACCTGGCTCTGGCTTCATTAACCTCATGTCACCTGTGCTCATTAATAAGGCCATGCAACACCCCCCCCCCCCCCCCCCCCCCCATTAGAGACCTAGTGCTTTCATCCTGCAACACCTTAGCTCATTCAGGACCCACTGTAGGGAGCCATTTATCAAGGTTCAGCTCCAGGGCCACTTCCTGAGCAGAGCTCTCTCTGAACTCAGGCTGACCCGTGTCCCTTCAACAAGCACCAGTGCCATCAGACTTGGTAATGCCTGTGGTACTTACACACAGGTGTGCAGGCAGAGCTGATCCCTGAGCCACTTATCTGTCCAACTGCCTGAGGGCAGGGCCTTTGAGGACTGGGCGTCTCCCACACCCTGTGTGGCCAGATCTGGGACAGGACCAGCTCACAGGAGGGTTTCGAGAATGTCAGCTCAAGGAAAGATCAACTTCAGAACATGCCCAAGTGCTCCTTACACTGGAATGTGTATCTTGAGTTATATGTCTACTCTTCCATCAGGTGGAAAGCAGAAATGAACATAATCCGATATGGGGAAAGGTTACTTACCCTTCATTTCTGGCCCATAACAAGTTAGGGCCTAAGACAATGGCAATGTTGCTGGGAGTCATTTTATTGATGTCACTGGTCTGAGCAAGCTTTGCGAGGAACTTGATTAAATACCTGTGGTACAAAAGATAAGGGGAAAGCACCAACTCTGAAAAGGTTGCAGAAATACCATCTTCCTGCCCACGCGCTCAGGCCCAGAGTGCTCAGGTGCAGCTAACTCAGTCTCTAGCTCAGGTTAAACACTTTACAGATTTCCTGTGTTCCACGTTTCAGAGGACGGACACACTTAGGGCTTGGAAGTGGAGAACAGCTCAGAGGTCAACCTCAGTGATTCAACCTCTACTTGCTGTGTATTTCTAATCCATTTCTCCTTTAGGCGCTGTCTACTCTGCCCCTGAGTAAGTTACAGTGGGAGTCACAGGGGCTCAATATACACGAACACAGTAACAACAGACTCAGTAAAACAAAACAGGAGCACATACACACACAGGGAGACAGAAATGTGGGTGTTCTGCTTAAAGGGAACTGTGTGAAAATGCCTCATGCTGTAATTAGAAAAAATACCCAGTTTACCACATAAATGTATTCTCTCGCACTATAAAAAATGAAGAACCCAACTACTTATCAATAGAGGGCTAATTAAATAAATAACAATAGATTCACACAGCGGAATACTATGCAGCCATGAAAAATGACCAGGTGCTGATGTGGAAAAATCCCCAAGATGCATATTAAGCAAAAAGGGCAAGGGAGAAAATGATATGTAGAGTATATGCTACCACTCGGTTTTGGAAAACAGTAGGGGCGGTGAGAGAAGGAAATGTGTGCATGGATGCACGCATGTATCTGCTGACACAGGCACTGGCTCTGAGAGGCTCCAAGTGCTGTGTCTCAGGAGGGGAACGAGGTGGCTGAGGGACAGGAGCGAAGAGGACTTTTCACTGTACACTTTCTGAATTCTGAGCCATGGAAAGGTGCTCCCTATGCAAAAGACAACTGGTAAACATTATAAAGAGGAAAACAAAATGAAAGGCCAGATCCCAAAGTACCAAGCACCGGGACGGACTCGGAACCGGGCAAGAGCACCCACAATGCCACGCTAGATGTGCCTGCGAGCCAGCGAGGGCCGTCACAAGCACCTCGGGTACGGAGAGGGCGTTTCCTTAGCTCAGCCACGGACCCCAGGACTGAGGAACACGTCAGGTAACATGCCAGGCATTTCACCAGGAAAGTCTGTGCCATTTTGGACCCAGTCCCCTTACAAAATATTCTTTGATTTTAAACAACTTCATTGCCAACGGCCACCCTTTTTCCTTCTCTCTCCCCTTCTTCGAAGCCACATTTTAAGTGAGATGGGAAATAGAGGTTAAACTCCAGAACTTTGTCCTATGGTAAATTTTCTTAGAAACAGAGTTATTCCATAAAATAACATACAATGTCCATTTCTTAAAATTTTACTTAGGATGATTTATGCTCTATTTAAAACTATGTAGCATATATGGAGGATATTACGGAAAGTACAACTATTGGTTAATTTTTACCCTTTATCTACTAGGCAATTTAGACTTCAAATCCTACACACAGTCAACTGAACCTTCCACAAGATTTTTGTCCTCGGTGACTTGCGGGGTGAAATGACTGGGCAGCTTACCCATGAACGCCATGTGCTGCAGAAAGGCCACAGTACACATGTAGGTTCCCTTCCTCCCAGCACCCCCAGGGACGCCCCGCACTCTGGGTGTGCCAGCATGCTTGCATTAAACAGCCTCTCTGCTGGGATGAACAGATTTTCATGTCGAGTCACTGTAGTTTGGCGGCTTTATTTACAGAATGTCAATCATACATACCTAAAGTTAACGAAATTTTGTGGTGGCAACTTCTGACATGTTCTCCATAAATCTTGAAGTTTTTTGTCTTGATCCTGCACACTAAGAAAAAATGTTATCCATAACCACTTATGAAAAGTCATATAGTAACCCTGGCCATATGCTACAAACAGTGATGCCTCCACTGACGGAGAGCAAACAGATTTGGAGTCAAATACCAACAAACGACTGAACTGAGCAGTTCACTGACCTCACCAAGACTCAATCTCCTAATGTGCAAAGCTGAGTAAGGCTGGTCCTGCCGCGTGATGGGAGTTTCAGGGGTACAACCATGAGCATCCCCTAGACCAGTCAATGCCTGGCACACCGGAGACAGGGCACCACTGAGAACTCTCTAGAAAATGTGTCTGCCCAGGCAGGGTGTCATGGAGCCCAGATCCCTTGTCCTAAACACAGCAGCCTGCTTCTGCTCTGCAGGCTCAATGTGCAAACTTTCAGACACAAAAGGGCCAGCCCGCAGCCCACAGGCAGAGTCCACTCCGGCCACCAGTGGGAGACAGTGTCCGAAGTTATCAATATGTCCTCCACCGCCGAGCCAGTCTGGAGAGTTATGGGCAGAGTTAAGTGAAGTTATACTCAAGGCCAGGTGATGTGTCACTGGGGTGGATCGGTGGCCTGCACTGATCATTCTCAGGCACAGAACCAACACACCAAAAGACAGACACCTTCTTTAAAAGCACATTTCCTCACAGAGACGAGTGTGAGAGTCTCAGAACAGAGAACAGTCACGGTTTAGGGGGTCAGGCAGGTGACCCCGTAAAAGAAAGCCCAGAGCTCTCCCCTGCCTGGCAGAGTGTCAGGCTCCACTACCCAGTCCCACAAACAGGATGCTCACATCAGGCTGAGCCCCAGGCGGGCTCCAGGGAGACAACCACGACTAGGAACTTGCTCTGACTTTAAAATCCTCACCGTCTACAGGGACAAAGTCTCACTCCATAGAGACAGAGAGAAAAAGCTCCACTGCAAATCCCTGGTGAAAGTGACAAGGGATGGTCTCACATCCCCTGAACTATAACTGATCAGAGCAAATGGCTTATTTCTAAGGGAGCAGGTGACAGTGTCTGAGGACGGGATAGAGGGGAAGTCTGTTCTCCTTCCTTCAGGGATGAGGAATTAGGCACCTTTAAGAGGAGGGACGAGACTAGGAGGCAGGCTGGCCAGCAGTGAGAAGGCTCTAGGACTTTTCAAACAATTCTGCTCTGCTTAAAACCAACTACTCCTCAACAGGTGATGCTGGGAATGGAGGGACGAGACAAAGATGGGAGCACAGTCTCTGTCACACAGGTCTGGGTCTGAATCCCAGCTCTGCCCACTACTTACTACTGTTTGAGACTTCCTAAACTTCAGTTTCCTCCTCAGTGAAACGAGCTTGGTAACATCTGCTGTTAAGTTATTAGCTACGGATCACAGGAGGCGATAGGTGTTATCAGTACAGTACTCAGACATAGCACATGCCCAGGAAGCATGAACTTTTATGACCAATTATGTCCAATGTTAACGTGACATTATGCACAGCTGAGTTCCCATGCAGCTCAACAGGCACTGGCTGGTACAACATGTATCCCCAGTGACAGGACTTTCTTCAATATGAAAGGGGCTTTGACCAGACAACCCATAATGTGGGAACCACTGTACGTCTTCATCCACTAAATGACACATTTACGTCAATGCCTAAGTGGTGACCTTCCCACATAAGAATCACAATACGCAGTATTTTCATCTTAACCTTCAGAATTGAGGCACAGACTATTTAACAACTATGCTATGGTAATGTTCTTTTCTCACCCAGGAGAGTAAGACAATTTACAAATGGGACACAACAGTGCTTCCCTTCCTTTAACTTTTGAAACTCAGTGCTCTCTGAACTTACCTAGCAACTTGCGTCCATTCTTCATACAGCTGGAAGGTCATCAGCGGCTCGGGCAGCTCCCGCAGGTAGGATTTCAAAGCACCTGGAGGCAGGAGCACTCTCTTTGAGGATACAAAGGGGAGCTGGGCTCTCAGACATATTACTTTGCAAAATGAAATTATCTCAACTGTAATTTTCCAACTATATACAACAAATTATGACTTGGTGGGAACGGTTAAAGAATAAAATGCCCCTAAAACAATTTCTGTCCCTTGCCACATACAGGGTGGGGCAAAGAAGGTATACAGTCGTTCATATGGAAAATAATACAATAATTAAGAAACATTATACAATAAACTGTGGTGTTTCGCATACTCACATCTGTAAACCTACTTTTGCCTCCCCTGTATATTGAGACCAATAAAAATCAACTCAGCTTCTGAGTCACTATGTTAATAGACAGCACTTCCCCAGGCTGAGCACCATGTGGAGGTGAGAGAAGGGGAGAAAATACAAGCACACCTCCAAAGACTTGGGTTATAAGCCACCTTCACCTTTACGTGATAACCAGGAAAAAAACCCACAGGAATAGAAAAGGTGTGAGTGTGTATCTACTCTTTCCCTTTTGTAGCTTAAGCCTAGAAGGAGCCATTTCATTAAAACAACAATCAACACTAGTACCTGGGTGATCTGAGACTCACCCACCACTGGAGGGCACTCCTTGGAGCTCACCTGCTACAGCATGGGGGTCTGAATAAAACTCATCCAGGTGAGAAGTAGAACAGTCTAAGGCAGCTTTCAGTTTCTTTAATCTGGAGGCCCCAGCCGCAATTCGGAAAAGGCCCTAAAGACAATGCAAAGCCATTAGCGTCAAGTTCAACTTGGGAGCCCAGCACTGAGCAGCAGTAAGACCCTGATGGAGGACCTCCAGCCCCACGGCCAGCACATGCCGCCTGCAGGCAGGGTCACACTGCCAACCTAGTAGTCCTTGCCCTGCCCCATTGCTAAAATACCGGTGCCCGTTAGAAATCTATTTAAAAACAATGTACCATACTTCCACAAGGGTGAGGCTATAGATTTTTTAAACTTAGAAATCTTTTTTAAAATGGACGCCTCGGAAAAAATTGTAAGGCTGAACTGCCAGCCTCTTTCACTGCCCTGCATGTACGTAAGAGAGGAAAACCCACGAAGGGTCAACAAGTGAACTACGAAGACAGGAACCTAGTCCAGGTTTCTCAACCTCAGCGGCACTGACCTTTGGGCCAGGAGTCTGTGCTGTAGGCTGTCCTGTGCTTTGTAGGATGGCTAGCAATGCCCTGGTCTCTACTCTCTAAAGACAGAGCCAACTCCCCCCACCCCGCCCCCCGACAATTGAGTACCACACAAATGTAAGACTTCCTACACAAGCGGAAGCTCATGGAGCTCTGGTCCCTCAGTGACCATGCCACTCATTCCCATGAAGCACAGCCAGTGTGCCGCATGGGACTATCAGAGTGGGCTGCAGGGAGGGGCAGCACAGGGTGTGCTGGGGAACCGCAGCCCATTCGGGTGCTGTGCTGGGGTCACAGGGAGAAAAGTGGGGGCCCGCCCTGCTGCACATCCCGACGGGACTGTGTGGCCAGGACAGTGCAGCCCAGAGCCCGGCCGTGCCCTCACCTCCTCCTTCATGCCCGTCTCCAGCAGCAGCATCACACAGGCTTCGATGGGCAGCGCGATCTCTCGGCCACTCCGCTTCAGGTGTTCCTCCAACGGAGTCCCGAAGGCTGGCTTCTCCGCCCACTTATCTAGAGCAGCAAACCGTCAGTAAGATCCGACAACCCTGTGGCATCAACGTGCTGCCCCCAGGCTACCACAGGACTGGGCACGGCCAGTGTGACCTCGGATGCAGAACCAGGACGGGCAGTGCTTCCCACTGCTGACCGCAGGCCCACAGCAGCGAGGCTGGAAGCCGTGCTGACAGCACACAGGCAACTGTTTATTTTCAGGTCACAGGTTCTGCTGGGACCACAAAGAGTTAAGGCAGTGTGGCAGAAACACATCTGATAGAGCGGGAGAACAGAAACAAGACTCCAGGAAGGGCTGCAGGGAGCCAGGCGGGCAGCAAGGGGCTGGCCTGGCCTGCGGGACCTAGCGCTGCCTGAGGCGTGGAGGGAACCAGCTGGCAGAAACACTCCAATGAGGAGCACTTAGCTCTTCCCAGCGACAGGAAGGGCTTCCATCCTCCTCCCACCATCAGTGGGCATTCGCCCTGCAACCACTTTGCTGTTCGCATGTAGGATGGAACAGTGTGCTGTGTCCCTGGCGCTTACCCACATGTAAGAGCAGGTGCAGAGCCCACTGCCTGAGCCGCACCTCGGGGAAGAAGTGAAAAACCCCACAAGTCCATGGAGAAAGGTGGGCAGGGGCTGAGGAACAAGGTGATGGAGGGGGCAGGAGACAAAATCAGAGAGCAGGCCACTCTCAGAAGTGTCAGGAACCCCCTATCTCTGGTCCAGTCCGGTGAGTGGAATTACTAACAAAAAGAGCAGCCAGGGGCCTGGCCCATCTCAGGCACAGAGCTCTGTGACGGCCCCTCAGAGGCCAGATCTTACTGGGACTGCTTTGTCCTTTTTATCTAAAGCAATGATCCTTAATGTGGGCAGAACACGGCCACTGACCCTTCTGGGGGGAAACAGCAGAGCCACCAGGGAGGCTGGGCCAAGGCACCTGTCACCCGAGCCCTGCAGGAACTTTCTAGTAAACACTGTGTCCTAACCCCCTGCCTGCTGAAATGTGAGAACCACTGATCTAGAAATAGCTCCTGGCGCAAACTCCACCAAGGTTGCTGGCCTCTCAAACAACACACCTACTATGTGCCCGGCGCTGCACAGCACCCGAGCTCAGAGCCCCCCTCAGTGAGAGAGCAGTCTAATTGTGAAGAAAGTACAGGACACACATGTGAACACACACCAGCAACGAACAAGACAAGACACGTTTGCTGCATCAGGGCAGAAAGACGGCAGACAAGGGGCACAAGCGTGGTCTCTATGGGGCCAGGCGGGCCCCGCCCCGTCGGTGCTCAATGAGGGAGGGAGCACAGGGTCTCCCGAAAGGCCGCAGCTGCCCTCGGAGCCACCCCATGCTACACGCAACAAGCAGACCCTGGGTCACCAGACCTTCTGAACTTCCAAGGGAAGCCAGGATTGGGATCGGTAGGGAAAGAGTCTGGTTTTAAATGAAGTAGTTTAAAAATGTTTAATGAGATATGGCAGTTTGCAACTTCTGGTGTAGACCACACAGTGAGAGCAATTCCAAGACAGGCTCGCTGCTGGATTCTGCTGTGGGAGAAGGCGTCTCGAGGAAGAGCTTAGAAGACAAACAAGAAGTAAATGAACCGGGAAGACGGACTGAGGAAAGACCAGGAGCTTGGGAATTCACATGCCACCCCACAGCAGGCCCCGCAGAGGGAAATGGGCAGAACCGACTGCGGGACGAGCAGGGAAGGAGGAGCTGCTCCCACAGTTCAAGCAGGACAGCCCGCAGAAGACAGCTGGTGAGAGGGAGCGCAAGACAGCCAGTGGTCAGGGACTGCCGCGCAGGAGCTGTGAGGACTGAGCCGCAGGCGAGAGTGGAGGTGGTCAGAATGGGGGGGTGCAAGGGGAAAGGGATGAGGGAGGGCTGGAGGGAGGGAGAGAAGAACTCAAGAGCAAGGACGAGGCCCTGGAAAGGAGAGGGAAATAGAAACATCATTGATGAGAAAGAATCATTGATTGGCTGCCTCCTGCATGCTGCCTACTGGGGATCGAGCCCACAACCGGGCATGTGCCCTTGACCGGAATCGAACCCAGGACACTTCAGTCCGCAGGCCAACGCTCTATCCACTGAGCCAAACCAGTTAGGGCTATTGTTTTTTTAACTAACAGAGTGATAAGGAGTAGGAACCAGACTGCAGTGTTCGGGAGTAGGAAGGAGGTAAGAAGATGCAGTGGCAGGTGGAGATGAGTCACTCACTCCAAGATCCCACCAGTAGAGGAAGGAGAAGGTTAAAGGGGACACTAACCAAAGGCCAGCTGACCGTGAGTGTGAGATCGGGGCACACAGGGGCATGGGGCAGTGGAGTCGAGTTTTTTCCCTACCTGAGGATACTGAGTCTTTCTGAAAACAGAGAAGAAGAAAAAGGAAGAGGGAGACAGGCTAAGATGAGAGGCAGATACGAGGACAGGCAGAGGTAGAAGGGGCTGAATCAGGCTGAGGTGGAGGCAACCTCAGGGAGAGAAAAGATCACATTCCCGTCACCAGCTGTGCCCCCACCAGCGTCCCTTATTCCACCTCCCCCTGCCCTTTCCCACTCCTCCTCCCGTGACTTTCTGACATACTTCTCTAGGGAAATAGGCTTGGGAGAAAAATAGAATGAAAGGGGAAAAAAAAGGACTGCTAAATAAATCTTTTCTTTTTGTCCTTGTTTTTTTTTTTTTTTTAATATATTTTATTGATTTTTTACAGAGAGGAAGGGAGAGAGAGAGATAGTTAGAAACATCGATGAGAGAGAAACATCGATCAGCTGCTTCTTGCACATCTCCTACTGGGGATGTGCCTGCAACCCAGGTACATGCCCTTGACCGGAATCGAACCTGGGACCTTTCAGTCCGCAGGCCGACGCTCTATCCACTGAGCCAAACCGGTCTCGGCTCTTTTTGTGCTTGTTAATCAACTCTTCCAAGATGTTTGCTACTTGGTCCTCTGCAGCCCTGCACGCAGTAGACGTCCTATGAACACACACTCTCTGTGCTCTGCCCGTGCTGTGCGAGGCTGAATGCTCGCCGCAGCTTCTTTGCTCTGTACTGTGGCTCCCGCCCACCAGGTGGGAACTAGGAAATGGGACCCCAGAAGAGCAAGGGCAGCTCGTCCAGCGAAGGGCCGGCCAAGCAGTCACAGGCACCGAGATGGCTAAAGGTCGGACTCGGCAGTCATCAGGACGCAGAACTGCCCGATTCCTGTCTAGAAACTTGCAGCCACAAAGCCCAAGCTGCTGGGCCCCCTAACATTGAGTGAAGTGGCACTCTTGAGGGTGCTGAGTGTGTGCACACCTGCAGCACACACCCTACCCACACACTTGCTCACTCTTTCATCATCACAGTGACTACACCCAGCACCTGGCTTCCTCCTCTCCGCTCCAGACCACTGGTTGTACAGGGAGAACCTAAGCTCCAAGTGTCAGGTCAAACAGTAGGGTAGGACCAGGCGCTGCACTTCTGCCTCAGCCATGTCCTCTCATCTCTGCTAGCAAGTGCTGATGGCAAGTCAGAGAGAATTAGAACCAAAAGCTTCATGTTCAGTAAACAACCAAACTAAACATCCACTCATCACGGTGGGTAGAATCTGCCATACGCTTGGAAGGGCTGGTGAGCACCAGAGCCCGTGTCCAGACACGGAGGAGGGCCCAACGGCGCGGCCGCCGTCTTACTGCTCAGTCATCAAAAAAGTGCCCAATGATGGAGCACCACGGACTGGCTTCTAGAATTCCCTTTGCAAATTCCAAACCATTTTCCCTAGGATGTATGCTCATGGAGTCACAGGGTCAGAATCAAGCCCATGGGACTAATCGCCGAACTGGGAAAAGATCGTCAGAGGCTAGAATGTGTCAAGCCTAGATAGAAGAGAAGACCACCAGGAACTCCCCCTCCCCCAAAGAGTCCAGTTCTCGCTTCAACTGAAGATCCCAGAAGACGTTTAAATGTCCCATTAGCATGTTAATTGGGGTTAGGAGAAATTAGAGAATGCAGCCCGGAAAGACGAAACTGTGCTGGGCACCAGGAGGGAGCTCCGGGCCAGGCTGCACCCACAGGGAAGGCATGCAGAGGGCTGGGGCAGGGGCAGAGGAGAGGCGCAGAGGAGGCAGCAGCCAGCACGCAGGTTACGTTACCTTGATGGGCTTGCATTTCGGGAAGGGCCTTTTCTAAGACTGCTAATGCTTTTCTATGGTAATCTGCTTGGGCTTCTAACAACTGAGAACAGACCCACATTCAAAAACAAAAGTCATGTTAGCAATGGATGGACACACACACAATGGCTGAGCAAAACTAAAAATAAAATCTTTTACAAAAAAACCTAAAATGACTCAGTTTTTACAACACTACCATTCTGTCAGGGCCAAGGGCTTACCGTGACAAAGAACTTGCTGTATTCCCCCTCTTTGGCCATGAAGCTGTACATATCTGCTGCCAGCTGGTCCTGGTGAGAGAAGACACGTCACTGAGAAACAGCTGTAGGAAATGGCACCTAGAATTAACTTCTGGGAGCTCCTCTCGCAAAACAGGATGGAAACAGCACAGATGGAGCGTCCATCAGCTGATGGACAACCAGATGTGGAGACAAAGAAAAAAAACGAGGAAACTTATGAGGGATGCACATGGAAAGACCTCCACAGTATGTAGTTAATACACTGTTAAGAAGTGAAGAATAGAGCCCTAGTTATGGTATGTTATTACTCGGTAAAAAGAAAAAAATGTTATATATTTTTTTGCCATAATTATATAAAAACTAGAGGCCTGGTGCACGAATTCATGCATGGGTGGGGTCCAGCCGGCCCACCTGATCGGGCCGATCAGGACAGGCCGGCCAGGGTCAGGGGACGAGGGAGGTTGGCCGGCCAGCCGGCCTTGCCTCCTGGTCGAACTCTCAGTCGAACTCCAGGTCGAGGGGACAATTTGCTTATTAGTCTTTTATTATATAGCATATCTCTAGAAGAAAAACAAAAATCAGTAACAGTGGTTACCTGTTGGAGGTGGTGAAAATTAGGCAGGAGGAGGAAAAGGGTGGAAGAAAAACTTTAATATACATTATTTTATACTTTTGATATTTTTTAATTAATGTAAATGATTTACACAAAAATTAAACAGGCCTGTCTGGTGTGGCTCAGTGGTTGAGCATCGACCTATGAACCAGGTCATCGGTTTGATTCCTGGTCAGGGCACATGCCTGGGTTGCAAACTTGATCCCCAGTGGGGAGTGTGCAGGAGGTTGCTGATCAATGATTCTCTCTCATTGATATTTCTACCTCTCTCCCTCTCCCTCTTCTCTGTCTAAAATCAATTAAAAAAAGTTTCAAAAAATAAATAAAAGTTAAACAGTTTTTAAAAAAGTGATAGATTAGACAATTGGAGATATATATATAGAGAGAGACAATTTTCATATATATATATATATATATATATATATATATATATATAAATATAAATATACACACACACATCAGAATTTCATATATATTTAATGTACTACTTTCTCTTTTTAGCATCAAGGTGCATAAAATTCACATGAAGGCTCCTTGTTAATTAAAAAAAAAAATCTGAAAATGCTAGTTAGGAGCAATAGACAACTAGGAATTTAACAAAGTAAATTCATGGATCTCCACCAGACCCGCCCCCTCCCCCAAAAAAACACACACACAAAACCAAAAAACAAAAAGAGAAAAAGAAAAAGAGTAAGGAGCGGAAGGGAAGAAGAGAGGGAGAGAAAAGGAAGGAGGAAGGGAAGATGGATAGATGGAGGGAGGAAAACCCTGACATGCACAGAGCTGAGTGGGAATGACTTGGTGAGTCTGTGCTAATTTTGGTAGCCAAGGTGTTTGAGTGCAGCAGTCATGTGGGACCAGAGGACAGAAAATGAATTCTTGGGCCTGGTGAGGTGAGGAAGTAACAGACAGGTGCATGCATGTCACCCATAAAGATAACATTTCTGAAACGGTACTCTCAAGAGCGGATTAGGAAAAACTCGCTAAGCAGGCAGAGTCATCATAGAATATACCTGTTTGGGATTGGGCTCTGGGTCTGGAACAGTAAAACATCTCCCTGAGATCTCATAAACATAGACCTGCTTTCATGAGGGTCCAGGAACCTTCCAACTAAGAAAGTTGAGTTAAAAGTGGCCCATACTAGTAATAAATGCTCTGAAATCCCCGGGAGCCCCACAGATAAAGTAAGCCCCTCTTAAAATGAGCTTACAATACAAAATTGCAAAACACAGGAGGAAACAATCTACCATAGAGCACACGCGCACCGCTCTCCCAGAGAACTTCTGAAAGCAGAATTACCAGACTGTTAAAATAAGCACACATAAAATAAGTACTGAAGAAGACTGTAGTATAAAAAAGGCAGGCTTGAAGAATGAGAACTTTAGAAGAGAAAAATATACTCAATGAAATTTAAAATTCAATGTGAATTCATTAAACAGCAGATCAAACACAACTAACAAGTCAGTGACACAGAAGAGATCTCAGGGAATTACCCAGAAGTTAGCATAAAGAGAGAAAGAGAATAGTTTCATAGATTGTCACCCCTGAAATCACAAGCCATGGTGTGGAAGTTTAGAGAAGAGACATCAGCCATAGTGTACCAGTTCAGACTCCCCAAACGTCTAACCAAATTTTGTGTAAGAAGTAGACAACAGCCAAGACCTAGGTTACATCAGATACAGTGAAACTGCTGGGCGGATGACACTGGCATTCTGAACAGGAATCAGTGAGTGAGGCTACTTAATCAAAGGATTGCTCTGAACATCAACTCTTTAAATGCAAGGCCATGCCGTGACTTTGAAGTTTAATTCTTACCCACTATATTATTTTTAACAAGTCGTTTTACTACAGTTAACTGATCAAGGTTTGCTATGTTATCACTGGACCCAAATAAGCGGAAATATAACAGACTTAACGTTATCCAGTAGAATAAAGAGGCCATTTTTGGGAAAAGTTGAATAATAGGAGGAGGAAAAGTCCAAGTCGATCATCCTACAAGTCATCCTAAAGACCTATTTCTTTACCACCTCAAATAACATGTGGAATAAACATCTATTTTCATCGATAAATGCACAGAGAATGAGATCACTTAACCATCTAATCTGAAATTTAATTTATGACATACAAAGTTCTGCTTCTCCCTAATTATAAACCAACTGTCCTAGCAACACTTAAAAAATAATCCTTCCCTTCCCAACGGACATACAATGATGCCTTTACTATAAATTCAATCTTTAAATATGATCACATTCGTTCTAGAAAATCCAATCTATTGTGCATTGTCTTAATTGCTGTAACTTTATGTTTTGCTCTCCTTTTTCTTCACATATTCCTTTTAAAAAATATATTTTTATTGCTTTCAGAGAGGAAGGAAGAGGAAATAGGGATAAAAACATCAATGATGAGAATCACTAATCGGCTGTCTCCTACACGCCCCCCACTGGGGATTGAGCCCGCAACCCGGGCATGTGCCCTGACCAGGAATCAAAGAGTGACCGCCTGATTCATAGATCGACACTTACCACCAAACCACACCAGTTTGGCACCTATTCTTTATTTTAAATAAACTTAGGCATTTTTGTCAAGTTTTAAAAAACGTATTACTTGACTTTTTTTAAGTAATATTTTATTCTGGTTATAAAGTAAAGTAGAGTCTTAGAAAATAAAGAAAAAAATTAAAACCACCTTTAATGTCATTTAAAGTATTTTGATAGAAATTATGTAAAATATTAAATAATTTGCAACATATGACCTTTCATCCACCATTTGCAAAAACCAAACGATTGATGCAAACACATGTTCTCACACCTTGCACTGTTCTACTTTATTCCCGGCTTCGTCCATCTCTTCCTTCAGGGTGTCTATTTTTGACGGAAGCCCCTGAAAGTTGGTTCCTGAAGATTTGTGAGCCTGGTTCCACCTGCAAAGCACGAGGGTAGTCAGTACCTGAGAACCAGCTTACAACCTCAATCTCAGGGACCAGGGAGACAGGCTCCTTCCCTCAAACGGATTCTACCTGGGATAGGTGCCAGTACCTAGGACGCCAGCTTCTCTTAAGTTTACCCACTAGGAACGGAAGAAGGCAAAAGAGCTTCCCCCACGCAGGAACTATGCTGGGAGTAGCTGTCTGCTCCCAGCAGGACTGACCACATCTTGTCTCACACAGGCCCCACCGCTGAACCTCAGACCACGAAACCCCTTTGCTAGTGTCTAGTCATGGAATTCTTGCCATGAAACACCCCTGCCCTCCTGCCTTGATCTGGAATGTTCCCTGTACCACTGGGAATGCAATGTACTTGCATTTCTTGAGACCTCTTCCTACTGCCATCCTGGGCTGTGATTACTTGCAGCAAGTAAAAGCCAGAACCCCAGTCATGCAGTGCTGTACCTACCATGCCATAGCAGTGGAAGCACTTTAAGAACTGAAAACACTTACAAGGAATATTCTGAAGACAAATCTACAGCAAATCTCAAACGTAACGCGGAATATTTATGTTCCTTTTATAGTAAGTAAAAATGACAAACAAAAAAACAGCATTGTGCTACAGCAATATGGGGGTTCACGGAGTGGGGTAATAACTGAGGAGGACATGTGATGGAGTGGTGCTTCTCCCCGCCTCCCAAGCAAATAGCAATCAGTGGTGCACGTGACAGCCAATGGCAGCTCAGGATCGAGGAAGGGAGCAGTTACAGCTTGCTAAGCTGCGGGGAAAGCACCTGACATGAAGAAACTCAGTCAAGGACAGCTATGTCGCCATGTCTACCAGACAGAATAACCGTATCTACTTCACAGGACTGCAGTGAGAGGTAAGAGCTAACAAGCAGGTGTAGCAAAGCCAAGTGGTTTTGTAAAGTTTTATTGGAACACAGCCATGCTCATTCATGTACGATTGTCCAGGGCTGTCTCTATGCTACACCAGCAGAGCTGAGCAGCTGCAACAGGAACCATCCGAGTTGCAGAGACGAAAACATTTACTACCTGGCCCTTCACAGAGGTTTGTCAACCCGTGTGAAAAAAGGCCTGGTGTGGTGGCTGCCTCCCTACCTCCACCTCTCAGGCCCAAGGAGAAACCCAGGGAGGTCACTGATACAAGCGTGCTCAAGAATGGCACTGAGGCTGTGGACAGGCCATGAAGCAGGAAACTGGTCGTACGACATCAGCCCACAAGCGAGCAGCCCTTAGGGGTCACTTAGTTTTACACCAGTGCCTCCCTTCGGAGCACGGCGTTCGACTGTGAAGGTGATAACCACACAGGGGCTTTGACACACTGAGCCCTTCAGGAGCTGCTAAAACCACAGATCTAATTATTCCCACACTCTACTTTGCCAAGAGCACTGCTCTTGGCACTGCCTGCCACTTTAAGACACTCAAGTTTCTTTTTTCTTTCCTGTCCCTTTTCATTACTGGTGCACTAAGACCAGGCTGGTCTAACACCATCCCTCCTGCCACGGTTGGGAGAATGAGGCCTAACTAAAGGCCGGTGTAAGCATGTCAGGTGGGTGAACCTGCAACAACTTTCAACTGTCCATACAGCATTCTGTCACCCACGCTGGGGATGGTGGCTGGGAGGTGACATGATGCCACCTTATTGGTTGCTCTTCTAGCTTTCCTTACCTGGCTCTGACTGAGTCCCAGTCTAACACCAACTTGGCAAGCTGTTTCCTCTGTTTTTGGATGTTGGGAATATCCACCTAGAAAAAAACATACCTCACACCAATTGGGATGAGATTTGGATTTCTGGTTTAACATTTAAAAGTGCAGTATTTATTTACAAACTAGAGGCCCGGTGCACGAAATTCATGCACGAGTAGGGTCCCTAGGCCTGGCCAGCGATTAGGGCCGGCCGGGGCCTCCCTTCCCTGGCTGCCACCCCCTGGTGGTCAGCACATGTCATAGCGAGCAACAGAACTCCCAGTTTCTCTTTGGCAAAGGATTATGAACCATCAATTCACTCCCTGAATTTCCAAAAAGAAGTGCATGTCAAAGGCACTGATTATTGTTAAAGTTGCAGACACAAGAGAACTACTTGCTGCCCAGCCCGCACCAAAGCACCCACCTCTGCTATGCCACACAGGGGGTCCACAATCTCCTTCTCAACAAAGACCTCGTGCTGAGAGAGTTCGAGAGCCAGCTGATTCTCGGCATCTCCACACGTCTCCAGCATCCGCCTAAGAAACAAGATGCCCCAAGAACAAACTTGTGTTCACTGAATCAGGCACCTAGTTAGCACAGCCAGTTCTGCCCTCCATATGATGGGAACACACGATGGCTGCCATGGATACCCCCACCCATCCACTTCTATTGACCTACCGGGCCTCTGGCTCTTTCTCAAAGCAGTGCCTCTTACCCCAGGAGAGAGTCCTCTAGCTGTGCCGATGCCTCTTGCATGTTCTGAGCGAGAGCTGTCAGAGGGAGCTTTTTCTGGAAGGCAAAAGACAGTGCGTTTTTTCGTTATCATTGATACCCACGCTAGGTTACCTGCTTCAGATCATTCACTTGTTTCTCCTCCGGACAAACTACACAGGTAGGAGACAGCCTGGCTCTGGTCTCAAAGGTATGAGTGGTGTGACTTAAGCTTGGCGTCAGTTTCCCGTGCCTGGACTATAGGGATGAGAATGGGGCGAGGTCCCAGGGCTGAGGCTGCCCTAAGGAGGGATTCAACACCAAGTACTCAGCACGCGTTCAGTCCTCAGTAAATGGCAGCTGCCATGTTGCTGTTGCTGTACTATTATTAATTGATCAAGTGCACACTATGTCCCAGGCACTAGACATAGAGTTACTTTGATTATCACAACAAATAAATGCAGTAAGGTGCTCAATTTCAAAAACTTTTGCTAGAACAAGCAATCTTAAACTGGCTGTTAATTTGGCTGTAATAATAAAGATTTAGCTTTAGTTACATGTCTAAAACTATCTAGCCAAATTTCCAAATAAACTTTTTTAGGGTTTTAAGCACAAAGCCTCCTCTTTTCTTATCAGATTAGTTTTTCAGCTGAAAACGGCCATAAGAATCATCTGATTAATGTTCTAATTGCACAGCCAAGGAAGCAGGAGGTGGGGAGGTGAGATGGAATGGCCAGGCACCCAGGTGAGGGATGGCAGAGCCAGACCCCAGTGCCAGGGGCCTGAGTCCCGGGTTTGGATTTTCCACCACTGGCTGATAGCTTATCTCAGAATACGACTAAGAGAGGAGGGGAAAGTAACAAGTGGGGTGGCTATACCACTGTAATCTGCTCACAGAAGGTACTGCCCGTTACAGTGCTCCATGTCACTCTGCCTTTCCACTAGAAAGGACACACACAGCAGACCAGGCTCCCCTCACTAGGGCACTGTGGCTTGACCTCAGCATGTCCCTCTCTTTCCTGCCTTCACAGGGCTCCACCCGACACACTCACACCGTATTTGCTTGTATTGTACAGAGTCTCTCTGGGAGGCTGTATAAGGAATACTGGTGGCTCTAGAGAGGGAATGGTAGCAGGAAAACAGGCTGGGAAGGTCTCACTGTATCTTCTTGGGTATATTCTAGATTTTGACCATGTAAATGGATAGCCTGTTGAAATGTAAAAGTAACCACAAGTACGTTTATCCCTCTGCCTTCCTCCCAAGTTATTTTCAAACAAGTAGTAGGCTTCGCCTGCCCTACTGCTGTCTCCACACTTCTAGACTAGGAAGACCCCTGAAAACGGGGAGCCTGCTTTTTCTCAACAGAGGAAAAGTTGCACAGTTCAATCCTGCTGCCTTCCAAGGGCATTTCACACAGGTAACCGTGATGATCAAGAGAAACACACTTGGTGCAGCCCCGGAGCTCTCGGGCCTTTGGGGGAGGTCATAAAGAGGAGTCTGTTTGTTGAGCATCACCCCAGCTCTCAGTGCCAACATCCTGTGGCTCCCCTGCCGACCCCAAAGCCACAACAACCCTGTCTCCTGATGTGCAAGCATTAGGACATTCTGCCTGACATGTGAGCTCATTGATGAAGATGCGGTCCACCAACATCTAACTCCTCCATGGAGAGGTGAGGCCTAGGGCTTCAGTGAAAAAGCCTCACGTCGTGATCTATAAAAGGCATGCCAACTGCACAAAGAGAAGCAATTCCAGATCGATACGACCCATAATATAAGCTCTGCCGTGTCAATGGCTCGGGCTGAGGCCACTGCCCTGTCTCCCCTCAATTCTTTCCTCTTCACATGTGTAGGAGTTACTGGTGGGGCCTGTGGGATTTCCTCCCGTCTCTCCTAGAGCCCTAGAGACTGCTGTGACTTTCTCCCTATTATATGGCCTCTTCTGGTCACCCCTCTTCTATCATTTCCATGGTGACTCCTCTTCCCACATGCAGAGTGAAGACTTCCTCAGAGGCCAGTCTCGGGCACTGTTGTTTGAGATTGGGAAAGGAAGCTTAAAGCATTAGGTTTTAAAAATGAGGGCCACGCACCCTTGCCCCTGATCCCTGGAATATGCCCATCACCTGCCATTCATTTCCCTTCTGTAAAGCCAGGATACCACCTCCTCCAGGAAGCCCACCTGACTACCCCTCTCCTCCTCTGGTGCCCATTCTTGGGCCTCCCATAATACCCTGTGCATATTTTATTTAGCATGTTGCTTTATAATCATCCATTTGTGTGTATCTCCCCCACTAGGCTGTGGGCACCTTCAGGGTGGAGATGGCCTGTTACTCATCCAGCATTTGTACATGGTATGTCTTGTTCCTTCTGTGTCTGCTTTGAGGCACAGCCCTGCTGTCACATATATTCATTAGACACAAATAAACATTTATCAAACACCGAACTGTGTGGACAATGCATACAGCATGAAGGAAAGGAAACAGAGACAATGGGACTGATAAGGGGAAATTCAATCCGATTAGCAAGGGCGTAAGTCATGCTAAAAGTTTAGACCTTAACCTGCAAAGGCACCATGCATGTCCCTGGCAGGTGCTGCTGGCACTGGGGCACCTTCAAGGGTAGAACTATCCCTTTAGGCACTGCAGATGTTGGGCGCTTTGGCTGCCTACCCTCCAAATGCCGGTAGTGTACCTCAGTGCCTATTGGCAACCAAAAATGTTTCTACACATTTCCAAATATCCCAGGAGTGTAGTCTGGTTCCTGTGGAGAACAACTAAATGAAGTTTTTTGTTGTTGTTTGTGTGTTTTTTTTGGTGTCTCTGTTTTAAGGCAGGAGGATGACAGGGTTAATCTGTATTTCAGGAAAACAACTCTGGTGACCAGGTTGAAGACAGTCTGGAAAAGAGGGTGATCAGGGCAGGCAATGCCACTCCGGAGGTGCCTGTGGCAGTCCAGGTCTCGCCTGGGAGCCAAGTGGTGGAGTGGGAAGAAAGGGGAGGGGAGGAAGTCAAACAACACTCACAGAGAATCACAAGATATGCTCACTGAGCCGTTCCAGGACACTGAGGGCAAACTGAAAGGGACGTAAGATAACCCCGCAATTTCTAGCTTGCGGAACAGGGGGCTAGAATTTGAGTCAGCACAGAACTGGTTATGCATGCCAGAACAGACAGCGAGGGGAGGGAGCTTTCTACTTGGTTGAAAATGGTTTAGAAGTCCCTGTATACAGACATCAGTTAGAAGCCATGAAACTAGAGGAAGTGGTCCAAAGCACGTGACTGTGAGACTGAGAAGGACAGACCTCAGAAAACAGTATTAAAGGGGCAAACAGAGCAGAAGTCGTGGCAAGAGAAGGAGTGGCAGGGGCTGATTCTGAAGAACGAGACCTGCGGCAGGCACTCCTGGGATTGCAGGTGTTTGCAAACTTCCACTCCTTGACATACACACTGCAGAGTGCTTGGTGCTATGCACGCGAGGAATGACCCAGTTGTCAAAATGCCCCATAAACGTCTGCAGGGAATGTAACAGAAAGTGGCACAGCTCACCTGCGTTCCAGCTCTTCCTTTTGAGACACCGGGTGACAAACAAAACAACAGCAAAAAGAAGGTTTCTCACCCCATCAAGACAACCACTGGAAGCCCTGGCCAATGTGGCTCAGTTGGTTGGACATTGTCTGGTGCACTGAGAGATTGCCGGTTTGATTCCCAGTCAGGGCACAAGCCTGGGTTGTGAGCTCGATCCCCAATAGAGGGTGTGCAGAAGGCAGCCAATTGATGTTTCTCTCTCTCTCTCTCTCATCAATAAAAAAACATATTTTTTTAAAAAAAGACAACTACAACTACAGTAAAGAGATGCTTTCTACTCCAGGTGGACACACACAGGAGAGCGAACCCAGGGAAGCAGCGGACAGCCAACCTGCAACTAGGAGGGGTGTCCACTGGGCTTGTGGCTTCATCACTGAAATGCTAGCTCGGAAGCCAATAAACTCTACTTTCTAAGGGAATTTCAGACAAGCCTTCAGCTTTTGCCATTAAAGGATTCCTAACTGACAAGTCCATTCTCTAATCCATGACAAATGGCTCCAGTCAAAAGCACTGGAGTGGGCAGGGCTTTCAGCCTCAATGATATCCTAAGCTCAAAAGAATGTTGTAGGCGGGCAGGTGTTGTGAGCATGGACGTGAGATAAGGTACAAATCTGCAGGCAAAGCTGATGTTGCCTGGGGAATCTAGCCAGTCAAAGGAGAAAGGTCCTCAAAGAGACAAGAACTGAGAGCGGAGTCACATCTGTTACTCACGTGTCTCTTGTCGGCGTCCGTGCCATGCTGGCCCTGGAAGCACGCCGTCAGGCGCTTGTGAGAGTGGTGGCACATTGACCGCACCGCATCCAGGCGCCGTTCGATCTGGCAAAACAGAGACAAATGGGCCATGTGCAGGGCTGAAGAACAAACTCAGCCTCTTCCTTATGTGGCGCCGGCACTAGGCAGGGAAGCACCCTGCAGTCAGATTTGTTGGCTCCTGGTAAAGATGCGAATGGTTCCTGTCCACTGACACCAGTAACTGTGGGACGTGAGGAACTGTCCTGTGAATGACAGGATGTGTGGCATCATCTCTGGCCTCTATGTACTGGATGTCAGTAGTTGTGACAACCAAAACTGTCTCCAGAAAATGTCCAATAACCCCTCAGAGAGCAAAGTCACCTCTGGGTGAGACCCACTGACCTCCCTCACTCTGAGGGCTTTAGATCCCCGAGATGCTGAATCTAAACCTGCCACAGAAAGAGCAGTGGCAGTGATGGCACACGCCACAGCACCAGGAATGGGCCAGGTCCAACCTCCGCGCAGACCAGGCCCACTGCGGGGAGGGAGAAGCCACAGGGCCCTCAGCAACTCTCCTGCACATGGCAATGTGGCCACCCACACAGCAAGCAGAAGAGACACAGCAACTGACCACACTTTAACTTCAGGGTCCATGTTTTCAAAACTATTCCTTATTGTGCGTGGGGTGGGTTTTTGTCTTTGTTTTTGAAATAAGCCTCTAAAGCAGAATGGCAGCCAGTAGTAAGAAACACTGACTTAAGGGACCCCCGCATCATGATTCGCTTCCCAAAATATTACTGCTGGGATATGGCCATTTATGGCAAAGGAGCTGCTTTTTACAGGAAGGAATGCCAAAAATGTGTATTCTGATGACTCACTAAGAATGAACAGGCCCTTAGGGATGCTTTCTATTTTAAAGAAAAATCAACAAATTCAAAGCAGAATACACTTTTGCCCCAAACATTTTACCCAATGAGGAGGCTCTGTGCCCCTTTCCCTAAGGCCCTCACGCACGGAGCAGCTTTCGTCCAGAGGCAAGCCCGGTGGGTCACCAGGGCCCCGGTCTGGCTGGCACGTTTATATTTAGCAGCAGATGCCGCATCAGCTTCCCCAAAGCTTACAAATGGCCAGATTTTAAAACAGAAAACTAATACACACGCTTCACTTGCCACAAAAGCCTGGGGGAAACCCCCCCAAAACTCCATTTCATTCTGACTCCCATTTGCACTAGAATGTACAGTCGGCGGGGACAAGGCTGTGGCCTGTTCTGCTCACGCCATATCCCAAGTACGTGGCGCGCGTCTAGCACACAAATGGAAGGTGCTCACTCACTGTCCGTTGAACGGACACGTATCTATTGAGTCCCTGTGCAGGGCATTAGAAAAAGAGCAGCACATACATGGTGGCTCCTGCCTCCTGGGAATCACAGTTGCCACAGGAAACAACAAGCAAGCTAAATAAACAGGCAGCCTCTTAAACAGCTCTCACGGAGACCCAAGAAAGGATGCAGGGCAGCGATTTTCAACCGGTGCCACGGCAAGAATTTCTCAAACATGCAATACCAGGAGTCCTGACCTCTTTTCCCTTAGATCGTCAATGAAAAAAAATGACAACAGCCATCCAGTGTGAATGAATCAAAGGTATACCTATTTTTTGTCAGATGGGCAAAAAATGTAATTTTTTTTTTGGTGTGCCGCATGATTGTAATTAGTTTATGTGTGCCATGACATGAAAAAGGCTGAAAATCGCTGACGTAGGGGGACACAGAGCAAGTTAAGGGAAATTTCACACCAGAAACAAAATCATCTCTGGCCTGCAACAGTGGGAACAAAACGACACACCACCCTTCAGCAGGACCATGTGTGGGGCTCCACGTTCCACCCCATGCTCTCCCAGAGTTAACTATGAGACCCACTGGGATACAGCTACCACCTGCCTTTCAGAGAACTGTAAACTGAGGCATGGGGTGGTTAAGTAAATCCCCGAGGCCACAGAGCTAGGCAGGGGCAAATCTGGAGTTCGAATCCAAGTAGCTGGGCACCGAACTCCACACCTTTAAGCACTATTCTCCCTCTCTACACTCAAAAACAACAGAAATCAAAAAACATCTGCAGCAATTATGGCGGACAAGGTTATCTGTGTCAAAGTAAGGAGTTCCTAGAAACTGGCAACCTCTTCAGCCCAGCAGATGTTTGGGCAAAGGGACAAGAACAGATGGCTGCTGCCTGCGCTCCAGGGAAAGGGGCCGCTGGCCTCATCTCAGGGCTCCAAGGATTAAGTGAGGTGATGTATGCCACTGAGGTGGGGGTGGGCGGGAGAATACTGACATTTATGAAAATGAGTGTGGTTAAAGCTTAACTGGACCGAACAATACTTCTGAATGTCTGAAAATGAGTTAGAAATATATGACAAATAAAACAATGGGAAAATATTAAGACTATAATTCTTTAATAAATCTTTGGGGGGAAGGGGCTTTTAAACCTTAATGAAAACTTCCAGTCCTCCAAAAATAAAAAAAATAAAGAAACGAAACTGTGCTCTTAAAATATTCTACTGCAGACGGCTGTGATAATTAGGACGTTGCGGCCTGATGTGGTAGAAGCAGCATTTTTTAAAAAAAATTATGCGCCTTCCTTGCACAGGGAGAGAGTCACCGGGGGCAGGCCTTTGGTCCTCGGGGACGCCCTGGAGCAGACGGGCAGATCACAGAAATGAGACGCAAGGAGGCAGGTGAGGAGGGCTCTGTCCTTCCTGAAATATGTGGTGTGGGTGGGGATGGAGTAGGGCAGGGTAAGTGATATGTATCAAGGGTCCAGGGCCTTCACCCACCCCTGAAGTTAGGGAGACCATTGAGAGATGGAGGAGAGCGGACCTGGCTCAGGCCCTGGGCAGCAACGCCTCTCCTACGAAGAGGAAAGAAAGTTTGAGCTAATGACTTGAGACCACCCCCTATTGCCTCATGGTGATTCTGACACATCCAGTCACCTGTCACTGAGACCCTAAGTCCCACAGGGCCCAACTCAACTCAGTCGGGGAACCAGATTGTAAGAGGGCGCAAGGAGTCAAAACTCTAGGCCCTGGCTAGTTTGGCTCAGTGGATAGAGCGTCAGCCTGCGGACTGATGGGTCCTAGTTTCCATTCTGGGCAAGGGCACAGGCCTGGGTTGCGGGCTCAGTCCCAGTGTGGGGTGTGCAGGAGGCAGCCGATCAATGATTCTCTCTCATCAGTGATGTTTCTATCTCTCTCTCCCTCTCCCTTCCTCTATGAAATAAATAAAAAATAAAAAACTCTAGGATGAGCCCTGGCCACATGTGTAGTTTAGTGGTTAGAGTGTCTGCCCGCATACCAAAGGTCAACAGCACATACCTGGAATGCAGATTCGATCCCCATCCCCAGGTGGAGTATGTGTGGGAGGCAACCAATTGATGTATCTCTCTTACATTGCTGTTTCTCTCTCTCCCCCCTCCCTCCCTTCCATTCTCTCTAAAAAAAATCAATGGAAAAAAATATCCTTGGGTGAGGATTAACCAAAAACAAACAAAAAACCCCACACAACTCTAGGTTGAAGCCAGTGGGGCCTCTGCTGCAGCTGGCAGGGCTTCTCCCATCAAAGGCCTCATCACAGCAGCAAACTCCAGCCCCTCGACCTGCCCGGGACCTGTGACCAGGCCCCCACCCCCACTCCAACACCTGGCGCTAGAAAGCAGGGCCAGCCCCTGTGAACAACAGAGCGTGACCAGTTTCACATCTCCTTTGTCACCATGCAACTCAACGGCCGTTCTTTCCTGCTCAAACCATGCTAATCAATGTCACTCTGCTTTAGGCTTAAAAAAAACTCCATAAGCTTCAGCTCTCACCTATGGATTTTTTTTTTTAACATGCCTTTAAACAGGACATTTTAAAAATACTTAATTTAGTTACCTGTAGCAGATCTTCACTGAGGACTTCTGTTTTCTCAGCTCTGTAGGGAAAATTAAAGTTCAGAGTTAGAGATCCAGAAATGAAAAGCAACTCAGGACAATTAATAATTATTACCCCAGAATTTAAAACAAAACAGTTAGACATGAATGTAACAAGTGGAGAAATTCTACCAATTTTTACATCAGAGGACAACTTAAGCAAAACCTGTTGTTTTTTTACTACAATCTAAGTGCCATTTGGACTCCTGACTCAAATAGTGATTTTTAACCAAGCCATTTAACAAACCTACCAATTCTCTTGGAAATAAACAAGGACATTTCTAAGAGAAAGGAAAAAGTCTGTTGCAGTCCTCAACATTGGGGAGTGGCAGAGAAAGGGAAAGCAATGAACCAGGAATCGGAGCCTTTGTATAAGATACATGGCAGAATGGAAATGCTTATCTTGCCCAGGAACTATTGCAAGAAAAGGAAAAGCCATGAACCAAGGAAGTGAATGGAATCCACTAAAATGATCTCAAAACACTGCCGGCCCAGAAGAGCGCCAGCTGCCACCAGTATGGCGGTGCACACCCCCAGCCTACGCGGAAAACCGAGATTGCCACACAGGTCTCCAATACCCACTGCCACAGCAGTGCCCACTGACTTGGATGGCCACGGGAGTGGCTCCCGCACCAGTTTCTGCAGGAAACCGAACTCTGATCTGACTCCAGTATCTCCCAGGTCTAGAGGAGCAGGGCCTGCAGCAGGGCAAGGCCCTGACTCCCGAGGAGGCCAACCCTCAGCTCTCTGAACAGGTCCTGCAAGCAGCCGACCAAAATATGCCAGCCTAGAACTCACTTAGCATGCAGGGGCCAGGCGTTGCTGAAGTGCCAAACACAGGTAGTCACGCCAGTTAGGAAAGTGGAGGCCAGGGCTCAGCTGGCCTATGAGCTCAAGGAACCAGCCTCAAAAAGAACCCCAGCAGTCAACTAACAAGGACAAACCTGGCGTGAGACCGCAGCTTCCCGCCGTGCGCCTGCGCCCCCTAGCCTCTCCCTGTCTCTAGCAAAGCACCTCCAGGGACTGTGGGACTTGGACAGTGTCTTCTCTGGCCAACACCCAGGGACCTGAGCCGGGCCCTGCACACCTTGGCAGGACCTCTGCACCTCTGCCCTCTGCGAGGGTAAGTGTACACACAGGAAACTCCCAACTCCCATCAGCACACAATGGACCCTGAACAACAAGGGTTAGGAGCAGCAAATACCCCGACAGCCAGAAATGCACAGACAACTTTTCACTCTCCCAAGCTCACTAACAGCCTACTCAACCAGAAGCCTTGCTTAACAGTTAACACATACTTTGTATGTAATATGTATTGTATACTGTATTCTTACAATAAAGACAGAGAAAGAATATACACTTTTAGTATTTACTAGTATTAAAAAAGATCTTTAAATAAATGGGCCTGTGCAGTTCAAACCCGTGTTGTTCCAGGGTCAGCTGTATTCATAAGTTCAAAAGAAGAGATTCAGAGCAAGTATGTCCTCTTATGAAATGAACTTATTTTATATATTTATTTTTTAATATATTTTTATTGATTTCAGAGTGAGAAGGGAGAGGGAGAGAGAGATGGAAACATCAATGATGAGAGAGAATCACTGATTGGCTGCAGCCTGCAGACCCCACACTGGGGATGTAGCTTACAACACGGGCATGTGCCCTGACGGGGAATCGAACCGTGACTTCGATGCTCAACCACTGAGCCAGGCTGGCTGGGCTGAAATGAACTTATTTCAAAACTGTAACAAAAGAGGAGGGAAGCGTGTGTTACAATCCCAGTGTGGGACGTCAGCAGGAGTGTGCTGGGATTCACGCGGGAGAACCACTGCGTACAACTTTTCCTAGCTCCTTGTTCAGGGGCCTCACAGTGGTAATTTGAAAAGAAAAATAAAAAACAATGCAAATAAGCACAAACAATACAAATCAGGGCTTTTGTGGGGTAGGAGGGGATTCAAATGTTAAAACATTTATGGGCACAGCACTGCAATAGCCACACACAAAAAAGCAAGTATTAACTTCAGAAAAAAACCCCAGAAAGTCCATCAGAAAGATAATCATAGTACACTACTATGCTCACCTTCAAATAATTGATTCGCTGTGATAACTAATAGTAATAAATCCAAAAATTGTAATGTAACTGTATGGGCAAGATAGGGAGCAGAAGCAGAGAGGAAGGTTACACAAGAACCCTAAACCATCATTTATCATAAGAGGTCAATAAATTATACCTAAACTTGATAACTCAAAGGGTAGCAGTTTACACATATTTATAAACATGAACGAGTAAATGCCGGAATAAACAGCTACAATGTGAAAGGAGTTGCCACTTTGGTTGGGGAATCTCAACTAGGAGAGTGGGGTGTGTGGGGGAGAACCCACTCTACTTTGTGATAAGCCTTTTATGGTATTTGACTTTCTAAACTACACAGATACATAGTTTCAAATTTTTAAAAATAATGTTAGTTACATTTTCAAGTGACATGCTTGATCTGATTTTAAGTGAAGCATAACTACTTTAAAGCACTGGGTCCAACCGCCAACCTACAAAAGTACAATAGAACACATACCTCAGAATATCCAAAACACAAGGCAAATCAGAATTATTTTCCCACTTACAAATTAACAACTGGACCCTTTGCTTTAAATTTAGAGGCCTTTTACCTCAAAAAGGTATCTGGAGGCTGAAAAATATATGAAAATGTGTACACGCTGTTCAAAAATAAATTTGCACTATGTCTCCTGCCTTTGTGGACACTGTATATTGCATTGATAAAATTTTAGAAAGATTTCCAATGCATCTTCTTAACCAGATTTTAGGGTTACTGAAATTATTTAAAATTACCTATAATCAGAAGAGATTACTTTTTCTCCCAGCTTTACTGAGGTATAATTGACAAACAAAACTATATCTATTTAAAGTATACAATGTGATGATTTATTTACACTGTGAAATGATTATCACAAACTCATCTGTCACCTCCTACAGTTACCCTTTTTGTTCCAGTTGTAAGAATGCTTAGTAAACTTCCAGTATATAATACACTATTACGAGCTGTGGTCACCATGCTGTACATTAGATCCCAGAACTTACTCATCTTACAATAGAAGGTTTGTATCCTTTAACCAACATCTCCCCGTTTCCCCCACTCCCTAGCCCATGGGAACTATGATTGTACTCTCTGTTTCAATGAATTCATTTTTATTTTTATTCCACATGTAAGTGAGATCATAGTTTTTGTCTGTGTCTGGCTTATTTCACTTGTATATGTCCTCCAGGTTCACCATGTTGTTGCAAATGACAGGATTCCTTCTTTCTCGTGGCTGAGTAATATTCCAGGATGTGTGTGTGTTCCATCTTTGTCCTTTCACACAACGGTAGGTCGTTTTCACATCTTGGCTATTGTGAATAATGCTGCATTGAACATACAAGTGCAGATATCTCTGAGATACTGATTTTATTTCCTTCAGATATATACCCAGAACTGAGTTTGCTGGACCATAAATAAGGTAGTTCTATTTTTAATTTTTTGAGGAGCCTCCATAATGTTTTCCATGGTGGTTGTACCAATTTACACCAACAGTGTAAAAGTGTTCTAATTTCTCCATATTCTAACATTTGTTATTTCTTGTCTTTTTGATAACAGACATCCTAACAGGTGTGAGGTGATATCTCACTGTGGATTTTCATATACCTGTTAGCCATTTATATATCTTTTTTTGAAAAGTGTCTGCAATCATACACCCTTTAGAAAAATGTCTACAATCATGCCCTGCATAATGAGGTTTTGGTTAACAAGAGACAAACACACACACACACACACACACACACACACACACACACACACACACCGGTAGTCCCATAAGATTATAATGAAGCTAAGAATTGCCATTGCCTGCTGATGCTGTATCATCATGATGCTGTAGCCATTGCGACGTAGTTGCATAAAGCTTGCAAAAATCAACAAGGCTGTGGTGGAGATGGCAATAACTTAAACCTGGGTGTGGAAGAGGGTGACACAGAAGAGCTCGGAGAGGTGGTTCCGGAGGAACTGACTAATGAGGAGTTGTTGGAACTGAACAGGAATACAGCTGAAGAGGAGGCAAGAGAAAAGGAAACTGCAGAAGAAAAAGAACCCCAAGAAAAGTCACAGTGAAGGGTTCGATTCAGCAGATGTTTTGGCAGACCTCAACCAGCTCTTTAAAATGTTTTAAAAACATGAACCCCAACACTGAAAGGTTTTCATTCATAGAGAGGGAATGTTCATGGTACATTATCTTCTAACAATCAAATCTATGATGAAAAAAAAGAAACAAACTAAGCAAAGCACCGTGGACCTACTTCTGAAAAGTGACACTGCCTGGCAGAGAGCCAGGGGCAGGTGCTTTGGGAGGTGCTCCAGAAGAAGGCATGGTTATCACAGAAGATGACAGCTCCATGCGTTACCACACTGAACACTTCCAGTGGGCAGGAAGCGGAGGTGAAAGAGGTGATCCTGGCCCTGTGTAGGCCTAAGCTAATGTGTGTGTTTGTGTCTTCGGGGGTTTTTGTTGTTTTTTTTAAAATATATTTTTATTGATTTCAGAGAGTAAGGGAGAGGGAGAGATAGAAACATCAATGATAACAGAGAATCATTGATCAGCTACCTCCTGCACGCCCCCCACTAGAGATGGAGACCGCAAGCTAGGCATGTGCTCTGACCAGGAATCAAACTGTGACCTCCTGGTTCATAGGTCGATGCTTAGCCAGTGAGTCATGCTGACAGTGTCACAACCATTACATCATTGCCAAGACCAATTTCAAAAGGCTTCCCTGTTTTCTTCTAGGAGTTTAGGGTTTCAGGTCTTACCTTTTACTCTTTAATCCATTCTGAGTTAATTTTTGTGAGTGGTATAAGGTAGGAGTTCAGTTTCATTCTTTTGCATGAAGATACCTATTTTTCCAGCACCATTTCATTAAAGAGACCATCCTTTCCCTATTGCATATTCTTGGTGCCCTTGTCAATAGTTGACCATATATGTGTGGTTCTATTCTGTCCCATTGGTCTATATGTCTGTCTTTATGCCAGTACTGTACTGTTTTGATGACTACAGCTTCATAATATAGTTTGAAATCAGGAAGTGCGATGCCTTGTCCTTCTTGCTCAAGATTGTTTTGGCTCTTTAGTGTCTTTGGTGCTTCCATATGAATTTTAAGATCATTCTTCTATTTCTGTGAAATATGCCATTGGAATTCAATATAAATGGACTATATATATATTGACCCATAAATCACTTCTAGTAGCATGGACATTTTAACAATATTAATTCTTCCAATTCATGAATATGAGACATCTAGGAAAGATTACTTTTAAGTGACAAATTATGATTCCAGAATAATTATGATTCCAGAATGTAATATAAATGGTTCCCTCCCGCAAAGATGTCCCCATTGGCCTGTCCAACTTCACCTTCATTTTAGAGAACCACCACCATGCCCACCTCACCCAATATATGGCCCAATGACCTGATCCTCCTCATTACTGTCTTGGTCAGAGGCTCAACCCTTTCATGCTGAACTGGGTGTCCGTTCACGTTTACCCGAGGCATGGAACTCTTACCTAAGGAAAGTCCACAGATTATTCAGAATACTGGCCCAGGTGCCCAACCAAAGAGCATGTACATTAGCCAAAGGAATTTGGTTCTTACTGAGATGTGTTATTTTTTATGTTTTCTTATAATTCATTAGTAAAGCAAGGGAGAACAATATATTCAATTTGTCGAGGCATCTAAAGACCAAAACAATAAAGTGGTAGTCAAAGTTATCCAACTAAAAAAATAATGCTGCGCCTGCTCAGCATGGCTCAGAAGTTGAGTAAAGATCTACGAAACAGGAAGTCACGGTTCGATTCCTGGTCAGGGCACAGGCCCGGCTTGTGGGCCTGCGGGCTCCATCCCCAGTGTGGGGCGTGCAGGAGGCAGTCGATCAATGATTCTCTCTCATCATTGATGTTTCTATCTGTCTTTCCCTTTACCTTCCTCTCTAAAATCAATAAAAATATATTTTAAAAAATAATAATGATGATGCTTGCTACATAGGTTTTAAAGCAGACATTTCACTCACAGACCTAAACATTTTATAGTGGGTTTTTCTGCTTTGTCAGAGCCTTCTTTGTGTCCAATGTTCTGTGCTTGGAAACACTCCACTTGAATGTTTCCTGTCTGTAACTGGGAAAACAATACAAGCAGGAAGGCAGGTCCCGCTCACCATTTTACTCTGGGGTTTGTTTTTTCCTATGCAAGTCACTGTGCAATTACACTCGTCATTCAATTGAGGCTTAGGTCAGGCAGGATTTTTTCATGTATTTATCACTTTTTGGTAAAGCCTAAGATTTCTCCTCATAATTCTCAAAACCTAAAAGCAGTGCTGTGCTGGCCTTAATATGTTCGCCTTTCCCTGGACTAGCTGTGGTAACGGCCCCCCTGCAGTCTCCTTTAACAGGATGTGACTCTCGGCCCACTCACCTGACCGGGAGAAAACAGGAACAGTCCCAATCTGAAGCAGTCCATCAGAAAATGCTTCAACTAGGAGACAGGGTCAAAGGAAAATTCCCAACCGGCCTGGCAATTTGCATATCAATCTATAGATTAATTTCTAGAGGAGTTTCTGCCACCACTACGCTCAAATGCCAAACGCCACTATTATGAAGCATCATTGTTTCTCACTATGCATTCAGAACACACACATTTCCATAAAGCATGGATTCCGGGAGCCAAGGGAATAGATGCTCAAGTCCACACCTTCTCATGCTGTGATCTTCTGAGCAGAGCGTCACTGACCTCCGCCCCACTAGCCGAGGAGTTAGGGCTAAGGTGGGCGTGGCCTCCCCCAGAGCCTTAGCTTAGCAACGGCCTGACACACAGTGTGTACTAAATAAATATATACCGAATGAGTAAATAAAAAAGTAAATGACTGTCACACTGATATAATAAGGTTTGAAAATATTCTAGGTTTCAAAACATGTAGCAAGAAGAAAGTTCAGTAACACTAGGCAGGGAAGCAGCCTGGTGGTAGCCTCGCTGGCAGGCCTGGTATGTGAGGCCGGTCTGGAAGCGTATTTTCTCTTCCTAGACATTCTGCCTCATGTTTGCGAAGCAGCTGCCAAAATGAGTGGGGGTGGCTGACTGATAATAAGAGTCCAATGTGGAGGCACAGCCCAGTGCTGGTGACAGTGGTGACACAGAGATCAGAAATTATGTCTGTCCTCCACCTCCCCATTTTTGTCCCCCCATGAGCCCCCCTAAATGCTGAAATATTACAATGATTGTTTTCCCTCTAATCCCTACTTATAAACAGATTTCAGGACAAGATCTGAATAAATACAATTGTCTATGCCAGGCATTAGCAAGACCACACAGTAAGCATTTCAGGCTTGCAGGCTACATGGTCTTCTGCCACAAGTACTCAGCTCCACTGTTGTAGCATGACAGCCACAGACACAAATAAATTAATGGACCTGGTGGTGTCCCAATACACTTTATTTAGGGGCACGGAAACTTGAACTCACACAATTTTCATAAGTCATTAAATATTATTCTTCTTTTGATTTTCCCCAACCATTTAAGAATGCAAACACCACTCTGAGCCACTGCAGCCAGATTTGCCAAAGGCCAGTGTGCCAACCTCTGATCTGGATACAAGTGGAGCGTGGTTCAGACTGGACATCATTCCTTTTCAACACTTCCCAACTCTTACGTTGAAAGGAGATTTCTGCGCTTTCCCAACCTGTTTCAGAAGTTGAGTGGCACTGGCATTTCAAGATGCCACAAAATTGCTCCTTGTCAATCCTTACAGCCACCCTGAGGCCTTGGGACAGCTCGCCTTCCTACCACCCAGCATACTCTCCACCTAAGAGGGCAAACATGGGCCAACATACTAAACATCACCGGTCCCGAGATCACAGCACTGTATGCTGTGGGTTACAAATTCACAGATCATAGTTCTGTTGTCTTTTTTACTTACACATTCACTTAGACATACCAATTAATATTTTAAAAAAAGAAATGGGACATGGAGAGAACGTTTAACAAACTGATTTTAAATTCTGGCTAGCTGAAAATACTTAGCTGCATTTTTTATGAGTAACAAAAATTCTAGCCCATCTACTGAGGCACCTCAATGTGACTTAGGTCAACAGTACATGATCACTTCACGCAGTGAAATTACCGTGGCCAGACCGGCAGCCAACCAGTGCACTTCATGCTGCTGGGAACCAGGCTATGTAGCACTGTCATCTCCTGTTACAGGTGTGTACAAAACCCACTTGAGCCTTGGCGCCCAGTGGGAAGGCACACGTTTCATTTCATAGTGAGCCAGGGTGAATTTGTCCTGTTTTATCTCAGTAGATTAGCTGTCTTAAATTTCTGGGGAGGAACCTGAAATCCACAGAATTGGATTTTAAAAATAAAGGATCCGCCTAGCCGGTTTGGCTCAGACTGGGAGGTCCCGGGTTCGATTCCGATCAAGGGCATGTACCTTGGTTGCGGGCACATCCCCAGTAGGGGGTGTGCAGGAGGCAGCTGATCGATGTTTCTCTCTCATCAATGTTTCTAACTATCCCTCTTCCTTCCCCTCTGCAAAAAATCAATAAAATATATTTTAAAAAATAAAATAAAATAAAGGATCCTCTGATAATAAATGAAGCAATTTGTTACATATTCCACAAAGTAGTTTTAAAAGTCTTAAAAGAGTTTAAACAACTCTAATGAGATAGTATGGGAAAAGAAAAAAATTACCCCCATGCATAACACTGAAAAAGAAGGGGGGAGTATTTATCAGAAGGGAAAATGGTCCAATAGAAAATATTTTGATAACATGGGCAAAATACATCTAATAGTTCTATACTCTGAATTATTTCCTTAAATGATGGAATTTTGCCCACATATTGACAGCTTCTCTAAGGTAACAATTATTTTTTTATTTTAAATAATAAACTCTTATCAACCTACCTGACTGTCCATAATATTATTTGAACTCCAATCAGTGCTGAGGCTGACCTGCTGTATGTCAGAATAAATGGACTGAGCGTTATCGTTTTCCTACAAGTGTGAGCGTAACCCTGAAGCTTTCTGTTTGGTCAGTTGGTTTTCCCCCAGCACATGAAATGGAACCTATTTGCTAGCCCTGCTGTAACCACGTGTTGTCTCAAAGCTCCACCAATAAATGATTCCTGCTTATGGCAAGTCAGAAGGAAACTTCGAGGCCACCAGCACACTGTGGGACTCCCCTCGATGGTCTCTCAAGGAACTTCCAAGTCCCTCTCTACCGACCCTGCTCTAGTCATGTTTAGTACCTGCTTGGATCTGGAGGCAGCTGAGTTTGAGATTTCCAAATTTATTTAAGCAAGCAAAAATGTGTGAGAAATATTTTGCGAAGTATCACAATGAGGACAGTAGACACGGAGCTAAGACCTGGGAGCACGCGGAGGAAGGCCGTTTGCTGTCATGAGAGTGCAAGAGGCCTGGAGGAGCTGAAAAGCCCCACAAGAAAATCTAAAGCAAAAGTGCCAAAGGCAAGGCTACTGGGCGCCAGGGGCTCAGCTCTGGCCGCGCGGGGAGGCGCTCTGCATCTGCAGACAGGTTGTGCAGGCTCGCTTCCAACGCTTCCTCCTAAGTCAGCACACATGGACTTTAGATCTCAAAAAGAGTTGTTTAACACGTTAAGCGCCCAGCCTGTTTTGTCTTCCGGACGGAAAGTATAGTGTCAGTCACCGTTGACGGACTGGGCGCTTAACATGTTAAAAATGAATACTACCTGGACTCCCACCCAGAATGACTGAATAGAAACCTCTGGGGGCGGGGCCTGGCTTTTTAAAAGCTCCCCATTGCACTCCAAGTGCAGTCCCCACTGAGAACCCCCACTGAGAGCTGCCAGGTGGCGGAGTGACTACCAGGACAGGGTAGGAAGAGGGCCCAGCAGTAAGTGGTGGGCAGCAGCAGATGGTCTGCCGGGTTCCTGTAGAACAGGCCATAAACACCCTTTTCTAGTCAAGACCGCCTGGAATGTGTCTCGTGTATGATTCATGGTTGCCTTGCCTTTGTAGGCAGAGGAAGCTGAGTGATAAGAAGCTGATAGATTACAGATTCTAAGTTTCATATTTAGCAAAGACGAAGGAGACTGTGCAGTGGGAGCCAGGGTTAGGGCTCTGGAGTTAGACCGGGCTTGAGTCCAGGGTTGTCGCTTGGTGAACTATAAAGGTGAGTCGACTCCTCCACTGTACAATGGAATGATCCTACTGTAAACTACAAGTGATGATCGTGCCACCACATAGTGGCTGTTTAGAACCAACAGTTATCTCATTTACCCCATTTATCTCATCAAACTGGTCCCTGGTACTCAGTGAGGGTTCATGGACATTAGCTATTCTGAGACAACAAATAATCAGCATCAGATAAATCCCAAGCAACAAGTCCTATCTCAGAATGACCTTTTCGCAGGTATTCAAGCAGTTCTACTTCTGCAGGAAGTTATGGTAGAGCCGAGACATCACAAAGACAAGAGGCTGTGTCAAACTTAGAGCAGGAGCAAGGCAGGCAGCTCACTTAAAACAAAGGGTTGGTTGTGGTAACGCTGCGTGGGCTGGAGGCCACCAAAGACACAGGCACACAATACACAGAAACGTAGAGGTAGAGAACGAGTGTGGTGAGTTGACAAAACCCTGCATCAAAGGATCAATGTGTCCCGCGGCTGTGTTCGCGCTGCCGGTGAGGAGGCTATAAAAATGCCAGAGCTGGGTGCTCAGGTGCGCTCAGAGAGGGAGGGCCTCAAGAACTCGAGATAGAAACCATCTCAGGATGGACCTGCTACAATATACTTAGATCTCCACTCACTCAGCCAGTACTCGGGGAGCTCTCACTGAATGTCAAGAACTGGGGAGGAAGGAGAGGAGAAAAATGAACCACAGTCCCACCCTTGGGGAGCTGATGGGAAAGGCAGGGATGTAAACAACCAACTTCTTCAGAGCGCCGGGAGCAGAGACAAGAGCCATGCGCTGTGTGGCCAGGAACGGCTTCACAGGGGAGCAGTCCGAGCAGATCTCAGTTAAGACAGACCCAGCGAAAGAGCACAGGGCAGGGGATCTGGAGGGGGTCCTGCTCTGGGGAACAGAATAGGGGGTGTGGGACTGGCTGAAAGAAAGGCACTGCCTGCTAAGGACTGGGAGGCAGTGGGGAGCCACTGACGGTTTCTCCACAATGGAGTAGCAAATCTGAAACTCAGATCTGAACTTCAGAATGGCAGTTCTGGTAGCAGTGTCAGAATGGAGGCAGGGAGAATACCTCGGGGCAAGTAGGGGGTGCTCTGCAGCTATCCATGGGACAGGTAAGAGCAGACTCACAACCTGATCCTGGCCAATAAGGACTTACCACTATTGTAACAGAAATAGCGTGAAAGAACCACTGGCAATAAACTATCAACTTAAAAAACATTTTAGAAAGTTCAAAAAATTCATAAAACAAGGAGCTCTCTCTCTGGTCAGAAGATAAGTCATAAAAAGAAATTTAACTAGTACTTTGCTTGCACATTCTTCTCTTATGAAAGTATTTCACATATTTTATTTTGTACTCTTATGGGGAAACTGTTATTACTCCTATTTCATGGGAGTGGAAACTGAGGCAGACATCCATTAAATAAAATACATACAGCCCTGGTTGCTGTTGTTCAGTGGTTAGAGCGTAAGCCCGAGCACTGAAGGCTCGCAGGTTTGATTCCCGGTCAAGGGCACACACCTGGGCTGCGGGTTTGCTCCCTACCCCTAGTCAGGGTATGTGCAAGAGATAATCAGTCGATGTGTCTCTCTCACATTGAGGTTTCTCTCTCTCTCCCTCCCTCCTTTCTACTCTCTCTGAAAAGCAATGGAAAAAATATCCTCTAGTGAAGATTTCACACACACACACACACACACACACACACACACTCACACACACACACACACTCACACACACACACACACACACTCACACACACACAGTCTTTGGGCCCTCAGAATGAGAACAATTTCAAAATTTCAAAATCACTGACCAAGCCTGAGTCTTTCTTAATTAATTTTCATGCTAGATGGTGGTCCTAGCTCCATTACAAACTAATCTTATGATCTAAAAATACATATAGCTGGGCCTTTCAGCACCTCACTTATATATTTGCATCAAGAATCTCACACAACTTTTAAAAGAACACAATAAGACAGCAAACAAAAGAATATTTTAAAACCTTCAAAACTGTGCTTTGCAAACAACAATAAACATTACCTATTCTTTTTTAAAATATATTTTTATTGATTTCAGAGAGGAAAGGAGAAGAGATAGAAACATCAATAATGAGAACCATCAACGGGTTGCCTCCTGCACGCCCCGTACTGGGGATCAAGTCCGCAACCCGGTGAATGTGCTCTGACCAGGAATCAAACCTTGACCTCCTGGTTCATAGGTCAACACTCAACCACTAAACCACACCAGCTGGGGAGCATTACCTATTCTTAAAAAGCATATAATGCTGGGTAAGTGTGGACCCTTGGTTTCTACAAGGAATACACGTCACAGATGTAGCCCAGAAAGTTTTATGATTAGGGTGATGCACTAAATTAAGGGAAAACTGGGGTGAGGCTGCTTTAAGGGATGCTGGGTGGATTCTGGGCGGAGAACACCATAAATCTTCACTTGCCCTTTTTTAAAGGTCAAAGAAAAGTGTTCCAACACCACAGCTTGGTGGCTGAGAGGACGCTGCAGACGACTCAAAATAGAAAATTCACCTTTTTTAAACGAGGCTTTGACTCAAAAGGACACTGAGAGTAATGCAATAACTGAGTGCAGCCGCGCAGCCCATCACCAGGCTCACCCACAGGCTGCTATCAGGCGTGCTTCACCACTAACCTTCCACTAGGTTGGTCATTAAAGAAGCATGTGTGGGTTCCCTTCCATGAGCCATCACAAGTAAGAGATGTGGCCCTGTGCAGACAGAGCTCGAGGGCTGTCGAGGAAAATAAGAGCTCACACTCCCTGCAGTGAGAGCTCAGACAGGATCCCAACGGCCCTCTGGGAGGAGGGGGGTGGCATCACCAGCATCCCAGCTAACGTTTACCGAGCTCATACCACGTGCTTGACACTGCTCTAGGTGCTCTGCAAGGATACATTCCTCTAAAGTTCACAATAACTCCATGAGGTATGTATTACTGTCTCCACATTACAGATGAGAACATGGAGGCACAGAGAAGTTTATTTGTTGTCAGCTAGGCTCTGAATCTGAGCATGTGTGCTCCAGACATCCTGTTAACTTCTATGTTCAGGTGCTTCATACATTTTAACTCATTTAATCCTACAGATAACCAGGAGACTGACAGTATTATTACACCCACTTTAGAGATGAGAAAACTAGGCATAAAAAAGTTAACTAACTTGCCAGTGGTTACAGAGATGACAGGAGGGCATCAATGCAGAGCCAAGATACCAGAAAGGTTCTCTGAAACTGGTGATGGCTTTTGAGACCTAAGAGATAAGGTGAAGTTAGAAGCGTGCAGGTTGGCTAGCAGAAGGGTGCATTAAGGCAGTGAGGGAGGGCAAAGGTGAGAGAGAGCAGAAGAATGGACACAGGTGATCTGCCAGGGGAAGAACCCCGCCACCTCCCCGCTCAGGTGCATGGGCCTGCTGAAGTCTGCGAGCAAAGGAAGGGAACTGAGGGCAACCCGGCAGCACTCTGCCCCTGACCATGGGCCTCAGGCAGGGGTCCACAACCACAGGGAGTGGCAGGGGACTGAGAAAAGCTCTCTTCATGCAGTCACAAGTCCTATTGCACAGTGCGAGGGTAAGGCACAGAGAACTGAGATAAACACACCTGCCAGAGAGAGAGTTTTAATCCTGCCTCAAAGAAACTGAAGCCTGTGGTGAACTGAAGGTACCAAAAGTAACCATGAAGCCCAGACTCACTCACCAACATGCTTGGGCTAGATGGACTGGAGTCCTCACACAGCAGCCTGGCAGAGAAAAGGCATGTTGCTCAGTTTCTGCAAACTTCCCTTGGGGGGTGGGGCAAAACAACAGAAAACACGAGGCCTTTTCAAGACAGAATGCAGTCAACGTAACTAAATCCAAAGAGAGGCAAGATGTTGAAATTATCCTGCAGAGACTTTAAAACAGCCATGATAAAATACGTGAAAGGAGCCGGTGAAAAATGTGGACAGAATGCAGTAGAGGGATTTCAGCAGTTTTGGAAATTGAAACAAATTATCTACACTAAAATACAAAAAGAAAAAAACCGGAACAAAGTATTCAGGATTTGAGGGACACTATCAAACCTCTCAGTGGAACCTCCGTTCTGGAACTTAATTCATTCCAGAAGACTGTTCGAAAACCGAGCACTTCTTCCCGTTAGAAAAAAATATACTAGTAAACTGAATTAATCCGTTCCAGACCCTCAAATGATTCCATTTTAACCTTTCTTATATACAGTACCTGTCTAATGTACTGTTTAATCTAAAAATAAGTACTTCAAAAACAAAAAGGATATGAAAATTTAACAAAAATAAAATGTACAGTAAAAAATGAAAATTTAGTAATAGTGATAAGCAGTAACAAAAGCAAAAAAACATGAAAATATTCACAGCACAATTTCCTGAGATATTAACAGCAGTAAACTGACTCATGTTCTCGCATTCTCTCCTTTGTCACTTGAGAGACGCATGAGATCATACAGGCATCAGCATGAAGAGGTTGTCGGGCTGAGAAGTGAACTGTTCAAGATGGGAAAGAAACGTTCACAAACCGAGTGTGACTGCATATTGTATGTGAATTAGAGAGCCAGAGGGAAGAGAAAGAGAGAACGTGGACAGAAGAAATATTGAAGAATCGATGGCTAAGATGTTCCCAAAATTAATGAACAATATCAACTCACTGACCCAAACTCAGAGAACTCTAAGCAGGATAAACACACACACACAAACACCTAAGAAGATCAAGGTCAAACTGCTAAAAAACAGACATAAAAAAATATCTATTAAAAGCAGATGGGGGGAGATATTTCACATACGAGGGGGCAACAGTAGAAATGATGGCTGGCTTATCCTCAGGGATACAAGACCAGATGACAATGGAATGGCATCTTTAAAGTGCTGAAAGAAAAAAATAGCCAACCTACAATCTTACATTAAATGAAAATATTCCTCAAATATGAAGGCAAGCCAGGCCGGTGTGGCTCAGTGGTTGAGTGTTGATATATGAACCAGGAGGTAATGGTTTGATTCCCGGTTGGGACACAGGCTCAATCCCCAGTAGGAGGCATGCAGAAGGCAGCCGATCAATGATTCTCTCTCATCATTGATGTCTCTATCTCTCTCCCTCTCCCTTCCTCTCTAAAATCAATTTTAAAAAATATTTTTTTAAAAAGATTAAGGCAAATGAAAGACATTTTTGGAGAGACAAAGTTGAAAAGAATTTCACCCCCTAAAGATCTCACTACAATATGGTAGTGGGGAGCAGGAGGGAAATGGAAAAAAACGAGGCATAGGACATCTATGCTGAACCAGTTTGGGGTGGGGAGACCTCTTAGGGAAGAGTGGCGAATAGCTTTACTTCCCATGCCAACTCTGATTAGTCACGACTGCTGCAGCCCTGGTCAGCGAAGGCTGGAGACTGCACCCAAGTCCCTGGGAGAGAGAGCCAGACAGACGGACAATGGCAGACAGCGGCAGAAAGATGTCCCAGTCGTTCTAACTGTAGACATTTTTTGTCCCACTAAATGTCATTCTTAAATTTCACTGTGCAGGCAGATTTGGCACGATAAAGAGTTTGAGATTTTATCTACTTTCTAGTAAAGTATTAGGATACTTGGGAGATAAAGGAAAAGTCTGAGCTGCAAGTCTGCTGTACAATTGACAGCTAACTATTTCTCAGCCTTGGCACTACGTATTGACATTTTGGTCACCCCACTGATGACCACCAGAAATGTCTAGAGATATTGCCAAATCAAGTTTCTTCGGGGGGGTGGGGGGGGCTTCAAAATTCCCACTAGTTACTAAGAACCGTTTGGTTAATGGAAAGAACCTTATGGTTGCCAAAAAAGGCACAAAGGTGGCAGTCTTTCTGGGTGAAGATCAACATAACACAGTGATTTTTAACTTTTTTCATCTCATGGCACATAAACTAATTACTAAAATTCTGCAGCACACCAAAAATGTTTTGCCAATCTGACCCAAAAAATAGGTATAATTTTGAGTTATTCACACTGGACAGCTATGTTGTATAGGCTGTTGTCATTTTTGTTTTGTTTTACAATCTAAGGGAAAAGAGGTCAGTGCCCTTGACTAAATAGTCTGGTATTGCAGGTTCTAAAAGTTGTGTGGCATACCGGTTGAAGATCGCTGACATAATGTAGTCATGTTAATGGGATGGGAGATTTAGAGCAAGAGAAAGGCTCCTCCTCTAATTCTGTAACAACCTAGTAAACAACTCTTCTTTGTTTTATCAGTGTTACTAGAGGCCCGGTGCATGAAATTCGTGCGGGGGCGGGGGGGGGGGGGGCGGTCCATCAGCCCAGCCTGCGCCCTCAGGGGATGTCTGACTGCCGGTTTAGGCCCGATCCCCACATTGGACATCCCTCTTGCAATCCGGGATGCTGCATGCATCAGTGGCCATACTTTTCATACAGGTGACAGGCATCTTGCTGTTGTACGGACAGCTACATTTTTTTGCCCTGATTATAAAAAGTAGTACATAACATGATCCTTCTGAGGCAGTGGTACCATTTTTCCCATCTTACAGGTGGAAAAACTAAGGCAGAGAGAAGTTAAGTAGTTGGCTTTGTCACACAGTTATAAGTGTCAGAATCAGGGCTGACCACAAAACGTGCAAGCCAGAGTCCATGCATGTCATCGCTGCATCATCCTGTTTTTTCAGTGTTAGAGTAGCCTTGCCAGGTTTTAATTTTTAAATCTAAGACACTGTTCCCAATATATAGGGTAGGGGCCCTAGGCCTGGATGGCAATCAGGGCCAATCTGTGGGGCAACCGGCGGGCGGGGGGATCAGGCGCCCCCCCCCCCCCCCCCCCCCCCGGCACCAGCCTTGGTTGGTGGCCTGGCGCCGCCCGCTGGCCGGCTCTGCCCCCCAACTGCTGCTGCCAGTTGCCTCCCTCTGGTGGGGGGCGGGGGGGTGCAGACGCTCAACACAGGAGCAGCAGCAGACAGGGCACTGGATGGGAAATGCAGAGCGTGCTGTGGGCAGCAGCAGACAGGGCACTGGATGGGAAATGCGGAGCGTGCTGTGGGCAGCAGCAGCAGACACGGAATCGGGGAACTCATGAGAATGCAGGTTCTGCAGAGAAGGTGAAGACTAAACACAGAAGTGCTGGGAACACATCCGATGAAGAGCCAAAGCTCTTCTGGGAACAAAGGAGGAGTCCCAGGGAGGGCAGGAAGGGCAGAAGCGGAGTGTGGTGTCCGTGAAGCAAGGACCAGCGACTGACTGGACAGGAAAATGTGAGAATGGCTGTCGGAACCAAGATGCAGGGCATGGATGCAGAGGGAGGAAGAAGCAAGGTCACGTGAAGAGAAGAAAGCTAAGAAAAAACCTGAGTGTGCTGGGCATTGAAGCAGAAAGAGCCAGTGGAGGAGGAAGGCTAACAATGAAGGAGAGCTGGGGCACTGGAGGGGGGGCGGGGGGGCGGCGGTGACAAATGGAAGCCACGATGACCATGAAGACTGGCACACTGGAGCGGAGTGGGAATGGGGCAGCATCCAGTGTTCTCGGGAAATGAGGAGAGTGGGTGTGTCTGGAGAGGGTGGAGTAGGTCTGAGAAAGTAAAAGTCTGGCAAAGGCACTTAGGAAAATGGGAGGGAAACCAGCCAAGGACTGCAAGGCATAGTAAAAGCCCAGCTGAGCTTGGAGGCTGCAAAATTTTGGCGGTGCTAACCTTCAAAACTGGATGGTCTCTCCGGGCCACACCCTGTACCCCAGGTACAGGAGTGAAGAAGCCAAAACAATACACGAGCCAGGCCATTGTTGTAAGAAGAAGGCCCGCCGGACAGAGTTCTGGAAGTGATGTCGAGCAGAGACTGCCTGCCTGAGGCCCCATGGAAGGGGACTGGCTGGACAAAGGGCAGGAGAAACTGTTTGGGAAAGAGGAATCTGAAAGGGTAAGAGATGGTGGACGAGAATTAGGGTTCAGATTTTAGAAGTGTCCTAAGACACAACAGCCAACATCTCTGGAAAAGATGCCATTGCCCAGCAGTATATCACACAGCGTGCCTCCCCTCTCCCAAGGCAGTAACATATCACTGAACTTTGCCAATTTGGTAAGTGAAAAGAAGTCTCAAGCTTTGTGCTTCTTCACTTGCTTATAATTTTGAAGACTCTCATATATTTACTAGTTACCGGTCTTCCATGTGTAGTCTTTCTGCTCGTGATATTTGAGTGGAGTTCTTTAAACTAAGAGAGCTTTCTACTTTAAGAATACTAATCCTCTGTTGTGGCCGTTCTCAACTGTTTCCAGTTAATCATTCATCATAATTTTAATGATGAATTTAATTATTGTGTGGCTAAATCTATAGGCTATCTTTTTTAAAATGTATTTTTATTGATTTCAGAGAGGAAGAGAGATGGAGAGAGAAATAGAAACATCAATGATGAGAGAGAATCACTGACTGGCTGCCTCCTGCACGCCCCACAATGGGGATCAAGCCTGCAACCCAGGCATGTGCCCTGACCGGGAATCAAACCTGTGATCGACACCCTGGTTCATAGGTTGATGCTCAACCACTGAGTCACACCGGCTGGGCTATCGGTTATCTTTTATTGCTCATTCTCTGCACTTTCATACCAGAGCATGAAATACTTTCCATATTTTCCTCTACTTATTTTACGGTTGTTGATTGTTGTTCTTTGTTTTTTGGTTTTTTTTTCCAGGAAACTCTTCATCTGTATGCCATTTCTTTTGGCCTGTAGTAGTGAGAGGATATCTAACCTGACAATTTTCCCGTCTCTTAAGATGCCTCCTTATCACACACCAGCTTCTCCCACACACCAGGCTTGTTCCGTGCGGTACCAGGAGCTGACTTGCCAGTGTGGAAGCACAGCAGGGAGATTCAGCCAAGTTCAGAGAGCGAGCTAGCCAATAGCACAGAGGCTCAACTCCTCAGACCCAGCCCAACATGCCCTCTACTGCACCCCACAAAAGCAGTTTCAGTTGTTTTTAAGCCCACATCTGACAGTTTTAAAACACAACTGAACTAACTAATCACCCCCAAGCTGATTGTTAAGGGAAAGTAATTTGATGTGATCACAAAATCTCATCGAAAACAGCAGATTTCTGCTTTTGGAGGGAGGCTCTCTTACAGACGGCGAGTGTGTTTTGGAGACAAGCAGAACGCGAGCAGATGTGAGAGCACGTATAGAGAGCAGTTCACAGCCTGGGAGCCATAGCTAACTAGTAGGCCCACTAACTAGTCGGCTTCTGAGTGGAATCACAGCTGGATTTTCTTTCATCCTGTGCTTGTGCATAGGCTTGGGGATGTCTGTGAAGTCCGTGAGATCATGTGCAAACGTGGGTGTGGATGATTTTTCTAAGAAGAGGGCTGTTAGAACCTCCCTCTAAATCCACAGCAGCAAGGTTCCCATGCCTGAAGACTGCTCTAGGACTCGTGGACTGCATGTAATTAAGTCCACTGCCCAGGACTGCAACCACTTCTTTAGAGGTTGTGTTAACATACTGCCATTCCTCTCACCATTTCTCAACGTTCTCTTCCAATTCCTTTCTCATTCAAGGGCAATGCCATTATTTTCTCCATACCGGTACAGTTGGACTACTACAAATTCAGCACTCTGCCTTTAAGATCACCTGCCAATTTTTATGACTAAGTCACAATAAAGGCTCAAATATCAGACATACCAAAAGGTGTGTAGCTCAAAAAAGGTGAGGAAAAATATTTTCAGATTTCCACCGGGAACTATTCAGATTAGGACATTTGCATTTTAGCAGGACAAGCCTTCCTCACCATGTTTCTGGAATGTTCAATGGGAGTGCAGTTGTATGGCCTTTATACAACGATGCTATAAACAATTCGACAGCCATACCTCATGTCGTGGAGTCTAAGCAAGTAAATAGGGTTGAAAAAGAAATCTCTGAAGTGACAGAAGAAAAGGAAGCATAACAAAGGTAATGTATACACAGAAAAACCAAAGAAGTAACAAAATAACCAACTGCAGCTACATAAGGTAAAGGTATAAAGTACACAAGAATGTATACAAACATTAATATTGCCCCTGTTTACCAGCTAAACTAATCAGGCCCAATTCTCAACAACAACAACAAAATACTGTGGACGCACACAAAAGCACATGTAAGGAGACGTGCCGTGCTTGTGTTGCAAAAGTATCATAAATTCTCCCCACAGGTTAGTTCACATATTATTAATATTAATTAATTAATATTATTAATTAATAACAGGTTAGACCATAATTCCTGGGTTTTAGTTATTTTTATATCCTCTGTCCTAATCCATATCAGCACCCAATAAATATTTGAATAAATGAGCTCCAAACCAAATTCCTAAATGAATTTTTCAGGAACTAGAAAAGAAGTGGTACCAAAATTCACATTTATACAAAATAAGAGAGAATAACTGAAAAAGAAAAGTTGAAGGAGACCAGTTCTACCACATTTAACACATTACAGATCAACAGTGCACAAATGCACACACACCCAAAGTCATACATCCGTGGGAGAAAAAGCCCGACAAAAAAAGTAGATACAAGAAATTACATGTTTAAAAAAGAGAAGCACTGCCCACTGGTGTGGCTCAGCCATTCAGCATCAACCCAGAAACCAAAAGGACTCCTGTTTGGACTCCTGGTCAGGGCATGTGCTGGGGTTGTGAGCTCAACCCCCAGTAGGAGGCATGCAGGAGGCAGCTGATCAATGATATTCCTCTCTCATAGATGTTTCTATCTTTCTATCGCTCTTCCTTCCTCTCTCTCTGTAAAAATTAATTAAAACATATTTTAAAAAAATAAGAGATAAAAAGAAGCATTGCAAAATAATGGAAGAGTGAAGAATATTGTTACCTATTTCTAACAAAAACCATAACCGGAATCTCCTCAGCTCTTTCCTCTCCCCAACACTACGGTGTTGAATTCTTCTCAACCTTATCTGCAACGCCAGCACCTCTTCCTCCGCCCCTGCAATAGCTTCCTAACAAGGCTCCTGTCACCTTCTCTTCTCTCTCCCTCCACAATCCCAACTCCACCTGCCACCAGAGTTGTCTTCCTAAAGCACCAACTTCATTCTCAACCTTCTGTATATAAGAACCCCCCAAATTCTACTGCGGTGGTCTTCAAACCATGATCCCCCTCAGAACTGGAACCGTAGCTTTTTAAATAATGGTTTTCCACAGATGACAGCAAAAGCCAATCCATACTGCCTGTCTCCAAAAGTTGTTCAGTCATGGGTGGTCATATTGAGTCCTGCCATCTTGGGGTTGTATGGGGAATATTAATAATCCTAGCACATCCAAAAACGCAAAAGCAGTGAGAATACTGAAAGGCTATAAGAGGAGGTGAACAAGTATAATGAAAATTAAAAGCTACACTGTGAGCAATGCTGCCTCAGTAAATTTTCAATGTACAACAAAACTGTGTTTTCAGAAAAGGTGGCCATCAGTTTATTCTGGGCAAAAAAAAATTGAGTATTGGTGGCTTTAAAATTTTTTAAAAATATTTTTATTGATTTTAGAAAGAGAAGAAGGGAAAAGGGGAGAGAGAGAGAAACATAGATGTAACATCATAACATCAATCGCCCCCACCAGGCATTGAATCCGCAATCCAGGCTTGTGGCCCAACTGGGACTCAGTCAGGCAAACTTTTGGTGCAGAGGACGGTACCCAACCCATTGAGCCACACAGGTCAGGGCAAAACTTTTGTGGTTGTTGTTAATCCTCACCTGAGGATAAGAGAGAAGAAAAAGAAAAGTTGAAGGAGACCAGTTCTACCACATTTAAAACATGCTACAGATCAACAGTGTGGTGCTGGTGCACAAATGCACACACACCCGAAGTCATACATCCGTGGGAGAAAAAGCCCGACAAAAAAAGTAGATACAAGAAATTACATGTTTCCATTGATTTTAAGAGAGAGTGGAAAGGAGGGGGAGAGACAGAGAGAAAGAAACATCGATGTGAGAGAGACACATCAATTGGTTGCCTCCTGCACGAATCCCAACCAGGGCCGGGGATGGAGCCTGCCCTTGACCAGAATCAAACCCAGGACCCTTCAGTCCACGGGCCGATCGATGATCTATCCACTGAGCTAAACCGGCTAGGGCAGGGCAAAACTTTTTAAACCTTTGAAGAACTTATTGCTTCTATTGGATGGAAATGCACCCAGGAAATTGTGAATTTAAGTACCACAGTCTCTGAACTTGAGGCACATGGATCTATACATGGCCACTCATTACCTAATGAATTTGAAATGTGTTGGATAGTTTTTCTACTGTTAAGAATCAGATATGATTGTCTTTTTCCAATTTATTGAACAAAAACATTAAGTTAAAAGATGAAATTTTTAGTGTGTTAGGTTTCCCTTATTTTCCTTCCCTCTTCAATGCTCCATCACACATACCTCTCCTTGCCTGTTATCAAGATTGCTCCAGTGGCACATGGCAGGGAAGCCTTCCCTGCACCCCAAGCACATCTCAGAGATCCCAGTCCTGGGCCCATGCTCCCTGATCCGAGCACTCCCCTTGTCTAGGAAAGCAGAAATACTTGGGTGTCTTTCCCCAAGGTACAGCTGGGCATGGGTTCAAGTGGCCACTCTAGCCCATGCCTCTGAAAGGATCCAATGACCAGGTGAAATCCAAGCTGGTAGATTTATAACTGTTCACACTGACAGGTGGCAGGTAGCTGGTTGTGGCTTAGAAAAAATTCTGTGCCGTTCTAAATATGTATTTACTCACATATCTATCTGTATTCATTTGAGCACCTGCTAGGTCTACAATTTATGATTTAAACTCTCTAGGAGGAATAAATTTGACTAACCCATGTGGAAGAACATTGAGAAACTAGAGAAGAAATGCTAATAAAACATTAAAGGAGAGATCAAGTTGACTACTAGACCCAAAGGTAACTCTGATAAGGAAGACACCTAAGAAGAACTGTGGGAAGGGGGAGGAAGGGAGAAACACCTTAGGACTGATTAATCAAAAAGAAGTAGCCAATGCAAATAATCAATAAGCTGTAATTAAGTAATATAACCAGACACAGGAAACAAGTCTTACAACCTAGAGGACTCAGATGAACTGAAGAGTGTTTTCCTATCACTTGCTGCAAGTAGACTGTACCTAATCAAGAGCAGTTTCTTATATAAATCTCAGGGTCAGATTGTCAACAGAATCTGCTCTACCTGTGGAAACGTGTATCAAACCTGCACTGGGTCATAAATGTACTCCCTCAAGACTCCATCACTGCATTCATTAAGTGATGTCTCCGAGAACAAAAATATTCAAGACATGGATTTAACATTTCATTATTAATACCTAAGGTTTGCTAAAATAGATACACTGGCCCTATTCAAATTATGTTTGTATGTCTGCTTCCCATTCAAGTTCCCAGAAATTGGTTATATTTTTAACCCCAGCCCCTAGAATTTGACAGGTTCCCAAAAGACAACTGTTGAACTGAATTGGTAATTGATCAATGAAAGTGACAACTGAACATTATCAATTAAATAAGCAAATGATACATACCAAAAACTCACATAAGGAAATACAAGTAAAGGGGCACGCTCATTTCAACCTGCTGAAACAGGACACTCATGCCACCATGCATGACGTGCGTGGCAGTGGGGCATCACCCACTTCACTGTACATGGGATGATAGTACCTCCCCACCCCACCCCCCTCACCCGCTGCAGAGGCAATTTGACAAAACTCTGATATATAAATATCAACTTCTTACAAATGTAACAATTCTAAACTCCAGAGATTTCATGAGAAGAAGAAAATCATTTAGAGCAGTAATTATCAATGGCTGTGCCGCAAGCATTTTTAAAGCATGCAATACCTATCTAGTCAGGGGCAATACCTATTTAGTCAGGGCACTGAACTCTTTTCCCTTACATTGTCAAATAAAAAAATGACAACAGCCAACACAACAATAGCCATCCAGTATGAGTGAATCAAAATTATACCTACCTTTTGTCAGATTGGCAAAATACTAGTATATTCTACTAGAGGCCTGGTGCATGAAAATTCATGCACTGCGGGGGGGGGGGGGCCTCAGCCCGGCCTGAGCCCTCTCACAGTCCAGGGGTCCTCAGGGGATGTCCTTCTGACCAGCAGGGAGCAGGCCTAAGCCACAGTCTGACCTCCCTCTGCAGGAGGCGAGGACGGGATCAGGGGACAGCGCCGCCCCCATCACCCCATCGTTGTTGCCAGGCCTCCCTCTGCAGAAGGCGACCGGACGGGCCAATAAGGGGACAATGCCAGGGCCCCCCCCATTATCCCTCCGCCGCCGCTGGCCGCCGTCCCCACCCCCATCGCCATTCTCTCCCTCTGCCCGCTGGCATGCACCTTGGCTGGCCTGGCTCCGCCTGCTGCCAGTCCTGCCCCCTGCCAACTGGTCATTCCACCATTTGGTTGATTTGCATATTATGCTTTTATTATATAGCAGCGGTTCTCAACCTGTGGGTCGCGACCCCTTTGAGGGTCGAAAGACCCTGTCACAGGGGTCCCCTAAGACCATCGGAAAACACATAATTACATATTGTTTTTGTGATTAATCACTATGCATTAATTATGTTCAATTTGTAACAATGAAATTGGGGGTCACCACAACATGAGGAACTGTATTAAAGGGTCGCAGCATTAGGAAGGTTGAGAACCACTGTTATATAGGATTCTTTGGTGTGCTGCAGAATTTTAGTAATTAGTTTATGTGCCATGAGTTTTAAAAAAGGTTGAAAATTGCTGATTTAGAGGGGAACATACAGTCACTGTTACAAATACTCCATCTGCCACTGCAGCGCATGGCTGTGTGCCCATAACCTTGCCCACTATACAGGCAGTGGGTGGGATTGGGCCTGAAGGCCATAGACTAGGTAAGTAGGGCTAACTCTAGGATGTAGTTCATGAGCTGAATTTCAGCAGGACATACAAAGTGGACACGTTCAAGATAAAGATCTAGAAATGCAGATGCCAGGGCTAGAGGCATAAAGATGAGAGTCATCCACCAGGGGTGGCATTGAGGGGTTGAGACCACCCAGGGGAATGATCTGAGAAGGGAGGAGACGCAGAATATTCCCCGCCTAAATCCAGAGCAGACACACAATGTCACCTGGAATCACTATGGCCCTGAAAGGGTAGGAACACTATAATCCAGTGGTCGCCAACCAGTGATCCATGGACCACTGGTGGTTCGTGAGGTCCAAAAGGTTGGTGACCACTGCTATAATCTAATCTCCCTAACTCAAACTTATTTTTTTAATTTTTTAAAAAATCTTTATCGTTGAAAGTATTACATATGTCCTTTTTTTTTTCCTCCCATTGACCCCCTCTAGCTCAACCTGTCCCCCCACCACACCACCCCCCGCCCCAGGCCTCCACCACCCTATTGTCTGTGTCCATGGGGTATTCATATATTCATACAAGTTCTTTGCTTGGCCGAAACCAGTTTGGCTCAGTGGATAGAGCGTCGGCCTGCGGACTGAAAGGTCCCAGGTTCGATTCCGGTCAAGGGCATGTACCTGGGTTGCGGGCACATCCCCAGTGGGAGATGTGCAGGAGGCAGCTGGTCGATGTTTCTCTCTCACCGATGTTTCTAACTCTCTATCTCTCTCCCTTCCTCTCTGTAAAAAATCAATAAAATATATTTAAAAAAAGATTAAAAAAAAAAAAAAGTTCTTTGCTTGATCTCTTCCCACCCACCACCCACCTGAACCTTCCCTCTGAGATTAGACAAACTTTTTAAAAAGAGGTTCCTATTTTAACTTAGAACTTTCATTCCCTTTTCCAAGATAAATAAAGTTTCAAATTCATAGATGAAAAAAGAAAGCTTCCCACTCGTTTTACAAAACTAAAAAAATAAAAAAATAAAAAAATACTAAGCTAGAAAATAAAGCAATTCTTAAATAAATAAATAAAGTATCTATTAACTCTTCTATGGTCTATTTTTAAAATATATTTTTATTGATTTCAGAGAGTATGAGAGAGGGAGAGAGAGAGTAGAAACATCAATGATGAGAGAGACTCCTCCACACCCCCTTCTGGGGATCAAGCCCCCAACCTGGGCATGTGCCCTGATGGGGAATCAAACTGTGAACTCCTGGTTCATAGGTCGACACTCAACCACTGAGCACACTGGCCAGGCTATGGTCTATTTTTATTATGAAATATTTTACACTAAAAAATATATAACAGTCCTAGCCAGTTTGGCACAGTGGATAGAGCCCTTGGACTGAAGGGTCCCACGTTCGATTCCAGTTAAGGGTACATACCTTGGTTGTAGGTTCCTTAGCCCTGGTCAGGGTGTGTGCACGAGACAACCAATAGATGTGTCTCTCTCACATCGATTTTTCTCTCTGTCTCTCCCTCTCCCTTCCACTCTCTAAAAATCAATGGAAAAATATCCCTAGGTGAGGATTAACCAGAAATTAAAGAATAAATGAATAAATAAATAAATAAAAATGGCTGAGGAAATCCTTGGGAGCAAAATGAAACAGCAGCGTAGGTGACGAATGAAGAATGTTACTGAAATCAGGAGATGGCTTGTGATGTTAGACACCAGAAGGGCTGTCACGGAAGAGAGGGGACCGGTTCATCCTGGTCCAGAGGAGTGCTCTGGGATACGCAGGGAGAAATGCATTTTGACTCAGCATCTGAGAATTCCTGCTGCCCCTATGGAACAGGCTCCCTCAGGAGGAACTGCATCTTCTCCTAGAGAAGGTCATCTGATTTCTGTGATCAGGGAGGGGTTGGCCAGGAATGTAACTGGGTTAAAACAAGCCAGACAGGGACTGGGGCGAGCTGGATGGCTGGTGCCCCAGTCAGATGGGCCAGCTGCTGGTCAGCTATTGGAGAAGGCCAGATATTCCTAGGTCTTCCAGGATTTTAGAAGCCAAATATCCAGGTTTTTGTGTGGAAACTGAATTTTTAAATATAGGCCAATGACTATAAAAAATACACACATACATACGGAATAGGTCAGAACGAACACAGATATGCCCAGCAAGCAAACAGTGTGAACCTTGAAAATCTGCCTATCTGGAACCTGGAAGGACTAGACCAGGGCTTCTCAATCTCAGCACTCTTGGCATTTGGGACCAGATCATTCTGTGTGTGTGTGGGGGGGGGGGGGGAATAAGGCAGTCCTATGTATTGTAAGATGTTCAGCAGCATCCCTGGTCTCCACCCACTAGATGCCAGTAGCAATCCCTCCCTTGTCCCCTAAGAAAAACAAGTCATGACAATCAAAACCATCTCCAGATCTTGCCTTAGCAAGGGATGGGGGGGGGGGGGGGGGGGGCGGACACACATACCTGATAAGAGCCACTATAGGAACATCAACTCCTAGCCTCCAGGATTTTATAAAAGTCTCACTCATAACTTAAACAAGTGGTTTCTCATGTAAGAGCTACTCCTGTGAAGTATGGATTTTTAGCTGCCTCGGAATCAGAGACCTGGGTTTGAACCTCCAGCTCTGTCATTCTCTAGCCTTTTTGAGTTCTGGCTTCCTCATCATTAAGTCAGAAATAACATCACCCCTTAAGAGTTGCTTTAAGAATACAGGAATGCCCTACCTAGTCGGTTTAGCTCAGTGGATAGAACGTCGGCCCACAGAATGAAGGGTCACGGGTTTGATTCCGGGTCAAGGGCACATACCTTGGTTGCAGGCTCGATCGCCGGCCCCAGTCAGGACACGTGCAGAAGGCAACCAATCAATGTGTGTCTCTCACATTGATGTTTCTCTCAATCTGTGTGTCTCTCCCCTTCCCTTCCACTCTCTCCAAAAATCAATAGAAAAATATCCTCGGATAAGGATTAACAACAACAGAAATACAGAGAGGTGCCCAGCCAGTGTTGCTCAATGGTTGAGTGTTGACCCATGAGCCAGGAGGTCACAGTTTGATTCCAGGTCAGGGCACGTGACTAGGTTACAGGCTCTCTCCCCAGTAGGGGGTGTGCAGGAAGGAACCAATAGATTATTATCTCTCATCATTGATGTCTCTCTCTCTCTCTTCCTCTCCCTTCCTTTCTCTGAAATCAACAAAAACATGTTTTAAAAAAGAAAATTGATGCTTTCCCTCCAGGGAGCAAACCCACAGCATTCTCTTCTCATTCTTCCCCCACAGGCATGTATCCCCTAACTTCTAAGGGACCCCATGAGACTTGCAACCGGAGGAGCAATGGGCAGCAGAGCTCATACTGGGCTAACCCCTGACCCTGGCTCCAAGCCCCCTTTTGACCTCCCAGTGAGCCAAAGCAGCCCAGCCTAGGCTCTCCTGATGCTTCTATGCCCTTCCTTGTCTCATTGTCCTAAATATATTTTTGCTGTGGTCCACAATTCTTGCTTTCTTTTCTTAATAAATAAAAGCTAAAAATTAAAAGAATACAAGGAGATCATTTATTCCAAGCACCTAGCTCAGCAGCTTGATAAGCACCAAAAACATTTAGTGATTATTAATCCTTCCCTGGGGAAGGGGCAGCCCAGTGTCTGTGGTCAGAAGCACATGGAATCCAGTCAGAAGCTCTGGACCCCACCCACGTTGTGCCCTGGTCACCTAGGAGCTGTGTGGACTTAACAAGGCATTCTTCCTTCTTTATAAAACAGAAATGATCATCTCTGCAGGCGAGGGCCAAGCCAGGCGGTTTGCACAGCACTTAGTAAAATGGTGATGATTACTCTTATCAGATCTTTTAAAGATTTCTGAAAAGGAAAGAACAGTTCTTTAACAAATTCAAAGAACTTAGAATGTAGTAATAAGTACAGAACAAAAAATAATAACAGGGATCATTAAGTTCCAGGTCCTTCTAGACAAGCAAATGCCAACTGGTGACCCACAGGCCAAATCTGGCCCTGGATACTTTGCTTAGCCCCATACAGTGTCATATTAGTTGTTTAATTTGCATTAAATGCCATCTGATTTTCATTAAATTCCTAATTTCAGGCTTTTCTCAAAACTCCAAAAACTGTCATGCCCCATTGGTGAGACAAGTACCATTCCGGCTCCCCCTTCCCTGCTAGCCCTCACCTAGCCTAAGTCACTTGTTGATTTTACTGGCCTGGCCCCTGTAGGCACTGGAGCTTGTGACTGGCTTATCTGAAGACAAGTCATCTGGGAAAGCATTCCGGATCTCCAGACACTCCCTCCCAGCGGCTCACCAGATCATAAACCTCCCAGTCAGTCCCTGAGTCCTTTTCTCCTTGACACTCCTAGTCCATCACTAGATGTTCCTCAGGTTCCTTATCCTGGTGTACACCTTCCTGGATTCAGGGCATCGCCTCCCCCAATCACCGCCTTGTCCATGGATTACCTACACGAAGCATTTTCAAAAACAAATTGCCTAGCTTTTTAGCAGGACTACAAAAGATACGACATGACGTCTATTGTTTGCCAGACCAGCACACCTCCTCCCCTTCTGCTGGCAACAGCACCCATGCACCCCGACTCAGTCCATGTGATCAGAGTGGTGCTGACTCCATTCCCATTTCCAGGAAAAGGCACGTGACCAGTCAGAAACATTGGGTGTCAGTCCTGGCACTCTGGCCACAGTGACTGGGAGGAAAGTATTCCCTGTTTCCCTGGGACTTGAACTGAGGATGATGGAAGACGGGGGTCTCCTTGGGGACACAGCCCGTCAGAGAGGAGCCCCTGAACTCCACCCAGTCTGTAGCCATATTACTTTTGCACTCTTTGATCACATAGGAGCCAATTAATTCCCATCTTTGCTTTAAGGATATTTAAATTGAGTTTTCTTACAACCAAAACAGACTTATCAATACAAGATAAAATTGAAAAAAGTGCTTGAAAATGAAGGAGGGGGGCTCTGCTCAAATCCCCCCCCCCTCCATTTTTTGTTACCTCCCCTCCATCCAGTAAGAGCTGGGTTTTGCTCTGTGCCGTAGCCGTCCCTCTAGCCAAAGTCACTATACACCTACCATGAGATAAGTTTTTTTCTCACAGTATATAATCATTTTTTTGCTTCAATTATTTCACAAATCTATCGAGCTCCTTCAGGGCAGAAACTGTAGTTTTCACTTTTGATTCTTCAATATTTTGCACAATGGTACACAGTTTGGGCTTAACAAATGTCTGTTGAATGGATGGATCAACAAAAGGCAGGCGAACCACCGTAATTCTCTTCCTGGGGCCGTCCCTGTCATGAGGCCACCTCAGAAGCCTTGCCCCTGTGATGCACAAACCACCTTCTGAGACAGACTCACCCACCCTGTAAACAAGTTGCATCATGAGAACTCACTCCTTCCAGCCATTACTAATCCTCCCACATGTCCATCCCATGGAGCCTCACTGTGGGGTTACACACAAGGTCCAAAGTCTGGGAAGAGAACACTTTACTGCAAGACACCACCTAGAACTCTATGAATTGGTAACCCACACAGAGGGCATGTCAGTCACACATATAACTTCATTCATGGGGCCAGGGGGACCCTCCTTTGCTATCTAGACTTCATCTTGACCCAAATACACCCAGAATCCTGATTCCATTGGCCACCCACCATCTGCTTCCACAAAATAACAATTCCAGGCTCTCTCCTGCCTTCATTTTTTCCTCCCTAGTCTTTTATAATTACAGAAGTGGGGGAAAACTATATCTAGGAAATCAACAGCTGTAAAGCAACAGGTTTTCCTGTAAAAAGTTTTGTCTTTGGGTGCATAATTGCCACACCCTTAATTGCTCTGTAATAGCTGCAGCTTCCACTGGCATCTAGCAATTAAGATTTTCAAATAGTCAAAGGTCAGGGCCAGAATTGCAGTCCTAGTATGAATCACCATGCCTCTATCCAGTTCTCATTTTCCCATACTTGGGCCCACACCACCAGAGCAATCTAGTAAGAACTAGATTGACAATGGATTAACTATCTGCTGAGTATCTACCAGTGACAGGAAGCACAGCAGACCCTGGAATCAAGAATAAGTCATAGCAAGACCTCTCAAGGCGTGCAGTCTAAAGGAGAACGCGGACAAGTGAAGAGGCAATTACATTACAGAAAAACAGGTGCTACGTGGAGTTACGAAAGCACCCAGGAGGGACAGCCAGTCTGTGTCGGAGCATCAGGGAAGGCCTGTTAGAGACCCAAAGAAGGAACAGGAGGCGGTGGCTGTAGGGCAGGTGTGCTGAGAAGGCGTCCACAGAGAGTTCCAGGCTAACTGGTGAGAGAGCATGGCTCCTCTGGAAACTGAAAGTAGGCAAGCGTGGCTGGAATTTACAAGTGTGAAGAGCGAAGCTGCCGCAGAGGAAGCAGGAGCCAGGGACCTTGAATGGCTCTGCAGCTTTAAAAAGCCTCCCAACTTCACTGAAGAGCAAACATCCCTTGCCCGATAGTGTAAGCAGGCCAAGACGACAATCTGATACACGTATCTTGACCCTCCCGAAGTACTGATTTTACACTTAGTCCTCATACTACTATGTCTACCTCCCCCTCATGTCTATCATTTCCCTACAAACCACAGAAAGCCAGGCACATGGAGAGGACAGGGAGCGACTGTGGAAATAGGAAAAGTGCGCACCCCGGTAACAGGGTGGGGTACCAAAAAAAAAAAAATGGAGCGACAAACCTAAGCAAAAAGTTAAGGGAAATGAAACAGTGAAAAGCAAATGTGGAGAAGTCAAGAGGAAGTAAAAGTATTTTCATACACACAAAAGAAAGAAGTGTCCCCACGTGCTTTGGCCAAACTGAACCCCCCCACCCCCTTTGACTCAACGGTTGGGAGGGAAAAGCGAAAGCTGTGAAAAATTCACACTTTCACATCTCATCTCAGAATGGACGGGAAGTCGGGACCGAACAGCAGCCGCCCTGGAAGACCCTGAAAGGGCAGCCCCAGATAATGCCCGGCACGTCCATCCCCCGGAGACGCTCCACAGACCACAGACCACTCCTGTCCCCACACCCGGTCATCGGCAAAGGCTGGCCCACTCGGCCACTTCAGAGTAACTGTAATCACCGTGGCTGGTGTCGGTGGGGGACCGCCTCGTTAGGTTTATAGATGTCTAGTCACTGTGCTTTATACCTGGAACTAATAGCATTGAATGTCAACTGTAATTGGAAAATGAAATATAAACGCCTAAGTGTCAGTAACACGGCCTTTATGCCAGCAGATCAGGTTTTTAAAGAGTCAACGCTTGTCTGGTATTAAAGCAGAACCACGGACACACTGGTAAGTATCTGCTTCCAAATCCCAAGTGAGAAAGAGATGTTGTATAAAAGGTGTTTTGTATTTTTTCATTGAGCCACGGCGTTTCCTCCCAGTTCCCAACGTGTGGAAGTCAGGAAGGTGCGGCCAGCCGCTGGTGCCCGTTGGCCCGGGTTTGGCGACCCAGCACCGAGTCCCCGAAGGGCGAGTCCCCGAAGGGCGCAGTGCAGCGGGCTCAGCGAGGGGGCGGGCGGCAGTGACCGTGTCCCCAGGGAGCGCCCTCGCGCACTTGCAGGGCTGGGCTGTCCCGGCGGCCCCCCGAAGGCTGGGAGCGTGTCCCAGGCACGGCGCCCCCGGGCAGACCCCGGGGCTGAGAGCCCGCAGCGCCCGAGGGGAGGCGCGGCCCTCCACCGGCAGCCGCCCCTCGCCCCGCCGCCCCGCCCCGCCGCCCCGCCGCCCCGCCGCCCCGCCGCCCCGCCGCGCACTCGCCTGCCCACGGTCTGGTTGGCCAGCTGCTTCATGCGGTTGAACTGCTTCTTCATGGCGGCGGAGGGGCCCGGGCTCAGCCGGCGGGACGCGGGGCAGATGGGCTGCGGCTCCTACATCGCTTCCCGGCCGGCGGCGGCGGCGGCGGCGACTCCCAGCCTGGGCCCGCCCCCGCGCGTCACTTCCAGCGGCGCCGCCCGCCGGCCCAGGACTGCGCCGGGGGCCGGGCAGCCAGGCCTGCGCACCAGCTGCTTCCGCCCGCCGCGCCGGAAGCCCGCCCGCCAGAAGTCCACCCTGCCGGAAGTCCGCCGTGTAAGGGGCTCTCCAAGCCCCCCGCACGCCGCCTTGTGTCACTCGTGCAGCCCCCACTGATTGGCTCCCCCCCCACCCCCCAGTTTTTCTTCTATCATTCTCACCACAATTATAAATTTTTATTTTTTATTTATTTTTTATTTTTTTATTTTTTCGCTAAAAGTATTACAAAGGGTATTACATAAGTGTCCTTTTTTCCCCCCCACCAATTACAAATTTTTTGTGTGTTACATTTTTATACCAATGTAACACAAAGGTGGGCGGAAAGGGGAGGGTGTATTTTATGCCTATAAGTGGGGTGGGGGCGGAGGCGGGAGCAAATAAAACAACTCACTCTTTAAGGAAAGAGTTTTGATACCAAAACGTGGGCAGTAGGCCTTGGAGTCTAGAAGGTCGTCAGGTTGTTTAGCGGCTTTATTCTCAGGAGGCGTGGTGCTGTGCAGGTCAGTGATGCAAGTTGTGTAACCTTTCCCAGAAGGAAGGGAGCGGGAAACAAGTTTTCTAAGACAGGAATCTAATGAGTGTATGCCATGTCTGGTTTAGCATGACGCAGACATTTAACATTGCTGCTTTCTCTTCGAAGCCTCCACCAGGTCATTCTGTGGTAGGAGGGAGACAGACGTGAGCAGAGCGAGGGCCATGGGCCAGATACAGAAGGTCACCAGGGTGGAAAGCCTCAGTGCCTAGAAAAGGACAATTGTAGGGTGGGACCTCGCCCCCAAGGTCCTGTGCTTGGACCCCTTGACCTTTTGATAACATCTAGGCCTCAGTTGTATTTCAGCTCCAGGCCCAGAAAAGCTGCAAGATCACACAAGTGACCTCACAGCTAACCTCCAGACCAGCTGAATTGGACAATGACCCCCTGCTCTGGCGCCAACCAATCAGTGGAGACCTAGATCTGATCTGAAAGGACACACCTGGAAAGCTGCTGAATATTCTATTAAGATCTTCCCCTGGAACCTTCTCTAAAATCTCCACCTTTAAAACCCTTAGGACGGAAGTGCTCTCCCTCCCAGGAACAGCCTGTGCCTTTCTCTTCCTTTCCCCCACCCCCGCCCCCTCACATCAGCTTTACCTTCCTCACTTCCAGCTCCGAGGACCCTTCCTTTACCTCTATAACATGTTTCCTAAGCCCATTTCTTCTACAAATTACTTCTTCTACTTCTGTGATTTTCCAAATAACTGTTCTCTTACAATGCGAGTCTTGGCTCTGAAGTCTTCCCTAACTAGAGCTCAAGTACAGAGGTTGCTGAACCCAAGTCTATTCTGACCTCATGGGGCTAACACCTGCTACCATTCCCGCTGCCCACAACAGTTCTTAAGAGCTTCTTGTTTTGATTTGTCTGCAAAACTGCACAGACCACAGCCCGTTTATGATGTCCTTTGTTTTTCCAAAGTAGATCTCATTCATACTTCCGATTTTGTGTTTCATGTCCTCTATGAGAGGCGCCCGATATTGGCCATGTATGGGGAACATTCACTCTCAGTTCTGTCTTTCTCCCTCTGTCTGGTAAGGCTGCCTCACAGGTTCCGGTGCCAGAGCCTGACTTGTTGGTATGCAGCTGCAGTGTCACTGAGGAAGTCGGCTGGTAATGGACGATTTCTCTTTTACTTTCACCACGGGGATGGAATCCCAGGAGCCTTTGATCTTTTTTTAATATATATTTTTTATTGATTTTTTACACATAGGGAGAGGGATAGAGAGTTAGAAACATCAATGAGAGAGAAACATCAATCAGCTGCCTCCTGAACACCCCCTACTGGGGATGTGCCTGCAACCAAGGTACATGCCCTTGACCAAAATCAAACCTGGGACCCTTCAGTCTGCAGACCGATGCTCTATCCACTGAGCCAAACTGGTTAGGGCTAAAAATATATTTTTTTAAAAAAATTCACCAAACTTAAAACAGTGGTTACTTTTTGTGAGAGTGGGTATTGGTGGGATTGGAGACTGTGGTCAATGACTAGTTCACATTCTATGTGTTTATGTATACTTTGTGTCATTAAAACATGAAACTTTGGGTTCATCTATTAATGTTCAAAAATTATGTCAACTACAGAGGTGTACACTCCTTGTACAAGAAAAAATGGTGAACAATGCAAAGGTATAAGATGCATAAAATTTAAGAAGTGAAAGTTCTTTTTTCCTGGCTAAGTCACACGCCTCTTTCTTTGGTCTAGGAAACTCCCTGGCAACCTGAATTCTTTCAGGTCTTTTAGAAATATATGTACATTTGTATAAATGGAAGTATATTATTCTCTGACTTGCTTCTTTTTTAAAAAAAAATCACTACACCTTTAGAGAGCTTTCCAAATGTGAACAATTCCCATATCCAATCAACTACTACATATGTCTTAATTCCTTCCCTTCTTGTCCGTTTCTACTGCCCTGGTCCATCCCTTCCTGTCCCCTGCATGGATCAGTACCATAGACTCTTTGCTGACCTTGCTGGTTTCACTCTTTTGAATCTATTTCCCACACTGCTGTGAGGGTGAACTTGCTTAGAAGAAGATCTGAAAGCACTTCCCTGATTTAAATTATGTTAGGGTTCCCCATTGCCAGAAGTCCAAAGTTTCACACAATCCCCAAGTCTTGTTTTTGCAACCTTACTTCCTACTTGTCACGCGCACATTGGCCACTCTCCAGCCACATGTGACTTCTTGCAAACCCAAATACTTTTAATGAGTCTAATCATGGCAGGGTAAGGCCTCTTAAAAAGTGCAGACCAGGGGTGTTTAATTTGCCTCCTCTTTACCGTTGGTGGGGAGAAATTTCCACCCTCGAGTTATGGGGATGGCCAAATGCTGAATAGATGAGCTCGACAGCAATATATTAGTCATGTGTACTCACGTCCAGCCCAGGGGAGGACGGCACACATCACACAAGACCACATGGTGGTTGCACTTGGGAACAGAGTGAGCAAGCAGGGGTGTAGGGAGCAGACTTGTAGTAACAAGAGGGTGGGTGAGCACTGGTTCCTGAAAGAGGATGCCCCACACTGGTGGACTAATTTATAAGATGCGGCATAAACGGGCTTCAGTAAAATTTGATGTTGAAATATGCACTGAACAGAACATATAAGCCAAACCTACCATAGCAAAATAGTTACCATATTTAAATTTAGTGAGCTCCCAGGTATATTGAGGGTCCGTAGAAACGGACAAGAAGGGAAGGAATTAAGAAATATGTAGTAGTTGATTGGATATGGGAATCGTTCACATTTGGAAAGCTCTCTAAAGGTGTAGTGATTTTTTTTTTAAAAAAGAAGCAAGTCAGAGAATAATATACACAATATACATAAGATACAAAGCCACAGACACAACCGTCATGAGGAAAGAAGCTTATTATACCCACAGACCCTAAGAAGCAGGAGACACCCCATGGAGGGCCACAGGGGGAGGCTCCATGGTCGGTCAGGAGGCAGAGGGAGCGAGGGGAAACATGGGCATGAACCTTTGTTGTGGTTTCCATGAAAAAGAACAGGTGAGGCAGGGTGAGCAGCATAGGATTGGCTAGTTTGAGTTATTTCAGTGGCCACTGGGGCATAGTGTCCCCAGTTGTCCCTGGGGAACAGTGGCCTAGAGTGGAGGCCTGGACTGGTAAGCTTACACCTGAAAGCTATACTCACAGGTGAGCCATTGACTGTCTCTAGGAATTTAACTAACCCTGGCAGGGGCAGTGCCTCCAAGGTAGCAAGGCCTCAGATATCAAAGCATTAAATACAAAAACTAGAAAACATGGTGGTTGCATTAGATAGAACCAAAAGGTGAGTCCTCATATTAAGTCTATGAAGGTTTGCCAACTGGTGCATTTTAGCAGATGTTAAAGTTTAATTCAAAACCTATGTAATAGAGGCACAAAAGCCAATCAGGAACTTCATCTTTTTGCCATATACATTATTTTAGTAAATTTTGGACTTCCCATCGGGTCGAACAGTGAACCTTTGTTTAATTAATTTTTTTGTGTGTCCTCCCCCTGTATCCAGGTTTCTTTTCTCCATGCCCTTTTTTGGTTTGTTTCTCACTGGATATATGTGGGGGTGGGGCAGTGTCTCTTTACCCTGCTCATATTTGTCACTTTTCCCCACAGAGAGTATTTTTTTTAATTTTTTTTAATTTTTGCTAAAAGTATTACAAAGGGTATTACATAAGTGCCCTTTTTATCCCCCCCACCCTTGACAAACCCCTGCCCTCCCTTACCCCCCAGTGTCTTATGTCCATTAGTTATGCTTATATAGATGCATACAAGTCCTTCGGTTGATCTCTTACTCCCCTCCCTCCTGTCCCCCAACCCTCCCTGGCCTTCCCACTGCAGTTTGACAATCAGTTTGAGGCAGCTCTGCCTCTGTATCTATTATTGTTCAAAAGTTTGTAATGGTCTTTATTATCCATGAATGAGTGAGATCATGTGGTGTTTTTCCTTCATTGACTGGCTTATTTCACTTAGCATAATGCTCTCCAGTTCCATCCATGCTGTTGCAAATGGTATGAGTTCCTTCTTTTTTACAGCAGCATAGTATTCCATCGTGTAGATGTACCACAGTTTTCTAATCCATTCATCTACTGATGGGCACTTAGGCTGTTTCCAGATCTTAGCTATGGTGAATTGTGCTGCTATGAACATAGGGGTGCATATATCCTTTCTAATTGGTGTTTCTGGTTCCTTGGGATATATTCCTAGAAGTGGGATCACAGGGTCAAATGGGAGTTCCATTTCCAATTTTTTCAGGAAACTCCATACTGTCTTCCATAGTGGCTGCACCAGTCTGCATTCCCACCAGCAGTGCAGGAGGGTTCCCTTTTCTCCACATCCTCTCCAGCACTTGTCCTTTGTTGATTTGTTGATGATGGCCATTCTGACAGGTGTGAGATGGTACCTCATTGTTGTTTTGATTTGCATCTTTGGATTATTAGTGACTTTGAGCATGTTTTCATATGTCTCTTGGCTTTCTGAATGTCCTCTTTTGAAAGGTGTCTATTTAGCTCCTTTGCCCATTTTTTGATTGGATTGTTTATCTTCTTTTTGTTAAGTTGTATGAGTTCCCTATAAATTTTGGAGATTAGGCCCTTATCAGATATGACGTTGGCAAATATGTTTTCCCATGAAGTGGGTTTTCTTGTTGTTTTGTTGATGGTTTCTTTTGCTGTGCAGAAGCTTTTTATTTTGATGTAGTCCCATTTGTTCATTTTCTCTTTAGTTTCAACTGCCCTAGGAGCTGTATCAGTGAAGAAATTGTTTTGGCATATGTCTGAGATTTTGTTGCCTTTGTATTCTTCTAGAATTTTTATGGTTTCCTGTCGTACATTTAAGTCCTTTATCCATTTTGAGTTTATTCTTGTGTATGGTGTAAGTTGGTGGTCTAGTTTCATTTTCTTGCATGTATCTGTCCAATTTTCCCAACACCATTTATTGAAGAGACTATCTTGACTCCATTGTATGTTCATGCCTCCTTTGTCAAAAATTAATTGAGCATATTGGTTCGGGCTAATTTCTGGACTCTCTATTCTATTCCACTGATCTATATGTCTGTTCTTGTGCCAGTACCAGGCAGTTTTGAGAACAGTGGCTTTGTAATACAGCTTGATATCTGGCATTGAGATCCCACCTACTTTGTTCTTTCTCAGGATCGCTGCAGCTATTCGGGGTCTTTTTTTATTCCAGATGAATTTTTGGAGAGTTCGTTCTAGATCTTTGAAGAAGGCCATTGGTATTTTAATGGGAAGTGCGTTGAATTTATAGATTGCTTTGGGTAGTATGGACATTTTAATGATGTTGATTCTACCAATCCAAGAACATGGTATGTTCTTCCATCTCTTTATGTCTTCCTCTATCTCTTTTTTCAACGTCCTGTAGTTTTCTGAGTAGAGGTCTTTTACCTCTTTAGTTAAGTTTATTCCTAGGTAGCTTAATTTTTTTGGTCCGATGGTAAATGGGATTGTTTTTATAATCTCTCTTTCTGAAAGTTCACTATTGGTGTATAGAAATGCTTCGGATTTCTTGGGGTTAATTTTGTATCCTGCTACATTGCCAAATTCATGTATTAAGTCTAGTAGTTTTTTGATGGAGTCTCTAGGGTTTTGTATGTATAATATCATGTCGTCTGCAAATAAGGACAGTTTTACTTCCTCTTTTCCAATTGGGATGCCTTTTATTTCTTCTTCTTCTCTAATTGCAATGGCTAATACTTCCAGGACTATGTTGAACAGGAGTGGTGAGAGTGGGCATCCCTGTCTTGTTCCTGTTCTTAGGGGAAATGGTGTTAGTTTTTGTCCATTGAGTATGATGTTGGCTGTGGGCCTGTCATATATGGCTTTTATTATGTTGAGGTATGATCTTTCTATTCTCACCTTGCTGAGAGTTTTTATCAAAAATGGGTGTTGGATTTTGTCGAATGCTTTTTCTGCATCAATTGATATGACCATGTGGTTTTTTTCTTTCAATTTGTTTATGTGATGTATCACGTTTATTGATTTACGGATGTTGTACCATCCTTGCATCCCTGGGATAAATCCTACTTGGTCATGGTGTATGATCCTTCTGATGTACTGCTGGATCCGATTTGCTAAGATTTTGTTGAGGATTTTGGCATCTATGTTCATGAGGGATATTGGCCTGTAGTTCTCTTTCATTGTGTTGTCTTTACCTGGTTTTGGTATTAGGGTGATGCTAGCTTCATAGAATGTGCTTGGAAGTGTTCCTTCCTCTTGAACTTTTTGTAGTAATCTGAGGAGGATAGGTTTTAGTTCTTCCTTGAAAGTTTGATAAAACTCCCCTGAGAAGCCGTCCGGTCCTGGGCTTTTGTTTGCTGGAAGCTTTTTGATGACTGCTTCAATTTCTTCCATAGTTATTGGCCTATTGAGGTTTTTTGATTCTTCCTGATTGAGTTTTGGAATGTTGTATTTTTCTAGGAATGTGTCCATTTCCTCCAGGTTGTCTAGTTTGTTGGAGTAGAGTTGTCTGTAGTATTGTTTAACAATCATTTGTATTTCTGTGGGGTCTGTTGTTATTTCGCCTCTATCGTTTCTGATTTGGTTTATTTGGGACCTCTCTCTTTGCTTCTTGGTGAGCCTGGCTAGGGGTTTGTCAATCTTGTTTATCCTTTCAAAGAACCAGCTCTTGGTTTCATTGATTTTCTGTATTGTTTTTTTGGTCTCTATGTCATTGATTTCTGCTCTAATCTTTATTATCTCCTTCCTTCTGCTCACTCTGGGGTTTTCTTGTTGCTCTCTTTCTAATTCTTTGAGTTGAAGAGTTAGATTATTTACTACCATTTTTTCTTGTTTTTTGAGATAGGCCTGTAGAGCTATAAACTTCCCTCTCAGGACTGCTTTAATTGTGTCCCATAGGTTTTGGATTGTTGTGTTTTCATTGTCATTAGTGTCCAGGATGTTTTTAATTTCTTCTTTGATCTCATTGGTAACCCAATCAATATTTAATAACATGCTATTCAGCTTCCAAGTGTTTGAGTATTTTGGGTTGTTTTTATTGTAGTTTATTTCTAACATTATGCCATTGTGGTCTGAGAAGATGCTTTTTATGATTTTAATCTTCTTGAATTTGTGGAGACTTTGCTTGGGACCCAATATGTGGTCTATTTTTGAATATGTCCCATGAGCACCTGAGAGGAATGTATATTCCATGGCTTTGGGGTGGAGTGTTCTGAAGATGTCAATTAAGTCCATCTGTTCTAGTGAGTCATTTAGGATTGCTGTTTCTTTGCTGATTGTTTGTCTAGTGGACTCATCCAGTGATGTCAGTGGTGTATTAAAGTCCCCTACTATGATTATATTGTTGTCGATCTCTCCTTTGATGTCTTCCAGGAATTTTTTTATGAATTTGGGTGCTCCTGCATTGGGTGCATATATGTTTACCAGGGTTATATCTTCTTGTTGTATTGATCCCTTTAGTATTATGAAGTGGGCTTCCTTATCTCTGGATATGGCCTTCACTTTGAGATGTATTTTATCCGATATAAGTATTGCTACCCCAGCTTTCTTTTCCTTTCCATTTGCGTGAAAGATATTTTTCCATCCCTTCACTTTCAGTCTGTGTGAGTCCCTTCTAATGAGGTGGGTCTCTTGTAGACAGCAGATGTATGGGTCATGTTTTTTTATCCATTCAGCCACTCGATGTCTTTTGGTTGGAGCATTTAGTCCGTTTACATTAAAAGTTATTATTGAAAGGTACTTGTTTGTAGCCATTTCTTTTTGTGTGTGTGGCTGTTTTCTTTCTGAGGTTGTTATTTCTTCTATTTACACCAGTCCCTTTAGCATTTCTTGCATGGCTGGCTTGGTGGTGATAAACTCCCTTAGCCCTTTTTTGTCTGTGAAGCTTCTTATTTCCCCTTCAATTTTGAATGATAGCCTTGCTGGATAGAGTATTCTTGGATTCAGTCCTTTGCTTTGCATCACTTTGTAGATTTCCGTCCATTCTTTTCTGGCCTGATGTGTTTCTGTTGAGAAATCATTTGATAATCTAATGGGAGATCCCTTGTATGTAACTTTCCTTCTCTCTCTTGCAGCCTGTAAGAGTGTTAGGGCCCTCTCATGGCAATGGTTTGGAGACACTGGGCTTAAATCGGGTTTGAAGGAACATTGTCACTGTGCCATGGGGCTGCCATGGCATTTCCCATACCCTCAAAGATCAAGGTGTTGTGCCACCGAGGGGTGTGGTGGGAGAGCACAGGCCCACACACCGCAGGAGCTGATGGATCAAACCGTCTTCTGCTGCAGCCCCCCCCTTTCCATGTGTGGACTGCTTCCCTCCCCACCTTTTTCTGCACAAGGCCCCACAGGCTATTTTTGGTTTCTAGGTGGAAAGTCACAGTTTTTGTTTCTGTCTCCATCCAATCACATTTGGTGAGACCTTGGGGGTGGTTGTGGGGAAAGGGAGCTGGGTGGTGGGCCCCATTGATGACCATCCTCTTCTTCCGGGAAATGTCAGTAATCTCCCCGTGTTGGAGTCCACATCCAGTGAGACTACTTTGTCCGTGGCCGGGGTGGTAATCTCAAGCCCCTTAATCACAAGATAAATCTTTTGCCTGCTGGTAAGCAACAAGACTAAGCAAAACCCCAGTGTGGTGGTGAGGGGTTTTGCATTGGGAGAGAAGTTAAATATCAGATGCCTCTCCACCACTTTTATTTATTTCATCAGTGCCTGGGCCATGGGCTGCCTTAGGGGTCAAGAGAGCACATGAGAGCAGCAAGCGGAGCAGCAGCTCAGGAGCCGGGCAAGGCCACTCACTACCTTTTTCTGAACAACAATGACTCAGGAGGCAACCATGGAGCCATTCTTAAATCTTCCTCGGGTCCTGGCCTCCTTTCTTTCCACAAGCAACACCAGGGGTCACCCCTAGAAGTGGACTGAAAGTGCACTTTCCTAAACACTGTCTGTATTGCTGTCCCAAATAGCTCATGGTGGTCATCAGGCTAGACACAGTGATCAAAGTACTAGCCCAGCCGTGGGCAAACTACAGCCCACGGGCCGGATCCGGCCCGTTTGAAATGAATAAAACTAAAAAAAAAAAACCATACCCTTTTATGTAATGATGTTTACTTTGAATTTATATTAGTTCACACAAACACTCCATCCATGCTTTTGTTCCGGCCCTCCAGTCCAGTTTAAGAACCCACTGTGGCCCTCGAGTCAAAAAGTTTGCCCACCCCTGTACTAGCCCCACACCCACTAAACGGCACTCAAGCACCCATCAATTAAGATGCTGTGCTGTCACTGCCCTGAGGTGGGAGCCTGGGAGACCACCTGCCAGACTCTTTACAGTAAATGGGACCATGGACCCCTTCCCTTGCACCAACTGTTACTGGAAAGGGGACCTGGCCCTTGGCAGGTCTGCCTAGAGCTGGCTGGTAGTATGTGGGTTCTTGACTTTGTGCAGGAAAAATCCCACAACATGGGTCCAGGTGACTATGAGGGAACATGTATTAAAACTGGTGACAGCAAAACAACACAGAGATTAGCATAGAAGAAGCAACAGGAGAGCCTCGGCTGGGAAGTCAGAGAACAGGGGTCTTGGGATCAGGTTGAGGGGTTAGCCTAGGATGAGCTGCTGCTGCCCATCACTCCCCTGGCTGCAAGTCTAGTGGGGTCCCTTAGAGTTTAGGAGATGCATGCCTGTGGGGGGAAGGAAGGGGAAGTGGGCATGATGGGAACTGCTCCCCAGGGGGAGAGCACGAGCTGGGTCCTCTGTTTGAGGCGTCATCTTTTTCTAAAGGCAGGAATCTTGGGGGTCTCAGGGAGGGTTTCAGCAGATATTCATCAGTCTTCTAGGTGTGGTTTTCCGGGGCTGTGGTCTCCACCGATTGGTCAGGGTCAGGGTCAGGGCAGGGGGTCCTCAGTCATCACAGCTATTCCTGTGTTGTCCACCCAGTTCTGCCCCTTTTCTAGGTCTGGAGCTGAAATCCAAATGAGGCCTACATGTTACCTCTAGGGAGGTGACCTTCTGTATCTGTTGTAAATTGCTCTACCAATTTGTTCAGCTGTCTCCGTTTCCTATTCCACTTGTCCTGGCTTACTGGCCCATCTCACAACTCCTTCTCCCAACCTGTGGGAAGACATGAAGGCCATCAGTAAGCGGACCGGGAGACCCTGGGAGCCTAGCCAGCTCCTCAATCAAGAAAACAGCTAGCAGTTTTATCTCACACAGCTTGAGCAAAAACACCTCTCTCTCCCCTTGCATGCCCTGTTTTTCAGTTTTCTGTACTCTATAAACCCTTGTGCTGGGGAAACAATAGCACCTGCCAGACACTCCTGCTGAGGCCCTTCTGCAGGCCAGGTGGGACCTAGCGGTTCAACTTTACCAGTGGCATAAACTTCAGCTGTTGGCTGCCACCTGTCTGTGTGTAAGTCCTAATAAACCCACATCTTTCAGGTTACTTCCTTGGGAATCCAAGAACAATGCACTGAGTTTTTCTTTGCATAACAACCTCACTTCGGGATAAACTATAAATTAATGACAGCTCTCATCTTGTTGGGAGGAATGGGAAAGTGGGGTGGGGATTGATGGCAACATACATTTGAGATAACAAAACACGAGCTAAAGCCCAAGCTGGCCAGCAATTGGCAGTTACATCCCAGAGAGTTAACGGCTGCCTTAGGAGACTAGTTAATTTCAAAGGAGCAGTTAGTTAAAGCTGACCAGGGGTCCACGGTTGAGGTTAAGCCATTCTTGTCTGTGATGCCACCTCCTCGTCTCTCCATTGGTGAGAAAGAGATTCCCACCCTAGACGTATGCAGGTGGCTGAACATGGGACACCCGGACAGGTAGGGTCGACAGCAGTTTATTAGTCATGTATACTCATGTCCAGCTCAGGGGAGAACACCGCACACCAAGCAGGGCCACTTGGGGGTTGCAGTTGGGAACAGAGTGAACAGCAGGGGTGTAGGGGGCAGACTTTGTAGTAAAAAGACTACAGGATGAGCCAATAGGAAACTGCAGCCTGGTACTCAGGAATCAACAGGCACTGTGTCTGTCCCTGTAATAAGAATTGTTTGGGTAGGAGACCTTACCTCCCAAAGAAGAGGGAGTGGGGAACTTGCCTTTGAGGCACCCTTGATAGTTCCAGATGTCAAGACAGCTCTTAACAGTGAATCTTAATTTCAGGCTTTATATCACAGGAAGTTATTAAAAAGCAAGTATTCCTAGAACTAATAACTGAATTACACAAGCTGTAAAATAAACATTAAAGTCAGTTGCATTTCTATATATTAGCAGTGAACATGTGGACACCAAAATTAAAAATACATTTACAACCACTAATGAAAAGAAAATCTTAGTGTAAATATAACAAACACGCCCAGGACTTGTATGCTGAAAACTACCCAACACCGATAAAAGAAATAAACGATATAAATAAATAGAGAGGTATACTATAGTCATGGATTGGAAGAGTCAACACCATAAAAATGTCAATTCTCCTGAATTGATATTGGGATTTAATACAATTCCTATCAAAATCCAGTAAGATATTCTTGTAGATATACACAAGGTTATTCTAAAATTTATATGGAAAGACAAAGAAATTACAACAGTCAACATTTTTTTTTGGTAAAACAATAAAAGCAGCAGCAGTCAGTCTACCCAGTTTCAAGTCTTATAGAGCAAGAGAAACCAAGACTGTGTAGTATTTGCAGAGGGATAGACACATAGATCAATGGAACAGAACAAAGACATGGGAAATAGCCCAAACAAATATGCACACCTGATTTTTGACAAAGGCAACTCAATGGAGGAAAGATAGCCTTTCCAACAGCCTTCAACAACTTAAAGCTTGTGAGGAAGTCACGGGCTGCAAACTTGGGAAAAGGGACGAGCCAAGAAGGAAGATAACGATTTGACAGGTACTGCTAGGTGGTGATGGGAGATGGGATTAGTCTGAGCTCAGCTCAGGATGAAAATTTGAGCTCCAGGTGACAGTTCCTTCCATTTTTCTGAATTCAGCTGTGTCTAATTGTCCAGCTCCATAGGCTCTGGCAATTTTTCCATAGGCTTCCACACTCTAAACTCAGGTCACCCCTAAGTGCTGCAGACTCCATTAGCTTTACCATTAGCATCATTCTCAAGCTGTATGAGGTAGCAAGATGGTTCTCAGTAGCTTCGAAGATACATCTTCCCAGGTTCAAGTCTGGTAGAAAAGAAAGTTCTTCCAGATTTAGCTACTCACATTTAACTCCTGGGATTCATGCCTATTGGATCAACCTTGTTACCACCACTCCCCTGCCCACCCCCACCGCTCACCCATATACACACCCTAGGGCAGTGGTCGGTAAACTGTGGCTCTCGAGCCACATGCGGCTCTTTGGCCCCTTGAGTCTGTCTCTTCCACAAAATATCAACTTCTGCATATGGGCCACGAAGTTTCAATCGCACTGTATGTGCGCGCCCACACGTGGTATTTTGTGGAAGAGCCACAGTGAAGGGGCCAAAGAGTCGCATGTGGCTCGAGAGCCGCGGTTTGCCGACCATGGCCCCAGGGAGATTTTGTGTGTGATTGGTCAGATCTTGGTAAGTTCCACTCCTTAGGCAGGGCGCCTCACCTGATCCACATGGGCTGAAAGGGGAGTGTAGTTTTCCATAATAAACTCCAGCTGTTATAGAAGAAAAAAACACAAGAGAGCCAAAGTAACAATGTCCACTCCTACCTCTGGGGGAGAAGTTTCATGGTTAATGCCCAACTTTTTGCTCCTGATATTAATTTTTATGTAGGTTTTAAACTCCTGTTCCTCTTTTCTTGACTTTGTCAAAGGATGCTGATTAGTGACCTTTCTCGGGCTGGGGCATTTTTCACAACTACTCAGTAGTCTCACGTTTGGAGACTAAGATCACTTATCAGGCTGAGATCGCTAAGCTTGCTATTTCCAGACTCCACTCCTGTGTCATAAAGTTCTAACCCCTTGACCAGGAGCTTAAATGGAATGAGCTGGCTCTGCCTGCGGGAAGCCTTTGGTGGTGGCCCTCAGTGAAACACTGACCAAAGTCTTCTGAATCATCATCTATTTCTAAATCGAAGGCTCAGCAAAGAACAGAAGCGTATCAGAGTATCTGCCACCTTCTTCTAGTCATCCTCATTCTCACCACCCATGGTATTCATAGCTTATTCTACTTGCTGTTGACACTTATTACATCCAGGGAATGTGTACACTGCCGACCTAGGAGGCCGTGTTTGTTCAGTGCTTTGCATTACCCTCTTGGCAGAGGACCACTAAAAGAAAATGGTGTAGCCCTCGCCAGTTTGGCTCAGTGAATAGAGCATAAGCAGACTGAAGCGGTTTGATTCCGGTCGAGGACACAAACCTGGTTGCAGGTTCCCTGGCCCTGGCTGGGGAGCATGCAGGAGGCAACCAATCAATGTGTCTCTCTCACCTGATGTTTCTTTCAGTCTCTCTCCCTCCCTTTCACTCTCTCTAAAAGTCAGTGAAAAAAATATTCTTGGGTGAGGATTAACAAGAACAAACAAAATACCCCGATTCCTGCCCTCCCATTTCTTTACCTTCCTGTATAGTATTTTTTTTTTTACCATCTCGATATGCTTCTCTAAACAACATTAATTTTGCTTGCTTTGAACTTTACAAAGATGTTATATTTCCTTCTTTCAGTGAATATTATGTTTCTGAAATTCAGTGGATGCTTGCAACTGGCAGCTCTAGTTCACTCATTTTCATTGCTACATAGTTTTCAATTATATTAGTTTTCCACACATTCCTTCCTTTGTTTTTTTTTAAATAAAAAGTTTTATTTTACAACTTTAGATTCATAGAATCGTTGCAAAGATAATAGTGGGGGTTCCCAAATACCCCACACCCAGTTTCCTCTATAATTAGCATCTTACATTAGTCTGATACATTCACCATAATTAGTAAACCAATATTGATACATTATAATTGACTCAAGTCCATACTTCAGAGTTCCTTGATTTTCCCCTAATGTCACTTTTCTGTTGCAGGATCCCACCCTGGATGCCATATTACACTTAGTTGTCATGTGTCCTTAGGCTCCTCTTGACTGTGACAGTTTTTCAGATTTTCCTTGTTTTTTTATTACCTTATAGTTTCAAAGATTATTGGTCATGAATTTTATAGTGTCTATCATTCGGGATCTGTTTGATGTTTTTCTCATCATTAAACTTGGGTAATGTTTTTTGTAAGATATTTTTATTGATTTCAGAAAGGAAGGGAGAGGGAGAGAGAGATGGAAACATCAATGATGAGCGAGAACCATTGATTGGCTGCCTCCTGCACGCCCCACACTGGCAATTGAGCCCACAACCCAGGCATGTTCCCTGACCAGGAATGGAACCGTGACCTCCTGATTCATACGTCGATGCTCAACCACTGAGCCACGCCGGCTGGGCCACACATTCCTTCCTTCATGACATCTCAAAGACTATTATGTGTGCTGAGCCCAGCTCCTGCTTCAGAGGGAACCCAATAAATATTGGTTCAATTGTTAGATGAGACTGAGCCTCGACCGACTGTCACAATGACACTTGTTTCCTTCGGCTGGTTTCCCTGCCCTTCGCCCCAGTGCTAGAATCCCTGACCTGAGTTAATTACAGGTATAAAATTACGTGGCCAGCAATAAGAATCTCAGTGGCCTCGCCACTCACCTAAGACTACAATTCCCAGAAAGTATTGCGGTGCCATAGTGTGTCAAGTTCACTTTACTTCCCCCTCCCTGGCAAACTTCCGGGTTTTGTGGGCGGGGCTAAAGGAGTTGTCCAATGAGCACCTCCGCAGGCTGAGAGGCTGGGAAATTACTCAATGAGCGTCCTGTCAGCGGCTCCAATAAGCGCGAAGGTTGCTGGGACAGTGGTCGTGGGCGGCCTCTCCGAGCCGCGCCAGCTGAGCGGGCGGAGCCCAGCCCCTCTCTCCTGCCTTCCTGGAGGTTCGCTAATTCCCCCGGCGGCGGTCGACCCCGCTTTCATGTCCCGGGTGGGCACAGCACCCCGGAACCTCCACGCCCATGGCCACTAACCTGAGGTCGACCACTTTCAACTCCTGTCCTTCCTCGACCGAAGCTGACGACGAAGGCGTGCAAGGCACCTGCGATGATGCTTCTATCTGCAAGAGGTGACTGCGGGGCGCGGGTTAGGGGCGTCAGCTCCGGGGGCTGGGGCCCGGGTGGGAGGCGGGCCTGTGTCGGTGGAACGCGCTTGCACGCCACCAGGCGCCCGCCAGCTCCCGAGACCCTGGCTTCTCCCCTGTGAATTTCACAGGGCAGGGCTTCGTTTATGAAACACAATGATGTACCTTCTGCTGTGTGCCAGGCGCGGTGCAAGCCCGGGGTCGTGCCTAGAGTACAGCGTGGAGGGGGGAAATGACGTGACCACGACCACATCATATTGGCGTGCAGAGCCAGTACTTTCCAGCGTTCTCGCCTGATTGCTACAGGAGTCCACACTATTAGGGATGTAGTTGCGGGGCGGGGAGGGGGGCGCCTGTGAGCACAGGTAGACATCACACACCTGGAAGCATGAAAAAGAAAGCATGAGACTTGAATGTACTCCATTTATTCATTCAACAAAAATTGTTGAGAGCTTACTTTGCTCCAGGCCCTTCATTGTGCACGGTGGTGGGGGTTCAGTGATGGGGACCACATAATGAACGAGACTGACACGGCGCCTGACGTACAGCCTAGTTGGAAAAGAGACAGGAGACAAATAATTACCCATAAAATACATAATGACAATTTTGTGTGGAGTGCTGAGATTAGACTTCGTAATTTAGGCAGTGATGTTTAAACTGAGAACAAAAGGCTTAAAAAGCAGTGTTGGAGACTGTTCAGGCAGAGCAAGTCAAGTGTGGACTGTTGGAGGGACGGAACCAATGCCCTGGCTGCTGGGGCCATCAGGGTTTGTAGGGTGGGGAGAACAAAAGTCGGGGTTAAGGACTGCGCTTTTTGTGGGTTCTTGGAGACCAGGCTTAGTGAAGCAGAACCTGGACTCTGGAGCCAGAATGGAGCCAGAATGCCGCACTGATCTGAGCCCTGCCATTTACAAGTCATGCAAAACCTCAGTCAGGCAAGTTATTCAACCAGTCTGTGTTCTCAGTTTTCTGGTCTGTAAAGTGGGGATGATCGTAAAGATGAAATGATATGTAATATTAGGAAAGCCCTTAGAGCAGTGTCTGGCATGTGGTATGTGTGAGTGGCGGTAGATTAAATACGAGTAAATAGATAAATGCATACATAAGTATTAAAGGCTTGGAGGCAGTCCTTGGTGAAATTTGTGAGTTTAAAGACACCCAGCTTTATTTCTTCCGCTTTCAGTTGCTATTGACCACACGTATAGCACTGTTGAATTAGAAATAATTGTTCTCATGTTGACTGCTCTTTAGTAAGAGAATCTACAGTGTTATTAAATTATGAGAGGGAAATAAAATACTTTTCTGGCCCTGGCCCGTGTGCTCAGTGGTTAGAGCGGTGGTTCTCAACCTCCCTAAAGCTGCGACCCTTTAATAGAGTTCCTCATGTTGTGGTGACCCCCAGCCATAAAATTATTTTCGTTGCTACTTCATAACTGTAATTTTGCTACTGTTATGAATCGTAATGTAAATATCTGATATGCAGGATGTATTTTCCTTGTTACAAATTGAACATAATTAAAGCATAGTGATTAATCACAAAAACAATATGTAATGATATCTGTGTTTTCCGATGGTCTTAGGCGACCCCTGTGAAAGGGTCGTTAGACCTCCAAAGGGGTCTCGACCCACAGGTTGAGAACTGCTGGGTTAGAGTGTCTGCCTCAGTACCAAATGGTCTTGTTTGATTCCCGGTCAAGGGCATGTCTGAGTTGCAGGTTTGATCCCCGCAGGGTGCATGTGGGAAACAATCAATTGATGTGTCTCTCTCGAATTCATGTTTCTCTCTCTCTCTCTCCCCCTCCCTCCCTCCTTTCTGCTCTCTCTAAAAATCAATGGGAAAAATATCCTCCAGTGAGGATTAACCAAAAAACAAACAAACAAAAAGGTTTTCTGTAGCACATTAGGGTTAGGTTTATTTAATATTTATTAATAATATTGGTTTACTTAATATTTATTGGAAATGTATTTTGCATACTTAAAAAAAGTAAATAGCTATAAAATAACTCAGACGCAAAGAAAAGTACAGAGAAATAGTAGGACGGCAGGGGTGGGCAAACTTTTTGACTCGAGGGCCACAATGGGTTCTTAAACTGGACCGGAGGGCCGGGACAAAAGCATGGATGGAGTGTTTGTGTGAACTAATATAAATTCAAAGTAAACATCATTACATAAAAGGGTACGGTCTTTTTCTTTTTTTAGTTTTATTCATTTCAAACGGGCCGGATCCGGCCTGCGGGCCGTAGTTTGCCCACGGCTGGACTAGAGCATGACTTTCCTTGACTCTCAGTTGGATAGTTTTTATAATTTAGCTCTTCTCTGTCTCGGTTTCCGGCGCCCTCTGTGTCTACTGACACCTAAACATTGTAGGGGGAGTTCAGGTTTGAAGTGCAGAGAATTTAAGGTAGTGGTTTTTAACCCGACCTGCAGGGCAGCATGGTCTGTGGGCTGGGGCTGCTCTGGGCTAGGCCAAGCTGTGAAGACCGGATGTGCTGGCCATGCAGATGCGGTTCATCGAAGCTTTTTCACACTCTTCTTTTCAGCTCGCTTAGTCAGTTATTCCTGTTACGCCCCCAGCACATTTTCGCTCAGGTCCTCCCTGGTTTTCTCTACCCTTCAGACACGTCCTAGGCCAGCGGGCGCCAACCTTTCGGACCTCAAGGACCACCCGCGGTCCGCGGACCACCGCTTGGCGACCGCTGCTCTGGGCTCTTACCTCTCAATTGAGCTTAGAGTTCATGGCCGGCCATTCTGCCCTTCTCTGGCAGCGACTTATCTCTCCTGCCCTCCAGTGCTGGTAAACCCCAAACCCTGGTTGAGCCAAACTCTCCTTTCTCACCTCGAATACTATGGGGCCTGCTGTGAATTCATGTCACCCAGCCGCACCTGTGCCCTGAGCAGAGCATGACCATTCTAGTATGATTCCCAGGTCAACTCACTTTCCCGCTCTCCAGAATACTTAACTCAGCCATTTCCCACTTTCCTCAAACCTCTCCTCTCCCTTCCCCTCCTCTCCCCCTCAAGGTAACAGAGTAGAGGTGTGGGTATTGCTGAACAGGAAATGGAAGCCTTCAGGTGGGAATGCACCTACTTCTTGCCCAGAAACGTAGCCATCCTTTCTGTTGCAGCTGTCCATGTCTTCCGGCAGAGACCACTAGAAACCACTTGTAGTTACGCAGTTGGGCTTAGTTACTCATCGTAGTGGGGGCGCACTCACACGGGGGAACTTACGGGCCTGTCGGTGGGAGGGCGGAGGGACGGACGGGACTGTGTTAGAACTTCAGGACTTGGGCTGTGGTTGGATAATTTGGGGGAGAGTTCAAGGAAGCGAGGACTTGCACTGGGTTGGGTGCCGACAGGAGCGGGGCAGTCCTATCGTCGGTACTTCAGTCAGCCTTTTCTAGAAGGAGGTGTGACTGAGCGAGACCATCCCTGCCGTTCATCAAGGAGCCGCAGTCACTCCTGGCAGCCGGGAGGGTCTGGTGCTTGGTGGATGGCACCCCGACCTCATTTTGTCTGTTGAGACTGAGTTATGAAGCAGCCTTCTTCTGTCTCCCTGCATCACCGGTGCAGTATGACCCTGTGCCTTCGAGGTGACCTCGGTGAACGCCCGCCAGCGCCTCGATGTCGGCCTGCTTTTCTTGTTTCACCGAGGGGCCTGTGAGTGTTCGGAGGGCAAATGGGAGTCTGCCAGGCAGAAGGAGAGAGCAGGAGCTGAGTAGCATGCCATGAGGCACAGTGCGAGTTAGGGGAACTTGACATTGGGCGGGGGCATGGGTGGCAAGAGAGAATTGTGGAGAGGCCGTGAGAGAACGAAAGGTGGAAGGTCCTGAGCGATTTATTTTTTTAAAATATATTTTATTGATTTTTTACAGAGAGGAAGGGAGAGAGATAGAGAGTTAGAAACATCGATGAGAGAGAAACATCGATCAGTTGCCTCCTGCACAGCTCCCACTGGGGATGTGCCTGCAACCAAGGTACATGCCCCTGATCGGAATCGAACTTGGGACCCCTCAGTCCGCAGGCTGATGCTCTATCCACTGAGCCAAACCGGTTAGGGCGGTCCTGAGCGATTTTAATTGGGGACCTGACATGATCTGGTTTCGTGTTTTAGAAAAATCCCCCGCAGCTGCGTGAGATCTGTTCCCATTTCCTGCCGGTCTGCTGGCCCACCTGGCTTATTGCAGCGGCCTCACTTTTCTTCCTGCTTCTAGACTAGCCCCTCCTCCACCCACGTGTTTACACTGTGGCCAGGGTGACTTTTCTGAACCACACATCTTATCCTGTCACTTGATTAACCGTCAGACACCAGGTAAAAATCTACACAACATGGCGTGACACACCGCACTTTTCAGGATCTGCTCATGCTGCCCTGGGTGTCTCACTGCCCACTGCGATCTCTCAATGATCTCAAATTCATTATTTCCAAGACTCTGCTCAAGTTCACCTTCCCACAGTCTCCTTGCCACCCTTCCCCCACCCCAATGAGTGGTGCTGCCCGTTCAGCTCACAGGCCTGAAAGGTAAGGTGATCTTGAAGCTGCCCTTTCACTTCCCCCTGTGATCAGAACTTTGATTCTTATCTGCTAAATATGCCAGGAATCTGCTTCCGTTTCTTCACCTCCCCTTCTGCTACCTCTGTCCAAGCTGAGGTCACCTGTGGTCAGTTATGGCACCAGCCCACTAACTGAGCTCCCCCTTATTTCCCCCAAATCCACGTCCCTCTGAGGTGAGCGTTTTATAAAAGGCCTGCCTGCTCAGGCCACTCCCAGTGCAGTAGCTTCTTGTTGCTGTTAGAGGACCCAGCTCCTGAGGGGCCTCCATGGCCCTGCCTGCTCTCACCTGCTTCTCCAGCCTCACCCCCCTCCCTCCCTGCCACCCTCGAAGTTCTTCAGGTGTGTCCTGCTCCCCCGCCTTCCTCTAGCCTTTCAGCCTGCTGCTCCCTCCCTCCCTCCCTCGCCCCTTTAGTTCTGCGTCAGTCATCTCGGCTTAATGCGTTCATTGGGCTTTCTTTACTGCGTGCCTCCTTTGTGGAGGCACTGTTCTCCTGTGGAGCAGAAGCGAGCAACCCAGACAACACCGAGCTCTTACAGGGCGTTCGTTCCAGTGGGGGCGCCGGCTGGGAAACATGACATCTGGCGTGTCAGCTGGTGATCAGCGCCTGGGAGTGTTGGAAGGAGTTGTCCTCTAGGATGGGATGGCCAGGGAGGGCTCTGCTGGGAAGGTAGTGCTGGGGAGAGACTGGGGGCAGGAGGGAGGAGACCTGTGTAAGTGGGAACCCAGGCCCCAGGCGAGGCCAACAGAGTAGGTGGGCCCTGAGGCGGGAGCGGGCCTGACCAGCTGCCTGGGCCTGGGGCTGGGGGACAGATGGTGCAGCCTCTTGTAGGACTAACTCTTCCTTGGAGAGGGAGCCGCTGGGGATTTTGAACTGAATGAAGAATGAGCTCACTTGACGTGGGTTTTAACGGGATCATGTCAGCTTCTCTGTGGGGACCAAACTGCAGGGCGAGGATGGGAGTCAGGAGACCAGTTAGGCTCTGGGATACCCCAGGCCCGAGAGGCTGGTGGCCGGCAGGGCGGGAGCTGTGAGGTGCTGAGGGGCTGTCAGGTGGAGCCCATAGGAGGTGCTGGCGGATTGGATGTGGGGGAGGCTGGGGAGTCATAGATGACGCCTTAGCTCAGACGGGCTCCCTCAAGCAAGGAGGCCTCTGATACCCGCAGACCTGAACGTACACCCTGTGCCTCCTTCGTGCGTCCTTCGTGGGAACCGGCCATTTGCAATTCAGACATCGGGTGTAGTTTTGTGTTCCACTAGAATAAACACGACACAAAGCAGGGGCCGCGTCCACCTCAGAGCCACGCGCATTGTAGGTGTGATAGCATCCGTGGATGGCTACAGTGACTAGAACTGGATGCGAACACTCAAGATTACATCACCCTGGGAGGCCTTAAACAGCTGCTTTTCTTCTTCACTGGTATTGAGTGGTCTATACGGTTCAGAAACCAGGCCAGGGGCCAGTGTGAAAATGATAGAAGTGAATCTGATTTCTGAAAACTGTCCCCCTAGAGATGCAGGTGGTCTCCGTAAGCCTGCTGCCCTGCCCCATCACTGCTGCCCCGCCCCACCACAGCTGCCCCGCCCCATCACTGCTGCCCCGCCCCTTCACAGCTGGCCCGCCCCACCACAGCTGCCCCGCCCCTTCACAGCTGGCCCGCCCCATCACTGCTGCCCGCCCCCACCACAGCTGCCCCGCCCCACCAGAGCTGCCCCGCCCCATCACTGCTGCCCGCCCCACCACAGCTGCCCCGCCCCTTCACAGCTGGCCCGCCCCACCACAGCTGGCCCGCCCCATCACGGCTGCCCCGCCCCTTCACAGCTGCCCCGCCCCATCACGGCTGCCCTGCCCCACCACAGCTGGCCCGCCCCACCAGAGCTGCCCCGCCCCATCACTGCTGCCCCGCCCCTTCACAGCTGGCCCGCCCCATCACTGCTGCCCTGCCCCACCACAGCTGCCCCGCCCCACCACAGCTGCCCCGCCCCACCACAGCTGGCCCGCCCCATCACTGCTGCCCCGCCCCACCACAGCTGCCCCGCCCCACCACAGCTGGCCCGCCCCACCACAGCTGGCCCGCCCCATCACGGCTGCCCCGCCCCTTCACGGCTGCCCCGCCCCATCACGGCTGCCCTGCCCCTTCACGGCTGGCCTGCCCCATCACTGCTGCCCCGCCCCACCACAGCTGCCCCGCCCCACCACAGCTGGCCCGCCCCACCACAGCTGGCCCGCCCCATCACGGCTGCCCCGCCCCTTCACGGCTGCCCCGCCCCATCACGGCTGCCCTGCCCCTTCACAGCTGGCCCACCCCACCACAGCTGCCCCGCCCCACCACAGCTGCCCCGCCCCACCACAGCTGGCCCGCCCCTTCACAGCTGGCCCGCCCCATCACAGCTGCCCTGCCCCATCACGGCTGCCCCGCCCCTTCACAGCTGGCCCGCCCCATCACTGCTGCCCCGCCCCATCACGGCTGCCCCGCCCCATCACTGCTGCCTGGGAGAGCATGCTGAGACTTTGACCAAGGATGGCCTCTGCACCTCCAGAGAAGATGTGCCACTTTAGATCTAGGACATTGTGTTGAGGAGAAATTAGCTGCCAAACTTGCTCATCAAGAAAGTCCAATAAATTCTGGATGATTAACCCTCCCCTGTTTTTTAAAAAAGGAATGAATTAAATATTGGAAAATACCTGTGAAAGGTAATGATTTTATATCTAGAATAGGAATATTCACATCATTTTTTCTCTTACAAACTTAATTTTTTTTTTTTTTTTTAATATATTTTATTGATTTTTTACAGAGAGGAAGGGAGAGAGATAGAGAGCTAGAAACATCGATGAGAGAGAAACATCGATCAGCTGCCTCCTGCACAGCCCCCACTGGGGATGTGCCCGCAACCCAGGTACATGCCCTTGACCGGAATCGAACCTGGGACCTTTCAGTCCGCAGGCCGACGCTCTATCCACTGAGCCAAACCGGTTTCGGCACAAACTTAATTTTTTAAATGACAAAGTGAGAAGCTTCTGCGAAATGCTTAACGAAAGAGGTTGTATCAGTTTTCATTCCCGCCTGTGCAAATGAGATGCTAATCATAGAATTTTCTTGGTGACCAATGGCTTAGCTGGCAGGTGGAGAATAATCCCTCTCTAATTTGTGTTTCTATGATCACTGGTGAGACCCAGCACTTTGCTCACTATCATTGATACTTTTATGTGAATCCTTTCTCCAGTCATTTTCCAACTGGGTTGTTGTCTTTTTCTTGTCTGGTTATTTGTACTTCTATTTCTGCTTTATAAGAACTTTTTATATGAAGGATGGTACTCCTTGGCCTGTGTTTGTTGCAGTATTTTCTCTCAGATGGATGCTTGGTTTTCACTTTTGCTTGTCAGTGCATTTCATAATACAGAAATTGTGAATCTTCATGGTGCAAAATCTGACAACCTAATTTTATGGCTTGTGTTTTTTGAGCAGTGCTTTGAAAGTCCATTTTCAATCATTTCAACATTTTCTTTTAGTACTTCTATGGCTTTGTCTTTTATGCTTAAATCATTCATCTCTTTTATGTAAGAATGTAGCAGTTTTAACTTAATTTTGTCTGAAAACATTAGCTAGTTGTCCCTATACCATCTATTAAATGATCTCTATTTCCTAATTGATTTGAAAAGTCATATATAATATACTAAATTCTTATATATACTTTAACACAGCAATGGCATTCTTGACTCCCAATTGAAATGCCTCCCCCCCCCCATTTTGATGCCTTAAGACTATTAATCCCAAAGTTACTTAGTTGGGAATTGATTCAGAGCTCCCATAGCTTGCCTGGCAGGGCAAGAATGGGGAAGGAAGGGTACCAGCAAAAGACATGTGTCTGAGTGTGTCTCTTTTCATCAGGAACGCTGTAGAGTTTTGGGAAGCCCTGTAGACTTCTTTGTACTGGGACATATGGCCCCACCCTCAGCTGCAGGAAAGTGTGGGGAGGTAAGAACTTCTCATTGGGTAGATGGATGCCTCAAACAAAATTGGGGTTCTTTTAGTAAGGAAGAAGAGGTGAGTGGATATTAGAAAGGGAACTTGAAGATCCTGCTATGTTCCTCATCTCCCCCCCCCCCCCAAATTTCCCTGGTGGGGGAGGGGGAGGGGAAGAGAGAGAGAGAGAGAGAGAGAGAGAAAGAAGGAGGAGGAGGAGGAAGAGGAGGCGGAGGAGGAGGAAGAAGGGAGAGAGAAGTAGAGGAAGAGGTGGAGGGGAGAGGAGGGGGTAGGGGATAGGGGAGGGGAAGAGAAGAAAATAGAGGAGGGAGAGAGGGACATAATTTATATACAGGGTATCCCAAAAAATATATGCACATTTTAACAGCTGATAGCTCAATTTTGAAAATGGGATGCATTTTAATAAACACTGCCTTTATAATTATTCAAAGTATATATACATTTTGAGGGGACACCCTATAAATTAAGTGTTCAAGTTTTCCATTTGAGGAGTGTTGACAGTTGTATATATCTGTGAACCACCACTCAACAAGATGTAAAATATTTCTGAAACTCCAGAAAGGCCATTTTTCTCTCTTTTGGTTGGTCTCCTTGCCCCCACCTCACTAGTATTTTCTGATTTCAGCTACCATGGATCAGATTTGCCTGTTCTTGAACATCATACGAATGGAATCATACAGTATGCATTCTTTTTGTAATTTCTTTCACTCAGCATGTTCGTTGAGATTCAATCATGTTGTCAGAGATAAAGCCAAATACTGGTTAAAGTGGTAAGGTCAGGTTTTAACCAGCAATAACTATTGCAACAGGGAAAGAGTCCTGGGTGAATAACTCGCCTGCAGCTCTACAGAGGGCGTTTTGAGGGAGGTGGGGGAGTCAGGAGTTGGGCGAGCACTGGGCAGTAGAGTCAGAGAAGTGAAAAGTTATAAAAAGAGGGAGGGAGGAAGGGGTCGGTCCACGTGAAGCCGCCTGGGTTTGCTACCTGGGAGAAGGGGCGCATCTTTAATGTTGGCTGGACATGCTGTGCTCCTGGCGGCCTTGCATTCTCTCAGGCACTTTAAGTGCGAGGAGCGTCATCCTGAGGTTGTGGCCTTGAGCTCTTAGAAGCTGTTAGTGTTTGTCCAAGTCTCTATATTACAGGCCAAGGTTGCAGCCTGATTGAGAAGACGGCTCAGAGGAACCTGGCTCGTATGTGGTGAGGAGAGAACCCCTGTCTGTGTAGAGTGGTTTGGTCCTTTTCATGCTGTGTGACCACACCCTGATTTGTTTGTCCCTTCCCTGGACCAGGGTCACTTGAGTTGTGCCCAGTTTTGGGCCACTGTGGATGGGCTGCGATGAACATTCTTACAGGTCCTTCATTTCTCTTGGGTAGATGTCTAGGAGTAGAATTGCGTAATCATAGGCTGGGTGTGTATTTAATTGCCAGATTAATTCCCAAAGTGGTTTATCAGTTTACACTTCCCACCAGCAATGGATGAAAACTCCACATCCTTGTTAACACTCCATATCGTCAGTGGGTGTGAAATAGCATCTCACTATGGTTTTACATTGCATTTCCCTGGTGACTAATTTATGTTTATTGTTAAAAGTATTACAGATGTCCCCTCCCCCCATTGACCCTCTCCAGGGTCAAGCACCTTTTTAAAAAATAAATATATTTTTATTGATTTCAGAGAGAAAGGAAGAGGGAGAGAGAGATAGAAACATCAATGATGAGAGAGAATCATTGGTCGGCTGCCTCCTGCACGCCCCCTACTGGGGATTGAGCCCGCAACCTAGGCATGTGCTCTTGACCCGAATCGAACCTGGGACCCTTCAGTCCATAGGCTGATGCTCTAACCACTGGGCCAAACCGGCTAGGACTTAATCACCTTTTTTATGTGTTTATTGGCCATTCCTACATCTTTCATGAACTGTCTGTCCAAGTTTTTTGCCCATTTTTATTGATGATGTCACTGTTGTTTTTGACTTATATTGTAGTTCATTACTTAGCTGGGTAGGAGTCTTTTGTCAGATAGATGTATTGTAAATATACGTTCATGTATAGGAAAATGAATTTTTTGTTATTAATACTCACAACGGATATTTTTTCCATCCGTTTTTTGAGACAGTGGAAGGGAGAGAGTAAGCGGGGGTGGGGGGGAGGTGAGGGGAAAGAGAGAGAGAGAGAGAGAGAGAGAGAGAGAGAGAAGGGGAGAGAGGAGAAGAAGAGAAACATCTATGTGAAAGAGACATATCAATTGGATATCAACTGGTTGCCTCCTGCATGTGCCTGACCAGGGCTGGGGATCAAACCTGCAACCCAGGTGTGTGCCCTTGACCGGAATAGAACCTGAGACTCTTTTGTGGGCGGATGTTCTAACCAGCTAGCAACACTGGCCAGGACAAGAAGTGAAATTTAAAAATATCCTATATAATAAAAGGGTAATATGCAAATTGACCCTAACAGCAGAACAACTGGGAATGACTGGTTACTATGACACACACTGACCACCAGGGGGCAGATACTCAATGCAGGAAATGCCTGGTGGTGGTCAGTGCCCTCCCACAGGGGGAGCTCTGCTCAGCCACAAGCCAGGCTGATGGCTGCCAGCACAGCGGTGGTGACGGGAGACTCTCCTGCCTCCTCAGCAGCACTAAGAATGTCCGACTGCAGCTTAGGCCTGCTCCCCGCTGGCAAGTGGACATCCCCTGAGCGTTGCCGGGCTGCCAGAGGGAATGTCTGATTGCCAGCTTAGGCCCAGTCTCCCGGGGAGCGGGCCTAAGCCAGTAGGTGGACATCCCCTGAGGGGTCCCAGACTGCGAGAAGGCACAGACCGGGCTGAGGGACCCCCCCCCCCCCGAGTGCACAAATTTTTGTGCACTGCGCCTCTAGTTATTTATAATAGCATCAAAAATGTAAACTGTCTAAGAATAAATCTAATGAAAATACCTTTACACAGAAAACTATAAAACACTACTGAGAGAAATTAAAGGAGACTTACGTAAATCGGAGGTATACTTTGTTCATGCATTAGAAGACTTGGTGTTGTCTATTCACCCCTAATTGATCCATAGAGTCAGTGTAGTCCCAATCAAAATCCTAGCCACACATACACACATATCTACATGATACCCACACATAGATACACATACACGTACACAATACAACCACACATACACACATATCTAAATAATACCCACGCATATATACACATACACATACATGTACACAATACAACCACACATACATATATATTGCTCGGTGGTCCAAAAGAGTGTTTCACAAACAGTAAGTTGTGACCCATCGATACCATGAAATCAACAGACTATCTGAAAGCTGCATTTGAAAAATGAAGTAGAATACAGTAACACAGAAATCATCCAAGTGCAGTTTTACAGTGTGAGGCCTGGAGAGACACTGGTTAGAAACACTGGGGCGTAGGACTCGGGATGGTGGTCGGACGTGCCTGTGTACTGTTGAGGTCAGTCCCAGGCTCCTGCCAGGCACGTGTGCCTGAGTTTACTTTTCTCTCCAACCTCTTCCCCAGTTTCTCCTGTTTCCTTACCGCTCTCCAGCTCCGACCCCCCCCCCCCCCCCCCCCGTCCCCCTTCTGCTACCGGGACACTCTAAGTCCATTCCCACACCAGAGCCCGTCTGTCAGCCGGGCCTCCTGTCTGCAGGGCCCTTTGCTCAGTGACTCCATTCTCTAAGGCTCAACTCGCCATCCCCCACCCAGAGGCCTTTCCCTTCCCCTTCTCGCAGGAAGATCCCTTTGTTCTCCTCGTTACTCATGCCCTTCACTGGTCATAATCCCATGTTTATCTTTGCCTCTGGCCCTTCTCCGTCTTGCCTGGCATTGAGCAGACAATAAATATTGCTTGACTGAATCTAATACCAACTGATAGTACAGAGCTGAGAGGAATAGAAACTGCTCCTTGTTATCTGCCAGGGCAGCAATAGTCCAACAGGAGTGCTTGGAGGGAGGCCCGCAGAGCAGCCTTCCAGCGGTTGCTTGGCAGTGGGGTGAGCAGCTTGATACCTATGAAAGGATTCTTGTACTGGATGTTGGGATTGACCAGATCATTTCCAAGGCCCCTTCTAACCCTTTAACTCAAGCATGTCAGACTCCAAGGCTAACATGGGCCAAATCAACAAGGTGGAAGTGTATGTGGCTGCAAAAAGCAAAAGCTTCAATTTTCATAGAAACGTAGGTTTATTTCGATAGAGACATGCTGAATGCCAAGGGCTGAAATAAATGAGTCTTCGTTAACATAAAATAATAGAACATTTTAATAAAAATTAATATTTTTTCTTGAACATTAACTTACCAGACACTGAATAACTGCACAAATTAATAAGCATAACACAAATAAACCTATTTTTCTTGTTCTCCGAAAGCGAAATATTTCCTGTTGCGCACACCAATCAAGTCAGTCCAAGACTAATGACGTGGCAATCAGATGCTAAAATATTCGCTGCTGGATTAGTGAAGAAAAATGGTGTCCTGGTGCATAAGGGAAATGAATGCAACATGATTATAGTAATCAGTCATTAGCAAATGTTACAGTTCATTATTAATAATCCTATATAATAAAGAGGTAATATGCAAATTAACCCTCACACCCTCACAAGATGGCTGCCTATGACCAGGCCAGCAGGGGTGTTAGTGAGGGACGACCAAACGACTGAACAAGCAGGCTGTGTGGGGCGACCAGGATGGTTTGGGGGCCATGAGGGGTGACCAGGCTGGCAGAGAGGGGCAGTTGGGGGAGAACAGGCTGGCAGGGGGGGCAGTAAGGGGTGACCAGGCCAGCAGGGGGGGCAGTTAGGAGTGACCAGGCCAGCAGGGAGGGGGCAGTTAGGGGCGACCAGACAGGCAGGCAGGTGAGTGATTAGGAGTCAGTGGTCCCGGATTGTGAGAGGGATGTCTGACTGCCGGTTTAGGCCCAATCCCTGGCCTAAACCGGCAGTCAGACATCCCCTAAGGCAGCCGTGGGCCAGATCCGGCCCGTTTGAAATGAATAAAACTAAAAAAAAAAAGACCGTACCCTTTTATGTAATGATGTTTACTTTGAATTTATATTAGTTCACACAAACACTCCATCCATGCTTTTGTTCCGGCCCTCCGGTCCAGTTTAAGAACCCATTGTGGCCCTCGACTCAAAAAGTTTGCCCACCCCTGCCCTAAGGGGTCCCCGATTGGAGAGGGTGCAGGCTGGGCTGAGGGAACCCCCCCTCCCCTGTGCATGAATTTTATGCACCGGGCCTCTAGTTATGTATAACAGGATATTGTAAAAATTAAGTTATGAAATTTTTATTAAAACATTTCTTACATACCGTTGTATTGGCTGGGCCGCAAAAATATTCATGTGGCCCGCAGGCCGAGAGTTTGACATGCTTGCTTTAACTGTTCGATGGTGTTCTCATCATTAGGCAGTGACCACTAGATGGCACTAGATGAATCCTTTGAAATCTGTTCATGAAACTCAGTGAGAAAACTTACTTCCTCCAGCACAGATGTGCAACACAATCTTCACAGAAGTCTCATCCCTTTCTGTGTGTAAGGCGCCTGGGTGTTTTCTGTTTTACTGTATTGTACTTCATTTTTTAAATGCAGGTTTTCAGATTATTCCGTTGATTTCATGATATTTTGTGAAATACTCTTTGGACCACTGAGCGAGTTTACTCTTGTAATACTCTGTTTTCCTCGGAGAGTCCAGGCTTGTAGCAAGTGGTGTTCTTAGCAAGCTCTTTGTTTCTGTGCTGAGCGGCTGTACTGAGTAGCTGAACACAGGTACTTTCTTTTTTTTTTTTTTTTTTTTTAACATTTTTTTTTTATTATTATTATTATTATTTTTTTATTTTTCGCTTAAAGTATTACAAAGGGTATTACATAAGTGTCCTTTTTTCCCCCCCGCCCTTGACAAACCCCTACCCTCCCTTACCCCCCAGTGTCTTATGTCCATTAGTTATGCTTATATGCATGCATACAAGTCCTTCGGTTGATCTCTTACTCCCCTCCCTCGTGCCCCCCAACTCTCTCTGGCCTTCCCACTGCAGTTTGACAATCAGTTTGAGGCAGCTCTGCCTCTGTATCTATTATTGTTCAAAAGTTTGTAATGGTCTTTATTATCCATGAATGAGTGAGATCATGTGGTATTTTTCCTTCATTGACTGGCTTGTTTCACTTAGCATAATGCTCTCCAGTTCCATCCATGATGTTGCAAATGGTAGGAGTTCCTTCTTTTTAACAGCAGCATAATATTCCATCGTGTAGATGTACCACAGTTTTCTAATCCATTCATCTACTGATGGGCACTTAGGCTGTTTCCAGATCTTAGCTATGGTGAATTGTGCTGCTATGAACATCTGGGTGCATATATCCTTTCTGATTGGTGTTTCTGGTTTCTTGGGATATATTCCTAGAAGTGGGATCACAGGGTCAAATGGGAGTTCCATTTCCAATTTTTTGAGGAACCTCCATACTGCCTTCCATAGTGGCTGCACCAGTCTGCATTCCCACCAGCAGTGCACAAGTGTTCCTTTTTCTCCACATCCTCTCCAGCACTTGTCGTTTGTTGATTTGTTGATGATGGCCATTCTGACAGGTGTGAGATGGTACCTCATTGTTGTTTTGATTTGCATCTCTCGGATGATTAGTGACTTTGAGCATGTTTTCATATGTCTCTTGGCTTTCTGAATGTCCTCTTTTGAAAGGTGTCTATTTAGATCCTTTGCCCATTTTTTGATTGGATTGTTTATCTTCTTTTTGTTAAGTTGTATGAGTTCCCTATAAATTTTGGAGATTAAGCCCTTATCAGATATGACGTTGGCAAATATGTTTTCCCACGAGGTGGGTTTTCTTGTTGTTTTGTTGAACACAGGTACTTTCTTATAAGTGTCTGTGGTTGTGTAAACATAAATGTGAGATACTGTGGGGAGTCTTTTTTCAGAATCAACACCTGTTGCAGTCAGGGCTGCAATAAACCTTGTCGGTAGGTATAAAGAAAAGAAAAGTGACAGTGTCTACTTTTGGGAGCTCAGAAGCTACCTGGGAGACACGCACATCCACACCCCTTAAATTTCAGCTTCCTTATCAGGCAACGTGGAATTGAGGGCATCCCTCGGGTATTAGGTGGGGTGCTTTAGGCTGAAAGTAACAGAAGCCTGGCTTGGGTTGGCTCAGATGGTGAAGAAATTATCTCACCAAATGTCTGTGGGGAGGTAGAGCAGGCCCCAGGCCCACAGTGGTGTGGCATGGCCTTGGGGACCCAGGTTCCTTCCGTGACTCATCGGTGGTCCTAGGCTGGTGCCACTCGTGGTTGCCAGAAGACTCCCAGTGTAATCTGGCTTCAGCTCCCAGACTCGGAACACTAGAACTTTACCTGTGTAGGGAGTAGCCTGGGGTAGAGAGAGGTTAGGACACCAGAGCATTGTGCAAGTTGTAGTTGTTTTGTTTCTTCCCGGTCTCCCCACTGTGCCCACCTTAAGGGATGTGAAATGACTGGCACAAACTGCAGAGTCAGGAGAAAACGTAGGCCGCTATTAGTGATGTTTGCCAAATATTTCTGAATTTCCTTTCTCTCGACATAGAACTTTTTAGTTATCTGATAAAAGCTTTGGCTAGTGCAGCCGTGGGCAAACTACGGCCTGCAGGCTGGATCCGGCCCGTTTGAAATGAATAAAACTAAAAAAAAAAAGACCGTACCCTTTTATGTAATGATGTTTACTTTGAATTTATATTAGTTCACTCAAACACTCCATCCATGCTTCTGTTCCGGCCCTCCAGTCCAGTTTAAGAACCCACTGTGGCCCTTGAGTCAAAAAGTTTGCCCACCCCTGGGCTAGTGAGTTTGCTGAGTGAATAAATTGTTGTGGCGATGGGGTGAAGTTATTTGCTGTTTAGGGCTCTGGGGAAGGAATTAGCCATAAGAGGAAAGACAGAGGTGAGAAATGGCCGTTGTAGGGGACGTGGTGGGAAGTGTGTGTGAATATAAGGGGTGGTGAGTCTGTTCAAGTGTGTAATGGAAGCCTGCCTGGGCAGTCAGTGGCCTTTGAGGCTGATGACTTTCTTCTGGATCCTTGACCTGGTTCCTGGGAACAGGGCCATGAACCTTGGCCAGAATATACACAGATCTCTGCTCACATGCGTTCTCTTTCATTCCTCTCAGGTTTGCAGTGAGCGTTGGCTACTGGGATGACCCTTACCTCCAGCACCTTGTGAGGCTGAGCAAAGAGAGGAAGGCCCCTGAAATTAACAGAGGCAAGTGGCCCCCTTTCTCCCTGGCATCTTCTCATCAGCTGAGTGGTCTGAAGTTTCAGGGATTCATTTAAAAAAAATAAAATTAAAAAAAAATATATATATATATATCTACACTAATAAAAGAGAAACATGGTAATTAGCGTACGACCGCTACCCTTTTCATTGGCTAATCAGTGAGTATATGCAAAATAACTGTCAGCCAACATGGTGGCAGGCAGCCAGGCAGCTGGAAGCGAACATGAGGCTTGCTTGTTCCAGTGACTGGCGAACTCCAACGTTCCCTGCCTGCCTTGCCGGCCTCTGAGCTGGCAGTTTGAAACTTTGTAACAAATATAGAAGCTAAACAAAACCCTAGAAACTAGCTTTCAGCCGCCGGGATCTCAGAGCTGGAGTTATACATTGTTTCGATTATAGAACGCAAACAAATCAGATACCAGCTTCCAGCAGCCCAGGCCTCAGAGCTAGAGCCAGAGCTAAAGCTGGCCCAGAATAAAAAAAAAAAAAAGAAAAAAAGGAGCGGTTGGGAGCTTCAGTCAATCACCTGCCTGAAGGCAGCCCTCAGCCCCTCACCCAGACTGGCCAGGCACCCCAGTGGGGACCCCCACCCTGAAGGGTGTGTGACCAGCTGCAAACAGCCATCATCCCCTCATCCAGGCTGGCCAGGCACCCCAGTGGGGACCCCCACCCTGATCCAGGACACCCTTCAGGGCAAACCAGCCGGCCCCCAGGCCTCTATCCTATATAGTAAAGGGTAATATGCCTCCAGGCACCAGGATCAGCGGAGCAGCGAGGCTCCCGGCACTGGGATCAGCGTGACAGGGGGCAGCGCCCAAACCTCCTGATCGCCCTGCGGCTCTGTGAGTGACAGGGGGCGGGGCCACAACCTCCCTATCCACCTTGCTCTGTTCATGACAGGGGAAGGCACCCCAACCCCCTGATCAGCCCTGCTCTGTGCCTGATAGCGGGGAGCTCCCCAATCCCCTGATTGCCCTGCGGCTCTGTGTTTGACAGGGTGCAGCGCACCAACCCCCTGATCGGCCCTGCTCTGTGTGTGACAGGGTGCGGCACCCCAACCCCCGCCCCCCCATGGGCCCTGCTCTATGTGTGACAGGGTAGAGCCATAACCTCTCCATCGGCCCTGCCCTGAGTGTGACAGTGGCGGCGCCCCAACCCCCTGATCCGCCCTGCTCTGTGGGTGATAGAGGGCAGCGCCCCAACCCCCCTCCTCGGGCTTTGCTCTGTGTGTGACAGGGTAGAGCCATAACCTCCCCATTGGCCCTGCCCTGAGTGTGACAGGGTGCAGTGCCCCAACCCCCTGATCTGCCCTGCTCTGTGTGTGACAGGGGGTGGTGCCCCAACTCCCCTATCGGCCCTACTCTGTGAGTGATAGGGGGGAGCTCCCCAACCCCCTGATTGACCCTGCTCTGTGAGTGACGGGGCAGCGCCCCAACCCCCTGATGGGCCCTGCTCTGTGTGTGACGGGGTGGCGCCGCAATCTCCCCATCAACCCTGCCTTGAGTGTGACAGGAGGCGGTGCCCCAACCCCCCAATCGGCCCTAACCTGAGCGTGACTGAGGGTGGCATCGCAACCTCCCGATCCGCCCTGCTCTGTGCATGACAGGGGGTGGCGCCCCAACTCCTCAATCGGCCCTGCTCTGAGCCCGACCAGGGGCTGCACCTAGGGATTGGGCCTGCCCTCTGCCACCCAGGAGCAGGCCTAAGCCAGCAGGTCGTTATCTCCCGAGGGGTCCCAGACTTCGAGAGGGCACAGGCTGGGCTGAGGGACCCCCCTCTTCCCCACCGAGTGCACAAATTTTTGTGCACCGGGCCTCTAGGATATATATATATATGTATATATATATATATATGTATATATATATATATATATTTATATATATATAAAATTTGTATTGAGGAAGGGAGAGGGAGAGAGAGAACGAAACATCAGTGGTGAGAGAGAAACACCAATCAGCTGCCTCCTGCACACCCCACACTGGGGATGTGATGGGAACCCGCAACCAGGGCATGTGCCCTGACCGGGAATTGAACCCATGACCTTCTGAACCCATGACCTTCTGATTCATAGGTCGACGCTCAACCACTGAGCCACGCCTGGTGGGAGAGGGATTCATTCTTAAACAGAGTTCCAGGATGCACTCTCTCCAGTAGTATATGAAAGTGCTCATTTCCTAACATCATCACCAACAAGCGTATTATGAAACTTCTTATTTAGAAAAAATTTCTATTTTTATTTTTAAAAATACTTTTATTATGGAAAGTTTCAAACTGTCAAAAGTGGAATTACATGTGGATCAATTTTAGTAATTATCAAATCTTGGCCATCAGTGTGAAGTTTTTAAAAAAATATATATTTTTCTTGATTTCAGGGAGGAAGGGAGAGAGAGAGAGAAACATCAATGATGAGAGAGAATCATTAATAGTTGCCTCTGCATGCTCCCTATTGGGGATTGGACCTGCAACCTGGGCATATGCCCTTGACCAGAATCGAACCCGGGATCCTTCAGTCCGCAGACTGACTATCCATTGAGCCAAACGGACTAGGGCTCAGTGTGAAATTTTTAATCTTTGTTAATCTGATATTGAGAAATGCTATCATAGAGTAGTTTTAGTTTTATTCTTTTTACTTAAGGATAAGGTTGAAGATCATATGTTGAAAAGCCATCTATATATCGTTTACTGTGAAGTGCCTGTTCACATAAGGGACTCCTTTTTCTGCCTTACTGAATGGGTGGTGACAGCATCAGGAAGTCAAAGGATTTGACTGAGAAGTTGACCACGTGACAGTCACTCCTGTGTGAGCAGGGAGTCTTGGCCCTGAAGATCCTAGAGGGAGGGCCTATAAGAAATGCAGACATTTTAAAATGGGTGTTTCTGAGAATAACGACTTGGAGTTTGCTTTGAACAGAGGGCGAGCTTGGGGGAGCCTGGCTGAGTGGGCTCCGCCCCCTCCCTCCCGCTCTCTGGGCAGGCTTCCTGTGAGTGCCCCAGAGGCAGGGGCCTGCCAGGCTGCCGGGCTCGCTGGCACCAGGTCAGCCTCCTCCCTCCCTTCCTCTCTCTCGGGTTTGAATGTCTCTTTGGGGACCTGCAGCCCACTGGGAGAGTGCTTCCCACTGTGCAGGAAGGCTCTTGTGTTTCCAGTGTCCAAGCCGACTCGCTTCTCTGTGGCTGTGAAAAAGCTCAAGAGGCCAAATTCCTAGAGGTCATTTTCAAGAGGAACATTGAGACTGGATGTTTTGATGTAAAACCCTGGTCTTCCTGAAGTAAAATTATAGGACATTTTATTTCTCTTAGGACAGATGGTTAATCCCACCCTTACGTAGGTTGTGCTCAGTTTGGGTCAGAAGGCTTTAAGAAAAAGGGGGAGAGAACCTGGAAGTTGCCCTGTCTCAGGTGAAGTCTGCAGCCCCTGCCGACCCCGCAGGAGGCGGGCAGGGTGTTCCGGCGTGCTCTTCGCTCTTCGGGGGCTTTGCAAGGCCACTGTTGTCGGCACTGAGGGACCGCCTGTTCCTCTGTCTCTTCCTTAGGCTATTTTGCTCGAGTCCATGGCATCAGTGAGCTGATAAAGGCATTCCTACGGAAGACGGAGTGTCACTGTCAGATTTTAAACCTTGGGGCTGGGATGGACACCACCTTCTGGATATTAAAGGTGAGTTAAAATTCCCCTTCCTCTTTTCCCAGTTGTTTGCATTTAATTTTGAAGATGTTCACCTGGTTCTAAAATTTTAAAATATATTAAAATGGATGCAGTGACAGCCCGTCTATACCCCCGTCCCCAGCCCTTCCATGCCCCAGCCACCACCAGCCCCGGCTTCGTCGCACCAGGTCCCCGTGAAGGATGTGTGGGTTGTGTCTCACCTTTTGCTGTTGCAAGCAGGGTGTTAATGAAAACTTGTGTGTGTTTTTCTCTGCCTGTGGGAACATATCAGAGAAAACATTCTGTTAGTGGAATTGCCGAGACAAAGAGCACGTGTACTAGTGATTTTGACACTAAGATTTTATTGTGGGCATAACAGTGTCTGTAAAATTTGGAGACTTGCACAGCTGGGTGTTGGTAATGCGATGCAGAGCCTTTTGGAGCCATTCTTTGATTTGATCCCTTAACTGCCCTGTGAGGGGCCAGGAGCAGGTGCACTCACGCACAGGAAAGGGAACTAGTTAGTGGCAGGACCAGGACTGCAATGTTGGTCTTTGATTCCTGGGCTGGAATTTTACCCCAAGCCCTTTCCCTACAAAGACCTCACTGGTTGCATTCACTTTTTTTAGGTTTGTATAGATTTTTCTTGGTTCTTCTCTGAGATGTCACGAGGGTACCTGCATCCCCCCAGATTTCTTGCAGACGGACACAAAGATAAGTAGAGTGTGTGGTGTTTCCAGCCTGCATGTCGGCCCCAGAGCAGCTCCCCTGCAAGGTCTGTCGTCTTGGAGCTCCCAGCCTTTCTTTCCTGGAGAAGAACTCAGCGGCCTCCACTTGGTCTTAGGATTGAGTGCTTGCCCCGCAGTCTCCATTCAGATAAGCGTACCTCCCATTGGTGAAGCGCTTTTACACACAGGACTTCATGAGTTTCCATGAGAGCCCCGTGAGGCAGGTGTACACAGCCGGGGCCGCAAGAGCTGTGTCTTCTCCAGATGGCCAGCCAGTGGCCTGGGAACGTGGGGCAGCTCAACCTCCAGAGTCTTTGTTCTCTCCTCTGTGTGCAGCCCTGCGCTTGTATGGAGGCATCTTTTCTGTGGGTCGATTGTGCCTCTAACACAGTGACCCTAACGTGGTGCGAGGCACTGGACAGAGTGCAGTGGAGAGAGAGGGGCGGTGTGTGGACAGGGGCCTCTGGAGAATCCCTCCTCGGTCTGACACTGGACGTGGGGTGTGGTTTCTTTTGGTTGTATGTTTCCTGTCTGGCAGGTGGGTGAATAATAAATAAACCCGAGGTTGTATTTCTGAGCGAGTACACCGAGGCTCCTGTGCTCCTCCCGGGAACGAGGTTGTCCGTCAGCAGTGAGGTAGGAATAGCACAGTGTCTGAACGTTCTTTATGGAGGTGTTTTTGTTGCTCTAAGGAGTTTTTTAAAAATGGAAAGTTCTTCTTTTTGCCAATAACAGAATTATGCTTGTTTGCGCTCTTAGAGCCCAGGCCACACGGGCCGCCTGCTTTTGTGACTCAGGTTTATCGGCAGCAGCCCTCCCAGGTGGGCGCATCTTCTCGATGGTGCCTTAGCACAGCGACCGCCAAGTCGAGTCGTCAAGACGCCATGGGGCCTGCAAAGACTAACATACTTTCTGGCTCTTTGCAGAAAGTTTGCTAATCCCTGTTGTGGAGAATATGCGCTTCTCTGAAAGGGCAGGGAAACCGCGTCCACTGGTCTTGCTGTCTCATGCAACTTCCACCTGCATGGTCCCCTGCTGCGCCCACAGAGGCGTGGCTGGAGTCACAGGCTTTCTGCCGCCCTACTGTGTGAGCTCAGCTGTGGGCTCTTGGGCCCAGGCTCTGTCTTCAGGCAGCGGGCAAGAATAGGCAGGGGAAGGCCCAGCATCGCCCCGAAGGAAGAATAAGGGCGAGTGAAACCTCCCAGCCTGAGTTCCCTGGTGTCCCTGGAACGCCATTCCTGCAAAGTTGGAGGGTCAGGTACGCAGGGAAGCAGTGCTGATCTTGGCAGCTTGCCTGGTCCCCTTTGAGTTGAGTGGTTCCTGGCTGCTCCTGGCTGCCCTCTGGGAGTTACACGTGGAGTCGGGTGTCCCCCTGCCCTGTGACGTGCGAGCTACTTGGAGTGGCGTGTCAGAGATTCACAGAATAAAAAGTTGCAGCATCACCCTGGCCGGTTTGGCACAGTGGATAGAGCATTGGCCTGTGGACTGAAGAGTCCTGGGTTCTATTCTGGTCAAGGGCATGTACCTCAGTCAAGGGCATGTTCCCTGGCCCCTGGTTGGGGGGCATGCAGGAGGCAAACAATCGATGTGTCTCTTTCATCATTGATGTTTCTGTCTCTCCCTCTCCCTTCCTCTCTGAAATCAATAAAAATATATTTTAAAAAAAGATTTTAATCTTAAAAAAAAAAGAAAGTTGCAGCCTCACTTGCCACAGCCATGAAAGCGAGAGAGATGGTGTCTGTTTTGTGAGCGTGTTAGAAGCTTCCTTCCGCAGCAACCTCTATTCAGGATCTTACCAGATCATGTGAGCGAGTGCATGGGCAGCTCTTCAAAAAGGAACAGGTCCTGCCCTAGCCGATTTGGCTCAGTGGATGTGTCTCTCTCACATCCATGTTTCTCTCTCTCTCTCACCCGCCTCCCTCCCTCCCACCATTGCTAAAAATCAATGGAAAAATATCCTTGGGTGAGGATTAACAAAAAAAAAAAAGAAAATAAATAAAAAGAAACAAGTCCTGTAGAGGATGGACTCTGGGCCATCTTCATTCATATCCTCTCTCTCTCTCTTTTTTAAAAGGGCAAAATTTCAGCAACTTTATGGACTGCCTCTTATAAGCCTGTGCTGCTGTTTTACAAGGCATGATAGGCCAGCTCGTCTGGTCAGGGTTCTGTTTCATTAACTTGAACTAACTCTTACAGAAACAGTTACAGCATCGAAAGAGTTAAGGCAAATTGGAATTCACAGGAAAGGATAAGACACTTCATACTACGTTGAAAGAAAAAATGGGAGCTGCAGGTCGGACGGAGCGCCGTGGGCGCCATGGACTAGTTAGATGTGGAAAGCCCATTTCCTACACTGAGAAAACACACTACATACCAAGTTAACTACCACAAAACCCACCCATGCACTGGGATAGGTCTTCATGGTCTTTGTACACCCAGAAAATGGAAGTTTTCATTTTGCTTTTCCTCTTTCTTATTCCTTTTTTTTGCAATGTAACATTTGATAAAAATCTTTCGTTTTGTTTTTTACTAAAATCACATTTTACCCTTCACCACAATATCGCTACAAACCAGCTAGGGCAGTGGTTCTCAACCTTGGCTGCACATTAGAATCACCTGGGAATCTTTTTAAAATCCTGATCTCAGAGGATGAGGCCCGGAAATCAGGATTTTAAAAAGATTCCCAGGTGATTCTAACGTGCAGCCAAGGTCGAGAATCACTGAGCTAGGGCAGTGGTCAGCAAACTGCGGCTCGGCAAACCGGCAAACCGTGGCTCACGAGCCATATGAGTCTCTTTGGCCCCTTGAGTGTGGTTCTTTCACAAAATACCGACTTCTGCGCATGGTCCACAAAGTTTTAATTGCACTGTACGTGTGCGCCCCCACGTGGTATTTTGTGGAAGAGCCACACTCAAGGGGCCAAAGAGCCCCATGTGGCTCGAGAGCCGGGGTTTGCCGACCATGGAGCTAGGGGAACAACTGCTAGATTAATTTAAGGGTTTTATGCACCTTACAAAACTTACAACAAAAGTAGTTTCCATTGATTTCCTTATAAGTGGCGTTTTCAAGGACCTGGGCAACGCTGTGACTTCCTGAGCACAGTGGATGAGAGCAGTCCATGCCTGTTCCGCTTCACAGCCTTCTCCACGTACAAACACCCATCTGTCCACCTCACAGGCATGTACTGGGTGGAAGGTATATGGAGAGAGGTCATTAGGCGTCTACAGCCGCCGGCTGCCTGCTCACTGACTCCGAGGGAGCCACCGTGGTCTGCACGTGTGTTCGGGGGTAGGCAGGCTCCTTGCAGAGCAGGTGTGGCAGGCGTGCGTGTTGGCTGCTGCCTAGTGCCAGATGCCTCTTGCCGGGCCAGGGCTGGTCCGAGATGCGGCTGTAGTGACACAGGCGCTCCGCTGAGGCAGTTAACACGGCACCGGGTGCTGTAGGTTGCATCCAGGAAGGACTTGCACCTGGTAGGCAGGTACAGGAGACGCAATTGGTAGGGTGTAGTAGAAATTTGAGTGATCGTTTGGTTTGTAGTGATACTGTGTGTTGAAGGGTAAAATCTGTTCTTTTCCGTTCCTTTGTCTTTCTCTCTCTTTCTGCCTCCTCTTCCTCTCCACCCTCTTCCCCCAGACCAGATCCTCTGAGATTTTAACTGAGGACCGTTCCCCACAATTCCGATGCTCGCCTTTCGGGGCCCCCTGCTCATGATTCTGCCCCTGTTGTGCAGCCCCAGGGGCCTGCCTGCTGCCCGCTGTACTGTTCTCTGTCTCAGGTCACTCTGCATGTGTTGTACTCTCACCTGCCCAATTGCTCAAGCCAAAAGCAAGGGTGCTGGCCTTGCCCTTCCTCCCATCCTGCACCAGCTGCCACCAAGTTCTGTTTTTCTGGACTACAGTGCAGGGGGGCGAGAGGGGGTTGACATGTCTCCAGAGGGAGACACTGGGCAGGTGGGCCAGGTGTGGGCACCTTGTTTCCTCCTGGGTCTCAGAGAAGTGAAGCGCTGCTGCAGCATGACGGGACCTGGAGAGTCACCGGGGGCGTGGTCACAGCCTGTGCAGGCGGTGACCGCCCACAGGGAGAGGAGGCGTTCGAGAAGGTCTCAGCCAAGCTAGCAAATGCAGGAAAGGGAAGCAGGCCGTGTGTGTGTGTGTGTGTGTGTGTGTGTGTGTGTGTGTGTGTGTTTGTGTGTTTTTCAGGCTTTTTCACTGCGGCCCACAGTACAGTGGGGCCTTGACTTACGAGTTCAATTCGTTCCGAGACCGAGCTGTTAAGGAGCTTGTTAAGGAGCTCGTTAACTCAAATTACTCTATCAACTCAATGCAAAAAATCGGCCGAGAGACTGCTGGTATCTCAAAAAACTCATTAGTCAGGACACTCATAAGTCAAGGCCCCACTGTATAAAATAAATGTAGCCCCCACGCCAGGACCCACCTTTGTGTACCTGCATCTTTAACCCTTTGAGTGCCAACCAATATCCTAGGAACTATGCTAAAATTGCCAAGGCATTTTTGCTGATTTTACAGCAGTTTAGGAAAAAAATTATGAATCGCAAGTAAATGAAGTTACATATTCACAACTTAAGGAAACCTTTACTACATTGACATATTTAGCAATATCATCATCACTAATAAAAGCAGACTTAGAACTGGACGCCATGTCGAAGCTTTGATAGTGCTCCCGGCACTTTTGGCGAAGGACAGGAGGAGTGCGATTGCGCTCCCCGGCACTCTAGGGGTTAAAGATAAAGGCTCACAGGTGGCACGTTTGAGGCAGGCCCTGTTCTGCAGTGTCTCCTGTATGTATTTCCTCGTTAGTCCTCAACCCCAGAAGGTGCTATCATTTCTCTGCTTTTCGCCCAGGGAGTGGAGTGCCGTTCCCGAGGCCTCACAGCAAACCAGTGGTGAGCTGGGTTTGAACCCGCGCCCGGCTCTAGTGCCTGCGCTTTATCTCCCACCACTCTCCTGTCACAGAAAAAGCAAACGTGTTGCAAAATAACACTAGCCCTCGTCACATGCTGTTTTCTTTTCTTCTGATGCTTGCTATTTCATTCTATTTCATCCCCAAACTGCTGGTCAGACCCGCTGCATACATTGATTTCCTGACCTGTTAGGTCCCCAACTGCTTTTTGAAGAATACTGTCATGTCCTACTTCCAAAGTACCTCTTACCTCCCACCTCCACCCCAGCGGCCACTCCCCCAGTTTAGGTTCCCCATTACTTCTTACCTGGACGACCTCAGTGGCCTCCTAACTTTTCCCTCCATCCATTCCTCATGCTGAGCCAGAATAACTTGGGAACTGCATTTCTGACTGTGTCGTTCCCCTGGTTTAAAATCCTTGGCGCCATGTTGCTCTTCGGGGCCTCACACTTGCTCCGTGGAGATGACAGTCAATGTATGCGTGAATACGTCATTCTCAAGATTTCTGTGTGTTTTTTCCTCAGGATCAAGATCTTCTCCCAGATAAATATTTTGAAGTCGACTTCCCACTCATAGTCACAAGAAAGGTGCACAGCATCAGGTAAGTGTGGTTTTCGCCTGAAGAGGGAATTCAGAGCCAGCCTCAGTGGGTGGCGTGTGGGTTGCCGGGACCTCGTTTTGTGCACGGCTTTCCTTTGCCCACCTCCCACCTCCATTCTTGCCCTGGGACCCTCATTCCAGCATGCCGTGCAATCTTCGAAATGCAACACACCCTCTCCTGGGACACTGCCCATTGACGCAGCTCTCGAGGGAGAGTAGTGTGATTTTTCATGTGCATTTTGTTTGCTGCTTTATTCCCAGGGCATAGAGAGGTACTGGTTCAGAGTAGACGTGCAGTAAATATTTTTTGAATGAATGAATGGAGACCGAAGTTAACCAGTGATTATATATGAGCTATTGTGGGGCCATTCCAGGTTTCAGAGAGTTTACAGAGTTGTAGACAGAGAGTTTGCTGATCTTGGCTGAGAGCTTGTTGTTGCCTGGCACCAACTTGGGTTGTCTCATCCAGTCCTCAGAGCAGACTCATGAGTTAAGTGCTGTTAGCCCCTTTTACAGATGGGAAAACTGAGGCTCAAAGAAATTTGGTTAATTTGCCCAAGACCACCCAGCTAGCAAGGGGTCGAGCTAAGATTTAAACCTTGACTTCAAGCCCAAGGTCAGGGTTTCTTAATAGTGTTAACCCAGGATTCCTCCCTCCTGTTTAAATCAGCCACTGAAACAAAATCCTGATTCTTATATTTACAAAATTTAAAAAGCATGAAAGCTTAAGCTTGTCCTTTAGAAATGCCTAATCCTCACAAACTGGAAATACTTTTCAAACTTTGGTTTTTCTACTTTAGCCAATGAAAATAAGATTTTTACCCTTCCCAAATAGAAAAGAATATTTTACATGTAATGTGCTTTTCGGACGACTGTGGCAATTCTGATGCTCTGAGGAGTGCAGAGGATGGCGAAGCTTGTTCGAGCTCTGAGTAGGAGCGAGGAGGCTCAATGCGGGCCAGCAGCGCTCTTCGAGCGGAAAGGCATGCGTCTGTGCGTGCTGCCTGGGATACCGCAGTTTGGCGCTCTGATTTTTTTCATAGTCTTGATTAGGGGCGTTATCACATAAATGTTCCTGAACTTTAGGTCTGAGTACGTGAATTATTTGAGTTACCTGTGAGAAATAGTGGGTGTCTGTAGGGTTTTGTTTGAGAAGAGGTGGATAGCTGGCGATGGCGAGACCCGCACCTCGATGCTGGGGAGTTGCTGCAGCCTGTCTCGCTCAGTTTGTGGTTGACCTCGGATCTGAGTGTGATGCTCAGCTGACCTAACTGAGATGCATGTCCCTGGAGTTCCCCTAGGTCAGTGGTCGGCAAACTCATTAGTCAACAGATCCAAATACCAACAGTCCAACGATTGAAATTTCTTTTGAGAGCCACATTTTTTAAACTTAAACTATACAGGTAGGTACATAGTTATTAACTTAATTAGGGTACTCCTAAGGCTTAGGAAGAGCCACACTCAAGGGGCCAAAGAGCCGCATGTGGCCCGCGAGCCGCAGTTTGCCGACCATGGCCCTACGTGCCTCGGGTCAGAGGGAATTGAACAGAGGCCCCACCGCAGCAGCCGTCGCATTTGCCGCTTTTCAGTGGTGTCTGCATTTGTGCAGCAGATAAGCCGCCTGACTCCTCTTTCTCTTTCCCACCTTCCGTAGGTCCAGGCCTCCCCTGTTAAAGCCCATTTTAGAATTACATTCAGACGACACACTTCAAGGCGGCAAGTATCCTCCCCAGGTGGCGCTGTATGGACCACATCGCCGTTGTTGCTCGATTCCCCTTTCCTTTTTAAAGATGGTGTGTGCGTGCGTGTGCATGTGTGCGCGCATGTGTGTGTGTGCACCTGTGCACATGATGTCACACAGTGTCTACTTCTGATCCATGGACACTTCCTTCACAGTTACCAGGAAGCATTTTAAAACAGCTATTTGTGACTTATTAGATGTCCATAGACCCCCTAATCTTAAAAAAATATTTAAATTAGTTGCTAACATTTTGAAAATAGGAGGTTTTTAATGAAAACCTGCTTTCCTGCTTTCCTTGGAAAGAGCAGATCTGGCCGCTGCGGCCCTCACTCCTGCAGGGAAGTGCTTGAGAGGGGTGAGTGGCTGCTTCTGTCCCCCTCTGCTGTCTTCGGCCTGACGTGCCTCACCCACTGTCACCTCCTGGGCCCCAGCACTCAAGCACTCCCCTCCAGTGTTATTTTATTTTATTACTAGAGGTCCAGTGCACAGATTTGTGCACCGGTGGGTCCTTTGGCCTGGCCTGTGGGGGTCAGGCCAAAACTGGCTTTCTGACATCCCCCGAGGGGTCCCAGATTGCGAGAGGGCACAGGCCAGGCTGAGGGACCCCACTGGTGCACAATCGGGGGGCTGGGGAGGGACTGAGAGAGGGCTCCAGGGCGTGTCTGGCCCATCTTGCCCAGTCCCCATTATCTGGACCCCAGCAGCAAGCTAACCTACTGGTCAGAGCATCTGCCCCCTGGTGGTCAGTGCACGTCATAGTGATGGGTCAAACAGTCAAACGGTCGGACACTTAGCATATTAGGCTTTTATTATATAGGATTTTTTGGGTTAATTCTCACCTGAGGATATTTTTTCCATTGGATTTTACAGAGATAGGGGGAGGGAGGATGAGAGAGGGAGGATGAGAGAGAGAGAGAGAGAGAGAGAGAGAGAAACTTGGATGTGAAAGAAACACATAGATTGGCTGCCTACTGCCCATGCCCTGAGCAGAGCTGGGATTGAACTATTTTCTGTCAAAGGTAATATCTTACAAATTGGCACAGCACTTAGAGAGCAGCCTTCCCATCAGTACCAGTGTGGAGCAGGCTTACTTGTTGCCCTCCTCACCTATAATCTACTTTCCTAAATTGAAAGTGTGTGTGCATGTGCGTGCATGTGTGTGTGCACGTGATGTCACACAGTGTCTACTTCTGATCCATGTACACTTCCTTCACAAGAAATTGAAATCTATTTGACATCAGCACTGTGTAATGCAGGGTGTACCTGTTAATTTGATACGTTTATATGTTGTAGTATGACTGCCAGTGTAGTGGTAATTAGTGCCTCTAGCATGCCACATAATTATCCTTTCCTTTTGGTGGTCGGGATAATGGAGATCCAGTTTCTTAGCAGCTTTGAGGACTAGGGTGCAGGGTCGCCAGTGGGCACGGCGTGCATTTGGTCTCTAGGACGTATTTGCTACTCGGTGCAGGTGTGTGCCCTGAAGCACCAGCTCTGTCTTAGGCCCTGTGGTGAGCATCCCTGTGTGTGTATCACAGCACAGGTTTCTCTGCACTTTAAAGAGGTCATAAGGCGGTGCTTCCTGACGCATGCGCGGGGGTGCTCATCGCAGTGCCCACGGCAGAGACCACCTGGGAACGCCACGTCTGCTCGGGAGGGATTGGCTCAGGCAGCTGTTTTATCCACTCAGCAGAATGCCATGAGAGCACTGTGAAGCAGGAAAAGCATTTTTCAAAACATATGGAGTGGCCCCATTTTCTCTCTCTCTCTCTTTTTCTCTCTCTGTGTAGAGAGAGAGAGAGAGAGAGAGAGAGAGAGTTTGTGTTGTGTCTGTGAGTTTAAGCACATAGGAAAAAAAGCTGGAACGTTATACACCAAAACACTAATAGCTGTTTTGGGAAATGTAATAATCAGTTAATTTTCACTCTCCTCTTACCCGATTTTTTAAAATAATGAGCATGTACTTTTATAATAGAGAAAAACAATAACTTTAATGTTGAGGAAGCCCTGTCCATTGGAATTAACAACCTCTTCTTCATTTATTTCTGTTGAAATGCTCTTCTCTTGTATTTGCAGATGGACACATGTTGGATTCGAAGAGATACGCCCTTATTGGAGCAGATCTTCGAGATTTAGCCACACTGGAAGAGAAACTAAAGAAATGTAACATGAACACACAGTGAGATTTTTTTTAACCTCTTACACGTGTGTGGTCTCATGCTAACGTGAGATAAGGCCAGTCGGCAGTGCAGCGGGACACCCAGGCCCCGTTTCGGCTCATCCCTACCTTGAGTGATTTTCTGAACTTGTTAGGAGCACTGTTTCTCGAGTCTGTTTCACATCAGAATAACCTGTATTGCTTTTGTAAAATACTGATGTGTAACATAAACAAAGCGTGGTAGAAGGTAATTGTGTGCATAGAAGCATACAACTGCAACACACAAAGAAAGGATTAGCATTCAGAATATATAAAAAACAGCTACTGTTAAAAAAAAAAGTCCCGTAGACAAATGGGCAGAAAAAAAACGACAAGGCAGCTCAGAGAGGAAAGTAAAGAACATCGTGGGACCAGGGTAGGGAACCACAGTAGTGATCAGATGAAATCCCATTTTGCTTCCATCAAGTGGGCAGAAATGTGAACGCCTGGTAGTATTAAGTGCTGGCCAGGTGACGGGGTAAGAGGAGTGGTCAGAGCACCGGTGGACGTGCGCTCAGGAGGACGAGGGGGAGGAAGGTCGGAGATACCTAGTGAGGTCGCACAGGTGTGCACCCTGTGCCACAGCAGCTCCACCTCCAGCTGTGTCCCCTGCACGTATGCACAGGTGGGTGTTCATTGCAGCCACCGTTTTTATTTTTTTTTAATCCTCAACCCAGGATATTTTTCCATTGATTTTTTTTTTCAGAGTGGAAGAGAGGGGAGTGAGGGGGGGGCGCAGAGAGAAACATCGATGTGAGAGAGACACATCGATTGATTGCCTCCAGTTCACACCCTGATGGGGCGGCCAGAGATCGAGCCTACACTGAGGTACTTGTCCTTGACTGGGAATCGAACCCACAACCCTTCGATCCGAGGGCTGGCTCTCTAACCACTGAGCAAAATCAGCCAGGGCATAGGCAGTGTTTTTAGTAGCAGAAAACTGAACACAACTTAAATATCCATCAGGAGGGGAATGGATGAATAACCTATATCAGTGGTTGGCAAACTGCGGCTCGCGAGCACATGTGGCTCTTTGGCCCCTTGAGTGTGGCTCTTCCACAAAATACCACGTGTGGGCGTGCACGTACAGTGCGATTGAAACTTTGGCCCATGTGCAGAAGTCGGTATTTTGTGGAAGAGCCACAAAAAGAAGAAACTGAAGGCAAAAATCAATGGCAAATGATGAAATAAAGGAGCAACGAGGGGATCACTGCTGGAGAGGAGAGGGGGCGGCAGAGCATGGCCCAAGGCTAACGTCCTTCAGGGGGAAGGACGGGTCCCCGTTCTTCTGAGAGGGCGAAAGGAGTAAGAACAGGTGCACATACAGGTGGCCTGCCGGCGACTGAGGGAGGAGAGTTAGGGAGTCAAAGCTTGGTCTTCCCAACACATCTTTCACTTACGCGGTGATGGCTGTCGGGGCTGCGTCTGGAAGTTTTTGTTGGCCCATTTCGCCTGGAATCTCAGCCAGGCTGTCATTAGGAGGTGCAGACCCACCTATCCTTTCTTCTCTCTGGGGAACGTTTATGTGCTGCACAGATTGCAAGATGTAGTGGGCTCCCTGGCAGAGGTGAGTGCTGGCGTTCAAGGACACGACTGGTTAGTGAGTGAAGATCGGCAGTGGGCGTGGAAGCCGGGCCTGGGAAGCCCGCAGCCCGTCCACACTGAGGACTCTCACGCTGGGTTCCGTCTGACCGCTCCTGTTGGTGAATAGGAGTGGGGTTTGCTCTGTTTGCTTAAAATCCTCTTTGAGTCAGTGTTCCCTTTCCGAAATGAAGGCTTTTAGATATTTCCCAGCAGTTTATTGCTTTTCCTAATTCGTTCAGTACTTGGGTCCGGTGAGTGAGAATGGATGCTAAGTATAACGTCATTTCTTGGGGACTGATGTCGGAGCACAGCTCCTCCTCTGCCAGGGGCTGTCCCCCGTGGACGCCGGGTATGAGCAGTCGTAGGCATATAGGAGAGACTTTATTGCAGACCAAGTAGCCATTGCTAACGGAGCCACCAGGCAAAACAGATCTGCAAAGTAGCCCGACCAAGCAGACGCGCACCGGCTGGTCAGTGACCGTCTTTCTACCAACTCAGACAAGAGAGGCTTCTCGCCAAATAGTGATGGCAGTCTTTGGGTCATAGGAAGGCACGCCTGCGCAGTGCGTACAGTAAACTGCCGGGTCATTGCCTTTGCACATGCGTATGGCAGATTGGTCTTGAACATCTGGCATATTCTGAGTAGGTTTCCCACAACTGATCACGCTGTTTTCAATTCTTCATGGTGTAGCTTATATAAAAAACTAGATTCCGTTAAACGAATGCCAGTATTTCTGCATCTACCAGCCAGCTCTTCATGTGTAACAAATCCTTCCAAACTCAGAGGTTTCAAACAGCTCACTGTCTAGTTGCTCAGGATTGTGAGTTGACAGTTTGGGCTGGGCCTAGCTGGGTGGTTCTTCTGCCAGAAGACCAGGCTTAGCTAATATCCTTTGGGGTCGTGTGTGTGTGTGTGTGTGTGTGTGTGTGTGTGCGCGCGCGCACACAGGCAGGTCGCTGGGGCTGACTCCCTGTCACTGGGCTGCCTCATTCGCCCAGGGGCCTCCCCTGCTGCAGCCCACGAGCTTGGGTTCACTCGCACAGTGAGTGCAGCAGGAGAGCAAGTGCCCATGTGCAAGGGATTGTCAGGCTTCTTGTTTGCTGCTTGTTCATTGGCCGAAGCATCCTGCGGACTGACCCAGACTCTGGGGGAGGAAATGCCCTCCTCCTTCATGGCGGAACCTGCAGTTTGGTATTGCTGCCGGGTGGGCCAGGGCCGGGAGAGTCCGCAGCCATTCAACTCATTTTCACAAGCCAGACACACCACGCTCGCGGCTCACCTGTGTGCAGTATGTCTCGGACGCGGCGGTGCCAGCTGGGGCTGTGCAGAGTGGCCATGTGCTTGCAGAGTGCTGCTGGGGCCCTGGCTGTGACTGCCCTGCCAGAACTGCGGCACGTGCCCAGCCAGAGTGCCAGCCGGTGAACACGTGCCTGCTCTTTTCTCCCAAGGTTGCCGACACTCCTGGTGACAGAGTGTGTGCTGGTCTACATGACTCCGGAGCAGTCTGCAAACCTAATCAAGTGGGCAGCCAACAGTTTTGAGACCGCCATGTTCATCAGCTACGAACAGGTAAGAGGAAGCACGAGAAATCCGCATCCTGTCCCGGAGCCAGGGTGGCTCTGCCTCGGAGCACCGTACCTGCTTCTGCTCTTTCTTTTCCTTCTGCCTCCGGCTAACGCAGTGATGGCAAACCTATGACACGCGTGTCAGAGGTGACATGCAGACTCATTTTTTGGTTGATTTTTCTTTGTTAAATGGCATTTAAATATATAAAGTAAATACCAAAAATATAAATCTTTGTTTTACTATGGTTGCAAATATCAAAAAATTTCTCTATGTGACACGGCACCAGAGTTAAGTTAGGGTTTTTCAAAATGCTGACATGCTGAGCTCAAAAGGTTCGCCATCACTAGGCTAACATCTCCTTTATTAGTCAGTGCTCGCAGGCCTGCTGCTCTGGAGCCCTTGACCTCCTGTAAACTTTTAGCTGTTTTTGGAACTGCTGTATTGGCCCTTATGGAAGGTTCTTGAGTTCCTATTTGATCACTGTATTTACTGTCCTATAGAGTCGGAGCCCTGGATGGAGGGAGTTTTGGTTGCCTGCCCTGTAGGGGTGGCAAACTCATTGCCCTCAGAGGTGGGCACTGGGTGCAAGGGGAGGAAGTTGGCAGATGAGTGCTGTGGAGGGTGGGGACTAGGGGGCCCAGCCATCCTGCTCCAGCTCACGAGAGCGGCCTCCGCAGTCCCAGCCTGTGAGGCCTGTGAGCCTCCAGTTGCTTTTCAGAAGTTAGAAAGCAGGGTTGCCGGGGTTCTTGTCCCAGCATCAAGAAGGGCTCAGGAATCTGGAGAAGGCTGTGCGTAGATGACATAGGAATCCAGAGAGTAATAAAGAGTCCGGAGATGAAATATAATTTTGAAAGGCATTGGGGGTCAGAGGAGCTTAGCTAAAGGAGCTAAGATCTAAGATCTTAAGTCTAAGGCCTTAGGTTCTCCTCATCCCCAGGACCCCATGCTTTTTATTAACACAACTTGTCCTGAGGCGAGGCAGAGATATAGACTTCAAAGGGTCAGGGTTTGGTACAGAGTCCATTGTCAGAATGGGGGAATTAGCCTATGGCTATTCAGGTGTTTGGCCAGTAGGAGGCAATAACATGTAGACTAAGATGCCCTTTAGCTGTCTGGCAGCCACAATCAGTTTCCTATTCAGGTTTGGGGAAATGCCTTCAGCCATTCCCAACAGGTGACTACATGTGTGACTCAACCCTGTTGAGTCCCCAAGTCTCATCAACCTTTTGATGAAACTCTTGAAATTATGACATGCTGGAATTGGTCTACGGCACAAGGTTTTTAAAAAATGTATTTGTATTGATTTCAGAGAGGAAGGGAGAGAGAAAGAGATAGAAACATCAGTGATGAGAGGGAATCATTGATCGGCTGCCTCCTGCACACCCCCTACTGGGGATCGAGCCCACAACCTGGGTATGTGCCCAGACCAGGAATCAAACTGTGACCTCCTGGATCATAGATTGATGCTCAACCAGTGAGCCACGCCAGCCGGGCAGAAATGCAGGATTTTAACGTAACATTTCCTAATTTCTAAATTCACTGAGTCTGGCCCTCTGGCTGCGGGTTTGCTGACTGGGTTGTTCCAGAGCTTTGGGATTGTCCAGCAGGTGTCCAAAGCTGGCCCTGGGTCTTATCGGCTGTGAGACCTGAGGCAGAACTGCGTGGGGTTGGGAATCCGTGCTCTGGAGGTAGACTGCGTAGCTGTGTGACCAGGACGTGGTTCGTCACCTCTCTGTGCCCGTGTCCTCATCTGAAAACGAGGATGATAACATCCGGCTTCATCGTGTTGTTGACAGCATCCCCTGGCTGTGAAGGCAGTGTTGGCGGGTAGTGGCCCGCTCTGAGCCCTGCTCTCTGTTCATAAAGAGAGAAGATGCCACCTCGGGTTTGTGGACGTTCATGAGATGCACATGGAAAGCACCGAGGCCATGCGTGCTGATGTTACTGTTCATTGTAGTTTTGTTAGTTGTATTGATTTTGTTTTCTATCTTATTTTATTTTATATTTATGGCAGATGAGAGCAGTGCAGGCCTTGCCCACGGTCGCATGATTATGGGCAGACCAGGGCTAGACCTGGGCTCCTCGTCCGCCCACCCAGTCCCGGCTCCTGTGTAGGTGGGTCCTGGGGGGTTGATTTCCTCCTCCCTCTGTGACTGGGGGTGGTCCTCAGATTCAGGCTTCAGTCCTGGCGAGTGGGCGCAGTGCAGCTGGCCTCCTCGGTTTTCTCTCTTCTGCTGTGAATAATTCCGGGGAGCCTGCTGCCTGCAGGATGCCACTCCTGGGGAAAATGAATCCGCTCTCCCTGTGCTCCCCACATCTCGCTGTCTGCCGTTTCGTTCACCTGGCTTCACTGGTGTGTTCCTCTATCCAACAGCACCGAGGGGGGCGGGTGGTTCAGCGAGTTTAGGCCAGAGACCCTGTCACTTTGGAGCAGGCCTGGGAATGGGCCAATGCCCAATATGTTGTCCACACTGTCCCCAAACCGGTTCAGATCCCCCCACAACTTAGTAATTTTATCACAAATACAAATCACCTGCATTCTCGTGTATTAATGCTCACATGCCTTACATTAGTTCCTAACTAGTTTAAAATGACAAAACCACGTGGATGATGACAACTACAATAATGATAATAATAGCGAATGCTATGCTGTGAGTTTCACACGTGTTAACTTATTTCATCACAGCAACCCACAGGGTAGGTCCTTGTCCTCGTGGTTTTACGGGTGAGGGGACTGAAGCACCGCGGGTAGGCAGCTTGGTCAGAGTCTCCCAGCGGTCAGATGTCGGGCCGGGACTCACACTCGGGCAGTGCAGCGAGGGAGTGTGTGTGACAAACGCCCTCCCTCCCGAATGAACAATGTGCCATCCGACGCCTAGTGCCACGTAAGCCATACACATGCAGCACAGGAGAAAACCCTGGCCACCTGACCTGTTACGGTGAATCTTTGCCACTTTGTATATGACAACATCAGAGTGCATATATGCCGTAATAGGTGATGTGCTTTGGTGTTTGTGCACATACAGAATTTAATTATTATTATTATTTAAAAAATATATTTTATTGATTTTTTACAGAGAGGAAGGGAGAGGGATAGAGAGCCAGAAACATCGATGAGAGAAACATCGATCAGCTGCCTCCTGCACACTCCCCACTGGGGACGTGCCCTTTGACCGGAATTGAACCTGGGGCCCTTGAGTCCGCAGGCCAGCACTCTATCCACTGAGCCAAACCCGTCAGGGCTTTAATTATTTTTTTTAACTTTTTATAAGTGCCTGTAGTACAATAGACAGTGTTGCGTGTGGTTTTTTTTTTAACCCTTAACTGAGAATATTTTTCCATTGATTTTTAGAGAGTGGAAGAGGGAGGGAAAGACAGAGAGAAATATCAATCTGAGAGAAACACATCAATTGGCTGTTTCCCACAGGTGCCCCGATCAGGGCCCAAGCCAGGGAGGAGCCTGCAATCGAGGTACTTGCCCTTTGGTCTGCAGGCCGATGCTCTATCCACTGAGCCAAACCAGCTAGACCTTAATTAGAGTGTTTCACACAAGTTTTTTGTTTTTTTTTATCCAAAAGTAACACTACATCCAGAATAGAAATATATCAAATAGTACAGAAGGGCAGACAAGGAATGTAAGTCTCTCCTACCCCCAACCTCAGCCCTCTTACCTGGGAAGCCACTTTGCCAGATTCCAGAATTTTTCTATGCATATGCAAATGTAGAGATTTTTTTTTTTTTCTTAAAGGCAGATGGGAGAATACAGTAGACATTCCCCTGGACCAGTGGTTCTCAACCTTCTGGCCCTTTAAATACAGTTCCTCATGTTGTGACCCAACCATAAAATTATTGTCGTTGCTACTTCATAACTGTAATGTTGCTACTGTTATGAATTGTAATGTAAATATATGATATGCAGGATGGTCTTAGGTGACCCCTGTGAAAGGGTCGTTCGACCGCCAAAGGGGTCGCGACCCACAGATTGAGAACCGCTGCCCTGGACCTTTTTTTTCAGGAGTTCTTAGAGCTTAGAGATCATTCCATAGTGGGTGTGTGTGTCTTTCCTGCTTCCCCGGCTCTGTGGTATTCCATCGTGTAGAACATGCAGAATTTACTGCACCCGGGTGATGCTTTTAGCTCTTGGACTCCTCGGTCTGCAGCGCTGCAGCGGACGCCCTTGCACCTCCGTGCACATGGGCAGGCGCACCTGCAAGAGAGACTGGGCCCGGGCCAGTTCTCGCGGGGGGGCGGGGTGGGGGAGGGTACAGCTGCCTCCAGGGGCCGCCGGTTCATGCCCCCATCGGCGCTGGGCAGACCGCGTGGCCTGCACTTGGTACCCACAGACCTCAGCCCTCACTGTGAGAAGTAGGGTGCTGCTGTATTTTGCGTGTGTGAGAGAACACCCTAATGGCGATGCCTGGCTGCTCTTCCCTCCCCAGGTGAACATGGATGACCGGTTTGGGCAGATCATGGTCGAAAACCTGCGGAGACGACAGTGTGACCTGGCGGGGGTGGAACCCTGCAAGTCCTTAGAGTCCCAGGTCAGAGCAGAGGCGGGCGTCCTCTCACACCCTTGGCCAGCCTCGCAGGAGCGCCCGCCTGCGGGCCAGGCTCGTGTAGCCGCCAGTTCTCACGCTAGTGCAGTCCAACCCTGCTTCCCATGTTGGTATCAAATGCGTATTTCCTACACCCTATTATTTACCTTTTTATTATGCATTTTTCAAACAACGGAGAAGTAGAGGGAATAGTAAAACCAACAGCCATGTCCCATCAGCCAGCTTCGATAATTAATATTCTGTAAATACTGCTCATTCCCTCCAAACTTTTATTGGTGGTGGTATTGGACTGTTTTAAGGCAAATCCCAGATAGTATATCATTTCCCTCCTAAATACTCAGTATAAATCTCCATAGACCAATAGGAATGATGATACCATGATTACAGGTTAGAAATTGGCAGTGGCTCCTTCGTAGCTTCTAACATCCAGTTCATGTTCAGTTTTCCGCAGTTATTTTTTTAAAATGTTCAGAGTTGGTGCATTCGAATCTTTTAAAAATTTTTTTTTTTTTCTGGAGGGATACCACCCACTCTGCCCTCATTTAAATAGGCACTGCATGTTCAGTGTAGGACATTGGGAAATAAAAAGAAGGAAGACGGTAGGGGCCGGGATGGGCTTTTGAAGGAGGAGGCATGTAAGGAATTGTCAGTGCTTAGAGACGCCGCATTCACGACTGTGCCCTGTGGCTCCCCATTCTCTCCACTCTCCTCGCACGGCTCAGAAGGAGCGGTTCCTGTCGAACGGGTGGGAAACGGCGTCGGCCGTGAACATGATGGAATTGTACAGCCGGCTACCTCGGGCCGAAGTCAGCAGGTACGGCCCCTGTCCTGTCCTCTCACGTAGACTCCTCGTGAATCACGTTGCCCTCCTGATACACATTAGACACTCCGCCCGACGGGAACGCAGCAGCTCTCAGCCGAGATCGGGTTTGCGCCCGAACAGGTGACCTGCATCCACACGAAGCGATGACACCTGCAGGGCTCCCACGGCTGCCTCCAGGTGGACACTGGGCGATCCTCGTGGTTGGAGTGGGAGGAAAGGTCTCTCACAGGTTTTTAAATGGGCTTTTCCTCTCATTGTAACAAATACACGCTGGTTCTAAGAAAGTTTTCAAGCATGTAAAGCAGCTGAGGTTTAAAGTCGTGCTTTCTGCACCCAGGCCATTCCAGAGAGCCATTCACAAGCGGGCGCCCCCTTTCTCTGCACCTATAAAGAGAAGTGCTTACTGACAGATTAGCTTTTTTTAATTGGTAGATTCATATTACACGTGTGTCTATAAACCACCTTGCTTTCTAACAAACCTAACAATAGGTTATATTTATCTTTACCTGTCACAGCAGTGCGGTCCCTGTGGCCAGGGGGTGCGTCACTCCTGTGGTGTGTGGACGTGTGGGTGGGTGGTGGTGTCCTGTGTTTTATTTTGTTTCAGTTCCCTGTTATACAACCGCTGCTGGCCCGGCCGGTGTGGCCCAGTGGATTGAGCATTGTCCCGTGCACCAGGAGGTCATGGTTCAGTTCCCAGTCAGGGCACATGCCCAGGTTTCGGGCTCGATCCCCAGTAGGGGGTGTGCAGAAGGCAGCCCATCAGTGTGTCTCTCTTTTCCTTTCCCTTCTCTCTCTAAAAAACACACACAATAAAAACATATTTAAAAAACACCACTGCGGGGCACGTGGCCATGCTCACCTCTGGCCAGTGTGGGCACCAGCGTGTTCGGTTTCTGTCATTCTGTACTTCTGCTCTGTGCTCCCTCCTGCCTTTGGGGACCCACAGGTAGAGTTGTTGGTCTCTTGCAAGATACTGAGAAAATACTTGGTCTTGCCTCTCCACAGCCCTTCTTAACTGTGGGAAGCACGACTTGCTTCCAGTCTGTACGTCAGATCCTTGAAGGGCTGTCTCCACGTGGTCCGGCTGATGCCTCCTGGGTTGTTCTAGTTTTCCGTCCCCACGGGCCGGTCTCCACTGGCTTCATGTCAGGAGGACTGTTGTGAAGAGCCCTGGTCTGGCGCCTGTGACGGCACTGGGCTCGCGGCTCTCCTGGGAGCCCGGGGAGGCGTCTCACCGCCTGGGCCACTGGGCAGTGGCTCCGGGGCAGCCCGTCTCATGTCGCCAAGGCCTTTGCAGATACGTGTCCCAACAGCGGGGGGTGAGGGGGTCAGCTCTGGTGTGTCTGCCCTGGGCTACGGTCCTCCCCACTCTGAACGCCAAGTAGTTGGTGTCCACGTTCGCCAAGGGTTTTGGAGGGTATGTGCATGAAAAGCCCAAGGCAGGCCCGTTGACCGAGCCGGTGCTGCCTGCGCAGTGTGTGCTACGCCCTTTCTAAGCACAAGAGGAATAACTGGCCCGAACCGGGCAGAGATGAGCCTGCGTGTGGCGTTCACAGCCGAGCTTGGAGGTCACCTCCTTGGTGGGGTGCTGGTTTCTTCTGGAACTTGCTATTAGGACGCCTGCCTTGAATGTCTTCTGATTCGTTGGGAACATCAGTTAGGAAGCAACCAAAGTCCTTTATGGATAAACATTCTCACTTCAGATGTGACCCTTAGGCCTGAATACCGAGGCAGGAACACACACACACGTACAGAAACGTGAGACGTGCACAAATGTGCACTTACGCAACCCCCGCCCCCACCTCCCCACACAGCCAATGCCCAGTGCTACTGTTGGCTATTGTGAATAGTAGGAATATGGGTCATGTTTTATTTTTTTCATACTTTTTGGAAATGCCTGAATTCCACCCCCCCCCCCCCCCACAGTGTGTGCATATGGCAGAAAATATTTTAAAAACCCATATCATATATTTGTGCATGTTTCAGTGTGTGCATACCTTCAAAAAGTTTACATTTAAATGCTGTTTTGAAAAAAATCATATAAACGTGATTAAGAAAAAGAAACGAGCAAAAACAAAGGCCCTCACCCTACTCACTGCTCGCCACTACCTCCTGGCGGTGTTTTCTGTGGTTTCCAAGATGGTCTGCTCTGTGCACGTATGAGCACAGCCTCTCTGCGTAGCGGCAGTAAACCACGCATCTTCCTGCCTGAGCTGCCTGCTGTCTAAAGGCTGTGCTGCGTCCCAGAGGCTGTCCTGCAGGCTGCAGGCATCTGTGCCTGCTGGACCCGCCAGCATCTCTAGGTCAGGGTCTTTGCTGTCCCTGTGTGGCGGCCGGAAGCTTCGGTGAGTGCTCTGGGACTCGGGCCTGGAGCAGGTGCAGGGTAGGGCATCCCGCTGCGAGCTGACAGGTGCCGCTGTCCTGGCAGGACGGCGCCTCCCCAGTCTTCTCCACGGCATGCTGGCCTTGTGATCCTCATCCGTCTGAGAGGTAGGAAGGTGTCAAGTATTTAAATCTACATTTCTTTTCTCAGAAGTGAAATTGAAAACCTCTTGTTTTTCTTTTCTAGTAGACTTGTCTTTTAAAAATTAAAGTATAGTTGACATATAGCATTATATAAGTTTCAGATGACATCATAGCGATTCAACATGTATATACATGACTGTTTTTGCTATGCTGTGCATTACATTCTGTAACTTATTTATTTTAAACTTTTACTGATTTTTATTTTATTCTTATTTTTATTTTTGTTAATCCTCACCCGAGGATATTTTTTTCCCATTGCTTTTTAGAGAGAGTGGAAGGGAGGGAGGGATGGGGAGAGAGAGATAAACTTCGATGTGAAAGAGACACATTGATTGGTTGCCTCCTGCATGTGCCCTGACCTGGGCCAGGGATCAAACCTGTAATCCAAGAACATGCCCTTGACTAGGAATTGAACCTGTGACCATTGGGTGTGCTGGCTGACACTCTAACCACAGAGCACACGGCCAGGACAAACTTTTATTGATATTTAGAGGAAAGGAGGGAGGATGGAGAGAAGTCAAAGGAAGGAGAAGAAGAGGGAGAAACATGAATGCGAGAGAGCAACGTTGATCAGTTGCCTCCTGTGCCCACCCCTACCGGGAGTTGAACCTGCAACCTGGGTATGTGCCCTGACCAGACTCGAACCCACCACCTTTTGGCGTATGGGACAAGGCTCCAACCATCTGAGCCACCAGCCAGGGATGTAACCTAATTAAGTGGAAGTGTGTGCCTCTATCCCAGCCGTGGGCAAACTACGGCCCGCGGGCCGGATCCGGCCCGTTTGAAATGAATAAAACTAAAAAAAAAAAAGACCGTACCCTTTTATGTAATGATGGTTACTTTGAATTTATATTAGTTCACACAAACACTCCATCCATGCTTTTGTTCCGGCCCTCCGGTCCAGTTTAAGAACCCATTGTGGCCCTCGAGTCAAAAAGTTTGCCCACCCCTGCTCTATCCCCTTCACCTTTTCATCCTTCCCCCACCCCATCCGCCTTTTAAATGAACTTTCGAAGTTTTTCGTATTGAAGTACAACAGCTCTTTATGCAGCAAGGGAATCTACCTTTGTTATTTACGTTGGAAATATTTTTTCTAGGTTGTCTTTTGATTTTGCTTAAGGTGTTTTTCCTTCTTTTTAATAAAAATAAGTTACCGTGGAAGCGCTCCGTAGCTGCTACTTGTAGGCTCTCACGTGGTCTGTGTCCTGAGCACCTGGTCCTCGCTGTTAACCGTGCTCACCATCTGTTCTGCGTTGACTCTGCAGGATCGAGTCCCTGGAGTTCCTGGACGAGCTGGAGCTCCTGGAGCAGCTCATGTGCCACTACTGCCTGTGTTGGGCCACCCGCGGGGGCAGCGAGCTAGGTACCGTGCACCCTGTCTTCGCCCCAAAGTGGGGACCTTTTAATCTGCAAGGAACGCAAGACACCCTGAGCCTTGAGTGCAGAGGGCACTAGCGCCCGTGCCTGTGCCCGTGACCGTCTCGGGATTGGCCATCATGTCCCGTGTCCCACACACAGAAGCGGGAGAGGTGTCAGGGAGAGCCGCGCCAAACAAACCAGCCACCCCGTGCAGGTGTGCGCAGGAAGACCTTGCGTTTAAAGCAATAGTGATCTTAATCAAAGTGACCAGGGTCTGTCTTTTCATCAGCTCATACCCAGGTCTCCTGGGTGGTAAACACGGACAGGTGTCTCTCACCCACTGCGGGCGACGCTGCCCAGCCAGCCGAGCAGGGCTTCCCTGGTGCTCCTGACACCGGGGCCTTGGTCCAGTTTCTCCTCACAGCTTCCCATGTGCCCCTGCTTCCTCGGGCGCCTGCAGCCTGTGGAGAGTGCTTTAGATCCCAGCTCAGGCCTTGAACGTGGTAGCTGCCCCGCCGGCTTCCTACAGATGTGACCCAGGGAGGGGCAGCTGTAGTCAGGCAGCTGATGCAGTGGGAGAACATGACCAAGGCCGGCTCTGACCCCGTGAGAAACTGCAGGCTGGCACAAGCTGGTTAATCATTGCCCTGGGCCTGTCTCCCCACTGCTTTATAAATTTACTCAGCTGTGCAGCTCAGCCCACAACACCCTTTTCTATTTGTTTTTTTATTTAAAACTAGAGGCCTGGTGCATGACATTCATGCACTTGGTCGGGGGGGGGGGGGGGTGGTCCCCTCAGCCTGGCCTGCGCCCTCTCGCAGTCTGGGACCCCTCGGGGGATGTCTGACTGCCGGCCCAGGGGGAGTGGGTCTAGGCTGGCAGTTGGACATCCCCTGAGGGGTCCTTAGTGTTGCTGCGGAGGCAGGAGAGGCTCTCACCATCACCGCTGCACTCGCTAGCCGTGAGCCTGGCTTCTGGCTGAGCGGTGCTCCCCCTGTGGGAGTGTACTCACAACCAGGGGGGCAGCTCCTGCATTGAGCGTCTGTCCCCTGGTGGTCAGTGCGTGTCATAGCGACTGGTTGTCCTGCTGTTTGGTCAATTTGCATATTAGCCTTTTATTATATAGGATCACTTAGTGGGGTTTTTATGCTGGTATTCCCCTCTCAATTTTAAACACAAGGTAATTTTTAGTAGAGCCTTTGAAAACTGGTAAGAAGTATGATGAAGGAAATAACCATGTGGGTGCCTGCCACTGAGCACCTCGAGTGACTTTTCTCCTCTGCTTTTTCAGCTCTGGTGTTGCTGGCAGAGTTGAATTTACAGGCTGTGTAGCTTTGATTGCTGATCTTTTCAGCTCAGTATTATAACATGAGCATTCCCCTTGCTATTACAAACTCAGTGAGTGTAACTTTAACGGCTTCAGGAAATCCTGTCACGGGGCTATGTCCGAATTTACTTAACTTTCCCAACTTTGGAAATGCCGGTTGTGTGTGGCACTTCCAGTGGACTTTAGATTTTAGCGTGACTGTGGTGAACATTGTTATGACGGGGCTCCCTTTGCCCCCACCTCGCCCGGCTGCCATGATGGTGGTACGTGTGTGTGTGTGTGTGTGTGTGTGTGTGTGGTGAAGAGCCGTGTCTGCATTTGTTAACAAGGATGTGGCCCACCGGCCGCGAGTTTGACATGCTTGCACAGTTATGGGGCTTTCCTAACCCTTTAAACTGCCTGTGAGCACCGCCCCATGTGGGCGCGTGTCCCTGTGCCAGCCCGTCTGAGGGAGCAGGACGGAGCTGCAGTGTAAGTGGCCTGTGCGGGGCGTCCCGGAGCGGGGCCAGGTCACTCCCACCTCCGAGTCTTCTCTTCTGTGGGAGCCTTTGCATCTCTGTGTTTCCCTCAGGCCTGACGGAGATCACTTGCTAACCTGGTCAACGCAGAAGCTGCAGCCGCTGACCTTCCCAGAGCTGACATGCGGGACCCAGAGTGCTGGCCAGGCCTCGTCTCCGTGCATCCCACCCTCCAGAAATCGCATCCTAGGGCTGCCGCTGCACTTCCTGCTCCGGTCGGCCTACCTGTTAAATAAACCTCAGCTGCCAATGCCTGTGTGCTGGTCCTTCGCTCCCCTGGGTGGGCTGTGTCCCCGCGTGAGCTGAACCCCGGTGTCCTGCATCTGACCCAGGCCTGGCCAACTGCCTGGGTCAGACACAGCTCCTGCCCTCCATCCTCAGCATTTACTCCTTATGCGCTTGCTTGCAGCAGCCAACATGACACCTTGTATCTTGACCGTGGGCCACCGGGTCCTAGGCTCCCCTCGGCTCCTGCGTCTGCCCCACCAGACTAGCCTGTGATCCTCCCCTCCCCGCTTGTTATCATGGAGGCTGAGCGAGGGCCCCTATAATGTCCTCCTGATCCCATCCCTCTGTCTGTTACCTTATTTGCAGGTGTGACTAAGGATGTGGAGGAGGCAGGTTACCAGGAGTTGGGGGTGGGCCCAACATAACCCTGGGGTCCTTAGAGGGGGTGGCGGGAAGTCAGAGAGGGGGCGTGGTGCCCACGCAGGGCCTGCAGCGACACCTTGGGGCAAAAGCGAGGACTATAGGTGGTCACTCGGTGCTTAAAGAGCACAAGGCATCCCTCAGCACCCCCAGAAGTAGCCAGCTTTGCCAGCACCCCGACTGGAGCCCAGGGAAACTGATTTCAGACTTCCAACTGGCAGAGCTTGTCTGAAGCCACCAGGTGAGTGTCATTTGTCCCAGCAGCCACGGGAAACGGGCCACAGAGTGCTTGTCCCACAACCCAGACACGAGGTCTGTCCCCCGACAAAGCTGAGCCTGTGCGCAGAGTGCAGCCCCTGCTCTCCCGGGAAGAAGATAGCGCTGCGTCTGCCATCTGAGTCTCAGTTGCGTCCCTGGAGCGAGGACTGCAGACGGCACTGCTCTGCCCCACACTGCGCCCGGGGCCTTGCACCGCGAGGCGGGCCTGACCCCATCACCCAGTGAGGGGCGTTGCCCTTCAGCCACCTTTCAGGTCTTCAGTTCCAGGAGGAGGCGCAGGCTGGCGCTGGTGGCTCTGTAACAGTCCATGGTTTTGCTTTTTGTTGTTACCCACGGTCAGCCGTGGTCCAAAACGATTAAATGGGAAATCCCAGAAATAAACAGTTCGTCAGTTTTGAATGGCATGATGTTCTGAGTAGTGTGATGAAACCTCACCATCCTGGCCTGTGGGATGGGAACCCTCCCTTTGTCCCAGATGCCATGTGATAGACACTCCCCACCCTTAGTCCTCAGGTGGCTGGGGTGTCGGAGGGGCTGCCCAGGTCTGGCAGGACTGGCGCGCCAGCCACCCTTATTTTATTAGTAATGCCACATGCTCCTGACTTTTGTTACTGTGTGTTGTAATTGTTCCATTTTATTATTGTTAATCTCTTACTGTGCCTAACTTATACATCAAGATTTATCATAGGTATGTATGTATAGGAAAAAACAGCATATGCAGGGTTCGGTACTATGCAGTTCAGGCGTATATTTTGTTGATTTTCTACAGAGAGGAAGGGAGAGGGATAGAGAGCCAGAAACATCGATGAGAGAGAAACATCAATCAGCTGCCTCCTGCACACCCTGCACTGGGGATATGCCTGCAACCAAGGTACATACCCTTGACCGGAATCGAACCCGGGACCCTTCAGTCCCCAGGCCAATGCTCTATCCACTGAGCCAAACCGGTCAGGGCGGTTTGGTGCTTTTTTGTTGTTGTTCTCATGTTGTTTTCAGTTTGGTCGTGTTTTGTTCTGTCAGCACCTGTGTAACAGTTGGCACAATGTGGTCAGGGCTGAGCCTCGCAGTCAGCAAGCCTGAGGGCTGAGCCCACCCATGAACAGGAGGACAACAGCAATCAAGACCCAAATACAACAGGAGGGTTCACATAAGCCACACAAGCGGCATTCCTAGTGCACACAGCTCAAAAGATCAAGGAGATTGCACTACTGGATCCCACAAGAAGGCCAACCCACCAAGTCTGGGAGGCATAGCAGTCTTATCCAATATACAGAAACAAACACAAAGAAGCAGTAAAAATGGGGAAACAAAAAAACCAGGCCCCAAATGAAAGAACAGGAGGAATCTCTAGAAAAAACACACACAAAGGGAAATGGAGGAAAGCAATTTATCAGAAAAAGTGTATGAAGTAATGGTTTTTAGAATGCTCATGAAAAAGGACACAGAAACAGTGAACAACAACCAGTCAGAAATGAAGACAGCTGAAATGAAAAATACACTGGAAGGAATTAATAGTTGGTTAGAAAAAGCAGAGGATTGAATCAGAAAATTAGAAGATAAGGTAGAAAAAAGTCAATCAGAGTAACAAAAAGAAGAAAGAATTAAAAAGCATGAGGACAGTTTAAGGGAACTTTGGGATATCATGAAACAAAAACATCTGCATTATAGAGGTACTCCAAGGAGAAGAAAGTGAGCAAGGAATAGACAACATGTTTGAAGAAATAATGACAGAAAACTTCCCTAAACCGGTGAAGGAAAAAACCACACGGGTTCAGGAAGCACAGAGAGTCCCAGTTAAGATGAACACAAAGAGATCCATACTAAGACACATCATAATTAAAATGGCAAACGTTAAAGACAAAGAGAATCTTAAGGGCAGTGCGAGAGAGGCAGGCAGTCAGTTACCTAAAAGGAAGTCCCCATAAGGCTGTCAGTTGATTTATCAACAGAAACTCTACAGGTCAGAAGGGAATGGCATGACATTTTCAAAGTAATGAAAACTGAGGATATAAAACCAAGACTGCTCCTCCAAAATTGGAGGTAAAATAAAGAGCTTCCCAGACCAAAAAAATAAAAAAGGCTAAATAAGTTAATTACCACCAAACTAGCATTGCAAGAGATGTTAAAGGAACTGTTGTAAGAAGAAGTGAGAGAGAGGCATAAGAAATAAAAATGACAATAAATAAGTACCTATCAATAATAACCTTAACTGTAAATGGATTACATGCTCCAATCAAAAGACATAGGGTAACTAAATAGATAAGAAATCTTGACCCATATATATGCTGTCTCCAAGTGACCCACCTCAGAACAAAAGACAAAAAATGAAAGTGAAGGTGGGAAAAAATTTTCCATGCAAATGAAAACTATATATATAAAAAAGCTGGGGTAGTAATACTCATATCTGACAAAATAGACTTCAAAACAAGAAACAAAGGAGGTCTCTACATAATACTAAAGGGATCAATCCAACAAAATATAATCCTTGTAAACATATATACATCCAATATAGGATGTTTCTTAAAAGGTGGTAGCACTTAGAGAATTGCAGTCTGACAATTTTATTAGAATCAGAAACTGTCCATTGGACAAAAATTCTCTTTTAAAACAAAATCAGAGAAACAAAAGCAAAGGAATGTCATTACATTACTTGTTCCACTCCTTGTTGATTCTTTTCTTTATTGAGATATAATTTAAACTTAACGTTATATTAGTTTCAGGTGTGCAGCATGATTGGGTATTTGTACATATTGCAAAATAATCACCACAAATCTGGTTAAGATCCTTCATTTCACAGAATCGCAAACCTTTTTGTGTGTGATGAGAACATTTAAGATCGACTCTCTTAACAATTCTCAAATACAGGACCGCTTTGTTAGCTACGGTCGCCATGCTGTGCATCACCCCCCATGACTTACTTATTTTACACTGGAATTGTGTACCTAGACCCACTTCACCCATTTTTTATGCAAATTAAAACCACAATGAGAAACCATTGTGCACCTATTAGAAGCTCTAAGACCCTAAAGTCTGGCCTCACCCACTGTTGGGAGAACACAGCAGCTGGACTTGGCAGGTGTGACTACACGGGCATTTTGGAAAACAGGCTGGTGGTTTCTTTTTAAAAAAAATATTTTTAGTGATTTCAGAGAGGAAGGGAGAGGGAGAGAAAGAGATAGAAACAATGTTGAGAGAGAATCATTGATCGGCTGCCTCCTGCACACCCCCTACTGGGGATCAAGTCCAAAAGCCGGGCATGTGCCCTTGACTGGAATTGAACCTGGGACCCTTCAGTCCACTGGCTGATGCTCTATCCACTGAGCCAAACCAGCTAGGGCCACGTTGGTGGTTTCTTCACAGTTGAGTGCACTTCTGCCGTTCCACTTTTAGGTATTTCCTCCAGACAGATGAGATGTGTGTCATTAATAAGACTTGTACAGAAATGTTCAGAGGTGCTGGATTTGGAACATCCTGAAACTAGGGAAATGTTCCCCCGTGGGTGTGTGGATAAACACGTGGATCATTCTATGACAGAACGCTATACAGCAGGCAGAAGAAACGAGCCCCCTCCCCACAACACAGCCACGGCCGAGCCTAAAACAAATGTGCTGACTGAAAGAAGCCCGGTGTCGCGAGGAAACCTTTGAAGGTGATCCATGTCACTCTTGATTTTGGTGATGGCTCCGTGGGTGTGCGCATGAGCCAAAACTGCTCAACTGCACACCTTAAATGTGTAATTTATTGTCTATGAGTTATACCTCAATAAATTATTCCCGTTCTAGAGGTAACTTTTCTAAAACCAAATGAGTCAGTCAGTGATTTCTGGCTCTGTTCCGGGCCAGGGCCGGGGCCTGCTGACCTCATTTCTGCTGGCAACTTCAGCGAGTGAGATCACAACGGGTGTGGTAAAGCCTGCTGGGTTTTAAAGGCAATTTCTAAATGTGTGTAATTTTCTATCCCCCGGAGACGGATACTGTGTCATGCCAACAGCGCAGTTTGAGTCAGTAGTCCATTCTTAGGGACCACAGATTCACCCACAGCTTTCCTCTTGGTTATGTCCAGAAAGTAACTTCCTAAAAGCCGGTCGGTTTTATTTTTAGCTTTTTATTGAAGTACTAGAGAGTACTAGAGGCCTAATGCATGAAATTCATGCAAGAGTAGGCCTTCCTTCCCCCGGCTGCCAGCACTGGCTTCCCTCTGGCACCCGGGACCTGGGCTTCCCTCGCAGCCCCGGCTTCGTCTGGAAGGTCGTCCGGAAGGTCGTCCGGAAGGACGTCTGGTCTAATTAGCATATTACGTTTTTATTATTATAGACAACACACGTGGAAAGTACATGAATTGTAGCAGCTGAATGAATTTTCGCAATGGGGACTCACCAATGCAGCTGCCAGCATCTGGGTCACGAACAGGACGTGAGCGCCCCGGAAGGCTCCACGCGCCCGTCCCACCACTGCCTCTCAAAGCTGATAGCGGTTGGCTTTGCTGGTTTTTGAACTTCATGTGGCTCAGGGTGTGCTCTTGTCTTACTTTTTCCACTTTATTTGTGACATTGATTTATTTGCTCCCCGGTCCACGTGGCTTGAATTTTCCTTGATGCTTTCTCTCTTACCCTTTCTCTCTTTTTACTCCTCACTCAAGGATATGTTTTTATTGATTTCAGAGATAGAGGAGGTGGGGAAAGAAACAGAGACAGAGAAACATTGACTGGTTGCCTCCTGTATGTGCCCAGACTAGGGATTGAACCCGCAACCTCTTGGTATGGAACGACGCTCCAACCAACTGAGCCACCGGCCGGGGCTCCCTTACTCTCTTTAGTAACAGCCTATCTTAGCTGAGACGTGAAGGATGAGTAGGATTTTGCCAGATTTAGGGAACAGTTTGAGTAAAAGAAACAGACTGTCCAAACACTTGAGGGTGAGTACAGCTCAGGGGTATTTTAAACACTGAGAGCGACATCTATTGTGACCATTCAGACAGTTGCCAGGTTTTTCTACAATAAATGATGGAATCAAAATCCCTGCACAGACACTTTCCCATTAGAGGTTTTGTTTCCATAGGATCCGTTTGCAGCCACGAGGCTGCTGGGTCTTGGGGAATGTGGATTTAACTATTTAATAAGTGTTGCAAGATTGTGTTACGGATATTGTAGCAAGTTACACTCCCACCAGCAATGTATGAGTTTGCCTATTTCTCCATCTTTGTCCGTATCGAACGTCAATCACTTAAAAATGTTCTGTTGATTTAATTTGAAGAGTTTTCCGGCTGTTAGAGAGATTGTCTTTTCATGTTTGTTGACCATTGGATTTCCTCTTCTGTGGAATGATTTAATGTTAATAGTTGTTACGATCCAATAAAAGCAGCAGGTGACAAGGGACCATCCTGGTTCCTCTTGTGGACGGAGCCATTGTGGCTGCCGTGCGGATGGCGTGCAGGCGGGTCCTCGTGGGTGAGACTCATGGGCCGCTTCCTCGGTCCAGTGAGGTCCCGGCTGTCAGTCTGAATAGCCAACACGTCTGATGCCTGGTTGCCATGCCTCTCGAGAGCCAGCATTTGAACGTGGCCCTGCTGGGGACCCATGGGCGCTGCTGGCTTCCACGGGGGAGGGAGGTGCTCAAGCTCAGACAAGCCTGTGATCTGAGCCACTCAGTGGAAATAGCCACCCTTTCAGCAACGAGGGGGAGGCTCTGCGTTGTCTGTGCTTGTCCCCGAGCACACAGCTCAGCATCTGCCTTACAGCAGTGGCCACGTTCAGGGAGAAACGCAACAGACAGCCCAGTGTCTCCGGAAGGGATGGGAGGGAGGGAGGGAGCGCATGGCCGGAGGGAGGAGGTCTCTGCTGAGGGAGACCGGACAGGCTGTTTCCTCCGGTGGCTCCCACGCTCTTGGCTCACGATGTTCCCGCCAAAGCACACCTAGGGCTGCTGCTATTCGGAAGTTAGTGCCAGAATCTTAGCACTTCCATCTTAACAACTCAGTAGCTATTTAAAACCCCACATACAGGCATACGTTTTTTATTTCCTTCTTAAATAACTATAACTAAATAACTTGGTTTAATTGGGTTCTTAAACAACTTTCATTCTTAAACAGTTACTTACCGTGGGCTGTGTGCTTTGGGGCCCTGCAGCTCCCCAGAGCAGACAGGTGGGGTGCCACCACCCTCTTCCTCTTCCACATTCATACTCACGTTTTTTCTCTTGTTAGGGTGACCCCACAAAACCAGCTTTGCAAAGCTGTGGTGTTCGTCGAAAGGAATGTAGGCTATTTATTATTACAACTGGGAATGACCTTGAGCTAGTAATTCGCACGGTGTCTGACAGATGTTAGCATCATGATATTCCCCATGAACAGTTAAAACATCCCCCCGCCCCTCGGAGTCCCCTGTGGCTCCCTTGGGTGCCCTGGGCACACTCTGGGATGGGCAGGTTGATTTAACCAGAAGTGATCTTGGAGCTGGTTGGGAGGTGTAGTGATGTCATCAATGCTCCATCCATCCTGGTCTCAGGATGGCGGCCATGGCCCCGGCGTCCCTTCTTGGGTGACGGCCAGCCTCACAAGAGGCAGGAGGGGAGGGCCGTGCGCCTGGTAAAGTGCGGCTGCTTTGACACCCCCTGCACCTGCAGGCGGATGGCAGGTAGGGGCCTGCAGGTGCAGAACCGTCTTGCATGTTGCATCCTAGCAGCGGCACAAATTAGAGACTTGGTCGCGTCAGCTGGCCCCGGGGGAGACTGGGAGGTTTGCCGTCAAACAGTGTCTGAGGAAGCCGTTGTACCCCGCCCACCGGTTAGTCTGATGATTTTTTTTTGTCTTTGGAGACATCGGGCCAGGCCAAAGTTCTTAGGTTGTGGAAATGTGTTGTTTTGCTGTGTGACGATCCGTGTTTTCCTGGAGGGCCGCTGGCTTCGGCTCCGGCGTCGGCGCGGCTGGAGTGAGGGAGGAGCATGACTGAGCAGCGATTTCAGCCCGTGTGCCGCGGAACACCCGTGGCCACAGAAGGTTTCAAACCCGCAATACCTGACTGTTTAGGCAGGGGCTCTGACCTCTTTTCCCTTAGATTGTCAAATAAAAAAAAATGACAACAGCCAACACAACAATAGCTGTCTGGTGTGAATAAATAGAAATTATACCTTGTTGTTGTTTTTTTGTCAGATGGGCAAAATATATTTTTGGGGTGTGATGCAGAATTTCATTTTATTTTTTAAAATATGTTTTTATTGATTTCAGAGAGGATGGGATAAAGAGAGAGAAAGAAAAAAAAACCCACAACATCAATGATGAGAGAGAATCATTGATCAGCTGCCTCCTGCACACCCCCTACTGGGGATCGAGCCTGTAATCCCGGCATGTGCCCTGACTGGGAATTGAGCCATGACCTGCTGGTTCGTAGGTTGATGCTCAACCACTGAGCCACATCGGCTGGGCGGATTTTATTTTATTTTATTTTATTTTATTTTTATATTTTATTGATTTTTTACAGAGAGGAAGGGAGAGGGATAGAGTCAGAAACATTGATGAGAGAGAAACATCGATCAGCTGCCTACTGCACACCCCTACTGGGTATGTGCCCGCAGCCAAGGTACATGCCCCTGACCGGATTCGAACCTGGGATCCTTGAGTCCGCAGGCCAACGCTCTATCCACTGAGCCAAACCAGTTAGGGCAACTGGGCGGATTTTAGTAATTAGTTTATGTGCCATGAGATGAAAAGGCAGAAATCCTTGTCTAGAGGATGGACACCCAGCAGGCCTGGAGGCAGGGAGGCAGGGCCCTGGTTGGATATTTGAAGGAGGAGCAGTTGGCCAGAGGACAAGAGAAACAAGGATGGCGCAGGTGAGAGGGGCGAGGCACACCGCTCACCTGACAGGTGTTAGGGTCACGGGCAGGAGACGAGTCCGGGGATGGCTGGCTAAGGGGGTCGGCTGTGCCCTGGAAGCCACAGTGGCACTGAAAGGTTTCAAGTTAGGGAAGGGCATGATTAAACCAACAATCTGGGCAACAAACCTTCCTTTCCCGATGTGTAGCACACAGCCAGGCTCCTTTCCCGACTCCTCTGTGGTCAGGCGGGGCTGTGGGACAGAATTGATTTTTTTCAAGAAAAAAAGATTTTAAATTTAATAATATTACCAAAACTGTACTAATATAGTATAATATCACAAAAGTTGCAGGAAATATTAAATATCTGCAAATAACATGATTACTTCTATTCTAAAATATTTTTTTTCTCTGGCTCTATTTTTGTTCATCAGTTTATGTTGTTCATTATATTCCATAAATGAGTGAGATCATGTGGTATTTATCTTTCTCTGACTGGCTTATTTCGCTTAGCATAATGCTCTCCAGCTCCATCCATGCTGTTGCAAATGGTAAGAGTTCCTTCTTTTTTACAGCAATGTAATATTCCATTGTGTAGATGTACCACCGTTTTTAATCTAAAGTGCCCATCAAAAGATGTACCACTCATCTTTTGATGGGCACTTTGGCTGTTTCCAAATCTTAGCTATGGTGAATTGTGCTGCTATGAACATAGGGGAGCATATATCCTTTCTGATTGATGTTTCTGATTTCTTGGGATATATTCCTAGAAGTGGGATCACTGGGTCAAATGGCAGTTCCATTTTAAATTTTTAGAGGAAACTCCATACTGTTTTCCACAGTGGCTGCACCAGTCTGCATTCCCACCAGCAGTGCACGAGTGTTCCTTTTTCTCCGCATCCTCTCCAGCACTTGTTGTTTGTTGATTTGTTGATGATGGCCATTCTGACAGGTGTGAGATGGTACCTCATTGTCATTTTGATTTGCATCTCTTGGATGATTAGTGATTTGAGCATGTTTTCATATGTCTCTTGGCCTTCTGAATGTCCTTTTTTGAAAACTGTCTATTGAAGTCCTTTGCCCATTTTTTGATTGGATTGTTTACCTTCCTTTTGTTAAATTGTATGTGTTCCCTGTAAATTTTGGAGATAAAACCCTTATCAGAGATAACATTGGCAAATATGTTCTCCCATGCAGTGGGCTTTCTTGTCATTTTGCTGATGGTTTCTTTTGCTGTGCAGAAGCTTTTTATTTTGATGTAGTCCCATTTGTTTAATTTCTCCTTAGTTTCCATTGCCTTAGAAGCTGTATCGGTAAAGATATTGCTATGATATATGTCTGATATTTTGCTGCCTATGGATTCTTCTAAGATTTTTATGGTTTCTCATCTTACGTTTAAGTCCTTTATCCATTTTGAGTTTATTTTTGTGTATGGTGTAAGTTGGTGGTCTAGTTTCATTTTTTTGCATGTATCTGTCCAATTTTCCCAACACCATTTATTAAAGAGACGACTCCATTGCATGCTCTTGCCTCCATTGTCAAATATTAATTGAGAATAATGGCTTAGGTCGATTTCTGAGTTCTCTGTTCTCTTCCACTGGTCTATATGTCTGTTCTTATGCCAGTACCAGGCTGTTTTGAGAACATTGGCTTTGTAATATAGCTTGATATCTGGCATTGTGACCCCTCTGACTTTTTTCTTCTTTCTTAGGATTACTGTGGCTATTTGGGGTCTTTTTTTTATTCCAGATGAATTTTTGGAGAGTTTGTTCTAGGTCTGTGAAATATTCCGTTGATATCTTAATGGGGATTGCATTGAAACTATAGATTGCTTTGGGTGGTATGGACATTTTAATGATGTTGATTCTACCAATACATGAACATGGTATATTCTTCCATTTGTTTATGTCTTCCTCTATCTCTTTTTTCAACGTCCTGTAGTTTTCTGAGTACAGGTATTTTACTTCCTTAGTTTAGTTTATTCCTAGGTATCTTAATTTTTTTTGTTGCAATGGTAAATGGGATTGTTTTTCTAGTTTCTATTTCTGTGAGTTCATTATTGGTGTATAAAAAAGCCATGGATTTCTGGATGTTAATTTTGTATCCTGCTACATTGCCGAATTCATTTATTAAGTCTAGTGGTTTTTCGATGGACAGAATTCTTACTAATCAAACCTTGGTAGCCCATGAAAACCTCCTGCACAGCGCCCCACATTCTCTCTTTCCCATGTGCTGGCTGGAGGAGAAGATCTGAGGACCTAGATGGTGGGTCTCCAAGTGGAAGTGGCCTGGATCCCTGAGTCACATGTGGTAAAGAGCCTGCTATGGACCATTATGTGAACAATGAGTCCTTTTTTATTATATGAAGCCATTGAAATGTTGGGGTTATGTGTTACACAGCTTAGCCTACTCTGACTAATACAAACCATGTTAATAGCTACGACATATTGAGCACCTGCTCTGAATTGGGCACTTGGCTAATAAGCACACTGTCTCATTTCACCCACACTACAACCCCAGGGGGATAGGTACCACCATTAGCCCTTCCTATATAATAAAAGCCTAATATGCTAAGTGTCTGGTTGGCCGTTCGGCTGTTCAACCAATCAAAGTGTAATATGCTAATGATATGCTAAGGCCGCTCAACCGCTCGCTATGATGTGCACTGACCACCAGGGGGCAGATGCTCTGACTGGTAGATTAGCTTGTTGCTGGGATCTGGCCAAGTGAGATGGGCCGGACATGCCCTGGAGCCCTCCTGCGTCCCTCCCTGGCCCCAATCGTGCACCAGTGAGGTCCCTCAGCTTGGCCTGCGCCCTCTCACAATCTGGGACCCTTTGGGGGATATCAGAGAGCCGGTTTCGGCCTGATCCCGCAGGCCAGGCAGAGGGACCCCACTAGTGCATGAATTCATGCACCGGGCCTCTAGTTTTTTATGAAAGAGGAAACTGAAGCAGAGAGAGCAGGCATAGATGGAGAAGTCTGATCCCCAAGCCTGGACCGAAGAGTCCACCTGTGCCCGGCTCACTCCCAGTGTCAGAGGAATGGGTTAAAACAGAGTGAGGCAAGGAGACCGGATGAGGATTTATTCTAGTGTTACCAGCCGGAAGTTTCTGCCTGTGAAGTGGGGAAATGCCTGAGAAGTGCCCAGTGCAGAGCCTGGCACCTGGAAGCTGTACACTGAAGGTTCGATTTTCTTCAAGAGACCAAGCAAGAACTGACAAAGCCTGGGTGAGAACAGGAGAAAAATATTCCAGAAGCAGCACTTGGCAGGATTTGGGCAAAGAATGAGGGCGATGGGGAAGTGGAGGGCTGACCTCTATCTCATGTTGCCATTTGCGGGACCGGCAGGAAGGGCATAAGATACATCTGGTGCTCTGTGCTGTGGGAGGGGAGGAGGGTGAGAACGGGCCCCAGATAATCAGCAGAGAGCAGACCCCACTCCTTCCGACACGTGCGGATGTCCAAGAGGCGCTGCATTCAGGGTCTCCTGCCAAAAAGAGCCATCCACAAGCTGTCCACCCACTCCTGTGCGGAGGCGATGCTTTTTATCTACACACATTTGGGCAAGTTCTCTGCGCCTTGTTTTTATCATCTGAAAATGGGATGAGAAGTAATCAAGACTTACCTCATAGGCTTGTTATGAATACACGCAGAGTGTGTTAGGTATGTGGTGACTAGTCAATAAGGGTGGAAAGCGTCAGTAAAACCCTGCATCTGTGGCACCATTTCTCCATCTGTACATACAAACCCTGAGATGCTGTGAGCATGGACCCGAACCTGCTAGTCCTGTTCACTGTGCATTTCCACATGGCTCAGTTGGGGACTGTTTCACTGCAGGCATTTAAATATTTGCTGAATGGATGAATAAGGAAACCCTTCTCTCCTTCCTTCTATCCATCCATCTTTCCTTCCTTCCTTCCTTCCTTCCTTCCTTCCTTCCTTCCTCCTTCCTTCCTTCCTTCCTTCCTTCCTTCCTTCCTTCCTTCCTCCTTCCTTCCTTCCTTCCTTCCTTCCTTCCTTCCTCCTTCCTTCCTTCCTTCCTTCCTTCCTTCCTCCTTCCTTCCTTCCTTCCTTCCTTCCTTCCTTCCTTCCTTCCTCCTTCCTTCCTTCCTTCTTTCCTTCCTTCCTTCCTTCCTTCCTCCTCCCTCCCTTCCTTCCTTCCTTCCTTCCTTCCATCCATGCATCTATCTTCCATCCTTCTCCCTTCCTTCCTCCTTCCACCCTCCTTCCCTCCCTCCCTCCCTCCCTCTTTCCTTCCATTTTAAAAAGGAAGTGGCTTAATTCAGTGTTTTTTTTTCAATTGAGGTAAAATATACGTAGCATAAATTTACGAAGTCAGTTATTTTAAGTGTGTGGTCCGGTGGCTTTAAGTGCATTCCCATTGTTGTGTAATCACCACCATCCACCTCCAGACTTCATCTTCCCAAACTGAAGCTCTGTGCCCATTAAACACTCACCCCGCTTCCCCTCCCCAGCCCCCGACAGCCACCATTCTACCTTCTCTGAGTTTATCTACTCTCGCTACCTGTATAAGTGGAATCATACAGTACTTGTCTTTTTTGTGTGACGTAGCCCACAAGTTTTGCAATCACAAACCCTGTGAAACTTAAGCTTCCTGAATCTCCACGTCCCCATCTGTAAATGTACTATTATTAAGGTACCTGCCTAGTGGGGTTGTTGTGGGGTTAAATGAGAGAGCACATGTAAGGTATGTAGCCCAAAGCCTGGCATGTAGAAAGTACTCAATAAATATTGATTACACATCAATACATGTTATAAATTAGTAGGCACCTCACTGTGCTTATCATGTGTCTGGCACTGTTGGGAGCACTTTACATATATGTGCTAACTCCGTAAGCCTCATGGCGGCCCTGGTCACCATCATCCGCACATGTAGGGAGCAAGCTAAAGTGCAGAGACGGTAAGTAGCGCTCAGAGTTGGCGCGGAACCCCGGTGGCCTGTTTCTAAGGCCCACGGCTTCTCCTGCGCCCAACTGCCTATCAGTGAAGGGTCACCCGTCACAGCTCAGCCTGGATCCGGCGATGAGGTGCGTGAGCGGAGGTGTTGGGTCTCGTGAATGAGGAGATGTCTGTGGGAATTGGCGGGACAACCTGAGGATGAGTGGGCTGCTACCGCCGTGTGCGGGCCTAACGAGGGGCAGTCCTCGCGTCCTCTTGCACATGCGGGTCTGCTTTGGACCCTGACGGTGACCGCGGGGGCTGGCCTCCCCTCCGGATGCTGCCGCTAAGCCAGCGCCTTCCCCTGGTGGCAGAAAGCTCGGCAATCCTTAACCAGCCCCTGCCCTGCCCAGTTGAGATTAAAAAGAAAACTGTTTCCTTTTCTGGGCCGCAGGGCCACCTCCCACCTGCTCACTGCTTTCTCGCGCCTGTTAAAGGGCAGAGCCTGCGCTGGGATCGGCAGCTCCAGCCCGAGATAAGCGTGTGTCCGAGAGCAGGTGCGGCCGGCCAGCCAGGCCCAGCCGTCCGTGCAGCGGCCCTCATGTCTGCAGAGGTGAGCCCACTGCCCTCGGCTCCCCAGCCTGGCCCTCCAGGGTCACTGAGAGTTCACTCTGGGGGGTGGGGGGGCTTCTCCTGGCCGCCCTTCCTCCCAGCCCCACTCCCTTCCCTTCTGCAGGCCGCCACCGTGTCTATGGGGGACCTTGAATTTGGCAGCGGCAAGGGGAAGGAGCCGAGCGTGGAAGGCAGGGGGCGCGGGTGGTGGCATGAGCGCTTGGTGCGGCCCTGCCTAGTCGAACTGCTGGGCTCTGCCCTCTTCATCTTCATCGGGTGCCTGTCGGTCATCGGGAACGGGCCGGAAGCGGGGCTGCTGCAGCCGGCGCTGGCCCACGGGCTGGCGCTGGGCCTCCTGGTCGCCACGCTGGGCAACATCAGGTGAGGGGGTGCGAGCGCTCAGCCGGGCGCTGACCTGCAGCTAAGTGTCAGAGGGAGCCCCGGGCACCCACTCAGGCTCCGGGAGCGCGTGGACGGCCGTGTGGCCGGGGGCTCGCATCTAGCCCCGCAGCCCACGAGCTCTGTGCCTCGGGGCAAGTCACGCTTCCAATTTGAACCCCTCCACCCAGAAAACGGGGCCCATAGGGGTGTTTAAAAGCACTTTATCACCGGCTGACACGCATGCGACAGGGCCAGTACCAGGCGCTGTCCTAACACTGCCGGCCTGAGCCCCTGGCAGTTCCCTCACCCGCCTCCCGCTGAGACAGGGAGACAGGACAGCGAGCCTTCCCGAGGTTACAGGGCTGGTAAGCAGCAGAGCTACATGGAAGGGGGGGGGGGGGGGTGTCGGGGTGGGGAAGGGGGGGGTTGGGAGTGGGGAGGCCCAGGGGAAAGCAGCGATGGGGAGGGCTCAGTCCCCACTGGCTGCTCTGCTGCTGTGAGCGTTAGAAGGGGTGCTCCAGCCTCGAGGTTTCCCTGGGACAGCAGCTGCTAGAGGGGTTTCCCACCCACCTGAGTGGTCCTGGCCCATCGAGTGGTGACCCGAGGGGGTGGGGGCTCTTGCACAGTGTCCGTCTGGACGGAGCCCCACCCGGGAGCCCCTGGCTTCCAGGAGAGCCAGCACAGTGAGGGGCGCGGGGCAGGGCGATGCGGGCCCGGCCGCCGTGTTTCATCTCACTCAGGGAATGGAGCGGAACGAAGAGACCCAAATTCTGTTCCCCAGAAGAAGAGGGGGGAAGAGAACGCTGACATTTCTTTTAAACGTCCCGGGGCACGAATAGCACATGCTCTTCTGTCCCACGGGGCGTCCCGGGGCACGAATAGCACACGCTCTTCTGTCCCACGGGGCGGGGCTGGAGGAAGCGCTATCACATGTTGGCTGGGGGCACAGGGGTCGGAGTGGGGATGATAATACCTGTGTTTACCAAGTCCTCCCCATGTATGGAACAGGCATGTGCACATGTGCTAATCATTCTATCTTCGCAGCAGCCTCAGGAGGTGGGGTCATGAGGCAGAGAGGTGCGTTGCTGCCCGAGGTCACACGGCTGCTCAGGGGCAGACTGGCTCTGAACCAGGCCGCTGGCTGGGGAGACCATGCCGTCTGCGCCTCAGGCGACTGCCTCCCTCTAACGCCAGCGTTTCCCTCAGTCACTGGCTTTCCAACAAATATCTATTCAGCCTCCCCTCTCGGGCTCGCCCAGGCCCCGCGCCACCACTGGGCACCTCGGGGAAATGGCTGCGATGGTGCCTGTCCCTGTGGGCTGGGCCCTACGCGCAGGGCCGGCCTGGGGGGCTGGTTGGGACCCGTCCCCTCGGCACAGCCTGCGCCTTGGCCTCATGACTTCCTTCTGCTTCTTGGGTGACAGCGGTGGACACTTTAACCCTGCCGTGTCCCTGGCGGCCATGCTGGTCGGAGGCCTCAACCTGACGATGCTGCTTCCCTACTGGGTGTCCCAGCTGTGCGGGGGGCTGCTCGGGGCCTCCCTGGCCAAGGTGGGTGATCCCCTCGGGGGGGCTGCTGGGGGCGGGGGTGGGGACTGTCCAACTCTGCCTGTTTCCTCCAGTGGGACCAGGTGGGCCTTCTCTACTTGGGAGGGGGGCACTGGTTCACTCCAAACCCACCCCGTTCTCTCCGCGTCTGGACAGCCCAGGACAGCGGAGGCAAGTTCCGCACCAGAGCTTTTCCTCCCAGTCCACTCCTGGCTTTCGGTGGGTTTGCTGGTCCTAATGTTTCCGCATGTTTCACCCAGCCACTCGCTCAGCCACTCGCTCAGCCACTCGCTCAGCCACCAGCCACTCGCTCAGCCACTCGCTCAGCCACAGGCGCCCACCCAGCTCTGCCTGGGCTGCCGGGGGGAACACAGTTCTCCTCCCAGAGCCCCGAGCTCACCTCTCGGTGTGTTGCCCAGCTTGCCCCTAACCCGAGTTCTCCACCTTCGATGGGAGTTCAAATTCAACTTCCCAATGGAATCCTCTCATCCCAACACGAAGTCCGGCTCTTCCTTTCTGTCCCAGAATTTCCATAGTGCCTGCCTCCCTCCCTGTGTCCCTCCGTAGGCCTGTCCTTCCCTCCCTTCCTCCCTCTCTCCTTCCCTCCCTCCCTTTTTGCCTCAGTCCCTCCTTCCTTCCCACCCTCCCTTCATCTCCCTTCTTTCTTCCATTCTCTCTCTTTTCCTTCTTTTCTCTCCCTCTCCCCTCCCCTCCCCTCCCCTCCCCCTCCCCCTCCCCCGTTTCCCTCTCCCTCTCTTTCTTCTCCTTCCTTCCCTCAAGTGTCAGTCCAACTAGGGTTCCTTCAAGATGTAGGCCTTGCTAGGCACGTGTGGGTGAGTGGGAGGGTGGAGGTGGTGGGTGGGCCTGCTAGCGGGCTGGGGTTGGGCGATGGCTCTAAGATCTGGCCCATTGCAGACTTTGGTCTCAAGTCTCATATTGCTGTTCCCTGCCCTGGGCCCCATGCCCCCATGTAAGACCCCATTCCCTGCCGACTCTCCGGCTCTGGTCCTTGATGCAGAGCAGTGCCCAGGCTCTCCCTCCAGTGCCCGTCCTGCTCAGCCCCACACACCTGCCCGCCCTGCTCAGCCCCACACACCTGCCCGCCCTGCTCAGCCCCACACACCTGCCCGTCCTGCTCAGCTCCGCACCTGCCCGCCCTGCTCAGCTCCGCACACCTGCCCGTCCTGCTCAGCTCCGCACACCTGCCCGCCCTGCTCAGCTCCCACACACCTGCCCGCCCTGCTCAGCTCTTCACACCTGCCCGCCCTGCTCAGCTCTTCACACCTGCCCGCCCTGCTCAGCTCTTCACACCTGCCCGCCCTGCTCAGCTCTTCACACCTGCCCGCCCTGCTCAGCCCCACACACCTGCCCGTCCTGCTCAGCTCCGCACACCTGCCCGCCCTGCTCAGCTCCGCACACCTGCCCGCCCTGCTCAGCTCCGCACACCTGCCCGCCCTGCTCAGCTCCGCACACCTGCCCGCCCTGCTCAGCTCCGCACACCTGCCCGTCCTGCTCAGCTCCGCACACCTGCCCGCCCTGCTCAGCTCCCACACACCTGCCCGCCCTGCTCAGCTCTGCACACCTGCCCGTCCTGCTCAGCTCCCGCACACACCTGCCCGCTCTGCTCAGCTCTGCACACCTGCCCGTCCTGCTCAGCTCCCGCACACCTGCCCGCCCTGCTCAGCTCCCGCACACCTGCCCGCCCTGCTCAGCTCCCGCACACCTGCCCGCCCTGCTCAGCCCCGCACACACCTGCCCGCCCTGCTCAGCTCCCGCACACCTGCCCGCCCTGCTCAGCTCCCGCACACACCTGCCCGCCCTGCTCAGCTCCGCACACCTGCCCGCCCTGCTCAGCTCCCACACACCTGCCCGCCCTGCTCAGCTCCCACACACCTGCCCGCCCTGCTCAGCTCCCACACACCTGCCCGCCCTGCTCAGCTCCCGCACACCTGCCCGCCCTGCTCAGCTCCCACACACCTGCCCGCCCTGCTCAGCTCCCGCACACACCTGCCCACCCTGCTCAGCTCCCACACACCTGCCCGCCCTGCTCAGCTCCCACACACCTGCTCATTCCATTTCCCAACCACCTCACCAGAGGCCAGGTCAGGCCCTGGATGGCGCCCATGACCTGGGTGCGCAACTGTCGTTATCCCCATTCTACGGAGGAGGAGACGAGGCGCAGGGAAGTGGGTACCTTGCCCAGGTCGGAGGGCTGGTGAGCTGCAGAGCCCAGATTCGGGTCCAGGGCCCAGAGCGTGGTCCGCTCTGCTGTCTTCCCTCTCCTGGTGCTGCCACGGCCCCTGAGGCCGATTTCCTCGAATCGCATGGCGCTTAAGCCTCGGGGCTCTCCATGTCCCTTCGAAGGGACTTTTCATGGGTTAGCAATGTCCTGGTCATGTGTGTTTGCGAAGTTTGTAAAAATAAGGGATTTTTGTATTCTTTCCTCAAAGAGGATCATCTAAGTCACAGAAGCTTCAGGCCCACTGGAACCACAGCTGGGTCATCCCCATTTTACAGATGAGCAAAGTGAGCTTCGAGAAGCCCAATAGCTCACAACTGCCACACAGTGGAAATGGCGGAGCTGGCTGTGGGCCGGACGGGCTGACTGTAACCCCTCCCTATGGGGGGGGGGGCATGCGCTCCCGGCCCCTCTTCACCCCCGTGGGGCTGAGCGGCTTCTCTCCGCAGGCGGTGAGCCCTGGCGACAGGTTCTGGAACGCGTCTGGGGCAGCCTTTGTGACGGTTCAGGAGCCGGGGCAGGTGGCGGGGGCCGTGCTGGCAGAGGTCGTCCTGACCATGCTGCTGGCACTGGCTGTCTGCATGGGCGCCATCAACGAGAAGACGCAGGGCCCGCTGGCCCCGTTCTCCATCGGCTTCTCCGTCACCGTGGACATCCTGGCAGGGTGAGTGCGTCCCAGCCGTGGGGCTCCAGTGCCTGGCCCTGCAGAGCTTACCTGAGGGGCACGGACTCCATTGCCAATAGGGGCAGGAAGGGAATGCCCATGGAGACGTGCCTCGCATTAGGCAGGCAACAGGGGTGCCGGGGCTGTGGGGTCTTTGGAGGCTCCTCTGTTCCCCTCTGGGAAATGGTTTCTGTGTAGGAGGGGCCTGGAGGGACCCTTCTCATTTCACTCCAAGGGACTCAGAAGACTGGATTTTGTGTGAAATTATTCCCATTTCAGTAAACATTTCTGCAGGCTGTTTGCTCAGCCAGTGGGCAGCCGGGCTTCAGCCTGACTCACCACCGTCTGGTTTATGTTAAGCCGCTCAGTAGGCTTGGGAAGGGGCTCGGAGACAAGGCTGGTGAGGTGTCACTTCTCTCATGTGATGTAAGAGGAGACAGGCTCAGAGAGGACACGGTGACTTGCTGAAGGTAACTGGGCAGCAGCAAATTAAGTGACAGATCTGGGACCAGAGCCCACATCCTGCTGAAGGGGATGAGGAGCCCCCCCCCCCCCCCCCCCCCAATGTCCAGCTCTTTCTTTTCTCTGGGACACAGTTTCCTGGCTCTGCCATCCTGCCTCCTCCCACACCCCATGTCATCCTTGGGAGGAAGAGTGGGGAAGATCTGTGAACCTGTGTAAAGTGTGGCAATGCTTTGCTGCCCCCTAGTGGCTCTTGGCTCACTTACAAGCCTATTGAGCGTGGCTATTGGAGGCGGGATGGGTGAGGGGGGAAGTCTGCAGGGCTCTGGACACCAGAACTGGAGAGGTGGGCCCGGCCACAGCCGCCTAGAGGAGCTGCTGGGTCACCGAGATTAACCACACGCATGTGACTTATGGGCGTGACATGGCTATATATGCGCTTTCTCATCGACTCCTGACAACCCATGAGACAGTACTTGCACCTCAGCTGAAACACAGAGGTTAGAGGTCACACAGCTGGAAATAGCTGGGCTGAGTTTTGAACCTAAGTCCGCCTGACTCCAGAGCTCACATGATTGACAACTGCTCGACGTGGCTTTGTCAACTTTGGAGAGACTTGCCCTCCCCCCACTCCATCTTGCACCCCCCTTCCCCTGTCCCTTCCTGCTGCCCAGGCACCCCTTGTGGACATTCTTCTGGACGGGCATGGGTGTGGCTGATGCTGTGCCCAGGGAGGGGCCAGCCTTTCACTGTCCAGTGCTAGCGCCCCTACCTGTGTCTTCTGGAACCCTCCAGAACCCCAGATAGGGCGGGAGTGTGGGAGGTGTGGGAGGTAGGCCTAGCTGGGGAGGGAAATTGAGGGGAGCTGGGCCTGGCTGGGACCCTGGGGATGAGTGTGGCTGCTGTCTGCAGGGGTGCCGTGTCAGGAGCCTGCATGAACCCTGCCCGGGCCTTTGGACCGGCTGTGGTGGCCAACCACTGGGCCTTCCACTGGATCTACTGGCTGGGCCCGCTGCTGGGCAGCCTGCTGGTCGGAGCGCTCGTCAGGTAGGTGGGGCGCGGGCACTGCCCCGCCGGTGGGCAGCGGGTGACAGCTCCCGCAGCGTCCAGGCCGAGAGCCATGGGACCTCACCTGAGTCTGTAGAGGAGCAGAGGAAACCTTCTGCAGAGGCAATGTTATGACTCTGGGCCTTTGACCACAAGTGACAGAAATCCCTCTCAGCACAGCTGTGGCCCGAAGGAGAACCCGTTGGCTCCCATAGCTGAGAGTGCACAGGGAGCACTGGCCAGGTAGCTGCCCGAACAACGTCTCAGGACACGGGTCCCACAGGCGGTCCTCTGCGCAGGCTTCACGCCTATGGGGGCTCCCAGCAGAGGCGGAGGCGCTCGGCAGGTCAGAGGAAACAGAACGGCAGCGTGGCTGATGGTCACCGGCGTGGCTGCCCAGCGTGGGTCGGCCTACCCCTCAGTCAGTCATGCGGCTCTGGGCCAGGCACGCCTGCTGGCTGTGTTTGCAGCCTGAGCCTAACCCTGGCCTTGGGTGAGGTCCAAGAGCAGGGGAGGAGTTGCTCCCTGCAAGGGGTCATCCAACTCCTGGGGGCCCTACTCACATAGAAAACCACATACACGGTGCCCCACGAGCACGCATGTCAGGGATGTCATTCCCATCAAACAGTGTGGCCAGTGCTCCATGGAGTTGTGCAGTGGATAATAAGGTGGATGTTGTCGGGGGGATAATCTCTCCCTTCTTGGGAGCTTCCAGGATCCATAGGGGCCTGTTCTTCTGTTCCAGGTTGTGCAGGGATAGGGTTTGGCTCAGCAAGTGGGCCTAGCCCGGACCCCTTAGCACATGGCCGAGTGCAAAGCATCCCTGATTATCGCCTGCTGCTTTCAGAGGGTGGCGTGAGTGTCTCTAGGAAAAGGGCTGAAGCCAAGCAGAGACACACCCTCCACCCCCAACCTGCCCCAGCTAGAGGTGGTGGCTGGAAAAGCTCAGGAAGGCAGCTCTCTGGAGAACTCAGCCTGGAGAGATGGATGAGGGGCTGGGCGACTCTCCCCTGGGGGCTCAGAGACCTCACTGGGCCATTGTTGTTGTAGGTTCTTCATTGGAGATGGGAAAACTCGGCTCATCCTAAAGGGACGCTGAAGCCGGTGCTGGGCGTCCCTCGGCCCTGGTGCCCTTGGTCCCCGGCAAGTTCTGCATTGCCCGCTACTGCACAGGCCCAGGGAGCACGGCTCCTTCCCTGGCGGGGCCTGGCTTCTCGCTGGATGGCCTGCTGCTAGGCCCTGAGGTGCTCTAGGCTCTGAGGAGTGCCTGGTGCCTGGCAGAGCCCTCAGCCTGGGCAACGTGGCCAGCGCTGCCCAGAGGGAGGTGGAAACAGCATGTCAGAAATGTCCTCCTGAGGGGGACGGTCCCAGGAGCAGAAGAGCACCTGGGTGAGGCAGCTGTCCATGTACATCAGTTCCCTTCACCCATCTTCCTCCCTCTCCCTTCCCTGGCTCCTCTGTTGCAGAAGGGCCTTCTGTGGTCTCATTCCTTGCTTCCTGAGCTGCCAATCTAGCTTTGCAATAAACAGTCCCATATTTCCTTCCACATGCCATTGGCTTGCCTTTCATTTCAGAAATGGGCACTGCTGGGGAGGATGCACAGTCTAGCTTGGGCCTTGTTTGTCCAGAATCTCATGAAGGCTTGAGTGGAGCTTAGAATTCAGCGCAACTATAGGTCCTTAGGGTGCAGGCCAACCCAGAGTCTGTCTCCCACTTAGCTCTGTCCAATCTAGAATCCGGTTTGGATGCTAGTAAGAATCAATTTCAGATCACAGACCTCAGGATCTGCTGAAAGCGCCCAGGACTGCCCAGGACATGGACTGGCCCACTCACTGTGCTCCAGCTGGGCATGCATGGGTGTGGGCTGGGCCAGACCTGCGAGGATTTCCTAGCAAACAGAGAGTGTGGCATAACACAGGTCTGGAGGGACAGTGGCCTTTGGATGGAGGATGGAGTATAATGATAAGAAAGGATAAAAAAGGATAAAAAGACACATTCTGAACTTCACCCCTTGTAGGTAGAGGATATAAGAATCTATGGGTCATTTATGGAAGATGACCATTATCCTATATAATAAAAGGCTAATGTGCAAATCGACTGAATGGTGGAACAACCGGTCACTATGACGCACACTGACCACCAGGGGGCAGATGCTCAACACAGGAGCTGCCCCCTGGTGGTCAGTGTGCCAGAACCAGGCTCACGGCTGGTGAGCTCAGCGGTGGCGGCAGGAGCCTCTCCCGCCTCCATAGCAATTGGACATCCCCCCTTCCGGACTGCAAGAGGGCGCAGGCCGTGATGATAGACCCCCCTCCCCCTGAGTGCACAAATTTCGTGCACCGGGCCTCCAGTAGCAACATAAAAAAGTTCCAGGGAACAATAATTCTCAACAACAAACAAAAAGCTCACCAGTTCTACAAGATGATCAAAATACTTACCTGAGTAAAAAGAAAATGTTCACTGGAGTGAAAGCACCAATATAAGAGACTGCCTGTTGAGAAAATGGACTCTATATCCCCAAACATCCAGAACATTTTTGGAGAAAAAGAGAAAGACAAATATGAATAACAACCACAAACCTAAAGAAAAAGAGAAAGAAAATAATATGATAGAAGCAGAAATAAGCAAATTAGAACACTCGCAAAGAGCAAACAATATTGAAAGTTACCATTTCTTTTGGTGAAATGAATAATAAAATAAACCTTTGGTAAATCTAGTAAGTAACAAAGTAGTTACATATGCATACATATACATATATAAACACATACAACACGCATGCATGTGTACAGCTAACATTTATTGTGTTTATGTGCCCAGACTATGCAGAATGATTTCTGTGCATGACCTCATTTACTCCCTCAGCAGTCCTATAAATTAGGGTTCTGGGTTGAATAGTGTCCCCCAAATTTATGAACACTTGGAACCTAAGAATGTGACCTTGTTTGGAAATAAGATCGTTGTGACCATACTTAAGGAAGGGTCAATGAAGGTGAGATCATACTGGATTAGGTGAGCCCTAAGTCCAGTGCGTGTCCTTATAAGAGACAGAAAAGGACACAGAGACACAGGGAAGGAGGCATGTGGGAGAAGGGTGGAGGCCACATGGTTTTACCAGGAGTCACCAAGAGCTACAAGACGCAAGGAAGGACTCTCCCTGAGCTTTTGGAGGGAGCCAGGCCTGATGACACCTTGATTTTAGACTTCTGGCCTCCAGATTGTGAGAGAAAACATTTGTGTTATTTATTTATTTATTTTTTAAACAAGTGTGTGGGAATTTGTTATGGCAGCCCCAGGAAACGAATGCAGGTAGTTTCTCTCACTCTTCTCCAGAGGAGAATGGAGATTACAAGGGATGACATTATCCAAAGTTGCACAAGTTGATGGAGCCAAAGTTTAAGACCAGGTGTGTTTGACTGTAGGGTCCAGGATCTTTGTCATCACACTTGACTGTTTCTGAAAAAGGGACAATATGGTTCCTGCCTTGTCTTCTACTTGCCTGATTGTTCCCATTAAGAGAGGGACAGAAAGACATGCATCATTAACTCCTCTCACTCCTAACTTGCAATTGGATTTGAAGTCCTGGTCTTCACATTGAGTTCTAGGACCACGAGCTCTCAAGAGGAAGATCGATGCCAGTTCATCTTTGTGATTCCGCATTTGGCTTAGTGCTTGCTGTGTAGAAGGGGCTAAGTACTCATTGACTGAAAGAATGCACAGGAACTCCCAAATTCATTCTGAGCACAACCCAAAATTCACCCATATCTCCTAAGTTCACCTCCACTCCACCTCAAAAACAAGGTCACAGAATTTTATTTTATGTATTTACTAGTAGCCTGGTGCACAAAATTTGTGCACTCGAGGGGGGAGGGTCCCTCAGTTATTAAACATTTTACAGCACAACATTAAACATTTTACAGCACAACACTGACCACATTGGTGGAGGTGGTGGTCTTGTCAGAATGTGTTATATTATGCAGATGAAAATCTATTTAAACAGATTTGATGTAGATATTTTCAAAGATGGAAGAATTGTCCCTGTCAACTATTTTAGTTGATTCATACCTTCAGTAATTGTCATCATTGCAAAGTTTTCAGTCCCCATGTGGATTGCTGGATATAATAGGTCATGCGCTGTCCCTGTCCTTTGTAGCCTTTGTTACCTTAAGGACTCTAGTTTTCCATTTATATGTTTAAGTACCAACCTTACCGGCTTAAAAATGTAAGCTTTTAACACTGCTCTCTCTGTTCCATATCCTTCTGATGAAAAGTGGAGTTGGGTTGCAGCACAGGAGAGAAATTCAGAAGGGGAATATTGAAGTAATGACTACAGTAGGAGAAGAGGGAACCTGTTTCCCTGGCCACAGGCGTTGGCGCCCTGGACCACAGGGCTGGTAGCTTCTCCGGGTGGCTGCAGCCTGGGATCTCTGGCCAGTAGCTTGTCCATCTCCTGGGCTGCAGCCAGCCCCAGGCGCTGGGGCAAGGACCAAAGGTGGGCGGCTTCTTCTTCTGGGGGCTTCTTCTTCTTCTGTGCTTCAAGGGAGGGTAGTCAGTTAAGTGTCATGCAGAAATAGGCATCACCAATTGCAGAAGCCGGGTGTGGGGCAGGGAAGCCTCAGCCAGGGAAGCTGGCTGAAGCCTCTTCCCTGCCCACACAACTGGCTTCTGTGATCACCCCTGCACTGGGCTTCTGCTGTCACCCATCCCAGAAGCCAGTGCAGGGCAGGGAAGCCACGGCTGGGGAGCTGGCCACCCAGCTTCTGCAGTCATGGATCGCAGATCGCAGAAGCTGGGTGCTGGGCAGGGAAGCCGTGGCCAGGGATGCTGGTAGCGGACTCTTCCCTGACCCGCACACAGCTTCTGTGGTCACGGATTGTAGAAACCGGTTCGGGGCTGGGAAGCCACGGCTGGGAAGCTGGCGCACCCAGCTTCTGTGGTCAGGGATCACAGAAGCCCAGTGTGGGGCTGGGAAGCTCCTGGGACTGCCAGCTTTGCCTGTGCCCAGCTCCCATGGCTGGCTCCACCCCTACTTCCCGCTATCACTGGCCAGGGCGGCAAAGGCGCCAGATTCTCTGATCATGGCTGGGGGACAGGGCAAAGGCGGCCCCCAGGGTTTCTGATCACTGCCAGTGGCAGGGGGCTTCTTCCTGCTTTCCCTTTGGCCTCCCTGCATTGTGCCTACATATGCAAATTAACCGCCATCTTTGTTGGCAGTTAACCGCCATCTTAATTGGCAGTTAATTTGCATATCGCCCTGATTAGCCAATGAAAAGGGTAGTGGTCGTACGCTAATTACCATGTTTCTCTTTTATTAGTGTAGATTTTTTTTGTAAGAGACCATTTATTGGGTGAATTACAGAGGTAGAAAAAGGAATTCCTAGAAGAAATGGGCTTAGCAAGCTAAGGAAGGGCCCTTGGAGCTTGAAAACAAAGCTTTAGTTCTCCTCCCTTAACGTCTAATTGTTTTAACTGATTATAGGAATTAAAGATTTATGGCTCTTAGAGATTTAAAGTCTCTCATCTAATTTCCAGCCTGAGTCAGAGCACAGACCTAACTATCTAATGGAATGTGAGGTCAGTAATCTTGTGGGAGAACTCAGATAGGTCACCAGTTATGAGCCTTTATCTTAGCTTCCTCCAAAAAGGTTGTGGCTGTCTACTCAAGGAAAACATGGGAAACTTACAGGGGCTCCTAGCTGCTGTCTGAGCAGCTATCATTCTTGAGGACCTTGGGCATCACTGTAGTCAGCTGCAGAGGAGAGGCCTACAACGCCCAGGTGAGACAGGCACTTTGTCTGGAGTCTAGCTCATGTTTAGGCGACCCATCCTGTGGTTCTTCCTAGTTCATGAGAATAGTGGGAAATACATGCTCAGCAAGTAGCAAAATCTCTACACTGACTCTATGACCCATGGAGTTGAAACTTAGAAAGTGGAAACCACTGGAACCCTTTATACCAAAACAGTAAATCAAATGCAATACTGTGTATCTTTGGGGAAATTGTGGAGTCTTGTTCCACCGTAAAAGGCTGCTGTGGCTGAGTGCCTCCCCCAAATTCACATAGGGTGTGAGCCCAAGGCTAATCCTACCCTGGAATTAGAGCCAACCATTATTTGGGACAATAGCAATGGCTACTCTCACAGGCCAGCTGCACAAGAATAGCTGTGGACTCACAAAAGATCTCACTAGTTGTGGGAGAGAAGAGTGAACTGGTACAAGACTGAAACTCTCTTTAGCTACTAGCATCAGCTTTTGTTACCTTAGACAAGGTCTCTTCTTAATAGAAGGCATTCATCAAATTATGGCAAAAACCAATGAGAGTCATTTATTGCAGACATTTATTTCACATATAAGTTTTCAAGAAGACATCTAAGTGAACATCAATACAAAACAATGAACAGACACTTATATTTGGAATAAATTCAGACAGGGCAAAGGCTTGTAGCTACACCAGTCACTCAGACACTACTGGCCTTGCGGCTTTCACAGTTGAGTCTTGTCTGTCACTGGGCACCAGACCTCACAAGATAGGCTTTCTTTACTCAGCCAGCTACCTGCAATTGGCTAACAAGGTGACTCGGGGTGTCTGTAGGAGAACACACGCCATCTTTCCTTCTCGCTTGAGCAAGCTCCTGGGCTGCGCACAGCATCCTTCTGCCTGAAGTGGGCAGTGGGCTCACTGGCAGGGCAGCCAGTTCTTACAGACTCTCCCTCATCCACATCGTGCTCCACAGCCTCACAGAACCTTAGAGTCAGAGCAGTCTGGGCAATCAAGTCCAACCTCTCTTCAGATAAGCAGCTTCGGCCAGAGAGAGGTTCTGATCTGTAGAACAACTCAGTAAGTGGCAGCAATAGGATTAAAACTTGTCCCTTTGGCTTCTGGTCCAATGCTCACGCCACCATGGCAGGCAGCCTGGGCTGGGTAAATATATGTGTTAAGTTTTCCTCTTTAAAGAAGTAAAGTTTCCTTCCAGATGAATAAATTAGGCTGTTTGTGTAATAAAATCAATAGTAAGAACTGGAGGTATTTGTGAGAGTAACAAAGCAAGCCTAGCCAGAGAATATAAGCCAGTTTCCAAAGTGCCTTGGGAAAGGTGTCAGAAAAGAAAATGCCTGTTTATTTATACCATTTAAAAAACATAGGATTTGAAACAATTTTCAAAGAAAGAAGACAGGATTAAATAAATATAGGTTTTAGGTAGATGGTTAAGGTAGGTTGTAAATTTTGTTGGGCTTTCTAGCAGGAGAACAAAAGGAGAAAAACAGTAAGTTATAAAAATCACAGTGTTTTTAAAAATAACTCCCCCCCACCCCCCCTCAGGATTAGAGCTGCAGCGCTGGTACTGAGCTCTAAAGCAAGCTTTCTCTACAGTGGTCATAAAGGCAGTGCTATGTGGTAGAAAAGACACCACTCACTTTGACTTTCAGACTCCTGCTGCAAAAGGATACAATGCAAGGAGTCTTGTTGAATGGTGGGCAGGACCTTCTGTCTCCTCAGAACAGAGACAACCTTCATTAAGTTAACTTTAATACATGTCTCAGCAGCCCATTTGCAATCAGGAGTATCTGCAAGGGAACCCAAACTCCACCTGAGCTTGATCCCAGACATCTGAGACGACAACAGAATCAGTCTCTCCCACAGGAGAGACTGGGTGGGAACCTTTCTGCCACTAGGGAAGTCTGAGAGACAGAGGGAAAGAACACGATTTTAGGCGTTAGAAAAACACTTTTGCAAGTGAAGGTGGTTTTCTCATGATTGAGTCACTGACCTTTATAACTTGCATGTAATTGGCATTACCTTTTGCTGCAATACTTCCTCTGCCATATTTCAAAGTCCTTGAGTACAGGCACTGTGCTTCCTTTTTCATTTTTGCATCCCTCACTGTGCCTAAAACATGGCCTTAACACACAATGGTGCTTAATAAATATTTCTGAACAAATCACCTTTCCTGAATCATTCGTCAGCCAATATAATTATCAATCCTATATACGTATTACTAAGTGGTGACTTCTATTAATGTGCACCTTCTCTAGAGTTGGAATTCCAGGTCTATACAGTGTAAGCACACGCCTCTGACACTAACACATCTTATTGTGCTCGCTCAGCACACTACCAACACGAAGCTGCACTTACCATTAAGTCTATGATTTAGACAACACACACCTGAGACCAATACAATAATGTATGTCAACGGTAACTGAGAAATAAAAACGATTAATAAAAGAAAAAAAATAAAAGAAAACCTGACAACACAGAGGAAGTTAATCTATTCAGATGTGAATAAGCATAACATTTCCAAGTGTAAAGGAGGACATTTATCAACGTTTTCCTGAGTCACCTGCCTTCCAGCAGGCCACACCCTATACTGGCACCCTAACTACCTACCCCTCTTGGTACTCTGCTGAGCAAGTTTCAACAGATTCAAACATAGTCAAAGGAAAAATATTATCTCCAGATGTGTTCAAATAAGAGAGCATATGACAAAGGAAAGGAGAGATAAGATCAGAAGAAGCGTGTACCCACAACCCTGACTCTGGTTATCTTTCTACCAAAATATGACTTCTCCCTCCCAAAGCAACCAGCCTTGGATGACCAAATTTCATCTAATTTCCAGAAAGGAGTGAACTATTTATCCATCTGAACCCTTCCTTCACTATTTATTGGGCTAGTGCTAGGGGGTTATCAGAAAGATTTTTCAGATAAACAGGTAAATGTAGAAAACACTAATGTGTTCTGGATTGGAAGTTTCTGCAAATATTTCTTTCACTTAATGAGCTATAGAATTGTATAAAATACTCAGGGCTCTCCAGTGAGGGTCATGATGCTATAAATAAGGTCTAGAAGCCTCAGAAAAAAGAATATTTAACAAACAGCCCTGGAAGTGCTGGTCTGGACAGAGGTGGCTATCTGATCTAAAGCAGGCCTAAGGAGTCCTACTGGTTTTAGAAATATTTAATGTTTCAGGTCTCTACTTCTTTCTACCTCCTTAAAGTTTTAGAAAACTATGATTGTATAATATTATACTAAAGTGTGGGGTTGGGAGGCATAAATATGCCAACACACATCATGTTTTAGATAAGAACCAGAGAAGTTATAGGGAAGAACTAGAAAGTATCTGAAATCCTTTACTTTAATGAGACACACCCATGAACATGCAGCCTAGTCAATGTGAGGAGAGTGTGCTGGCTCAGAAGAGCGGATAAGAGCACCTAGAACATGAAGAGGTAAGTGTAGGACATGTGGGAAACAATAACAGGGACTGGATTCTTATAGGCTGGAAAGCAGCAGCCAAGGGGATTCAGTCTTCGGGGACAGAAAAGGTTGGTATACAGAGGATTATGGGTGATCATTTGCTTCTCATCTCTACGGAGGGCAAGGCATTGCTAACATGACTTCAGGGACATCACAGAGATTCTACCCTCGCTATTCAGATCAACTTCTTGACACAAAAACGGTATACAAAAAGACTTCTGATGAAAGTCATAAAACCTTTAGTCTCCTTTGTGGCTATCTTCAAAACCAAAATGGACTTGATGTTGGACTCCTGAAACTTCTACTCAAGCATGAAACTCTGTGGTCAAGTTGCATCCAGAATCTCATATGGTAGATAACAAAAAAACCTTTCAGCATCTTTCATCTCCTTGAAAACAACTCTCACCTACATGGAAGGATCTTGAATGTTGCTGGACATAGCAATCCCATAGCAGTAGCCTCAGCATATTGAAGATAATTCCATTCTGAACTCAGACAATTTATGTTCTCCCCTTTATTAAAGGAGAAGCTGATCAAGTTAGAGGCAGAGGTGGGAATAGGATCCAAGTCTTTATTTAATTCTCAAACTTATCTTGGGAATTACTTTATAGCTAATCAAAGATCCCAAGAGTGAGATCAGGGTAGGATGGCTAAAGGGACATTGAGGAACAGAAGAGATCGTATCAAAAAGTCTTCCTGAAGTCATCAGTTCTCCCCTTATGTGGATTCTCTGGGGAATACATGGATGGAGGATGTGGCAGGAGCTTTTCTCTCACATGGACCTCCCGATGTTTGGTCAGAACAGAGACCTTACTGAAATGTTTGCCACAGTGGGCACACCCATAGGGCTTTTCTCCAGTGTGCATTCTCCGATGTTCTCGAAATCGTGTACAGTTATTGAAACTCTTTTCACAATCCATGCATTTGTAGGGATTCTCTCCAGTGTGGACTCTGCGGTGGGCACTGAAATGAGAACTGTTGGTGAAGCTTTTCCCACACTCTTCACACTGATAGGGTTTCTCGCCTGTGTGAGTTCTCTGATGTATGATGAGACTTGAGCTCTGACTAAAGCACTTCCCACACTCTCCACAGCTGTAGGGCTTCTCTCCTGTGTGGATTCTCTGATGGGCACCAAAGTTTGAGGAGTCATTAAAGCTTTTCCCACAGTCAAGACATTTAAAAGGTTTTTCTCCTGTGTGGATTCTTTGGTGTCTGATGAGGCTCCTGCTTCTAACAAAGCACTTCCCACAGACACTACACTTATAAGAGTTTTCCTTCTGGTGGGTCATCCGGCACAGAAGACGAGCACTCCTTCCAAAGCTTTCTCCATACTTTAGTAGTCTGTAGGGTCTCTTCCCCATGAAAGGCCTCTGATGCACTACAGCTTTCCCTAAATCTCTAGGCTGAGACATCAGCTTTCCCTGTCTGATTCCTTGATGGTTTTCCCATTGTGTTCCTGAGATACATTCTTTTTTACAATATTTACCTGGATCAGTATTCTGGGAGATAATTCTTTTAGACTTTTCTATCAGTGTTTTGTGCTGCTCCATGTCCTTATATATTACCTGTGTTGCATCCTCCTTGATATTACCTCCAATTTCAAAATCTGAAAAAAAGACAATAAAAATTTCAGAGCAGTCCTATATTAACATAAACATGGCCTTCAAGGCTTCATCTGTTAGGATTCCATGTACACTTCACTGGCTTCAGGTCCTTTTACTCTTCCCTGATTCATTATGCCTTATTTTCATTCAGTTCTAAGAACATTCAATAATACCTAGTTCAAAGTAGGCCTTCAGAAATGTCTTCTGAATTGAATTGCTCCTCATCTATGTCCTAATTAAAATGGGAGCAACTTGTCTTATCTCTCCAAAGTTCCTCTTTAATTCATCCTGATTTCAAAGTATCACTTCTATCCTAAAATACAGTATATTACACTAGTGTATAGAGTAGATTCTAGTGATCAAGTCCAAATTTCTCAATGGACTTTTAAGTTCATCAATATTTAATCATATCCTACCCAAGAGTACTTCTTTTTTCTCCTTGAATGTTCCGGTCACTGTTTTTCTGGCTGTTTCACACAAACCACACTAATTCAACCTTAGTTTTCACTGTTCTCCAAACTAGAATGATCTTCTCCTTACTCTTTCAGCTATTGCCTATGTTCACTACAAGGTACATCTTGGATCACAACTTTTTCTAGAAGTTCTCTGGATAGTGAAGAGACACAGGCTTTGGAATCAGACGGCTCTGGTTCTGATTCTGTCCTGGTCACTTAATTATGTGGTTTTACTTAACTTTTTTTACTATGAAAAATTCAAACATACAGAAAGGTAGAGAACTGTACATACAATCAGCTTCCATGAACCACTCACCAGCTTTAACAATGATCTCTCATTGCCAATTTTGTTTTATCTCTATTCCTATATGCTCCCTGTCCCCTCTACCCAGATTATTTTGAAGCAAACTTCAGACACTGTATTATTTCATTCATAAATATTTCAAAAGCTGTGTAACTTAGGCCAGGCTTGGGTGATTATCAAACCTTTGTTCATAAGCATTTTGCTATACTGCCTTGTTTCTACTTGCCAGTTTCAACATTACTTTACTTCCACATATTGAGTTGAAACTCCTGGAATACATCCGTCCCAAGTGGGACAGCTGTGGCATGAGCTGTGGGGAGGAGGCAGCCATCAATCATTCCATTAATTCAAGTAAAAAGCCCTGGCAATGCCACTGTTCAATTAGCAGTTCTTTTGAAGCATTCTGAGTGGGTCTAATGCTGCTTTGGAATCTGGAGGAAGTCATAGCCTAGTAGTAGTTGGTTCAGACAGAGCCTGATAATTTGATGACAGATCTGGAGTTCAACTTAAAAGACAAGATTCACAAGAGATAGTACCACAGGACTTTGTTTCCAGAGTTATTAACCAGGGTAGGACTTAACAATTTCAGCCTTCATACTACAATTTCCAACATAAAACTACCAGAGAGCATGTGTATGAATGTCCTCCTTCTCTAATGTTTACTTTGAATTAACACAGAGTTTTGAAATGGAAATAATAACAGGTAAGGACAGAAAGGTAAGAGCCCAGATTAAGGATGGCTGGTGGAACATTAATACAAGGCCACTAGAGAAAACTGGTCTGGAGACATTTACAGCAGTCTAGCCAACAGACACAAAGACTGAACTAGGGTATGGGCTACAGGAACTAAAGAGGGGACAGATGGAAGTTCTACAATAGTTAAAAAAAAAGTGTTACTGCCTGGATGTAAATAATGCGAGAGAAGGCATAAAAAATATCTCTGAAGTTTTAAGTGTGGAGGACCTATAGGAAGACATAGGGAAGAGCCATGGGGTAGGAAGGATGGTGATTTTAATTTTGAAAATTTAAGTCTGATGAGATGCTCACAAGGGTTTCCAATAGTTAGTGGGAAATACCCAGGTGGAGCTGAGAACCAGGATAAAGCCTCTCTCTCTCATTTGGTCTCTGCCTGTCCTTTTTCTCATGCATATCACACATCACTGAGACATTTCTGTTTTGGGCTTAGTGACACCCTCTTTCACCTGAGTTTTTCTCATGTACAATTCCAAATTTTCTCCCCCACAAAATTTTTAGGAGATATAAAACATTGCTTGATTCATACAGAAAAAACTGAGGCTGAAATCCCCAAAACTGAATCACTAGAATGTAAGCTCCTTCCTTGAATAGAAGCACCATGAACATACAAACTTTGTTTTACTTTGCTATATCCCCTGTCCCTCAAACTGCACAGGACACTCAAATATTTAATGAGTAAATACTCCCAAATGACATACAAGATCTACTAATTTTTCAGTAAATCACACTCTCTTTTAGACTACAACCCCTCGATGATCCTTACCATTTGGGTTTTGCAGTAGACCTGGAGGTCCCTGGAATTCTGACTCTTGTTCAATTTCTTCCTCACTCATTCTCTCGCTGCCAGAATCTTCTACTATTTCCTCTTGTGAGGTCTCCTCAAGTTCCCAGCCTGTAGGTTCCTGGGGTTCAATCTCAATATCCTTTCTTTCTTGCCTTGAAGATGGTAGGACTTCTTCTGGGGTGCTGGTGGAGGGGACAGATGCCCGAGAGTTTATCAGGGCATCCATTTCCTTGTAGAAAGCACAGGATTCTAGCACGTGACCATTTTTCACTTTGCGGTAGCTCTTCTGAAGGCTTTTGAACTTGGTCCTGCACTGTTCTGGTGTCCGGAGGAAACCACACTCCCGCAGCTGTTCCGCCACAACCCCATACAATTTGCTCTTCCTATGGCAGGACTGAAGTGCTTCATAAAACCGAGTCTCACGGAGGATATCAAGAAAAGTCTTGGTCTCCTCATAGCCCCAGTGTACACCTGCCATTCAAGGATAAAGTTCAAAGATATAAGAAAAGGCGTTTGTAGCTTCTATACAAAATTACAAAATATAAGAAGTAAAAGAAAACAAATCCCATTCACAGTAGCAACAGGAACTATGATATGCCTGGTATAAGCTTTGCCAAAATGAGATCTATATAAAAAATCTATAATATTTTAAGACATAAAAGAACTAGAAAAAATGAAGAGATAGGAGGAAGAATCAAGTTGTACTGATATCAATTCTCAGATGAATCTATAAAGTAAAAATTCCAATAGGATTTTTAACTGAAATCGATAAACTGATCTCAGTTTACTTGGTAGAGTGAAAATGCAGTCCCCCAACCTAACACTCCTCTGGTGATTAAGGATTTAGCTGTCTTTTCAAGTTAAGAATAATGGTCTGGGACACCCAGTAGGAACTTTCCCCCAAAGCTCCTATCACTGTTTTCACCAGTCTTCTTTGAAGAGCAGAACTATGTTCATTAGAGTAGTTTTTGAGGTCACCGAGTCCTCTATTTTGAGAGATGAAATGTTCTGTAAGACAAGCAGATGTCCGGCTTTTATAGCAGAACAAAATTTTCTAGGACATGTCGGAATACAGTTTGTACACTCTACTTTTTGTGTTTTGTAAGCAGGAAAAAGTCACTTCTATCCTTACCATACTGGGTGGTCTCTTCCAGTCCCTCACTGGATTCCTGTATTTGAGACCACTCTATGTCAGTGGATTTCCAGATTGGTGAATACCTGTGCATGCTTAACGTATCTTTCAATCTTTTTCCTGAGAGCTATTTCTTTTGAACAGGTACAGTCATGCATACAGTCCCAGCTCTCCTGCCTGATTTATTTTTCTGTTCTGAGAACTTACCTTTTCATAAGGTAGAGAAATATTACTAGTAACAGTGATACCAGGCAATGTTTTATTGCATGTTAACATTTGCAGAATGCCTCCATGCATGTCATCTCACTTAACTAACAACCCTGGCATTCTCAGTCATACTTGACAGATGAGAAAACTGAAGCTCAAAGTACTCACATGATGTGTCTACTGTCACAGTTATTAACTGGCAGTTAAGTCCTGCATGTCCCAGCACCCACACTACACCAGTTTTATTTTGTATGGTGCATGGTATAGCTTCTTCTGTCCTTTTAATTTCAATGTCTCTGTGTTATTATATTTAAAACGTATCTCTTGTAAGCAACATATAGTTGTTTTTTTAAGTTTGAAATTGAAGATATATTTGGGTTTACATCTACCTCTTTCTCTCCTTTCTTGTCTTCTTTTAGAATTTCATTTTTTACTCTTTTTTTAGTTACACACTCTTTCACTGTTTATTCTAGATAGTATCACTACAATCTCACACACTTGACTGCTTTATACCAAGTCTCAGATAATGTTAGATCCTTAGAGCCCTCTGACTCCATTTCTCTTCCTTCCATAGGTCCCAAGTACTCAAAATCCATGCTGTGCTCCAACCTCAAAAAGAACCCTCCATGGCCACTCAGTGCTATACTAAAACTGCACTGGGGGCAGCAACAGACACCTGAGAACACTATTAGTTATGCGACCAGTCACAGTGATCGAGGCAAAGTGTGCATGACAGCACTCCTCAGGCCTGGTCACTTCTGGACTATTCTTTTCCCCACAAGACCACAATCATCCATTTTCAAACCAAACAAGCAAAATACTTACCACTCAGGTTCTGAAACAAGACAGGGGTACCACGCATCTCAGACTTCCGGATAAATTCGATGCCCGTTTCCTCACTATCAGATTCTTCTGCAGCTTCCTCCTCCTCCATCAGACTGATCTGTTCTTTAGCACCGACACCAATTCTCTTTAGTCGAGGGAGAGACACAATCTCTTTTGGCTTGTCAGTGGGTGACACATGAGCTGCAGGGTTCAACAATGCGTCCATGTCCTCAAAGAAGGCACAGGGCTCGAGCACGTGACCGTTTCTCACTTTTCGGTAGCTCTTCTGGAGACTTTTGAACTTGGTCCGACACTGTTCCGGAGTTCGGAGAAAGCCACACTCTCGCAACCATTCAGCTACAGCGCCATACACCTGACTATTTCTGGGACAAGCCTGAAGTGTTTCATAAAAGCGAGATTCTTTGAGAATTGCGAGAAATGTCTTCGTTTCCTCATAGCTCCAATGCACACCTGCTATCTTTTCATCTTCTAAGCCCCACTGTTGCTGCTCTCTCCGCATCTTCCCTGCATTCCTTGCAGGAATCTGAACAGCATGAACTGACTTATCCTTGATGCAGTTGCTTCGTAGGCTATTCCTTTTATTAGAGTAATGCATCCATAGCTCCTTTCTTTGCTCCACCTGGGCTATCTTGTTAGAAGTAGATACTGCACTTCCTATAGTGAGAGAAACATACTTCATACTAGACGTAGAGATCATTCATGACTGCTGCCCACCTTCTGCTGCAGCATGCTCTCCTGGACCACTGTCCTTCAAAGATCTTGTCCAATCACCTTTCTTCTAGGGTCCTCCTCCACCATGACAGTGCACACTATAGTTACTGGTACATGAGTTCTCTGGCACAATCATCTACTAACTCATATTATCATTTTACTTCCCATGTATGTACCACTTATTTCCCCAGCTGGTTCTTAAAGGAAAACCTTTAAGGGTAAGAAACGTATTTTATTACCTCATGGTATCTAATGCTGTGCTAGGTTCAGAGTATGCTCCTGACCAATATTTGTTATTTATAAAATAAAGTGTGCTTATATCTGCTTCCCACATCTCCCCACCCCAACAAAACACACATACACACACACTGGGCTATGAGAAATGAGAAGTAAGAATTCCTGGACACATGTGGCAAGCTAAATAGGAAAGTGATGTAAGAATCGGGAAGCAAACTGAGAATATGTTATTGTACAATACTATAGAGAGCAACTTGTCTTAAATGTGCGACCTAGCTCCACTACTGACTTTATTTTTTTGATCAGGGAAGTTTCTTAATTTCTCTGAACCTCAGTTTCCTAGGGAATATCATCATCTATTCAAAGAAGTGCTGGGAATATTAAGTGAATGACCATCTCTGAAGTGTCCAATGCCCACTAAGTTTGTAATAAAATTTAGCTTTCTTCTCTAGGTAACACACAAAGCGGCTTCAGGGAATTCTTCTAGAGAAACAGCATCAGATCAAACCTTCTGGAAGAACCTGGAGATGGAAGTTTGCTCTTTATTTTCACACGAGAGAAGTAAGTGTAGGGACAACGTGAGCTCAACATCTATAAGGACTAGGCTGGCAACGGAACGGCATGAGGTGGCAGCTCAGCACGAGCTCTCTTATTCTGTGGGTCCATGGTGCTTGGCATTTGCTATTTCAAGAGATACTGGAAATCCAGATTTACAAACTGAATTTAAATTTAAAATGCTGTGCAAGGCCAAAATATGTGTATAAGCTAGATAATGAGCCATTAGTTTATAATCTATGATAAAAAATTAGGGCAGGGGTCTCTGGGCCTGGGTCTTTATGATTATATGTGAAGGTGCTGGGCTAAATCTGTACTCAAGTATGGTCCTTACCCCACTCCTGCAGAGTTTACAAAGGACTAATTCAGCATTTAGTAGGTCTGGATGCTGTGTGATCCAAGACAACATTAGGAAACATCCATCGTGTACACAACTAGGTGGAGGGCTGGGATGCACGCTGTTTTGGGAAGAGTGCTTTGTTACTGGTGTGTCATCAGTTGGTCTTTTAAAAAAAATTGCTTTCTATATAAACAACTGTTGGTTTATCTTATTCATTCAGTTTGACATGCTCCATTTTATAATCTCTATACTTTAGTGTTGCGTTTTATGTATACTTTTATGTAGCGTTGTCCAATGGAACTTTATGACGGAAATGATCTATAACTGTGTTGTCTATTACAGCTACCGGATTCCTTAAATGTGGCCACTGCCACTGAGGAACTGAATTTTTAACTTTATCTAATTTTATAAATTTAAATAGCCATATGCGACTAGTGGCTACCGTATGAGATAGCACAAAGCATCTCTAGTGTATATTAGTGCATGTTTTAGGCCTATAATTTTAGTTATATGTAGTCTTTGACTTGTAGTTTGCATATGAATGAAGTCCTACTGCTAAAGCAGAGTTTGCTTGTAAAGTGACACTTCAGTGGTGATATGTGCCTGCAAATTTATGCTATTTAAATAATTCACAACACACTATTGAGGTTATTGTATTAAAATTACTTTTTTTCTATTTATAAGATTTCCATCCACATAACAAATATTTGCTGGGCACCCACCCATGTGTCAGGCCCTGTGAAAATTGTTGGGTTTACTATAGTAAAACAAAAACAAATCCCTAAGAGACCTTGTGAATGGAGTCTTTAGTCTAGAAGATGTGTATAAGTTTACACTGAGATAATATAAATATGACAGTCACATATAACACCTCTCCAATGTTTTAGTCACTAAATTATAAGCATATAAATTTTAAACTGGAACAAAGGAATGAGTGAGGTAAGAGACGATGGATACGTGGTTACTAGGTCTAGTAAGCTAGATTGCAAAAATGATTCGACAACCCATGAAAATCTTTAAAGTGTTAACATTTATAACTATTTTATCATCAGTAGAATGCATATGTTATAAATCCCCAAATCTTTTATCCAAAAAGAGAAAGAATCCTTACCCAAGGAGACCATGTTCCCAACACTCTCCTCCCTAATATCCTGGTAGAGGTCTCCGTGAGCCGGAATCTGATGCACACTCTTTTTGTAGGAAAAACCTCTCGTCAAGTGGACATCTTTCACTGGTCCCTGTAACAACACTAACAGCAATGACTACCAAGATAACCATATGGGTCTTTGAAGGATGAACAATATTGAATAAAGCACAGAAGGGCCTTAAAGAAGAATTAAAATCAAGGAACCAAGTGTACATTAGGGCCAAATGAAACAAAAGATACTATAAAGAATCATAAGACAGATGATCCACCAATGTGTCCCCCATTACTCAGAAAAATGTCCAATATTTTCTGAAAAAGGAACAAGGGGGAAAAGGTCTCTTGGTTGGAGTATAAAAATTTGAGGACACGGGGGGGAAAAAAGGACACTTATGTAATACCCTTTGTAATACTTTTAGCAAAAAAAAAAAAAAAAAAAAAAAAAAAATTTGAGGACAGTGAAGGCCCAGGAAATCATTGCGACTGAATACCCTAGAAAGGAAGTCCAGGAAGGACAATACAACTTACCTGAGACCCAACAGGAAGTTTCGTGGTTGTTACTTTCTGATCTATGGTGTTCCATTCTTCATCAGGGATGGGAACCCATGGAGAAGGGCGAGCTGTAACAGAAAGAATCAATTAGTGTGCGGGCTCTGGCCCTTTAATTCATGCTGCTTCTCCTCTTAAGAAATGAGCATGTTACAAAAAAGCAACAAATACAAACTGATTATTTTCTCCATGAATTCAGAACTATGCCTGAAACCATGGTAACTTAAAGCAGGACTCACAAATGCCAATGCTTTTAGGGAGTAAGCCGATACAGCCCATCAGGAAAGGGGCCAGGCAAGGTGTGTGGGGAATGAGAGAGCACATGTCCCATTGAAAGGGTACAGCAATGCTCAATCCCAGATGATGCTTCTTTGTGAGACTATGGACCCAGGATAGCCAAGCTTCTAATTTTTTTCAAGAGAAGTCAGAAATCTGGACTTTTGTGCAAAATAACAAAAGTCTTAATCTTGAGAACTAAAACCAACCAACCAAACAAAACCCCCAAACCAAAAACACTTTTGTAGGTGAAACAAAACAAGTCTGACTTGGCATGTGCACGACCTGTTTGCAACTTCTAGTATCAGTTAATCCCCATCAGTAGCTGAAGAAGTTACATGGTCCTGGACACTACAGGCAATACACCCCTTGAAAGATGGAATGAAGATATACAAACTTATAATCAGCAAGTCTGTAGTCTAACTTCTACTTATGAACTGACTATCCAGGGAAAACTTCCAGAATAAATATTACTGTGACCAAGAATTCAAAAGCTTGTTACACTACTTTTCTATAGAAGCAAATCAAATTACTTCCTTGGAAACTTATTATTCCCTTAGACACACACATGGCTGAAATCACAGGTCTTCTTTTAGAATTCACTTGAGATATTTATCCCTCAAATTTTCTATCCTGCACACTCCTAAGTACTTCAACAGACCAAACTTTCCACTTTAGGAATTCCTTATCATTTTGGGATGTCAAAATCCAGAAATACCATGAATTTACTGTACTAAGCTTATCAGCTAAAGTAACTGGGAGTATTTAATCCACATGATAAGGGAATTTAGATACTGATGAACACATACTAGAAACTTCAGAAACCATTAACATTTGCAATGCATTCTATCATAATATGAATTTTGGGAGGGAAAAGGAAGTACAGTATACAGTACTGGATCTTGTCTTTTGGTGAGGAGTTGTGTAAGTCAGATTTAAGGTTTAACAATAATCATGCGATTATGGAAGAAAGGAAACTAACATTAACTGAGCACTAGTGTGTATTGGCTTTCTTACACTGCCTCATTTAATCTACACCAACCTTATTATTTTCCTTTTACAAATGACAGAATGGAAGTTTGAGAAGTTACCTGACAAAGACCACAGATAAAGAATGGCAGAGTTGGGTTCTGAACCCAGGTTGTCTGTCACTTCTATGTATTAATCTCCTGTTAATATGACTTGCCCAAGATCAGAGAGGGAGGGGCAGAGAGGATGTAAGCCTATGTCTTTACAGGAGGTTCAGTGATCTTTCCGTTCTTCTCTTTCAGCCTGACACCACATTGCCAGGGATGGAGAGATCACTGTGGACTGCAAAGGACAGGGTGCTCATTTCCTCGTGTCTGACTTGATTTGTGAATGTCTGGGGCAGCTATGAACATCAGCAGCCCCTTCTCTATGAAGTCCTATGTTTATCCTTCTCATATGCCAATTACATAGTGCCTAACTTATAAGTCAATTTTTGAAAATAAATGTCTTATTTCCCTTTCCAAACAGTTTTCAAGTTCTTTGTAGTCAGCCAAGAAGACATCCACATATACACATGGCAGGACTAAAATTGTCATAGAGATGTTTAAGTAACACTGCAAGACTTCAAGGCCAGCTTGGGCAGTCTAAGTTCCTAGGTTCAATCTTTAAGATCCCTTTTACTTATGCTGCACATATTCCCAACTATTGAAGTCTTTCTCCCCAATATTCAATTTATTCTCAAATATGTATTGAGAGGACAGTACTCTGAGCAAGTCACAGGTTAAGACTACAAAACAAATCTGCCATGGTCTGCCCTTGGCATCTCTGAGCTCTTACCATTCTTGGGTAAGGGCCGCTGCTCTCTCTTTGGGGTCAGCTGCTCCTGGTGTCCTGAGTGCAGGCTTCCAGCTTCTTCCCGAGACACCACTCTGGGCTGGGTCTCTGGCAGAAAGTCTGCCACATCCCACACTGCTCCATGTGGGGCTTGTTTCTCTGACTGCACAGGGCTGCAAACCTGGGAAATAAAGCCAAAGCCATAGTAAAAAAAAGGGAGAAAAAGACAGCAAAGAAGGCTAGACGACATGAGAAGGAATGACACTGCGGTCCATTCCCAGTGTAGGCTCTAAGGTCAGTGGGCTAATAGAACTGTCCAGAAGTCTGGACATAAGGGAATGGAGAGTGCTGTTTAGTAACACATAGAGGGGAGATCTGTCAGGTGTGAAGTACACGCCTTCCTGTTATTAAAATAGAGATCATTTGAGTCCTCACATCTACTAGGCTCACAGAGAACTGAGTTATCAGAACACAAATTCACTGGTGAAAGGAAAACATACTAGTAAGCTTAATCTCCACATCTCATGTCTATCCTTGATGGACACAGAAACACGCTGGCAGTCAGACCTTTACACAAATGCAAATCCTGTGCAAGGCGAAACTGCAAATCTTGCAGGATTTCATGAGGTTAATGGAAGGACTGCTGAGAAACAACCAGAAGATCATGCAAAACCACTGACAAATGCAGACCTGGCAGGTAGACTGGAGAAGAGTGACGGGATGATGGCATTAAGGTGGCCTAAGAAGACAGGGACTGGCACAGTGAAGGATTAGAAAGGGCCCAGGGATCACTGCTTAAGTCCTTACCGCCCCCCCCAATAGTCCTCTTCAGGATCAAGCTGAAAAAGTTAAACCCCGTGAAGCATAAATTCTCGCATAGAATTTTTTTGGGGAAACATTACTGCCAAAGACTTGAAACAAAATATTTAGGTGAATATGGCTTAGTTTCATTTGCAAGATCCTATTTCAAGCAAAGCTTTCTGTTCTACTTGCTATTTAAGTGGCTTCACTTTGAAGGTCCTTCATTAGTACCACTATCCTATCTAATAAAAGACAAAAAGGGTAATTGACTGTACCTTCGCTACGCTTCCAATGGGCTAATCAGCAAGATATGCAAATTAACCGCCAACAAAGATGGCGGCCGGCAGCCACGCAGCTGAAGCGAGCAGGAGGCTTGCTTGCTCCAGTGATGGAGGAAGCCAAGGTTCCCCGCCTGCCGTGGCCTGGCTCTGAGCTCCGAAAGCAACAAAGTTTCAATTATAGAAGCTAAACAAACCCCAGATACCTGCTTTCAGCAGGCTGTGGCCTCAGAGCTGCAGCAAGCAGGAGCCAGCTCTCAGCTCCAGTGACAGCAACAAAGTTTCAATTATAGAAGGTAAATAAATCCCAGAATTAAAAAGAAAAAGAAAAAAAGGAGAGGCTGGGAGCTTCAGTCACTGGCCAGCCTGAAAACAGCCCTCAGCCCCTCACCCAGACTGGCCAGGCACCCCAGTGGGGACTCCCACCCTGAAGGGGGTGTGACCAGCTGCAAACAGCCATCAGCCTCTCACCCAGGCTGACCAGGTACCCAAGCAGGACCCCCATCCTGATCTGGGACACCCTTCAGGGCAAACCAGCCGACCCCCACCCGTGCATCAGGCCTCTATCCTATATAGTAAAAGGGTAATATGCAAACTGATCCTAACAGCAGAAAGACTGGGAATGACTGGTCACTATGACACACACTGACCACCAGGGGGTAGATGCTCAATGCAGGAGTTGCCCTCTGGTGGTCAGTGCGCTCCCACATGGGGGAGCTCTGCTCAGCCACAAGCCAGGCTGACGGCTGCCAGTACAGCGGTGGTGGTGGGAGCCTCTCCTGCCTCCTCAGCAGCACTAAGGATGTCCGACTGCAGCTTCGGCCTGCTCCCCGCTGGCAAGTGGACATCCCCTGAGGGCTGCTGGGCTGCCAGAGGGATGTCTGATTGCCATCTTAGGCCCAATCCCCTGGGGAGCAGGCCTAAGCCAGCAGGTGGTCATCCCCCGAGGGGTCCCAGACTGCGAGAGGGCACAGGCCAGGCTGAAGGACCCCTCCCCGCCCCAGTGCACAAATTTTTGTGCACTGGGCCTCTAGTCCTGTATAATAAAAGGATGGTATGCAAACAGACCGAACGGCAGAACTGAACAACCAATCAAAGCGTAATATGCTAATGATATGCTAAGGGTGTTCAACTGCTCACTATGATGTGCACTGACCACCAGGGGGCAGATGCTCTGATAGGTTAGTTTGCTGCTGGGGCCCTGATCAAGACTCAGCGAGGTCCGGACATGCCCTGGAGCCCTCCCTAGTCCCATGGTGCACCAGTGAGGTCCCTCAGCTTGGCCTGTGCCCTCTCCCAATCTGGGACCCCTGGGAGGATGTTAGAGAGCTGGTTTCAACCCGATCCTGCAGGCCACTCCCCTTGGGAGGGTGCTCATGACTGGCGAGTGCTGCTGAGGCCGGGATGAGCTGGAGCAGCAAGTAGGAGCTGCAGACAGCATTGGACTGTGGAGTCGGCCCAACGCCTGCAGCCACCAGAGGGTCCCCACCCGCGCACGAATTCGTGCAACGGGCCTCTAGTCCTTCCATAATGGCGCTTCCTGCCACGCACACCTGCCTCACCCACCCCCCTCTTTCTAACCACGAACCTTTGGAGAACACGCTCTCACCTGCGCTCTCCGCTCTCACCTGCGCTCTCCGTCTCCCAGCCTCTTCCTCCAAGTGGATGACCAGGGCCACCGCCTCCTCTCCGCTCTGCGGACACTGCTGCTGAGCCCGCGCCCGGATCTTCGCCGGCAAAACGCTGAGAAACTGCTCAATGACCAGCAGCTCCAGGATCTGCTCCTTGGAGCGCGTTTCCGGATTCAGCCACCGGCAGCCCAGCTCCCATAGTTGACCGAAGGCCTCGCGGGGCCCGCGCACGTCCTCGTAGCAGAACCGCCTGAAACGTCTGCGGAAGGTCTCGGACCTGGAGCTCCCGGCTCCGCCCGGAACAGGCTCCGGGGCCCACCCGGGGTCCTGCTCCGCCTTCACCACCAGGCACCCCTCGACCTCCAGCGGAGGGTCCATGCTCCACCCCGGGTCAGCCTCACGTCCAGCTCAAAGCGGACACACAAGCCGGCCCTCCGCGGGCACCTGCCTCAGGGGAGCGCGGGCAGTCGGCGTCGGCAGAAACAGGTCCCCCAGGCGGATGGGTGAGATCCACCCGCGGCCCTCGGGACGGTAAAGGCGCACCCCCAGGTCCCCACACCCCGCCTCCCTCCCCAGCAGGGCGCGCTCCCGCCGCTCGGCTGCCCGGGGCGCATTTTCAGCGCCGCCTAGGACTCCGGTGAGGCGGAGAAGACCGAGGGTCCGAGGGGCCGCACCGCCAGGCCGGGGGTGCTGTGCGGGTTCTAAGGGTCTGGCTCCCGGGCGGCGAGGCCCTCGGCGGGAGGGGCCGGAGGTGCAGACCCCGCCGGCCCGGGTTCGAGGCTCGGGCCGGGCGGCGCGTCCAGACCGCGGCGGCGGTCGGTGCGGCCGGCGGAGTCCCGGGCCCAAGGCGGCCGCGGGGACCAAGCCAGCCTCTCAGGGGGCGGCTGCCGGCTCCCCGCGCGCGTCCGCGTCCGCTCTGCCCGCAGACGGCGCGGGGAGCTCTGGGAGCCGAGGCCACGCATGCGCCGCCAGCACCTCGGCCGGGACCCGGGTGCGCCCTCCCGCCGGCGAGGGGCCGAGGCGCGAGCGGCTGCCGGCGGTCTCGCGAGAGCGCGCGGCGCGGGGACTGGCCGCCGCGGGGCTTCAGGAGCGCGAGCGACGCGGAGGCGCCTCGGGCGCAGGGATGCTGGGGTCGGAGGGACGTGCGGGGAGGGCCGCGGGGGTCCTCCCTCACCCCGGATCGGGGAGGCCCGGGGACGAGACCGAGGTGGGGGTGCTGCCCTGGGGAGGCGCTGCGGAGCCCTTTCTGCGCGGACCGGCCGGCGGAGGGGCGAGCGGAGGGTCCTGCTCCTCGGCCACGTGCTGGCGGCGACCTTGGCTTTGCCCTGCAGCAGCACCTGCGAGGGGCAGCACCGTCTGCGAGCGGCGGCCCGCAGAGCAGCATGCGACCTGGTCGCCCCTTGGCGGGGGGTGGGGGGGGGGGGGGGGGTGGGGGGCGTGTTCTGGCCCTGCTCTGAGCATGTCGGTGTGGTTTGACCGTGTGGTTTGATGTGATGGGAAGGGTCTCTGTCCTGAGCTCCGGACCAGGTCCCACTCCCCTCCCGGCGGTGGTGCCAGATGGGCTGCCAGCGTCTCCCTGCTAACGTGCCCCCCCCAACCATCCTGTGCCCCCAACCATCCTGTGCCCCCAACCATCCTGTGCCCCCCAACCATCCTGTGCCCCCAATCATCCTGTGCCCCCCCAACCATCCTGTGCCCCCCCAACCATCCTGTGCCCCCGCAACCATCCTGTGCCCCCAATCATCCTGTGCCCCCCCAACCATCCTGTGCCCCCTCCAACCATCCTGTGCCCACCCACCCGCCCTCTCTTGTTGACCACATGCCAGGCCTAGATCAGTGAGCAAAGCAAAAATTCCCTGTTCCGGAGGTGGAGAGCCTATTGGAAAACAAAGCGCAGTGACTTTAAATGTTTTTATTTTTCCGATTGGAGTTGATACTCACTATTGTATTAGTTTCAGGCGTGTAAGTCAGAGTGAAAAGTCTTAGTTTGAACTGTATGTGCACATTCTAGCAGCCCAGGGGCTGGGCGGGCCTCTATCCAATAGACATTCCGGAGGGAGGGTCGGAGAGAGGCTAGGGCGCACCTCATGTCGGCCAGGCTGGCCTTAACCAGCTTTCTTGTCTTTCATTCCCCTCCCCCCCTTTAAAAAATACTTTTATTGATGTCAGAGAGGAAGGGAGAGGGAGATAGAAACATCTATGATGCGAGAGAATCATTGTTCAGCTGCCTCCTACACACCCCCTACTGGGGATCAAGCCCGCAACCAGGGCATATGCCCTTGACTGGGATCGAACCCAGGACCTTTCAGTCCACAGGCCGATGCTGTATCCACTGAGCCAAACCAGTGAGGGCTCTTTTTCCCCTTTAAAATAAGGTGTGCTGAGCATGGCATGGTGACAGGTTGTGAGTACAAACAGGATCCCTGCCTTGCTGAGCTTCCAGGCTGGTGGGAGAGGCAGGCATTAGTCAAATAGCCAGCAAACTAACCTACACGTGCAACTGTGACCGTGATGCTGAGAACCTGGCATTCTAGAGGGCTGGCCTGGTCAGGAGGTCTGCGAGGCGGCCTTTGAAGAAGTAATGCCAGGGAGGAGAGCCAAAGCAGGAGGGAGAGCCGATTGTGCCAATTCTAGTCGCACAGAAATCCAGTAGAGCAGGTGGGATGCCTTCACTCTAGGGGTGAGGACATGGAGATCTCAGCAAGGTGATAGGTCATGGCCCAAGGTCACTTCAGATTAAGCCAAGAATAGGGTCTTTCAGGTAGTCCTTGGGCCATTTGGTGGTTTTAAGAGAAGCAAGTGTCACAAGTAGCCCAGGGACTTTGGAGACCAGGGTGCACAAACTGAAAAGCCCGGGGCTCAGGCAGATAACAAATTGAGTGAAGTAGGTAAAGGGTAAAACAATAGGGGGTGGTGGGGACTGGCGCAGACTGGAGGCCACACTTTCTGTGTAAATGAAACATCCAGGCAAAGTTATTGCATTTTTAAGTCATCGGCAAGTACATCTATCCCTTCCACTAGGATGTTGCTCAATGTTGCAGGTTTCTTTTCCTTTTCACCATATATTCCAGGTACTCAGAGCAGTGCCTAACACATAATTGGCATTCAACCCCCAAACCTCATCTGTCCATAGCGTCTGAACAGTTCTTCCTGTGTGTGCAGTTTCACAGGTTTTGAAGCACTTTTACTTTCATTTTTAAATTTTATCCACAAGCTTCCGACAGCTCCTTATTTGCTTCTGACACGGCTGCTGCATGAAAAGATCCTAACCGTCTCCCCACCCCGAAGTATTTACGTGCCTTCCTTTTGCACTTCTCCACGCTCTTCATATTTCAGCTCCTCTCCATCCTGATATGCTTGGCATCACATCTTGGTTCCCTCTGCTTATCTAGCCCATTTTATATTAAAATAATTTTTTTTTGTTTTTTTACCTCGAACTTTAGGTATTGACCTTGGATCCATCATCACAAATGAGGCACCCCCTCCTTACGCTCAGCCTCAGCCCTGCCACTCCAGGCTATCCTCGGCTTCTTTTTATCAGGGAGGTACATGAAAGGTTTTGTTCCCTAGAAACTTCTCTCCTAAGACATCTTGCTCCAGAGAAAGTGATCATGCCTAGACATCTGCACTTCCTGTTCATCACGTGGACTTGAGCAAGACAAACCCTCAGATCTTCACAGGACAATTGTAACCTTGCCTCTTTAGGCTGCTCTTGGAGCTGAGGTAGTAGAGCCTGCTCTTCATTCTCTCTTAGATGCAGGGTCATAAGAGCTTCAGGAATCTTTGTGTGTGTGTGTGTGGCCTCTAATAGCACATGTGCACACACACATATATGCATATTTTAATGGAAAATTTCAAACATAAAGTAGAATTTTCACGTTCTTATCATCCAGCTTTAACAATTAGCAACTCATGGCCAATCTTGTCTTCTCTCTATGTCTACCTACTCCCCTGATCCTGGATTATTTTGAAACAAGTCCCAGACATCATATTACTTTATTCGTAACTATCAGAATCTATTGCTAAAAGACAGGAACTCCCATTTAAAATAGAACTTCAATATAACCATAAACCCTTCTTAAAAGCATAAAAAATTCCTCAGAATCTTTTTTTTAACAGCTTATTTGTTTGAAAATTAGTTTGCAAAGACAAAAAGGATCATAGGTGGTAGGCAGGTAAAAAGAACAAATTTCCTCTACATTTTCTGGGTAGATGTTTACAGTTACTTCAGCGTGAAAATGTTGGTGCCTTGGGAACAGAAAAGCAGATGGTCAAAAAAGGTGAACCAATATAGGCCAATAAATGAAGGCGATCATGCTACTTGGAGACATCTTGGAGGAGTGGTTATTTCCTTAAGACCCCATCCTCTGATCTGACCCAGACCCAGAGGTCCTCTCTTCCCACGGTCCCAGAGGAACATTCAAACCAGTCTTTCCTTGGTAATATGTCTGCTATCACAGCTGTCATTTGATAAGCAGCCTTAAGTGTGACCTTTTGATTCCACATGTAAGTGAAATCATATAGTATTTATCTTTCTCTGCCTGACATTTCACTTAGCATCATACACTCTAGGTGCCAGGTGGGTACTTGAAATATTAGGGGGAATCACTTTGTAATGTATGTGATTGTCTAACCACTATGCTGTACATCTGAAATTAATATAAAATAATCTCAAATGTAAACTGCAATTGAGAGAATTAAACATTAGGAAAAAATCTAGCAAAATATAAAAGGCAATATTTTGCACAGTATTTCTCTGTCCATGGTGCTGACCTACCAGCCCTTTGGCTGGCAACCAGAAGATGGGATTGAAGGTAGGGCTACCATAAAAGTGAATATTAAATATACATTAAATAGTCCCAGAAGTGCTGTCTGTGCCTATGCTAAGTTAAAAAGTCCAAGCTGGGGAATTTCCTAGTAATGCCAGTTACCTCTTATTTCTTTTATATCCTGAAAATCCCATCCATATTTTTTTTTAAATATATATTTTATTGATTTTTTACAGAGAGGAAAGGAGAGGGATAGAGAGTTAGAAACATCGATGAGAGGGAAACATCGATCAGCTGCCTCCTGCACACTCCCCACTGGGGATGTGCTCGCAACCAAGGTACATGCCCTTGACCGGAATCGAACCTGGGACCCTTCAGTCCGCAGGCCGACGCTCTATCCACTGAGCCAAACCAGTCAGGGCCCATCCATATTTTTAAAAATTGAAAATTGGAAGTGAAAAGTTTGAGTATGTGTGCATTGGTGTGTCTGTTTTGGACTTAGTATAAATATTTTCAAATGTTATATCTCAAGCTATAACTGAAATAAATTTCCATTTCACAAATTAAAAATTGCCTCTCCCACTGGCTCACTAAAGGTGGTCAGAGAGCTGACAGAATAACAACCATTAAAATGTTCCAGTTCCTCTCACTCCATTGAGCAACAGTGAAATATTCTCAACTTTAGGCATATAGCTAACAGTCAACAACTTTTTGCTCCATATCTCCCTGAGGCACCATACTAGGCACTAGTGGATAGATAATACATAAAACATAACTCTTTTATGCAAGTATTAATAGTAAAAGGGGGGAAATCAGTCATATAATTGTCATATGTAAGAATAAGTGTGTTAGAGCTATGCATGAAGACCTGTGATCGTACGGGGTAATAGCAATGGCTACCAGGAAAAGCTCCATACAGGGAAACTTGAAGGATGTTTTTAGCAGGAAGGGAAAGGCATTCCAAGGGGAGGTAGCATCATGAACATGAGTGGTACTTATAAACTTAGTATGGGGTGTGAGGAGGAGGTGGTGGAAGGTGAAAGTGTACTCATTGGTGGGAGGGAATTTGGACTTTATGGTGAAGGCAATGGGAAGTGTGCCCATTGCTGTAGGAAGCTGAGGGCATCCTTCTGACTTTGGGAGAAAGTTCTCTCCACATAGACTCATGGCTAGAGCCATTATTTACATACTCACCGTACAAGGATTTGAATAAGATGATTTCTAGGTTCTATTAAACTTTTTATTCATTTACCCATCCATTTAACACATAGACACAATGGAGGTAGACTCGATTCCTGCTTCTGAGGAGTCTACATTCTAGTGAAGATTGGAGGACACAGATAACATACAGGTAAACGTATACATAAGTAAGACAATTTCAGCTTGTAGTAAATTCTAAGAGGAAAATAGTGTGGTGGGACAGACAACAGCTAGGCAGGGGTTATTTATAAAATTTGATCTGGGAAAAGTTTCTCCAACCTTGCTGCTTGAGCTGGAGGCTGAAGGATGAGAAGGAACATGCAGGTGCAGGGTCTGTGGAAGACATTCCTAGAGGGGGAAATAGAGGCCTCGAGTGGGAAACTATGACGTGTTCTACACACTGAGAGGAGACCAATGTGACTGGGGCATCATGAGCAAGTGGAGGAATGGGAGTAGAGTCAGTCACGACCTTGTTGAAAGAGCTGTGCAGGCTGTGGTAAGGAGCATGTAATTGATTTTAAAAAATGGCATTTTAGCTCTGGCTGCGTGGCTCAGTTGGTTGGAGCATCATCCCGCACACCAAAGGGTTGTAGGTTTGATTTCCTGATCGGGGCATGTACGAGAGACAACCAATTGAAGTTTACCTCTTTTCTCTCACTCTCTCTCTCTCTCTCTCTCAAAAATCAATAATAACATATTGTTGGATGAAGATTTTAAAAAATGGCATTTTAGGATTTTAAGCTACTGAGTGACATGATCTGATGCATACTTTAACACGGTAACACTGGGTGATGTTGAGAGTGGATTGAAAGGGGGCAAGAAGGCCAAGTGTGGGCCTTTGGATGTAGTTTTGGCAAAAGGTGATGACCTGGACTTGGGTGTGACAGTAGAGGTGGAGGGAAATGGGTGTGTTCTATATATTTTGAATGCCAAACAGTCAAGATGTATAATGGAGCATAAGGGATTGAGGATGACCCCTCTGTTTTTTATTTGAGCAACTGGGTTGGTGATATTACAGTTTTTGATATAGAGAGGAGAACTGGTTTGTTGGAGTGGAGTTGTGGTTGGGAAAATCATTAATTCTGTTTGAATGCAGTAATTTCGAGATCTCTATTAGGTATGTAAGTGTCAAATAGACAGTTGGCTTTACCTCCAGGGAAAGGTCAGTAGTGGAGATAAAATCAGGGTCATCAGCATATATTTAAAGCCATCAGACTTGATGAAAACATAGAGAAAGAGTATAGATATAGAAGGGGAAGAAGGTAGACCCATGCCCTAGAGTACCCCACCATTTAGCAGATAATTGAGGAAGAGAATTGTTACAGTTGAATTGTGCTCCTGCAAATCCATATGTTGAAGTCCTAACCCCCAGTATCTGAGAATGTGTCCTTGTTTGTAAATAAGGTCATTGTAGCTGTAATTAGTTAAGATGAGGTCATACTGGATTAGGGTGGGGCCCTAATCCTATCTAATAATAGACAAACATGGTAATTGACCGTACCTTTGCTACGCCCCATTGGCTAATCAGCACAATATGCAAATTAACCGCCAACAAAGATGGCAGCTAATTTGCATACTGCAGGCAGGGCGGGACAGCGTGAGCCACCAGTGCGAGCTGCCATCCAGGCCCCTGTGTGCGACCCCAGAAGCCGCCTGCCTGCCGCCGGTGATCGGATCTGATCCTGGGCCGCAGGCCGGCCCCAGAAGCCCCAGAAACCCCAGAAGCTGCCTGATATCGTAGTAACTCTATCAGTAAGCACTCTGAAAGTCAGTGGCATAAATGCACCAATTAAAAGACAGATTATGAGGGTGAATCAAAAACCAAACCCACTTTAAATATAAAGACACATATAGATTAAAAGTAAATGAATTAAGCTGCAGCCTGTTTTGCTCAGTGGATAGAGCATTAGCCCATGGACTGAAGGGTCCCAGGTTTGATTCCAGTCAAGGGCATGTACCTCAGTTGCTGTATTGATCCCCAGTCCCTATCAGAGCATGTGTAGGAGGTAACCAATCAATGTATCTCTCCCTTTCCCTACACTCTAAAATTCAATGGAAAAATATCCTTGGGTGAAGATTAACAAAAACAAAGCAAATGGATTAAGTAACATTAAAGAGATGATAAGAAAAATATATTCCAAATTTTGTTAGTTGTATAATGGTTATGTTTAAATTATTAACACCTAAGAAATTGGGTGAAGGGTACATATAATATGCTGTAGTATTTTATAGTTTTTTTTACATGTATGAGATTATTTCAAATTAAAATATTAAAAAATTAAAAATTAATAAAATATTAATTGAAATGTATCTGCATTACATGAAAAAATCTCCTAATTGCTTCTAGCATAATTTATTAAATTGTGCTAAAATTTAGAAGGGTTCAATTAAAAAATATCTTAATTCTAAATGATATCATAGAAAATATATAATAGTGCAGTTATAAGCACTTATCTGAAAATAAAAATGTAAAGAAGTGAATTTAAAGAAGGGATTAGCCAAAGAAAATATATGCACAACCCATGGATACAGACAACAGTATGGTGATGGCCAGAGAGAAGTGGGGGGCAAGAGCTGGGTAGAGGGGGCAAAAGGGGGGAAATAGGGACATCCTATATAATAATAATAAAAGGCTAATATGCACATTGACTGAACGGCAGAACGACCTGTTGCTATGATGTGCACTGGCCACCAGGGGGCAGATGCTCAATGCAGGAGCTGCCCCCTGGTGGTCAGTGCACTTCCATATGGGGAGTGCCACTCAGCCAGAACCTGGCTCATGGCTGGCCAGCGCAGTGGTGGTGGCAGGAGCCTCTCCCACCTCCGTGGCAGCACTAAGAATGTCCAACTAACGGTTTAGACCCGATCCCTTGGGAGCCTAAGCTTTTAGTCGGACATCCCCCGAGGGCTCCCTGGCTGCCAGAAGGATGTCTGACTGCAAGCTTAGGCCTGATCCTCTGGGGAGTGGTCCTAAGTTGTCAGGTGGACATCCCCCAAGGGGTCCTGGACTGAGAATGGGCGCAGGCCGGGCTGAGGGACCCCCCCTCCCAGTGCACAAATTTTTGTGCACTGGGCCTCTAGTTTATTATAACTGGTGTCTTCATAAAAAGGGGAAATTTGGAAATAGACATACACAAAGGGAAAACATCATGTGAAGCTTGGAGTTAAGCTGCCACAAACCAGAACTAGGAGGGAGGCCTGGAACAGCCCCTTCCCTAGGGCCTTCAGAGGGAGCAAGGACCTGCTGGCCCCTTGATTTCAGACTCTGGCCTCCAGAACTGGGAAATGACCAATTTCTGTTAAGCCACTCAGCTTGTGGTACTTTGTTATGGCAGCCCCAGTGAACTAATGGAAGAATCTAGAATAGAAGAGTAAATAGAAGCCATCAGAGACGTAAAAGGAAAACCACTAGTGTGTGGTATCATGGAAAACAAGTGTTGCAAGAAGGAGGGAGTGGCTACTTGTATTAAAGGCTGTTGAGAAATTAAATGAGAGGAGGATAGAGAAAGGACAATTAGATTAGATTTTTCAATATATTTGGGGATTTTTATCCCTCCCACCTCTTATATTTGAGATGGACATTCGATACTCACCTACTGGTGGTGATTTTTATTTTATCAGCAGATCTTTAGCTGTTAGAAGAGACGAGTGAGCTGAGAGCTTTTCTTCTGGTTTGAACGTTTCCTGTCTCTCTTGGGAGTTGCAAGATATTTTTGGCAGCATTCTGTGTTTTCCGCCTTTGTGCCTAGAGTCACGCCTTCTTCTGGAGGAAAAGGAGTTGCTGCCAGTTCCCCAGTGGCACAAGAATCTCAGTGAATTGTGCTGAACTCAGTTCTCCAAATCCTCATTCACCACTCACTATCCACTGCGTCCTATTCTGAATTTGGACCACTCCCATCCTCACAGCCAACTAACTCCTGCCCATATTTTTAGCTTTTTTCCTTATGCTCAGAATTTATGATCCACTGCTGCACCTTTTCTTGATTTCCATCAATAGTATGTGTGTATTACTTAACAGTATGCTTTCCTAGGTCACTTCTAGGGATATGAACTGGGAGCAGAGGTAGGCACATGCGTTTGTTTTGACATCTCGACTCAATCCTCTGATATATTCCTTTTATTGTGGATTAATATTGATTCCATCAACATGCCATGTTTGTGTTCTAATCAGAATTCACTGGGAAATCTCCTTTGACATTTTTTCTGAATGATGCTATTTGAATCAACACCACCAGTGGTAATTCCCAATATATGTAGCCTTTATTTATTGACCTAACAAATACTTTGTTAATTATTTACTATGTACATATCACAGTTGGTGATACAGAAAAATACAGTGTGGAGTCTTTATTCATAATGGATTTATGATCTACTTGCAAAAAGGGGCACCCACGCGAAGGATGTGAACTAGGGTAGGAAGGAAACAGTGTGAAGTCTTCGTTGACCTAGGCTATTTCAGTTGCAAGTGAAAACCGTATCAACTTTTTAAAAATGTTATCTGATGTATTCTAGTGTCTAGAACGGTGCCTGGCACACAGTAGGCCTTTAATAAATATTTGTTGAATAAATAATGAATGAAGGGAATGTATTGTCTCATAATCAAAATACCCAGGGAAAGTTTAGGTTCATGCATAACTATGTACAGTGATCCGGACCATGTCCTCAGGCATCTGATTCCTTCCTTTGTTGTGCTCTGCTTTCTTCTGAACTAGCTTTAGTTTCAGGAAGGTTCTCTGTGGCTGTTGATCGTTTGAAAGAGAGTACCCTCTCCCCCTCTTTTTCACTAGTTTCAGCAGAAGACCTGGGGCTGACACTCATAGGGTTGACTTAGGTCATGTGCTTATTCCTTAGCCAATTATTGTGACCAGGTGATGGGATACCTGATTGGTCAGACCTACATCACATGTTCGTCCCTGGAGCTGAGCCTTCTGAGCCACATGGACCAAGAGCTTAGAAGGGCGTGATTTTTTTTTTGGCCCAGAGAAAAATTGGGTAGGTGTTACTACCAAAAGGAGTAAAGGAGGCTATAGAAGTAGAACCGGTGGATGTTTGCTCTCCCACAAGGCCCTAGTAGAAGAGGTGCCATAAGACAGCCCACAATTACACATGATTGTATCAGGTAATGAGAGCTGTCAGCTAAGAAGGTTTGGGAGAGGTCAAAGCAAACTTGATGCAGAAGAGTGAGATTTAGTTAAGGTTGAGGAATGAGCAAGAATTGAGTTGATAAAGAAAAGGAATGCTAGAGGGGAGTGGAAAGAGTACAATTAGTGGAGCAGAGTGACCTGGGTGGATAATTGATGAAAGAGAGGAAGACTGGAAATGCAGACCGTAAAGATGACTGTGACAAGATGCCCTGGGCTACTCTGGCAGAATTTGCTTGAGCCAGCCTGTAGCCTAATCCCACCCTCATCTCCGAATCATGAATAATCCTTCTGGGTGCTAAGTAGCTGTTGCCTCTGGAGGTCTGAGAACACCTGTTACTGACCCCAGTGCCTGCTTTGTGGTGCTGCTTCCCATCCAAATTGTTATCAAAGGCTGATGTCCATTTGTGTCCTCCTGTGACCAACTCACCTCGCTCCCTGTTAATTGACTGCCAAGTCTTTTTGGCCTAGGCCCTAGGGCAAGAAAAGCGTGCTGCTGACCTTCCTCCATTTTCAGAGTAAACCCACGGAAGGGCTTACTCCAACACTGCAGAGCAGAAGAAACCCCCTCCAAATCCGCCAATGAAGTGCAGCAAATGGATTTGCGGCTCGTGAGGAAATCAAAGCTCCTTCGGTACAAGCCATGCCCTACTGGGCGTCCCCACTTTGCCTCTGTAAGTCCATAGAGAGAACCAGCACTCCCCCCGGTGTACTTACCCAATCAACCATGTAGACTTGGGAGTTCCCTGGAAGAAGGGAGTCTAGGTTGTTGCTTATAGAACAGCTATATGTATTCAGTGTCTGTTATGAGCCAGGTTCAGTTTTAACTAGTACATATATATTAACGAACTTCCTTCTCATGCCAGCACTGGGAGGTAGGTGTCATTATTATCCGCATTTACCAACAAGGAAACTGAGGCACAGAGACATTAAGTAACATGCCCAAGATGTTCTAGCTACAGAGTGACGGATCCTAGATTCAAATCCTTATGATCAGAATCCAGCGACCAGGCTCTTCACCATCACTTTATGCTGAGTCAAGTTCTGGTTCTTTAACCCCAGGACTGGAAAGGCCAATAAGCTCAATTCATTGTACACAGGACTTCGATGCTCCTCATAGCTGGTTAGGAAGAGGTTCAGAGTCCAAAGGCTGCTACCAGCATGTGCTTTCTGTTCTGTGTGCATGACCTTTCGGTCGGGCTAAATTTGCCTTTCATAGATAGCTGTCTCCATTGTCTTGATTTTCGTCCCTCCATCCTTTTCTGACAAGATCTCCCAATTTCTTGTGCACCTGCTCCCTTTATCTGTCATGATAAGACCCATTTGCCCCAAATTCTCACATTTTTTTAGAGCAGGATACCTATGGTTAATATTGGTCAACTCTCGTAGGATAACTTCGAGACATGATCACTCTCCACGTCAGGGAGAAGTTGAGGAGGAGGGACAAGGGAAACAAAGGGCACAGAGGACCCTTTACTCCACTAGTGGGGGATAGGAGAGGGGGTGGGATAATGTGGCTAAGTGAAAAGATAGAGTGATGAGTTCCATACCTTTAAGACCAGAACTGGCTGGGATACAGTAGTTCCCTTTTATCCATTGTTTCTCTATCTGTGATTTCATTACCCATGTCCAATTGTGGTCTGGAAATATTAAATGGAATATTTCAGAAATAAATAATTCATAAATTTTAAATTGTATTCCATTTTTAGTAGCATGAGAAAATCTTACACCGTTGCACTCTGTCCCTCCCGGGACGTGAATCATCCCTTGGTCCCCATGTCCTTGTTGCATGGGCTCCCCACTTATTAGTCACTGAGTAGCTGTCCAGGTTTTCATATCAACTTGCAGTATTTCAGTATTGTGTTCATGATCCTTATATTACTAATAATGGCCACAAAGTGCAAGAATAGTGATGCTGGCAATTCGGATCTGCCAAAGAGAAGCCCCAGGTGCTCCCTAGAGAGAAAAGGCGTGTGTGTAGGGAAAACAGTAGCATGTACAGGGTTCAGTACTATCCACGGTTTTAGGCATCCACTGGGGGTCTTGGAACGTATTCCCTGTGGATAAGTGGGGACTAGTGTACTATGAGAATTTCCTGTAGGAAATGCTATAAGCTTTCAGAGAGGCTTGGAAACAAAATGGCAAATCATTACCCTGGCCCGATGAGCCCGGGTTTGAGTGTGAATCATCCAGCTTCCACAGTTGGCCCAGAACTGAAATGAACTAATCCAATGTGAGCATTTGTAGGAAGGCCTGACCAATTCCCAAGTTGAGCAAACTTTTCTCACTCTCTCTTGTCATCTGCCTATATGGAAGGTTGAGTATCACCCCTGGGTTTCAGATCCTGAGGTTGGAAGACCTGATTATTCCCCTTATGAGCATCGTCAGATGGGGACAGCTGCCATTCAAACTGTCTTGTTTGGTTTGGGGTCAGAGGTCCAGCTGTGCCTTCACCTATGTGGCTGGTTAGGGGCGTATCTCTGGAGTTTGAGTAGGCACTTAACCCTACTACCCAAACCCTGTGGTCTGAGAATGGCCAGTGGGCCATTTGACAGGTGAGGTGCTATCCATACCAGTTCTCTGCAGGTGCTGAGCAGATAAGACACATGTGTGGAGCTGTTGGCTAGTCTACTAGCTTGCCCGCTCGAGAATGAAGCTCACCTAGAGGAAAGCAGGGCTCAAAAAGTGGAGAGGGTGTCATAGAGTTCTGAAGTCATTATTTGAGCTTGTAGTTCGAGCTGCAACTGAAGCCAGAGCCCCTGGTCTTTTTTATTTTTTGAACTAATAATTTTTTTAAAATTTCTTTATTGATTAAGGTATTACATATGTGTCCTTATCCCACCATAAACCCCCAACCTCCCCAACTCATGCCCTCACCCCCCTGTTGTCTGTGTCCATTAATTAGGCTAATATGCATGCATACATGTCCTTTGGTTAATCTTTCCCCCTTATCCCATCCTCCCTTACCTTCCCTCTAGGGTTTGACAGTCTGACCGATGCTTCTCTGTCTCTGGATCTGTTTTTGTTACTTAGTTTTGAACCAATGATTTTTTTTAAGTTTTTTTTTTATTGCTAAAAGTATTACACAGGGTATTACATATGTGTCCTTCCCGCCCTTGACAATCCCCTGGCCACCCTTACCCCCCAGTGTCTTATGTCCATTGGTTATGCTTATATGCATGCATACAAGTCCTTTGGTTGATCTCTTACCCCCCTCCCTCCTGCCCCCCAACCCTCCCTGGCCTTCCCGCTGCAGTTTGACAATCAGTTTGAGGCAGCTCTGCCTCTGTATCTATTATTGTTCAAAAGTTTGTAATGGTCTTTATTATCCATGAATGAGTGAGATCATGTGGTATTTTTCCTTCATTGACTGGCTTATTTCACTTAGCATAATGCTCTCCAGTTCCATCCATGCTGTTGCAAATGGTAAGAGTTCCTTTTTTTTTAAGGCAGCATAGTATTCCATCGTGTAGATGTACCACAGTTTTCTAATCCATTCATCTACTGATGGGCACTTAGGCTGTTTCCAGATCTTAGCTATGGTGAATTGTGCTGCTATGAACATATGGGTGCACATATCCTTTCTGATTGGTATTTCTGGTTTCTTGGGATATATTCCTAGAAGTGGGATCACAGGGTCAAATGGGAGTTTCATTTCCAGCTTTTTGAGGAAACTCCATACTGTCTTCCATAGTGGCTGCACCAGTCTGCATTCCCACCAGCAGTGCACAAGTGTTCCTTTTTCTCCACATCCTCTCCAGCACTTGTCGTTTGTTGATTTGTTGATGATAGCCATTCTGACAGGTGTGAGATGGTACCTCATTGTTGTTTTGATTTGCATCTCTCGGATGATTAGTGACTTTGAGCATGTTTTCATATGTCTCTTGGCTTTCTGAATGTCCTCTTTTGAAAGGTGTCTATTTAGGTCCTTTGCCCATTTTTTGATTGGATTGTTTATCTTCTTTTTGTTAAGTTGTATGAGTTCCCTATAAATTTTGGAGATTAGGCCCTTATCAGATATGACGTTGGCAAATATGTTTTCCCACGCAGTGGGTTTTCTTGTTGTTTTGTTGATGGTTTCTTTTGCTGTGCAGAAGCTTTTTATTTTGATGTAGTCCCATTTGTTCATTTTCTCTTTAGTTTCAACTGCCCTAGGAGCTGTATCAGTGAAGAAATTGCTTTGGCATATGTCTGAGATTTTGTTGCCTTTGGATTCTTCTAGAATTTTTATGGTTTCCTGTCGTACATTTAAGTCCTTTATCCATTTTGAGTTTATTCTTGTGTATGGTGTAAGTTGGTGGTCTAGTTTCATTTTCTTGCATGTATCTGTCCAATTTTCCCAACACCATTTATTGAAGAGACTATCTTGGCTCCATTGTATGTTCTTGCCTCCTTTGTCAAATATTAATTGAGCATATTGGATGAACCAATGATTTTTAAAAAAAGTCTTTACTGTTGAGAGTATTACAGATGTCCCCCTTCCCCCCACAATTACCCCCCTTCACCTGGTTTCCACCTCACCCCAGGCCTTTTCCACCCTATTATCTATGTCCATAGGTAATGCATATATGCATATAAGATCTTCGTTTAATCTCTTCCCGCACCTCAACCCTCCTTCCCTCTGGGAATCATCAGTCTATTCTATTTCCATGCTTCTGATTCTACTTTATTCTGTTCATTAGATTTCTTATTTTTTTATTTTGATTTTTAGATTCCATTGTTGATAGATATGTATTTATTGCCATTTTATTGTTCATATATTTGATCTTCTTTTTTTTTCCCTCTTTGTAAAGAATATCCTTCAACATTTCATGTAATACTGGTTTGGTGGTGATGAACTCTTTTTATAAATTTTATTGATTTTTTACAGAGAGAAAGGGAGAGGGATAGAGAGTTAGAAACATGGATGAGAGAGAAACATCAATCAGCTGCCTCCTGCACACCTCCTACTGGGGATGTGCCCGCAACCAAGGTACATGCCCTTGACCAGAATCGAACCTGGGACCTTTCAGTCCGCAGGCCGACGCTCTATCCACTGAGCCAAACCAGGTAGGGCGGTGATGAACTCTTTTAGCTTTTTCTTGTCTGTGAAGCTCTTTATCTGACCTTCAATTCTAAATGATAGCTTTGCTGGGTAATCTTGGTTGTAGGTCCTTTGAATATTTCTTACCACTCCCTTCTGGCCTGCATAGTTTCTGTTGAGAAATCAGCTCCCCTGTAGGTAACTAACTGCTTTTCTCTTGCTGCTTTTAAGATTCTCTCTTTTTCTTTAGCCCTTGGCATTTTACATATGCTGTATGTGGGTTTTTTTTGGGTTCCTCTTGTTTGGGACTCTTTGTACTTCTTGGACATGTAAATTTATTTCTTTCACCAGGTAGGGGAAATTTTCTATTATTATTTCTTCAAATACGTTTTCAATATCTTGCTCTCTCTCTTCTTCTGGCACCCCCATGATGCAAATGTTGGTACGCTTGAAGTTGTCCCAGAGGCTCCTTACACTATCTTCATATTTTTGGATTCTTTTTTGTTTTTGCTCTTAGGAATGGGTGTTTTTTGCTTCCTCATATTTCAAATCATTGATTTGTTTCTCAGAATCCTCTACTTTACTGTTGAATCCGTGTATATATTTTTTTATTTCAGTCAGTGTATGCTTAATTTCTGACTGGTTCTTTCAATTATTATTATTATTATTATTTATATTTTTGCATTCTCACTAAGATCCTTAAAAGTCTCACTAAGTCCCTTGGAGGTCTCATAAAAATTCTTGAGTAACCTTATAACTGTTGTTTTGAACTCCATATCCAGTAGTTTGCTTTCTTCCATTTCTTTCATTTGTGACATGTTTCTTTGTCTCTGCAATTTGGTTGCTTCCCTGTGTTTGTTTCTATGTATTAGGTAAAGCTGCTATGTCTACTGGAATTGGTAGAGTGGCCTTGCATAGTAGGTGTCCTATAGGGCCCAGTGGCTTAGCCTCCCCAGTATCTGAGCTGGGCACTCTAGTTGCACCCCTGTGTGGGCTGTGTGCACAGTCTTATTGTAGTTGAGACTTGATTGCTGTTGGTATCACTGGGAGGAATTGACCTCTAGGCCAATTGGCTGTGAGGACCAGCTTGACTATAGTAGAAGAGCTGCTGTGCAGGAGACAGCTCTATGGAGCAGGACTTGCTTCAGTGGGGCTTTGGTGCTCACTGAGTCTGCCCCTTGAGTGTGTCGCTTATGGATGTGTAGAGTTGTAATCTGGTGTTGTCTAAGGCTGACCACTGGGTGCACTGGCTTTTGGGCTTCCAGGGAGTTACACAGTCAGCCACTGCCTAGGACCACCTGGTAGGAGCTACAGAGAGATTTGCAGATTCCTTCTATTTGTATAGGGTTTGGAAGTGCTCAGGCAAGGCCCAACAAGGCTGGCTGGTGCTGGTGCCAGGTCTTGGGCCTTTATTGATAGGTTTGGGGCTCCCTGACCCATCTGTAGCTTGTTTGAGAGATTTCAGCAAAGTCTTAAGCCTGAGCAAGGACAGGCCATTCATATGCAAAAGCTACTGCACACAGATTGGGTGGGGTTGAAAATTGGAAGGGGCAGGGCTTCAGGGAATCACCAGGGCAGCACAAACAGAAATGGCTGCCAGTCAGCCCTGGGACTGGGGAGATCCCAGCTCAAGAACAATGACCCTTGTGAGCACTTCCATCTGGGAGAAAGCCGCCCCCCGAGTTCCTGCCCCATGACAGACAATCCAGTATATGTCTCTGTCCCCCAGAGCCTTGCCCTGGCACTGGAGCTCAGAGGAAGCAGGGCCTTATAAGTTCAGTTTGTGTGCTGGCCCTTTAGGAGGAGTACCTGGGTCTCTAGCAGCCTCCCTGTCACCGAACCCCAATCTCCACTGGTTTTTACAGCCCATAGTTACAGGGACTTCTCTTTCCAGCTCTGGAACCCTGGGCTGGGGGTCTGGTGTGGGGCTGGGACCCCTTGCTCCTCATGGGGCAGGGAGGGCACCATAGAGACATCTCCCTCCTGATTAAAAAAGTAGCACACGTGGGTGTCAGACCAGCCCGTTCTGCGCCTCCACCCCTCCTACCAGTCTCAGTGTGCTTTCTTCTTCCCTAGTTGTAGGACTTCCATTCAGCCAGCTTTCAGGTGATTCTGGATGTTGTTCTGTATTTTAGTTGTAATTTTGATGTGGTTGTGGGAGGTGGTGAGCATAGATATTTACCTATGCCACCATCTTCCATAAATTTTTTGTTTTGTTTAGGCCAGTTTGAATTAAGTTTCTGTCATTTCCAATCCAATCAATTCTGACTAACCCATTAAATAAGTATTTTACATGTTATCTCAGGTGACTTAGAAATTGTCATCTCCATCTGTCAGAGGAGGAAATGGAGGGTTGAAGGTCCAGGTAATTTGCATGGTTCTTACACATGGTCAGTGAAAGGACTAGGATTTGGCACAAGGTTGATCTTGAGTCTAAAGAGAATGCGCTTTACCAGAAACCTGTACCTGTACAGGTATCTTTAGGTTCGGCTTCTCCAAGAAACACAAGCTCTGAGACTCCTCAAGAGATGCTACTTCCTGCAGCTCAGCTCCAGAATTCAGTCAGTGAGTTGTTGTCTGACTCAAGTTGTTTGTACAGTCTGTGAACTTGTTTATGGTGCTTTATCATTTTGTTTTCCCTGCGGTTTTGCTAATGCAGCTTTGTGAGCAAACACTGCCTGTGATTTAAATCTGCCACAGTAATGAAAGGCGTACACACACACACACACACACACACACACACACGCTTCTTCAGCACAGTCCCCAGCTCTCTGATTAGTCACATGTGCAAAGTAGTGTTTACAGGAAATCACCAGGTGGCAATTAGCATCTTGGAAATTATCTTGGAAACACAACTGGAGCTGCCACTTCAGGAAGGGAAGGTGGCAATAACCAGCAAGGTGACAGCCCTCAGAGCTGGGAAGGAGCAGGGCAGGGAGCTGGGCTGCCAGGCGCAGGTGGCTGGTGGGCAGCTCGCCCGATCCGGCTGCTTGCGGCCTCTCTTCTCAAGGAGTGGCCTTTGGGTGGAGCCATGAGATAGCTGCCTGCCCGGCAGACCATCTTAGAGAAACCTTTAAAAATACAAAGTAAACAAACACTCAGACCTGCCTAGGCCCAGGTGGACACTGGCACTCCTGTAATAGTTGTTAAAATATTGAGCTATTTCCATACCAGTTAGTAAGCAGCTGCTGTCTCTTGCCCGCTGAGTGACACCCCACTGCTGCTTTCCCTGGGGAGCCCTCCCTTCTTCAGAATCCGGGGATCAAAGGTTGCAGTCTGCATCGGCTGCAGCAGTAAGTCGCGGCTCCCTGCTGGCAGGCCCATGTCTGTGTGTCTGTGTGTCTGGCTGTAAATACTGGGAGCAGTACCCTCAGGAGTCTTGTGGCCTATGCAGAAGAGGAAACGGATGGGCATCCTAGAAGGAATAAGAGGAGGAAAGAGTGCAGGCCCATTTTATACTCAAGATGCTCTTTGCCAATAAGGGAAGACATATATTCCACACGTGTATTATGCCTGCACCTCTACATCGACGTATCTGTGCCTCTGTGCGCAGTGACAGGGTAGCTGAATCCCAGCCGCTGCTCCACCACTCGCCAGCAATGTGACCTCACAGCGAGGATCACGTCAGCTGCTGGCTCTCTGCCCTGGGTGCCCGAGGATCACACGCAGTTTTGGCCCCTCCCCAACCTCCCTCACCCCCCGCTGACCAGAGAGTCTGAGTCAGTAGGTCTGGGAGGAGGCTGTCAGCTCCCCCCGCCCCCCCAAAGCTCCTCAGATGATTTTAAGGTGCTGTTGGGCACACCATCCTAAACTTTCTAAGCTCCAACTTCCTCATGTAGTGAGCACCGGGGCCCATGTTGTGGAGTTAAATGAGATAATGTATGTAAAGCTTTAGCATAGAGTGTGAGCCACAGCCCTGTACATGTTAGTCCCCTTAATAACTAGGATTCAGTACTTCAAAAAGCAGCTTTTATTATTTTCTTTTAATTACATAGGGAACAAGGAAATTCACCCTGGTTATAAACAATTCTATCAACACGGGAATAGAGTGCAAAGCGATGAGAGGACCCCGACTCCCTGTGTGCAAGAGGGAAACACTGTTACATTCCGCATGTGTCCTTTTCAGAAAGTTACCTTTGCCTGTTTACAAAATTGTGCATCTTCACTTACGCCTGTGGCCATATAAATCGACGATTTCCATTGTTCAGTGACTTCTTTCCTTTTACTTGGCAATAGGTCTGTATATCTTGGTGATCTCCATATCAGTAAATACAAGTCTACCTTGTTCTTACAATTGCATCTATGGTGAGTGATGGGCGCACCATAACCTACTTCACCACTCCCACACTAGTGGGCATTTTAGAGTTTCCAAATTTTCACTCTTCGAAGCAAATTTGCAGTGAACATTTCTGAACGTGCATCTTTGTGCACAGGGGCAAGTTTTCTTCAGATTTCCCCCACGACTGATATCACTGGGTCAAAGGCTATTGCATGTAAAATGATGTTTAAGTCTGCCTAATTGCTCTCTAAAAAAGCTATGCTAATTAGCATTTAAAAAAATGATGAAAGGAGTTCTTGTTTTCCATCCTGCTTCCTTCTCACATTGTTAGGGGGGTGTTTCTGTTGTAGGAATGCGTGGCCAATCACTGGGTAGCAGGACTGAAACACGAACCATGCGTCTCTCCGCCTTTTGCATTTCCCTGACGACTAACGATGCTGATGACACTTTTCAGTGCTTGTGGCAAACGAAGTTTCTGTGCAAGCATTTGCCGTTTTAAAATGGGGCTTTGTGCTTTTTGCATTCGATCTGTGCTCCCTTTCACATTCATTTTTGTGTGCGGAGTGAGGCGGAGGTGGGGTTCTCCCCCATGTTTTCTATTCGGATGTCCGTTCATTAGATAACAGCTCTTCTCCTTCTTCATTGCACTGGCTTGGCTCCTTTGTTGAAAATAGTGTGTCTTCCGAACTCTCTTCTTTTCCACTGACCTATTTGCCTAGCCTCACTCAAGTCTTTGTCTTTTAATTGGGGATTATTGATGTAGTTTGCTGACTCCTTCTATATGTCCTAATTTCCTTAATCAGGCCTAATCTTTCTTGTTAACAGTGAGGATAAGAGAAGCAAACAGAGCAGAGAGCTGTCGACTGATAGTAAGCACGCCCACAAAGCCATCAGATGAGGCCCTGCTGTTACTCGTTCGGGTCTTTCCCTGAACTGACCCACGGACGACAGAAAAAAGAATCTGGCAACAAGAATTTGTCAACACTTTCTTACCTAAGTATGACCACGTCAGTGACAGATAAAGTAGAGCTGCAGTAGCCAAGAATTTCCGGAGCTCCCGTCTTTATCCCATTTCCTCTGATGTCCACCCAAGCCTGTCTCTCATGGTTACCCTTTACCCACTGCTGGAAACCCCAGGCCCCTGCGAGGTAGGACGGCTAGGCCCTGTGCCATTCTGCCTGTAATTACTGTTTGTTTTGTTTACTTCATTTGCATATGGTTTTTCTAATGAAACATCATTACCAGGAAGAGGAGTGTCAGCTTGCTAGGGCTGCCACAATGACCTCCACCGACAGGGTTTACACGACAGACACTGCTCTTCTTCTTACAGTTCTGCAGCTGGAAGTCCAAGGTCAAGTGTCAGCAGGTGCGTTTCTCCTGAGGCCTCTCTCCTTGCCCTGCAGATGGCCGTCCTCTCTGTCCTCACTCGTCTCTCCCTACGCAGGGCTGAGTCCACATTTCTTCTCAGGAGCCACCAACCATTTTGGATTAGGGCCCACCCTAGTGACCTTACTTTAATTTAGTTATTTAGTTACTGCGTTAAATACCCTCTCTCCAAACGCAGTCACATTCTGAGGTGCTGGGGGGTAGGACTTGACCAGATGAATTTGGGGGCACACAGTTCAGCCCATAACACTCTCTAATGGTCAGACACGGGCCTGTCCAGTTCAGCCACCCAAGCGCCCTGCCGATCCCCTCTTTCCTGTGGCCCCAAGAATATCCTCTGTTCTCTCCTCTTCTTAAGTCTTTTCCTCCTAAGTGCCTCCCTGAATTCACAGCTTAAACTCATTGCTGTAACAGGACGTTGTTGGAGGAAGCCCTGGAGAGGACAGCACCCAGGTTGACCCCAGGGCACATGGAGGCCCCTCCCCTCCCCTGTCCTTGGAATGTGCATCACCCTGCCCACCGTGGCCTTCAGAGCCGGGTGTGGGTGGACCGCCTGGGTGGTACCCGTGGCTGACCCCTGAGGCCTCTGCATAAACTTAAGACTCTGACCTGCAGAGCAGGGCTCTAGTGGCCTTCCAGTCGCCCAAGACAAGCCTCGAAAGTTCTCTGGCTTGTTAACCCTGCCACCTACCCAGCTGGAGTGGCCTGCTCTTTCTTCCATCTCTCCTTGCCCTCCCGGTGCAAGTGTGTGCGTGCATGTGCATGCATGTGTGTGTGTGACAGGTTTCAAACCCACAGACATAAGACATATGTAATATATCCAAACCCTTTGTAAGTTTATTTTTAATGTTTCTCTTCTTTATTTAATACAATAGAGCTACCTTCTGATCAATTTTCATCTTAAGAGTTGTGTATCTTTTTCCCCATCATATTTGTTTTCTGTTGACCATACTTCCTTGTTCTCTGCCCCTCCCCCACTCTCCTGCATATTGTTGCATTTCTTGAGTTTCTTTGATTCATTTTTTTCCATATTGGGTTTTGGAAGTTATAGATCCTATTCTATTCTTCAGTTGGTTGCCCTAATATTTTAACACATTAAAAAATCATTACTAAATTAGAGCACAAATATGGAAAAAAACCTAAGCTATTCAGAAAGGCATAATATGAAAAGCAAAATTTTTTCAATTCTAGACTTCCCCCTCACATCCCACTCCCCAGAATAAACTACTTTTAATCATTTCCCTTTTTAAATATTTTGGTTGTTACTTCCTGTGGGAACCACACCAGGTCTCCCGATAGTCAAGGCCAATGGGAGCACAGAGGCCTTGTTATCAATGCACCAGAATGGCCAAAGGCCGCTCTGGGCATGTGCCTAAACGGGATGTTCAAGGACTCTGAGCCTGAGAGTCCTAATCAGGCCAAGATACCCTGAGTGGCTGCAATTCCACACGATACACGGTGCCTTTCAGGAGCCAAAATGATTGATGTAACTATTGGCATGAAGCCTTCTTTGTCTAAATAGTGTAAAAGTAGGCTAGTCGGCTGGGTGTGTGCGAAGAAGTCTGCTGGAGAGAGAGCAGCTGGGCAGGGGAGACAGGAGAAGCTGCTGAGCCAGAGAGGTTACTGAGGCGGTAGCCCTGAGGGAGGGCTCAGGTACCGCTGCGATGTAAGGCGGTGAGCTTGGAGGCAGCTTGCGGCTGCTCAGATACTAACTGTGGGTACCTCTCACATTAATGCTACTATGTGAGAAAGGTACATGTTCACCAGCTGGTGTCCGGCTGCCCTGCCTGTATGGACTTTGCTGCAATGACTGTTCTTGTCTGATGGCTGTGGCCACTGGCTTCTGCAGTAAAGACTCATCCTTATATACCCACAGCCTCTCGTGGCTTCTCCGTCTGCCCCTCCGCCGAGAATTGACCTGCATCTCTGACTAAGTTCTCAACAGTTAGTACAGTGGGCAGGGTTTGAGAAGGAACCAGCCCTGGCGTAGTCGAATGGGAGAATTTAGAATACTCAGAGCAAGTCAGACCAGCAGAGCCGTGCAGGGCTCCCGCTGGCTCTGACACCGCCACAATTTAAATAATATTTTTGTACCTTTACTTTTGAATTTATCATATGTAGACAGTATTTATCGATGCTCTATTTGAAAGTTAAGGAATGGTCTTACATCAAATCCTATCCCAAATTTAACTACTACTTCATTAGTTGTAATTCTTCTAGCAATGATGTCTTTATAGTAAATAGGATCTTTAAACTTTAGATTTTTGTTCTGTTATCTTTTTTTTTTTTAAATTAAATCTTTATTGTTCAGATTACATTTGTTCCTCTTCCCCCCCCAGGCCCCCCATAACTCCCCTCCTTCCAGTTCCCGCCCCACCCTCCGCCCTCACTCCCCACCCACTGTCCTCATCCATAGGTGCACGATTTTTGTCCAGTCTCTTCCCGCATCTCCCATTCCCCTTTCCCCCCCAAGAATAGTCAGTCCATTCCCTTTCTATGTCCCTGATTCATTATAATCACCAGTTCATTCTGTACATCAGATTATTTATTCACTTGATTCTTAGATTCACTTGTTGATAGATGCATGTTTGTTGTTCACAATTTGTATCTTTACCTTTTTCTTCTTCCTTTTCTTAAAGGATACCGTTCAGCATTTCGTATAATACTGGTTTAGTGGTGATGAACTCCTTTAGCTTTTCCTTATCTGTGAAGCTCTTTATCTGACCTTCAATTCTGAATGATAGCTTTGCTGGATAAAGTAATCTTGGTTGTAGGTTCTTGGTATTCAGCACTTTGAATATTTCTTGCCATTCCCTTCTGGCCTGCAAAGTTTCTGTTGAGAAATCAGCTGACAGTCGTATGGGTATTCCCTTGTAGGTAATTGAGTCTCTTTCTCTTGCTGCTTTTAAGATTCTCTCTTTGTCTTTTGCTCTTGGCATTTTAATGATGATGTGTCTTGGTGTGGTCCTCTTTGGATTCCTTTTGTTTGGGGTTCTCTGCGCTTCTTGGACCTGTAAGTCCATTTCTTTCACCAGGTGGGGGAAGTTCTCTGCCATTATTTCTTCAAATAGGTTTTCAATATCTTGCTGTCTCTCATCTTCTGGCACTCCTATTATTCTGATGTTGGTACGCTTGTAGCTGTCCCAGAGGCTCCTTACACTATCTTCACACTTTCGGATTCTTTTTTCATTTTGCTTTTCCAGTTGGGTGTTTTTTGCTTCTTCGGTTTGATTCTTGTGCTCCTCTGGTCTGCTATTGGGTATAATATTCTTTATTTCAGACCATGTATGCTTACTTTCTAGTTTCTTTATCATAGCATCGAGGGTCTCATTAGTTTTCGTGAGGCTCTGCTCAAGTTTATTGCAGGCCCTCAAAATTGCAATTTTTAGCTCCATATCCTCCATTTCTGTCATGTTTTTTTGTCTCCGCATCTTTTATGCTTTCTTGGTGCACCCCCTTGTGGTCTTTGTGCACAGTCTTGTTCTAGTTAAGCCTTAATTGTTGTAGTTAATACTAGAGGGATTTGACCACCAGGCCGACTGGATGTGAGAATCAGCTGTGGGAAAACTTCTGTCCTCTTGGGAGGTGCTAATCTAGCCTTTGCCTGAGGCAATCCAGCAAATGGCTCTGCGCAGGGCTTGGGCGGGGCGGGCTCAACAGGGCGGGCGGAGGGAGCAGCTATGGCTGCTCCCAGTCCGTCCTCAGGGGCTCCGCCTCCCCGTCCCAGCAACCGCTGCAAACCTCAGAGGGACCTTAGCCAGACAGTCCCGCCTCTCCCGCCCGAGTCTGGGTCCCTAGAGACTCGCCCGGATCTGCAGCCCAGAGTCCGAGACTCCCTCCCGATTGAAAACAACAACCACGCCCTCAGCCACCAGCCCACTTTTCGCGCGCACCTCCGCACCTTTAAATTTTCCACACTGCGCCTCCTCTGAGCCTCGTAATGCTGTTGTTTTTCCTTCCAGTTGAAGAGTCTCCCCTCAGCCAGCCTTCCTGTGGTTCTGGTCGATGTCCGTTTTGTTTTCCAGCTGCACTCCTGAAGTGGTTGTTCGCGGCAGCAGTCTCCGGTGTTTACCTATGCCGCCATCTTTGATTCTCTCTGTTCTGTTATCTTTAGACAATATCAGAGATGTGGAAATCAGTATTCCGACATTTTTACTACCCTCTGCCTTCTGTGCGTTGCAAGGTATATGACATTTACATTTTGCTAATAGGTTTAGTACAGAAATGGAAAATGAATAAATACCACTTGCAGTATTGGATAATATAAATATCAGTCACGAATGTGCCTGCGCCTGCGGGAAAGAAGACCCATCTGGTCGCTAAGGCCTTGTGCCTGCGGTCAGCGTTTCAGGTGAAATGGACTTTCTTTCCGCAGAACCCTCCAATCGCTCAGTCACTTCCCACCGCAGCTGGCTGTGTATTTGGACCCTAACTTTATTGTACAGCTTTATTTTGGTGCTGGAATTTATAACTGCCTTCCCTTTATTTCTACCTCCAACCCCCAAGAAGTGTGTCCTCGTGATTCCCTCCAATGGACTGAGATGTCTGACTCCACTCGCTGCTGAGGGGGTCTCCTCATTTCCGAAGGCAGCCGCCCGAGAGCCCTCTGCATCCAGCTGGATGTAAGCTGGTGGCTTTCTGGGCCTGCTGCACCAATGTCCTGGGGTCTCCCTCTTTTGGGTCCCTAGGCCAGCCCCATTGTAGCTCAGATCCCCTGTGTCCCTCTTTTTATGCTATTATTGTTATTATTAGAATGAGGGCATCTGAACTTGATTTTCTGAACCCATGAATGTCTGAGAGATTATTTTATTACATGTTGTACATAGTCTGGCTGTTCATAGATCAATCATATATTTTCACCTTGGAGAAAGTTTACCCCTTTTTTTCTTTTATTATTGTAGTCCCTCCCTTCTCTCTGTCCCCTTCTCCTGGAACTAGGGAGAGACAATTGGCTGCTGACCTTTGTTGACCTCAGACTTTCACTCTGTGTCCTTTTATGATTCATTCCTGGAGACTCGCAGATGGATCTTTCAGAGCCTGTTCAGGCCCATGTTCATGCTGCCCCTGTGTTCTCTTACATTATAGTGAACACGGTTTCCAAAATTCATGAGTAATTATTTATTTTTTAAAATGATTTTTGAAAATTTTATTTTAAAGTTACTGTTTACACTTAACATTATTTTGTAGTAGTTTCAGGGTTAGACAATCATATACTTTACAAAGTGTTCCCCTTGATATTTCAAGTGCCCAAGTGGCACATGCTTAGTTATTACATTATTATCTACACTAATAAAAGAGAAACATGGTAATTAGCGTACATCCGCTACCCTTCCCATTGGCTAATCAGCATATCCTTATGCAAATTAACTGTCAGCCAAGATGGCAGCTGGCAGCCATGCACTGAAGTGAGCAGGGAGGCTTGCTTGCTCCAGTGACTGCGGACTCCAACGTTCCCCGCCTAACTTGCCGGCCTCTCAGCTGCAACTCTAAGCAACTATTACTATGTTGCAAATAAGAAGCTAAACAAAACCCCAGAAACCGGCTTTCAGTCAGCCGCGGACTGCAACATTGTATCGATGTTTTCAGCAGCGAGGCCTCAGAGCTAAAGCTGGCCCAGAATAAAAAAGGAAAAAAAAGAAAACAAGGAGCGGTTGGGAGCTTTTAGTCCCTGCCAGCCGGAAAACAGCCCTCAGCCCCTCAGCCAGACTGGCCAGGCACCCCAGTGGGGACCCCCACCCTGATCCAGGACACCCTTCAGGGCAAATCAGCCAGCCCCTACCCATGCACCAGGCCTCTATCCTATATAGTAAAAGGGTAATATGCCTCCCAGCACCGGGATCAGCGTGACAGGGAGCAGCTCCCAAACCCCCTGATCAGCCCTGCTCTGTGCCTGATAGGGGGGAGCTCCCCAATCCCCTGATCGCCCTGCGGCTCTGTGTGTGACAGGGGGTGGGGCCACAACCTCCCTATCCGCCCTGCTCTGTTCATGACAGGGGAAGGCGCCCCAACCCCCTGATCAGCCCTGCTCTGTGCCTGATAGGGGGGAGCTCCCCAATCCCCTGTTTGCCCTGCGGCTCTGTGTGTGACAGGGTGCAGTGCACCAACCCCCTGATCGGCCCTGCTCTGTGTGTGACAGGGTGCGGCGCCCCAACCCCCCCTCCACGGGCCCTGCTCTGTGTGTGACAGGGTAGAGCCATAGCCTCTCCATCGGCCCTGCCCTGAGTGTGACAGTGGCAGTGCCCCAACCCCCTGATTGGCCCTGCTCTGTGGGTAATAGAGGGTGGTGCCCCAACCCCCCTCCACGGGCCTTGCTCTGTGTGTGACAGGGTAGAGCCATAACCTCCCCATTGGCCCTGTCCTGAGTGTGACAAGGTGCAGCGCCCCAACCCCTTGATCCGCCCTGCTCTGTGTGTGACAGGGGACGGTGCCCCAACTCTCCTATCGGCCCTACTCTGTGAGTGACAGGGAGGAGCTCCTCAACCCCCTGATCGGCCCTACTCTGTGCGTGACAGGGTATGGAGCCCCAACCCTCCTGATGGGCCCTGCTCTGTGAGTGACAGGGGGCAGCGCCCCAACCCCCTGATTGGCCCTGCTCTGTGAGTGACAGGGGGGAGCTCCTCAACCCCCTGATCGGCCCTATTCTGTGTGTGACAGGGTATGGAGCCCCAACTCCCCTGATGGGCCCTGCTCTGTGAGTGACAGGGGGCAGCGCGCCAGCCCCCTGATTGGCCCTGCTCTGTGAGTGACAGGGGGCAGTGCCCCAACCCCCGATCGGCCTTGCTCTGTGCGTGACAGGGGGTGGCGCCGCAACCTCCCCATCGAGCCTGCCTTGAGTGTGACAGGGGGCGGTGCCCCAACCCCCCAATCGACCCTACCCTGAGCGTGACTGAGGGTGGCATCGCAACCTCCCGATCCGCCCTGCTCTGTGCATGACAGGGCGGCACCCCAACTCCCCAATCGTCCATGCTCTGAGCCTGACCAGGGGCTACACTTAGGGATTGGGCCTGCCCTCTGCCACCCGGGAGCAGGCCTAAGCCAGCAGGTCATTATCTCCCGAGGGGTCCCAGACTGCGAGAGGGCACAGGCCAGGCTGGGGGACCCACCCCCCCCAGTGAACAAATTTTTGTGCACCGGGCCTCTAGTCCTATATAATAAAAGCCTAATATGCTGAGTGTCTGGTCTTCTGGTCAACCAAAGTGTAATATGCTAATGATATGCTAAGGCCGCTCAACCACTCGCTATGACGTGCACTAACCACCAGGGGGTGGATGATCTGACTGGTAGGTTAGCTTGCTGCTGGGGTCCAGCTTATCGGGACTGAGTAAGACACGCCCTGGAGCCCTCCCACAGTCCCTCCTTGGCTGGCCAACCTTCTGCGTCCCTCCCCAACCCTGATCGTGCACTGGTGGGGTCCCTCGGCCTGGCCTGCACCCTCTCGCAATTCAGGACCCCTTGGGGGATGTTGGAGAGCTGGTTTCTGCCTGATCCTGTTCAGTGCAGGAGCTGCCCCCTGGTGGTCAGTGTGCTCCCACAGGGTGAGCACTGTTCAGCCAGAAGCTGGGCTCATGGCTGACGAGCACAGTGGCGGTGGCGGGAGCCTCTCCCGCCTCCACAGCAGTGCTAAGGATATCCGACTGCCAGCTTAGGCCCACTAAGTGGGCCTAAGCCATCAGTTGGACATCCCCCAAGGGCTCCTGGACTGCAAGAGGGTGCAGGCTGGGCTGATGGGCCCCCACTTCAGTGCACAAATTTTATGTACTGGGCCTCTAGTTGACTATATTCCCTATGCTATACTTTATATACCCATGACTATTCTGTAATAAGCAATTTGTACTCCTCAATCTCTTCACCTTTTTTACCTAACCCCACCCCCTCTCCTCTGGCAACCATCAGTCTTCTTTGTATCTGTGAGTCTGTTTCTATTTCGTTTGTTAATTTATTTTGTTCTTTAGTTTCCATATATAAGTGCTATCATATGGTATTTGTCTTTCTCTGTCTGATTTACTTCACTTAGCACAATGACCTCCAGTCCATCTATGTTATTGCAAATGGTAAGATTTCATTCTCTTTTATGGCCCAGTAATATTCCATTGTGTAAAGTACCACCACTTTTTTATCCACTCATTTATTGATGGGCACTTGGGTTGCTTCCATTGTAAACAATGCTGCAATGAACATAGTGGTGCATATGTTCTTTTGAATTAGTCTTTTGGGTTTCTTAGAATATATTCCCAGAAGTGGGATCACTACGTCAAAAGTCTGTTCTATTTTTAATTTGTTGAGGTAACTCCATACTGCTTTCCCCAGTGGCTGCACCAGTCTGCATTCCCACCAGCAGTGCACGAGGGTTCCCTTTTCTCCACATTCTCACCAGCACTTGCTTGTTAGTTTATTGATGATAGTTATTCTGACAGGCGTGAGGTGATAGCTCATTGTGATTTTAATTTGCATCTCTCTGATGATTAGTGATGCTGAGCATCCTTTCATATGTCTACTAGCCATCTGTATGTTCTCTTTGGAGAAATAATATCATCAGACTTCTAAACATGATCAGAAGAGAGAGAAGCAATGTCTATAAAGCGCTGAGGGAAAATTATGTGGAATGTAGACTTCTCGCCCTAGTCCAGTGGTCGGCAAACTCATTAGTCAACAGAGCCATATATCAACAGTCCAACGATTGAAATTTCTTTTGAGAGCCAAATTTTTTAAACTTAAACCATATAGGTAGGTACATTGTTATTAACTTAATTAGGGTACTCCTAAGGCTTAGGAAGAGCCACACTCAAGGGGCCAAAGAGCCACATGTGGCTCGAGAGCCGCAGTTTGCCGACCACTGCCCTAGTCCAATTTATGAAAGAAAACTATTCAGGTCCTCTGCCCACTTTTCTTTCTTTTTAAAAACAATATTTTTATTGATTTTAGAGAGAGAGAGAGGACGGGAGAGGGAGAGAAACATTGATGTGATCATTGATTGTCTGCCTTCTGCATGCTCCCTACTGGGATCAAGCCCAAAACCAGGGCATGTGCCCTGATCGATAATGGAACCAGCAACCTTTCAGTGCACACCCAACCAACTGAGCCACACTGGCCAGGGCTGCCCACTTTTCAATTGGATTATTTGTTGTTGTTTTTGTTTTTTTGGTGTTGAGTTGTATTAGTTCTTTATAAATTTTGCATATTAACCCCTTATCAGATGTGTCATTGGTGAATATGTTCTTTCATTCAGCAGCTTGTCTTTTTGTTTTGTTGATGGTTTCCTTTGCTGTGCAAAAACTTTGTACTTTGATGTAGTCTCATTTGTTTATTTTTCTTTTGTTTCCCTTGCTCAAGGTGATATACAGAAAAATATTGTTACAAAAGAATTCAGAGAGTTTACTGCCTATTAACATAATTTTAAAAATATATATTTTATTGATATTTTACGGATAGGAAGGAAGAGGGATAGAGAGTTAGAAATATCGATGAGAGAGAAACATCCATCAGCTGCCTCCTGCACACCCCCTACTGGGGATGTGCCCGCAACCAAGGTACATGCCCTTGATCGGAATTGAACCTGGGACCCTTGAGTCCGAAGGCTGATGCTCTATCCACTGAGCCAAACCGGTTAAGGCTATTAACATAATTTTTAATGTATGTGATTTCTTTTTTTTTTTTTAAATATATTTTATTGATTTTTTACAGAGAGGAAGTGAGAGAGATAGAGAGTTAGAAACATCGATCAGCTGCCTCCTGCACATCTCCCACTGGGGATGTGCCCGCAACCCAGGTACATGCCATTGACCGGAATCGAACCCGGAACCCTTCAGTCCGCAGGCTGACGCTCTATCCACTGAGCCAAACCGGTTTTGGCTGTATGTGATTTCTTATTGAATATCTCTGACACTATTAATTATATAGTTTTAACATTGTTTTTTAAAAATTTATTTTTATTGATTTCAGAGGGGAAGAGGGAAAGAGAGATAGAAACATCAATGATGAGAATCATCGATCAGCTGCCTCCTGCACGCCCCCTACTGGGGATCGAGCCCACAACCAGGGCTGATAGGAAATGTGCCCTGACAGGAAATCAAACCTGGGACCCTTTGTTCTGCAGGCCAACGTTCTATCCAATGAGCCAAACCAGCCAAGGCTTAACATTGTTGTTTTAATTCCTCAATTACCTGTAATTTTGGGGGGTTAATTTTTTCTCTCATGAACTGGGACCTTCTTTCATAGCACTGTCCCCCTTTCCCCACACACAGGTTGGACTAGGGCAAGAAGCCTGACGAGAGTGTGATTATTTTTACCTCTATGGATAACTGGTTTTACATTAAAAAAATTTTTCTTGGAGCTTCTTGGTTATTTTTTTAAAAAATAAATTGAAAGATGAGCACACTTTTAAGAATCACCTAATATTTGGGAAATAACATTATTAAAAAAGTATGTGACAATTTGAGTAAAATAAAAACACAAAAGGAAACAGGAAATATGGCAAAGAAAGACTTTAAAATAAGTATAACTTATATTTAAAGAGTTATTCGACAGGAAATAACATTCACAAAACATTTCACAGGCTGATATGAAAAAGAACCACCGAAGATCTTAAAATGAGCACACTGATATAAGAAACTTGAGCTACATTAAATCAATGAAAATACACCGTGGAGCATAAAATCTGTGATGATTTGTCCCAGCATGCAGCATAAAAGGACAACAGAAATGAAAGAAAATAAATTAAAAGAGAAGTTAAGTATGTGGAGGATAAATCTAGAAGCCTTTGGAAGACAATTTAATCAGTGCATTAAAATTTGTGAGGGAAAATAATTTTGAACTGAGAATTTTATGTTCAGCTAAATTAGCAGTCAAATATGAGTTTCCCCAAATCCCATTCTTCAATAGATGGCATCAAGGCTCTTTGGATAAATGGCTGCTTCTAAGGCAAGAGCAAGAGGGCACGTAGGCCTGGGGCGTCCTGTGCCAGGAGGCAAGGCAGTGCTCCGAGGGTGGGAGCAGGTGAGAAGGACCCAGGGCCAGTCAGGGCCCCCACCGGCCCCATCTGGATAATCAATCAATGGGGAGGAAGGAGGCCTTTGCCTAGAGGAGGACTCCAGCTAGCAGGTGCAGAAAGCAGTGAGGGAAGAGAAAACCACCCGGGAGTGGCCCTGCGATCCCTGTTTAGGTAAGAATTACCCGTGGGTGCTAAACAAGTAAGTAAATGGGTGATGAGAAACGGGACATTTACGGAATCTCAGACTATCTCCCAAAGAGAAAGGTGTGGACAAAAGGCAAAACAGGAACTTCACAGTGAAGAAACTTGGCCGGCCTCATCTCAGCCCAGTGATACTGTCTGTTTTCGTCACCTCTGTACCTTGAGCACCTAGAATAATGTAGGGCAGCTCTGCCGGGTGGCTCAGTGGTTGAGCATTGACCTGTGAACCAGGAGGTCACGGTTAGATTCCTGGTCGGGGCACACACTTGGGTTGCAGGCTTGGTCCCCAGTAGGGGGCGTGCAGGAGGCAGCTGACCAATTATCCCCATCATTGATGTTTCTATCTCTCTCTTCCTCTCCCTTCCCCTCTGAAATAAATAAAGATATATTTTAGAAAAGTTTAAAAAATTAATGTAGGGCACAGAATAGGTGTCAATTCATAGTTTTCACTGAATAGCCACATTCATGCCTATAAGTTCAACTTTGTTAATTGTTGTAGTTATGAACTCTACAGCTTTACGTATGGTCTGCTTGATCTGCCACGGGCTAAGAAACTGAACGGACGCTTCCTGCGGTTGTTACTGTATAATTCTTGTAGTTTCTGCTTTTTTTGCAGTAAGCATTCCGAGGGCATGATATTTGCTGTACAGACATTTAATTGGCCAAATCTGCATGCAGGTTATACTTTGCCATCTCGAACACAAACCCCTTCTCTTAGTGGAATACTTCCTTCTTTTGGTTAAATCTAATCTCACAAGTGTAATGCGACTCATGCTTTCTTTTTTGGTCTGTGCTGTGTGTGTGTGTGTGTGTGTGTGTGTGTGCTGTAAGTGGTTGCCTGTTCCTCTCAGGCAGTAAGCGCCCCTAATCCTCTGCCCCCCTTTACGCTGCTGCCCCCGCATTCCCGAGGCGTGGCTATGGGGGGCGGGGGTGGCTTCCATTCACTCCCACACACGGTTGCCCTTCACTTCTGCATCTGTCCACGCTCACTTCACCCTTGAGCTGGTCCTGGGTCTGCAGGTGTTACGCACTCTCTCCGCTGGTACATACAGAACTTTGTGTGTATTTCTACGTTAACAGCATTTACCAGACTTACCAGGTTCTATTCTAATTACTTCTTTAATAAAGACGCTTCATTGTCTGTTTGAAATGGCTGCGGCCGAGGGTCAGGCAGGTGGCTGCAGGCTCTCCCTGTGGCTCCTGCCAGCTTCACGTTTAAAAACTAAAGCAGGGCTGGTGTTTCCTCCCCTCCCCTGAGAAGGAGTGCAGTCCCCCAGGCCCGGGAGCAGTGCAGAGCTTCCTGAGGGTCTCGTAGGGGTGATGCCAATCCAGGCCCCTCTGCGCAGCGCACACCTTCAGAGCAGCCTTCTGAGGTGCCTCCTGGCCTGCGATCCGGGCGGAGCCCCCAGCGTGGCAGGCTTGGCGCTGCCCCTCTGCTCACCTTCCCTGAGAACTGCCCTTTCCTCCAGTTCCCATCAGAAAGTTAGACCTCCCCGAGTTCATGCAAACCACCACCAGTTATCAGTACTCCCTCAGGACTGCCAGGGACCAGCAGGGAACAAGAAGGAGTTTGCAATTAGCAAACAAAACGGCCTTTCAGTTACCTTCGGAGTGGGTGTCACCAATGACCTTCTCTTTGGAGGGGTCACGTTGCCCTTTGGTGGCTTGTCACAGGGTGCCGTGCTGCCAAGTGGGGCTGCATTTCCTGTTCATGGGGCCTCAGAGCCCCTGGAAGATGGGATTGCAAGGCTGAGCCTTTGCCCCCCCCCCCCCGCCTCCCCCCCCCCCCCCCCCCCCCCCCCCCCCCCCGCCACCCCACCCCATCTCCAGGCCAGCGCGGGTGGCGGCGGGGTAACTGGGACCTTGTGTCTCCAGGTGGTGCTTGTCGGTGCTAATCCGAAAGGTAGCAGCAGAGGGCAGCCTGCGCCCAGCAATGGCTCCTCTCCCGCAGGCTCCAGCCGCTGCGGGACCGCGCTGGCCTGGGATTAGGATGAAATGCCGGTAGATTCTACTAACACTGGAATCTGAGAGTGCAGCTCAGGATAGCTACTTGTTTTTGCTACACATATTTCTTTAAAATGATTGTTTTGAAGGAAACACACACCCTTGGTTAAAAAACATTAGAACTGTTTACAAAAGACTCCTTCTAATGGCCCACAACGCCCTACACAGCCTGGCCCCTTCATCTTTCCCCCGTTGAACCCCACCCTTTGCCCTGCTGTTCCCTCTCCCAGGGAGCCTCTCCCCCTCGCTGTCCACGAGGCTCCCCCCTCCCCCCAGATCTCTACTCAAACACCACCTTCTTGTGGAGATCTCCCCTGCCTTCCTCACTCAGCACGACATTCCGCTCAGCACTCCCTGTCCTCAGTGCTACACATGATTACTTTTCTCCAGAGCAGTGTTATACTTGGCCGTTTTAACTTTGTTGTCGCTTAGCCCTAGAGTGCAAGCTTCATGCCGGCAGGAACACTTTCATCTCTCTTCCCCCCTTGTCACATCATCAGCGCCCAGAGCAATCCTATCATGTGACAGTAGGGCCTTAATAGGTATTTGTTGAATGAAGCTAACATTATAGCTCTACTTCTGAAAGACACTGACCCTTATGACAAGGTGATGAACTGAATGGGCATCTTTTATTAGCTCAGGATGGGAGCCCCGGTTTGGCTGGGCTCAGCTGGCTGGCTCTTCTGGCGTGGGCCAGGTGTGGCAGATCTCGGCTGAGCTCTCTCATGTCTGTCTGTTGTCTCTCCTCAGTCCACTGAGGCCCCTGCATGTCCCTCCACGTGGCCTCTATTCCTATCGCAGGCTGGCTGGGCTCACCACACAGTGGTCTCAGGCTCCCAAGCACAAGGGGCGAGTCCCCATGTACAAGTGCTAGTGACACCTGTGGGTGTCACAAAGGCTAGCACCCCTTTGGCCTAAGCAAGTCACAGGACTAGCCCACGTTCATGCTGGAGGAAGTGCAGAGTCTCACTGAAGGGGGAAGAAAAAATTATGTGGCAAAAAAAGGGGGGCGGGAGGAGAAGATTCAGGCTGTTCCACAATCTACCACAATAAATGTGATTTGCAGCATCATTTACAATAGCCGAGATTTGGAAGCATCCCCAGAGTCCATCAATAGCAGATGAGTGATAAAAAAGCTGTGGTATATTTGCACAATGGATACTCCTCGGCTGTAGAAAAGAAGGAAATCTTACCCTTCGAACAGCATGGATGGACCTGGACAGCATTATGCTCAGTGAAATAAGCGTCAGAGAGAGACAAGTACCATATGATTTCACTCATGTGGAATCTAATGAACAAAATTAACTAAGAAGCAAAATAAAGACAGACTCATGGATAGAGAGCAGGCAGACAGCTGTTTGGGTAGGGTTTGGGAGCTGGTTGGGGGTGGTGGAGGATTAAGCAAAAGAGGGGAGAAAAAAGAAAAAACCTCATAGACACAGACAATAGTGTGGTGATTGCCGGGGGTGGGGTAGGGAGAGGTAGAAGAAAGTAAAGGGAACTGAATGGTGATGGTTGGAGACTTGACTTGAGGTGGTGAACACACAATACAGTGTACAGATGACGTGTTGTGGAATTGTGCACCTGAAACCTGTATAATTTTGCTAAACTGTGTCACCCCGATAAATTCCATAAAAAGGAAAAGAAAAAAGAAAAGGGGAAGAGAAGATTCGGGCCATTTAGCAATCTACCACAATAAATATAATGTCATTGCCCTTTAAAAAGGTAAAATCTCACCAATAGCATGGTGAGGTGCCTACTTCTCCACCCCCATTATGAACTGTGTACCAGTTTAAAAAACCTTCACTAATCAGGTCGATGAGAAGTAGTGTCTGATTTGCTCGGAGAATTTAATAGACATCCCTGGTGAAGGCAATGCAGGCTCCCACTGGCTCGCAGCAGGCAGGTGACCAGCCTTACCCTTGACTCTGGGCTGGCCTCGTGACTTGGTTTGACCAATGGCATGTTAGCAGAGGTGATGAAAGCAGAGGCTTAGAAAGTCTCTGTGCTTGCTGTCCCTTGTGCCCCTGTCGTCGCCAGGAGGACATGCCTAGGTGAGTGTGCTGCAGGGTGAGGGGCTCCTGGAGCAGAGATGAACCCACCACTGGCAGAGGCCATTCCAGATCAGCAGATAGTCAGTCGGCACCCAGACTCATGAGTGAGCCCAGCCAAGATCAGCAAGCCACCTGGCAGACCCTCTGCTGACCTCAGTGGTATGTGTTAATTGTTCCCATCTCACTGGTCTCCCCAGGAGACCTGTGAGTTTAGAGCAGTGGTTCTCAACCTTGGCTGCACATTAGAATCACCTGGGAATCTTTTTAAAATCCTGATTTCTGGGCCTTATCCTCCGGAAATTCTGTTTCTTTGTTGCTAATGTTGTGGCCCCACCCCATAATAAAGAAACAGAATTTCCGGAGGATGAGGCCCAGAAATCAGGATTTTAAAAAGATTCCCAGGTGAGTCTAATGTGCAGCCAAGGTTGAGAACCACTGGTTTAGAGCAAAGAACTCTGGGGCCCTACTGCCCCAGGTGGCAGAGGTGCTCCCTTAGCTCCCAGGGTCTCCAGGCCCTGGGGAGGTGGGGGCTGTGCCTGGCCTGTGGGGGCACTGCGGGGGCATGCTCTGCAACACTGGCCACCCCTTCCTGGCCTCTGAGTTGCCGCAGCTCTGGAGAGCTCTGCTGGGGCAGAGGCTGTTTGGCTGGGTGAGAAAAATCGCCATCCTTGTCAACGAGCTGGCCGGACCCAGAGCCTGCCAGCTAATGGAAAGGGTCATGAGTGGCGGGAGAGGCCGCTGCCGCTGCTGCTCAGAATGCCTGAGATGATGGATGGGAGGCCCAGCAGGCTGGGAAGGATGGAGATGTGTTTCCAGGGGCTGGCCTTTTCCTCCCAGGGCACAGGCTACTGGAAACAGGGTCAGAACAAAGCATGTTACATCTCTCCCTCTCTCTTTTCCTCCGATGAGAAAGAACTCCTACGCCCAGGGCAGGATAGACCAAGGAAACCGTACAGAGCTACATAGTCCTCTGAAAACTCTCCCCTTGGATTGTAATCTTTTCATGGGACAGTGACCTCTCTGAGAATCTGATGAAAGCTAGAATTCCCCAGGAAAAGCACTCACGAACACACATGTTTACTTATGATGTCAGGACATCGCTAGTGACTCTGAAGCCCACTCCTGGGACCTAGGAGAGGGAGAAGGAGAGACAGAAGGCAAGGGAGACACGGACCCGGGGGTTGGGGTTGGGGTGGGGGAGGAAGCGGGGAGTCTGGAAACAGGTGTGTGGAGGAGTTAGAGCTAAAGATTGGCCCTAACTATACCCCTCTGCACTCCGCCTTCTCCCCGAAACCCGTTCTCTTCGCCATGAGACGGCGCCGGGTGTGCTGTCCGCAGGCGCCCCTTTCAGTCGGTTCTGTGTGTTTGAGTCTGTCATGCTCACATATTGATCTGTTTATTCATCGGAACTGCCAGGCAGTACTCTATAGTATGAATACACTGTGTTTTATTTATCCATCCCTGAAAATAGACAGTTCAGTAGTTCCCTTCTTTCCTGTTCCCAGCAGGAAGTGTCCTGGTCTGTCTCTCCTCGCACAGTGACAGGAGTGGGTGACCCCTCGACGGGAAATGGCTGGGTGATGGGCGTGAGCGTTTCTAAGGTTTCTAAACGCCCTCGCCTTGCTCCCCGGACTCATCGCGCCACCAGCAACGCCCGAGGGTATGTCCCCCATATGCTGCCAATGCTTATTTTCTGACTTTTACATTTTTAAAACTAATTTGATGGATGTAAAATTATATAATTTTAATTTGTATTTTATTTGCATCTTTTTACTTTTGGCCTTTCTGGGCCTCTTCTGTAAATTACCCCATCCAGGGCTCAAACCTGAACCTAGGTATATGCCCTGACTGGAAATTGAACCCTAAACCTTTATGGTGTACAGGGCGATGCTCCCACCAACTGAGCCACCCTGCCAGGGCTAGCTCATTTTTAAAGAATATATTTTTATTGATTTAAGAAAGGAAGGGAGAGGTAGAGAGAGACAGAAAATCAATGATGAGAGAGAATCATCAATCGGCTGTGTTCTGTACACCCCCTAGTGGGGTTGGAGCCTACAATCCAGGCATGTGCCCTCACCGGGAATCGAACAATGACCTTCTGGTTCATAGGTCCACGCTCAATCCCTGAGCCATGCTGGCCAGGCTAGCTCATCTTTTTAAACACTGGTTTGCATCATGCTAGGGAGAGACTCTGGGTTAAAATCAATCTAACCCAGAGTCAACCAGATCCCACAACATACTGTCTGTGATGTTAGAAAAGTGGCTTTGTCTCCCCACCCCCCATGTTTCCTAACCTCCAAAACTGAGATGATAATACCTTTGCCTTGGCTTTGCTGGAGATAGTAGAGTGCAGAGGTTAGGGATAGGTTACCTGGGTTCAGATCCCAGCATCACCATTCCCAGTTGTGTGACCTTAGGCAAGTCTCTCATCCTCTGTGCCATCCTTCTGTTAAACTGGCAAAATAAAATTCATCACTTCATAAAGTTGTTTCAAAGACGGAGTTAATAACTGTAAAAGGCTTCATACCTGGCACACAGTGAGCACTTTCTAAAAAGTGTTGGTTGTTGTTGAGCAGTTAAAAACATTTAGCAGAGGGCAGATGCTCAGTACAACTCTTCGTGACACTGAGTCCCATGTAAATTAAAAATAATTACAGAGCACTGAAGGGCTTCTAATGAGAAACAGCATCTCCTGCTCCACCCACCTTTCCTGCTCTCTGGAGGCAAGCATTTTAAACTATTTGAGCTGCTTTCTCAATAATAAGCTCCTTTACCTATTTCTTTTTAAAAAATATATTTTTATTGATTTCAGAAAGGAAGGGAGAGGGGGGAGAGAGAGAGAAGCATCAATGATGAGAATCATTGATCAGCTGCCTCCTGCATGCCCCCTACTGGGGATGGAGCCCACAACCTCGGCATGTGCCCTGGCCGGAATTGAACCTGAGACCCTTCAGTCTGCAGGCTGACACTCTATCCACTGAGCCAAACCAGCTAGGGCTACCTATTTCTTGATGTATCAACTTTGGATATTGTCTATTTACATCCTGAAGTAATGATTGAGGACTTAGCTCTCTTATAGTTTCTATGTCTCATGTCGCTAATATAGATACCATTGCTTATAATTTAATAACCAGCAAATATCATTCACCAAAGGGCCAAAAGGTATACTATGATTATATTTCTCTTATTGAAAAATTTTCTTGTTGCCCTTCCTTTTTTCCTCTTTTTATTTGTACTACCTGCCTTTCTCAAATACAGTTTCTTCAACGACTTCATCCTATCAGTCACTCTATCAGATTCACTTGTTTTTTCCCTGGAGACTTTCCAAGTTGTATTGTTTTTGCTACACAGCTGTCATAACAATAGCAAAAAAAAATTAGTCTTTTCCCCTTTCCCTTCCAGCCTAATATCTGCTCCTGCGCCCACTCTTCCTTGGCGATCGTTACTGGCTGGTGCTTCTTCCTCCCTTTTCTTTTCCATCCATGCTTTTGGTCAGCTCCCTTCTTTTCCCGGCCATGTTCTTTCTTGGACCATCAATTTGGTCTTCTCAACAGTCCACTCATAGCAGTAGTATTATTACTCTGTCAGTCAACTTTTGGCTCATTATAAATTAGCATTTTGAAGTATTCTCATTTACATAGGGCACCCCAAAGAGAAGCTGATCCCCAGCTAAAAGGGCAGTTGTTGTAATGCAAGTCATTGAGACAAAGGCCTTGCAGGAAAGAGCAAGCTAAGGGCAGCTGATTATAATGAAAGGCTTAAGTGCGGCATAAATGCTTCAGGCCCGACAAGAGCACTGACGGAAACAATTGATCTATTTCAACAGAAACATGTCTGCCCCCAAGGAAACCTTTCCTAAGGGAGTGCCCAGCCAGCGTGTGGGCCTTCGGAAAGCTGGATCCATATTTTAGGAGAGAGCAACCAACTTTGTTGACAGGTCATAAGTCAAGAAACAAGTTTAATAAAAAATTCATTGAAAAACACTATTTCCACACCAGGCGCTAAAGCTGTTCTCAGAAGGGTAGGACTTAGGGAGGTTTTTGAACCTATTGTTGGTTGATATCAGATGTTAAACTTAGAAGACTACATCTTTAAGATTTATGGAGCAGTGTTTGGGCATCATGACCTGGACCTGGTCCAGAGTCCCATGTATTATCTACATGAATCCATTCGGACCAACTGCGTACCTACTTGGCTTTCGCCGTGCATTCTCTCCTGGTTAATTCCTGTTGCCATCGAGCCTGAATTACCTCTAGGGATGGGCTCTCACACTTTCCTACCCAGCTTAGCACTGTTGTTAGACAACCAGGCTGTGGACCCTGGAGCCCTGTCTCTGAAGTGGTCTTGCTGCTTTCCTGGGCCCCCTTAGTCTCAATTTCACACCTCAGCAGAGAGAGCGTTCTTAAGTATGAATCTGAACAGACCCACATCCTTCCTGGCTCCCCCCAGGGTTCAGGCTTAGGTCCAGTCTCCTTATCTTAGCCACAGCACTGCTTGTGCTCTGGCCTTGACACCTTCCCCTTTGTTTTAGCCATGTTGTGTGTGACCACATTGGCTCATTCAATAAATATTTATTAAGCGCCCAGCACTGTCTTTTCTTGGCACTGGGAATGTAGCAGTGAACAGAAACAAGACCCCTGACTTCATGGTGCTTCGTTCTAATTGGGGAGACAGATGGAATATGCCAGAAGGCAATGAGTACAGTGGAGAGAAACAAAGCAAGAAAGGAGTAGGGAGCCAGATGGGAGTGTGGTGCAATTTAAAAGAGGGTGTTCAGGGAACACCTCATCAAGGGGTGATAGTTTTGTATCTAGACTTTGTTAGGGTCACCAAAGGAGGAATGCATGAGGCTGGAAGGGATAAAGAATTATGAATGATGTATTAGGTCATCTGGAAAACCAGATGGGCTGACCCCAAAATGGCACCAGCACCCAGGGACAGGGAGTTGGAGATTTTAAAGGATTCTGGGTGGGTTTTTTCTGGGTGGAGAAATCTCTGGGCGGGTCCAGATCCTGGGAAGGTCAGGAGGGGAAGGATGATGGTCTTAGCAAATGGAATGTGGTCTTAGCAAGTGGAATGTGGTCTTAGCAAGTGGAATGTGGTCTAAGCAAAAGGAAATGTCAGTTGTGAAGTGGTCTAAAGGTCAGTTCCCAGGGGAGAAGGTAACGATTCAATTATTTAATCAGACCTAATATTCCAGCCTTTTTGTTTTATGGAACAGGGACAAAGGTTATATCTTCCATAGTTACTTCCTGCTGAGAGGGGATGTCGAGGTCCTAGGGGGGTGGACTTTGATTGTAGTTTGCTGGAACACTGTATAGATTCCTCATGGTTTGAGTGAGGGGTCACACGAGCATGATTTTCCCAAGACACTGGTTAGTGAAGGCTCAAAATCGGTCCCTGGGAGCGAGGTTCTTGTTTTCCCAGTTTTGCCCCTTGCTAGGCATCTGGAGCTTTCTGCCCTGTTGAGTTTCTGTACCTGGCCCATCGTCCTTGCTCTGGGGGTCAGAGGGATGATAAGGCCTGGGCACAAAAGGAGGTTGTGATGGTGTCTAGGGGTGGTATTTTCTGAGTACAAGTAGGGCTTGTAACCTGGTGGAGACAAACTGTTTTATAAATTTTAGTATTATTGAGGCAAAAGGTAGAACAACAAGAATTATGACAAATGGTCTGGTGGAAGGAAAGAGATATTAGTTTGGAGGGTTGTAGTATAATATATCAAAATGAGGTTTATTCTCTTAGCTTCATTTGTCCTTGGGTGTGGCTGTCTGTCTCCCTGAGTAGGTTGATTTAAGCTATTTACCCTCTGGTTGGGGAGGAATAGTGTAGATCATTTACTCTAAGTGTCCTTGGTTTAAGAAAGATAGGATTTACTATCCATCTAGCTTTGGACTGCTGTTTAACTATCTCAGTTTCCCTATTCTGTTTGTCCTGGCTTGCTGGCCTGTGTCATTTGTATAACTTCCTTTAAACATTTCTCCCTATAGACCTTCTATAACTTACACAAACCTTCTTTCACAAACCTTAACTCACTTTCTTTTTCCTTCAAAATGCATGTCCATGCCTCATGCCTTCTATTAGCCAAACCATACAATTTCTTTCCAATTTAATTAGAATTCTTAATTCTTAGAAACCTTAATTTTCCAATGATAACCGAAAAGTAAACAACCAGCACATATTAGATTGACATTTATAGATGCTCTCACTTTCAAGAAACACACCTTCAACAAAGCACAAGACATTACATGAACAGACTTGAAGGAGGTGAGAGAGCGAGCCATGTGGATATCTAGAGGAGGACACAGTGAGTGTAGGCCCCTGGGGTCACTTCAGGGGTCGGCAAGAAGGATAGTGTGGCTGGAGCACAGACGGGGAGAGCGGCAGGAAGTGGGCTGAGGCAGATCATCTAGTCCAGTGGTCGGCAAACTCATTAGTCAACAGAGCCAAATATTAACAGTACAATGATTGAAATTTCTTTTGAGAACCAAATTTTTTAAACTTAAACTATACTGGTAGGTACACTGTTATTAACTTAATTAGGGTACTCCTAAGGCTTAGGAAGAGCCACACTCAAGGGGCCAAAGAGCCGCATGTGGCTCGAGAGCCGCAGTTTGCAGACCACGGATCTAGGGCAGTGGTTCTCAACCTTCCTAATTCCGCGACCCTTTAATACAGTTCCTCATGTTGTGGTGATCCCCCATTTCAGTGTTACAAATTGAACATAATTAAAGCATAGTGATTAATCACAAAAACAATATGTAATTATATATGTGTTTTCCGATGGTCTTAGGCGAACCCTGTGAAAGGGTCGTTCGACCCCCAAAGGGGTCGTGACCCACAGGTTGAGAACCACTGATCTAGGGTCTTGCAGACCGTTCTTGTTACAACTTTGGCTTTTATCCTGAGTGAGATGGAAAAACCATTGGATTATTCTGATCCTAAGAGCCATGTGCTCTGACTTTCTATCTTAAAAATGAACCACTTGTTCCCTAGAATGCGTCCTAACTCTGCATTCTTGCCGCAATCTCCATGGTTCTCTCTCCTGACAGCACCCTCCTCACCTCTTTCTTTCAGAGTCATCTTTTCAGCAGGACCTTCCCTTGCCTCGAGGGTCCATTGAGGGGCCCCCTGTGCTGGGATAGCACTGCTGTTAGTGAGTGTTTGGGAGAGAGGAACATATGAGTGGGGTGTAGATCTGATTGGAGGGGAAGAGTCCACGTGGAAGGCAGCTGGGTGGAAGGTGCTCTCAGGACTAGCATTTTGGAGTGCTCACTGTTTGCCAGGCGTTCGCTGGGTGCCTCCCAGGGGTGATGCTGTCTGTGCTCAGAGCACTCTGGTGTGGGTGCTCTTTTAAACGTATTTTGCAGAGGAGTGGGCTGACCATGGAGAGGCGCAGCGGCTTGTTTAAGATCCCACACCTGGAGGAGGTGGGCCTGGAACAAGGAGCAGAGTCAGGCCTTCACGCCCGGGTGAGGGGAAGCGATCCGAGACCCCCTGGGCTTGCTTTCTGGAAAATTCCTGAGCCATATCAAAACTATAAGAACCAAGTCTGGGCGATGAAACTTCTACAGAGGTCAAGGGTGGGCAGGGTAGCCAGTGTATTCTGGGGCACCTGTTCCTTCTTGGAGATGGTCTGTACAAGCTAAGACAGGAAGGAGAGCTGTCACCGTGGGCAGCAGCAGGATTGGGTGTAGCAGCTAAGGTGGGGTGTTGTGTGAGGCAGACCTGAGTACGTTCGGCCCTCTCGTTGTCACCTGTGGGGCCTGGGAAAGTCACTAAGCTACTCTGGACCCCGGCGCCCCTCTGTAGAATGGGGATCTGGCTGTTTGTAGGGATCATATTTGGTAAAGCTTAGAAAGATGCTCCACCGTCTGGGGCCCGTCCTTTCATGGTTTGGCTCCTGCCTCGCAGCCAGGCAACCAGCAGACCCGCCAGCGGCCAGCCTTGCTCTTTGCTCTGTGGTCTGAGACGCACACTGGTGAGCATGAACATTCCAGGAAGCTCTTAAGATCTTTCCTTTCAGAGCTCAAGGTCTCAGGTAATAATCAGATCAATGTAGGAGCCAGATGCCCACATTTTCTAGGTGGAAGAAGCCCTTGCTTTTATGGAGAGAAACCAGTGCCTCTGAGGGTTCCTCAGTGCGTCACAGACTCGGAGAAGGGCTGCAGACAGCCACGTGGCGGAGGAGAAAGCAGGCCCACGCGGTTGTGTGGCGCCCCATCCACACTCCGTGCACGCGGATCTGAGACAGGGATCCAGGCAGTTGTCTGGCCCGGGACAACACTTTGTTTTTAGTCGCCAGCGGCCCTGGTGAAGGAGGCTCCTGCGGACGCCTGGCTAGGCTTCGCCGGGGGCCAATCCGCTTTAGAGCACCCATGTCAGCTGTGTTGGTGGCAAGTGACAGCCTACTTTGTACTGGCTTAAGCGGAAAGAGATTTGCTAGAAGGATACTGACTTCTCACATAGGAAAGTGCACAGTTCGACTCGGGTCGCCGGAAGCTGACCCTGCCAAGCCCCTGGGAAGCCAGGACCCATTCCTCTTGTTCGGGTCACATGTTTTCACATCAGCACATACTTCATACTTTTTCAAGAGACTGGCTCTATCTGCTTTTATAATCCTTGGCTGACCCTGAACTCCCAAGTTACATGTCCAGCATTCAGACAGCCTCCACTATCTCCCTGGCATCTGTCTTTGGCATCTCGGATTCTAATTCCCCAGAGAAAGGTTGGTGTCCCGCTGAGCCTGTCTGCACTGACCAGTCAGCAGCGGTGACGCAGGGCCTCGCAGGAAAGCCTGTGCGCCATCCGGCCGAGGGCGGTCCTCAGACAGGGGTGGGTCGGAGGCTCACAGGCATCCCTGTGGGTCTCTACCTCCAACCCTCACCAGCCAACTATGCTAAAGAGACCTCTAAATAAACTGACCATGAGCATAAACACTAAAGGATATAAAGAAATTAGAGCATTGTAAGGAATATGAATGCCTATGTATGATTTAGCATTTTTCTGTATACAGTTCAACTGATCATGATCAAACTTAACTCCGTCCTAACTGTGCTGTGAGGGCGCAGGGGAAGGGGCTTCGGAACAGGGAGTCATCCCCGAGGGGCTCGGCTCCCGTTGCTCGGACTCGGAGCACCTCCAAAGTCAGTAGTTCTGACCGAGGCTGTCTCCTTAGTTCATGAGCAGCAGGTCATGACCTGCTTCAGCGACTGGTGAAAAGGGGTCATTCTGCTTCCTAATTTCCTAATTAGCACCAGCACCTATAGCATGCTGCTCATTTCATCTTCTCTGAGGCCAGTGGTTCTCGACCTTCTGGCCCTTTAAATACAGTTCCTCATGTTGTGACCCAACCATAAGATTATTTTCGTTGCTACTTCATAACTGTAATGTTGCTACTGTTATAAATCATAATGTAAATATCTGATATGCAGGATGGTCTTAGGCGACCCCTGTGAACGGGTCGTTCAACTGCCAAAGGGGTCGCGACCCACAGGTTGAGAACCGCTGTCTGAGACCCTTTCTAGGAGGGAGAGCATCTTATTCCTCACGAACCAAGTTTTCTTTATGAGCAGCTTGTTACAAGCTGGAAGAGGATAAGGGGCTCGTTTCCGTGCCTTTCTTCTTTAATCCACGACACCTCTCAACACCAAGTACTTACTGAGCACCTACTACGTGCCAGGCATTGCAACTTAGTCAGGTTCTGTCAGCAGCTGTTTCATTACCTTGCTGCTCTGAAAGTAGATGTTCTTAAAGGATACATTTTCTCAAGCTTTCTAAAGTACACATGAAAAACATTTAGCAAGGTGCTAATTAGTGATTTCGACACCTATGGATCTGGAAGGTTCCGATGAGTTGTGGAATCTGTGCAGGTCGCCTGGCCTTTTTTGAAGCATATACCAGAACTTGTTCGGCCTACAGCTTTGCAGTGCGTCTAGATTAGTGACATGGTTATAGGTCAGGGGTGGGCAAACTTTTTGACTCGAGGGCCACAATGGGTTCTTAAACTGGACCGGAGGGCCGGAACAAAAGCATGGATGGAGTGTTTGTGTGAACTGATATAAATTCAAAGTAAACATCATTACATAAAAGGGTACGGTCTTTTTTTTTTTTAGTTTTATTCATTTCAAAAGGGCCGGATCCGGCCTGCGGGCCGTAGTTTGCCCACGGCTGTTCTAGGTACAGCAGGTAAAGAGGCAGGCAGTATGTTGTTACCCCTCACAGCTAACCTGTGATCTAACGCTGGCTTAAGTTAACTGCACCCACGTGATCCCTTCCTGTTCTGATATTAGAAGTTAGTAACACAGCCCTTGACGGGGTCAGCTAAGTTGTTTGGTGGAGGGACAGCTGATGTCTGAGAGGCACCAGCTTCCTGTTTGTAGATTTGGTCCTTAAGCAGCAGAGGAGCCTTCACCGGCTGGGGGAGCTTAACGCGTTAAGCACCCAGTCAGTCACCAGTGACCGACACTATACTTTCCATCCGGAAGACAAAACAGGCTGGGAGCTTAACGTGTTAATCCATGTTAGTTCATGAGTTTCCTTTTGTGGAAAAACTACCATCATGAACTTTCCCATTCTCCTTGCTGAAAGAGGAAGGATGTTGCAAAAACTGGCTTGTTGCCAAATCCCCTGGAAATGTCTATCTACTGTGCTTGCCAAAGAGATGGCTGTGATTGAGTAATGGTGCCTGAGTTCCTGACTGCAGTCTGCAGGGATGCTGCTCTCATTTGCCACCTGAAACGCGGCAATTACCAGAATTGCTTATAATGCCTCTCCTTTAGGAGTTCGCATTAGGAATCCCTGCGGGAGAATCTTGCATTCATTCATTCATTCATTCCTCCCTTGGCATGGCCATTTGAGCAAGCCTGTTCTAGCCATGCACCACAAGCCTGCCTACCCAAAAAGATGACTCACACATTTTCAGCTGCTCTCCTGGGACGACTCAGTGGTGTGCAGGAGATGCTTGACATCAGCTTGCTGAAGAAACAAGGCTCGATTTGTAGTGTTTGCCGATTTCCCTGGTGTAAATATTCCCATTGTGGCTGATTGCAAGCCAGCAATGGGATGTCACTGAAGGTGAATCCGGGGAGATGTATGTCCCCATGATCCTCACGAGTCAGCCGCAGACCTAAATCCCCATCATCCTGCTGCTTTCCTTTTTGCTTATTCTTTACCTAAACACTTGCTTTCTTCTCTCTTGTCCCTGGTTTGATCTCTTAACCTGTTCTGCAACCCTATCCTCAATTCTTATCTCTGCTTCCTTTGTTTTTATCGTATATGATCTTCCCTTTCCACTCTTGGCCTCAATCCCTCCTACCTGGCTTGCACTTTGGCACTTGAATCTTCAGGGATCATAAATAGAGACTCCTTCCTGAAGCCTCTATTAAGGGAAGCTGAATTGCTGCCATCATTCACCAGGTAGACCAGCTGCAGCTCCCACAGGAGGAGTTAGGTCGGGTTCATTCATAACTGAGGGGCAGATTTCACATGGGCTTCCCTTTGTGAATAGGTAAATGCAGTACTTGCCTCCTTCCACAACCACATCAAAATTACAACTAAATTACGGAACAACCACCATTGAGAACTGCCTGAAATATAGCTGAACAGAACTCCTATAACTAAGGATAAACAGAAGAAATCATGTGGAGATTGGTAGGAGGGGCAGAGGCTTGGAGCAGGCTGGTCCTGCACTCATGTGTGGTGTTTAAAAATTGAAGGGGTGTCTCAGCTGCAGAGGTCTCCCCTAAGCACCAAGGAGTCCAAGCCCCACACCAGCCCCACCCCCCCCACTGCCCCCCAGCCCCGAGTTCCAGTTTTAAGAAGAGAAGTTCCCATAACTTCTGGCTGTGAAAACCAGTGGGAATTGTGGCTGAGTGAGACAGAGGCTCCCGGAAGCCCAGGCATTCCTCTTAAAGGGCCTGCACACAAACTTACCTGGAGTCACTGGCTCTGAGCTCCAGCACTGGGAAGCAGCTTGAAAGACACCAGGGACATTCAGGGAGGAATAGAATCATTTGGCTTTGGTGCGAGAGTTAGAGAGGCATCTTTCTCCCAGACAGAAATGCTAGCAGAGGCCATGTTCCTTTGCTAAGCCCTCTTCCTACAGATCTGGCAGGTGGGCGTGATATCTCATCAACCTGCCTAACACTGTTTGCCCTGCCCTGGTGATTGCCTGAGACCCCCTACCCCATCCAGGGGGCCCACCCAAGCCATTTCCAGTGGCTTTTCCATACTGACAGCCTGTTTTGCCTCATGCTATGGACTTTCCTAAAATCCCTCAAAGGTGCAAAACCCCAAAACAAGTAGCATCTGGCTTTGGCTTGCCCCATGTACCTGTTGCTAAGTGGACCCAGACCCAGCACTAGTGGCCACCGGCCTCAGTTCACAGCTTTGCCTCTCCTAGGCACCACCAAGCCCAGCATAAATAGTAGTCATCTGAAGACCACTTTGTAGCTCATGTTGGGGGGCCCCAGGCAGGGCACAGGTAGCAGCTGATCTTGACCTGTACCTCCAGGGAAGTTTCAGAGCCAGTGCACTTGGTGGCCAGTTTCAACCAGGAAGAACCATTCAACCACCTCCATCAGTGATACACTCAAGAGGCAGACTTATTGGGCACCAGAGCCCAGATGAAGTGAATCCTGTTCTATGGGGTTGGCCCCTGCACAGAAACTTCTCCATTGTGGTTTCAGCCAGTCCTCACAGCTTATTGTCTCGGGGGTAAACCCCTCCCATCGATGTGCCAACAGCAGTCAAGGCTCAACTAGAATAGGAGGGTGCACATAGCTCATACCTGGAGTGCCTAGATTGGGTGGCTGGGAGGCTGTGCCATTGGGCCGTATTGGACAGCTACTACATAAAGCCCTGGAGATGTAGCAGTTCTACCTGAAACAACAAAAACACACGTCCCCAATGAAAGAACAGAACAAAACCCCAGAAATAGGACTAAATAAAATGGAAACAAACAATCTACCACATGCAGAGTTCAAAACACTGGTTATAAGGATGCTCACTGAACTTAGGGGAAGAGTAGATCAATTTAGTGAGAACTTCATCCAAGAGGTAGGAAACATAGAACTGATGATAGAAAATATAAAAAGGAACCAATCAGAAATGAAGAATATAATAACCGAAACAAAGAATATATTACAGGGGATCACAGTAGGGTAGAAAAGCAGAGGATCAAATCAATAATTTGGAAAATAAGGAAGAAGAAAACACTGAATCAGAACATCAAAAAGAAAAAAAAGAATTAAAAAAATGAGTATAGTTTAAGGAGCCTTTGGGACAACTTTAAGAGAACCAACATTTGTATCACAGGGGTACTGGAAGGAGAAGAAAGAAAGCAAAATATTGAAAAGCTATTTGGAAAAATAATTATGGAAAATTTCTCTAACCTGGTGAAGCAAACAGACAGATAAGCCTAGGAAGTATAGAGTCCCAAACAAGATGAATCCAAAGAGGCCCACACCAAGACACATCATAATTAAAATGCAAAATGTTAAAGACAAAGAGAGAATCTTCAAAGCAGCAAGAGAAAAGCAGTTAGTTACACACAAGGGAGCTCCCATAAGACTGTCAGCTGATTTCTCAACAGACACTTTGCAGGCCAGAAGGGATTGGCAAGAAATATTCAAAGCAATGAAAGGCAAGGACCTACAACCAAGATTACTCTACTCAGCTTTGCTATCATTTAGAATCAAAGGTCAGTTAAAGAGCTTTCCAGACAAGGAAAAAAATGAAGGAGTTCTTCTCCACCAAATTAGTATATGCAAGAAATATTAAAGAATTAAATCTTCAAGAAGAGGAAAAAAACATAAAAGATATGAATAATAAAATGGCAATAAATACATATCTATCAACAATTACTTTAAATACAAATGGATTAAATGCTCCCATTAATAGACATATCGTGGCTGAATGGATAACAAAACAAGACCCATATATATGTTGTTTGCAAGAGACTCACTTCAGATCAAAGGACACACATAGACTTAAAATAAAAAGATGATAAAAAGAGGACATTTCATGAAAATGGAAACAAACAAACAAAAAACACACCAAAAAAAACAACAACACCCAACAACAAAACCCAAAAACCAAACAAACCACAAAACCCCACAAAAACCTGTGGTAGCAATACTTATACCAGAGAAAATAGATTTTAAATCAAAGGCTATAACAAGGGACAAAGAAGGATCCAGCAATTTCACTTCTGGGTATTTATCCGAAACAAACAAACAAACAAACAAACAAAACCAAAACACTAAATTGAAAAGACATATGCACTTATGTGTTATTTACAATCCTATGTAATAAAAACCTAATATGCAAATTGTCCTCTCAGGCGGTTGTTAGATCTGGAGTTTGACCTGGAGTTCAACTGCTTGCTATGATATGCGCTGACCACCAGGGGGCGGTGCAGACCATGGTGGGCGTTGGCAAAGTGGCGCTGGCAGTGGGCAGCAGTAGAGGTGCTGCCGGCCCCAATGGGCCCTGATGAGAGCGGGACTGTGGCAGGATGGTGGAGCAGGTGAGTGGGCGGCTCTAGGTCAAGGCAGGTGTGAGCAGGGCCAATTGCCCTGCTGATCGTCCTGCAGACAGTGACCAGCCAGTGGCAGCAGAGGGGGGTGGGGCCACTGCTTGGCTCCCAGGCATTGAGGGAGCTAGGCAGGGGACCCGGCCACAGTTGATTGCCCCGCATGCGGGATGGTGGAGCAGGTGAGGAGGTGGCACCAGGCCAAGGAAGGGTGCCAGGCGGGGCTGTGGGGCTGTGAGGCTGGGGATGTGAGCTGGGGCCCCATCTCTGCAGGCCACCCTGAGGGACCCCACCCATGCACGAATTCATGCACTGGGCCTCTAGTAGGCAATATATGAAAGCAATCTAAGTGTTCATCAAAAGATAAATGGATAAAGAAGAAGTGTTGCATATATACAGTGGAATATGACTCAGCTATGAAAAAGAATGAAATCTTGCCATCTGCAACAACATGGATGAACCTAGAGGGTATTGTGCTAAGTGAAATAAGTGAAACAGAGAAAGACAAATGCCAGATGATTTCATTTGTAAGTGGAATCTGAATAACAAAAGAAACAATAGAAATAGACTTATAGATACAGGGACCATTTTAATGAGTGCCAGATGAGAAGGGCTTGGGGATGGGTAAAAAAGGTGAAGGGATTAAGATATATTAATTGGTAGTTACAGAATAGACATGGTGATGTCAAATACAGCATAAGGAATATAGTTAATAATATTGTAATAACTATGTATGGTGTCAGATGTGTGCTACTAGATTTATCAGAGTGGTCACTTAGTAAGTTATATAAATGTCTAATCATAATGTTGTATGCCTGACACTAATGCAATATTGTATGTAAACTGTAATTGAAAAATAAAAAAGTTATTAAAGAATAAAAATAAATAAAATTAATTTTACCTGAAAAATAACTGAGGGGTCAACAGCATAGCAGTTGTTATCAAGTGCACCGAGTAGTGCACATCAAATGCACATTCAAATTCAAATTTCAGCTCTGCACTCACTGTTGTGTTATCCTGGATGTGTTACTTACCCTGGTGTTCCTGTCTTTTCATCTTTAAGACAGGACCTCATTGGGTTGGTCTATAATTAAACATTCACATTTATAAAGTGCTTAGACTGGTGCCAATCACATAGTGTGAACAATGCAATTATTTGCTAAATAAGTAAGCCCTATTCCATAAATATTTACTTAGTACCTAGTTTGGGCCAAGTGCATACACTAGGCATTGTGGGTACCACAGAGACAAACACAAAGACAGCCAGTATAAGAAGACAAAGAAACAAGCCCCAAATGAAAGAACAGGAGGATTCAGCAAAAGCAGTCATGAGAGGGAAGTTCATAGCATTACAGGCCTACCTCTAGAAGCAAGAAAAAGTTCAAATAAACAACATAACCTTACAACTAAAGAGTTAGAAAGAAAACAACATGAAAAGCCCAGAGTAAGTAGAAAGAAGGAAATAATAAAGATCAGAGAGGAAATAAATAATACAAAAAGATTAATGAAAAGATAAACAAGACTGATGAACCTTTAGCCAGACTCATCAAGAAACAGAGAGAGGATCCAAATAAATAAAATCAGAAATGAAAGAGGAGACATAACAACTGACACCACAGAAATATAAAGGATTGTAAGAAAATACTATGATTAACTATATGCCAACAATTTAGACAACCCAAATTTGGATGAAATGGACAAACTCCTAGAAACATACAATATTCCAAAACTGAATCAGAAAGAATCAGAAAACCTAATTAGACTGATAACAAATATAGAAATTGAAGCAGTAATAAAAATTTTTTTTTATCAAGAAAGGTTACTGGGCCCTAACCGGTTTGGCTCAGTGGATAGAGCATTAGCCTGTGGACTGAAGGGTCCCAGGTTCAATTCCGGTCAAGGGCATGTACCTTGGTTGCAGGCACATCCCCAGTAGGGGGTGTGCAGGAGGCAGCTGATCGATGCTTCTCTCTCATCGATGTTTCTAACTCTCTATCCCTCTCCCTTCCTCTCTGTAAAAAATCAATAAAATATATTTAAAAAATCAAATCCTATTTAATAAAAGAGAAACATGGTAATTAGCTGTACCTCCACTACCTTTCCCATTGGCTAATCAGGGTGATATGCAAATTAACTGCCAGCCAAGATGGCGGCTGGCAGCCAGGCAGCTGACGTGAACAGGGAGGCTTGCTTGCTTCAGTGACGGAGGAAGCCAAGCTTCCCCACCTGCCTTGCCGGCCTCTGAGCTGCAACTCTAAGAAACATTATAACAAATATAGAAGCTAAACCAAACCCCAGAAACCTGCTTTAGTCAGCCAGGCTTTAGCCAGCAGGACCGCAACATTGTTTCAAATACAGAAGGTAAACAAAGGCCAGAAACCTGCGTTCAGCAGCCGAGGCCTAAGAGCTGGAGCCAAGCCTTAGAGCTAAAGCTGGCCCAGAATAAAAAAAGAAAAGAAAAAAAGGAGCGGTTGGGAGCTTCAGTCACCCACCAGCCTGAAAACAGCCCTCAGCCCCTCACCCAGACTGGCCAGGCACCCCAGTGGGGACCCCCACCCTGATCCAGGACACCCTTCAGGGCAAACCAGCCGGCTCCCACCCGTGCACCAGGCCTCTATCCTATATAGTAAAAGGGTAATATGCCCCCCAGCACCAGGATCAGCAGAGCCACGAGGCCTTCTGGCACCGGGATCAGCGTGACCGGGGGCAGCGCCCAAACCCCCTGATCGCCCTGCGGCTCTGTGTGTGACAGGGGGCAGGGCCACAACCTCCCTATCCATCCTGCTCTGTTCGTGACAGGGGAAGGCACCCCAACCCCCTGATCAGCCCTGCTCTGTACCTGATAGGGGGGAGCTCCCCAACCCCCTGATCACCCTGCGGCTCTGTGTGTGACAGAGTGTGGCGCCCCAACCCCCTGATCGGCCCTGCTCTGTGTGTGACAGGGTGCAGGGCCCCAACCACCCACCACCCCCATGGGCCCTGCTCTGTGTGTGACAGGGGGTGGTGCCCCAACCCCCTCATGGGCCCTGCTCTGTGTGTGACAGGGGGGAGCTCCCCAACCCCCTGATCGACCCTGCTCTGTGAGTGACAGGGGGCAACGCCCCAACCCCCTGATCAGCCCTGCTCTGTGCGTGACAGGGGGTGGCGCTGCAACCTCCCCATCGACCCTGCCTTGAGTGTGACAGGGGGCGGTGCCCCAACCCCCCAATCGGCCCTACCCTGAGCGTGACTAGGGGTGGCATCGCAACCTCCCGATCCGTCCTGCTCTGTGCATGACGGGGCGGTGCCCCAACTCCCCAATCGCCCCTGCTCTGAGCCTGATCAGGGGCTGCACCTAGGGATTGGGCCTGCTCTCTGCCACCCGGGAGCAGGCCTAAGCCAGCAGGTCGTTATCTCCCAAGGGGTCCCAGACTGCGAGAGGGCACAGGCCGGGCTGAGGGACCCCCCCCCCCCCCCCCCCCAGTGCACAAATTTTTGTGCACCGGGCCTCTAGTGTATATATATATATATATATATATATATATATATATATATATATGAAAGGTTGTTGGATTTTGTCAAATGCTTTTTTTTTTTCATCAATTGATATGACTATGTGATTTTTATCTCTCAATTTTTTTATGTGATGTATCACATTTATTGATTTGTGGATATTGTACCATCTTTGCATCCCCAGAATAAATCCCACTTGGCCATGGTATGTGATCTTTCTAATGTAATGCTGGATCTGATTTGCTAGAATTTTGTTGAGGATTTCAGCATCTATGTTCATCAGGGATATTGATCTATTATTCTCTTTCTTTGTAGTGTCTTTATTTGTTTTGGGATTAGGGTAATGCCGGATTCATAGAAAGAGTTTGGAAGTGTTCCTTCTCTTGAATTTTTTGGAATAGTCTGAAGAGGATAGGTTTTAGTTCTTCTTTGAATGTTTGGTAAAACTCCCCTGTGAAGCCGGGTAGCCCAGGGCTTTTGTTTGCTGGAAGTTTTTTGATTACTGCTTCAATTTCGTTGGTAGTTATTGACCTATTCGGATTTTTTGATTCTTCCTGATTGAGTTTTGGAAGTTTGTGTTTTTCTAGAAATATGTCCATTTCCTCTAGGTTGACCAGTTTGTTGGAATAGAGTTGTTCATAGTACTTTCTTAAAATCCTTTGTATTTCTGTGCGGTCTGTTGTTATTTCACCTCTTTCATTTATGATTTTGTTTATTTGGATCCTCTCTCAATGCTGACTTTTAAACACCTGGTTACATAATAATAAGTGGACATATACTTAACATGCCAAAATATGTAAAATTTACACACATTTACTCATATAACAAAAATGGCTAGTGTTTTGCTTAATAATAAAATGTTATAAAATTTCCATAAAGTGAGGAATAAAATGAGGCATATTATCACCACTATTAAAATCATTTTTTAATCCTCACCCAAGTTTGTGTGTGTGTGTGTGTGTGTGTGTGTGTGTATATATGTATATACACACACATTATATATATATATACACATTATATATATATATATATACATTATATATATATATACACATTATATATATATTGATTTAGAGGGATAGGATGAGAGAGAGAGAGAGAGAGAGAGAGAGAGAGAGAGAGAAACATCAATAGGTTGCCTCCCATATGCACCCTGATGGCATAGACCCAAAACCTAGGTATGTGCCCTGACTGGGAATTGAACCTGCAACTTTTTGTATAAGGGACAATGCTCCAATCAACTGAGCCATCATCCAGAGCTGTTAATATCTTTTTATTATATAAGTATGCATGTTATGATATAAAATTTAAACATTACAGAAAAATATAATGAAAATTGAAAGTGTCCCCCACTCCCCATAAGTCCATGCTCTTGAAACAGCCAGTATGAATAGTCTGATGCTTTGTTTTCTCAGTGTGTTTTTTTCTAAGTAAATACTAAGACATTATTATTATTATTATTATTATTATTTTTTTTTGGACAGATCACAAAATGAGGTAAGAGAACCAATCAACACATTTAGAATACTTTTAGCGAAAAATAAAAATTAAAAACAAACAAACAAAAAAAACCACATTTAGACAGGAGTATGAAGTAGCATCATAATTTTAACTGAGGACACAAAATTATTATTTACAGATGCTTCAACTTTGCATTGATGTGTAACAAACTACCCCAAGACTCAGTGACCTAAGATAACAACCGTTGTATTGTTTTTTAAATTTTTATTGATTTCAGAGAGGAAGGGAGAGGGAGAGAGAGATAGAAACATCAATGATGAGAGGAAATCATTGATCGGCTGCCTCTTGCATGCCCCCCATTGGGGATCCAGCCTATAACCTGGCCATGTACCCTTGACCAGAATCGAACCCTGACCTCCTGGTTCATAGGTTGACGCTCAACTGCGCCAATGATCTTGACACTGGGAAGGTTTCCCTGCCTCTTTACATGGCCTTTCTTTGTGGTCTCTCCACTGGGGAACCAGACTTCTTACACGGCTGATTCGGGCTCACTGCGCACAAGTAGAATCTTCTGGGCTTAAGGCTTAGGCACTGTGTCACGTCAACTGTAGTCTGTTGATTAAAAGCAAATCCCAAGCCCAGCCCAGAATCAAGATAAGAAGGTACACAAGGGTGTGAAGACTACGAGATGTGATTTACCGGGGCCATAATTTAACAGACTACTCTACAGATGGCATAATTTTAGTTACAGAAAACCCAAGAGAATCAACTGGAAACTGCTTAGGAACAATAAGAGAGTTCAGTCAAGTGATTGACAATAGATAAAAACAATTATATACCTACAATGTTACCAAGTTTAATGGAATCAAAGATAGTATTTACAATACTGTTAATAGTTTACCTCATGACTATTTAGCCATTAGTACATAACAAGTACTATGCTAGGCCCTGGCTATAGAGAGGTACACAATCACAGGTTTATGTCCACCTTATGAGACGTATAGTTTAGAGAAGCAGCCATACATTAAACAAAGTCCTTTGTGTAGGAAAAAAATTTGAAACCAAGATGGCGGCATAGGTAAATACCGGAGTTTGCTGCCTCGAACAACCACTTTAAAAATACAACTAAAAGACGGAACGGACATCACCCAGAACCACAGGAAGGCTGGCTGAGGAGAGACTCTTCAACTAGAAGGAAAAACAACAGCATTACGAGGCCCAGAGGAGGCGCAGTGTGGAAAATTTAAAGGTACGGTAGTGTGGCGGTGCGCGCGCAAAGCGGGCTGGTGGCTGAGGGCGCAGTTGTCGTTTTCAATCAGGAGTGAGTCTCAGACTCTGGGCTACAGATCCGGGCGAGTCTCTAGGGACCCAGACTCAAACGGGAGAAGCGGGACTGTCTGGCTACGGTCCCTCCGAGGTTTGCAGCGGTCGCTGGGACAGAGAGGCAGAGCCCCTGGGGACGGACTGAGAGCAGCCATAGCTGCTCCCTCCCCCCGCCCTGTTGAGCCCGCCCCGGCCAGGCCCTGCGCAGAGCCATTTGCCGATCGCCTCAGGCAAAGGCTGGACTAGCACCTCCCCAGAGGACTGAAGTTTTTCACACAGCTGATTCCCACAGCCAGTCGGCCTGGTGGTCAAATCCCTCTAGTATTAACTACAACAATTAAGGCTTGGCTAGAACAAGACTGCACACAAAGACCACAAAGGGGTGCACCAAGAAAGCATAAAAGATGCGGAGACAAAAAAACATGACAGAAATGGAGGATATGGAGCTAAGAATCGCAATTTTGAGGGCTTGCTATAAACTTGTGCAGAGCCTCACGAAAACTAATGAGACCCTCGATGCTACGATAAAGAAATTAGAAAGTAAGCATACACGGACTGAAATAAAGAATATTATACCCAATAGCAGACCAGAGGAGCACAAGGAAAAAAATTTGCATTAGTGAGCTATTGCTGTGATGGAGACTGTAGCAAACAATCCTCAAATCTTGTGGCCTAAAAGAACAAATACCTATTGTTCTGTTCAAGACTGCTAAGGTTGCCTAGGGCAACACTATCTTAGTGTATGGGGCAGGCTCAAGTCTGTTCCGCTTGTCTGTCAGTCTGGGACCAGCAGTGGCTTATCAGAGTGTGCCCTTCACCTGCTGCATGGCTAGAGTCCAAGCCAAATCATGTCAGCACATTTAAAGTCTCTGTTTGGCCTAACCGGTTTAGCTCAGTGGATAGAGCTTTGGCCCGGGGACTGAAGGGTCCCGGGTTCGATTCCGGTCAAGGGCACATGCCTGGGTTGTGGGCTTGATCCCCAGTAAGGAATGTGCAGGATGCAGCCGATCAATGATTCTCTCTCATCATTGATATTTCTCTTTCTCTCTTCCTCTCCCTCCCTCTCTGAAATCAATTATATATATATATATATATATATATATATATATTTTTTTTTTTTTTTTTAAAAGCCTCTGTTTGCATCATGACTTGCCAAAGCAAGTCACATGAACAAGTCCAATATAAATGATACAGAGATGGATAATTCTATAGCATGGAGGAAGTGAAGAATTAGAAACAATAATTTAATCAACAACTGTCAATAATTTGAAGACGTGAATAAGCCCAATGGGGCTTGGGTGTCACACATGGGAAGGACAATGGTGGGACAGATGGCTGAAGAGACAGATCAGGGCAAGGTCATGGAGGGTCTTGTTGGTCTTGCTGAAGATGCTGAATTGCATCTAAGTCATTGCAGAGCCATTGGAGGCTTTTAAGCATGAGGTGACAGGGTCAGTGTACCTTTTAAAAAAGATGCTGCTGTGTGAAGAAGAGACTGGAAGAAGAAAGGCGAGGACGTGGAGAGAGCGGCTCTGAAGCTACTGCAGTAAGTTAAGGTAGTGGTTTGGCTTGGCCAAGGAGAGTGATGATGTGGATGAAGGGGAGCAGTGGGTTTGAGATATATTTTAGAGACAGAATGGTCAGACTTGTTGCGAGTTGGATGTGAACTGGAGGAAGGATTCAGGATGACTCAGGGTCCTGGCAGCTGCACCAGGTGAACACAGGTGCTCTGGGGAGGACCTGGCGAAGGGAAGATTTGAGGAAGCACATTAAAAGTTTAATTCTGGGTACACTGAATTCCATATACCTGTGAAACAATACCCAGGAAATCTGTAAGGATTAATTCAACAAGCAGTGCGAAGGATCTATATGAATAAAACTATACACCTCTATTAGCATGATAAAAGAAGAATGGAGTCACTGGAGTGTCAAAGCTTGCACTTGGATAAAAAGATTCAAAATGGTAACGATGTCAATTTTCATTATATAAATGTATAAATTCAATCCAACTTCAAAATTTTGATAGCATTTTTTTTTTTTCTCGAAACTTGCAGCAATTACCAGGAGCATTCTCCAAAAGAAGAGTGATGAGTAATGCCCTGCTCCGTCATATATTAAAATACATTTTAAAGCAACAAAATTTATAGCAGCAGAGGAATAGACTGGTGACTTAATGCATGAAATAAAGTGTAGAAATATAAATCCAGGAACAGATGAGGATTTGCATGTTACAAGATGCCGTATTCATGTGGTTGGAGAAAAGACAGGTTATTCAGTAAATGGGCTAAAGATACCTGGATGGCTAGTTGGAGAAAAAATAAATAAAGCCACATTTACAAGCTCTATGTCTCTCTTTTTACCTGCTATATACTGCCCCACAGTGTCAGAATAGCATAGTTTAGTAAGTTATATTCACATTGATGTAGGTTTTTTAATTTTTTATTATGAACAATACTGAGAAAATAAAATTTTATGTAGCATTTTTTTTGACAAATGGAGAATCCTCTAGGGTAGATTCTGAAATGTGAAATTGTTGGGTGAGAAAGTATGAACATTTTTTTTAAGTGCTTATACATTTCCCTTTGAAATATCAAATTACAACACGGAAGCAGTGGGCAAGAAAACGAAACCAAAATAAACCCAAATGAAATAGATGGATCAAGTTAATTTAAAGAAAAGCAGAAACACATGAAACAGAAAAAAAAAGCAACAGTTGAGATGATCAATAAAACCCACAGCCTTTTTTTTTTTTTAAAATGAATGACAAAAACACACAAACTCTCTGCAAGTGTGATTGAGGCGTAGAGAGAAGACACAAGTGGCATCAGAAATGACGAAGGACATGCACGGACACACAGCAGGTTTTACGGTTAGTTTGTACAGTATCTTAGCTCAATTCAGAGGGTGAGGCAAAAACAGCGCATGACAAAATTGCCATTGCCATTGCTCTGTAAGTTGTGCTTGTGATAGAGTACATATGCTCTTGCAAACTTTTAATGTTTTTTTTCTTCAGCCTTGAATCTCATTACTATTTCTTGGTTTAGTAGCCAACTTATATGAAAAATACACTTAAGCCGTTGAATTCTCCCTCACAGTGGTGCAGTGTGGGAACAGACCGACTGCATGAGCAGCAGGGCCTTGCTCGCGTGAGACACAGCCTCCTTAACTGGAATGACAGGAGGAATCGTCCACATGGTTTAATGGTTAGGTTCTCTCTTAAATAAATTTTTTTTTATAATGGAGCATGTATAGTTGAATTCACCTGTAATAAATGTATGGATGCTATGATGCAACTATATAACACAAAACAAATCCATTTGAAAACCTAGATGAAATGGACAAAAATGTCAAGAAAATATAAATGACTGAAATTGGTCTGAGCAAACCAATAGAAAACACTCACAAATAATAGAAATGGCAAGTCCTAACTGGTTTGGCTCAGTGGGTAGAGCATTGGCCTGTGGACTGAGGGGTCCCAGGTTGGATTCCGGTCAAGGGCATGTACCTGGGTTGTGGGCACATCCCCAATGGGGGGTCTGCAGGAGGCAGTTGATCGATGTCTCTCTCCCATCGATGTTTCTAACTCTCTATCCCTCTCCCTTCCTCTCTGTAAAAAATCAATAAAAAAAAAGAAATGGCAGTTAAGGACCCATCTACCAACCTGCCCGTCCCTTCCCGTCACCCAGGTCACAGCCCTCTGTGGTTATGCAGGCAGGCTCTGCCAAATTTCAGGGGAGAAAAAGATCACTCAGAGCCTTACACGACTGCGCATAGAAAAATGTGGGGACCCACTCATCTTAATTGATAAAACTAGTCTATTCTGATAGCAAGACAAGAAAATACAATTATAGGCTAATCTCACTTATGAATGAATGTAGAGGTAAAACCCCTAAATTACACAAGATCATTGAATCCGGTATGTTAAAAGAATAATACATCTTGATCAAATAGGATTTATCTGAGAAATTAATGTTTGGGAATCATGTAACTATCAATGTGACTTACTGTATTTACAGATTAAAGGGGAAAAATGATGCAATGAACACCGGGAAGAAAACACTAGAAGTAGATATAGGTATCTACCATAAATATACTGAAATAGCCTACTTAATGGTGAATCTTTAGAGCTATTGTTATAGCAACACCTGGACTTCTGCTTTAACTGCTAATAATTACCATTCGCGTGAGGGCTGCCCAATGCAATCTGATAAGCTATGCGGGAGATAAATGTAGCCCAATAACCACAATCAGGGTACTGACAGCGACACAATCTTTCATCTTCCTCAGATTTCCCATTTTACTTGTACTCCTTTGCGAGCGTCTGTGCGTATGTATACTTAGTTCTATAACATTTCCTCCTGTTTGGGCTTACACATCCACCACCACAGTCAAGTTCCCTCACCACAGGATCCTTCCTGCTGCCTTTTCATAAGCACATCCAACCCTCCCACCCTCTACCACCCAACCCCACAAGGCTGCAGTCAACATGTCGACCAGGGTTTGGTTCTTATTAGACTTGACTGTGGAAGGATCTGCTTCCATGATCCCAGAGTTTGTTGCCAAAATTCATTTCCTTGTGACTGTAGGATTTATGACAGCTTGCTTCTTCAAAACGAGAGAGAGAGAGAGAGAGAGAGAGAGAGAGAAAGAGAGAGAGAGTCTAGAGGCTGCTAGTGTGAAAGTCTTATATAATGATAGACATCCCATCGCCTTGTCATATTGTTATCAGAGAAAAGCGTGGATGGCTCTCCTCTGTTGCTAGTGGGAGTGGGGTTCTTGGGGTGCCACTGGAACAGCATTCCTGGAGGCGCCCACAGGAGGATGAGATGTGGTGGAAAGCTTTATTCCCATGGAATTACATCCCTGGGTTTCTTAACTCCCATTTCCCTCAGTCCAGTCCTGGAAGAGGTGCCGCTGGGGATTCAGCAGAGCTAGAAGCAAAGCCAGAGTCCCGAGTTTCGCTTCCCCGGTGGAGCTGGGTCCGGAGTAGCACCAGGCTGGTGGCAGTCCACCCGTCCGTCCTGTGTGTGGGGTCCGCATGGCTGGGAGCCATCGTGAGGATGCAGGAGCGTAAGAGCCCAAGCCAACCAGGACGGTGAGCCAAGAGGCAAGAGAGCAAACTCCTTTGTTTAGGGACTTAAGTATCTCGAATCTTCCCGAGCCGGCAGTGGCCAGGCCTACTCTGGCCAATGGCCTGTTCCCAGTTGTGACTGCTACAGGCAGGTACCTTTCCTACATCATCCAGACTTTACTTAGACATGCATCCAATATTTGGCCTTCCCTTTGCTTTTTCCCAGACATTCATAACCAGCTTAAATGACAGCAACATCATTATCCTATTCGGTGGAAGAAGTAGACACAGGTCCCACACACACCCAGCCAATGGGAGGGGATTACAAAAGGGCCTGAACCCTTACAAAAGGGCTAGGGGTCATGGGAGCCACATGGGTGACTGCACACCTCACCTCTAACCCACACAATCACCTAAAAAAGAGCTTCTATGATCCAAACCTGAATTTGCTGCCAGGTGAGTAGAGATCTTACTTGATTTGAGTTGAAGAAATCCAGTCCCCCTGCAAAATACTCTCCTTCTAAACCAGTGGTTCTCCATCTTCCTAATGCCGCGACCCTTTAATACAGTTCCTCATGATATGGTGACCCCCAACCATAAAATTATTTCATTGCTACTTCATAACTATAATTTTGCTACTGTTATGAATTGTAATGTAAATATCTGATACGCAGGATGTATTTTCAGGGGTCGCGAGTGTTTAAAAACACTCATCTAAAAACACAAGAAAAAAAAAAATCAGCAACCGTTTGAGAAAAACCAGTGTGATAAGTGAGGTTCCAAGCTCAGCAAACACAAACACTCCTGAGAAAGCCTGGAAGAGAAGGAAGGAGGCGTTGGGATTAGCATCAGTTCCTTAGACAGATTCAGGAGTCACCACAAGCATAAAGAGCTGCTAGAAATGGGAAACCAGAGGCCTACAGTGCTGAAGGATGATGCGGAATGAAACCCACCAATAAGTGGTCTGAATTGGCAAACGGAAAGTGTGGGCTCTTCCAGGCTGCAGAGTAACATGACAAAGACATGTAAAGTGTGAAAGGCAGGGAGGATAGGTCTTTAGGTTATAAAACGAATCTAATAGATGTTCCAAAGGGAGATAATAGAGAACAGAAATAATAAAATTTCCTAGAGCTTAAGATGGATACACAGAGTGCTGATCAGTATTCATTTAAATAACCCACGGTGACACCTTAGATATATTCTAGCACCACAAGGATAAAGAGTAAATCTTTGAAACTTCCAGAGGGAAGAAACAGGGTTCCAAGAAAGCAAAGAGCATCAGATTTGTATCAGTGGCAACAGTGGATCCTTGGAGAAAACAGAGTTCAAAATTCTGAGAGAAAAGTATGGACCTGAAATTCTCTATTCAATTGAAGTATCAGTCAAGCAAGGGAAAGATAAAGATGTGTTTATATATACAAGTATTTTGGAATTTAGTCACGCAGAGTCCTTCTTCGAAAGTATTATTTAAGGATGTGCTCCAGGAAGATGAAAAAGCTAAATCAAAGAAAAAGGAAGATCTGGGACTTGAAAAAAGCACAGTGATGACACAACAAACCATTTAATGATGTGGTTAAGGGTAAAGAATTTTGATGCATAATTTAAAAAGGGGGAGCAATTTGGAATAAACCCCCCAGCTGCTGTCAACATAGGAGGTGGGGGTGGGGGTCTGGGGAGAGAAGTGAAAGCATGCCAAGAGACTTATTTAAGTTCATAAGGAGAGGAGGAGGAGAAAATGGCGGAGGCTTAGGCGGACGTGTTGGTGCTTCGTCCCGGACCAGATAGGGGCGAGCAGCTGAAACAGGTAACAATCAGCCCGATCAAGCTGGGGAGGTTCAGCTGAGAGACAGTCTGCAGCCAGGAAAGACAGAAAACTCCTAAAAAATGCGGATCGTTAGAGATTGAGGCTGAAACCTCCCTCTGGGCGCCAGCGCAGCGGCGAGACCGCGCCATCTCAGGCAGCGTTTACCAGCATCCAGAGATCGGCTACTAACCCGGAGGCAACGATTCGCAAACAGCGCGACTGCAAGAGCCAAGGGGAGACCTGCACCCCTCCACGGAAAGATTCAAGCAACAGCGGCCTCCTGATCACCACACGCTCTGCCTGGGGAACAGTTGCTGCGTCTGAAGCCTCCCTCCACCAGCCAGAAGAGCCACCACAACTGTGAACAGCACCCATCAGAGGCCCTGCTATCAACAGAGGAGCCGCTGCTACCACAACCGCCCAAGGAGCAACCACAGACCGAGGAGCCACTGCCACCCAGGGAGCAGCCACTGCCACCCAGGGTCCAGCCACTGAACGATTCAACAACTAGTAATGTCAGTGAGATCAAACATGGGTAGACAAAGAAACCCCCAAAGGAAAGAAAAGGAGGACTCGCCAGAAAAGCAGCTAAGTGAGACAGAGATATGCAACATGACGGAAAAAGAATTCAGAATAAGGTTCCTAGAGTACATGCACCGGATGTTCAAGAAGCAAGAAGAAACAGATGAAAAACTCAACTACGTATGCAAGAAGCTAGAAGAAACAGATGAAAAAATCAACAACTTAAGTAAGTCCCAAGAAGAAATGAAGAGCGACTTAACTGCAATAAAAAACACCATTGAAAGTATCAACAGTAGACTGGGAGAAGCGGAGGACCGAATCAGTGAATTAGAAGACAAGGAAGCAAAACACACTCAAACTGTACTGCAAATGGAGAAAAAAATTAAAAGACAGGAGGAGAGCCTAAGGGAACTTTGGGACAACATGAAACGAAGCAACATACGAATAATAGGGGTGCCAGAACAACAGAAAGATGAACATGGATTAGAAAACCTATTCGAAGAAATAATATCAGAAAACTTCCCTGAGGTGGGGAAGAAAAAAGTCACACAAGCCCAGAGAGTCCCAAACAAGGTGAACCCGAAAAGACCCACACCAAGACACATCATAATTACCATGGCAAATGTTCAGGATAAAGAGAGAATCTTACAGGCTGCAAGAGAGAGACGGAAAGTAACATACAAGGGATCTCCCATTAGATTAAGTTCATAAGGAGAATATGGATATTAACTACCACTGTAGAGAGAAAAGAGAATTTCTTTATATCTATCTATCTATCTATCTATCTATCTATCTATCTATCTATCATCTCTTCATATCTATATACAGGGTGTCCCAAAAAATATATACATAGTTTAACAGCTGATAGTTCAATTTTGAAAATTAAATGAATTTAAAAAACACTGCCTTTATAGTTATTCAAAGTGTGTGTATAGATTTCGTTGAGACACCTATATTTCCAAAACAACTAGAAAAATAAATTGAACCAAGAAAACCATCAATTTCCAGAAAATTAAAGAAAGAAATGGAAAAAAGAAATGAAGAAACTATGACCATAGAAGACATGAAATATGGTGGCAAAAATTAACTCAAGTATTAGTATTCAGATTCCAAGTGCATGAATTAAACTTCTCCATAGGAAGGCAGAAACTATAGCTACCACTTAGTGCATATTAGCTATGTTTTAGCATTGTACTAAGCACTATAAATAGATATTTTTATTAAAAGCTGCAAATAGATAATTTATTTAAAGATAATTTTATAAATAGATAATTTAACCTCTGCAAGGTGGGTTCTAATTTTACTCTCCTGTTACAGAGGAGAAAACTGAAGCTTAAGAGAAATTAGCCATTTGCTTACAGAGCAGAAACAGGGCTCTTTGATAATTAAGGCCATGCTTTTAATCATATTATTAAACTGCTACTTAGCTGGGTTAAAAAACCCCACATTATATACATATATTTGTGAGAGATAAACCAATCTGCTCTGGCCGGTTTGGCTCAGTTGGTTGGGCATTGTCCCAGGCACTGAAAGGTTGCTGGTTTGATTGTTGATCAGGGCATATGCCCGGTGGTTCGTGTGCTCGATTCCCAGGAGGGGGTGGGCAGGAGGCAGCCAATCAAAGTTTCTCTCACACTGATGTTTCTCCCTCTTTCTCCCCCTCTCTCTAAAAATCAATAAAAAATCTTTAATAAAAGAGATAAACCAATTTGAAAATAAACTGTTGGAAAAGATATACTATGCAAATGATAAAATGAAGGAGAGCAGGTGTCATAATATTGATATCAGTGTCACAGGATGTGAATTAGGCAACTTTGAGAACAGTACATATAATTGTGTTTATGTCAACAAAAATCATGTGTGTGTTATGTGCTGCAGAATTAGTGGTGCTATGAAGGGGTTTTATACGGAGATTGAGTTATCATATAATGCTGTTTTATTTGTGTAATTAAAAAAGATTGTGTTTTTTTAAATAGAAGTAATAAACACCATCCCTGATCTTTAGCAGTTTATTAGTTTAGCTTGAGAGTAGGCAGCTACCCAACTGTTTGTAATGCAAACCAAGAGAGGAACTGGGGAGAGAGGCTGTGTACTTTGTTGGGTGAATACAAAACTAAGCCTTAAAAGTGGTGGTGAACTGGGGATGCTTTTCAATGGAGGTGTCACCAACCTTCTTTCATCATGCTGTGACAATCCCCCCTTTCCGCTGAGGGGTTGCAGGGACAATCAATAGGCAGTGTCTAAGAATGACAGTGTTAGCCACGCGTCTCCTTTTCAAAGCAGTGGAATGTTTTCAATCAGAAAGAAAAATGAAAAAACCCCACAACAATTCAACTTTTCTTATTTCATCCAAACCGGGGTGTCTGTCACTTCGCAGTTGCTATGACAACAGCAGCTCTCCTCCTTCTTCATTTGGATCTGTTTCCAAACTGAGAACAATGAATGTAAAAGATCAGAAAATGGGGCAAGCAAGGAGGCAGTCAAGGCATTAGGATTCTTTACCCTGGAGAACAGAATGCTAAGAGGCGGCAATTACATTGTTCTGGGCTATTAAAGGTTACTACTACTTAAGTGGTTCTCTGCTTGGGCCCAAGATAAAATCAGATTTATTTTAACTGGAGGGAAATAGCTTTAGGGAGAAAAGGTCCCTGACAGAAAGTTCTGTGAGTCTGCCTTTCCTTTCTTAGGGTGGACTGCAGAGGAGGTGGCACTGGAATTGTGTCACTTGCAGTGGTTGTCACCTTCCCCTGAAAAGTTCTTGATCATGGAACATTCTGTGGGGCTAAGATGTATGAACACGTTTCCTCCCACCTTCTAAGTCCTTCTAGCTGGGCTAATAATCAGATTAACAGGAAAAAAAATGGTTAAATATATGCACACGGGGAATTCACATAAGTATGAACATTCCAAACACAGAGAGGCAACACTGGGTATATAAGACATTTTTGGACAAAAAAGAAAAGGGAGGGGTGGGGTATTGGATTTCAGAAGTGAGAACTGGTGATTTCCAGGGAGTTGAGGGAGAATGGAACGTGTATGGCAGGAAAATTCTTGCCAGGCGATTCAAACAACAGGCACAGGGGGTATTTTGCTAACAGGCTTGGAGTCTTCCTGCGAGGGCGAAGATGCTTACGGCCAAGGCGCCTTTCCTAACGCAGGTTTCTCTGCCTGCATCTCTTGGGAGTTTTATTTCTTAACTAGAGGCCTGATGCATGAAATTTGTGCAATGGGCTTGGCCCTCACAGCAGCCCCCGCTGCCTCTTGGCCCCCTCTTCCCCCCACCCCCCGCCCACTGGTCATTCTGGAAGGTCGTCCTGGAAGGTCATTCTGCAGTGCGGTCTAATTAACATATTAGCTCTTTATTATATAGGATAAACAACTTTAAATCAATATCCCCCAAAGGGTGGCAAAATTTTGGTTCCCTTCAATACCATAACAACAACAACAAACAACAAACACATGGTCCTTTAAGTGTTTTTATATTGAAATATAAAATTCCTCTCTGTTTTATCTTTATTATCTCAATCCTTGCAACAACCCTAAAGAAAGACACCGTTACTACTCCTGATAATAAAGCTGTTGGGCAGAGAGTTCAGCACCTTGCCCCAGGCCACAGAGCTGATGTGTGGCAGAGCTGTGACTTGAACCCAGGAAGTCTGTATCCTTAACCAATGGTAGCATCTCATGATAGACAATAACTCCCTTGAAATGGTTCCCATTGTGTTTGGGGCCTTGGAAGGAATCCTGTATAAAACCCCCATGGAGCACTAGCTGGTTTTTTCTCAGTGGGTAGAGCATCAGCCTGCAGACTGAAGGGTCGAGGGTTCAGTTCCGATCAAGGGCACATGCCCGAGTTGTGGGCTCGACCCCCAGTAGTGGGCATGCAGGAGGCAGCTGATCAATGATTGTCTCTCATCATTGATGTTTCTATGTCTCCCTCCCTCTCCCTTCCTCTCTGAAATCAATAAAAACGTTTTTTTTTTTTTTTTTTTTTTTTAAATAAAGCCCTCATGGATACGAGTTCTCATCTGGTTTCTCCATTCATTCAGTCCTTCTTCAACAACTCCTTACTAGTACTGAACGCCTACTATTCCAAGTCCCTAACTAGGCCCCAAGGAACCAGCAGAGAGCAGGATGGACAAGTTCTCATAGAGCTTATAATCCAAGTAAGCTCTTGGGGGCGGGGGGGGGGGGGGGGGGGCTACTTAGGCAGGATGGCTGGAAGGACTTTTCTGAGGAGGTGACAATTTCAGTGGAGACCTGGATGATGGAAGGAACTAACCTTCTGGGAGAACATTCCAGGCAGAGGAGCAGTAGGTGTGAACTTGGGGACAAGCTTGAAAGTAGGAGAGTGGGGTTAGATCATATTGGACCAGCGCAGGGCTTGGAGGTTGGTGGTGGCTTCAGATGCATTTGAAGAGTTTGGATTGAGAGGCAGGGTCTCTACTTAAGGTGAGGGTACCACTGGCATCTAGTGGGTAGAGACCAGGGATGATGCTCAACATCCTACAATGCCCAGGGAAAGACCCCACCGAAATAATTATCCAGCCCAAATGCCCACAGCACCAAGGCTGAAAGACCCTGATCTTCAGACACAAGACTGGCTTTGCGGGCCAAGGAGAAGAGATGGGATTTTATTCTGAGTGAAAGAGAACCCATGAGATGCTTGGAGGCAGTGGAGTGTTTGGTGGGATTTATATTTCCGAAGTCAACTATGACTGTGAACGGGAAATACGCTGGAAGGGATCCAGAGTAGAATCAGAGAGAATAATGAGTTGTTTTCGTTTTAATTTTCCTTAGTGGTACCATAGGCATTCCCGGTGAAAAGAGATGGTGCCTTGGTTTAGAGCAGCCGTGGGCAAACTACGGCCCGCGGGCCGGATCCGGCCAGTTTGAAATGAATAAAACTAAAAAAAAAAAACAAAACCGTACCCTTTTATGTAATGGTGTTTACTTTGAATTTATATTAGTTCACACAAACACTCCATCCATGCTTTTGTTCCCGTCCTCCGGTCCAGCTTAAGAACCCATTGTGGCCCTCGAGTCAAAAAGTTTGCCCACCCCTGGTTTAGAGGCATGATGGTAAAGATGGGGAGAAATGGGAAGATTCGGGAGGCGGAGGTGGCCAGGCTTGCTGATGGCCTGGACATGGGGCCTGGATGAAGAGAGGCATCAGGGAGACCCTCAGGCTGCGGCTGGAGCACCTGGCAGGTGGATGCTGAGCTGTCTATTTACATGGGAGGAAGGAGTTGGGGAAATGGAGAGAACCAAGGGTTTTCTCCTGATGCGTTAGATTTATTAGCGATTCAGGGGAGATGAATAGGCTGTTGGAAATCACAGTCACATGAGTGCCTTTCCCTCCCTGGCCTTTGTTTCCCCCTTAGGAAATGAGTATGGCCCTGAAGTTCTATGGTCCTAGAGCTACGCAGCCTGGAGATGGCTGCATTCCATGGACTTGGCAGTGTCACCTGATTCCACCCCCCCTGACTTCTCCCCTCTGAGCACCGCTGGGAAAGTAGACACGAGAGAAGGAAATTGGGCCTGTTGTGTGGAAACCAAATGATGCTGCATAAGAACTGACACTGCGCAAGAGCCAGCGGCATGGCTTGTGGAGCAAGCACCCGGGAGCACTCCAAGAATGAGGTCTGGGCTCGCGCCCGGGGGCGGGGGGGGGGGGGGGGTTAATAGAAATAAAGTCATGCCTTGCATTCACAGGGGCTGTTTGACCTCCAAGGAGAGTGACCTTGGAAGATTGTAACCCCTGATTCTCACCAGTTTCTTCCCCAGAGGCTCTGCTCTTTGTCTTCTTCCCAACCCGTTGTGGTCTTGCATCTCTGACAAGGCTTGGAAAGACCTGAGGCAGGGACAACACCTTGTTGTAAATTCACGGCTGTCTCCTTGGTATCTACCCACAGGCTGAAAAGGAAGGGCTCATTGTTTTGAGGTAACCTGGGCCAAATGTGCTCATTGTTTTGAGGTAACCTGGGGCCAAATGTGCGGAAAACACTTATTTGAGAAAATGAGATGGGTGAGAGGAAGAGAGGAAGACTGAGAATAAAGTGTCTCTTTATTTTCTTGAGGGTGGGGTGGGCCCGGTGGTAGCCGAGACCATGCCCATCCTCTGTGGTGAGAGGCGTTCCCAGCTGAGATGGGGTGACTGCCCAGGGAAATAATCTGGCTGTGTCACTGGTAATTAAATGGAGGATGGCAAGTCTCCCAGAGGCCACTGCTTGTTGCAGAAGCAGAGCACAACCTTCACTCGCAGCTACTCACCTGCGGAAAGGGAAAAGGAGCCCCGTTTTGCTGAGGGTCCTGAAGCTGGGGAGACATTCCGCCCAGGACCCTGTCCCCAAGACGCCCCTGAAAGGATTCTATTGAACAGAACGCTAAGCCAAGAAAGATAATCTTTTTTCTAAAAAAATTAAATCTTTATTGTTCAGATTATTACAGTTTTTCCTCCTTTCCTCCCCCATAGCTCCTCTCCCACCCCACCCTCTACCCTTATCCCCCCACTGTCCTCATCCATAGGTGTACGATTTTTTTCCAGTCTCTTCCCGAACCCCCACACCTCTTTCCCCCCGAGAATTGTCACTCCACTCCCTAAGACAGAGAATCTTGGCATATGTTTTTAGGGAAGGGAGAGAGAGAGGGAGAGAGAGAGAGAGAGAGAAAGAGAAAGAGAGAGAGAGACAGAGAGAGAGAGAGGAGGAAAGAAGAAAGGAAGGAGAGATTAAGATGGACAAATACTTTTCCAAGGGCTTGCCACGTACCAAGCTCAGTGATGTGGGTGCAGCGGTGAAACAAGGGTTTTGGGCAACCTTTGGGTTTCTGGGCCGGACAGGTTCTGTCTCAGCTACTCAGTGCTGCCACCGTAGCGTGGAAGCAGCCACGGACAAATGTACCTGGATGAGCGTGGCTGTGTCCCCATAAAGCTTGCTTTACAGAAACAGACAGCGGCTGGATTGCCTGTGACTTATAGTTTGCCAATCCCTGGTTTAGAGCAAAGTTCTTATACCCACTGTTACAGCGTCATGCGGGAGCCTCATAATACAGTCGGCCCCCGTTTCCTGCGGGAGGATACCTGCCAAGGCCCCAGTGGAGGCCTGAAGCCGCCTATGGTACCAAACCCTATATCTGAAGCCGGACAACTAATGGGTCTGAGCTGCCTGTCACTACTTGAGCCAGTTAAGCAGAGACAGCATTGAATCATATATGAGTGTTTATTCCAATAATCCTGACAGTATGTGAGAGCAGCAGGTCATTAATGAAAATCTGCTGAACCCTCCTACTAGCTGGCTGATTAGATAAGGATAAGGAAGAGAGGCAGCATGGGAAGGGGAAGAGGAAGGGGAGCAGGATAACGGCTGCAGGGTCCGTGGTCCATGTGTCTCCTTCCAGTATTTTGAAGTCCGATAACAAGGTAGTTAATTTTCAATGGTGTTAATACCCAGTTCTATCAGTTCCTGGGACTGGAGAATGGTCAGCATTCCTGAGGCAAACTTCCTAAGGGGGTCAGGGTCCAGGCACAGCAACCAAGTCAAAGTGTCTCCTGTCCTCTGTCTGTTCCCAAAATGTATTTTCTTTTGCCCAGCTGGTGTGGCTCAGTGGTTGAGCATTGACCTATGAACCAAAAGGCTACTGGTTCGATTCCCAGTCAGAGCACATGCCCGGGTTGTAGGCTTGATCCCCCGTGTGGGGGAGGGGGGTCCCAGGAGGCAACCAATCGATGTTTCTTTTTCATTAATGTTTCTATCTCTCTATCCCTCTCCCTTCCTCTCTCTCTAAAAAATCAATAAAAATATATTTAAAAACTATAAAAAATAAAGATCTTTCAAAATGTGTTTTCTTTTCTGAGCAATGGACTCATCCGGGCTCCAAGGTGTCTCTTATCTTTTTACAGCCCTGTTTTCTACTTGCAGTACATCCTCCAGTTTCCCAGGGTTTACAAGAAAACCGCTCCTCTATAGTTGGTAAGGTGAGTCATCATTAAACAACCGTGGCTCTATTCTTCTTATGTGCCCTTCCCCCTATCATTCTACTATGCTATTTCCTGTACAAACAGACCTATGATAAAGTCTAATTTATAAATTATGCACAGTGGGAGATTAATAATAACTAATAATGAAATAAAATGATATTGTAATATACTGTAATAAAGTTGTGTGAATGTGGTTTCTCTGTCCTTCAAAATATCTTCTTGTACTGTACTCACCCTTCTTGGGATGAAGTGAGGTGACACAGTACCTGTGTGATGACATGAAGTGAGGGGACACAGTGCCTGTGTGATGAGATGAAGTGAGGTGACACAGTGCCTGTGTGATGAAATGAAGTGAGGGGACACAGGGCCTGTGTGATGAGATGAAGTGAGGGGACACAGGGCCTGTGTGATGAGATGAAGTGAGGGGACACAGGGCCTGTGTGATGACATGCAGTGAGGGGACACAGGGCCTGTGTGATGACATGCAGTGAAGGGACACAGGGCCTGTGTGATGAGATGAAGTGAGATGACACAGTGCCTGTGTGATGAGATGAAGTGAGATGACACAGTGCCTGTGTGATGACATGCAGTGAGTGGACACAGGGCCTGTGTGATGACATGCAGTGAGGGGACACAGGGCCTGTGTGATGAGATGAAGTGAAGGGACACAGGGCCTGTGTGATGAGATGAAGTGAGGGGACACAGGGCCTGTGTGATGACATGAAGTGAGTGGACACAGGGCCTGTGTGATGAGATGAAGTGAGATGACACAGTGCCTGTGTGATGACATGCAGTGAAGGGACACAGGGCCTGTGTGATGAGATGAAGTGAGGGGACACAGGGCCTGTGTGATGAGATGAAGTGAGGGGACACAGGGCCTGTGTGATGAGATGAAGTGAGGGGACACAGGGCCTGTGTGATGAGATGAAGCGAGGGGACACAGGGCCTGTATGATGAGATGAAGTGAGGGGACACAGGGCCTGTGTGATGACATGAAGTGAGTGGACACAGGGCCTGTGTGATGAGATGAAGTGAGATGACACAGTGTCTGTGTGATGAGATGAAGTGAGATGACACAGTGCCTGTGTGATGACATGCAGTGAGGGGACACAGGGCCTGTGTGATGACATGCAGTGAGGGGACACAGGGCCTGTGTGATGAGATGAAGTGAGGGGACACAGGCCTGTGTGATGAGATGAAGTGAGGGGACACAGGGCCTGTGTGATGACATGCAGTGAGGGGACACAGTGCCTGTGTGATGACATGAAGTGAGGGGACACAGGGCCTGTGTGATGAGATGAAGTGAGGGGACACAGGGCCTGTGTGATGAGATGAAGTGAGGGGACACAGGGCCTGTGTGATGAGATGAAGTGAGGGGACACAGTGCCTGTGTGATGAGATGAAGTGAGGGGACACAGGGCCTGTGTGATGAGATGAAGTGAGGGGACACAGGGCCTGTGTGATGAGATGAAGTGAGGGGACACAGGGCCTGTGTGATGAGATGAAGTGAGGGGACACAGGGCCTGTGTGATGAGATGAAGTGAGGGGACACAGGGCCTGTGTGATGAGATGAAGTGAGGGGACACAGGGCCTGTGTGATGAGATGAAGTGAGATGACACAGTGCCTGTGTGATGACATGCAGTGAGGGGACACAGGGCCTGTGTGATGACATGCAGTGAGGGGACACAGGGCCTGTGTGATGAGATGAAGTGAGGGGACACAGTGCCTGTGTGATGACATGAAGTGAGGGGACACAGGGCCTGTGTGATGAGATGCAGTGAGGGGACACAGGGCCTGTGTGATGACATGCAGTGAGGGGACACAGGGCCTGTGTGATGACATGCAGTGAGGTGACACAGTGCCTGTGTGATGACATGAAGTGAGGGGACACAGTGCCTGTGTGATGACATGAAGTGAGGGGACACAGGGCCTGTGTGATGAGATGAAGTGAGGGGACACAGGGCCTGTGTGATGAGATGAAGTGAGTGGACACAGGGCCTGTGTGATGAGATGAAGTGAGATGACACAGTGCCTGTGTGATGACACAGTGCCTGTGTGATGAGATGAAGCGAGGGGACACAGGGCCTGTGTGATGAGATGAAGTGAGGGGACACAGGGCCTGTGTGATGACATAAAGTGAGTGTACACAGGGCCTGTGTGATGACATGAAGTGAGTGAAAACAGTGCCTGTGTGATGAGATGAAGTGAGGGGACACAGGGCCTGTGTGATGAGAAGAAGTGAGTGGACACAGGGCCTGTGTGATGAGAAGAAGTGAGAGGACACAGTGCCTGTGTGATGAGATGAAGTGAGGGGACACAGTGCCTGTGTGATGAGATGAAGTGAGGGGACACAGGGCCTGTGTGATGAGATGAAGTGAGGGGACACAGGGCCTGTGTGATGAGAAGAAGTGAGTGGACACAGGGCCTGTGTGATGAGAAGAAGTGAGAGGACACAGTGCCTGTGTGATGAGATGAAGTGAGGGGACACAGTGCCTGTGTGATGAGATGAAGTGAGGGGACACAGGGCCTGTGTGATGAGATGAAGTGAGGGGACACAGTGCCTGTGTGATGAGATGAAGTGAGGGGACACAGGGCCTGTGTGATGAGATGAAGTGAGGGGACACAGGGCCTGTGTGATGACATGAAGTGAGGGGACACAGGGCCTGTGTGATGAGATGAAGTGAGGGGACACAGGGCCTGTGTGATGTAATGAAGTGAGGGGACACAGGGCCTGTGTGATGAGATGAAGTGAGTGGACACAGGGCCTGTGTGATGACATGCAGTGAGGGGACACAGGGCCTGTGTGATGACATGCAGTGAGGGGACACAGGGCCTGTGTGATGAGATGAAGTGAGTGAATAAAATCGTTATTGTGAAGTAGCATTAGGCTATGACAATGGTGACTTGAACACAAGCATTGTAATACTGCTACAGTCCATCTGGTAACTGAGACGACTACTGGGCATGTGGACACTGGACAAAGGGATGGTTACTGTCCCCAGTGGGACTGAGCAGGACAGTGCCAGATTTCATCCCATGCTACTCAGCATGGCATGCAATCTCAAACTTATGACTGTGGACATGGTTCCACGGGTATATCCACATGTCCAAACCCATCAGGTTGTGCACAGTGAATATGTACAGTTTTTGTGTCTATCAATTATACTTCAATAAAGCTGCTTTTTAAAAACAGTGTTTTCAGAGCCATGTCGGAGATGAAATGGTTTTTAAGGAGTGGATGGAAAAGGATGGAATGGGAGTGACGATCATTCCTGTAGGACTGTGGCGATAAGAAATACATGCGGTGACAAGGAGAAGGATGAAGGGCAGAGTTTATTGAAATGGCAGCACCGACCGAGGCTGGAGGTCGGGGCAGAGGTGAATGATGGGCAGGGTCTCGAGAAGGAGGCCCAGGATCCAGAAGGTGCAGGGAGCTGCTGGGGAGCAGGGCCTGTCTGGGAGGAAAGCGCAGTGATGATGCGTACGCAGTGAGGGGGCAGATGGTGGGGGAGGCCCTGTCTGGGGTTTTGCCAGGTGTGGCTGTTCTGGTGGGAAGGAACCGGGATCCACTCAGGCTTGCTCAAGCGAGTGTCAGTTCGAACTGCGCGCAGAAATCAAGGAGAGGTGCTTAGTCTAACAGAATCTTACATTCCTCAATACTGAAGTTAGGGCTACTAAGGAAATGGTAACGAACTGAAACTCTTTCCAGCCCCCCCCCCCCACCCCCCCCCCGGAACTCCAAGGGTTGCATTAGCCTCGTGGCCGCATGATGTTTACTCTTTCTTGGCAGAAGGAAGGGCAAAAGAGACATGTCAACTAAAGCTCTCATTTTTTCCCCCTAGAGGCCCCCTGCAGTGGTCTATCGCTATATCCCATTGGCCAGGCTGAGTCACAAGCCACCCCATCTGCAAGAGGGTTTGAAGAGGCAAGTATATTTAATTGGGGCACATTGTTCCTCACACCAAGTCAGGGTTGTCTTCTGTAGAGAGAAGGAGGAGGCAATGTGGTTGGGCACACAGTTCGGCCTCCACAGAAGAGTACATGAGGGAGAGGCGGGCCTCGCAGAGCTCTGAGCTGGGAATGGAGACTCTGGCGGACGGTGGAGAACGCCGCCTTCGCCCGTCCCTGCGCTGCTGTCCTTTCTCCGCTGACCCTCTTCTGTTGATGTTTTTTGTCTGCTGGGTACAATTTTTGCTTCCCCACAGATAATGCTGGCTGCACAACTGACTTTTGTTTAGCTGCTTCAGTTCCTCAGCTCCACATTCAGGAACATATCAGGTTGGAGACGTGTCCAGCCAGGCTTGCAGATTCTGTGTTACTGGCGAGGCCTGGGCTGGCCCACGCGTGGCTGCACAGTGGCTGGGCTGTGGGGTGCAGCCTCAGCCAGACCAGAACTCAGGAACGCCAAGGGCGGCCTCCCTTTGAAGGACCTCTGGGAGTGGCGGGGCGGGGCTTGTGGAATTTCCACTTTCTCTGGGAAAGAAGGTGCGGTCTTAACCTACGGGTGAGCAGGGGGTGGGTGGGTAAGAAAGCCTACGAGAGTGAGCTCCTGAAACAACCACAGAAATGGAAGCCTAGAAGGTAGTCAGAACCGTATAAAGGGCCCAACTGAGCTTTCAGACCAACCTTTGCACAAGTTCGCTTCTTTGTACTGAGTTTTCCTTCAGAAGAGTTCACAGCATGTGAAGAGGAGGGGAGGCCAAGGCAGGGCTCACCCAGGGTTGGCTCTTTCCCAGGGAGGTGAAAAAGTTAAAAAGCGGATTATCATCTGTTGCCAAAGAGAAATCTCATGTACGATGTCAGAGACCTAGCATTTCCTGTGGGATGACTACATGGTCCAGGGCAGGGGTCCTCAAACTATGGCCTGCGGGCCACATGCAAATACAAATATTGTATTTGTTCCTGTTTTGTTTTTTTACTTCAAAATAAGATATGTGCAGTGTGCATAGGAATTTGTTCATAGTTTTTTTTTAAAACTATAGTCCGGCCCTCCAACGGTCTGAGGGACAGTGAACTGGCCCCCTGTTTTAAAAGTTTGAGGACTCCTGGTCCAGGGTATGATCATGAGAGGGGAGGGCTAAAGAGGTGTAGAGGTGAAGGCTATAGAGTTGAGAAGGTAAAATATTTGGGGAGCAGGGGTAGTAGATGGGTGGCTCAAGTGGTACTGAAGTCTCTTGGGATAGTGGCAGGATTTGAAATGGAGAGGAAAATGGAGTGTTTAGTAAAAGAAGAAGGTGGCTAGGAATGAGTGGGGAATTGTGATGTGAGGATAGAGAATCAAATCTGGGCATCATTTTTTTTATTCCTCTCTCTTCTTCACTATCCATACCCAACAAATGACTAGATCTTCTATTCCCTTCTATTTCCACTGCCATCACCCAGACCAATTCACCATTTCCTCTCACCTTTACCACATGAAAACTGACCAGCATCCCCTTGTGACTTTCTTCAAACCATTCTCCGTACTGTAGCCAGAGCAGCCTATTAAGAATTATGACTCTTGCTTGGCCAGTGTGGCTCAGTGGTTGAGCATCGACCCATAAACCAAGAGGTCCCTGATTGGACTCCTGGTTCGGGCACATGCCCGGTAGGGGGCATGCAGGAAGCAGCCAACAGATGTCTTTCTCTCTCTCTCATTGATACCTCCATCTCTCTATCCCTTTCCCTTCCTCTCTTTCTAAAATCAATAAAAATATATTAAAAATTATGACTCTTATCACTGCTAAAGACTTTAATGGCTTTTTAGTGGTCTTAGGATAAGCAAATGTAGGGAATTGTAAGCTCAAAATATTTACTTTCCCTCCCTAGCAGAGGATTCTACTTCCCTGCCTTTCTGATGTCGGGCTTAATCATGTGACTTGCAGGGACCCCTCCCCCACGCCCCCTGCAGGAGGATTATATTTTCCTATTTTGTTGAACATGAAAGCTAACGGAATGTGGGCCAAAGTGATGTGTGTTATTTCTAAGCAGAAGTACTGAGATATATGGCTCCTCATTTCTCTCTGTTCCCTCCTGTATAAGATTGGCATTGGCCCAGATGCAGGCTGATCCATCAGGCATGAAGACAACGTGGAGACAAGACCCACGACGGACATATAACATGAGTGTAAAATAGAATGCTGTTGTAGGCCATTGACTTTTATTACTACAGCAAAACTTAATATAGTCCGCAAGGCTCTGAATGATTTAATGATTCGGCCCCATTTCTCCAGCCTTATCTAGCCAATATTTCCCCTTTACCTGACTAACTCCTATTTTTATTTCCAGACCCCAGCTTAAATGTCACTTCCCCAGAAAAGTCTTTTCTAACTCCCTCGCTTCCCTTCCAACACTGGACTAATTTAGATCGCCTATTATTCTACCTAACATCTTTTTCATTTCCTTCCTTCCTATTGCTCAAACACAGTCTGTAATATTTCTTGAGCACGATTATCTGCTTACTGCAGGGTAATGTAAGTCCAGAGAGGGCAGACATTACGTCCATGTGATTCTTCATTATGTTTCAGTGCCTGGTATACAATAAGCACTCAATTAATATGTTTTTAATCGAATGGGCAAATCTGAGTCCAGATAACAGGTGAGCCCAGAATCCAAGGAGAGTCTGAAATGTGAAGAGATGGGTGGGAAGCAAGAAATGGATGCAGTGCAAATAGAAACCTGTGAGGAGAAAGGGTTGTTGCAAGGAGAAATTACTAAAGACAAAAGTTCACAGAGGAGGGGCCTCTTAGAAGATGCCAGGTGAGGAGAGAGCTGTCAGGGCAAAGAGCAGGCCATGCACTGAGCTGCCATCCTGTCTCCTCTGCTCATTTTGGGATTTCTCATTTCATCAACTTGAACATCTCCTAGATGTTGGGTATTAGGAGAGATGCAATTAATAAACAACTGAATTCTTAGTTTCATTAGCTTCCCAAGTAGGGAAGACAGACATAAACGAAATAATTATGAGTGAGAGATGAATTCTTCAAGAGAGAAGTTCAGAGGCCATGGGAAATTCCACAGAGAAACACCCCTGTGCTTGCCTTTCCCGTCTCTGCTATGCTTTCTGTTCGCAATGACCTTCTGCCTGATCGTTGCTTGCCCAAATTTTACCCATAGTTCACGGCTGCAACTCAGAAGTTACTTTATTTAAAAGGACAGAAAATAAATAAACCTGCCGATGGTCATGAGATGCCATGGTCCAGGGCTACTCAAGACAATGGTATTTCTGTTGAGGTCCTCTTCACCCTGACGTGAACGAAGCGTTGCAGGTGTTTGCAGTGGGATGCTGTCCGCGTACACTGGCACAGAGGGAGAGCTAAGAGTGTGGGGCACTGACAGCGTCAGCCATGCTTCCTCACTCCTCAGATTAAACCCCATGGCCAGCCTCCCTTCTCCCCTGACTGGTTCTGATGGAACTATATGCCTTTAGTAGTTCTGCCTTATCTTGTGCATTCATGTCTTTCTCTTCCTTTCCTGTAAGCTGCTGGAAGCAGGAACCATGTCTAATTTATCTTTTTATCCTTTTCATGGCTTAGCAGAGGTCCTGTCGCAGAGAATCTATTTTCTCAATAACTGTTTGCAGAATTGAATTGTGGAGGACACCATTGCTCCCCAGGGCACGGTTAAATCAGGTCTGCTTTTCTAAACACCACCAGAAGGCACCGTCATAACATTGTCATTGATTTAGAGAACCTATTTCCAGAATTTTATCTATTAAAATTAAAAATTTTTTAAATCAAGATATGCATGGTAACACGTTCTATAATACAGAAGCACCATTGACAAAAAGCAACAGACTTTCACCTCCCCTGTATCTTCTCTCCAGGGGCAGCTTCCTTTAAACTGTTTCTCTTCATTGCCACCAAAATTCTAGATTCTATACATCCAGCTGTATTTTTTTTTGTTTGTCTACTGCAGGCAATTTTTATTTTTTCTTTTCTATGAAAGATGAGGGTTTGGGTACATGAACATAATCCCTCTATCCTTCTCCCAGTGGCTGGTACATTTGTTTTTAGTTCTTGAAAAATTACTTTTGTAACTTTATATAATATGGTTTAAGGGCTATTTCTATCCTACCATTTATTTTATCAATGTTATTTTCCTACATCTTTTGTGTGATTAGAACATTAGTGTTTCCTTTCTTTTCTCCTTCTGCCTCAACTTGACCTTCTCTCTCCCCTTTTCTGGCGCCCACCCTTGTATCTCACATTGCCAAGATGGTTAACAGCTACATTCTGTTCTTCAAAGACGGTTAAGTTGTTCCTTGCCAATAGGTTGACACTGGAAGTTGAATACACACCAGCGTGCTTGCTATTACAATGATGTAATTATCACCCACGCCTGGACCAAGGGTTGTGCTAGGATTACGTTTTCTTTTTCACAGCCCTTGGCTCACTCAAATAAGAAGGTCAAAAGCATTAGGTGAGACAGAACCTGGCTGGGGAACCTAACCAGAACTTGGCTGGAGATCCAAACCAAAACTTGGCTGGAGATCTGAGACAGACCTTGGCTGGAGATCCTGGCCAGAACTTGGCTAGAGCAATTAGGAAGCAACTTTAGAGTGAAGGAGCGCTTGCTTCCGCTTCCGGGGAGACTGAGTCAAGGGGTTTGTTTTCTCTGCCCGTGGCACCTGGGAAGAGCAGCTGCAGCACTGGCCATGCGTCCGAGAGCTGCCACCGCCGCCGCCGCCTCCGGGAGACCCTGCAGGCGCTGCGCAGCTCTGACAAAGGTCGCCTCTGCTACCGCCGCGACCGGCTCCTGCGGGGCGAGGATGTTTTAGAAGAACGTGCGTCCACTCCCCAACTATCTTCTTACGCCGGATGGGTGGTAGATCATGTCCTACCCCACGCACAAGAGAACCTGTCTGCCTCAGAGACTTCGACATCCTCTAGCTCCACTTCAGGCCTAGACCAACCTTCATTTGTTCCCAGGTCTCCCATAAGAAGCCTTGCCTTCTCACCAGCATCCCCAAGAACACCAGCAACACCAGGTAGGACCAAGGGCACACGTGAGTCCCAGCACACGGAACCCATGTTACTTCGGTCCTCCAGGGGCATCGAGGTGGAAGGCTGCATCCGAATGTATGAGCTAGTGCACAGAATGCAAGGAACAGAGGGCCTGAGGTTGTGGCAGGAGGAGCAGGGGAGGAAGGTGCGAGCGCTCTCTGAGATGGCATCTGAACAGCTGAAGCGTTTTGATGAACGCAAGGAACGGGAGCATCGCAAAGAATTCCAGGACTTGAGGGAAATGATGGAGAAGAGCTCCAGAGAAGCCCTGGCGCAGCAAGAAAAGCTGAAAGCGGAGCATCGCCACAGAGCGGAGATTCTCAACCTGAAGCTGCGGGAGGCAGAGCAGCAGCGCCTGAAGCGGGTGGAGCAGGAGCGGCTGCGGAGGGAGGAAGGCCAGGTCCGCCTGCGGAGCCTCTATGCCCTGCAGGAGGAGCTACTGCACCTCAACCAGCAGCTGGACTCCGTGGGCCAGCAGAGACCCGAAGGTGGACCCGCTGGCCTTGCGGAGCCGAGGCAACCAGCTGTGCGGCCTCATCGCGGGGATCATTCGGACCACCTCGGAGAACGGCGTTCCCACGGCAGAGGACCAAGCCCTGGCCGAGAGCGCGCTGCAAGAAATGCGGGACCTCCTGAGGGACGCCAGGGCATGTGAAGACAAGAGGAGGAGGCAGGATGAAGAGGAGCCCCGGGTGAAGCGGCAAGAGGCACAGGTGCAGCAGAGGCCAGAGGTCCACAACGAGTGCCCCGCTCCCAGCCAGGGCCCGGGAGGGACACGGAGTGAAGGCCTCCAGGTGAAGGTCCAAGACAGTACAATGCAGTGGCACCAGCAGCTGCAGGAGGCCTCCCGTCAGTGTGTGCTGGCCTTTGAGGGACTGACCGGCAGCAAGGACAGCCAGGTCAAAAAGATAAAGATGGACCTCCAGAAGGCAGCCACTATCCCAGTGAGCCAGATCTCCACCAGCGCAGGCTCCCAGCTGAAGGAGATCTTCGACAAGATCCACAACCTGCTCTCTGGGAAACCCGTTCGATCTGGTGGGCGCTCTGTGTCCGTCACACTGAATCCACAGGGCCTGGACTTTGTCCAGTACAAACTGGCAGAGAAATTTGTGAAACAAGGAGAGGAGGAGGTGGCCTCTCACCATGAAGCTGTGTTCCCCATCGCCGCCATAGCGTCCGGGATCTGGGAGCTGCACCCGAGGGTGGGGGACCTCATCTTGGCTCATCTGCACAAGAATTGTCCGTACTCTGTCCCTCTCTACCCGGCTTTCAGGGAGGGAATGGCTTTGGAAGACTACCAAAGAATGCTTTGCTAACAAGTGAAGGATTCCAAGATGGAGCAGCTGGACCGCTTTCTGAAACGCATGTCCGGGATGATGCGTCTCTATGCTGCCATCATCCAGCTCCGGTGGCCGTATGGAACTCGACAAGAGGTTCACCCTCATGGCTTAAACCATGGCTGGCGCTGGTTGGCACAGATACTAAACACGGAGCCCCTGCCGGACGTGACGGCCACCCTCCTCTTGGACTTCTTAGAGGTGTGTGGGAATGCCCTCATGAAGCAGTATCTGGCCCAGTTCTGGAAGATGATGCTTCTCATCAAAGAGGACTACTGCCCCAGGATTGAAGCCATTACAAGCCCGGGACAGATGGGATCCTTCAGACGCCTCAAGAGGTTCTTGGAGGAATGTTTGCAGCGCAAGGAGGTTCCTGTCCCCAAGGGCTTTCTGACTTCCTCCTTCTGGCGTTCCTGACGTCACTCGTCACCCACCAGCACCGTTTTGTTGCAGAGGCGCAGTAATAAAGTCACTGAGCAGAGCTGTGTCTGATAGAGCACTGTCAGATTTAGTAACCTACCAATGTGTGTTTTTATATATCTATTTATGCCTTGTGGCTAGGAAAGGTTTTCATGGGCCACTGATGACTCCTCAAGGGATCCACAGGACAGAAGGAATGGATTTGGCCTTCTCACTTTTGCAAACGTTTTGAGGTATTTAGCACTGGATGCCACTGTTTCTATGACCTTTCTGTCTCGAATCTTTCAGAAAGTAGGTAATAACTAAGCGTGTCGCTCTGAGCTGAAGTGAGCCCACCACTTCCAAGAGTCCTGTAGTAGTTGAGGCCCGAATCCTCACATATGACTCTGAGCTGTGGCTGCTTTGCCTTTCCCGGCTTGTGAAGTCATTAGAAATTCAGAGGCAATGCCTGATGTAGGGATGGACTTTGTTCTCAATGGCATTTCGGACAGCCTAGTGTCTAGGATTAGGCCCTGCCATGTGTTGTATTGAACCAAGAAGCACTGTTTTCCCTCTCGATTGGAATCCAGTGCCTGGGTGACAAGGGGTGCATGAGCCAGGGCAGGTGCCCTCTGTGTGTGTCGGGTTTTCAGTTTGAATGAAGATGGACCGAGATGGAGCTGGCCACAGTATGCATGAGCTGAGCATTCACAAGCAATGGCGGGGTGAAACAGATATGTTAGGAATTGAGAACTGCGTTGTTGTTGTTGTTGTTGTTGTTACTTTGGCTTGTTCTGACTAATGAATGATGATAAATTTGCCTGATTAAACCCACTACGGAAATCCAAAGCCTGGCTTTTCAGATAAGAGTGGAGATTTGAGAGGAGAACCAAGATGGCGGCGTAGGGAGCGGACCTGTGTGTGCTGCTCTCTCACAGCATCATTGAAACTATCAACTATGAAGTAAACAACCGCCACTCAGAACCATGGGGAAGTTGGCCCAGTGGGAGATCTACAACTGGAGGAAAAGAAAGAAGCGCAGTGAGACTGAGTGGGAGCTACGGAGGCACCAAAACCAGAGGTACGCAGTCACACGCCACGCGGGCTGCAAATGGATTCTCGGTTTTTTACGAACCCTCGAATCCGCTGGGCTTGCTCGGGGCGGGTCTCTGAGGCCCCAGATCCCACAGGGAGAGGCGGCCACGGCCTTGCAGTGGTCGGAGAGCGAGGGAAGCTCTGACACGCGGCTGCTCGCCGGCACCGAGGGACAAGAAGTCCTGGTGTCCCGGGGAGGCGAGGGGCGCGGAGACGCCGCCATCGCTATTTCCTCCACGCTGGCGACTCCCTGTGACCCCGCCCTACCCTCAGGGCTGTGCCAGAGGCACAAGAGGGAATGACTGTGCTTTTACAAACTCTCAAATCCACTGAGCTGGTTCGGGCGGGTCTCTGAGGCCCCAGGCCCCAAGGCGAGAGACGGCACGGCCTTCCAGCGGTCAGAAAGCGAGGGAGGCTCTGGCGCTCAGCTGCTCGCCGGCACTGGGGGACGCAAAGTCCTGGAGTCCTGGATAGGCAAGGGGCCGCTGAGTCTCCGCCCCGGCGACTCCCTGTGACCCCGCCCTACGCAATTTACATTCCCATCTGGGCTGTGCCAGACTCACAAGTAGAAACGCCTTTGCTTTTGCAAACTTTCAAATCCACTGAGCTGGTTCAGGCGGGATCATGAGGCACCAGAACCTACAGGGAGAGGCAGCACGACCTTGCAGCCATCAGAAAGCGAGGGAGACTCTGTTGCACAGCTGCTCGCCGGCACTGGGGGACACAAAGCCATGGCAGAGAGTCAAGGGGCCGCGGAGACTCAGCCAGTGCTATTTGCTCCGCCATGGCGACTCCCTGAGTCTCAGCCCTAATCAATTTACATCCCCATCCAAGCTGTGCCAGGTGCACAAAAAGACCCACCTGCGCTTTTGCAGCCTATCCCAACAAATTGCAGACTTCAACTGCTCGCAGCCATGGGAGACACACTCAAGAAGCAGACCCAGGAGAACCAGGATGGCGGCATAAGGAAGAGACCTGTGCGTGCTACCTCACACAACAACATCGAAACTACCAAATATCAGACAAACACCTATCATACAGAACCATGGGAAAGTTGGCCCAGTGGAAGCTCTACAACTGGAAGGAGAGAAAGAACATTGAGACTGAGTAGGATGTGACACCAAGTACAGAGCCCAACCCAACAAACTGCAGATTTCAACTCCTCGCATAGAAAGAAGCACATTGAGACTGAGTAGGATGTGCAGAGGCACCAAGTTCAGAGCCCATCCCAGCAGGCTGCAGATTTCAGCTCCTTACATCTGGGAGGGACGCAATTGGGGGGCAGAGTCGGGTCCGGGGCCGGCCAGGGCTAGGCCTGACTCGGCCGGCACTGTGGAACTGCTGTACCAGCAAGCCCACAAACATGCCCACTGGTCCCAGTCTCTTGTGGGGCGCTGGGGGACAGCAGACAGGCAGTCTGTGCACTTGGTGGAGGGCAGGAGTGCTGGATGTTCAACCACCAGGAACGCCTGGAGATTTTGTCTAGTGGGGAGCCGCCGGCAGGGGACAGAGGGCCAAACTTCCTGTTTCCCCGGTAAGGCTGGGATGGCCCTGGTGAGGTCGGGATGGCCCCGGTGAGGTCGAAACGGCCCCGGTGTGGTAGGGACGACCCCGGTGAGGTTGAAACAGCCCCCGTGAGGTAGGGATGACCCCAGTCAGGTCGAAACGGCCCGGTGTGGTAGGGACGACCCCGGTGAGGTTGAAACGGCCCCCGTGAGGTAGGGACGACCCTGGTCAGGTCGAAACGGCCCCGGTGTGGTAGGGACAACCCCGGTCAGGTTGAAACGGCCCCCGTGAGGTAGGGACGACCCCGGTGAGGTTGAAACGGCCACCGTGAGGTAGGGACGACCCTGGTCAGGTCGAAACGGCCCCGGTGTGGTAGGAACAACCCCGGTCAGGTTGAAACGGCCCCCGTGAGGTAGGGACGACCCCGGTGAGGTTGAAACGGCCCCCGTGAGGTAGGGACGACCCCAGTCAGGTCGAAACGGCCCCGGTGTGGTAGGGACAACCCCGGTCAGGTTGAAACAGCCCCAGTGTGGTAGGGACAACCCCGGTGAGGTTGAAACGGCCCCCGTGAGGTAGGGATGACCCCAGTCAGGTCGAAACGGCCCCGGTGTGGTAGGGACGACCCCGGTGAGGTTGAAACGGCCCCTGTGAGGTAGGGACGACCCTGGTCAGGTCGAAACGGCCCCTGTGTGGTAGGGACGACCCCGGTGAGGTTGAAACAGCCCCGGTGTGGTAGGGACGACCCCAGTGAGGTAGAAACAGCCCCCGTGAGGTAGGGACGACCCCGGTCAGGTCGAAACGGCCCCGGTGTGGTAGGGACGACCCCGGTGAGGTTGAAACGGCCCCCGTGAGGTAGGGACGGCCCCGGTGAGGTTGAAACGGCCCTGGTGAGGCTCAGACGGCCCTGGTGAGGTTGAGACTACTCCAGTGAGGTTGGGACAAATAAAGGGGACCAGTATGGACTGATGAACAGGGATAGATACAGAAGCAGAGCAACATTGAACAGAATGTTAAACTACAGTGGGAAGCCTGGGGAGGGTTGGGGGGGGGATTAAGAGACCAACTGAAGGACTTATATGCATGCATATAAGATTAACCAATGGACACAAGACACGGGGCGGGGGGTGCGGGGGGTTGGGGCCGGGGGAATGTCAAGGGGGGGAAAAAAGGAGACATATGTAATACTCTTTGTAATACTTTAAGAAATAAAAATTATTAAAAAAAAAAAGCATTAGGTGAAAAGATTTTTATAGTTTTACATCAGTCGCTTATAATCATGCCACATTTAATTACTTTCATATTTAGACCACGATTTCCTTGTAATTTTTAAGCCTGGAGTTTCTAGTTGCTCTTTTACTTGTTGCCAGAAACATTATGTTCCTTTATTGTCTTGAATTTCCCCATTCGCCAAGCCGTTAGAGAGTGTATTTCTGGGGTGCGTCCTCTCTGCCAAGCCGTTGGAAGGAGCAGGGCGTGGGAGGTACTCTGGCTGCTGTGTTGAACCGTAAGCTCTTCCCCACTTTTGAAATTTATTTAAACATGTGTAATTTTGTGAACTGTGATTATGAGCCAGAATTCCTCCAGGCAGACAACCTTTCTGTCTCTTATTGGACTTTCTCACATTTTCAATTTTGCTATTTTTTGTGTCTTCATTTTCTTACCAATAAAATGGGACAAAACATTCAAACTGTGTCACAGTAAAAATGATTAGGAAATATAATTCTTGGATTTTTTTGGGGGAAAATCTACATACAAAAGCTGTATGTAAATTATATACATGAATGATATGAGTTTATTAAGCTTATAAGACAATACAAACAACTTGGGAGAAATCTTATTATGAGTAAGATGGGGATATTGTAAAGTACACATCATTTTTATTACTGTGGGGCTGGCCATTTATTCAGGATCCTCTGTGATGTCCCTTGAATTAGAGCACAGTCTGATATCAGCATCAGGACCAAGACTTCCGGTGTTTGAGGTGGCGGCTGAAGCCTCAGGTAAGCTTGGATGAGATGCTGAACCACACACCTGTCCCTGGAAGGTGCAAACTCTCTCTCCTACCTGTCCGGTCTTGTGAAAAGTCCCTCTGCACGCCTCGCAAATGGAGAAGAAAAACTCCTGGACTGTTGCAGGCTGCCTTCATCTCAAAAGGAGCGGGAATCTCATTGACTCTATGGGATCATGTCCTCTACTCTGAAGCCAACCCGGCACCTTTGAGTTACTCAGAAATTCAAGTGGTTCGGAAGTGACTCCCCACCACCCCTTTTAGTCTCAGCTTAAGGGTCATTTTTTTAAGGGAGCTCCTTCCTGATGCGTAGACTATGACAGGGATATTCACTTTCAACACAGTAGTATTGGAAAACCTAGCCACAGTAATCAGACAAGAAGAAGAAATAAAAGGCATCCAAATTGGAAAGAAAGAATTAAAATTGTCATTATTTGCAGATGACATGGTACTGTATATAGAAAATTCTAGATTCCACCAAAATCTATTAGAACTGATAAATAAATTCAGTAAATTTGCAGGAAAAAATAAATATTCAGAAATCAGTTGCATTTTATACACCCATAACACACTATCAGAAAGAAAAATTTAAAAAAGAAAGAAAAATTAAGAAAAGAAAGAAAAATTAAGAAAACAATTCCATTTACTATTGCCTCAAAAAATACCTAGGAATAGATTTAACTAAGTAGGTAATAGGCCTGTATGCAGAAAATGATAAGACACTGAAGAATGAGATTGAAGAAGATACAAATAAATGGAAGCATATACTGTGCTCATGCATAGGAACAATTAACATCATTAAAATGTCCATAATACCCAAAGCAATCTATAGATTCAATGTAATCCCTATCAAAATACCAATGTCCTTTTTACAGAACTAGAGGAAATAATCCAAAAATTTACTGGTATATGGAACCACAAAAGACTCCAAATAGCCACTGCAATTTTGAGAAAGAACAAAGTTAGAGGTATTATGCTACCTATTATGAAAGTATACTACAAGGCTAGAGTAATCAAAACAACATGATACTGGTATAAAAGCAGGCACATAAAACAATGGAACAGAATAGAGAGTCCAGAAATAAACACATACCTCTATGGTCAATTAATATATGACAACGGAGGCAATGATATACAATGGGGTAAAGACCGTCCATTTAATAAATGGTGTTGGAAAAACTGAACAAATACATGCAAAAAATGAAACCAGGCCATCTTCTTATAGCATATAGGATGGGGCAAAATTAGTTTTACAGTTGTTCATACAGAAAATAATACAATCTATCTATCTATCTCTATATATAAAAGCCTATGCCACCAAATGACAGAATGACTGAACAACTGGTCAACTGGCCACTAGGATGTGCACTGACCACCAGGGGACAGATGCTCAGCACACAGGGTCAGGCTCCCTCATGTCTGGATCAGGCCTGCGGGGATTAGGTTGAAACAGGCTATCTGACATCCCCCGAGGGGCCCTGGATTGCAAGAGGGCACAGGCCAGGCCAAGGGACCCCACCGGTGCACAAATCCATGCACCGGGCCTCTAGTAATTAATAAATAGTAATGCAAGAATAAACTGTTTTGTGTATAACAGCTGTAAACCTACTTTTGCCACACCCTGTATACAAGAATACATGCAAAATGGACTAAAGACTTAAATGTAAGACTCAAAACCATAAAACTTTTAGAAAAAAACATAGGTACTCAACTGTTTGACATTGCTCTTAGTAATATTTTTTTCTGATATATCTCCTTAGCCAAGGGAAATAAAAGAAAAAATAAACAAATAGGACTACACCAAACTACAAAGTTTTTACACAGCAAAGGAACCATCAACACAATGAAAACAAAAACTATTAAGTTTGAGAAGATATTCACTAATGAGATACATCCTATAAGAGGTAAATATCCAAAATTTATAAAGAACTCAGACAATTCAACACCAAAAAATAAACAGTTCTATTAAAAAGTTGGCAGAGGACCTGAACAGACACTTCTCCAAAGAGGATATACAGATGGCTACTAGACTGTAAAAAGATGCTCAGTGTCATTAATCACCAGAGAAATGCAAATTAAAACTACAATAAGGTATCACCTCACACTGTCAGAATGTCTATCATCAATAAATAAACAAACAACAAGTGTTGGTGAGGATGTGGAGAAAAGGGAACCCTTGTGCACTGTTTGTGAGATTGCAATTGGTGCAGCTACTGTGGAAAACAGTACGGAGGTTCCTAAAAAATTTAAAAATTGAGCTACCATATAACTCAACAATTCTACTTTTGGGTATTATCCAAAGAAACCCAACACACTAATTCAAAGGAATATATATATTTATACCCCCATGTTCATTCCAGCATTATTTACAGTAGTCAAGATATAAAAGCAATCAAAATGCCCATCAATGCACAACTGGATAAAGAAGATGTAGTACACAAAACAACAAGAGAGCCCACTGCATGGGAGAACATATTTGCCAATGTTATATCCGATAAGAATTTAATCTCCAACATTTACAGGGAACTCATACAACTTAACAAAAGGAAGATAAATAATCCAATAAAAAATGGGCAAAGGATCTCAATAAACACTTTTTGAAAGAGGACATACAGAAGGCCAAGAGATATATGAAAACATGCTCAAAGTCACTAATCATCCGAGAGATGCAAATCAAAACATTAATGAAGTACCATCTCACACCTGCCAGAATGGCTATCATCAAAAAATCAACAAATGACAAGTGCTGGAGAGGATGTGGAGAAAATGGAACCCTCGTGCACTGCTGGTGAGAATGCAGACTGTTGCATCCACTGTGGAAAACAGTATGGAGTTTTCTCAAAGAACTAAAAATGGAACTCCCATTTGACCCAGTGATCCCACTTCTAGGAATATATCCCAAGAAATCAGAAACACCAATCAGAAAGGATATTTGCACCCCTATGTTCCTAGCAGCACAATTTACAATAGCGAAGATTTGGAAACCACCTAAGTGCCCATCAGCAGATGAGTGGATTAAAATGCTGTGGTACATCTATACAATGGAATACTATACTGCTATAAAAAAGAAGGAACTCTTAGCATTTGCAACAGCATGGATGGACTTACAGAGAATTATGCTAAGTGAAATAAGCCAGTCAGAGAAAGATAAATATCATTGATTTCACTCATTTATGGAATATAATGAACATTATAAACTGATGAACAAAAATAGAGACAGAGACAAGAAGCATCGAACAGACTGTCAAACTTCAGTGGGAAGGCAGGGGAAGGGTGAAGAGGGGGTAAGAGATCAACCAAAGGACTTGTATGCATGCATGTAAGTATAACCAATGGACACAGACACTAGGGGGGTGAGGGCATGTGCCAGGGGGTAGGGGTGGCTGGGGGGAGGTCAATGGGGGAAGAAGGAGACATATATAATACTATATGTAATACTTTAAATAATAAAATAAAACTTAAAAAGAACTCCCCAAACCCTAAATCTTATAATTTGGGATAGCATCAATGGGCCTAGAGGGTATTATGCTAAGTGAAATAAGTCAGACAGAAAAAGACAAATACCATATGATTTCACTTGTGTATGGAATCTAAAGAACAAAATAAACAAGCAAACAAAATAGAAACAGACTCCTAGACACAGAGAACAGACTGATGGTTGCCAGAGGGGAGGGGGTTGGGGATGGGTGGGAAAGGTGAAGGGATTAAGAAGTACAAATTGGTAGTTAAAAATAGTCACAGGGATGTAAAGTACAGCATAAGAGACTATAGTCAATAATATTGTAATAATTATGTATTGTGCCAATGGGTACTGGAAATATCTGGGGGAATACTTTGCACAGTATATGATTGTTTAACCACTATGCTATACACTTGAAACTAATGCAAAATAATATTGAATGTCCCCCTGGCTGGTGTGGCTCAGTGGTTGGGTGTTGTCCTGGGCACCAAAGGGTTGCTGGTTTGATTCCCAATCAGGGCACATGTCCAGGTTGTGGGCTTGATCCCCTGTGCAGGGGTTGCAGGAGGCAGCCAATCAACAGCTGATCGATGTTTCGCTCACATTGATGCTTCTCTCTCTCTATCTCTCTCTCTCTCTCTCTCTCTCCCCCTTCCTTCCTCTCTAAAAATCAATAAAAATCTTTAAAAAGTAATACTGAATGTAAATTGTAATTGAAAGAAAAAAAGAAAAAGAAAAAAGGAATGAAATCTTACCATTTGCGACAATGTGGATGGACCTAGAGGGTGTTATGCTAAGTGAAGTAAGTCAAACAGAGACAGATAAATACCATATGATTTCACTTATATGTGGAATCTAATGAACAAAAAAAAGAGGAACAAATGAAACAGACACAGATTCATAGACAGAGGGCAAACTGAAAACTGATGGTTGCCAGAGGATAGGGGCTAGGGGTTTGGGTGAAAAAGGTAAAGAGATTAAGAAGTTACAAAGTAGTCATGGGTATGTAAAATACAGCATAGGGAATATGGTCAATAATATTGTAATAAGTATGTATGGTGCCAGGTGGGTACTAGACTTACAGGGGAATTACTTCATAAATCTTATAAATGTCTAACTACTATGCTGTACACCTGAAAGTAATCCTATATAATAAAAGCCTGATATGCTAAGTGTCCAGTCATCCATTCAACCAATCAAAGCGTAATATGCTAATGATATACTAAGGTCGCTCAACTGCTCGCTATGACGTGTACTGACCACCAGGGGGCAGATGCTCCAACCGGTAGGTGAGCTTGCTGCTGGGTTCCGGCCGATCAGTACTGAGGGAGATGGGCCGGACATGCCCTGGAGCCCTCCCATGTCCCTCCCAGCCCCAATCGTGCACCAGTGGGGTCCCTCAGCCTTGTCTGTACCCTCTTGCAATCTGGGCTGAGGGATTCCCCCCCACCCCAGAGTGCATGATTTTCATGCACCAGGCCTCTAGTATAAAATAATATTGAAGGTCAATTGCAATTCAAAAATTGAAAGGCAAGAGTGGAAAGACAGATGACTTCAGACCGAGTGCTCCAGCCAGGCTGCACATCATATCCCAGCTGCATCTCCAGCCCGACGCTATTTAAAATCAGCATCTTCAGGAGTGGGGTGTAGGGGTCCTTTGGTAGCCAGTGCTGAGAATCACTGCCTTGGCAGGTGGTCACAGCAGCCCAGGTAAGAGATGAGGCCGTCTGGGTTAGGAGAGTGACCTTGAAGAGAGGAATTTGACAGGCATATTTTGAGGTAAAATAGACAGGCTTGGCTGAGTGTGGGGAGGGAGTGAATGGGAAGAATCAAGGATGACCCCATGTTTCTGGCTTGGGCAATGGCTAGCAATGGCTCTCACACAGTCCCCCAGAAGGCTAGTAGAGCACAGGTTGCTGAACCCCACCCTTAGAGTGTCCCATTCAGTGTGTCTGGGTGGGGCTTGAGAATTTGCATTTTTAATAAGCTCCCAGATGATATTGTCTGTCCAGGGACCACATTTTACCCTGACAGGAGAGCTTTTCAAACTCTCAATACCAATAAATGTTCCCAGACCTTCCTGTTAGCATTAAATTGACATTTCATTAGAACAGTTCTTTCTAGACAAACATGTTTCTATTAAAAGGCAAAGCAATCTATTTCTCTCTGCAAAACAGGCCAGATACATTCATGACTCTCTGTAGAGGGAAGATTTGCCCTAATTCGTGTGTCGTTAGTAAGTCTGGCCCTAACAAACGTTTACTGAGCATCTGCTGAGTGCCGGGTGCTGAGGACTCCGGAGGAGAGACCCTCCGGGAACTCCAGTTTAAGGCGGAGCAGCAACAGGCTTTTATAAAATGAGGCGATGAAACAGGAATAAAGGCCGGGGAGCATTGTGGAAGAGCCAATAGGAAATGTATGGAGGAAATGGCATTTGACCTGGTGTGTGAGGGACACGTGACTGATTTCAGGTGGAAATGAGAGAGAGGGCATTCCAGGAAGAGGAGCGGCCAGAGCAGAGGGCAAGGGCAGGGCCCGGCACAGTCCATTCACACACCTGCGTGCACGGGGGCCAGGAGGCAGTAGCTGTGGGAGTTGCTTTTGAGGAGAGCAGGAAGTAGGAAGTGGAAGAAGTTTCTCTAAATCTGCATTTTAGGACTAACATGTACATCGTGTGTGTGTGTGTGTGTGTGTGTGTGTGTATGTGTAGCTTCTCAATACGATGACTACTGCTGCTGCCACTACAGAGCTGGCATTGGTATGTCAGGGTGTCCCATTGGCTCCTTGTCTCTGCGATCAGGCTCCCCCATGAGCCTCGCTTGACAAAAGGTGTCCAGCACCTTTTCACAGGTTGCTCCCTGACCTCCAGGCACCTGAGAGACACAGGTTCAGTGCGGCTGGCTTCTTCCTGCAGAGCCATGTAGTTAAACACGATTGTCTTGAGAGCAAAAGCTCTGCTTTCAGTCAAAACGCAGTCACCAGCGCGGTGTCCACTCCAGTCGTTTGCGAGCAGCCTTTTCCATGCGCCTGGTCTCCGCTCCGGCAGTGCCTGACACCGCGTGTCTGGCCTCTGCATCTAGCAGTTCTCACAACCGTGTTCATTTCTTTATGCCCTTTCCACCGCCATCACTCCTTGAGCTTGTTCCCATACCACTGGCTACACTTTCTGTAGGAGGCATTCCCCTGTTGGGTGTTTCTGTGCATTTTAATTTATTTTATCGTTTTAAATTACTTCTTAGTATCATAACATATCCTTCCTGCTTATGCCTTCCTCCTTTGTCCCACCGCTGATGTCTGGCCGCACCACGTGACCCCTCTTGCTGGGGTCCAATCCCAGCAGGTCCAGGGGTCCCCAAAGGTGTGGACGGAGTCGGCGAAGAAGGAATGACACGAAGACAGCCTTCAGTTGATCAGCAGCCTAGTCAGGACCTATAGCCAGGATTTCCAGCCAAAGTTCTGGTCGGAGCTCTGGTTAGGAACTGATGAGGTTCTGATGTTTATTGTCTTGTTACATCCATATTTATACCAGCCGATTTTAATCCTGTCAATTTCTATTACAAAGGTTAGGGCGGTTCTTATCTCCATTCCAGGGAGTAAAGATTATGTAGCTTAACTACCCGCCTGGCACTTAATTAAGGGGTTGTATCCCCTCCCTAACCTCAGGGAAAAATCCCCACCTGGGGAAACAACCTTTCTCGGAGAGGTGACCTTGGTTAAAACACATGGCGCTAAAGAGAGCAAACATATTAAGAACAATATGCTATATATACCAGGTCCCTTGAAACATATGCTGTGCAGATGTTTCTTTCCTGCAGCGACTGTGTCTAGCAGCAAGGATGGACTGGCTCCCGGCACCCTCTGTTTTGACTTTTAGGACACTGGTGCCTCCTCTTTTGACTTAGAATTAGGCTTGTATCTCCTCAGATGGACTTTCCCCCACAGTGTTCTCCAGAGTGGATTCCGTTAAGCTAATTTAATCCCTTGATCAATTTTCTTCATAGCACAGTTAAACCATTTCCAAAAATGTTAACTCTACTGAAATTATTTTCATTTGGATCAATTCTTTTCCATTTAAAATTTGAAACAAAAGTTGGTGTATTGATTAAGTATTGTCCGCATCAAATTGTATTGATCCTGGCTTCTACTTTATGTAACAGACATTATTTCTATCAAGTCCATTTTTTTTCTGGGTCAAAATTTGCAGGTATATATTTTAAAAAATAAAGTTTGATTTTTCTTTCAGTTTGTAGTGAACTACAATGCTTGTTGTGTGCAGTTTTAGCTGCTGTTAGTTTTATACAGCACTGATTATTTATAGCAGTAATTTAAAAACATCAGTCCATCACATCCTGAACTAAAATAATGATGCTTTGCATTTCTTTATTATTCATAGAAAAGTGTGGACATTTTTGTATGCATGTGTGTGTATAAAAGAGAAAAAGAATAAAAAGAGAGGGAAAGGAAGAGAGAGAGGAGGAAGAGGAATGGAGTAGAAGGAGGAGGAAAGAGACAGACAGAGATAGAAATAGAGACGTGCAGAGAAAGACATAAGTGAAAGAAAGACCTGGGGGCGGGGAGAAGGGAGAGAGAGAGAGAGAGAGAGAGAGAGAGGGAGAGAGTTGCATCTCGGACTCTTGACATCTTCAGGGTTTTTAAGACAAGAGGCCGTTGGTCTGGCTTTCCTTTGCACCTTCTGAATCCCGCAGAAACACAGGCTTGTGCCTTGCAGAGCCTCTTTTCCAATGGATTTTCATTTCCTACTGGATTAAGTCCAGAACCTTTAGAGCAGAACACCGGTCCTTCGAAATGTGGCTGCTGTCCACTTCTCAAGCCTCCACTCTTATCAAACCAGCCAGTGCACACTTCACTCAGGCCACTCTGAGGTCTGCGCCCTCTCTGAGGTCTGCACCCACTCAGGTCTGCACCCACTCAGGTCTGCACCCACTCAGGTCTGCACCCACTCTGAGGTCTGCACCCACTCTGGGGTCTGCACCCACTGTGAGGTCTGCACCCACTCAGGTCTGCACCCACTCTGGGGTCTGCACCCACTCAGGTCTGCACCCTCTGTGAGGTCTGCACCCACTCAGGTCTGCACCCACTCAGGTCTGCACCCACTCTGAGGTCTGCACCCACTCAGGTCTGCGCCCACTCAGGTCTGCGCCCACTCTGGAAGTCAGATGTCTGCACCGTCTCCTGTTCCTCCTGTGTCAGTTTGCCAGGAATTTCATTTCCTCTCTTTTGCCCGGAGACCTCATACTCATGCTTCCAGCCCTTTCCAAAGGGCCGCCTCTCTTCTGTGAAGCAGGCAGGCACATGGAGGAGACATGTGGGACTTTCTAATGTGAAGCACAGGGGAGTGACTAGGGCACGCAGAGTGGGACTTGAAGGTGATCAGGGGCTAGGAGGGGAACTAAGAGGAACAGGCAGTTGGAAGGATTGGGAAATAGAAAGTTCTGGAAGAGACCAGGGAGGCACAGACTCTGATGTGCGGGATGCCACAGAGAATGAGAGGGGATGGAGGGGATGAGGTAACCAGAAGGCAGCAGAGGTTGGGGCTGGAGGGACAGCTGTGCGCTCCTGTTCTCGGCAGCCCCATGGGGAGCTCGCACAGCACTGAGCACACTTGTGCGGGCTGTGAGCTCCTCTCAGGCCTGGAGCGCGGGGGGCAGAGTGTGCAGTGACCGAGCCTCATCCCTTTGGGAGAAACTCTTTGGTAAGAAGTGAGCAGGTAGAGTGGGCCTCTCTGGCCTCTGTAGGAGGCGCCTGCCCGTCTCTCCTCAGGGCCGTCTTTCCCACATCACTACGCTGTGCTGTGAACGGGAAGCTGTGACTCTCACTGGGGCCCACCCAGGTCGGGAGAGCAGATATTTGCTTGAACTTCCTTTTGCATGTACAGTGTCATCAGGTTCTTTGCCCGGACTCTCTGTCCTGAGCTGGAGGCGGAGCCCTTTTGCTAAGAGTTATGAGCGAGGTTACAAGAGAAATTAGTGAAGTTACCCAACGGGGACACCGGTGGCAAAGTGCCTGGGACCCCGCTGCTGTGTGACCTGCATCTTCACAGTGGAGATCAGCTGTTGTAATTAGTGAATGTGTTACAGTACCTTTAGTGTTTATATTTTTCATTTAGGTTTTAATTCTGTTTCAATTGATTTTTGTGTCTGGTGTAAGGTTGGAATTTAACTTATTTTTTCCTGAATGAATAGACAATTATACTACAACACCACTTATCGAATAACCCCCGTTGCCTTTGTCAATAAGAAATCCCATCTCATCATACACTAAATTCTCATCTGTCCATTTCTGGACACTCAAATTGTGTTCTGTGAACTCATTGGCCTATGCCTGGCTGCTGTCATACTCTTTCATTATTAAGATTTTCTTTGCTGTTCTTGGGCATATTTCCCCCTCACATGAAAGTTCTTACCAAGTTGTTAAGTTAAAAAATACTGGGACTCAGTTTTAAATGTGTACTATTCTACAGGAATTCGGGGAATCTCTTAGTTAGCTCGCACAAGCAAAATAGCTTAGACTGGTGGCTTAACAAGACATTTATTTCTTACAGTTCTGGGGGCTGGAAGTCTACGATTGGAGTGCCGGTCTGGTTGGGTTCTGGTGCGGGCCTCTTCCTGGCTTTCGAGGCCGCTTTCTCACTGTGTCCTCACGGGATGGAGAAACAGAGAGCTTTCATGGTTCTCCTTTTTTTTAAAAATCAAGGCATTAATTCCATCATGAGGACCCACCCTCATGACATCACCTAGTCCTAATCACTCCCAAAGACCACCCCCCCCAACTCCAAACGCCGTCACATTGGGGATTAGGGCTTCAACATACAAACAGGGGGGAGGGTCAGTGCACAAACACTCAGTCCGCACCGGGCGAGATGGCATCTCCTTAAAATAGTGACTTTCCTAATTAGAAGACTGGCATGGACTTCAATTTACTCAGGAGTTCTTTTCTGTCTTTTGTTATTTTCTTTATAAAGTTCTTAGCATCTGATTACACGTTTTCCTGGGTGGCATCCATTGTGAGTGGCGTCTTCTTCATTTTGCTTTCCAGGGAGATACTGATCACTTTCGTGTTGACAGGGATTCTGCCCAGCACCACGTCCCTCTTCACCTCCCACACTCAGGTCACGTGGCCACGGCAGGGGCTGCCATATAGGACAACACGACCCTGCTCCCCAGGAGCATTTAACCGGGCCAGGTGAGTCCTCCCTGAGACCAGGAGCCTCATGTAGACACCCAGACTCTTCTAACATCGGGGTCTCAGAAGCCAGGATCAGCTATGGAATTGGAATCTGGGAAAAACTAGTCTTTTTCCCCCGGTAACTTCCAGTGACCTCCAGACACAAGGGATGAATTCTATTGTATCTAAGAGACCAGACTAGCAGAAAACTCCAACTTGGCAAAGAAGTCAAGTGCACAAAATCTATCGGGTGTGGCATGGAACATAGAGATTTCCTGTGGCAACACTTGGAAGAAGTGGGGTGGAGGAAGCGTTGGTGCCTGCAGCTGTGAGTTCCTGTGTCATTAACGTGACTAGTCAGTTTGGACGACACAGGGTAGGTGAGTAACACAAGCAAGATTAGAACGGACATTGTCCAACTTCAGAAAGCAGGTTCTTTTTCTGTCTCTGGGCACCACTCAGATACTGCTGCCCACTCAGTTCCTGACACACACTTCACTTCTATTTCTTTTATACCTTCCTCCACATACCACGTCCTTCTCCTTTCATCCTCCTTCTTTCCTCCACTCTCTGTCACACTTCACTTTGGTGATTTTGGCCCCCCACTTTCCTGGAGTGGGGGACAGTCCATAGACTGATGGGAAATGACCCCAACCTCCTTTATCTCACTCCCTCTTGCAGCAAATCACTAGTATAAAAGCTCTGAGCTTTTATGCAACCATCTGTAATGTCAGATTGTTCCATAGATGACACATAACATGAAAATAGGCTTCATGTCCTGGAATGACAAATAAGTGCACTGCCCCCGCCCCCGTGCCGTGTCCTGTGTGAGCTGAGCTGTTCCATCTGAATTCAAGCAGATGGTGCAATTTTCTTGTCTTTCTTCGTACACACAGCTCAGCTCTGGGAACGAGGGTGCTGTCATTTTGTCTGGGCTCTTTGCTTCAAGTTGTAATTGTTGAGGTTAGTGTGACACTTGATGAAATATCTGTAATTAACACATCACTCATCACTCAGGTGGCAGAGAGGGAAGGAAAGATGGAGGGACATTTTTATGGAGATGTAAATTCAATAATCAATTTAAGCATCCTTTGGATACCTACTATGCTCAAATTACTGCTTAGAACTGGGGTAGCAGAGTTGAGAAAATGATCCTTAGTGTAAGGAGCACAGCCTTGGCAGAGACAGCGATTGTCAGTGAAGGACAATGCCACGTGGTCAGTGTGCTAAGGGAAGTATTCACACAATGCTTTGATAATTGGTTGGAATTAGACAGAGAAAACATACCTTAGCACCCAACAGAAAAATGCTAAAAGTTGTGAATGGGATCATCCATGTGGCCAATAAATATATCTTAATCAAAATAAGATACTATTTTATCCATGAAAGACTAGAAAGAATTAAAATTAAGGAGAAATGTCCAGAGCTGGTAAGGATGTTGGGAGGAATATGTAATCATATGTAGCATTGGGGGGGGGATGTAATCCATCAGATCCATGTTGGGACCATAATCATGTCATATTCATTCAATTCATTCAACTTAAACATACACTTACTGTTTGTTCTGATCTGCCCCACTTTTAGTAATATATCTAAACAAAGTTATTTGTTGAGGAAATAAATGGGAAACAATTAAATATGAGTTAGATCTATGACTATGGACCTATAAGGATGTTCACTATGCTTTCTTAATGACAATAGCAAGTAGCATTGGAACATATATAATACTATTTCATTTTGGCAAAACCTCTGACAAAACCTCTCTCTCTCGCTCTCTCTGTACATAAATGTTTAAATAAATATGGATCCAAGTTGGTAGAGTAGGTGGAAGTTGCAGTCACCTCCTCCCATGACCACATCAAAATTATAACTAAATTATAGAACAATCAATCTGGATAACCATTGAAAGACTAGCTGAACAGAAATCTTATAACTAAGGATTTATAGAAAAGCCACATCAAGACTGGTAGGAAGGACAGAGATGTGCAAAGGGCTAGCTCCACACCCACATGCAATGGTTGAGAATCTGGGGGGATATCTCAGCTGCAGAGCTCCTGCCCTGAGTAGTGAGAGGTCTCAACGTCATACCAGGCCCCTCAGCCCCAAGCACTGGTGCTGGGAAGAGAAGCCCACATAACATCTGGCTGTAGAAATCAGCAGGGATTCAGTTGGCCCAAATGAGACAGAAAGCTGCTGGAAACCCAGGTGTCCTCTTAAAGTGACAGCATTCAAGCTGTTGCTTGCCAGTACTCACCCTGGGCTCCAGTGGAAGATAGTGGCTCAGAGGATACTGAAGGCAAACAGGGAGAGACTTGAGTTGTGTGGCTTTGGGACAGCCAACAATGTCTCTGTACTGAGTCACTCTCTGTCACCACCCATGGAAGCCATCTTTCCTTGGTTGAGCACTCACCTCACATGGCATCAATCTGGGGAGATGCACTGGCCTCACACTGACTACTCCCAGAGGCCCCGTCCTACCCAGCTCATACACAGCTCTGAGGTCTGCCAGTGGTTGCTAGTCTTTCTTAAAATACTCTTGAAGAATTCCAGGAAAGTTCTGGGGGTGCCAGAGGCAAACAGGGAGAAACTGCATTGTGTGGCTTTAGGATGAGGGCCATTTTCATAGAACCCCTAAGTAATACCACCATTCCTGTATTGGGCTTGTCCCCCTTTCACAGCGTTAGCCTGGGAACTGCATTAGTTCCACTCTGATGACTCCATAGTTGTGTGTGTCCTACTCAGCTCACACACAGCTATGAGATCTGCTCATAGTGGCCAGCCTGGGCCTGTGGTGTGGTCTTTATTGGAAAACTCTTGAGGAATTCCAGGCAAGCTTGAGGGTGAGGACAGGGTGCTAGAGACACATGGGGAGAGGCTTAGTTGTGCAGCTTTAGGACAAGAGTCATCTTCCTGCATGCTGGATGGGCACCAATTCATGTGCTGAGCCCTCTCTCCACACAGCCAAATCTTAATCTGCTTAGCTTTATGAGCTCTACCGGCTCCACCCTGATTATTCCCTGACCCCAGCACAAGCGAAGGTCGACAGGCCCCAAACAGGTGGAAACTGGCCTTTGTGTACCCTGAGACAAAGCAAGCAATATACCAGATACAGAGTTGAAAACAATGGTTATAAAGATGCTCAAGGAAATGATGGGAAGAATGGAAGAACTCAATGAGACCTTCAACAAAGAGATAGTAAGCATAAAAAAGGACATGAAAACAATAAATAAGAAGCAGTCAGAAAAGAAGAATGCAACATCTGAAACAAAGAATACAATAGAAGGTATCAACAGCACATTAGATGAAGCAGAGGATCAAATCAACAATTTGGAAGAAAAGGTAGCAAAAAACACTCAATGAAACAGCAAAAAGAAGAAAAAAAATGAGGAGAGTTAAGGGACCTCTAGGACAGTGGTTCTCAACCTTCCTAATGCTGCGACCCTTTAATACAGTTCCTCATCTTGTGGTGACCCCCAATTTCATTGTTACAAATTGAACATAATTAAAGCATAGTGATTAATCACAAAAACAATATGTAATTATATATGTGTTTTCCGATGGTCTTAGGCTACCCCTGTGAAAGGGTCGTTTGACCCCCAAAGGGGTCGCGACCCACAGGTTGAGAACCGCTGCTCTAGGATAACATCAAGTGTAACAATGTTTGCATCATAAGGATACCAGAAGAAGAGAAAGAGAAGGGATTGAGAACCTACTTAAAGAAATAATGCCTAAAATTTTTTCTAATCTGGTGAAAAAAATACATACAAGTCCAGGAAGTGTAGAGAGTCTCAAACAATATGAAGCCACAGGGGCCCACACCAAGATGTATCATAATTAAAATGCCAGAGGGTGGAGACAAGGAGAGAATCTTAAAAACAGCAAGGAAAAGACAGTTACTTACAAAAAAGGTCCCATAAAACTGTCAGCTGATTTCTCAACAGAAACTTTGCAGGCCAGAAAGGATTGGCATGAAATATTCAAAGTGATGAAAGCAAGGACCTACCACCAAACTACTCTATCCAGAAAGGCTATCATTTAAAATTGAAGGAGAAATAAAGATTTTTCCAGAAAAGAAAAAGCTAAAGGAGATTATTACCACAAAACCAGTATTACAAGAAATGTTAAAGGGTCTTCTCTAAGATGAAGAAAGAAAAATGGATCATAAATATAAATAATAAACAGGCAATAACTATGTAGTGACCAATAATCACTTTAAAAGTAAGTGGATTCAATGCTTTTATCAAAAGATATAGGGTAACTGAATGGATAAAAAAAGATTCATACATATGCTCTCTATAAGAGATGTGCTGCAGATTGAAAGACACACACAGACTGAAAGTAAAGGAATGGAAAAGCAAATGGAAATTAAAAAAAGAAGCTGGGATAGCAATTCTTTTATTAGACAAACTAGACTTTAAATCTTAGGCTAAAATAAGAGCCAAAGAAAGACATTTTATAATGATAAAGGGATCAACCAAACAAGAAGACACAACCTTTGTAAACATTTTTGCTCTCATCATAGGAGCACCTAAATATATAAAGCAAATATTACAATCCTATAAGAAAATGTAGGCAGCAAAATATCAGACATCTCATGGAGCAAAATTTTCACTGATACACTGCCTAGGGAAAGAGAAACAAAGGAAACAAATAAACAAATGAGACTACATAAAAATAAAAGGCTTCTGCACAGCCAAAGAAATCAGCATCAAAATGAAAAGGACACCCACTGTATGGGAGAACATATTTGCCAATGATACATCTGATAAGGGGTTAATTTCCAAAATATGTAAAGTACTCTTACAGCTCAATAAAAGGAAGACAAAAATTAAAAAATGAACAGAAGACCTAAATAGACACTTTTCCAAAGAGGACATACAAATGGCCAAGAGACATGAAAAAATGCTCAATGTCACTAATCATCAGAGAAATGCAAATTAAAATGACAATGAGGTACCACGACGTGACACCTGCCAGAATGCCTACCATCAATAAATCACAAACAACAAGTGCTGGCGAGGATGTGGCGAAAAAAAAGGAACCATAGTACACTGCTGGTGGGAATGAAGAATGGTACACCCACTATAGAAAACAGTATGGAGTTTCCTCAAAAAAATTTAAAATGGAACTGCCATTTGACCCAGTGATTCCACTTTTAGGAATATATTCTAAGAAGACGGAAACACCAATCAGAAAGAATATATGCACTCCTATGTTCATAGCAGTATTATTTACAATAGCTAAGATGTAGAAACAGTGCAAGCGCCCATCAGTAGATGCGTGAATAAAAAAAAGTTGTGGTATATTTACACAATGGGATATTATGCAGCTGTAAAAAAGAAGACAACATGGTGGGACCTGAAGAGTATTATGCTAAGTGAATAAGCCAGTCAGAGGAAGACAAGTATCACATGATCTTACTTATATGTGGAACCCAATGAACAAAACAAACTGACAAACAAAATAGATCCAGAGACATAGATGCATGCAACAGACTGATGATTCTCAGAGGTAAGGAGCGGGGTGGAATGGGAAGAGATTAACCAAAGAACTTACATGCATATATACATAATCATGGACACATACAATAGTGCAGTGAAGGCTTGGGGAGGGGGGAGGGAGGGGAGGAAGGTGTGAATGAGGAAAAAAAAGGGACATCTTTAATACTTCCAACAATAAAGATAAATAAAAAATAAAGCAAATATTAATGGTCATAAAGGGAGAGATCAACAGTAAAAGTAGGGGACTTTAGCACCCACTTGACATCAATGGATAGATCTTCTAGAGTCTAGACAGAAAATCTACAAGGAATCAGTGGTCTTAAATGACACATTAGATCAGATAAATTTTATTGATATGTTTAGAGCATTTTACCCCAAAGCAGCAGAATATATATTCTTTCCAAGTGCACATAGAACATTTTCCAGGATAGACGACATTTGGCAGCAGAACAAGTCTCAATAAGTTTAAGAAGATTAAAATCATATCAAACATCTTCCTTAATCACAATGTTATGAAACTAGAAATCAATTACAAAAAACAAAAAAACAACGGAGACACACATGCACAAAGGATAAATAGCATGCTACTAAACAAGGAATGGATTAGAAATAAGATCAAGGAAAAAAATTAAAAGATACTTTGAGATAAATGAAAATGAAATCACAACATCACAAATCTATAAGACATAGTGAAAGCAGTCCCAAGACTGCAATATAAATATCACCTCAAGATAAGGATAAACAATCTAACTTTATACTTAAGGGGACTAGAAAAAGAAAAACAAACATGGACAAAAGTGAATAGAAGGAAGGAAATAATCAATATCAGAGTGGAAATAAATGAAGTAAAGTCTACAAAAACAGTACAAAAAACCAAGATGGTCCTTTGAAAAGATAAACAAGAATAATAACCTTTAACTAGACTAATCAAGAAAAAAGAGAAAGGGCCCAAATAAACAAAATCAGAAATGATAGAGAAGTGACAACTGACACCACAGAAATACAAGGAATTAAAAGAAAATACTGCAATTATATGCCAACTAATTGGACAATCTGGAAGAAATGGATACATTCATCAAAACATATAATTATCCAAGACAAAATCTGGAAGAAACAGAAAAATCTGAACAGACTGATTACCACCAATGAAAGCGAATCAGTAAACAAAACACTCCCAACAAACAGGCATCCCAGACTGGATGTCTTCACAGGTGAGTTTTACCAGCCATTCACAGAAGAATTAATAGCTATCCCTCTTAAACGGTTCTAAAAAATTCAAATGGAGGAAAGACTCCCAAGTTAATCTTACGACGCCCACCTTATCCTAACTCTAAAACCAGACAGAGATTACAAATAAAGAAAATTACAGGCCAATATTTCTAATGAACATAGATGCAAAAATTCTTGACAAAATATTGGCAAACCGAATTCAGCAATACATTAAACAGATCTTCCACCATGATTAAATGGTATTTATTCCTGGAATGCAAGCTTGGTTCAATATCCACAAACCAATGAACGTAATACACTATGCAAACAAAATGAAAGATAAAAATGATTTGACCATATCAATAGATACAGAATAAGTATTTGGCAAAATCCAGCATTCATTTATGAAAAAACTTAAATTAACAAAGTGGGAGCAGAGGGAACATACTTTAACATAATAGAAAACATATTTGACAAACCCACAGCTAACATCATACTCAATGGGCAAAAGCTAAAAGCATTTTCCTTAGGGTCAGGAATAAGACAGGGATGTTCACCTTCACCACTCTTATTCAACACTAGAGGCCCAGTGCACGAATTAGTGCACAGGTGGGGTCCGGCTGACCCACCCTGATCGGGGCTGATCAGGCCAGGCCGGCTGCGGGGAGGGGATGCTGGAGTTTGGCTGGCTGACCCCACTCCTGATTAGGGTGTGTGTGTGTGGGGGGGAGCGATTGGGGGTGGGGCCAGCCAGGGGAAGGGGCTGCGGGCGGTTGGCAGGCTGGCCCCTGGTCAGACTCCTAGTTGAACTCCTGGTCAAGGGGACAATTTGCATATTAGCCTTTTATCATATAGGATAGTATTGGAAATCCTAGCCACAGCAATCAGATAAGAAGATGAAATAAAAGGCATCTAAATTGGGAAGGAAGAAGTGAAACTGTTATTATTTGCAGATGACATGAAATGATATAGAGAGAACCTTAAAAATTTCACCAGAAATCTATCAGAACTGATAAATGAGTTCAGTAAATTAGCAGGAAACAAAATAAATAGTCATAAATTGGCTGCATTTCTATACACCAATGATTAACTACCAGAAATACAAGCTAAGAGAACAATTCTATTTACAATTGCATAAAGAAATCCCAAGAATATATTTAACCAAGCAGGTAAAAGGCCTACTTGGAAAATTATAAGCTATTGTGAAAGAAACTGAAGAAGATACAAATAAGTGGAGGCATATACTGTGCTCATGGATAGGGAGAATTAAAATTTTTTTTTAAAAATATATTTTTATTAATTTCAGAGAGGAAGGGAGAGGGAGAGAGAGATAGAAATATCAGTGATGAGACAGAATCATTGATTGGCTGCCTCCTGCATGCCCCACAAAGGGGATCGAGCCCATAACCGAAGCATATGTCCTGACCAGGAATCAAACCATGACCTCCTGGTTCATACGTCAACCACTGAGCCACACTGACTGGGTGAGAATTAACATTATTAAAATGTTCATACTACCCAAAGCAATCTATAGGTTCAATGCAATTACTATCAAAACACCAATGGTATACTTCACAGAACTAAAACAAATAATCCAAACATTTGAACCACAAAGGACCCCAAATAGTGACAGCAATCTTGAGGAAGAAGAGCAAAGTTGGAGGTATCACTTTACCTGATATTAAAGTATACTGCAAAGTTATAGTAATCAAACAGCATGGTAGTGGCATACAAACAGACACTTAGATTAATGGAACAGAATAGAGAGCCAAGAAGAAAATCCACACCTATATGATAAATTAATGTATGACAAAAGAAGCAAGAATATGCAATGGGTAAAGACAGTCTATTTAATAAATGGCATTGGAAAAACTGGGCAGATACATACAAAAAAATGAAACTAGACTACCTTCTAATACCAATACAAGAATTAACTCAAAATGATTTAAAGATTTAAATATAAGACTCAAAACCATAAAACTCCTAGAAGAAAACATAGGCATTCAACTGTCTTACATTGCTCTTAGTAACATATTTTTTTCTCATATATCTTCTTAGGCTAGGGAAAAACAAGAAATTTTAAACAAATGGGACTACATCAAACTACAAACACTAAGCAAAAATATGGAAAATACAAATACTTTTCTTCTCTTTTTGAGTCTTTTAAATCATATTTGACTATTGAAAAAATTTGTAACACTGTTGGATGTGGTTCTAAAACATGTAAAGGAAATTTTAAAACAATTATAAATTAAGGTGGATAAGAAGACAAAATGTAGGTACAGTTTCTACGCCTTATTTGAACTGTTAAAATATGACATCAGTAGACTGTGATAAGTTATGTATATATACAGTAATACCAAGAGCAACTACTAAAAAGCTATACAAAGAGATATACACTCAAAAACACTACACATAAAAATAATGGGATTCTAAAATTCTCTAGTAACACTAAGGATGGCAGGAAAAAGAAAACAGAGAAGCAAAAAAGTGAGAAAATAAACAAGAAACAACAAATAAGGTAGACTTAAGTCCCATCATATCAATAATTGCATTAAATGTAAATGATCTAACTATACTAACTAAAATAAAGAGATTGGCAGAATGGATTAAAAAATGTGACTTGCCCTGGCTGGTGTGGCTAAGTTGGTTAGAGTGTTGCCCTATACACAAAAAGGTGGTGAGTTCAATTCCTGGTCAGGGTACATACACAGATTGTGGGTTTGATCATCAGTTGGGGCAGGTGTGGGCGGCAACCCATCAGTGTCTCTCTCTCACATTGAAGTTTCTCTTTCTCTGTTTCTTTTTCTCTCCTTTCTTCCCTCTCTCCATTCCTCTTTCTCAAATCAATAAAAAACATGTCACTTGCCCTAACCGGTTTGGCTCAGTGGATAGACGATCAGACTGCAGACTAAAGCGTCCCAGGTTTGATTCTGATCAAGGGCACGTACCTTGGTTGCGGGCACATCCCCAGTAGGGAGTGTGCAGGAGGTAGCTGATCGATGTTTCTCTCTCATTGATGTTTCTAACTCTCTATCCCTTTCCCTTCCTCTCTGTAAAAAAATCAATAAAATATATTTTTAAAAAATGTTACTCAATGATATGCTACCTACAAGAATCTCACTTCAAAATAACAACATAGGCAGGGTAAAAATAAAAGGGAGAAAAAGATGTATTATATCAACATTAATCAAAGGAAAGCAGGTGTGGCTCTATCAATATCAGATAAAGTATATTTCAGAGCAAAAAACGCTACCAGAGATAGAGAAGGCCATTATCTGTCTATATATATCAAAGCCTAAGGGACTGAATGACTGAACGAGGACCAGTTGCTATGACGCACACTCACACTGACCACCAGGGGGCAGACGCTCAACACAGGAGCTGCCCCCTGGTGGTCAGTGCACTCCCATAGCGGGAGCATCGCTTAGCTAACTGATGGGTGCCAGACCCCGGGCTCACGGCTGGCAAGCACAGCTATGGTGGCGTGAGCCTCTCCCACCTCCATGGCAGCGCTAGCAAGCAGTGGTGGCAGGCCCAGGAGGGCTGGGATGAGTGGGAGCGGCATGGTGCCTGGCCCAGGCTTGGGCTCCTCCCTGACCACCTGCCACTTCATGCACTACTACTATTACATCCCTCGTGGGATGTTGTACTGCCGGTTTTGGCTTGATCCCCCAGGCCAAAACCGGCAGTCTAACATCCCCTAAGGCAGTGGTCGGCAAACTGCAGCTCATGAGCCACATGCAGCTCTTTGGCCCCTTGAGTGTGGCTCTTCCACGAAATGCCACGTGCGGGTGCGCATGTACAGTGCGACTGAAACTTCGTGGCCCATGCGCAGAAGTCGGTGTTTTGTGGAAGAGCCACACTCAAGGGGCCAAAGAGCTGCATGTGGCTTGTGAGCCGCAGTTTGTCGACCACTGCCCTAAGGGATCCTGGATTTCGAGAGGGTGCAGGCCAGGCTGAGGGACCCCACTGGTGCAAGAATCTGTGCACTGGGCCTCTAGTATTACCGTATATATATTCGGTGCTTAAATATGTAAGCACCAAACAACAGAGCTGCAAAATATGTGGAGTAAAAACTGGTTGAACTAAGAGGAGCAATAGACAAATTTACAATTATAGTTGAACTCTTCAGTATTTTTTTCTTTACAACTGATAGAAACACCAGGAAGAAACTCCACAAGGTTTTGATAAACGCAGTAACACCATCTATCAAGGGAATGTAACCAACATTTATAGAATACTCTTTCCAACAGCAACAGACTACACACTCTTTTCAAGTGCCCATGGAACAGATACCAAGGTAGAACATATTCTGGGCCATAAAAAAGCCAGTGAATTTAAAAGAATTGAAGCAATTCATAGTGTATTTTCCAATCTCAATGGAATTGGGCTGGAAACCAACATACCACTGAAAGTTCTGTCTCGTGCAGTGGCAATAAAAGGCAGTAAAAGGCATAGCTTTTAGAAAGGAAGAAATAAAATAGTCCTGATTTGAAGATGATGACATTGGTTGTATACATAGAAATTTCCAAGGGATCTACAAAAAAACAAAACCAAAACTATTAAGACTCATAACTGAATTAGAAAGGTTGCAAGATCCAAAATAATCATTAAAAAATAAAGTGTGTTCTTGTATACCATCAATGAACATGTGGGCACTGAAATTGAAACTACAATACCATTTATAACCTGCCAACAATAAACTATGTAGGTGTCAGTCCAATAAAACATGTACAGGGCTTGTATGCTGAAAGCTACACAATGTTGATGAAAGAAATCAAAGAATATTTAAATAAATGTGGAGACATACCATGCTCATTGATTGAAAGCAGGAACATAGATAATAAAGACATCAGTTCTTCACAAATTGACTGATTTATTACAATTTTAATCAAAATTCTGTATAGGCTTGTAGCCTGGGAGCAATTTCTATTAAGACATTTTGTAGATAATAGACAAGATTATTCTAAAATTTATGTAAAAAGGGAATAAAGTAGAATAGCTATAACAATTTGAATAAGAATAAAATGGGAGGAATTGCTCTATTTGATTTGGAAACCATAACATAGCCACAGTAATCAAGACTGTATGGTATTCACTAAATTAGGAAAGGAACTTAAAAAATTCTAATTTGTCATGGATGCATATTTTGTGAAATCCAGTACAAGTACATATTTAGAAAATAAAATAAAAAGCAAAGACATACAAAACATTTTCTCTCTATATATATTTTTTCCTGAAGTTTTCACAGACATAAAATTTCTCTAAATGTTTCTAAATGCTCACTCTCAATTTCTACATTTCGCTGTGGGCTGCGGAATGGCACCAGTTCATGGAGCAACTGTGAGTGGCACTGCTGTGGGCACTGGTAAACTCATCAAGCCGGGGGGTAAAATGCGATCCAGCCAAACGCCACATAACATTCTGGTCAAGGATGAACTGCATGTATGGCAGTGGTCCCATAGGATTTTAATGGAGCTGAAAATTTTCTGTTGTCTGCTGACATTGTACCCATGGAAACATAGCAACATGCATCACCCACGTGTTTGTGCTGATGCTGATGTCAACAAATCTACTGAGCTGCCAATCATAATACAGTATAGCCCATACAATTATGTCCAGTTCATAATACTTGACATTGATAATAAAAAACGGTTACTGGTTTGTGTATTTCCTATACTCTACTTGTATCATGATTTTAGAGTGCACTCTTTCTACTTATTAAAAAAAAAAGCTTGCTGTAAAACAGTGAGCTGTGTTGCACCGGTAGCAGCCTTTTACATTTTCTGTTTCTCGATGGCATCATTTTGTCCTGTGCTTGATGTAATCTTGTGCTGTTTTGTGCAGGAACATGCTGTACAGGCTTGTAGCCCCGAGCAATCGGCTGTGCCACATAGTCTAGGTGTGCAGTGGGCTGTAGCATTCTGGTGTGCGTAAGTCTGTGATGTTTGCACAAGGAAGACACCGCCTAGCAGCACATTTCTCAGAAGGTAGCTTACTTGCTAAGCTGTGCATGACTGTGTTAATCAGAGCAGGGTGGGCTAGAGGTCCTCAAAGTAGGAGACCTGATTCTAGGGGCGCCCTCGGACTCTTGACGGGGCCCACGAGGTAAAACTACTTTTATAATTGAGCTAAAGTCAAAACGACTTCATCCTAAAACTAAAACCACTTCATAATACACTGAGTGGCCAGATTACTATGACCACCCCATCAGTACTTCATTGACACTTGCAAAAATATTGAATATTGTAAACTTCCTAAGCAAATACTCTCAAGGTTTTTTTATTATTATTATTTGCATAACTAATTCACTTCATTGTACTGATGGGGTGGTCATAATAGTCTGGCCACTCTGTGTAAAACTGGCATTTGGCATGAGTCGCGACAGTGACCAAGCTAGATCAGTAGTCACTTTGCTCTTCACGCTACACATGCGCATTAAGAAGAACTCCAGTTTCAGTTATCAGAGCCCTTGACAGAATAGTAAAGGTTATTAATTGGTTAAATCCTGAGCCCTGAGTCTGTGATGGCGGGAGGGACGCACGCAGCCCTCTGCTGCAGACAAGCGTGATGGTTGTCCCGAGAGAAAGCGCCCGGCCCACATGGGAGAGTTTTCAACATGTAAAACAATGCCTGCCTCTTGCTCCAGTTTGGTCTTGGAAAATAGTTATTTTTATTTATCCAGCTGCTGTTTAAATGGAACGCCATTTTTTACTTGAAAGAATGACTGAGAAGCTGTGGGCACCCAGACTCGGGATTTGGCAGAATCCTTCCTGAGAACGAATGAAGTGACTTCAAGGAAAGTAACTGAGAGTATTTGTTGCAGATGACAGCGTCCATCTCCCAGGAGAAAATTAGAGTTTCAAAAACTTGTATCTGCCACCATGAGCTCAACAGCTTCCCAATTCTTAGGGACATTTCTGATGAAATTGGTGATGCGATTTTTTAAAATGTTGTGTAATGAAATTGTGTCAACATTTGAAAGGTCTGCATAACTCAGCAAACCAACATTTTCCAAATGACTGTTGGGTGATGTTGCAAAATCATGCAGGTAAGTGGTCCATCGCACTGTGTGACTGACCAGCGTATCTTAATGTGGCCGAGTATGAGGGTCCAATGACAGGATTTCATATTTGAAATTGCAAGTAACCTTTCAGAAAATAAACACTTGTCAAGTTTGGGGATAGTTTCAATAAATAATACCCACATTTATCTGGAGACATATTGTAGCACTCTTCACTTTTCAATGCACATCTGTGTGAGGCCAGATTTGCCTCATATGCTTCAACCAAAACAGTGTATCGCACAGACTGAATGAGAGCAGATGAGAGAAGCCCACTCTTCTCTAAGTCATATGTTAAAAAGATTTGCAAAAATATATAACACAACACCACTCTTATGACTAAATTTTTTGGTTTGGAATAAAACAAAATTTTATTGTTATTATTTATTTACTAGAGGCCTGGTGCACGAATTCATGCACAGGTGGGGTTTCTCAGGGTGGCCTGTAGGCATCGGGCTGAAACCTGCAGTCCAATGCCGCCTGCAGCTCCTACCTGCCGCTCCTGCTCATCCCGGTTCCACTGCACCTGCCACTGGCTCGTGCCCAATCAGTCCCGATCAGGAGAGGCTCACGCTGCTGTAGCATCTCTCACCAGCCATGAGCCCTGCATCTGGTGCCCTCCTGAGGGGAGTGGCCTGCAGGATTGGGCTAAAACTGGCTCTCTGACATCTCCTGAGGGGTCCCAGATTGTGAGAGGGCATCGGCCAGGCCGAGGGACCCCACCCGTGCATGATCAGAGCCAGGGAGGGACAGTGGGAGGGCTCCAGGGCATGTCCAGCCCATCTTGCTCAGTCCCGATCAGCTGAACCCCAGCAGCAAGCTAACCTACCGGTTGGAGTGTCTGCCCCCAGTGGTCAGTGTATGTCATAGTGAGTGGTTGAGCGGCCTTAGCATATCATTAGCATATTACGCTTTGATTGGTTGAACAGTCAACTGGTCACTGGATGACTGGACACTTAGCATATTAGGCTTTTACTATGTAGGATCATTTATTTCTTCACCTTCTCCTTCCCCTTCTTCTTCTTCTTCTTCTTCTTCTTCTTCTTCTTCTTCTTCTTCCTCCTCCTCTTCCTCCTCCTCCTCCTCCTCCTCCTCTGCCTCCTCCTCCTCCTCCTCCTCTTCCTCCTCCTCCTTTCTTCTCACCCTAGGATATTTTCCCATTGATTTTTAGAGAGAGTGCAAAAGAGGGAGAGAGGCAGAGAGAGAAACATTGATGTGTGAGAGAGAGACACATCAATTGGTTGCCTCCTGCATCTGCCCTGACCAGGGCTGGGGATCGAGCCTGCATCCGAGGTATGTGCCTTTCACCGGAATTGAACAGGAATTGTCTGTGGGCTGATGCTCTCTCTATCCACTGAGCAAAACCAGCTAGGGATATTATTTTGTTCTTTATGAAAATATTTTATTTATATTACCATGTAATGAGTTATTTATTCTTTTTAAATGAACAAATAGATACAAATTTAAAAAATTTTTCTCTTAATTCCTAATATGGTAAAATTTTCTAGTTGTAATCCATACAGATTTCTTTAATATTGTAGAGGGACCCTAAGAACAATGTTGGAGCCCTCGTGTCCAGGCTGCGCTGCTATCTAACCCAGCAGGCGTGGGCTGCCAATGGCACAGCTGAGAATGCGGAGGCAGCCAGAGAAGCGCTGGGCAATCTCATTGGATTGTTACATAAAGGAAAACAAACCTCCCGTGTTGAGCTGCTGAGAGTTGGAGTTTGTCACGTAGCCCAGCCGAGCAGAGCCTGCCTGAAGCATACACTCAGATCTGTGTTTCAGGAGATGGTTGGCAGCAGCATGAAGCGGGGATGAGGTGGGGATGATGAGTCAGGGGGAGGCTGGAAACAGGGCGATGGGTTCTGGGTTGTTTCTATGGTTGGTCCAGTGTAGAACCTGAACTGAGGCCGTGGTGGAGGCAGCGAGGAAGGGACAGGCGTACGTTTTAAAGACAGAACTAGCGTATTTGGTTGCTGGTCATGGGGGGCAGGAGGACGGGGAAGTCTTAAGAGGTTGGGTTTTGGTCCCTGGGGAATTGGTGAATAGTTTACAAGATCAGTAGCACGTGTGTGTTTCAAGGGGAGAGGAAATAATGAGTGTCATTTTGAACATTTGAGTGAGAGTTGCCTGTGGGTCATCCAGACAGAAGTAAGAGTAACAAGTACTATACGGCTCTTACTATGTGCTTCACATTATTTTAGGCACCAAACATACTAACTCACAACAATCCTGTGAAGAAGGTACTACATTATAGTTGGGGAATGAAGCATGGGAGAGGAGTGATTTGTCCAACCCTCACCCCAACAGTCAGTGGCGGATGCGTGATTGAGACGCAAGTACTTGGGCCCCAGCGTCTGTGCTCTTGGGCATCATGTTATTCTATCTCTTAATGTGTAACAGTCAGTCTGAGTCCTGGGTCCAAAGAGAGCTCTGGGTGGTTCCAGAATTAGACTGAGTCTTTGTAAATTCCATCAGAAAGGCACTTACTTCAGGACACTAATTTTCACTTCCCCTCTGACTGCTCACTTTGGGAGCCACGGGATTGAGCAAATGCCACTGAAGTGTCCTGGCCTGATGTGCCATCCGAAGGTGTGGCAGTTCCTCTTAGAATTCCCCACGTCACAGGAGACTCAACCTCTCCAGCCAGGCTCACACAGCCCTGCCCTGAAGACAAACGAGGTGTCGGGACAGGATGGGGCAGCCACCAGGGGTTCCATACCTGCAGGACTGGTCCTGGCTGAGCTGGCTTCCGGACGCGAGGGCACTGCCGCACACAGCTCCGGGGCCACAGGCTGTGGGTGGTGCCTCCGAGTGGCTTCCTGTGCTGACGTCCTTCCTCCTCCCCGTTGCCTGGGCCCTCTCTCAGGCCTCCGTGTCAGTGTTTGGCTTCGCTGCTTGTGTTAACTGATGGTGGTTAGGCCCTCCGTTCTGCTCTACCCCAGCAAGCAGGGCTTGGAGTGTAACCCACGCTGCTGTCAGATCATAGTGGCTGTGCCACTCCTGTTCCAGGCGCCAGCTCTCGGTGCAGATGCCCCGAGAGGGGGTGAGAGGGCTGGAGGTGAGGGATTCTGTGTGCGGCAGTGAGGCTTCCACAGGTGGAGGGGGCGCTGGTGGGCACCTACCTTCCCTCAGGGTTGGAGGCCATAGAGGGGAAGTAAAAGGGCATCCCAGGAGCTTGGCGTTGCCTCCAGTTCCCTCTATTCCCCATCCTGGGAAGCCTTTGTTGGAGTCAGAATGAAATCCATGAGATTTGCTTCCAAATGTGCCACAGCATTGTTGACTTAGCGCCCTGCAACCCAGGCCAGCGGCTCCTTCAGAGCAAGTGTGACAGGGCAGGTGCGAAGGGCCCAGGCCTCTCATCGAAACAGTTTATTTCTCTCAGATTCAGATCCGTAGGTGGTAGGTGTCACATACATCCCATGTTTCACGCCCTTTCCGAACACCTTTTAAAGGTAATGATTTGAATTCCAGATGTTAACTGCCTGGGTGTTTCTCAGACCGTTGGCATACAGTACTAGGTTAATCGGGTCCCTTGAAATTTAAATAAAACTGGTGTCAGCCTTTTAAATATCAGAGTTCCAGGAGGAAAGGGTGGCACCCTCTCTTTACAGAGATAGATGTGGGCGGGATTAAGGAGCCAACAAGGGGTGGTTAGCAGGGGAAGAGCAACAGTAGAGTCATTACCACCCGGAGGCCTGAGGGGCAGGGAGGGAGAAGCAGCTTTAGCAGAGCCTGAGGGCCCTCAAAATGGGAGGGGCCAGCCAGCCAGGACGGGCAGTGGTCAAACCAGCCCACCTTCCCTCTCTCCCAGCTCCTGCTGGCACCTCCCACTGCCTGCTCCCATCCCCAGGCGGAGGATGAGGGATACCTGAGGATATCATCTGTGGAAGTTATTAGCCCACTGGGCACAGAGCACAGCAGTGAAGAACATGGAATGGAACCAGCACCAACCTCAGTCCCACATACAGTGGAAAACCCAACTTGTCTGGAAGTTCTTAGGGGATTCACACTCGAAGCAGGAGAGGAGACAAAGAAATTAGGTTACAGCGCCACGACGAACAGTATCCAGATCTGACAGGGGCCTAACCCCATGGTCGGCAAACTGCGGCTCTTTGGCCCCTTGAGTATGGCTCTTCCACAAAATACCATGTGCGGGCGCGCACGTACAGGGAGAAGTTGACTTAAAACTTTAAGTAAAGTTTATTAAGTTAGTTTTAGGGAACGTAGTGGGGTGAAGGAAGATGTAGTGTCGAGGATTGAGAAAGGTATGTTGAGAGGGCTTGGACATAGAGAGAGGATGAACGAAAGGAGATAGACGAAACAAGTATACAAGACAAGTGTGGATGGGAGAGTTGGAAGGGGTCGACCTCAGCAAACGTACCTCAATCAGATTGAGGACTTTTTTTAGCAAAGGCCAGTTTAGGAGTACCCTAATTAAGTTATCAACAATGTACCTGCCTATATAGTTTAAGTTTAAAAAATTTGGCTCTCGAAAGAAATTTCAATTGTTGTACTGTTGATATTTGGCTCTGTTGACTAATGAGTTTGCTGACCACTGGCCTAACCTAACAAACATTTACTGCTGAAGTGCAGCTGGCGAGGACTGTGCTCCATACGGCCATTCAGGGCCCAAGCCAATGGTGCTGTGCGTTCTGGCAGGTTCTGAAGGGAACAGGACGCCATCTCAGTGCCGAGGGGAGAAGAATTGTGTGTGTGCTATTCATGGCTTCATCCTGGAAGGGACGGACACCAGCCCCACTCACATTTTATTGGTCATCTCTTATTTTCTAATGTTAGTTCCCTACTCTACTTGAAATCCCTTCATCTCTCTTTTGAATTGCTCCCCTCTTCTCATTAGCTGACCCAACACTAAATTTCTGTTCATTTCTTTTTAAAAAATTTTAGTTATCTCTTTTTTTTTTCTTACCCCAGACTAAGCTGGCTTTATTTAGAATGTCTTGTTCCATAGCCAAACTACCTACTAAAGTATGTTCTTATGAAAAGATAGATCTGTTATCTTCTTGAGAGGAATTCTGAGGTCAACTTTTAAAGTCATTTTTTTTCTTGATATATAATTTCTCCACTTAAACAATGACAGCATTGAAAATGGGAGGGTGGGGGTGACTTACCCATGGTCACACAGGATTTGCCTCTGATTTCCCCTCTGTGTCCATAGCTATTTCTTCATCCTACACCATCTCCCTCTCTCTATTCTCCTCCCTTAATACCCTCTGCCTGGCTTCCCTTTAATCTTGTGCAGTTCAACTCTGCATGTAAAGAAGCCAACACCTTGGTGAGAATCATTAATTTTCAGAAGCTTTTATTTCAGTGACTCCAAAGATAATTGCTAAAAATAGGTGTATTGCCTGCAAAGCACAGTTAAAATCAACTCATTTTGTGGTCAGGCCTTCCAGAGGCGGGAAGGTGTGCGGGGAATGTAAACACATCCACAGCGGTGACAAATGTCTCCTGCGGGTGGCAATGCAGCAAATAATGCCTTCCCAGAGGCGGCCTTGGGCTCAGAGCTGGGCGGTCGGTACAGATGCTTGTAGATGCCCAGGTAGACCTGGGTTTTTCCAGGAGGGCAACGTGTATCATTTTCCATGGATGCAGGAGTGGAGTGGGGCGAGAGGATTCTGGGGACCGCACTGGGATTACTGGAATTTCAGAAGTCCACAAATATGTTCTCTGCATATGAAGCCTTCTAATATGTTGGTAATATCCTTTAGCATCTGGAGGAGGCATCTCAATTAGCATCAGTTCAAAGTTGTAAAGAAATGAGCAGCAGGCTGTAAGCAGGTGCAATTCCTGTAGAGGAAGGCAGTTCTGTTAATGCTTCTGCTTGCAAAGCAGTGTGGGCAGTGAAGGCAGTGCGGGCAGAGTAGGCAGTGTAAGCAGTGTGCAGTGTGAGCAGCATGTGCATTGTGGGCAGTGTGAGCAATGTGTGCAGTACGAGCAGTGTGGGCAGTGTGCAGTGTGGGCAGTGCAAGCAGTGTGCAGTGTGCAAAGCGCAGGTAGTGTGGGCAGTGCGGGCATGTAGGCAGTGTGAGCAGTGTGCAGTGTGTGCAGCATGGGCAGTGTGAGCAATGTGTGCAGTGTAGGCAATGTGTGCAGTGAGGGTAGTGTGAGCAGTGTGAGCAGTGTGTGCAGTGTGTGCAGTGTGAGCAGTGTGGGCAGTGTGCAATGTGGGCAGTGTGCAGTGTGTGCAGTGTGAGCAGTGTGGGCAGTGCGGGGAGGAGGCATATGTGCTCTGGCAAGGCTTGGCTCACCTCATCGCTGGGCACCTCAGTGGGCACACTGACACCTTTTCCTGTCTCCTGTGTCTTCCTCCTCAATCCCCCTGTTTCTCCTCTCTCTGCCTGCTTCCCTCTAACTCTTCCCTTTCTTCTCTTGGCCCTACTGCTCCCAGGTACAACAAGGGTTGGCACTTATTTCTCTGTGTGCAGACCAGGCCGCCTCTTCCGTGTTTGCTTCAGCTGTAACGGTGGGTAAATCTGACCGTGAGGGCCTCCGAGTGCAGATTATAAGGAGCCCGTGATGGTCTCCTAGGGCCAAGGTCGGCCCTTGGAGGCAGAAGGTTTTGGCACTTGGCAGACTAGCGTGGATGGACCTCAGGGGCCTTTACTCTGAGTTCCTTGTTTGTGGTCACAGGCGGTTTCAACAGGTGTGGGTCATATATTTGTGATTTCAGCAGAACTTCAACTGGTGCCCTAAGACTCAGGGCCTGGGGTTAGAAAGAGGACATTCATTCCAGGGGGTCAAGGAGACTTTTCCAGGAATAAAACAAGCAACAATCCTTGTCTTGGTTGGAGATAGTTATACTTTTCCTGGGGCCAGCCACGGCTTTTCAGTGACCTTCGGCGACTCTACATTGGAAAAGGCCAGGCCTATTAGAGCTCAGCAAACTTGCCTCCACACAGGTTTCGCCTCAATCACAGTCAAAGGCAAGAGGGTGGTGTGACTGTGTACGCTCCATGCCCTCAGCCCACCTCCAACTTCAGCTTCGGCGTTGGAGGGCAGTTTCCATGACACTGGCAACACTCTGCCTCAAGTGCCCGCCGCTTCTCTCCACTTTCATGCCTCAGCGCGTATTTCTGAAGTCACAGGACGGCCTGGAAGCGCGGGGAAGCTAACAAACCCCAAAATGACCCCGAGTAGATTGGGGTGGGAGGCAGCTCTGCCGCCCATAGGAATTATTACATTTTTAGATCTTTGCCACCATATTTACTGTTTTTAAATCCTCACCTGAGGATATGTTTTACTGATCGCAGAGAGAGAGGAAGGGGGAGAGAGAAACATCGATGTGAGAGAGAAACACCAATCGGTTGCCTTCTGTACGTGTCCCAGCCAGGGACCGAACCCGCAGCCTGGATATGTGCCCTGGTCAGGCCTGAAACCTGTAATCTTTTGGTGTTCGGGCGGCTCTCCGATGTCCCAAGCCGCCTGGCCAGGGCATATTTACTGTTTCAATTCATATTTCTTTAATTATATTGGACTAGAACATTTTTCTTTGTATTCATTAGTCATTGTATTTTTTTTCTGTAAGATGGATATTCCATAAATTATTCAACAAATCACATTGATGATAAATATTTAGGTCAAGCCCTCTTTAACTATTATAAAATGCTACAATATTTAAACCTTCCTCATAACTAAAAATATTAAAATTTCTTTCATTTCCAACATAAATGGAAAGAACAATATCATTTTTTTCTAGACATTTTCCTCATAAACCTTGAAAGGTTTGCTAACACCTCATGTGTGGAGTGTTTGCAGGGGAACTGGAACTGAGGTTGACAGTGCCAATCGGTACAATGTTCTGAAGGGCATTGAACACTTTTTACCAAAAGTTAGGATGGGCCTACTCTTGGTTGCAGCATTTCAAGAAAATTTGTCTTACAAATATGTGTGCATGTGGTCCCAAATATTATGCTTCATTGAGCGTGTGTGTGTGTGTGCGTGTGTGCGCGCGCGAGTGTGTGCATGCGTGTGTGTGCATGTGTGTGTGTGCGCATGTATGCCAGTCTATGCATGAAGAAGAGTAGGCCAGCTGAGAGGGAGAAGTAAATAAATAAAGATTCCAAGTAAATAAATAAACTCCTTCCTGAGTCTCTTCCTGGAGATGTGGCAGAAGGAAGAGGTACATGGGTCCTAGAACCCAACTAACCTCACTCGGTGAGGGAGCAAGTCATTGAGTGCCGGATGGGAGGGTGCAGAGAGGTCCAGGTGCCACAGAAGGCACACAGGTGGGGGGCACTGTCGACCGGGCCCCTCTCTTTGCTGTCACAAGGCAGGAAAACAGCATTCAGTCCACTGCTAGTCAGAGGCCGTCCGAATAAGACAGGGCTAGCAATGTGAGGGTGTTGAGCTGGGGACAGGGACTGCAGGGAAGCTGGCCAGACAGTCCCAACAGAGCCCATGGAGAGTGGCATTGTCCACAGCCTGGAATCTTATTGATTCCCAGGAGAGGAGGGGGAGAGGGGCAAACAGGGAAGCGGCCTGAGGGGGTCTGACCTGGAGAGCCTCCCACAACCCAACTTGCCAGAAGTACAAACTAGGACTGAGGATGTTGCCACCAACCCCATCTGTTCCCCCTCGCTCATCAGAGCAAAGGTAGCTGCTCATTCCAGAGGAACATGAGTTTATAAGAACATATAGCAGGACACCAAGTTAAATAACATATGTCATAAGAAGCAGAAATTATGGATTAGACAGAAATTCTAAAAAATTAAAACAAGGAAAACAAATATTCTAAAGAAAGAAGCAAAGTTCTTAGGAGCATAAAGTAGGATAAGAAGTTTTGAAGAACCATTTGGCGATTTGGGGCATGAAAAATATATTATAAAAAATGACGAATGTATTGTCAGTAGATAAGCTGGGCAGCAGGATGAATGCAGCTAAAGAACAAATTAATGAACTGAAGGATCCAGTCGATGAACTCTCCCAGGAAGTGTTTCAGAGGGATAAATCTTTGGAAAAAAAGAGAGAAAAGTTAAGAATTAGAATTCCAGGAGGAGTCTCAGAGGAAGAAAGAGAATAAATGGGGAGAAGGCAGTAATTTGCCGGAATTAAACTGTGGTTGGGCAAACAGGAGGGACCTTCCGGTCCCCAGGTTCCTGGGTTGTCACCAAGAGACTCTAATCCCCAGTGGCAGGCCAGGCCACAAGGGGTTCCTGAGTATATTCAAACATGATAATTCATTATTAGGTATTTACAAGAAACAGATTGTCTTTTGACCTTGCTATTCCCCACAGGGCTATTCCAAGCTATTGGTGTAATGGTCTTCAGCACAGAGGAAGAATGCGAAATGTGTAGCTCCATGCCTCCTGGTCAGATTTTGATGGATAAAGGGATGCAAATGAGATGCAAGGCCCTTGTTAAGCACTATTTCCCTTGATCACCTTGTTCAAACCCCAAGCATCTGGGCAGCAGCTGCAGATCTTAACTCTTCGGTTTCCTGAAGTTCTTTTCTTCCCTTGTCTGCTTTCTTTGTTCTTCCCAATTTTGCCATATTCTTTCTTTCTTACTACCTGTCTTGCTTCTCCTTTCTATATTCTTCTCTTTCATCATCGCCGATTTCTCCTCTTCTTCAGTATTTCTAAAGTTATTCGTAGGTTCATCCACCCACTCATCGATTCAACAATTATTTTGAGCACCTACCATGTCCCAGCGATTATTGAAGGCACCGAGGACACAGTGCGTCAGGCAGAACACAGGAACTTGCACCCACTCTAGTTTGGAGGACAGATAATAAGCAAGGCAATGAACAACAACAACAAAAGACAAATGCAGATACTAATAAAGGCAGTGAAGGTAATAGTATGTGCTTGAGTGTGGGGCAGGGATGCCTTAGGTGGGGAAAGAGGTGTCAGGGTAAGTTTTTCCAAGGAGGTGACAGTTGAATTGAGATCTGAATGATGAGGAGGCATCAGTTCTGTGAGAGAGGGTGGAAAAGCATTCCAAGTAGAAAGAAGAGCAAGTGCAAATGCCCGAAGTTGGACTGATACATTCTTCTACTGTCTTGTTTTCTCATCTGTGGTAAATTACAGAATAGGGGTCTAGACATTTAGTATGTGGGAACCATGTCGCACAGTCTTAATTCCCTGTGGCCTGGTTTCTGCTCCCACTACTTGCTTGAAAATGTCCTCTTGGTTGCCACCGATGCCAGCCTAGGTGTGACAGCCATCTGAGAATAGAGAGAGAGAAGCAGAGAGGATGTTAGCCCTTAGGTCCCTTTGTCCAGCAGCTGGACATCTGTAGCTCAGACTCATTCTGTGTGGGAACGGGTCTTTATCAGGGAAGGAGAAACCTTTAGGAATGTGAAAGCCCTCTGAGACCCCTTGAAGCTGGGTTGGGTGCCCATCCATTTCTGTCATAGCTGCCCCCTCTTTCTGTTACCTGTGTACGATCCCACACACAACTCTTTTCCTTTGATCTCCACAGGGCTTCTTATTTTCCATTATTCTGACTGTGACAGATTGAATTATGTTCTACATTCCCCAAATTCTCATATTCCTTGCAATAGTATCATTCATCCGTTTGTCATAGCCATGTGGTAGACGGAGAGCTTTTTCCTGCCTCTTGACCTGGTTACTCTGGCCATTGGGATGTTAGTGGACATGATGCAGGTGGACTTGGTACATGCCTGTGTGGCTGGGACGGCCCTCTTGCCTTCCCATCATTACTATAGGATAGTAGTGCCCTCAGAGTCTAGTTCATCCCAGAGCAAGAAGTCACAAACTCAGCACACCTGAATCCAGCCCAGCCTAGGTTCGCCAAAAGCCAGTTGTTGTGTGAGCAAGAAACTCATATAAATATAACATAAATATAACTCAATAAATATTCATTGAATAAATGCATCTTTTTATGTCACAATTATTTGTTTGTTCGTTTGGAGGCCTTTGGGGGGCAAGGAGCATTAACATTTCCGCACAGGAGGGGCCACCAGGGAGCCAGGGACATGGTAGGCACTCAGAATACTTTTTGGACTGTGTCTCAGGCCTCCTCAGGAGTCTCTGTAGCAGCCTCTGCTTTCATGTATTGGATATTCAGCTGAGTCAAGGCGGATTCCTGCTGAATTCCTAAGGATTTCACAGTTTGATCCCCTGGATCCCGATTTTATGGCCCCTTTCTTATTGCCATGAATTCTTAAGTGTATTTTGTGCTTTGAGTGGCCATCAGTATTCATGCTATTAGGTACCCAGGACATGCTACAGGATAAGCTAAGTGTCTGCATGGTGACAAGGGGCAATTTGATGTCTGTGCGTCAGGGAGGATGAGGGGACAGACACATTCCCACTCATCCTCCATGACAACAGTAATGCTACCTGATTTACAGGTCTCCAGGGCCTTTGAAGCATCTGTGTCAGACTTTCTTTTGTCTGAGTGTCTGGGCCTGGCCTTGAGGATTTAAAAGAAGAATTGATTCACACTGACTTTGTTGGGCAGACAAAGCTTTGGATGGTTCTGGAGGGGATGTCTGTATAGGGAAAGCTAAGCTCTGCCTGTGTGCGGTAGTCGTCCTTTGTTTTACTGTCCAACATCTCTTCTCTTTTCTCTGATTTTGCCTTGGGAAGCCACCTTCTCCCACGGGAGACTGTGTTGGTGGGGCTGTCAAACATGGTTCTTGTATTACTTTGGATTTCCACCAAAACAGATCCTGGGTAGAGGAGTTTATTTGGGAGGTGATTTCAGAAAGCACAGGTGAGGAAAAGGGGACAGGGGTGGATGGGGAGAGATTACCTGGGGAACTTCTAGGCATATATGCATAGCCCATGGGCACAGAAAATAGTGTGGTGAAGGCCTGGGAGGGACGGGAGTGGGCTGGAAGGGGTCAACGGGGGAAAATGGGAGGACATCTGCAATACGTTTAACAATAAAGGGACATTTTTTTTAAAAGAAAGGGAGGTGAGTGAGAATAGGAAAGTGACAGAAGCCAGCACAAGGTGCGCTAATGAGTGGATTACCACTGTGGGCGACGAGGGTGGGTCCTGCTGGAGGAAACTCTGCAAAACCACCCGGCTGTCCACCTCTGACTTCCATCTCTGTTGTCTGAGCGGAGAGTTAGGACCTTGACATGAGAAGCTGTTTGTGTGCTGGCGGCTACCTACCCACATTACGGGCCGACTAGGTGAGCAGGAAGATGGGGGACTGCCCAGCCCAGGCAGGTCCAATCCGATGCCCTGGATGGGTCTCGAGAAGAGTAAGGTGGGGGATGGAATGACTGGAATCTATTCATGTCCGTGTTGGGGTCCAGAAGGGACTGGTTGCTAGCTGTTGACCCCCATTTTCCCGGAGTGGTTTCAGTTCACATCCTCCCTGTTGTTCAGTCTTTCCTCCAATTCTCTGAGATTCTCCAGAACCCTTTCCAGTTTCCCCTTCATTAAATTAGCTAGAGCCGATGTCTGCAGCTTGCGTACGAAACGTCCTGACAGATGCAGGGTCTCCTCCTCAGGAGGCTGTCGGAAGGCGTGGCCGCTCCCCTGTCTTGAAATGAAGATGGCATGCCTCCGGCTGGCAGCAGGAATCAGGCAGGGGTAACCTGTGCTTGAGTTCCTGAAGCCCTGAAAACAGCCCATCCCCGGCATCCTCCAGCTGGCCCATTGCCACCATCCACTCTGTCTTGTCCTTGGCTAATCACGCGTCTCCGGACCTGGGCCGGGACAAGCAGTCTTTCAAGGGTTAAGACTTGGGCTCATCTCTAGGATCCAGGCCAGTTTCTTCGGCTCCCCTTTGTTCATTTCCTCTGCCTGTTTGTCCATCCATGCCTCCATCCATCCACCATTTATGCATCCGTCCATCATCCACCGACCAATTGCTATATGCCTACTGTGTTTTTAATTAAAAAAATTTCTTATACTCTCTCTCCAAATCATAATAAAATTCAAAGCAACATCCACATTGTCGTGAGCTTGTCTTTTAAGATTACAATACATGGAGGCATCCTTCTCGCAGCATTTACTTCTGAGATGAAGCCTCGGGGACCATCCTCTTGCAGTGTGAGGCCTCGCAGCTCTGCCTTGGGAAAACAGATCTGGGTTTTGGTCCCTGAGAGGGGCATCTGGGAGCCTCAGGATCCCGTGACAGACTTGCAGCAAGTCACTCCCCTACTCAGAGCATCCAGGCCTCTTCTCACGACTCCCTGCCGAGACTGATTAGGAGTTCTCCCCATCTATAATAATAAAAGCATAATATGCTAATTAGACTGAACATCTTTCCAGACGACTTTCAGGACGAAGCCAGGGCTGTGAGGGAAACCTGGGTCTCAGGTGCCAGAGGGAAGCCGGTGCCGGCTGCCGGGGGAAGGAAGGCCTACTCTTACACGAATTTTGTGCATTGGGCCTCTAGTCTATGATAAGATCAGGGTTCTGGAGCCAGATCCCAGCTCTGCCACCCCCTGTGTGCCCTTAGGCAAGTTCAGTAACATTGCTGGGGGCCTCCATTTCCTTATCTGAGGCTAACTGTGTTACTAGATGGGAAGCACTTGAAACAGTGTCTGCTCATAGTATGCTTCATGGCCAGGATTATTGATGCTGATGACAAGTGTGTGGTACTGGGTTTCATTGATTAGATGAAATGCCCATTGTATTGTTTTCAATAACAAAGGGCCCTGAACAACTTTTATAACATGATCACATTTATATTACAACTCTGTGTTCGTGTGTCTGTGTGTGTGCTCGTGTGTGTGTGGAGCATGTATATCCACATTTATATGTATGTACATTTGGAAAAACATGGAGAAAAGCCTGGAAGGAGTGGCTTTGGGAGAGGATTAGAAGAGAACTTTCATTTATTTTTTATATTCTTCTATATTATCATAAAATTTACCATCTGTGTTATTGGTCTTATAATTTAAAAATAAAAATAACCCAAAAGAATCAAGAGACTTAAAATGAAAAGATGACCAATCAGACAATCTCTTTCCATCTTCTATTACAGAAAAGTTACTAATTTTATGTCGTTGGTTACATGAGATTCACAAAAGCAGCCATAAAAATTATATACTTTTTAAAAATATTAAAGCAATTCGTGGGATTGTTGCTCCTAGTGGGAAGGTGAGATTTGTCCAACACAGATCCACGAGACCAGTCTAAGAAACCGCTGTGCTAACTGCTGCATTAGCCATGTGGTCTGGAGATAGAAGTCTCAGGGCCTGCGGCTCTCCAGCTGCGGCCAGTCCTGACCCCACTGCCCATGACCTCCATGGGCTGAGCTCACAGAACTTGGAGCGGACGTTCCTGTCCACATGCTCCTCTCTGCTGCTTCAGATCTGCTCCTCTGTGGACTGAGGTACCGAGAGATAGCTCACCCCGGAGAACAGCCAGAGGTTTGCCTGGCTCTTCTGGAAAGACTGTCACACGGGTACTATTGTGTACTGAGCAAAAGGACAGAAGGCTGGGGCAGTCAACGTGACCATGGGCAGATTCTCCGGCAAGACCTCTAAGTGACAGGAACGATCCAGTCCCCTGGATGGCGTCTCTTTAGAAACAGACTCACATTGTCTCCATACCCTGGGACCCAATTAGCAGTGACTGCTACGAGGGCAGGCAAACCTCCACAGAAGCGAGTTCTCAGGTCTAGTCCTCAGGTGCCCTCACAAGGTGACTTTAGAATGGGACGGTCTCAGGGGTCAGGGCCCCACTGCCAGCTGTGACACAGGCACATCGATCCAACTCTCTGACCCTCAGCATGTCGTCTGGAAAAGGAGCTGATGGTGCCACTTCAGACTGGATGCCTGGAGACCAGCTCTGAGACGTGGGGTTGGCAGCGGAGGCTCGCTGGGCAGATACACTTGTAGGGCAGTGAGAGTCGCAGAATTGGGTGGAGGGAAGGCTGACCTGCCATGTGGCTGCCGCTGAGGCCTCTGGGACTTGGACAGGGACCCTGGGACTGGGACAGCCCTTTGGAGCCAGCCCAAATCATTGGAGAGGGGCTGAGCCTTTGAGCCCTCGAGTCATCAGTCATTGACCAAACGCCGTCCCAGGGAGGGTGTGCAACCTTGGGCGATGTAGGCCCCCATAACTGAGGTCAGTTTCTGGTGAGGGTGCAGCTGGTACCTCCAGTGGCCTGTGTCTCAGTGGGATGGCACGGGTTGGAGGGGGTCTCGGCGGTGCTCCCCAGTGCTCACTACTCTAGGTTTGTGGAGATGATAACAGCACTTAGCATAGTGGAGACAGACCAGGGCACTGACAAATATCCATACCTTCCTTTCCCTCCTGCCTGAGAAGTCCTCTCAGTGCCCTTGCAGGGGTGTGCAGATGTGTTCTCGTCCCATCCCACACAGGACCCCTCCGGTGGCCCAAACCCCTGCATCCCCAGAAATGCTTCTATCTCACATCTGGCACCATGGGACCCAAGACTTCTGGATGAGTAAGTAACGGAGCAGCTTGCTCTTATTATCAGTTGTCCGCTGCCATTTAGCTGTTCTGGCTGGAGAGCGAACTCTCCTCTGTCCCCCGGGCAGTGTGAAGCATTGCCGGGGTCACTGAGGCTGGGTGGAGGGGGACACTGTTAGCACATGACTGAGGCCATTCCTTGGACGTTAGTTTGATGTTTTATTGGCATCAGTAGGAGAGTCACCTTTTCTTGACTCTGAACTCAAACTTTCAGGGAGACACCTTGTCAGAAATCTGTGACTTAGTGTCCAGAAGCGTCCTCAGGAGTTTCCGTCCTGGCTTCCTGATTGATGTCCTCTCTCCTATGGTACTGAGCAGCCCCAGGACAGGACCGGTAAGACCGCAGGGAGAGACCAGAGGGCACCTGGCTATGTGCAGTTTTCTGGTAGGTGGGTCACCTGGGGAGCAATACAAAAATTTGTGGGTATGTTTGTAAAAAACCAGTATCCGGTGTGGGGGTCAAGGAGCAAAGTGGTTGAATAGAATCATCAGGCCAGACAACGTTTTAATGAGAAGAGTCCACATAGTGATTAAGATTCTATTAGTTGAAAAGTAATTAAGCCAACTCAAGACAGTATAAGGAAGGTTTGTTTTTAAGAATGCAGTAGTTTACGAAACCCAAGGGCCTGGGTGCAGCCAGTCTCAGAAATGGACTACCGCCAGGAGACCCAAGCACACCTCTCCCTTCTGTTTCTCTCCGAATGTGAGCCCCGTGGCGGTCTTGAAAATATGTCCTCAAATCCTTAGACAGTTCTTTCCTGAGAGGGTGGAGCCCAGTTCCTTCCCACCAAGTGTGGCTGGACTTAGGGACCCATTATTAATGAATGGAATGTGGCAGAGGGATGGTTGGTGACTTCTGAGCCAGGACATGAGGTGGTGGGGGTGGGGGGGGGGCTTCCACCCGCCATTGCTCAGAGATCGCTTGCTCTGGGGAAGCCAAGTCATGGGAACATAGCACCATGGAGAGCTCACGTGGGGAGGCGTTGAGGCCTCCTGCCAAGGTCCATGTGAGAGAGCAATGCTGGGAAGAGTTCTTCAGCCCCAATCAACCTGCAGACACTGCAAGCCCAGCCAGCAACCTGATAGCCCCTCAGGTGACTCCCCTTCTCAATTCCCATCCCAGAAACTGTGAGACAGTGTGTTTGCTGTGTAATGCACTGTGTCGGTTACTATTTTACACAGCAATGGACAACAAGGAGAGGACTAGAATCACTGCCGCTAGCCCTCTATTTAGAGGGGGGTCATCAGAGAGGGGGTCTTGGTGTGATTTCCAAGAGGACAGGTTCTGATTGACACTGTTGGGTCAAGTACCCAGATGTGAACCAATATATTGTGGTTAAGATTGGGGGCAGCATGATAATAGCTTTATGGGGGGACTTCTATTGTAGCCACGTAAATGTGAGGCACTTTAGTAAGTTGTACCTAGGATACTCCACAAAGCAAATTCCATGCGGGGACAGGACTTTATTTCTTTGGACACCAGAATGTCCCTAAGAGAGCTGAAGCTCACCTTGGTTGCAGTGCAGTGACTTGAACTTAGGAGTCACTGCCCATGTGGACTATAAACCTGGGATTGGCTTTTAGCTGTGTGATTGCAGAGATTGGCGGGTGACTTGTGCCGTGGCCGCCTCCCCTGCATGCCTGGCTGCGCTTCATGCGTTTGTGCAGCCTCAGCCTGCCTTCCTGGCCGCTGCCAAGCTGCTGAACATTTCCCCACATTTTCTTCTGATAACGGCAGTAAATCCTTTTCAGAAATCTTCCACACCTCCTGGCTTTTAAAGATAAATTTTTATTTTATTTATTGATTTGAGAGAGAGACAGAAAGTAAAATTAAAACTGATTTTAAAAGAGAAGGTTATTTATCTCTCATGTAAAAGAAGCCTGGAGGCCGACAATCAAGTCCCCAAAGGCATCTGCATTCTTGACCTGGTTCCTTTTATCCTGCAGGTAAATGTACGCTGCTCCACATGCGGCTTTTACCATCAAGGCCACAGATGCCTGCGGGTCTCTAATCATCACGCCTGTCCTCCAGGCAGGAAGAGGGAGGAGAGGGAGGTAACCAGCCGAAGCACCAGCTGAAGTAGCTTTCTTTAAGCAGCTTCCGGGAAGTCCAACCCTTCACTTCCATTTACACGTCATGGTCTGGGCCTCAATCCCATGGCCACACCAAGCCCCAAGGGAGCGGGGCACAGACGTCTGGTATGAAGGCTTTGCCACACCAAGTAAATCAGGTTCTGTTACTAACGTAGGAGGGGAGAATGGGTACTTTTTGGCAACCAGCAATCTCTGCCCCAGTTTTATACAACATCCCCTGACTTGCCTATTTTAAAGTTAAAATCAGCATTCTGGCCGCCTGGCCTAGCTGGTTCTATTTTGTATTTCTCGTTCCACATCTTAGCTCCCTCTCAGATGCAGGGGGGGCAGTGATCTGAGTGGTCAGCTTTTAGGTCATGTTTCCAATGAGTAGCTCCCTGCGCATTACCCTGAGCATGCCACTCCCTGCCTTCCTGTGCGGGGACACAGATGCGACCTAAGGACCTGACCCTCATACTCAGCTTCTTGCCTTACGCAAAGGCATGGAGTAGGTCCAATTGCCCAAGGAGAAAAGGAGAACAGAACACCAATGTTTAAAGGAGATACTGAAACAGGCCATATATGAAAGTAGGGCAGCACTCCCCATCTTGTCCACAAAATACAAATTTAGAAGCTTTGAGGTTTGCCACAGATGTGGAATCTGGTTAATGACCTTTTGAAATGCTACAGATGGGAATTAAAAACTCTTTATGACAAAGGTCAACGTTTGCAAACTGCCCCCAATCACATCCGGTCTTGTGTCATTGGGTGGACACTGTGGTGTTTGGGGAAGAGGTGGGATGCGGAGGGAGCTTGAGAAGTTGACTTTGGCAGTCACAAACATTTGGGGCAGCCTTCCTCTGAGGGCCCCGCTCCAGGATTTCACCTGTCCTCTGTGTCGTGGTGCCCACCATGTCCAACAGAATCTTAGAAGTTAGTTGTCTACTTTAATTCACCTTTTTCTGGGATTCCAGGGACCATAGACACAGTACGTGGACATTAGTAGAAGGCCTCTGAATTGCTTGTTTACTGAAACCTAAAATTCAACATTTCAAAACGAAACCACTTCTTCTAGCCAGATGTGCTTCTTCTTTTGATTTCTTTCTTAATGCCACCTAAGATCAAAACCGTATTGCTCTATCCAGCTACTTCTCTCTCCCCATTTCCCAAGCCAATCCCATCAGCCGCCCACCGACCCTTTATTATATTTGTCTGTCATTCCTGCATCTTCATTTCTTTCCCCACTGTCCTGATCTAGTTTTCATAACTCTCACCTTTGCTAATACAGCAGCCACTTGTATGACGGCCTGGGGTAACAGGATGCTGGTTACTTTGAGCATATTGGTGAGGGAGAAGCTTACATCACAGCAGCAGCAGGCCAGTAACAAACACAGGGTTCGGGCCCTGACGAGTGTTGGGGTAGATTGTGGGATCTGTGCCCTCTGGGGAGATGGCTTTAGGTAATAATTGTGAAGGACCATATTCCCTTTACAAATATCTTTTTGAACTTAATTTCTATATTGTTATCAATGCAAAATACAAATAATTTAAAAAGTCATGTAATATCACAAACATTTTAACAAAGAGCAGTAATCACTGCCCACCTTTAACTCACCTTGGAGTCTAGTTCCTAAGAGGCAACCACTTTTAACTGTTAGCCCTACTAATATTTACTTCCATGCTTGTAAATTATACCCTTATACTGCTATTTCTTGACTTTTAAAATTTGTTAATGAAAAAAAAACTTTGGCTTTCTACTGCAGCACATGAGAACTTAACTTTCCTACGCTACTCCAATCCCCATCCCACTGTCCGCCTCTCCCCTCCCTCACTTTTTCAGTATGGCTCTATCAACATTTTATGTTAAATAGCTTTTACATTTTATGATTATGAAAATACAGTTCTGAGATGAGTCACAAGGTATCCTATGATTATAGTTTCTTTTTATCTTTCCAGGAGATAATAATTTCCTCTATTTAAATTTCCTTAGTTTTCTATATGTTATTATTTCCAAATTATTCAAAAAACTCTGAAAACTCATTTAATGCCATCAACTATCTATAATAATAAAGGCGTAATAGCTAATTAGACCAGATGTCCTTCCAGAAGACCTTCTGGACGAAGCTGGGGCTGCAGCTGTGGCTGTGAGGGAGGGATCCAGGCAGCCGCTGTGGCTGCGAAGGCCTACTCTTGCATGAATTTCATGCATCGGGCCATATATATAAACCCCTAAGAGACCATTACGACTGAATGACTGGAACGACAGGTCGACCAGTTGCTATAACGTGAACTGACCACCAGGGGGCAGACACAGGAGCTGCCCCCTGGTGGTTAGGGCTCTCCCACAGCTAACCTCCCACAGCCAGTCAACCTCCCACAGTCCCTTCTCCCATCCTGCAGGCCCTGTGGTCGGTAGGCCCTGGCCAGCAGCTGGCAGGCCCCAGCTGGCCCGGCCCCGATCAGGACTGGGCAAGATGGCCCTGATAGGCCCTGATCCCTGGCCAGCCCTAGGGACCCCACTGTGCATGAATTTCATGCACTGGGCCTCTAGTCTATATACATAAAAGCATAAGTGACCGTTACAACCAAAAGACCAAACGACTGGTCAGCTGATTCCTATGACATGCACTGACCACCAGGGGCAGGTGCTCAATGCAGAAGCTGCCCCCTGGTGGTCAGTGCTTTCCCCTAGAGGGAGCTCTGCTCTGTGGACAGACCCATTCTGGCAGCCCACCAGCCCGGCGGCAGCCACTCACTCCCTCAGTAGTCCTGCAGGTGTAATCTCCGGAGAATGGGCCAGGCACCGATGAACCAGCACCGCTGGCACAATCCTGACAGCGCCCCCGGCCTCCTGGAAGTTGGCCTCGGGGCCCCTTGGCCACTTCCCCTCTCTAGACATTCCCTAAGGAAGAAATGATATAAAAGTGGCCACCAGGTGGCACCTGACAACTGGCCCGAATGTCAGAGGGACAGATCCGGATCCTGGGCCAGCAAAGGCATCCCACTGCCCGCCCGGAGGGCCAATTGTGTCCTGCCCCCCCCCCCCCCCCCTCCTCGGGATGGGCACCAGATGCAGGGCTCACAGCTGGCGAGCACTGCTGCTGCGGCGGCCGCAAGCCTCTTGAGATCGGGACCGACTGGACGCTAGCCCACAGCAGGTGCAGTGGGGCGGGATGAGCGAGAGTGGCTGGCAGGAGCGGCAGGTGGCGTTGGACTGTGGGTTTCAGCCGGATCCCCACAGGCCACCCCGAGGGACCCCACCCATGCACAAATTCATGCACCGGGCCTCTAGTGTTACATAAGTGTCCAGATTTGTGTGTGTGTCTGTATGTGTGTGTGTGTGTGTGAAAGAGAGAGAGAGAGAGAGAGAGAGAGAGAGAGAGAGAGAGAGAGAGAGAGAAAGAGACCCCGAGCCTCTCCATCCTCTGCTTGGCTGACTGTTACTCCTGTACCATCTGCACAGATGTTTTCTGGAAACTTCACTATCACCTCTAACCTTCCTTAACCTCTTCTGTTGGGTCACCTGTTTCCTGGGTTTTATAACTTTTCCCCCCCATTGGTGTATTCGTTTTAGTAGCTTCTGAGAAAATGTGAAAGGAAGGTAACCTTTTTTGAGGTCCTGAATATATAAAACTGATTTTTATTCACTTTACAAATAAATTTCTAGTTTGGTTGGAAATTAATGATTTCTCTTCAACATTTAAGGTATTTCTCTAGGGTGTTCTGGCTTGCAGATAACATTGAAATTTCCATACCTTTAGATATAACCTATTTTTCCTCCCTGAATGGATCTTGTCTTTGTCCATTGTTCTGAAATGCCATCAAAATGTACTTTAATGTGGGTCTTCATTCTTTGTGTTGAGTATCAGAAGGGTACTTTTCATTTGAAAGTGCAAGTCCTTCAGATTTGAGGACATTTATTGTATCTTTGATAATATCCTGCCTTCCGGTTCCTTTTTGGAATTGTTGTCAGGTAAAATATGCATTTTTTAGGTTGATGTGCACCCATACCATCAACATATAGACACATGCTTTGTACTTTGTAAGATCCCAAGAAAGGATCTGAGAGACACTATGAAGCGTGCACTGGGAAATGTGGGTTTGGAACACTGGGGTAGGCAGGGATTTTTCCCCATTATTGTTATTGTTGACACTATTACAGATGTCCCAATCCCCAGCCCTCCTTTGCCACCCTTCACTCAGCCCTGCCCCTCTTCCCTCTGGCCATCACCACTCTGTTGTCCTCGTCCATGGACTATGCATATGTGTTCTTTAGCTAATCCCTTCACCTTCTTCTATCCAGTCCCCCTGTCCTCCTCCCTTCCGACAGCTGTCAGTCTGTTCCATGCATCCATGCCTCTGGTTCTATTTTGTTCGTCAGTTTATTTTGTTCATTAGATTACACCTGTAATATCTTGTCTTTCTCTGGCTTATTTCAGTTAGCATAATAATCTCCAGGTCCATCCATCTGTTTCAAAAGTAAGATTTCCTTCCTTTTTTTTTCTTCTTTTTACTTCTGCATAGTATTCCAGGGTATAAATGTACCATAGCTTTTTTTTTTAAATCCACTCATCTACTCAAGGGCACTTGGGCTGTTTTCAGGTCTTGGCTATTGTAAATTGTGCTGCTATGAACATAGGGGAGAATATATTTTCAAATTTTTGTTTTGGGATTCTTAAGATATATTCCCTAAGAAGTGAGATTGCTAGGTCAAATGGGAGTTCCATTTTTAATATTTTGAGGAAACTCCATACTGTTTCCACTGTGGCTGCACCAGTCTGCATTCTCATCAGCAGTGCATGAGGGTTCCTTTTTCTTCACATCCTTGTCATCAGTTATTTGTTGATTTACTGATGGTAGCTATTCTGGCAGGTGTGAAGTGATATCTCGTTGTGGTTTTAATTTGCATTTCTCTAATGATTAGTGACATTGAACATCTTATCATATATCTATTATCTATTATCTATTGGCCATCTGTATGTCCTCTTTGGAAAAGTGTCTATTAAGGTCCTTTGCCCATTTTTAAATGGTATTGTTTGTCTTCCTGGTGTTAAGTTGTATAAGTTCTTTATATATTTTAGAAATTAACCCCTTATCAGATGTATCATTGGTGAATTTGTTCTCCCATCCATTCGGTTCCTTTATTCATTTTGTTGATGGTTTCTTCTCTGTGCAGAAGTTTTTTAGTTTGATGTTTATTTTTTCCTTTTGTTTATTTTTCCATTTGTTTATTTTTTCCTTTATTTCTTGTGCCCTAGGAGACATATAGGCAAAAATATTCCTACAAGAGATTTCTGAGATTTTACAGCCCATGTTCTCTTCTAGCATTTTTATGGTTTCATGACTTGCATTTAAGTCTTTTATCCATTTGAGTTTATTCTTGTTTATGGTGTAAATTGGTGGTACATTTTTTTTTGCGTGTACCTGTCCAATTTTCCCAACACCATTTATTGAAGAGACTGTCTTTACGCCATTATGTGCTCTTACCTCCTTTGTCAAATATAAATTGACAATATAGGCGTGGGTTGATTTCTGGGCTTTCTGTTCTGTTCCATTTATCTATATGCCTATTCTTGTGCCAGTACCAGGCTGTTTTGATTACAATGGCCTTGGAGATAGTTTGCTATCCAGGATTGTGGTCCCTCCAATTTTGTTCGTTCTCAAGATTGCTGTGGCTATTCGGGTCTAATTTGATTCCATATAAATTTTTGGAATATTTATCCTAGATCTGTGAGTATGTCATTAGTATTTTAATAGGAATTGTGTTGAATCCATAGATTGTTTTCAGTAGTATGGACATTTTAATTATGTTAATACTTCCAGTCCATGAACATGGTATATGCTTCCACTTATTTGTATCTTCCACAGTTTCTTTCTTCAATGTCCTATAGTTTTCTGAGTACAAGTTTTTTACCTCCTTGGTTAAGTTTATTCCTATGTAACTTATTATATATTTTTTGCAATAATAAATGGGATTGTTTTCTTAGTTTCTCTTTCTGATAGTTCATAATTGGTACATAAAAATGCCACTGAATCCTGCTACTTTGCTGAATTAACTTATTGGACCTAGTAGTTTTCTGGTGGAGTCTTTAGGGTTTTCTATGTACAATATCATGCCATCTGCAAATAATGACAGTTTCACCTCCTCTTTTCCAATTTGGATGTCTTTTATTTCTTCTTCTTGTCTGATTGCTGCAGCAGTATGTTGAAGAAGAGTGGTGAAAGCAGATATTCCCTATCTTGTTTCTGATGTTAACTAAAAACACTTGTAGTTTTTTCCCCCACTAAGTATGATGTTGGCTGTGGGTTTTTCATATATGGCCTTTAATATATTGAGGTATGTTCCCTCTCTTCTCACTTTGCTGAGAGTTTTTATTATAAACTAGATGCCCAGTACACAAAATTTGTGCACTCAGGGAGGTCCCTCAGCGCAGCCTGCATCCTCTTGCAGTCCAGGAGCCCACAGTGGATGTCTGACTGACAGCTTAGGTGGGGAGCGGGCCTAAGCCATCAGTTGGACAACCTTACCTTCTGGCCTGAAAAATTTCTGTTGAGAGAACAGCTGACAGACTTATGGGAACTACCCTATAGGTAACTAACTGCTTTTCTCTTGCTGCTTTTAAGATTATGTCTTTGTTTTTACACTTTGTCATTTTAATTTTGATGTGTTTTGGTGTAGGCCTCTTTGGGCTCATCTTGTTTGGAATTCTGCGCTTCCTGAACTTCCTGAACTTTTTGGCTCATCTTGTTTGGAAGTCTTTTTTCTTCACCAGGTTAGGTAAGTTTTTTGTCATTATTTCTTCATGTAGATTCTTCTTAAAATATGTTTTTATTTATTTCAGAGAGAGGGCGGGAGAGGAATAGAGAGATAGAAACATCAAGGATGAGACAGAATCATTGATTGGCTGCCTACTGCATGCTCCCTACTGGGGATTGAGCCTGCAACCCAGGCATGTGACTGGGAATTGAACTGTGACCTCCAGGTTCATAGGTTGACACTCAACTACTGAGCCACACTGGCCAGGCTTCTTATAGGTCAGGGATGGGGAACGTCTGGCCTGTGGGCCATATAAGGCCTGTGAAATCATGTGGTCTGGCTCTGTCAAGGCATTAGGGGTGAGTTAATTAAATGTTTGACCAAATATAGCAGCCTAATTTTTAAGTTGATAATTTTTATGGCCCGCAAATGATGATATAAATATACAAATGGCCCTTGGTAGAAAAAAAAGGTTCCTCATCTGTTATAGGTTCTTGATCCCTTGCTCTCTCTATTCTCCTTCTGGTACCCCTAAGATGCAGATGTTGTTATACTTCATGTTGTTCCAAAGGTCTCTTAAACTACTCTTATTTTTTAAAATTCTTTTTTCTTTATGCTGCTCTGATTGGATCTTTCTTTCTTTTTTTGGTTAATCCTCACTCTAGGATATTTTTTCCATTGCTTTTTAGAGAAAGTGGAAGGGAAGGGAAGAGAGAGAGAGAGAGAGAGAGAGAGATCAATGTGAGAGAGACACATCAGTTGGTTGCCTCCCACACATGCTCCAACTGGGGCCAGGGATCAAACCTGCAACCCAGGTACGTGTCCCTTACTTTCATCCATCACAACATGTCCACATCTAATTACTGAAGTTGAGTCCTGGCTACCTCAAAGATTTTGCAGCTTGTCCGCGCTTTTCTGAATAATTTCTGACTCTTCCATATCTTTGATTTCATTCTGGTTTATGATTTTGTTTTCATTCTGTGGATAGGACATTCACAGCTGCTATCTCTGAATTTGACTCTCAGCTCAATAAGTCCCAGGGTCTTCCCCCGCCAGGTCACCTTCAGTAGGTAAAACATTCTGCTTGAATTGAGCTCCTTTGGACTTAACCCCTGGTATTGGTCTGCTAGGCTGGTGTCCAGGTTGGTCTGCTGTGGCCCTTTGCAAGGAAAAACTTAGGTAAGGAACCCATTAAGGGAGGGCCATATAAACCTAGGACTCTAGAAATTGGTGGATGTTTTAGGGTGGGGTCCTGACCTGCCAGAAATATAAGTTTTTGATATAGTAAGGCTGGAAGATAAGCCCATCTGAAAAGCTCAACTCAGATGGTCATACTATGTGGTATTGATAAAGGGTGGGCAGGGGGGCCAGGGGAGACGGCAAGTGTGGCAAACAAGACATTGGGTAATAAACTAGGTTTCAGTTGGGGCCAGAAAAAGGCTTTGTTAGATGATAAGGTGGAGGGTTAAGGTCTGTGTCCAGGTAGGACTACAGATCCCCAAAATCTCTGAATGAAGTTTTTGCTATCATCATGTGGCCTGACACAGGTCGACAGGAGCTAATAATACCACAGATACTTTTCTGTTTTTTAAAACTATATTTTTATTGATTTCAGAGAGGAAGGGAGAGGGAGAGAGAGATAGAAACATCAATGATGAGAGAGAATCATTGATTGGCTGCCTTGTGCATGGCTCCTACTGGGGATTGAGCTGCAACCTGGGCATAGACCAGGAATAGAACTTTTGGTTCATAGGTCAACACTCAATGACTGAGTCACACTGCCCGAGCCCCTTTCTGTTTTAAAGTGTCAGGCTTTCATAGCAAATTGTATTTATGCCAGAAACAGATTGGCAAGGATCTTTGTCACCAGCTGGTCTAAACCCCTACATTTTTACAGTGTATTTTATAGTATAGTCATCGTCTAATTTATAAGACTGATTCATTCATGTACATTCTATAAAAGTTAAAAAAAACCTACCCACTGATAACTGTAATATCAATTTATGTTTCTTCCTTTCAGTATGTTTTCTATGCAAATACATATTGATTTGTTTATTTTACAAAAGCAATCACACTGTATTTTGGTTTGTATTTTGTTTTTATTCTCATGATGTCTGAACATTTCGCATTATTAAGTATCTTTTTAAAACATAAGTTTTAACAGTTGCACACTTCATCATCTGGATAAAAGTAATACATTTGATCATTGTTAGATATTTGGATTATTTTCCATTTTTCACCAATAAAAATAATGCTGCGATGAGACTATAAAAAAATCTGACTCTCTGAATATTTCTTTAGATTAAATTCATAGAAGATGAATTAGTGAAGCTTATGGGTGTTAAGATTTTCTCTTAGATTTTTCTAGATAGGTATATGCAAAATGATGAGAAATGTTGCCACTTCCTTTTCAATAATGACATCCTTTACTTATTTATGTTTCTTGTCTTATTGCATTGGCCAGGCATTAGAGTAATGTTAAATAATTAGAGTCAGAATAGGCAAAGTGCTTCATTTCAATTTCAATGGAAAAGGCTTTAGTGTTACGTTGCCAACATTTGTATGCTTATATTTTATTTAGGAATTTTGCATTTATATTCATAGATGAAATTGGCCTGTAGTTTTCTTTTTCTATGCTTTCTTTGTCAAAGTTTATGATAGGGATATGCTAGTTTGGTAAAATATAATAGGTTTCTCTTCTGCAGAGACATTTCCTGGGTCAGGAGGAGAGAGCAATTTCCAACAGGCAAATGTGCTGGATGTTTGACAGGCCAGTTGGGCGGTTTTCTTTCAAAGATACAGACAGAAGGTACATAATTGAATTCCCACACTCAGCTCTAACTGGTTATCCTGTCAGGAAGCTGGGATGTAAAATGATGCGCAATTGCTTCAATTACAAGAATTGAAGCATTTAGACAATTCTCCCTCTTCTGTTTGAGATGCAGGATCTGCTGCTGAGTTTGAAGCTGTCAGGAGTCCAATTTATTCTATTCCAGACTCGGGGAATTTCTGTGGGCCATTACTGGCCCTGTTGCTACAGCAGTGCTGACGTGCCATCTGTCATCCCCTATAAAGGCTTTGCTCCTCATCCCACACTTTCTGTGCTGGCCCCTCTACTAGGAGCCTGGTCAGTGCATTTATGGGAAATATTCTCAGCAGTCAAAACTCACCTTTTTGAAGGATCCTCAGAGTTGACCCCAACACCCATCTTCTAGCGACTCTCCAAATTTCAGGTCTCTATTCATTTTCCCGGGGCAAATATTAGAACAGTAGCAGAGATGAGAATGTGACCAGTTTGACTCTTTAAACACTGTAAGGCTTTCCTAAATATGCCAGGAATTGTCCATTTTTTCCATGGTCACTGCCACCTTTAGGCTTTCACCGGATTGCTGCAGGTAGCACTAATTGGTCTTCCTGTGTTGGGCCTGTTTACTACTCCAGTCCATCCATCCTCTGGCCAGCCGTGGTGATACGGCTAAAATGTCGGTAACTGTCAGTAGCCTGATTGGTTACCTCTTTCTTAAACTCTCTGAACAACTTCTCAAGGAATTTCAGGTAAAGTTAGAACTTGACACACCTTATACAACAAATATGCACTATTCCCCCTACTTCCCTCTGCAGCTGAAACGTCTGTGCCGCCCCCACCCCCTCCGCCCCCACTGTAACCTGGCTTTCCAGCGGCTTGTTCCACTTCTGCGCACTGCACTTCTCCCTGGCCTGAAACACTGCCACTTGGTTAACATCAACTTATCTTTCAGTTTCAACTCAGACATCATTTTCATGGGGTTCTGTGGGGCCTCTGGGCTGAGTTTGCTGACTTTTCTCTCAGCACCTGTATCACGGCGTGTGCAAGACCGCATTGCACGTGGTGCCTCCCTAACACCTTGCAGGCAGAGAGGACAAGGGCCTCATCTGCCATTTCTCCGGCACTTAGCATGTTTCTCAGCGTGCAGCAGGTGCTCAGTAAATATCTGTTAAATGAATAAATGGTAGTCTTGCCTCTTGGAGAGGTCTCTTCAACCACCCATAGAAAACTTCATTTTCTGACTGGGAAGGTGACTGCTAAGTGAGAAGAAAATTGAGCTCAACTTCTCAAACCGGGCGGATCACTCAATGGATGATGAATAAATCAGCGCGTGAAGAGGTACGTATTTTGTGTTCTGTGCCTGGCACAGTGCAATGGAGATTGTTCTTTGTTTGAAATCAAAAGGCTGCGTTGCGAGTGGAGCTGGTAGGCTGTTGCTAGGGAGCGCGCAGTCCCTCCCGGAGCTGATCAGGCTCTTCCAGAAGCGCCAGCTATCGGCCAGCGTGCTCAGCGCCCTGGAGAACCATGATGGCCGAACTAAAGCCATTGCAAGGAAAGGTTCGGTGGAGGGCTTTGAGCCCACGGACAAGTCTCGGTTAAGAGCTACCGATGGGAAAAAGGACATCAGCATGGTGATGAGCTCCAACGAAGCGAGCGAGTTTCGAGCTCTATGCACACCTGCTGAGAGATAGCATGGACGGGCTGAGGGAGAGGGACCGAAAGAGCAAGAGTCTGAAGAACAGAGCAGCACCGCGAAGGGCCTTGCTTCCGCCAGGTAAACATGGATCCCTACTTCCCCTTCCCTGTTTACTTTTGGCCACAAAGCTGGGCGTCTGGTTCTGTTTCTGTGTGAGATTTTGGACAGGAGAAGGGCTGCAGTGTTTACAGGGAAGCGCTAAGAAGCCAGTGTATTTTAGATTGGCTACCTGGTCTGTCGCATAGTTGCATGTTCCTGGATTATCGTTTCAAGTCTGCAGCCATCTGTGTGAAGAGCGACGTGTCATTAAACCTGTCTGTTCACCAGCATTGAGCATCTCCCGTTTACTCCCCCGGCCCCCCTATTAACAATCTCTGGCAGTAACTACGATTCTGGAATGATGTGACCATGAATAGGCTTTAGCCCTGCCTTCTAGGTCATTGGAATTGAAACCTGAACATTTTATAAAAAGTTGTCTTAGCTCATGGGCATTCTTCCCAACCAGCTGTATAATTTTATCATCATAGTTCCTTTAGCAAATTTGAATGAGTTCTCATAGTCAAATGAAAGTTTGCTCAATCACCTTAAGATAAGCATATTACAAAATCAAAAATAAAGATTATAAATTAATGATAAAAAAACAACAACAACCAGACAAACAAAAGACTGGGCTGCTTCTCTGAATCCTTTACCTACTACTCATGTGATTAGAGCAAGTGTTGTGATTCTTTACCATCCCAATATCATCATCTGAGAAAGGGAACTATAACCCCTACTTGTCTCATAGGTTTACTGAAATAATGCACTTATTTATTTTATTTTATTTATTTTTTGCTAAAAAATGAAAGGTTTTATTTGCAACTTATACAACTTCATAAAAAAAGCACTGTTCAAAATCTAACATAGGCTAACAAACATTTTGTTGTCTGAAAAATACTGGTAATATACCTGTTTTAAAATAGTTCAGACAATTAAATGAACTAACTTTTAAAAAAATATATATTTTATTGATTTTTTACAGAGAGGAAGGGGAGAGGGATAGAGAGTTAGAAACATCAATGAGAGAGAAACATCGATCAGCTGCCTCCTGCACACCCCCCACTGGGGATGTGCCTGCAACCAAGGTACATGCCCTTGACCGGAATTGAACCTGGGACCCTTTAGTCCGCAGGCCAATGCTCTATCCACTAGGCCAAACCGGTTAGGGCTAAATGAACTAACTTTGATAACAGTTTGTAAACAGCAAAATTTAAATACATTGTAGTAAATATGCAGATATATTTTATTTGTCAAGAGTAAATGTCAGTTTTATTTAGAATATTTAGGTACAAAAAATAAAAAATTATATACCTATGACTGTTAAGAAAAAGTTAATTATTCTGAGACTACTACGAAGGCACTGATATGAATTATCTAAATGTTTATATCTTTAATATTCAGATGCTCATAGCTATTTTCTTAGAAATATTTTTAGTAAGGTAATTCAATCTTATTTTTCCCTTGGAAGATAGTTTTAAGCAACAAATATGTAATACATCCTAATAAAAATACTGTGATAACACCCAGATTCAAAAGTACTTATTACTAGAAAAAGGGTTTATACAGTATACGTGGGTGTTTTTACTTTTAAACTTTTTTTTTCATCATAATACATCAGCCACAAGAAAGTGTACTGAAGCATGGAAGAGCATCATGTTATATAAAATTTTATATAAAAGCTTGGGATCATGTTATTAACTGGATAATTATATCAAAAATTAGAAAGTTCTATAAAACTATTGAGAGGTTAGAGTTTTAGGTACATAATACATTTTAAAACATATTCTCAAAATTTTACCTTTAGTGTGCACAAAACAAAAGGTTCATTTTAGAACGTAAATGCAATCAGCCTGTGAGCGAGCTCTGTCAAAGGCAGTGGCACGGCTCTGTGGCGGCGCTCTGCAAAGTGACAGGAAGTCGGCAGGAGAGGCAATGATCTCCATCCATCACAAACCAGCAGTTAAGACTTCACAGCAGTGGACACAGAAGTTCTATCACCCACTCTGGCTTATGTATTGACGTTATACTTGAAAGTATTTTTCCATAAAAGACAGTAACTGTGGCCATTTGCCAGATACAAAATAACTGATATAGCAAATAAAATGAGCAAGAAAATCACAGCATCTTTCTAACTTTTCAACAACTTTTGCTTGTGATGACCTTCTGTGATCTGAACCTTTGTTTTACATAAAATTGGAGTTCTTACGGTCCTTGTCCTTCTCCAGGTTGCTGCCCATAAAGGTCTGGTTCTGGTATATCTCCGAGGTAGCTTTCTTTTTAGAGAAAGAGATTATTTCTTCTTCCAACAGTCCTCTCTTCTCCTCAAGCTTCATTCTCTTCTTGGTGAACTCTTTCGAGGTGCTCGTATTTGGCCTGCAGCTCTCTTTCAGCTTCTTTTAGCATGGCTTCTTCCTCCTTCACCCGCCGCACAAACACCTGCTTCAGTTCTTCTTCCTTCCTCCGATGTTCCCCATAAAATTCGTGTCTTTTGGCCTCCTATGTCTCTTGAAGACTGGGAGGCTGGTTCTCTGGGCCCACATCAGGAAAGCCCATTTCCTCCAGTTTGCGATGCCTGTACAGTTCACAGGGCCTCGTATGGATCTGTTCTCTCAGATCCTCCATGTTTGTACAAATGAGCATTCCCCGAAGCTTCACAAAGTCACGGTGGTTTTCATTTCCCACTTGTACAGCACCCCAAGGGTACTGGCGAGCTTTGACCAGCTTATTTTCAACTTTTAACTCACCCATACGTCCTACAACAGCAACTGGCAAATGTCCATTCATGGAAGCATTGATTTTAGCAACAGTTTCATCATCTGTTGGGAATCGGTATATCTGGACCAGTTTATTCATGAGCTTGATCTTAAACTTCTGTGATTCAGTTTTAGAAATTGCATCTGCTTTGGCAATCACTGGTATAATATTCATCTTGCTGTCAAGGCTCTTCATGGCTAGAGGTCCAGTGTCTTCCGAGAGTGGCCTGTTGGAGAGATGAAGTAGAGGCATGCATGGACACGAGAATCGTGGTAGTTAAAGAGAGAACGCTTGATCTTCAGTTCTTCTTGCAGATAGGCCTCAAACTGAGCATCTATGTAGTCAACTATTGGTTGGTAGCAACACAGAGAATATTAAAACAGAAGCCTTGCGGAATGGATCTGTTGACCAGCTGATCAGGCAAACTCTCAAAACCAACATGGCCAGACATAGTTAAAGAATGAATACTTTCTCTTTTTCTCTGTTCATCATCAGATACTTGGGAGGACATACAAGATTTTGTTGCCATGTGAGACTGAAAGCGCTGAGTCAGAGCAGCGCCGAGGAGATCAAGAACCTGGTGGGAGCCCTGGACGAGGACGATGGTGAAAGTGCCACAGGCAGCGGGGGTGGGAGCTGGAGGCTTTCAAAAGTCTGAAATAATGTATTTAAATACAACTTGTGACGCCATTAAGATGGCAACATGGGTTGTTCCCAACTTCAGTTCCCTCACGGGAAGACTCCCTGGCAGCTGTCCATAGACAGGACACCACTGTGAAAGTCCTGGAGCTGGGGGTGAGGCTGAAGCACCCCCTAGATCACAGGGAAGGTTAAGAGAAGCGGCTAGTGACCACACTGCCTCTCCCAGGCATGCTGTGGTTTTTCCAGTGGGAGGAGGGGGCTCAAGGTGGACAGCCCCCAGCGTGTAGGATGATCCCAGGAGGCCCACTTGGGTTTCGCCTCCTGGGGATGTCTGGGAGAATCTGCAGAGCCTGGCCATGGGGCTCAGATAGAGACAGAGGGGGCACAGGGCTTACAGCCACCAATGCTCAGCTCCGGGTGCACCAGGCTCCTGCATGCAGTGGGGCCCAGCAGAGACCCGCCAGGGCTCTGCACATCTGCAGAGCTCTGCTGGTGACCCCCTCTGGCCCAGGAGCACAGTTGGCAGTTCTGCCTGATTTGGGTTCCCAGCCAATGAGCTGTACTGGCCATGGAGCCCATTGTATGGCCCCACCCAGACAAGATAGAAAGTTCACAGCCTCCCTCAAAGGCTGAGTCTAGGCCAGTGATGGCGAACCTATGACACGCGTGTCAGAGGTGGAACTCGAACTCATTCTTTTGGTTGATTTTTATTTGTTAAATGGCATTTAAATATATAAGATAAATATCAAAAATATAAATCTTTGTTTTACTATGGTTGCAAATATCAAAAAATTTTTATATGTGACATGGCACCAGCGTTAAGTTAGGGTTTTTCCAAATGCTGACAGGCCGAGCTCAAAAGGTTCTTCATCACTGGTCTAGGCTCTAGTGCAGTGGTTCCCAACATGGGGCACACGCCCCACAGGGGGAAAATTTGATGTTTAAGGGGGGCAATTAGAGAATGAGTTATTAACAATGATTTTTTTGCATCCTTTATGGTTCTAGGGGCCTCATACACAGTATATAAAGATATATTGTGTCACATTTATGCATTTCAGTTCTCTATTATATGTTTTGAAACTGTATTTGCTATTTTTTTAATGTCACTTCATATTATTATTTTTTAAACAATTTCTTAGTGATTTCTTCCTCAGTACTTCAACTATCCTTTCGTTCTTTTATTTTTCTCTTTCATGGATGCCATGTTCTTTAGAAGCTTGTTTAGACCAAGTTAATGGCCTATTAGGCTTCCTCCACATGAATAGGAGCTCACTTTTTGAATTATAAGAATTATATGTCATGGGGGGGGGTCAGGATTTTAGGGATGCTTAAGTGGGGCGTGGCCAAAAGAAGGTTGGGAACCACTGCTCTAGTGCCTGTTGACCAGGAGGCCTGGCCAGAGAACCCAGGTAGCCATGGAGCCCATCTTACAGCTGCGCTGGGCAGGGAGCCAAGCCAGAAGCCCTGCTCAACTAAGTATATATACTAGTAACGTCTGGTCCTGCATAAGCAGATCCTCTGAACCCAGCCCACAGCCCCGCCCCACAGAGGAGCCCAGCCTGTAACTCTGCCTGACTGCTGAACACTGCCTGTAGCTTTGTCCAATCAGGGAGCCCAATCCTGGTGAAGTAGCCTAGGTAGCAATACCGCCCAGAGAATACAGACAGCTGGAGGCTCCTGCAGACTGGAGAGCCCGCCAGCAACCCTGAGCACAACAGCTAGCAGCCTACCTGATCACAGAAGCACAGCCTGCGGCCCTGCCCAACTTCCAGGCATAGACCACGCCCTGCCTGATTGCAGAGCACAGCGTGAGGTCTCACCTGATCGCCAACCTTTGCCCACAGCCCTGGGCACCACCTGGTTGGGGAGCGCAGCCTGAGACCCCACCGAACCAGGAGCAATTGCGGATCCCAGCCTGTAGCCAGGCAACCTCACATCTCAAGGAGCTAGAAACAGGACACACAGCCCGAGGTTAGCAGAAGGAAGGAACTAGTGAAGGCAAGAACAGAATATGTAGACCAGAGAATAGGAAAGCAATAGGAAAGATGAACACAACTCCGAGTTGGTGAGACAGGACCCAGTAAATAAAATTGTCAATGAAAGAGCAGATAGTACAACTGATACACAGAAATACAAGGAGTGGCAAGACTGCTATGAACAATCATATGCCAATGAATTGGAAAGCCTAGAAGAAATGAATAAATTTCTCGAAACATACAATACACCAAGACTTAATCAGGAAGAGACAGAAATTCCGAACAGATCAATAATGTATAAGGAGATGGAGTCAGTAATCAAAAACAACGCAACAAATTCACTGGTGAATTCTACCAAGCATTTAAAGTATTAACACAAGACTTTCTTAAACACAAAAAAATTGAATAGCAGGGAACACCCTAAACTCATTTTATGAGGCCAGCGTCACCCTGCTACCAAAGCCAGCTAAGGACACGACAAGAAAAGAAAACTGCATGCCAGTATTCCTGATAAACACAGATGCAAAATTTCAACCAAATACAACAAAACCAAATTCAACAGCAAATTAAAAGATCATAAACCATGACAAATGGTATTTATTACTAGGATGAAAGGATATACAACATATGCAAATCAATGTGATACATCATATTAATAGGATAAAGAATTTAAATCATATGCTAATTTCAACCGATGCTAAAAAATCTGACAAAATTCAACAGCCATTCATGATAAATACACTTAACTAATTGGGTATAAAAGAAACGTACCTCAATATCATAAAGGCTTACAGTCAGCCTGCACCTAATGTTATAGTGAATGGCAAAGGTTGATAGTTTTCCTCCATGATAAGGAGCAAGATAAGAGTGCCTGCTCTGGCCACTTCTAGTCCACATAACACTGGAAGTCCTAGCTGGAGCGATTAGGTGAGAAAAAGATATAAAGTCATGCAAATTACAAAAGTAAATTATGTTTGCAAATGACATGACCTTATAAGTAGGAAGTCATAGACTCCACCAAAAATCTCCTGGAACTAATAAAAGAATTCAGTAAAGTTTCAGATACAAAATCAATATGCAATAATAAGTTGCATTTTTATACACTAACAATGAAATATATATAAAAGGAATAAAAAACAACTCCATTTACAATAACATTGAATACATTTAACCAAGGAAGTGAGAGATCTGTACACTGACAACTATGAGACATTAATAAAATAAATTGAAGTCAACACAAATAAATGAAAAGACATGTCATGTTTGTAGATTGGAAGAATTAACATAATCAAATATTCATATTACCTAAAGGTATCTATCTATAGATTCAATGCGATCCCTGTCAAGATTTTAATAGCATATTTTATAGAAACAGAAAAAAATTTCCTAAAATTTGTATGAAACCACAAAAACCCTGTGTAGCCAAAGCAATAGCAAGAAAGAAGAACAAGGCTGAAGAGGACACAGTTCCTGATTTCAAACTATGTTACAAAGCTATAGTAATCAAAACAGTGTGGTACTGGCAAATAAACTGACATATAGACCAATGGAACAGAATAGAAAGCCTAAAATAGACCTATGAATATACAGTCAATTAATATTTGACAAGGGAGCCAAGAATACTCAATGGAGAAAAGTAGTCTCTTCTAAAATAGGGTTCAGAAAACTGGTTATTCACATGCAAAAGAATAAAGTGGGACCCCTATGCCACACCACTCATAAAAATCAACTCGAAATGGATTAAATATTTAAATGTAAGACCTGAACCCATAAAACTTCTAGAATAAAACAGAAGGAAAACATAATTGATATTGGCCATGCTAATAATTTTATGGATATGACACCAAAAAACACAAGTAACAAAGGCAAAAATCAGCAAGATGACTACATCAAACTGAAAAGCTCCTAAGAAGCACAGCAAAAGAAACAATCACACAAAAAAAGAGGAAAAGACAGCCTAAAAAACAGACACATGAAAAGGTGTGTAATTATCTGGGAAATGCAAATCAAACCCACAGTGAGATATCCCCTCCCCGCTGGTGGAATGGCTGTTGTCAAAGAGACAAGAGATGACAAGTGCTGGGAAGAGGTGGAGAAAGGAAGCTGCTGGTGGGATTTGGAAGTGGTGCAGCCACTATGGAAAAACAGTGTGGAGGTTCCTCAAAAAATTAAAAATGGAACTACTTTATGATCCAGCAAAATCCACTTCTGGGTAATTATCCACAGGAAATGAAATCACTGTCTCAAAGACATAGCTGCAGCCCTGCAGCATTGTTTACAATAGTCAAGACCTGGAAACCACCTGAGTGTCCATCAGCGGATGAGTGCGTAAAGGGAAGGTGGCATGATGTGCAATGGAATGCTATTCAACCATAAAGAAGGAAACACTGCACTTATGGCAACGTGGGTGAACTTTGAGGGCGTTATGCTAAATAAAGCAAGTCAGGTAGGGAAAGACAAACTGCACGGTCTCACTCACGTGTGGAAACTAGGAATATAAACTCAGAAGCAGAGCACATTGGTGGTTGCCAGGGCCAGGAGGCAGGGGAGAAACAGAGGCAGCTGGTCAGGGCGTACAGACTTCCAGTTGTAAGATGAACCCGTCCTGGTGGTGTAATATACAGATGGTGACTATGGTTGACAATACTGCTTTGTATGCAGGGGTGGGTGAAGTAGGCTTATAGTTGCTTGTATGGAAGAAGACATGCATGCTCTGATGACTCCAATAGCTCTATTAACTCAAAGAATGTCACAATGGCACAGTAACCTACTTTTCCCACCTCTGTATTTGAAATCAGCTAAGAGAATAGATCTTAAAAAGTTCTCACCACAAGAAATTGCAACCTTTTAGGCGATTGATGTGTTAACTAGCCTTATATGGTAATCCTTTCATAGCATATACATATATTAAATCATTGCATTGAACACCTTAAACATATACCATGTTATATGTCAATTATTTCTCAATAAAGCTAGAAAATGAACATTTTACCCATTTGAAATTAAATCATATGAATAAGATACCTATTGAAAAGAGAAGAAATTAGAATTCAAGAAAAATTAAACATAATATGTAAAAGGTTAATGATACAAACACGAGGTATTAATACATTGAGGTGTCATGGTATAACAATCCCAGCTATCAGTATTTTTGAGAGCTTGCTATGTTTGGGAATTCTACATGCATCATTTTATTTCATCTTCCTAAACATCCTGGTTAAAGTATGTCTTCCTTTTAACTGAGGGAACTGAGCCTCAGAGAGGTTAAATAATTTTTCTGAGGCCACACCGCTTGCAAAGCCTGAGCCAGCTTCCTGTTCATTCTGGAACAGTGGCGATGGCCGGGATTGGTCCAGAAGACCCGGGTCCGAGTCTTAGTTCCCTTATTTACTAGTTACGGGTTTGAAGGCACATCCCTTAACCCCTCGAGCCTTGTTTTTGCAGCTGCCAAAAGGGGATAAAGTGTTTACCTCTCAGAGTTGTTGAGAGGCTTATAAACAGTTCTGCAGTTGAACGGACTGAGCACATTGGCGGTCTACCTCACCACATGTCATTTTCTGAAAGCCCCGTGGAAAGAACAGTCACCTCAACACTAATCACATTGGTCCCCTCCTTGTTTCATCACCCTCCGTTTGTGTTGGAGAGAACAAGAGACTATGCCACAGTGTGGAGCATGGACTGGATCTACCATAGACCCAGGTTGCAGTACCGGTTCTGCCACACACTGGCGGAGGGAAACCACTCGTCCTCTTCAAGACTCAGTTTCCTTAGCCCTAAGCGGGGCCCACAATGGGTTCTGTGTCCTAGGATTGCTTGTGAGGGCCAGAGGGGCAATGCACGGGCATTCTTTACTAGTTCACGGTACATTAAGAGGCTTAACAAATGGCACCAAAAGCGATACCGACTAGTAGGTAAGGAATAACAGCACATCACACATTATACACGTCAAAAAGCACTAAACCAGTTTCATACTGAAATGAGCTGTCGACGTTGATATGATCAGCTTGTTTCATGAATGGGGAGTATTTTGCTGCCTCCGCAGAGCCACCCGCCCGGCCGCACTCACACCACAATTCTTCCTTTGAGAGCGGTGCTTCCTCCATCACACAGTTCCAGGGGGTCCAGGAGGACTTAAGGGCTTCCAGGGAAGACGATGGGGACAAGTGAGGGTCACCCGCGGTCTCCCAGAGCAGCGAAGAGGAGCTTCAGGGAAAGGTCAGTGCAGAGAGCAGAATGGGGAAAATTAGTTTCTAATGCTGAGGAAGTTATTGACTCGATGAAGCGGAGCGTACAATAGCCCTGTGAAAAGACCTTTTCTCTCGCATTTGTGTGTTGTGCCCCAGACACAATCGAATGCTCTGCGGGTGCCCACATGGCATTTTGCGGATACATACCCGGCCGTCCACCCTGCTCCATACATCCCGTAAATGGGCAAACTCAGACTAGACACGAGGAGGCTCAAGCGCTGCTCAGTGACCATTGGCACTCAGTCAAAGCCACGAGGTCCCGCTCCGCGCATGGATTTTCTAAGGCATCTCCGGAGATCTCCACCCTGAAACATGTCCTGGGCCTCCCAGGGCTAGGATCTTTAAATACTTTTGGATATCAGCACTGGCAAAGCTGAGGCCCTTTTACATCTGACCGCACTTCTAAGGGGCAGCGGGCATTTGATTTGCATCTGCAGAAGGACGGAGGGTGGACTTGCCTCTCAGGCCATCAGCGCAGGCACTCTCCTAAATACTTCATGGTAGTAACTGATTTCCCCTTTGCAGTAATCCAATGAGGTGGGAAGTAAGGTTCACCCCGTCTGAGAGGAGAGGAACTCGAAGCATGGGGGTGTTACCTACCTGCTCCGTGTCACACGGGAAGTGGAGTCAAGCCACACAGTTTAGGAATCTACTAACGTAGCCACCATCATCCTCACCATCACCTTCATGCTAGACCAGCGGTTCTCAACCTGTGGGTCGCGACCCCTTTGGGGGTCGAACAACCCTTTCACAGGGGTCGCCTAAGACCATCTGTGAAAACACATATATAATTACATATTGTTTTTGTGATTAATCACTGTGCTTTAATTATGTTCATGAAAATGCATCCTGCATATCAGATATTTACATTACGATTCATAACAGTAGCAAAATTACAGTTATGAAGTAGCAATGAAAATAATTTTATGGTTGGGGGTCACCACAACATGAGGAACTGTATTAAAGGGTCGCGGCATTAGGAAGGTTGAGAACCACTGTGCTCGACTCTCCAATACTTACTGGAGCAGAGTCCCTCACCTCAGCGCTGCTGGCATCGTGGGCCAGGAAGTCTTTGCTGTGGGAGCCTCCTGGGCACTGTAGGGTGCTCAGCAGCCTCCGTGGCTTCTGTCTATGATGTGGCAGTAGCCCTGCCCTCCTGCCAGCTGTGACATTACCAAATATTCCCTTTGGGGGGGGGGGTGGCAAAATTAATTTGAAGTTTGACTTGGCCATTTGCCAGCTGTGTGACCTTGGGCAAGTTACTTAGCCTCTCTGGTGTTCAATTACTTCATTTTAAAGGGAGACAGATTTCAGTCAAGATGATCAGAAAGATAAAATAAAATGCTGCATTAAAGTTCCTGAACACAGTAGGCACTCAATAGACTGTGGCTGGAGTGATTAGCCCATGCTCCCTCGGCGTGCTGGCCCCGCACCCCGCACCATGAGACACCTTGCACATTTGCTCACAAGCATTATTTCCATCAACCTGTGAGACAAGCGGGGTCCCCTCCTCAACCGTGACATTGAGAACCACCAACTGGTGGTTCATCAAATAGATAAATCACTCCTCCCTCCTGAGGAAGGCAGAGGTGTTGAGAGGGTCTGTAAAGTGGAATGGAAATCCCTTCTCGTTTATGGAAACTTGACCATATTTCACACCTCTCCACCCTAATGGTAACAGCAATGACACACAACATTTATTGAGCCTTTACTATGTACCAGAAACTCTGTGCTCAATTGTTTGCCATGCATTGTGTTATTCATCCTTTAAAATCCTGGCAGGGGCTGATGTCAGCAATGGCCCAGCGTGTTTATGACTCATGGCCCTTGTGCATTTGTCCTGTGTTCACGCTCTTGGGCAGTGCCCTCGCACACTGACTCCGGGCTTTGTCACGGGGCTGCTCTCACCGAGGAAACACCCACAGACTGGCCGCAAGCAGACTTGCAAGTGCTTATGCACCAGGACTGTCTCTTGGCGCCTCCTGGAAAGCGGAGCTGCCATGTGAACAAGCCCAGGCCAGCCCGCTGGCGCAGGAGACATTTTTAGCCCATGTGCCCCTGGTTGCCCTACCTGACAGCCAGCCGGTCCCCAGCGGCTGGCCGCGGAACCCAGATGCATGAGTGAGCTCTTTCGAGACCAGAAGAATGGGCCAGATGAGCCTAACCCCGATTGACAACCTAGAACCATGAATTAATAAATGACGGTTGCTTCAAGCCATATGTTTTGGGTGGTTTTATTGAGGATACAGAAAAAGCTAACTGAAATAATTTCCTTTTACCTACAAATGGGGACATGCAGCGTTAAAGAGGTTGAATATGTTTCTGTGGTCACAGCTAGTATGTGAGAGCAGTGGAAAAATGCATTACTCTCCGGAGAGCCACCCTGCGAATAATGACAGTTTTACTTCCTCCTTCCCAATTTGGAAGCCTTTTATTTTTTGGAAGCCTTGTCTGATCACTGTGACTAGGGACTTCCAGTACTAGTGTTGAATAAGAGTGGTGAAAGGGAATATCCCTGTCTTGTACCTGTTCTTAGGGGAAATGGTTTTAGTTTTTGCCCAGTGAGATGATATTGGCTGGAGGTTTGTCATATGTGGCCTTTATTATGTTGAGGTATGATACCTCTATTCCCACTTTGCTGAGAGTTTTTGTGAAAAAAAAAAATGGTGTTGGGTTTTGTCGAACGCTTTTTCTGTGTCAATTGAAATAGTCATGTGACTTTTGTCTTCCAATTTGTTTATGTGATGTATCACATTTACTGATTTGTGAATATTGTACCAGGCTTGCATCCCTAGAATAAATACCACTTGGTCATGGTGCATGACCTTTTTAAATATATTGCTGGATCCGATTTGCTAATATTTTGTTGAGGGTTTTAGCATCTATGTTCATCAGGGATATGGGCCTGTAATTCTCTCTCTCTCTCTCTTTTTTAGTGTCTTTTTCTGGTTTTGGAATTGGGATAATGCTGGCCTCATAAAAAGAGCTTGGTAGTGTTCCTTCCTCTTAGGTGTTTTTGAATAGTTTGAGGAGAAGGATAGGTGTTAGTTCTTATTTGAATGTTTGGTAAGACTCCCCTGTGAAGCCATCCAGACCAGGGCTTTTGTTGGCTGGGAGTTTTTTTTTTTTTTTTAATTATTATTACTGTTTCAATTTCATCAGTAATTATCAGACTATTCAGGTTTTCTGATTCGTCTTGATTTAGTTTTGGAAGATTGTATTTTTCTAGGAATATGTCTATTTCATCCAGGTTGTCCACCTGGTTGGAATATAGTTGTTCATAGTATGTTTTTTTTTAATTTTTATTTTTTAATGATCCTTTGAATTTCTATGGGGTCAGTTGTTACTTCATCTCTTTCATCTCTGATTTTGTTTATTTGGATCCTCTCTCTTTGTTTCTTGATGAGTCTGGCTAAAGGTTCATCAATCTTGTTTATATTTTCAAAAAACCAGCTCTTGGTTTTATTGGTCTTGTGTGTGTGTGTGTGTGTGTGTGTGTGTGTGTGTGTGTTTAGTCTCTATGTCCTTTATTTCCACTCTGATCTTTATTATTTCCTCCCTTCTACTTACTCTGGGTTTTTCTTGTTGTTATCTTTCTAATTCTTTATGTTGTAGAGTTATATAGTTTATTAGAAGTTTTTCTTATTCTTTGAGGTAGGCCTGTAATGCTATGAACTTCCCTCTCAGGACTGCTTTCACTGTGTCCCATAGATATTGGGTTGTTGTGTGTTCATTTTCATGACATTTTTCATTTCTTCCTTGATCTTTTTGGTAACCCATTCATTGTTTAGTAACATGCTATTTAGCCTCCATGTGTTTGAATGTTTTTGGGTGTTTTTATTGTAGTTGATTTCTAATTTCATGCAACTGTGATCCAAGAAAATGCTTGATGTGATTTCAATCTTCTTGAACTAATAGAGACTTAATTTGTTTCCTAACATGTGGTCTGTCTTTGAAAATGTCCCGTGTGCACCAGAGAAGAATGTATATTTTGTAGCTTTGGTATGAAATGTTCTGAAAATGTCAATTAATTCCATCTGATCTAGTGAGTCATTTAGGATCGCTATTTCCTTGTTGACTTTTTGTCTAGAAGATCTATCCAGTGTTGTCAGTGGAGTGTTAACTTGCCCTATTATGACTATATTGCTGTTGATTTCTCCCTTAAAATCCTTCAGAAGTTTTTTTTTATATATTTGGATGCTCCTATATTGGGTTCATATATGTTTATAAGAGTTATATCCTTGTTATATCAATCCCTTTAGCATTATGAAGTAGCCTTCATTATCTCTTGTTATGGCTTTCACTCTGAAGTCTATTTTGTCAGATATGAGTATTGTTACCCCAGATTTTTTTTCATTTCCATTGACCTGTAAAATTGTTTCCATCCTTTCACTTTCATTCTGTGTGAGTCCTTTGGTCTGAGGTGGGTCTCTTGCAGACACCATATAATTGGGTCATGCTTTCTTATCCATTCAGCTATCCTATGTCTTTTGATTAGAGCATTTAAGCCATTTACATTTAAGGTTATTATTGATAGATACTTATTTGTTGCCATTCAGATTCTTTATGCCTGTGTTCTTCTCTTTCTCTCTATTTCTTCTTCTTACAACAGCCCTTTAGCATTTCTTGCAGTGCTGGTTTGATGGTAGTAAACCCCTTTAAGCTTATTTTTGGTCTGTGAAGCTCTTTACTTCACCTTTGATTTTGAATGATAACCTTGCTAGATAGAGTAGTCTTGGGTTTAGTCCCTTGGTTTTCATTACTTTGTATACTTCATGTCACTCTCTTCTGGCATGAAATGTTTCTATTGAGAAATCAACTGACAGTCTAATGTAGTGGTTCTCAACCTTCTGGCCCTTTAAATACAGATCCTCATGTTGCAACCCAACCATAAAATTATTTTCGTTGCTACTTCATAACTGTAATGTTGCTACTGTTATGAATCGTAATGTAAATATCTGATATGCAGGATGGTCTTAGGCGACCCCTGTGAAAGGGTTGTTCGACTGCCAAAGGGGTCGTGACCCACAGGTTGAGAACCACTGGTCTAATGCGAGCTTCCTTGTAAGTAACTATCTCTTGTAGCCTTTAAGATTCTTTCTTTGTCTTTAATGTTTGCCATTTTAATTGTTATGTGCCTAGGTATGGGTCTTTTGGGGTTCATCTTGATTGGGACTCTCTGTGTTTCCTGAACTTGAGTGACTTTTTCCCTTACCAGGTTAGGGAAGTTTTCTGCTATTATTTATTCAAACAGATTCTTTATTCCTTTCTGAGATTCTTCTCCTTCTGGTATTTCTATGATGTGAATGCTATGTTTCATGTTGTCCCAAAGCTCCCTTAGACTCTCCTCCTGTTTTTTAATTTTCTTCCATTTGTTGCTCTGAATGGCTGTTTTTTTCTACCTTGTATTCTAATTTGCTGATTCAGTCCTCAGCTTCTGTTGTATCCTTCCAGGGTTCATTAGTTCAGCTATATCATTCCTCATTTGCAGTTGATTCTTTTTTTTTTTTTTTTTTTAATATATTTTATTGATTTTTTACAGAGTGGAAGGGAGAGAGATAGAGAGTTAGAAACATCGATGAGAGAGAAACATCGATCAGCTGCCTCCTGCACATCCCCCACTGGGGATGTGCCCGCAACCCAGGTACATGCCCTTGACTGGAATCGAACCCGGGACCCTTCAGTCCACAGGCCAACACTCTATCCACTGAGCCAAACCAGTTTTGGCATGCAATTGATTCTTATTTATTGTTTCAACCCCTCTTTTCATGTGGGTGTAGCTCTCATTAAGTCCTTTATAATTCTCATTAAGTTGCTTGTAGTTCTCACTGAGTTGTCTGAGCACTCATTACCATTACTCTGAAGTTTTTTGTTTTTTTAAAAATATATTTTATTGATTTTTTACAGAGAGGAAGGGAGAGAGATAGAGAGTTAGAAACATTGATGAGAGAGAAACATCGATCAGCTGCCTCCTGCACATCTCCTACTGGGGATGTGCCCGCAACCCAGGTACATGCCCTTGACCGGAATCGAACCTGGGACCTCTCAGTTCGCAGGCCGACGCTCTATCCACTGAGCCAAACCGGTTTTGGCAACTCTGAAGTTTTTTATCTGACAAATTGGTTGCCTCCATTTCATTTAGTTCCTTTTCTGGCAAGCCCTTCTTTTCTTTCATTTGGGGGTTGTTTCTTTGTCTCCTAATTTTTTCTGTCCCTTTGATTTTGTTTTTATATATAGATCAAACTGCTATGTCTCCCAGGCTTTGTGGGGTGGTCTTATGTAGTAGGTGTTTTGTGGGACCCAGGGTGCAGTCTCTTAGATCTCTGAGCACCCATCTAGGAAAGCCCCTTGTTTGAGTTACTTGGATTCTCCTCTTGTAGTTGGGTTTTGAATATTATTGTCTTGTTTGTGGATGGAGTGTCCTATTAGGCTGGCTGACTATGTGTCTCACCCCTGACCACATTGTGCAAGCTGTTGTGGAGGTGCTGACTGAAGAGAACAAAATACAAAACAACAAAACATAAAACAAAAGAAATCAAATAAAAACATACACAAGACCCCCTTGGCAGCAACAAAAGTAACCATCAGAGAAGAGAGAATTAGGAAAAAGAAAAGAAAGCAATGATAGAAAAAGAAAGAAAGAAAGAAAAGAATATGAGGAGAAAAGAAAACAAACAAACAAAGTACAAAAAAATCACACAAAAAAGAGGAATATGTTGGTGCAGAGCTGAATGAATAATTAGGGGAATAGGAGAAGGAAAACAGTTTGAAATAAAGGAGGAAGAAAAGAAAAGAACATTGAAAGGAAAATAGAAGACAAGTCAGGTAGACCTAAAATAAGAAAAGGAAAAAAGATGCAAAAGCAGGAGAAAAAGAAAAGAGAGAAAGGAAAGAGAAAAAATTGAGTTGTGAAAAAAAAGAAAAAAAATTGAGTAGGAAAAAGAAAGAGGAAAATTAGATATATGAATGAAACAATAGAGATTATAATAATAACACATCAATAAGCAGGTAGATAAATTTAAAAGGAAAAAAGAAAGGAAAGAGAAAAAATAAAAAAAGAAAAGAAAAAAGATGGCGGAAAAAGAAAAAGAGAAAAAAAGTGAAGTGGCATTCATTTCAGCAGAGTTCAGTGCCCCATGGAAGCTCCCTTTGGATCTTACTCTTCTGATGACTGTGGCTGACTATTCTGGCTGCCAATTCTGGGCTTCCCATGAGGCACTTAGGTGCTCGTCACTGTCAGAAACTGTCCTCCTTTGGCTCTCAGCAACCTGCGTGAAGCTCCAAGGGATCCACCATTTGTGTCTGTCTCCATAGGCCTTGGCCGCAAGCAGGAGAGGCCAGTCTGTCCTCTAAGGTAGGTTGGTTAGCAGCATGGGGTCCAGGGCTGGTCAGCAAACTTCCCCTAGTTCCCTGGGCTCCACCTCTGACCGCCTTTGCCTGCCAGCCAGCTGTCAATCTTAGTCACTCCAAAGTGTGTTTCTGAAAGGGCGTTAGGTGGGGGAGATACTGTTCAGCTTTCAGGGAACGTGGTGAGCCTGTTTCCCTGTCCCAGAGCAGGTCCTCTGTGAGTGGCCCAAAATATTTCTCTGCCCTTGGCTGGGCAGAGATTTTAAAAAATATATATTTTATTGATTTTTTACAGAGAGGAAGGGAGAGGAATAGAGAGTTAGAAACATTGATGAGAGAGAAACATCGATCAGCTGCCTCCTGCACGCCCCCTACTGGAGATGTGCCCGCAACCAAGGTACATGCCCTTGACCAGAATCGAACCTGGGACCCTTGAGTCCGCAGGTTGACGCTCTATCCACTGAGCCAAACCGGTTAGGGCTGGGCAGAGATTTTTGTATGCAGTCCAACGGGATTGGCTGGAAACCCGGAGTTCCTATCAGCTCTCCCATGTGGGAGAGACAGAAGCAGTAAGGTTCCCAGGACCATGGAGCAGACGGCCCCTCCCCCAATCCAGTCACTGATGCTCCCTAAGACTACACAGAACTTCTTTCATTTGCATTTTTGGGGCACTTTAGGAGATGAAAAATTTACCCCCGATCCTGTTACTTCCCACACTCTGCCATCTTCAAAGAAGAGTGGGCATCATCATCGTCATTAGCCTCCACGCATTCAATCAGGTGGCTGGTACTGAGAGCGTGGCCATTCTATGCTGTGCACGTGGCAGCCTTCTCTCTTCTCTCTTCCACAGTGAAGATCCACCGACACATACATAGGATAGTGTCCAACCCTTTTCCTCTCGTCTTTATTCTGCCCTTGTGTCTGGATCTGTGCACAGTGCGTGCTCAGTAACTGCAAGCTGCACTCCTTTTCCTCTGTATTTGGATATACTTGATTGAAAGATTCAAGATTTAGGTTAGAACTTAATGTTGAGGTGGAGGCCTCTGAGGAGGCATCTCATTTCCCCATCCTTTCGGGATGCCTACCCCAGAAAACAGACTCATTGCCTGTACTTGGTGCTGACCTCAATTTTAACTCAATGTGCTACATTACAGCAGATTTTTTTGTGTGTGCCTTGTTTCTTTTCCAGACTATCAAGTATCTTTTTGCTTTTGTGTCCCTATTATCTAACCCATTATAACATAGATAGATAAGAAATATTTCTTGAATGAAGAAGTCTGTGTTCAAATCGGGCCCGTTCCTTCCCGGTTGCATGGCATTGAGAAGGTAACCTTTCTGAGAATTCATTTTCTCAACTAGAAAAGGAAGATAATCATGCCTATCTGACAGGGCTATTGTAGGAAGGAAATGAAATAAAATGTATAAAAGTCCCTGGGACTTTTGTAAGCACTGAAAGAACATTATTTCTCTTTCTTTCGTGTTAACCCATCTGTGAATGGGGGATGAGGACTGTGCTGCATAGAAGGTACCAAATCACTGGGCTGGCTATTCTGCAATTTTACTCCAGATCTGCCTCATTTACATGCATCTATCCTGCCAATAAAGACTCTGGGGCCTGCTTTTCTCTTTAAGTTGTGTCGCGCACCAGCCTTCCCGGTGGCGCCTCGGCGATTAATGACTACCGAATCGCTGGGGCTGGGCAGGCCGGTTTCTCTGGGGTTCTTTGTTGAGTTTGTAATCTCAGCTGCCATCCCCTTGGCTCCGGAGATTATTAAGCATTCCACAAGGAAAGTGTCCGCTTTACAGCATTCGGAAGCAGCCATGATTGAGGAAAGCCACTGCCCTCGCCCCCCGGGCCTGACCTCCAGCTAGGAGCCACCCACGACCTTGGCCAAGAGGAGGCAGCTGGCTCTGTTCCAAGCTCAATTATCAGAGATAATCTCTGCAAGTTGGTTAGGATTTCTTTTTCCTATTTCTTTTTTCTTTCTTTCTTCCTTTTTTTAAAACATTTTTTTATTGATTTCAGAGAAGAAGAGAGAGGGAGAGATAGAAACATTAATGATGAGAGAGAATCATTGATCGGCTGCTTCCTGCATGCCCCCCTACTGAGGATCAAGCCTGCAACCCTAGTATGTGCCCTAGACTGGAATCCAACCTAGGACCCTTCAGTCCGCAGGCTGATGCTCTATCCACTGTGCTAAACCAGCCAGGGCCTTTTTTTTTTTTTTTACGCTCATGGAAAAAGGCTTTGCAAGGACAAACATGTACCGTGACAGTGGAGTATTGGGTTTGTTGGGGAGAGAGATTGAGTATAACCCGCGATGTACACACTCTGCCTCCCAGAGGAGTTTCAAAGGCCTCACTCCAGAGATTGAAGGCTCAAAGGCTGCAAGGCCCCGTTGGTTAGTGCATAATGTAACATTCGCTTTTATCCTTTTAAATATTTTACTCTTCTTTCACTCTGGACCCCTTGTTTCAAAGCCAAATTTCTCTCACTTTGTTACTAAGTTGTACCTTCTCCCCAGCATTCCAGCGGTTTTCCTTTCTCTGCCCGAGGCTTGCATTAAGGTAAGTAAAATAAGTCTCCTCTCCTCTGCCTGGCGCAGCCTCTTTCAATTGGCAGCTCACTTTGGTGCTTTTAGGAAATTGCTCAAGTTTAGTTTGTGTGTTTATATCCCCCTCAACTCCGCGCCCCCCCCCCCCCCCCCCGCCAACGCTCAGGTCTCAAGCCCCCTTTTTATTTGAGAGTAATATTTTCTTTTCCTCCTGCTGTGTTTGCAGTTTCTTTGAAATGTTAACAAATATTGAACGATGCTCTCTCTGTATCAGCCTTGGTGCTGGGAGATGGTGAGTATGTGGGTCTATGTGCTAAAGATTATCTATCTACTATCTAACTATCTACCTACCTATCTACCTATCTTCTATCTAGATGTCTCTATATATGTCTACATATCTATCTAGAATTAGAAATACAGATATACATATGGATCAACAGATATAGATAATAGCTATAGATAATTGCTATAGGTAATAGCAAAGAACAGAGAAAAATCTAATAGGAACTCACTCAGACTTTGGGTGAAGGGGCCGTGGAAGACATGTAGAGCTTTGCATTGATGATAGGCATTGTGTTTACAGCTGCATGTGCAGGGGAAAGACACTCTAAGCAGAAGAGATGACATAAAGATTGTAGAAACTTGTAAGAATGTAGCCCGTAATGTAGGAGGAGGGTGAGGACGTGTGCAGTTGAAGAGTATGAGTTGTTAGAGGAAGTGATGACCAATGGGACTGGAGAGGCACCAGGATTCCTGTCAGGTCTTTTTACATTGGGCTGAAGAATTGACCTTGGACTTTGCCCTGTGGATCGTATGAGATTACTGGGGGATTTTAAGCAAATTAGTAACTTGTTCAAATTAGGCAATTATTGTGATAGTAAAGAATAGACTAGTTCAATAAGAAATTGGGGCAGGATATTCCTTTTCATTTCTTGAGAACAGGCCAATATAAAATCAATCGACCCACGTACCCCAAAATCAAATGCAGGAAAGGCCAACAGCGCACGTACGCCCAGTGGGGACTGAGGCGAGCACACGTGTGCACATCGGGACGACGGGCCTTTCTCCAGGGGAGGCCGCGGGCACTGGATTGGCCCACCTGGCACTGTGTCCTGCTCTTACTTACATTTTACTTACTCTGATTTACAGTTTCAGTGAGACCACATTGATCCTTAATTGGAGAAGATGCTTTTAATTCTTTGTTTCCCCAAATATTGTTTGAAGACCAGGGAATGCTGTTGAGGGTTGATTCCGTCAGCCAGTATTTGTTTATGTGAAGCCTCCGCTCTCCCAGGAGATGGCAACATCCTCCTCTTACACCCGCGGCACTGCCCTCCGATGTGAGCCACGGAATTCCCCGCCACGTACTGTGATTGTGTCTTTGAGAAGCAGGACAGCGGAGTGATTCAGAGCACAGGTCTAGAACCAGAAAGTCTGGCTTTGAATCCTGGCTGTCACGTATTAGCTGTTTAAACATAAGTCAATTAACTTTGCTTTGTCTCAGTTTCCTTGTCTCATTTTCCTCTGAAAAATGTTATGTAACTTCGAGGGTTGTTCTGAGGAAAACATGATGGAATATGTATACAGTAATTAGAAGAGAACCAGACTTAGAGTAAGCACTCATAAATGTCAGTGTTTATTAAATATCTGATGCTTCTAGTGCTTCCCAGGCTTTACCGTGTCCTGGCGGATGTGAAAAGTGCAATGGTGTGTATGGCACATGGGGATGCATGGACGGGGCTGCCTGGGTTTGAGATGGTCCAGCAGAGCAGCGTAACCACCTCCAGGCCCTGCTGGCTGTGCTGATGGCCCCGGGGGTAAGCTTCCAGCACTCCTGTGCCCTGCGGGGGGACATTCTGACCTGGCAGCCTGTGCTGAGTAAGGATGGGGGTTGTGCTCGCTGCACCCACATGCCCAGCACAGTTTGTGTCCCTGTGCAGGTACTTCACACAGGCTTGTCTCAACACATGGACCAACGAGTGGAAGGCAGGGAGACCCCATCTCTGTGCCCACCTAAGGTTATGCGTCCTTCTTGTGGGAAAACGTTGTTCACTAGCTATAGCTTTGCTATTTTCTGTCCAAATAATGCACTTGACATTTCAAAGCTACTGTAAATTCTGTCAGGTCAATCTGGGGAAGGGACAAGCAAAGCGCGGACAAAGAGGAGTCGTCACAGAGAACTTGGGAGGTTGGCACAGCCTCACACTTGAGGCACCAGAAGTGCCTGGTCATTCGTGGGCTCAGACTAAGTCCTGCTGGGCAAAGTGTCTCTTCCTCAGTTAGCGGCCTGCTCGGGGCACAAGCTTTACCATGAGGGCGGGAATCAGCTGCGGCAAGAAGCAAATGTAGGTCAAGGAGTTCTCAGAATGAAAGTCTTCATATGGTCCGTGTACCTGGAAGTAAGAATGGGTCCCAGATCCCAGTCAAGGGAAGAAGCTAAATTTCACTGACTGGTGGACTCTACTTTTCAAAATGTTCATTGTGAAACTACAGATTAAGATAGCGCGTCTAATTGAAATAGACAAAGACGTATTTTTTAAAAAATATATTTTATTGATTTTTTACAGAGAGGAAGGGAGAGGGATACAGAGCTAGAAACATCGATGAGAGAGACACATCGATCAGTTGCCTCCTGCACACTCCCCACCGGGGATGTGCCCCAACCAAGGTACATGCCCTTGACAGGAATCGAACTTGGGACCCTTGAGTCCGCAGGCTGACGCTCTATTCACTGAGCCAAACCGGTTAGGGCCAAAGACGTATTTTAAAAAGGGAGGAGAACCTCTCTGTCAGTGAGCGGAATCAAGGAAAAGTGCTCTTCACAGGCCAAAATAAGGGCTCTCCACAGGCAAAAGCAGTGGTCCCCTGAGCTGTACCATTCCCATGCAACACACTCATGGCAACTCACTTTCTACAATAGTTTAAATTTTTCTTTATTTTAATCGTATAGAAAAATTGCAAGGATAGTACCAATATACCTATACACTCTTTACTCAGATTCCCCTCTGTCTTTCAAACTGAAAGGTCACATCTTGTGACCAGTAAGCGATGGATATTTGTGTGCACAGAGTACTCTTTTGCGCAGGACTTGGGATGCCCTCGGTAAGCGCTTCCCACACTGACCTCACCACAGGCACAGGCCCCTCTGCCTTGGGTTCGGGAAGCGGCCTCTGCCCAGTGCCCTGCGGAAGCAGAGTGTACAGCTGGCAATTCTGAGCTCCATCTCTGCTCACCGGCAGGGACACATGAGCTGGTTCCTTCTGCTGCTGACACCTGCTGGAGTCAGCCCTTCACAGCTCAGCCAGCGGGCACCATGAGTGGGAGGCCTGAAAGGAAACATCCCCAAACACGCACATTCCCTTGCGTCACGCTCCTGCCTGGGGAGTCAGCCTCCAGCTCTGCTTCCCGCAGGTGTACATGCTTTGCTGTCAGCTGGCGAGGAAAGGCGGGAACTCCCCAAAATGGAAGCTGATGGGGTGTGTGGTTTCCCTGGGAGCTGGGCGCTTCAGTTTAAAGAGACAAGACTCGGTGCATCTTGTGGCAGCGGGGGGAGGGTTAGGGGGGGGGGGGGCTGCCCCAATCGGGGCCACGCCACAATATAGGGGTCAGGCTCAGGTGCCGAGATGGGAGACATTTCTAGCGGAAAGTCCGCATTGGGAAGGGCTGGCGGAGCCACTCGGGCTGTGAGAGAGTCCAAGGCCGCAGGGCCAGGAAGGAGCCCAGCCGGCCATCACCAGGGCTTGACTAACTCCAAAGCCTGATTAATCCCCAGGCATCGCTGATGTTGGATGGCGTTTGTGGACAGCATGGTCGCCTGGGAATTAGGAAAGTCCTGGACAACTTTGATTTTTTGAGACCAAAGCAGCCATGTGAAATGAGGCATTTAAAAAGAACTGTTTCTACTTGCATAACTGATGCCTCCCATGTAAAAAGGTGTAATGCGATACCGTCGGATTATTCTCAAGATCATTGCAGAGTTCATAAAGTGTGAATTCATGGTACCTTACAAGAGACAGGCCCTGGTGAGGGAGTGTGTCAGCCAGGGTCTGGGCAGGAGCTGACACCCTATGGTTAGAGGATGGGAAGAGGGCTTGGCGGCTATGTGAATGCAGGGCAGTGATGGCGAACCTATGCCATGCGTGTCAGAGGTGACACCCGAACTCATTTTTTTTGGTTGATTTTTCTTTGCTAAATGGCATTTAAATATATAAAATAAATATCAAAAATATAAATCTTTGTTTTACTATGGTTGCAAATATCAAAAATTTCTATATGTGACACGGCACCAGAGTTAAGTTAGTGTTTTTCAAAATGCTGGCACGCCGAGCTCAAAAGGTTCGCCATCGCTGATGTAGGGGAACCGCAGACTGCCGTGATCTGGGCCAGCTCCAGCCGCCTGTCACCACCTCCAGTCCGATGGGACAAGTGGGAGGAGCTGTGCAGAGCAAGGCCCCGGGGGCTGACCTATCAGGGCAACACCTGTCCTGAGGGGGCTTCAAAGGGCAGGACCCAGGGGATACATGGCGTGACCTCACTGTCCACCCCTCTCTCTGACTTCCCACCAGGACTCCCGATTGGCAGGACCCAGTTAGGAAGTGAGGGCGTGGGCAGGGCTGGGGCTACAGGGTGGCAGCAGGGGAAACACGTAAGGAAGTTCCTTCTGTTGGGTTGTGGGAAGCAGCCCAGGCTTAGAGCACATACAGCCTGAGGGTGAGGCCTTCCCCGGCCGCCCCGCCTCTCCTGCACCCTGCCCTGTCCTAGATTAGCCTGTTGCAGCCCAGATGAGAGGGACCGGGGAGGAGCAGGTGGAGGAGCCCTCGGAAACAGGTTTCAGGTTCTAAGGCAAACACTTTACACTCCATCCGGTTTGCCTGTTTTCGGGACTGTGTGTGTTAACATCTGGAAAGAAGGTCAAAGCCTGAATGGGAGACCTTCGTGCCACCACACCCTGCGAGAGGCCCGATGAGCCGTGTCACCTGCGGTCATTGGAAACCCAGCTATTCTCCCTTCAGGGACACAGGCGACTCGAGAGAAAAGTGAGCCGACACTGAACACCCCTTCTCCTGCAGCTCGTGCGGCCCCCAGGCGAGCGTGGGGGACTCCCCCAGGGATATGTGGCTCTCAGAGCTCACTCTCCCTCAACTTCCCCCCAAGTCGCTCCCGGCCTCCCACGGGCCTCAGCTCTTGCCATCAGGCAGACTTTGCCCGGAGCTGTTTCAACAACCAGCTTCACCTTTGATACCGTTTGGGGCAAGGCCCCAGTTCTCCTGATGAACCTCTGGGTGCCCACTGTCTTTTGCTTGAGCCTCACCAGGCTGCCCTCGCCAGGCCATCGGCACAGTGACCCCTTCTTGTGGCCTTGATCCTTCCACCGTCTGGATGCCCCTGCTGCGGGTGCCATTCTCCCCCCCCCCCCCCCCCCGCCCCCAGGCCTCTCCTCCAGTCCTCTCCTCCAGTCCTGTCCAGCACACCGCTGTTTTAATTATTGTGGTCCTGTAGTAGATTCTCATTATCTGGTAGAATTAGTTATTGATTGCCTATTAGATTTCCTTTTTTAATATTCTCTAAGATTAACTTCTAAAGTTTTTATAAACTTCACTAAGAAAGAAACCTTCCTGGGAGGTTTCGTGAGTTAAAAGGCAACACAGCTGCGTTCTTAACCACTCCACAGACTCGCTGTCAGACTCGTCCAGACCGCCTACCAGCTGGCTGTCTGACCTCAGCCGGGTACTTCTCACCTCTAAGCATAAGTCTCCCCCCTGAAAAATAAGGATAATGAAGGTGCCTCTTGTGAGATCTGTAAGAATAATAATTACATTGCCCCTATGTTTTAATTTATTGTATATTTATATTTTATAATATTTTTAGCTTTCTTATCCAGGGTTATGCTGTAGCTACATTTAATAAGACTTATTTACACATAACTAGAAATAGAGTTTTATAAGTAGCACTTTTTTGGGGGTAAAATGTGGTAGCAAATGAGGGAGCTTACGCACCACACCAGCCTTTCCCACCCTCTTTTGACTCATGAGCCCCCTCCTAAGTAAATCTACCACCATAAGCCCTTAGGGATTTTTAAATCATTTCAGCATTGATGAATAAGGGACTTCTTTTTAAAAAGCAGTCCTGTTACAGCACCATGTGTTACAATCCTATATAATAAAAGCCTAATAGGCTAAGTGTCCAGTCGGCCATTCAACCAATCAAAGCATAATATGCTAATGATATGCTAAGGCTGCTCAACTGCTTGTTATAATGTGCACTGACCACCAGGGACAGACACTTGGACTGGTAGATTAGCTTGCTGCTGGGGTCTGGCCTATCGGGACTGAGGGAGATGAGCCAGACTGGCCCTGGAGCCCTCCCACAGTCCCTTCCCGGCTGGCCAACCTCCTGCATCCCTCCCCGGACACAATCATGCACCGGTGAGGTCCCTTGGCCTGGCCTGTGCCCTCTCACAATCTGGGACCCCTTGGGGGATGTCGGAGAGCTGGTGTCGGCCTGACGGCAGAATGACCAGTCACTATGATGCACACTGATCACCAGGGGGCAGACACTCAACGCAGGAGCTGCCCCCTGGTGGTCAGTGTTGCTCCCACAGGGGGAGCGCTGCTCAGCCAGAAGCTGGGCTCACATCTGGCAAGCGTAGCGGCGGGCCTAAGCCATCAGTCGGACATCCCCAGAAGGCTTCTGGACTGTGAAAGGATGCAGGCCAGGCTGAGGGACGCCCCCTTCCCCCCCGCCCCAGTGCATGAATTTCGTGCACTGGGCCTCTAGTCTTCATAATATTAAGACGAGTTTTTACTTGTCCTCATGTAACATGTTTAATGTACACCTGCAGTCGACCTTACTTGATGATAGGAAGTACACACAACGACAGTATTGAAATGCAGCGAATTTACTGAGGAACAGAGCTATGACACTAAGCCAGCAAGTTTACTTTGGAGCGAACGCCTAGCATGGGAAGCTGCAGCACCTGAAGGAGATGTCCTTCAGCAGCAACAGGTGACAATCAGACACAGGGTGACTTTCCCTTTGTGGAGAATGCCAACTCTCACAACTGCAGAGTGTTATTTGTAGAGAAGTGCTTGCCAGTATTTGCCAGAAACCTGCTCTTGCCTCTTATCATTGAGAACAACAATTGTGTTTTTAAAAAATCAGCACAAAATTTAGAATTCCAAACCTCAGTTTATAAGAGGCATTTTTGTCCTTTTTTTGATGCCTGGCAGCATATTCAGTTCTGTCCTTAAACCGACTCATGTCCAAGTAAATCCACAGCTTCCCGTCGCATGTTAAATGGGGCAGGTCTGACTTGTCTCGATATTATGAAGATTGTGGCGTGACTTTCATAGCATGCCGCTTAATAACGCGGTGCGATAATGGACCTCTTTTCTTAAAAGGAGTCCCTTATTTATCAGCAGAAATGATGTACAGACCCCTCGCAGCTTACAGTCGTGTATGTTCGTATGAAAGGTCAGGAGCAATGGAGGTCGGGAAGGCTGGAGTGGTGGGACACTCCCCACCTGCTCCTCTGTGTTTGGGCAGGTCCTAATCCTCCTGACCCCCAGCACCCTCATCTCTGAAGAAGCGACACCTACTTGGCAGGGTTGTTTGTATAATTACATAAAATGTGTGTGGTTCTTGGTACAGAGTAGGTTCTCATTAAATGATACTGATTATTAATTTACTCATTTAACATATTTACTGAGCACCTGCAACGTGTCATACCTGAGGAAAGAGAATGGACAGGATGAAACGTGAACGCCTAAGTAGTGTTAGACGAAAGATCAGGGCGCTGTGTGAAGTATGCTCACTGAGCCTTGTTTTCTGCCTATCTGACAGGAACGGGAGATTTCCATCACTTACCTCTCCTAGCAACGGTGCCTAACATTTGTGGAATGCTTTGGTGCCTGGAACTGTGTCGAATGCTTTCCTTTCATTATCATATGACTAGAGGCCCTATGCACAAAATTCTTGCAAGAGTAGGCCTTCACAGCCCCGGCTGCCTCGGCCCTCCCAGCAGCCCAGGTGGCTGCCTCGGCCCTTGCAGCCCCAGCTTCATCCAGAAGGTGGTCCAGAAGGTTGTCCGGAAGGAAGTCTGGATAGTCGTCCGGCTGTTTGGCAGTTCGGCCGATTTGCATATTATGCTTTTATTATTATAGATGCTCCCAACAACCCACAAAGTGTTCACTACTATCCTCATGACATCCATTCTGGGGATGAAGGACCTGAAACCCCGGAGGTGGCGTGATGAAGGAGGGTGGGGCCCCGAGCGTGGCAGTGTGCTTTCAGAGCCCGCACAGCCAGGCACCTGTGCCGCACGCCGCTTGGGAGCATCCTCACTGCCAGGCGGTGGGTCACAGGGGAGGTGACCGCTCTGATTCAGGAAGGGCCGAAGATGCAGTGTGCTGATCTGGTTGGGACAATGCATTAAGAAGCTGACTATGGCAGAGAGGGGAGGGCAGGGGAGAAGGGCTTTGAGGAGGGGCAGCAACACTGACGATGGCAGTATTTCAGGGGACGGATAAAGAGAAATTACACCGCCCTGACCAGTTTGGCTCAGTGGATAGAGCGTCGGCCTGCGGACTGAAGGGTCCCGGGTTCGATTCCATTCCAGGGCATGTACCTTGGTTGCGGGCACATCCCCACTAGGGGGTGTGCAGGAAGCAGCTGATGGATGTTTTTCTCTCATCGATGTTTCTAACTCTCTATCCCTCACCCTTCCTCTCTTTAAAAAATCAATAAAATATATTTTAAAAAAAGAGAAATTACTCTGTGGGAGTACAAGTGGGAGGGGCAGAGGAGGGAGCAAGGGACAGTAACAGCAGGGCAAGCAATGTATTCAATGTAGGAAATATAAGGCAGCATATGGGACTTCCGAAACACTGACCAGGTATCAGAAGCACAGTGGTAGTCCCACTTGGTGTTGGAAATTGGATATACGGCTGGCAGTTCAGGTAATTGGAAGCTTTACCTGGGAGGGGATCCTGACATTCAAAAGTATTTCCCTCCCAAGGTGAGTACCACAGAAGACACTGGGTTTTCAGAAGACGATGGATCAGATGTGAGCAGATTGGCTGCTGTCGATCAGGGGAGCTGCCTCCTGATCAGGGGAGCTGCCTCCTGAACAGGGGAGCTGCCTCCTGAACAGGGGAGCTGCACGTTCCCCAAGAACAGGGCTGTGGCATCATGGGGCGTCACTCTGGCCGTCTGGAGAACTGAGGCGTTGTGCAGTAGGCCTGGCCGGAGGGAAATGGGATCACCCGCTGGACAAACTGGAGAGCCCTTGGGAAACTCGGAGGCTGAGGCGCGGCACTCTTGTGTGCGCTGAGCTGGACTGGGAGGGCCGCGCCGCTGTATGATGGCAGGCCCTGAGTCAGGACGCGTGGCCTCTCCCACGCGGTGCTGGGGTCCCTGGCGGAGTCCTCGGGTCAATGCTGCTTCTATGTCCCTTGGGAGGAGCATGTCTCAGTGAGGACTCTTCCTGCTGTGAGCCACAGCAGCACCCGCTCACACTGCTTTCAGACGGGGATCCTGACTTACTGGCAAAGCCCCGGAGTCCACTCGCTCTTAGGCAGCTGGACCCAGGGGTTCAGAGATGTGGTCAGATCTCTCCTCCTCCTTCTCTCCTCCTTCCTTTTCTCTGTACTGTTTTAGGCACTCTCTTTCCAATAGCTATAAAGACAGACAGCGAGCTTCAGGATTTCATGGTCCTTCACTCTTAAGATCTTGGAGGGCAGAAAGGCCTAGTCCTTTCCAGCATCCACGTGGGTTCAGTTTGCCACAGGTCCACCTGGGGACAATCACTGTGCTTGGTGAAACGAGCTGTGCTGATTGGAGAGCCGGGGTCCCGAGAGGCAGGGCCCAGTGGCCCAGGCCCAGTAGGCAGGCAGAAGGGATCCTCCAGAGCAAGGCAGCCGGGCTCGCCAGCATCCGGCTGGGATCTTCCTGTTTCCTCTGAGCAGGTGTTGCCCAAAGGGTGGTCTGTGGACCGCAGCCCCAGCATGCCGCAGAGCCTGAGAAACTGTCTCCCACCCAGACTCACCGAAGCAGGAACTCCTTGAACAGCTTTCCACATGGTTTTATGTGTGAAAGTTTGAGAACATGCTTCCATGAAGCGGGTCCCTCTTACATTCTCTATATTTACTTTTTGTGAAGTGTGCTCAGAGACCTGGGAAGACGTCGCGCATCCATACGTGGGCGACACCTTTGTCTCTGACTATCAGGTCAGCACGGCCCAGAGGCTCCTCACTCCGAGGGCAGTGCTCACTTGGAAGAATCCCTCCCCAAGTACTCCACCCTCTGTCTTGGTGGCTGAGAGAGAGCAGGCCTTTTAGTATTCTTGTCTGGTAACAAATATCATTTAGAAATGCATTTCATAACCTAACCTGGTTTGTTTGGGTCTATTTACATAATTCCATGAGAGGCATCAGGAAGAGAGCCAGTGTGTTGTTTTTCTGCAGCCAAAACATGGAAAAACCATTTTCTAAGGTAATTGCCACTTCATTGCTCCCCACGAGGTTGGAGGGCGCAGTGAAGTGGGCCTCTGCCCAGGGCCTCCGAGGGGTGGGGACAATGTGCTTTCTCCCTGGGAGAGGAAGCAACACACTCCTGTGAGGCCTGTTTACCTCGGGCATCATTTGCATGAAGGTTGTGGCGCAGTGTTTCCTGCGCGGGGGTGGGGGGTGGGGGGGGGGTGGGGGGGTGGGGGGGGGGTGGGGGGGCAGGGGTGGGACTCACATGAGACAAACAAGGTGCTTGAGACCTTGAGGTGTAGACTAGTCCCAGGGAGACCCTGACCTCCTGCCAGCAGCACTGGAATGCGAGTCACCCTCGCTGAGGACCACGTCAGGGCGGCCCATGCCCAGTGGAGGCCAGCTGGGACTTGGCAGAGAGAAAGGTCTGCTTCCTCAGGCAGCAGAGGTGGTGGGAAATTTGCCTCTGAGATCCCGGAAGCTTGCACAGAGGAAGGGACACTGAGTTTCCCAGGAGAGGAGAGCAAAGGGTGGGACCCTGAGTGACCGTCCTCCACCCAGGCCTTGTATTCATCCACTTTAGACCACCCCCCGCCCCTTTGCTTCCTCCCTCCATGCAGATTTTGTCATTTCTCTGGCGGTTTCCAGTTGCTGATGGTCCTGCCTTGTCCTGCAGAAAACCCAACAACCTACCTGGGCACCTGCGCACATCCTGCCAGCACCTGGAAGAACGCTCGTACGTCTGGTGTGGTCATTGGGCCCTACCTCATGGCAGGGAAGGGCTGGGTACCAGTGACGTGAAGATGAACAAGCCCCTTTGCCCTCAGGAGCTCGGTCAATAGGCGTGTTTTAAAGCCACGGTCTTGGAACCACTGACTTACAGGGCTTCTGCTGTGCACGTTGGCAGGGCAATAACCGGCGCCGGGGGCCCTCAGGGATCTGTGGATGCAATGCAGATAACGCCAGGATGAGGAAATTACAGCTCTCGTGTGGCTTTTCTCTCGTGGCTCAGGTAGGTGGGACACTGAGAGCTAAGACCCACTCCGGGTTGGCGTGTTTGAGTTGTCTTTAGCTGAGTTCAGGTGTCCAGGCTTTGGAGCCTCCGGCCAAATATGCACGAAGCTATTGACCCTTGTTCATTGTAACAGTGCTCTGTAATGTTAGAAGCTAACCCACAACAGGCAGTAAAGGGTGTGAAATTGATATCATCTCCACAAACCCCATCATCGTTATAATCAGCACAATGTTTCTCCTCTCCCTCCTCCTCCTTCATCACTATTATCATTTTACCATCCTCCTCCTCTTCTTCCTCTTTCTCTTCCTCAGCACCATCTCCTCCTCCCTTTTCTCCTCTTCTAGTCCATTTTGCTCACTGGGTGCCCCCCACCCCCCGTATTGGAAAGAAGGATGCGGACCTATTAACATTGCATAAATGGGGTGGTGTCTTTATGGAGCATGGGACGCTAAGACCCTTCATGAACTAGCTCTGCAGTTTCAAACTCTTTGTAAAGGGAAACATCTGCATCCTAGGTCCCCACCCCTGGCTCCACCGAGCGGCAGGTGAGAGGATGCCTCTGTGTTTCATTTCGCCCCTGACCTGGAGCCAGGAGGCTTTTCTCAGTAGTGGAGGTGCCCTGTGCTGCAGCTTTCGACTACGTTTTTAAATTGTTAATGATAAAGGCTTCACAAGTCATTCATGAATATATTCTTCTTGTAAAAGATTTAAATGGTCCTGATATCTATATAACGGGAGTCTCCCTTGTGCATATGTCCCCGGAGGTAACCATTTAAGTTTGATGTGAATTCTTTCAGTTCTTTTGTTAGAAACACACACGCGCACGTGCACACACCCATTTTCATAATCTGCATATTAGTTTTTTAGCAACTTTATTGAGGACTAATTGACCTATGATAAATAAACTGTACATATTTTAAATGACTGATTACTGAACTTTGACATCCTTATACACCTGTAAATCGATCACCACAATCAAGACAAGGACACAGCCATCTTCCCCAGATGTTTCCCATGCCCTGTGTAAGTCCTTCCTCTCCTCACACACCCTCTCCCCACCTCCCCCTCTTCCCAGGCAATCACTGATATGCCTTCAGCACTATAGGACTTTGTATTTCCTAGGATTTATTTAAATGGAATCATACAAGGTGTGTTCTTTTTTGTCTGACTTCTTTCACTCAGCATAATTATTTAGAGACTAGAGACCTGGTGCATGAATTTGTGCACAGGTGGGGTCCCTTGGCCTGGCCAGTGATGGGGGTCATCGGGCTGTCTCGCCAGGGGGGCGGGACAGTGGGAGGTTGGCCGCCGGAGGAGGTTGGCTGTGGAAGCGCACTGACCACCAGGGGGCAGCTCCTGTGTTGAGTGTCTGCCCCCTGGTGGTCAGTGCGCGTCATAGTGACAGGTTGTTGTTTGGTCACTTAAGCTTTTATATAGATAGATCACTTCCACATATATCAATAATTCATTACTTCTTATTGCTGAAGAATATTTCATGAAGTGGATAGGATATTCTGGTGTTTCTTTATCCATTCACCGACTGATGGGCATTTGGGTTGTTCCAGTTTGGTTCTATCACAAATGAAGCTGCTATGATGATTGTCTACACATCTTTGTGAGAGCATATGATTTCTTTTTTAAAAATATATTTTATTGATTTTTTTACAGAGAGGAAGGGAGAAGGAGAGGGATAGAGAGGCAGAAACATCAATGAGAGAGAAACATCGATCAGCTGCTTCCTGCACACTCCCTACTGGGGATGTGCCCACAACCAAGGTACATGTCCTTGACCGGAATCGAACCTGGGACCCTTCAGTCCACAAGCCGATGCTCTATCCACTGAACCAAACCGGTTAGGGCCATATGCTTTCTTTTTGCTTCTAAATACCCAGGCGGGGAATGGCTGGGATGTAGGGTAGGTGTCTGTTCAACTTTTTAAGAAACTGGCAAGCTGTGTTTTTTTGTAGTGTTTGCACCACTTTCATTTCCACTAGGCGAGTCAGAGGTCAAGCTCCTCCACATCTTCACCTACACTTGACAGCTCCAGGCTTCCTTTTTATTACCCCTCACCTGTGTATATTCTTCCCATTGATTTTCAGACAGAGTGGAAGGGAAGGAGGAGGAGCGGAGAGAGAGCAACATCAACACACACGTCCTGACCAGGGCCAGGAATTGGGATTGAACCCGCAACCGCGGTACGTGCCCTTGATCGGGAATTGAAGCCGAGACAATTTGATCCTAGGGCCAGCACTAACCACCGAGCAGCCGGCCAGGGCAGCTCCAGTCTTCTTAAGTTTAGCTCTTCTAGTGGGTGTGTAATGGCATCTCACAGTGGTTTAATTTACATTTTCTTAGTGGCTAATCATATTGAGCACATTTCCATATATGTATTTTTCATCTGTACACCTTCTGTGGTGAAGTGTCCATTCAGATCTTTTGCTCATTTTAAAAAAATCACTGTAGGGTTTTTTTTAGTTAGTTTTTAGAATTCTTTATACATTCTGGGTGCAATCCTTTATTGGATATTTGCTTCGCAAATATTTTTCCTATTCTGTGGCTTATCTTTTCATTCTCTTCACTGATACTTTTGAAAAACACAAGTTTTAATTTTGATGAAGTCCAATTTATCAATTTATTCTTATACGGATCATCCTTTTGCTAGTCTCCAAGAAATCTTTGCTTAAATCAAGGTCACAAAAGTTTTCACCTATAATTTTTCTTCCTGAAAATTTTATACTTTTATGTTTAAGCCTATAATCATTTTGAGTTAATTTTTATATATGGTGCAAGTATGGGCCCACCTTTATTTTATTTTATTGGTATTATCATATGGGCATTCAGTTGTCCCAAGGCTATTTGTTGAAATGAGTGTCCTCTCTCCACGAAGCTGCTCCTATAACTTGGTTGAGAATCAGTTGCTAAAATGTGTGTGGATCTGTTTCTGGAGTCTCTAGTCTATCCATTGACCTATTACTTTTTATTTATGCCAATATCACACTATCCTAATTATTGAGGCTTTATAATAAGTTTAGAACTTAGGTAGTCTTAGTTCTCTTCCAACTTTAGTTATCTGTTCTGGTTATTCTAAGTTCTTTGGATTTCCATATAAATCATAAAATCCATTAGTCAATTCTTACCTAAACATCCTGCTGGAATTTTGAATGAGATTGCATTGAATCTGTAGGTAAATTTTGGAAGAGTTGACATCTTAAATATATGAAATCTTCTTACCCACAAACACTGTGTCTCTCAATTTATTTCAGTTTTCTTTAATTCCTCTCAGCAATGTTTTGTAGTTTTTAGTGTACAGGTATTCTTACTTTTAAAATATTTGCTTTTAAGTATTTAATATTTCTTGATAGTATTATAAATGCTATAAGTTCCAATTGTTCATTGCTAGTATATAAAAATACACATGATTTTTGTTATTGATCTTGTGTGCTGCAACCTTGCGAAACACACTTATTCTGGTAGCTTTTCTGCAGATTCTGTCAGATGCTTAAATACACAATCACATCATCTGTGAAGAAAGGCAGTTCTAATTCTTCTTTTGCAGTCTAAATGCCCGTTCTTTCTCTCCTCCTCCTCCTCCTTCTTATTTATTTATTTATTTATTTATTTATTGCCTTATTGTCCTGGCTAAAGCTGCCAGTTCAATGCTGAATATGAAGTGATGAGAGTGAATGTTTTTACCTTGCTCCTGGTCTTAGAAGGAAAACATCCCATCTTTAACCATTATATATGATGTTACTTGTAGGTTTTTGTAGATGTCCTAAATCAGGTTAAGGAAATTCCATTTTATTCTGGTTTGCTGTAAGTTTTTCTTTTAAGTCAAGAATAGATAGATATTGGGTTTTGTCTAATGCCTTCTCTGTGTCTATTGAGATGATAATTTGTTTTTTCCTTTTTAGTTTGTTGATATTGTGATATATATATATATATATAACCATAGATTGATTTTTGAATGTTAAACCAACCTTGCATTGTTGGGAAAACTCTGGACATTGTGTGTGTGTGTGTGTATTTAGTAAATTAAATTAAATTTACTAAAATTTTGTTGAAAAACTTTGCATCGATGTTCATAAGGGACATTGGTCTGTAGGTTCTTCTTACAATGTCTTACTTGGTTTTGCTATTAGGATAATGTTGGTCTCATAGAATCAGTTGTGAAGTATTCTCTCCTCTTTAATTTTCTGAAAAGGTTTGTATACAAACTTGCTATTGGTTTTTCCTTAAATTTTGGAAGAATTCACTATTAAAGACATTTGGAGTTGCCATTTTCTTTGTGGGAAGATTTCTAACTACAATTAGACTTTCTTTCATAGATGTAGGACTATTCAAGTTATCTATTTATCCTTTTTAAAATAATATTTATTGTTGAAAGTATTACATATGTCACCTTTTTTTCCCCATTGACCCCTTCTAGCCTGCCCCCTCCTCCCACCCTAGGCCTTCCCCACACTATTATTTGTGTCCATGGGTTATACATATATGCATATAAATTCGTTGGTTAATGTCTTCCCACCCACCCATTCACCTACCCACCCACCAGCCCCCACCTTGTATTTATTCTTGACTAAGTTTTGATGGTTTGCATTATCAAGGAATTTATCCATTTTGTCTATGTTGTCAAATGTTTCTTCATCTTTTAATATGGCAAGCTCCATAATAATTTAACTTTTCTCATTCCTGATGTTAATTTTTGTTTTCTGTCTTTCCCCCCATGTTTGTCTAGCTGGATTTTATCAATTTTATCTATCATTTCAAAGAACAAAGTTTTGGTTGCATTGATTGTTTTCTTTTTCTGTTTCATTGATTTTTTACTTTGATTTTTATTAGTTCCTGTTGTATGGATTTAATTTGCTCTTCTGATTCTAGCTTTTTAAGATGGAAGCTGAGGCTATTGACCGAGACCTTTCTTTTTCCTAAGCGAAGCAGCCAGCTGGATTTCCCTCTCAGTTCCGCTTTGGTGACATCCCACAGATTTTACCTCTTTTGATTCTCAGGTTTACTGTTCTTTGCTACCTGGTGTCCAGTGTCTTACAAAAACCATTGTTTCATATATTTTGTCTATATTTTGGTTGTTTTAGGCAGGAGGGTAAATCTGGTCCCTGGTATTCCATATTGGCCAGAAGTGGATGTTGATATATATATATATATATATGTATATATATATATATATATATATATTTTCTCTTTGACTTTTTAAAATTATGTTGGAGCCCAGCTGGTATGGCTCAGTGGTTGAGCATCGACCCTATAAACCAAGAGGTCATGGGTTCGATTCTTGGTCAGGGCACATGCCCAGGTTGCGGGCTCGAGCCCCAGTAGGGGTGTGCAGGAGGCAGCAATCGATGTTTCTCTCTCATCAATGTTTCTATCTCTCTATCCCTCTCCCTTCCTCTCTCTCTAAAATCAATAAAACCCCCACATATTTGTAAAAAATTATGTCTCGAAAAGTCTTTTCAGTTCGCATAGATGTATTTCTTTCTTCTTTAATGGTTGCACGATATACCAATACTCTAACAATAAAGCCTATTGCTCTTACTATGTACCAGATATTATTTAGAGCACTTTAAGTATGGCAACCCATTTGTAGGGTTGGACAAGAATCTAACTTGGATTTGGGGTTGTAGCAGTCAGATATCTGGCATGGCAGGTGCTGCTAGGTAACAGAAGTATCCGGAAACCGACGACTGGGGCCACAGCTGACTCATGTGTGGATGCCCATGATTGTTAAGTATTCCTCTCTTGGTGGACACTTGGATTGTTCTCAACGTTTTGCTATTACATGTTTATACATACATGTTTGCGCACATGGGATAAAATATCTGTAAGATAGTTCCTAAAGCGGAATTTCTGGGGCAAAGAGTGTGCACAATTCAAACTGGGATAGGTACTGCCAGATTGCCCTGCAATTATATTGATATTATGCCACTTCACACTCCAGACAATGATGCATGAGCATTTCTGTTCCTCTAATCTGTGCCAATACCGGTTATTATTAATCTTTTTAATTTGCCCAACTGATGGGCAAAGAATGATATCAATTTCAATGATAATATGTTCTCATGTCTTTGACAGGTTGTGTATTTTCTTAAATTCCTATTTATATCCTTTGCCCATTTTCACAGGGACTGTTTAACTCCGCTTAGTGATTTGTTGGAACTTTTAATATTCTACACCTTTTCTGTCTTCTGACTTCTCCATTGCAATTATTTTCTTAGACTCTTTTTATCATTGTCTGGAAGAAGTTTTTAAATTTTCTGTAGTTAAAGCAGTGTTTTTTTCTCTTTTTAATCTTTACCCGAGGATATGTTTACTGATTTTAGAGAGAGAGGTAGGAGAGAAGGAAATATCGAGGTGAAAGAGAAACACCCATGGGTTGCCTCCCATATGTGCCCCCAGTGGGGATCAAACCACAATGTATGCATGTGTGTATGCAGGTGTATGTATGTGTGCGTGTATGTGTGTGTGTATGTGTATATGTTTGTGTGTGATATGTTGGAAGAATCTAACTTTTTTCTCAAGAAGATCTGCAGTCATCCCAATCCCATGAACTGGTATCTCATCATTTAATTATATCAGTGTCACCTTTAACCCCAAATGAATTCCTATGTACACTTGGATCTGTTATGAGACACTATGTAATTTTAATAATTTTTTTCACCAATGCCAAGTTGTTTTAATTATTAGAGCTGTGTGGTATTGTTCAAGTGGATTGAGTGGCATGTGTGAAGGGATGAAAGCATGGAGAAGCGTCATGTAATGAAGGGGCCGCTAGCTGTTGCGTTGTTGCCAGAGAACAAACTGTGAGGAAGTGAGACTAGAGAAGGAGGCGGGTCTTGAAGTTGGGTTTGTACCGCCTAAGGAGTTGGGAGAGTCGTTGCAGGATGAATCTTGGGGCCCATAGGGTGAACTTGTTTTCTGGACAGATTCTTGGGCAACAGCAAGAGGTTAGGCTTCCGGTTCTAGATCTTGAGATGGAAATACAAGGAGGGAGATGAGTTATGCGAGGCCTGGAGGAACTCAGATCAAACTGTGGGCCACATTCTGTCACTGTGCAGTACAGCGGCTCTTCCAAATAACAGCAACGTAGTAAAAGGGCATCATTCACTCAGCACTAGTTACCAGATGGGTGCCAACTCTTCCTACTCACCACCCCACTTACTCTCTAGAATAATACCTTTGAAGTAAACTTTCTATTACCCTCATTTTGTAAATGTTGAAAACTGAGATTCAAAAACATTAGTACAACTAAATTGTGGGATTGGAACCTAGATTTGTCTGATTCTCTTCTTAATTCCATTACCATCTCATCTTTTGATTAATTAGCAGCCATACTTTACACCCTGGCATTCCCCAAACATATATAACAAAAAATGTGAAAAAAATGGAAAGTAAATCCAAAATTCACCTGGCTAGAGGAAGACGTATTTGTGTTGGGCTCAGTCTGTGTTTCTGAAGACGCTAGTGCACTTGAAAAGTTAATATTGGATAGCATATGAAAGTATCTTTTTTCTATCTTGCCTCCTTTGAGACTTGTATAAGTATCTGGGCCTTTGTCTAACTCACGTTCTTGATGGAAACTAACTTCCTAGATTCTGTAAACTTCAGTGAAATCAAACCAACCAACCTACTTTTTAAGGCCCCAGCTGTGTTTACCGAGGCTCCTCTCCTGCCTTCCCCTGGCCTCCTCCTTTGCCGTTCACCCTGCGAGGTGAACATCTGCTATTGGGAAGGTGCCCATACAGAGGCTTCAATCTATGGATCTGCTTTCCTCCATGAGGCTGTTTCTCCAGGAGTGAGACTGAAATAAGGTTCGCCAATAAATGAAGGCATCTCAGAGTATTGGCCCAAAGTGGGAGCGGGTCTTCCAAGATCACCTGATGAAATATAAGGTTGGAGGATAAAGCCCCTGCCCTATCCCTCTTCCTTGAGAACTTCTGCCCCACAGCACAGGGAGGGAATCCGTGTGCCTGCCCCCGGCCACAGCGGACTGAACCAGGCTGGACCCATGGCCCTAAACGGAGCGGGGATGCTAAATGGGCTGGCGCTTTCTTTCTCCCAGGAACTTAGCATTGGATTTAGAAATGTGATTTATTTTCTGCTGGCTATTTTGAAACAAGATTATGCAAATGTGGGGACGATGGGGCAGTCACATTTGGCTCTTTTCTCCCCAAGTCAGCCAAAGCTAGTCTGAGAGAGGCAATAACATGGATGCGACGAAGCAGAAAGGAAAGGCCATCTGGTCCCGGAAAGGGAGTGAGAAAGGAAGAGGAGGAAGGTAGGGAGACAGGAGGGTGGAGGGGAGGAGAGAGATAGAGACGGGGATACAGATAGATAGATAGAGAGAAAGAGAGATAGAGAGATAGATAAAGAGATAGATAAATAGATGATAGATAGAGAGATAGATAGATAGAGGGCTGACTGCAGCATTCTTGGCTTTTCTCCAGGTCCTGCTTCAGGCTCTTGCTGGGAGGCTTGGCTGTGATCTCTCTCTGACCCTCAGTTCCAAGCCCCTGCACATGGCCCTCTATTCTTCTCATTTCCTTTTCTGCTTTGAGATAACAAAAGGAACCTTAATTCAGATCCATTTGCTCCTTGGTGCCTCTCCAGTGTGGAAGAACAGGCCGCAGGCAGAGTATGCGGGGCCCATATTTGGGTGTTATGGGTGGGGCTGTTCAGAGCTTCCCCTGGCACTGCTGAAGTTGGTGCCTGGAAATGCAGATCAACTTGGCAAAGAGAATGTGTTAGGAAGTATTCTGATCCCCAACAAAGAGGTGGGATGCCAGTGGATTCATGGGCATTTCAGGCAGACAGCCCCGAGGGTGAGGAGTTGGGACTGGCAGTAGATGCACCCTTTTTGGGGGGTGGGAGGGGGGGAGGGGGTGGTTATCCAGAAGATCAGCCACATGGGTGAAGCATGAGCTTGAAGTAACCAGGTGATCGTGAGTCATGATTCGGGAAAATGATGACCTCGGGGTCTGAGCCAGGGAGCAGAATGCTCTGACAGGTGGGTCTGCGGGGATGCTGAGCAGCCTGCACATCCGTAACCAGAAGCGAGTCCACTGTAATTGCCTGAATCACTCTTTCCAGAGCGATGTCTTATGATGTTTCCCAGGAAGTGTCTTGTGTTGTCTGAAGGAAACAATGGTTCTCAGCTCAGACGCTAAGTGGGAATGACTTTCTTTCTCCAAAAGTTTTATGTAACTGTCTCTACACCAATGTTCAGAGAATACTGTTAAAAAAAAAAGCAAAGAATGCTGCTCACAGCAAAAAGCATTCATCTGGTAAAGTGACCACGCTCAGAGAGCGCGGAGAATTAGAGAGGATTAAACAAGAGCGACACGGACACTCACTGGGTTAGCCTCTCCACGGCTACCGCTAACGTTAGTGCGCGTGCCTGGGGCCAGCTGGCAGTCCACGCCTATTGCTTCCTTCACACAGAAAGAAGAAACTCCAATGATGTGTTTTCTTATGCCCCTCACCCAGCCCCTTTGCAGCGGATCACAGGGGACGCTGCCTTCTGGTTCCGGCCACTAGGAAAGGCATCTTGGGGGTGTGCCCTGAAAAACGCCCCCTTTGCAGGGCGCCTCCTGTAGGTCACGCCTGGAGAGGACCCGTGCCCTCACATCCCAGGATCCTGTTGAAGGTTAGCTCCAGTCCTTACAGTCCCCACACTAACTGCCGGACAGGGATTCCTCTCGCTTCCTGCTGGCCGCTCCCCAGGAGAGAGAACTGCCTCCCTCCCAGCTGGCCGCTCAGTGTGGGGCGGCTTCTCCCTCCCCCCACCCCCCGACTTGAAACATGTTTCCCCGGGGTTGGCATTTGCATCCTCTGGAGCCACACAGGGTAAATGTCATCTCTTCCCCACGTCAGACGCCAGCGCACAGGCGTTCCCCGAGCCGCCCTCTGCAGCTCACCCACTCTGCTCTTTCAACCACGTCACACCCCACGTGGTTTTAGACTCACATCCTGTCCCTCTCCCTGGGCTTGTCCCAGTGTGACCAGGGCTCTTTCAACAGATGTGTCATCTAAAATGGAACAGGGACGTCCTGAGCTGCTCAGATGGATGCGCGTGGCTGTCCCTCTCCCAGCCCGGACCCTGCGCCAAGCCTCTCATGCAATCTAAGCTCGATAGCGCCCCCTCCCCCCTTTGAAAGCCACGTACCATGCTGGCTCAGTGGGCACCCCACCCCAAACACCCCTTGGCTTCTCTTGTCCCTGTGCGTGGGTCTTTGGCACCCATGCTCACCAGCCCATGTATTTCTGTTATAAATGGTTCCTTTGTGTGTCACCCAAGAGTCTATGACAAGTGTCACACTGACAGATGCAGTGCCTTCTTGTAGCTTCTCGGGTACTGTAAGCCCTGGAGTGGCAGAGTCTCTCTCCTGGCTTGAATTTTGGCCCCATGACTGAAAGCACCCTCTCATTTTCCGCTGCAGCCATTCCCAACGATGAGCAGGCCAGCGACATGGCCTGTGTCCTAGCACACGCCACTACTGCCGAGGGTGCCTTACTGCCCTGTGTGCCTGTGAACACCGACTCATCCTCCAAACCCAGGCGGAATGTCCCCGCCCCAAAGGCTTCCGGGACATCCCCTGTGTCCTCCCAGGAAGGCACGCAGTGCAGGCTTTCCCTTGGCTGCTCGCTCAGGATCACGGTCAGACCATGCGGAGGAGAGCTCCGGGCCTGCATCTCTGCATTTCTTGAGGCACCAGCTGTCGCTGCTGGCGCTCTCCTATGTGCCCTGCACAGAGCGCAGGCTCGCACGCTCCCTGCTCTGTGACTTCACCGTGCAGCTGTCCCTGCCACGGTGCCCTGCTGCTCCCCCATGGGCCCCTGTCCTCAGGCTTCTCACCAGGACGTCTGTGACCCTCGCTCCAGGGTCGCTGCTGCTCAGGCGGCCTGACGGGCCAGAGGGGATACCCGGCAGCTCTCTGGCGTTGGGGGCACCCGAGCTCTTTGCCTCACAGGGTGGGGGGCAGCTCTAGTGAATGTTCTAGCCCACCTCCCGGGAGTCCCCGAGGGACCGAGCCCCCGCTGCCCGGTGGTGACCTGCCCACTAACGGGCCTCGCATTTGCTTCCTCCCACCCCGTCCCTCCCCACTCAGCTGCTGGCACGCAAATCCTGCTCTCAGGGTCTATGTGGGCAAGCGCACAGTGAAGCGATGCCACTTGGCAGACAGGAAACCGCGGCTCGCACAGGTGAAATAACGAGTCCAAGTTGCCTGCTCAGTAAACGGCCGAGTCAGAATGGGAGCTCATTGTGTCTCCTGAGACCTGGGAGGGGACGGGACCTGGGCCCATGGGACCCAGGCTAACGCCTCCGAGGGAGGCGTGCAAAAGCTTGAATCCCGACACCCATCTCTGCCCTCATCCACTTGAAAACCAGCCCGTGCACAGGCCTCTGAAGGGCAGTAAAGCGACACTGAGTAATTGGATTCTGAACGAGCCAGACTAATGCAAATATCTGACAAATTGATTTAATTGCATTCTCCCACAATAAAGCCGAGCTCTAAAGGTCAGCTAGAAAATGGGAAAGGCCCCGTGGGAGCTTCGGGGAGAGGCTGAGTTTACTACACATTCATCACATTTCATCACCTAATTAGCCCACACAATGCCCAACTGATGGACGGGGCGCAGGCCAGTGGTTGATGGATTACTTGCTTGGCATCTATCATATCACCTTAAGGCTGGCCCTGACACGGCAGGCAGCAGCCATTCAGTGGGTCAGCAAAAAGGGCTGTGCAGTTGGAGCAACTGTTTTTCTCTAGGGATTTGAGGCTCCAGAAACATCCCCCCCAGACACCGAGGCGGCCTCAGAGTTACTATTGAATAGTTAGCTCGGAAGGCAGGCGCTGGACCCAGCCTTCCCTGCGTCCTCCCTCCGCAGATGAATATTCACGAGCCAGGGGGGTCCAGAAAGGACCCCTCGGGCTGTAAGCTGTGTCTTTCAGGCAGTGAATGCTAGTCAGCCTCGCATGGCAATGCCCAGGCAGAGAAAGTTGTCTGGAGAATGAAATGGAAGCCAAGTGGTTTCTGCAGTTTTATTCCATTGACATCAAAGTAGGGATTTCAGGTGAACCATTTGCATGGCGGGTGGGCTCAGGGGAGGTGGGGCTTTGCCGCCCATGGGGATGCTGAACTGAGATCCTGGGTTTGAGGGGTGGGATGCGGTCACAGAGCTGGGTGTAGAGTCACGTGGACTACTCCCCACGGGTGACATTGGGTCAGCGAGTGAGTGTACATGTGGTTCATTTGTTTACATTTACTTTTGCAGTCTGGGGGTTGCATATTTGTTTATTTATTTATGCCTCATAATTATGTAAAATATTAGCATAGCTTCCATGGCAGATCTATAATACAAGGTCTATAATACAAGGTAGTATGGAATACACACATTTCTCCAAGGTCAAAGATGTTTATTTTCCCTTCCTGATTCCTCCAACATATTTCTGGCCTTTTCTCATTTGTGTTAAGGTTTCCTCTACTTTTTGCAACACAACATATAATCTACAATAATAAAAGCATAATCTATAATAACAAAAGCTAATTAGACTGGGCGTCCTTTTGGACGACCTTCTGGACAAAGCTCGGGCTGCGAGGGAAGCCTGAGTCCCGGGTGCTAGAGGGAAGCCAGTACCGGCAGCGGGGGGGAAGGAAGGCCTACACTTGCATGAATTTCGTGCATTGGGCCTCTAGTAACATAATTGCACATGTCAGTTAGCACAAATTAACATATCATAACATGCAGGGATCCGACATACATTAATGAAAATCTATGTGTTAATTAAACAGAAGGTATGTGGTTTTTAAATATATTTTTATTGATTCCAGAGAGGAAGGGAGAGAGAGGGGAAGATAGCAACATCAATGATGAGAGAGAATTATTGATCGGCTGCTTCCTGCATGCCCCCTACTGGGGATCGAGCCCACAACCCGGGCATGTGCCTGACTGGAATTCGAATCGTGACCTCCTGGTTCATGGGTTGGTGCTCAAACACTGAGCCACGCCAGCTGGGCATGTGTGCTTGTATCTCCCTTTTCTCAGGTAAATGGTAGTATGGAATACACACATTTCTCCAACTTGCTTTTTCCCTTTACTGTATGCCCTGGAGACCCTTCCACATACAGAGTTTTGAGGAGAAAAATTTGAACTCAAAAGTAAAATTCTTGTTCAAATTTGAACACAATAGAAAGATAATTCCCGGATATGCAAGGCCTTGGATGTATTTTATTAAAAGCAAACCAATAAACAGACTCCACAAAGAATTTATCCATCTAATGTCTGGATGAATTAAAGAAACTAAATCTTAGCAAAGGAAATGGGAGGCCTAAATGGACTGGCAGGAAGTGATGGGAGCAATTGCACACAGAGTGGAGATATATAATGGTTGTCAACTAACAGCATGCAGATGTGAATAAAGTTTGAAAGATTCCCATGGTAAAAAGGCAGTATTTGGAAAATGAGAACTTGAGTTTAAAATTTCAGATCGTAACTAAGTGGGAGAGTAATGAAAACAAAGTGGCAGTTTTTCTCATCTACGGAGACTATGCCTTCTCCAGTTTAATAACTGAGGACAGACATTCAGTTTTCACAGTGGGACCATAATGGTCTTCCTAAGTGACTGGGGGTGGGGGCAGGCTTGGAGAGGTTTGGGGGACGGCAGGGGAGCGCCCGCAGCGCAGGCCGTGGATCTGCACGGGCTGCTCAGGCAGAGTCCGGCTTCCCGGGTCTCCCACGGCTTCTCCCACTCCAGGCTGTGCTCTTCATGCACCACGAGGAGCCTCCTTCATTCTCTGTGGTCACACGGCCGAGGTCAGAGAGGACGGGAACGCCCCATGGTTGCCGTCTGTCCTTGTGGGATCAGCTTTGCGCTCTTTGTGGACTTCAAGCTCAGGCATCAGGCGGGAGAAGATCCTTCCAGAAACTGCCCAGCCCTCTCAGTTGTGCACAGATTCCTGTAAAAATGTGTGTGTGAATCGTAACAATTCCAGCACTAACACATGTGTACACTATAGGTCCAGGGGTACAAGTACATCAGGGAGTGGTCTTGACTTGATCGTTCTAGGCTTGGCTCTGCCCTGCACCTGTTATGTTGGACAAGTCCCGTTACCCTGTGAATCGCAGTTTCCTCTTTTGTAATATGATGGATTGGTAGCACTAATCTCTAAATAAGTGCAATCAATACAGCGCACAGCAAGCAACATCATAACACAACGAAGTGGAACGGAACCGGGCAGGAAGGTCCCTGTGCCCCAGACAGGGAGGGGGACCCTGTATTTTAGGGTGGTGACACCTGCTGGCCTGTAAAGTGTATGTCTGACTGAGAGGCAGGGTAGAAACGCTGGAAAAGGAGTTCCTTTTGCAATGATCAAGAGATGATTGCTTGGGCCTAACATGCTGTTGAGCCTGGACGGGCCCAGGGGATAAGGATGGAAAACCATGTTTCACATGCTGAGCTACTGGGCCTGGCTCTTCCGTTCCCCCCATTTTTGTTTTCCTCGGCTTTCTAATGCTTGGGTGTGTGCGTGACATGCAGTATTTTAAGTTTGAATTACTTTTCAACACCGAAACTTCTGGGGATGAAAGAATCCAGGTTTCTGGCTTCTCTGGAATCTTCAGAATGTCTGTGATGTCGGTTGTCGTCTGGCAACTATCAGCTGGAAGTGAGGGGGGCTTGCTCCCTGCGCACGGGCAAGTGTTTTAAAATGCAGCTTCTGTTTATTACTATTCAGATAACAGACCAGGGACAGCTGTTGCTGAAGACTTCGTTGTTAGATTCCCGAGAGGAGGGTGCCGTGTTGGGAGCACAGGCTGGTCAGGAGGCAGAGGGAGCGGGGAAGCTGGGCGAGAACCTTTATTGCCGTGTGGTGTCCTCAGGCCAAGGCAAGGCAAGGGGGGAGGCAGGTTCAGGATTGGCCAGCATGAATCATTTCAGGGGCTCGGGCCAGAGTGGTGTCCCCCTTGTCTGGTAAGGGCTGTGGGGACTAGTGGAGGGGAATGTAGCCCAGAGTGGAGAGTCCTGTGAAAGGAGGTGGCCAGATGAGCTCTAGAGCAGTTGGTTTGCGTATGATAGATGCTGGCAGGAGAGTCCATCCCCGACCCGGAACCACTGCCCGGGGAAGGGAGGGGCAGTCTCTCCAGAGTCTGCAGGCCCAGGAAGCGAATGCTTGACAAGCACAGACAGTAAGAAGGTGTGAGCACCGCAGCATGCGGGAGAGTGTGCCCTGGTCCCAGCAGCCAAGCTCACACGTGTTCACAGCCTTGGGGTTGGGGACTCCTAGCCTGGGCCAATTTCCGCTGGCCCAGGGGAGAAGACTATTTTTCGGCCTGGAACTTGGCTACCTGTTTTTTCACTCACACGCTGAACGGCGGAGAACACGGAGGTGCCACGTGGCTGTCTTGCCTGGGGACTGACTGTGGGATGTGAGGCCATGGCGGGGCCCTTGGAGCTTGCCCCTTGCGGGGGGGGGGGGCGGACAGGGGGGGGACTGGCTGATGGAGGAGACACGGTGTCTCCATAACCTCTGACTGAAAACGATCCAGTTCCAACGATGCGGAACTTCTCTGCCTCCGAGTGATAGGTAGGGCTCAAATCCCTTTGGGTGACAACGGTCCTTGGTCAACGCCTCCCAAAGCATCGCACAGACTTCCTGTATGTATGTATTTATTTATTATTTATTGTGTAATGTGTATTTTATTTATTTTTAAATACTGTATTGTTGAAAGTATTACATATGTCCCCTTTCCTCCCCATTGACCTCTCCCAGCTTGCCCCCACCCCCCACTCCAGGCCTTCACCCCCCTATTGTCTGTGTCCATGGGTTATGCCTATATGCATACAAGTTCTTTGGTGGATCTCTCCCCCACTCCCCATCCCCCCACGCCCCCCCCCCCCCCCCAGCCTTCCCTCTGAGGTTTGATGCTTCTATGTCTCTGGATCTATTCCCGCCCCCCCCCCCCCCATCAGTTTATGTTGTTCATTATCTTCCACAAATGAGTGAGATCATGTGATATTTATCTTTCTCCGACTGGCTTATTTCGCTTAGCATAATGCTCTCCGGTCCATCCATGCTGTTTCAAATGGTAGGAGTTCCTTCTTTTTTACAGCAGCGTAGTATTCCATTGTGAAGATGTACCACCATTTTTTAATCCACTCATCTGCTGATGGGTACTTAGGATGTTTCCAAATCTTTGCTATTGTAAATTGTGCTGCTATGAACATAGGGGATGTATATAAACTTTCTGATGGGTGTTTCTGATTTCTTGGGATATATTCCTAGAAGTGGGATCACTGGGTCAAATGGCAGTTCCATTTTTAATTTTCTGAGGAAACTCCATATTGTTTTCTATAGAGGTTGCACCAGTCTGCATTCCCATCAGCTGTGTACTAGAGTTCCCTTTTCTCCACATCCTCGCCAGCACCTATCGTTTGTTGATTTGTTGATGATAGCCATTCTGACAGGTGTGAGATGGTACCTCATTGTCATTTTTATTTGCATCTCTTGGATGATTGGTGACTTTGAGCAGGTTTAAACCCCATCTAACTGCCTTTAGTCTGTTCTTATGCCTCTTGGCTTTCTGTATGTCCACTTTTGAGAAGTGTCTATTTAGGTCTGTTGCCCATTTTTTGATTGGATTGTTTATCTTCCTTTTGTTAAGTTGTATGAGTTCCCTATAAATTTTGTAGATTAAATCCTTATTGGATATAACATTGGAGATTAAACGCTTATCAGAGATATTGTTGACAAATATGTTCTCCCATGCAGTGGGCTCTCTTGTTGTTTTGTTGATGGTTTCTTTTGTTGTGCAGAAGCTTTTTATTTTGATGTAGTCCCATTTGTGTATTTTCTCCTTAGTTTCCATTGTCCTAGGAGCTGTATAGGTAAACATATTGCTACAAGATATGTCTGTTATTTTGCTGCCTATGGTTTCTTTTAGGATTTGGATGACTTCCCCAGACTTCCTGTTTTTAAAGTCTGGATTGGGACCAGCACTCAGCACCCTCTGTTCCACCAACATTGGGGTGTTTGGGGCCTGGGGGAGAAGTCAGCATTTAGGACTGTCCCCCAGCAGGACAATATGCCACAGGGACCCCATCTCTCAAAGCCATACTGCCCTTTGCAGTGATTGTCTGAGATGCTTAGAATGTAACCAGAATGCCCTTTCCTGCTTCGTTCCTATTCGGTCTAATGCCTGAGAAGAGCCATGTTTCTCAGGGATGCACACAGGAAGGGTCTGACAGAAGGACCCGGGTTCGAACCCCATCTGATACCACTTCCCATGGTGTGAGTCTGCAGTGCATCTAACTGCCTTTAGTCTGTTCTTCATGCATAAAACTGGGGTAATAATACCCATATAAGCTGTCGTGAGAGCTAAATAAGTTGACTAAGCACAACCCATGCCTCGCACAAAGCAAGTGCTCAGAGATGTTGGTGGTTACCTTGCTGGTATTCCTCGGGCGTGCTGGGCCAGGCGGGGTGCCCGCGCTGCACCCTGAGAAAATGCAGGCTGGTGCTGGAAGGGCAGAGAGTGAAGCTTTAGGGTTTGCATGAAGGAGCTCTTCTTGGGGGAGGACTGGGGCCAGTCAGGGAGGCGATAAAGGGCGGGGCAGGGGCGGGGGAGGGCGAATGAGGTCCCCAGGGCGCAGCATTTAAGGAGGCACTCGTGTGACCCAGAGAGTGAGGGCGTCGCTGGCCTCACCTTGGTCCTGCCCTGTTCCAGCAGAGGTGCTGTTAACGTAGACACAGAAGTGCCAGATGGGCGTCCCAAGCAGAGAGGAAGGCGTCTATAGAAGCGTGGAGCAAGAAAATAGAATAGAGTATTCACGCATTTGACGTGCATGAAACACAGTCCTTGGTCACCGGGAAGAATGAGAAATCAGGCCACTAAGGCTGGTAGGGGTGATGGAGACCTCTACAACATGTGAAGCACAGATAGTATCTCAATTTTATCATGAACAACTTCCTTTACACACAAAGGAATGTGACATTTTCCTTTGGCAATGGGCAACCTCTAAAGAACTTAGCAATGTACTCAACCAGAGACGCGCAGGACCTACAGACACACCAACACGTATAGGATTTCTGTGAGGCAGGGAAGGAGTCTCGAGTGAGTGGAGAACTGTGAGTGGTCTTTGAATTCTTGACTTCACGGAGACCCCGTGCCAACTCTCTGAAGGACATGGTCATCAAACTGTTCTCACTTTCAGACTCAATGTCAACGACAGGCTTTCCACCGGCACAGCCGGTGATGCCCAGCAGTGACCACCCAAAGCTGCCGCATTCCCTGTGATTCCCGAGCTTGCCCACGGCTGCAGAGCCTGGTGGCCTTCCCGGTGGTGGATAAATGCCCTGGGGTTTCAGATGCAACCAGGTATTGGGGGAGAATGCAGTCCTGAGTGATGTTGGTCATGTGGCCGCTTTAGCACTCAGAAACTCAGAGCTATAACTACTTTGCTTTAAGAAGGATAAAGAAATGGAACATTTCTTGCTTCTTATATTGTAGACAAGTTTTTACCTGCTACCTATGAAGAATCAAGAGTTCCTTTAAAAACCCCAACAGGCCCCATAATGTGTAGTCACTGTTTCTGGCGAAGGCAACGGAGCCAGGGAACCCTGCAGCGACACTTCCCGTAATAAACTCCCCCGAGGCGAAAGCGTGGGGTCCCCACCATTATCTTGCTCAGTCGCTGCGGCTGGGCTGCCAGCGCTGGGCTGGGTAGGACCCCGGACTTTGCGCACCAGGATGCCGGCTGGTTCCCCGACTCTCCAGGGTCCTCATTCTTTCCGGATCAGCCACTTCCCAGGGAATGCTCGTGGTGGGGCGGTCACGGGAGGGAAGGAGGCTCCTGGAACTATGGGGCCTCTTCAGGCCTCGGCTGGGCACCGCAGACAGGAGTGAAGCAAACCAGTGGGCCAGCAGCCCGGCGCCCTGAGTGTGCGGGACAGGGACCCAGGCTGCCCCGCCTGTGACCTGTGGCGGGGCTGTGGGTTTGCTCACAATCCAAACGGGGAAAGCTCTCAGCTGCTCTCAGCAGTAACTCACCTGTCAGGGGAGATCCACCGGCCTCTGGGGCTTCCCCTGAGCAAGGCGAAGTGCTCTGCAAAAGCCAGAAACTCACCGCCACAGCCGCTACGAAGGTGAGGATGAAACTGCATGCGTTGGAGTCCTCAGCCTGGGCTTCCTCCCTGCACATGGCTTTCCTGCGGTGGCCCCAGGGCAGCCCGCTGCTCCCCTGGTGTGGACAGCAGGGCACACAGCTCGGAAATGGTGGAGTGGCAGGAGGAAGGGAGGGGGGCGGTTGCTCTGAACACGTAGCCGGGCCCTCCAGCGTTTTCTGTTTGCCTGGTTCTGGACTGTAACCTGCCCTCCACTGCCATGGAGGAAAGCCGGAGCTTTAGGTTTTTTCCAAAATGAGTCTTAGAGACCAAACACCCTTGTAGCCTCAGACCCTGTGGACATGCCAACGCCTCTGCGCAGAGCAGCCGGCTGCTGGCACGGCTGCTCCCGGCCACCTGCACTGGACCCTGCACCGGGGCAACCGCCTGCTGCCTCCAGGCCGAGCCTGGGCGTGGAAGCTGGACGCCTGGCTCCCAGGCCGGTCGCCGTCCCCCGCCTCCCCGTCTGTAAAACGGGGTAATAATCACCGCCCCGCTTCCTCACGTGGTGGCTGCGAGACAAAGGGAGAAAAAGCATGTTCAGAATAAGAAACACTATTCAAATGCAGGACACCTCAGACCTCCGCTCCTCCCCGCGCTGACAGCCCCACGCAGGCCGTCTCCTCGCCCAAGCCCTGGCCGGCACTCGCTGTCCTGGTTCTTCGGGGATGGAGGAGGCGCTCCTGGGGCTGCGGGCACCGGGCCAGCGACAGCTGGGAGGGGTGCGGCTTCCCCTGCGGCCCTGCACGTGTCCATTGGAGCCCATGGCTTCCGCGTCCCGTCAGAGCCCTTGGAAGCCCACGGAGAAGTGTTTTCGAGGCCAAGGCTGCCAGTGGCGGGGCGGCCGGGTGTGCAGCAGCTTCCTCCTGGGAACCTGAGCTGGGGCTCCCGGGAGCAGTCCTAGGGCCTGTCCAGTCCCGGCCACACTGGTGGCCATGCGGTCCACGCCCTGGTCACCGGCAGCCTCCAGCCTGTGTCATTACACCAGCAGCTTAGGGGCTGGGTGGATGGCCACCTGGTCAGATGCCCAGCAGGGCTTTCCTCAATTCCTGCGGCCACGGGGCAGAACCCTCCAGGACAGAGAACCAGCTACCTCCGTGAATGGAAAGAAACTCAGAGATCTCTCTAGTCTACACCTCTCACTATCGATAGAAGACAGAGGGTCCCGAGGAGTAGAAACTGGGTCATGGGTAAAGATGGGTTTTGGGTTCTCACAGATCTGGAGGTCCAGTCCCAGCTCCACTTTCGGACCCAGGAGAGGCGCACAGAGGAGGGCTGAATGGGACACGTGTCTGCCGAGCACTGAGCACCTAGCAGGCACTGCAGCCCCACAGAGCCCGGGTCGGACTAGGTGCGTGGTGGCAAACAACTGAACTAGCTCACCTTAGCTAGAGAGAAAGGGTGTTCTTAGCAGAGCGTCAGGTAGCTCCGCAGTTTGTCTGCAGGACGCCCAAGTCAAACTTGGACACTACACAGCCGTGTCAGCCGGGGTGTGCGGCTGCAGCCTGCTCGTCATGCCTACCTAGGCAGTCTCTTCAGAAAGCAGCTGCCAGCAGAATGGCTTCCTCAGGCTGCTCCTGTCCAAACTAAAATCCCAGGTGACTGCTATGATTGGCAGAGCCCAGGTCACATGACTGTGTTGCAGTTGCAAGGGAGGCTGGGAAAATGAGTTCTCAAGGTTTCTAGCTTGGGGAGGAGGCACTCACTGTGGAAGGTTCCCTGAGCTTAGAAAGAATTTTCAAAAAGTGATGGAGAGTTTCAGACATAATCTCTGTGGTTCCCTGGGCTGCTCTCTGTTCCTGTCCCTTTCTGTGCACATGGGCCTTCGCCAGCCCACCCCTCAGGCTCCAGAACCCCAAACAGTGTCCTGTGTTGCACTGTTCCCTCTAGCAGCTGCGGGTGAGCTCGTTCAAGGTGGCTGCCACTTCGAGTGTTTCCTGGAATCAGTCCCTCACCTTCATTGCTCTCACACGGCACTATATTGGAAGCATTTTCCTCGTTATTAACTTTTCTTTTGCAACATGATTTTTAACAAGTACCTAGTATTCCCGAGTGGGGGTGCATCAAATGTATTTAAGCAGCTTTAAAATGTGCCTTCAAGTTGTGCCTATTATCCCCCCCCTACCAAGGACTTAGCAAAGAACGTACTTGTGCAAAAATCTCTCTGCATACTTCTGATTATTTCTTTAGCTGAGTTTTCTTGAAATGAAAATACTAAGTTAAATGACCTTTAAAAATTCTTGATGGGTATTTGCCAAGTTGTGCTCTAGTACTGTGGCAGGAGCTTCGTGTCCCCAACCACTGGGCAACATGTGCTGGATCATAGTCTTGCAAACTCGGGGTGTTACCATTCTTTAATCTCTACCAATTTTATCAGTGAAAAATGGTCTTCACTATTATTTCAGTGAAAAATTCTTTGGTTATTAGTGATAGTAAGTATTTATTTCAATTGTATGTTTTTATTAGCAGATGCCTGAAACCACGGATAGTACTGAGCCCTATATACTATGTTTTTCCTATATCTACATTATCTATGGGAAAGTTTAATCAATAAACTAGGCACAGTGAGAGATTAACAACAATAACTAATAATAAAATAAAACAATGATAACAGCACACTGGGTTGAGTGGGAATGTGGCATTATCAAGTGAAACAAGGGTCACTTGGACACAAGCACTGAGATGCAGTGACCTATGATGCTTGCACCGATCTGCTAACTGGCTGCTGGGCGGGGAGCACCCGCAGCGTGGACATGCAGGACAGAAGGGTGATTCATGTCTAGGGTGGGACGGAGCGGGACAGCTCGATGTTTCGTCACGTTACTCAGAACCTATTGATTATTCATTTCTGGAATTTTCCATTTAATAATTTTTGGACTATGGTTGACCGAAGGTAACTGAAGTTGGAAAGTGAGACCATGGGTAGCGCGCATTGCTTTTACTTCCTGCCATGTTGATGGTGATTACCTCTAGGTTGTGAGATTACGGGTGATTTATCTCCCTTTTTTCTCACATTAGTTTTACATTTTCTACAATAAACATTAATTGCCTTTGAAATCGGAAGGCCAGTTACTTATGTATCTACTTACGACTTTACTGACAATCCCAGTCCTGGATGGCTTGCGGAGATGGGTGTTGTGTTTTCACAGTGGAGTGCGACTTAGCTCAACATTTCTGAAAACTGATTTGTCAGGAGAGAAACCTTCGAGGTCTACATTCTCTTCAAGCTGACAGGTCTGCTTTATTAAAGTCATCTTAAACTGTATGAAGGCGCAAGATATAGGGACAAGAAATTCATTACAATACAGATATTTGTAGTTAAATCATGACAACTTAAATGTACAAGGAGACAAGACTGGCATACGGAGGAGTCAGCACCGCTTTAAGGATGTTATTTGAAGTGCCTCAGGAAAGAGTCATGCTCAAATAGGTTTGCAAAATACCATGCTAAGCAAAGTCAAATGTTTTTCTTTACTTGTAGGGTTTTAGAGACTTTATAGTTAATGTGTATTATAATGGTTAAAATAGGCAGTATTTTCCAAACTTATTTCACCACTGAATGTCTTTTTTTCTTGATGTACCTATTAGAGTATTTTAGAGTGATGTTCAGAACATCAATTTTGGAAACACTGCCATACAGAGTCATTCAAATGGTATTGTAGGAGGGTGTTTCATTACATGGGAAGGTATACACCGTACATACAAGATGATAAAACAGGTTGCAGAAGAATCTGCATAACATTATGGAAGACTAAATGCACCGAAAAAAAAACTGGACCAAAAACACAACAGCACAGTGTTAGAAGTGGTTCTGTTGGGTACTGGAAATGAGGAATTTTTAATTTTTTTCTCCTTGCTTGTACACATTTAATAAGATTTCACAATGAGCATACGTTACCGTTAAAATAAAATAAAAAGATAAAAGTTACAAAAATGGTTTAGAAGAATATGCAAGATATTATCCACAATGTGTTCTATGGGGAAAGAGGATTACAAAGCAGTTTGCCCATTACACTTTCTTTCTAAAGGTACTTCTGTATATGGGCAGCGGCGCAGAGGAAAAGGTGATGTACCAAGACATTAACAATTATGATTTTGGGTTATATCTGGGATTACAGATAATTTCATATAAACACATACCCTTTCCTTATTGTCTCTTACCCCTAAAAATGTGCCTTTTCCCTCTTGGTCCTTTATGGGAATGTCTCCCGAGTGGAGTGCAGACATCCCAGGGAGGCTGTGAGATGATATATCGGATGAAAAACACATTAAGGCATATATTTTTACATCATCCTCTAAATGTCTATTTTGCGTGCTTAGTAACGCACATAATATACAACATAGTAGTACACATGTATTTAATTTATAGATGCATTGGTGGTGTATTCTCCAGAATTGTTTTCCAAAGGTTTCCATGATAAAACATGTTTGTTAACTACACCTCCCGGACAGTGACACGCTGGCAGGTGGCACCCCTGGCCACATTCCCAGTCTTTGAGAAGATGCTGTCCTGATGACCTGGCACAGTCCCAGTGGCCTAACTGCTCCATTTTCCTCCCGGGATTTGCTGACCAAGCATTCTGAAGAGCTCAGTTTTCCTCTCGGTTCAGATTCCCGGATCCCAATACCTGCTCTCAGGATCTGAGAATGGGCATTATATTGCTATGGCAGCCAATGTTATTCTTGTTCCTGTTGGGTGGAGCCAGGTAACCAGTCCTGGCCAGTGAGCTGTGGAGTCACGTGTCTCTCCAAGTGCAATCACTTGATCACTGTTGTGAGACCCTCCTTCCCACCACCGTGACCTGCAATGCTGGATATTGTGAGGGCTCCTACAGCCGGGGTCCTACAGAAAAGACAGTGATGACAGGGAACAGAGCCCCCACATAAGTGGGTGAGTAATAAGCCCTAAGTATCCATCAATGGCTGAGTGGCTAAAAAAATGTGGCGTATACATATACAATGGAATATTATTCAATCATAAAAAAGAAAGAAATAGTGCCGTTTTCAACAGCATGAATGGAACTAGAGGACACTATGCTGAGTGAAATAAGCCAGGCACAGGAAGACAAATGCTGTATGATCACACTTATAGTGGGAATTTATAAAGTCAAACAGAGAACCGGAGAGTAGCATGGTTATTGCTAGGGCCAGGAGGGTGGGAAAAATTGGGCAATGCTGGTCAAAGGGTACAAACTTCCAGGTATAAGATGAGTAAGTTCTGGGAAGCTGATGTGCAGTATGGTGGTTATAGTTAATAAGACCGCATTGTATATGGTCATGCACCCAATAATGCATTTTGGTCAATGACCGGCCACATATACGACAGCAGCTCTGTAAGATTGCAATGGAGCCAAAAAATTCCTAGTACTGGGCAACATCATGGCTGTCAGAACCTCTTGGTGCAGTGCATTAGTCACGTGTTGTGATGATGCTGGTGTAAACAAACCTACTGCATGGCCAGCATACAGATTATGTACAATACAAAATACCAGATAATGGTAATAAAGGGCTCTAGTGCTGGTTCATGTACTTACCACACCTTTATCACGGTTGCAGAGTGTACCCTTTCTGCTTGTAAAGAAAAGTTTATCTTGAACAGCATGCCCCGTTATGCCAGCAGCAGCCTCTTACAGTTCATGTTTCCCGCATCTCTCAATGGCATCATTTTGCCTTGTGTTTGATTTAGTTTTGTGCTGTTTTGTGCAGTAACATGCTGTGCGGGCTTGTAGCCCAGGAGCAGTAGGCTGCACCACGCAGCCCAGGTGTGTAGTGGGCTGTGTAAGTGCACTCACTCTATGATGCTCGCACGAGGATAAAATCACCTAACAACACATTTCTCAGAATACATCCCTGTCATTAAGCAGCACATGACTGTACCTGAAAGTTTCTGAGAGTAGATCTTAAGTGTTCTCATAAGAAAAAGGGAACTATGTGAGGTGACAGGTGTGTTAATATATTTAATGTATATATATATTATATACGTATAACATATATAATTGTATAATAAGAATGTATATACACACATACATATATAAATGTATATATAAACATGTATATATGTGTGTGTAGATATATGTATGCATGTATACATATACATATACAATTTTTACTTGTCAGTTATCTATATATATAAAATCCTAATATGCAAATAGACTGAACAGTTGAACAACCAAACAACCAGTCACTATGACGTGCACTGACCACGCATGTGGAACATGGAAGGCATCAGCAGCAGACAGCAGAGCACGGAACATGGCAGCATTGGCCGCGGCGGGATGGTGGAGCAGGTGAGTGGGGGTGCTAGACCAAGGCGGGGTGCTGATCGCTGTCATGGGGTGAGCCTCTGGTGGTTACTGAAAATTCTTTGCTCCTGCACTGTGGTCCTGCCCGGTGCTTGCACCTATTGCCGGTGCCAGCCCCACTTGCACCCCAATCACTGGGCACCATCAGTGGGTGCGAGCGGCAGCTGCTGTCCCTGAGCACCCCTGAGGGCTTCTCCACCTCCCCCTGCTCCTGAGGGGTGATTGGGGGCAGTAGCCACCACTCTCATCTGCTGCTGGCGCTGGTCCCAGTTGCTCCGCATGGTCAGCGGGTGCAAGTGAAACCAGCGCTGTCAGCGTGTGGGAGCAGTGGTGGTGGCGGGAGTGGGGCCGCTAGCAGGAGGGGCCGGGTGGGGGCATGGAGGATGGGCTGAGACCCGCCCCTGTGCCCACTGCAGCCTCACAGCCCACAGTTCCTTTCAAGGTGCACGAATTCGTGCACTGGGCCCCTAGTACCCCAATAAAGCTGGGAGAAAATGAAATAATCCCTTATTTGTTTAAGCTCATGAAGTTTGGGGAACCTAATCTATTGCTGACTTGGAGATCAGAGTTTAGTAGTTTACCAAGAATGTTCTAGAAGCTGTCAAACTTGTCCAATATTACAGTCCTACCCTTGGTTTTTATACATGAATGGCAAATAATTAAATCAATTTAAAAATGTTTTTATTGATTTCAGAGAGGAAGGGAGAGGGAGGGAGAGATAGAAACATCAATGATGAGAGAGAATCATTGATTGGCTGCCTCCTGCATGCCCCACAGTGGGGATTGAGCCCACAACCCAGGCATGTGCCCTGACTGGGGATTGAACCATGACCTCCTGGTTCATAGGTTGATGCTCAACCACTAAATGACATCAGCCAGGCTAAATAGATTTTTATTTCTTGTATGATTAAGGGCTACCTATAGGTGACCTCCAAAGGGAATTACTAAACATATAAAATGTTTATATTCAGAAACAAAAGTTAGCAAGTTACTAAAGTTTTTTGAGGACTTTAACTCATTATTCTACTAAAAGATCTCCTTTCATTCTCTACTCATTTCCATAGTAGACTCTCCACAGCTGCCTTTGCTAATTCCTGCCAGAACATTAAGGTATTTTCATAGGCCATAGTTTATGCAGGAGTAAGATTTTAAAGTCAGTGAACAAGAAACAATACATACAAACAGGCAGTTCATTATCAAAAATACTAGAGGCCCGGTGCACAAAAATTTGTGCACTCGGGGCGGGGAGGGTCCCCCAGCCCGGCCTGTGCCCTCTCACAGTCTGGGACCCCTCGGGAGATAAGACCTGCTGGCTTAGGCCTGCTCCCGGGTGGCAGAGGGCAAGCCCAATCCCTAAGTGCAGCCCCTGGTCAGGCTCAGAGCAGGGCTGATTGGGGAGTTGAGGCGCCGCCCCATCATGCACAGAGCAGGGCAGATCGGGAGGTTGCAATGCCACCCTCAGTCACGCTCAGGGTAGACTGATTGGGGGGTTGGGGCACCGCCCCCTGCTACACTCAAGGCAGGGTTGATGGGGAGGTTGCGGTGCCACCCCCGTCATGCATAGAGCAGGGCCGGTCAGGGGGTTGGGGCGCTGCCCCCTGTCACTCACAGAGCAGGGCCAATCAGGGGGTTGGGGTGCTGCTCCCTGTCACTCACAGAGCAGGGCCGATCAGGGGGTTGGGGAGCTCGCCCCTGTCATGCACAGAGCAGCGCCCATCAGGGGGTTGAGGAGCTCCCCCCTGTCACTCACAGAGTAGGGCTGATAGGGGAGTTGGGGCACCGCCCCCTGTCACACACAGAGGAGGGCGGATCAGGGGGTTGGGGCACTGCACCCTGTCACACTCAGGGCAGGGCCAATGGGGAGGTTATGGCTCTACCCTGTCACACACAGAGCAAGGCCCGTGGGGGGGGGGGGGTTGGGGCGCCACCCTCTATCACCCACAGAGCAGGGCCAATCAGGGGGTTGGGGCGCCGCCACTGTCACACTCAGGGCAGGGCCAATGGAGAGGTTATGGTTCTACCCTGTCACATACAGAGCAGGGCCGATCAGGGGGTTGGTGCGCTGCACCCTGTCACACACAGAGCCGCAGGGCAATCGGGGGATTGGGGAGCTCACCCCCTATCAGGCACAGAGCAGGGCTGATCAGGGGGTTTGGGTGCTGCCCCCTGTCACGCTGATCCCGGTGCCGGGAGGCATATTACCCTTTTATTATATAGGATAGAGGCCTGGTGCATGGGTGGGGGCTGGCTGGTTTGCCCTGAAGGGTGTCCTAGATCAGGGTGGGGGTCCCCACTGGGGTACCTAGCCAGGCTGGCTGAGGGGCTGAGGGCTGTTTTCCCACTGGCAGTTGACTAAAAGCTCCCAACCACTCCTTGTTTTCTTTCTTTCTTTTTTTTTTTTTATTCTGGGCCAGCTTTAGCTCTGAGGCCTAGCTGCTGAAAACATCGATACAATGTTGCGGTTTCGGGGCTGACTGAAAGCTGGTTTTGTTTAGCTTCTTATTTGCAACATAGTAATAGTTGCCTAGAGTTGCAGTTGAGAGGCCGGCAAGTGAGGCGGGGAACGTTGGAGTCTGCAGTTCCTGGAGGAAGCAAGCCTCCCTGCTCACTTCAGTGCATGGCTGCCGGCAGCCATCTTGGCTGACAGTTAATTTGCATAAGGATACGCTGATTAGCCAATGGGAAGGGTAGTGGTCGTACGCCAATTACCATGTTTCTCTTTTATTAGTGTAGATTTTTCACGAGGTTTGATGATTTTAAAAAGTACTGATGACAACTCTAAAGAATTAAAACCCTTGAACATTTCTTAAATCGCTTTTAAAGAACAGTACACGTGATTTTCTGTGTACAGACCTGCACATATGCATAAATATTAACACATATAGTAATCCAAAGTATGTAATAAAGGGCGTGTGACTGCATCTACACACACCAAAATCACACGCAGTGTGGCAAACGCTTTCACTCTGAGAGGCTCAGGGGCACTGCGATCGATGGGGGACCGTGGGTTACTGCCACCCAGCTCATGCTCACTTGCACACATAACCGTGTGGAGTGTGTGGTGGGCACAATTCCCTCATCAGTTAAACACATTCTCTTCCGTCCCTGTGGCCACCCTGCAACAGATTTGAATTTCCAGATGTTTAATGCCTGACTGTTAACACATACACTGAGCTTCCTAATCACAGCATTCTCTTCTATGCATTGTCTGACTTTTCCCACTAATGGAAAGCAAAGCTAATCTATCCATCCAACCATCGGTTCCTGAAGAGATTTCCTATTTCACCAGATGGATGCTTGCTCACCCTGGAAGAGTAATATTCCACACCCTGCATGCCAGCCGCTCCTGTCTCTTCCCGACACCTGGCTTCTGAGAGCTGGGCCCCGGCAGCAGAGCCTGGCTCCTGAGCTGGATGTTCACTTTGCCTCACTCTCCACTCTCAGTCCACCACTTTGTCCCGTAGGTGATTGGGAGCCACCAGAGAATTTCGGTCAAGGACATGATACAATTTACTTTCTGTTTGGCTCTGATGACAATGGCAGCAAAAGAGAGACATGGCATCATAAAGCTGCCGGATAATGATTTAGGCAATAGATGCCAAAGATGGGAGGGAAGCATTTGGAGGCCAAGTCATCAGGATGGTGATGGAGAAGTGGGGTGAGAATTAAGGCTCTCAATGAGAGAGAGAGAGAGAGAGAGAGAGAGAGAGAGAGAGAGAAAGAGAGAGAGAGAGAGAGAGAGAGAGAGAGAAGGGGGGGGGGGATATTCCTGTATTGAATTTATGGCAGGATCAGAGATGTAAACAATTGGAAAAAAAGAGTTTCTTATTTCCATCACTTCTCTATTGTAAACTACATCTCTGTTTTCCTCCTTCTTTAGTTTTTCTTTTCCTTCCTGTGCTTTTTCTCCCCTTATCTCCATTTTCCTTTCCCCCATTGATTCACTGGGTCATTTAACATCTTCACTAAAAGTTCCTCTGTGCCCTGCCTCTGCTTCTGTATTCCCTGCCCTGCCATCACTGCTGTGTTATTTAACTCTGCATCACCTGCAGGGAGCTTTCTACTGAATCAAACCGTGCGCGTGTCCGCATTGATGTGTGCTGTGTCTGGTCAGCTCCCCCGAGACTGTGGTGCCTGAACTGTGGCGTCTGGTACTCAGTCGCACTGCTTGGCTTGCTCGCGACGCCCTGTGTCTCAGCTGTGCAAATGCCAAGGTGTTTAGGTTTCAGAGAACTGTCCGTCCTTAGCAGACTTGCACAGTTCATGGTGCTCTTCATTAACAATGGGATTTCCAGTGCCAGGTCCCCCTGGCTGTTCAGGGCTCTGCTTGTGCTCCCAGCAGCCAGCCAGATGCTCATCCTTGTATTTCTCCTGGGGAAGCAGGCTCATTGCAGGCAATGGGATTGGCAAAATACTGCTGGAATTAATGAGTTTCCCAGCAGGCTGCCTACTTATAGTCTTGTTACTTAGAGTGGCCTCAAATGTCCCTCCTGTAGTCCTTCCTCCTTGCTGTGATTTTATTTCTGTTCAGATCTTTCCACTTTGTCCCAGAAACTTTTTGTCAGCTAGTGAGTGAACGGTCAGCATCATGAAACCCAACACAGACTCAGAGGTGAAGATGCCTTTAATTCGAAGCCTTTTAATCACCTCCAATCTGGAAATGACTACTAAAACTAGAATGGGTAAAACCCAACAGCAGCAACCTACTCTGTTTGTGACCTGGTTGCTAATTAGGTCCAGATCTTAGTTTCTGCTCTTTGCTTCCTTCTTCTCCAGGGGAGAAGGGCTTGGTTTTTATCTTGTGTGTTTGCTAATGCAAAACTAACAACTTTATCTTCCTGCCAGAGAGCAAAGACCGGGAATCACTGCTTTGGACTAAGAGGGTTGTTGTTATAAAAGGAATGTTTACAAGTCTTTAAGATAGAGTCCAGCTTGGGGTAGCTTTGGCAGCCTGACAGTTTTTTCCTATACTGTCCTCTCTGTCACTCAGCTACTGAGTTGGGGATCAGAGTGTGGCTGAACACGACTGCCTAAGACACTGCTGCTCACATGGTGGCCAAATGTTGTTCTCCAGCTCATGATGTAAAGACACTAACAATTTCTTTGTTAAGTCATTTCTAGAAGTGAACACGAACGTGGCACCAGGGTCACTTATGCATTGGTCAATCTAAGTATGCGATACAGGTGAGATGGGTAGTGAGGTCAGCTTTCGATTGACCTTCAGGCATCAAGGAAAGTTGTGTGATGCTATTTTCATTGTTAGGTGGTGTCTCAGTGGCAAGAAAAACTTGCTTTCAAGTTTTAAAAAAAGTGTCTAGTATTAGCTCATTAATCTCCATTTTAATTCATCATCGATACTTTAGTTTCAGTAGCTATTTCCTTCACTATAATTTGTATTTGGCCCCTTTCAAATATTCTTGTTGTTTTTCATAATGGTTTGTGTTCCCAAAGTTGGCTCCCCCAAATGGCTGGAAGTTGGTGCTGTCTGTTAGATGAGAGTTTAGCTTGAGTGGTCATCAAATTCAGATTCTAAGATTACATTCTCCAACTCAGGTCGAGGTGTGGGTGAGGCTCTGTGTGGCTCCTTGAGCATACTCCCTGTCCACCTACAGACTTGGAGAGACAAAGCACCTGTTCCTCCACACTCCTCATACACAATGATGGTCTAAGGGCAGAAACCTGCCATAGACACTCCTGTTTACCATGGTATGTGGGGGAGAGAAATACATGTCCATTGCTGGTCCATAGCAGTTCTGAAATCTAGCCAGGCAAATGTCAGTTCCTTGGTTAGCACTTGGTCTTATACTTTGAGAGCTGTTCTCCATAGCTCTTGTCTTCACCCTCTTGGCTTCTGGTTCTCCAATTTTATTGAGATATAATTGAGCTATAACACTGTGTAAGATTAATGTTTCAAATATAATAATTTAAGACATATATTTGTGGGGTGATTACTGCAATAAGGTTAAATACACCCATCACCTCTCATAGTTACAATGTGTGTGTGTGTGTGTGTGTTGATAACGTTTAAGATCTACTCTCTTTGCAACCTTCAAATATACAAAATAGTATTGTTAAGTATAGTCACCATGCTGTCTGTTACATCCCCAGAGTTTATTCATTTTAAAACTGGAAGTTGTACCCTTTGACCACTTTCACCCATTTTCCTCCTCAGCCCCTCACTCCTGGCAACCACCAATCTGATCTCTGCTTCTATGAGGTCAGCTTCTTTTAGATTTCACATGTAAGTGAAATCATACAGTATTTGTCTTTCTCTGTCTGACTTATTTCACATAGCATGTATCCTCAATGATCATCCATGTTGTCACAAATGCAGAATTTCCTTTTTTGTTGCGACTGAGTAATATTCAATTTTATAATACTTAGGTGGTTTCCATGGCTTGGCTACTGTGAATAAAGCTGCAATGAACATGGATTGCAGATATCTCTTCAACATAGTAATTTTATTTCCTTTGGATATGTACCCAGAAGTGGAATTGCTGGATCATATGATAGTTCTATTTTCAACTTTTCGAGGAACCTCCATACTGTTTTCCATAGTGGCTGCACCAATTTACATTCCCATCAGCGGTGCACAAGGATTCTCTTTTCTCTGCCCCCTCGAAAGCACTTGTTATCTCTTGTATTTTTGATAATAGCCATCTTAGCAAGTGTGATGTATTATCTCATTATGAGATTGATTTGCATTTCCTTGATAATTAATGATGTTGACTACCTTTTTATGTACTTGTTGGCCATTCATATTTGTTCTCTGAAAAAAGGTCTATTCAGGCCTTTTAACTGGTATTAATTGGATCATTTTTTTTTTTGCTATTGAGTTGTATGAGTTTCTTATATATTTTGAACATTAAGCCATTACCAGGTAGATGGTCTGCAAATATTTTCTTTTTAGTTTGATGTAATCCCCTTGCTGATTTTTTCCTTTGTTGCTTATGCTTTGGTGTCATATCCATAAAAATCATTGCCAAGACCAATGTCAAGGATTTCCCCCTCTGTTTTCTTCTAGGCGTTTTATGGCTTCAAGCTTTATATTTAACTCTTTATGCATTTCAAATGAATTTTTGTGAGCAGTATAAGATTGGGATCCAATTTCATTCTTTTGCATGTGAATATCCAGTTTTCTCAACACTATTTATTGAAGATACTATCTTTTTCCATTGAGTATTCTTGGTTCCCCTGTCAAATTTAATTGAGTGTATATACATGGGTTTATTCCTGGGCTCTTGATTCTGTTACATTGGTCTATGTGTCTGTTTTTATGCCAGTATCGTGCTATTTTGATTATTTTATAGTTTTTTATTATAGTTTGAAATGCCTCCAGCTTTGTTTTTCTTTCTCAGGATAATTTTTTCTTCCCTCTGAGAAGTGGCCCATGTTGTAATTGAGGCACCTGCCCAGCCTGATTCTTTCCTATAAAACTTTGGGAGTGCAAAGGTCTCTTTTCATTTTGTGCTCTCACTGTCCCTTGCAGTTATATCTGATACAATTCCTTTAGAGACTTGAAGAGATTCTCTCTATAAATTTAGAATGTATTCCACCAGACAAAAGTCACTCTGACAAATGGGTTTGACATAAACTCTTCTCTACCTTGGGCTTCTGGTGAGGCTGCTGTGGGAAAATGTTCCTCTGGTTTTTGAAAGTCTCATTGTTTAAGGTCTGTGAGACATCTTCTTAAGATCCTTGGGTGGTTTATTGTCTGTTTGGAAGAGTCTAGGATACACTCCCTTTGACCTTTCTGATATCTTACAATTATAAGAAACGATCTTATAATTCCACCCTGGATTTGATTCTCGCCCTGAGGCCATTTCTTACATTGAGAATCTTTTGTTGGAGAGATTGAACATTGGAAATAGTTTTATTTTTGAACCTAAAATACCTTGGCTTCTTTATAATTTTTCTAAATCCTACTTGAAAATGGAACAGTTCACTCTCTAGTTCATTTCCTTCATTTTTGAGTTTTCTATAGGTTTCAGGTGGAGACAGATGGGACCTGCAGCAGCTGTGCAGAAACATCTTAGCCAGATGACTGAGTTCTTAGTGCATTTCTCATTATGCACATTACTGAGGAGAAGAGTTTTGCTACATTTTATGTCACCACAAAACTATGGTCTCCTGTCTATCAGCTTTTAATGACGTTTTCCTTACTTTCCTGTAAGCTCTTACCTATAGCCTCCTTGAGGCCCGTTTAACTTTCATTCACTCTGTCTGATGCCTTTGGGCTTTTGCTAAGTCTCCTCAAGGTTTTTCATGCTTCCACTTTTCATTCAGTCATTAAACCCTTACCATGTTTTTAATGGAAGGATCCCACTTCCAGGTACAAACTTAAAGGCTTAAACCCACAATTTAAAATATATAATGAACTTCCATAACTCAATAACAATAACATGAAATCCAATTAAAAATGAGCAAAGAATTTGAATAGGCACTTTTCCAAAATGAATGGCCAATAGCATATGAAAAGATACTCAACATCACTACTCATGAGAGAAATGCAAATCAAACCCACAATGAGATATCACCTCACACACATGAGGATGGACACTATATATATAAAAAAGACCCCACAGAAAATAATAAGTGCTGGTGAGGATGTGGTGAAATTGGAACTCTATACACTGCTGGTGGGAATGTAAAATGGTACCACCTTTATGAAAAAAAGTTCCTCAAAAAATTAAAAATTGAATTTCCAGATTATCTGGCAATTCCACTTCTGAGCAGATACCCAAAAGGATTTAAAGCAGGATCTTGAATATTTGCATCCTTGTGTCTATTAAAGCATTACTCACAAGATCCAAGAGGTGGAAGCAACACAAATATCTATAGACAAATGAATGGATAAAGAAAATGCAGTATGTACATACAGTGGGATATTATGCAGCATGAAAAAAATAAGGAAGTTTTGACACATGTTACAACATAAATAAGCCTCAGGGACTTTATGCTAAGTGAAATTAGCCAATCACAAAAGGACAAGTCCTGAATGATTCCACTAATATGAAGTACCTACAGTCTTCAAAACATTTTAGAGATAGGAAGCAGAAAGGTGGTTGCCAAGGGCTGGAAGAGGGGGAATTAGTATTTAATGGGTAGAGTTTCAGTTTTCCAAGATGAAAAAGTTCTAGAGATCTGTTGCACAACAATATAAAATGTATGCTTAAGAAAGGTTAAGATGCTAACTTTAATGTTAGTTTTTTGTCATAATAAAATAACCCCGAGCCATTTAAGTTTCCTCTTGATCTGTGAGTCAAGAATTCAGGCAGGGCCCAGCTGGGGATTCTCATGAAATTGCAGTCAGATGTTGGCAGTTGCTATAGTGATTTAAAGGCTTAACTGGGCTGGCTGTACAAGATCACTTATCCACATGGCTGGCAGGTGATGCTGGCTGCTGGAAACTCAGTCAGGATGATTGATTCGAGAACCTGCTCAATGGCCTCTCCATGTGCCTTGAGATTCTTCACAGTGTGGTGGCCGCAAGTCAATGAAACTCCTAAAATGGTGGCTCCAGACTCCAATATACATAAGTGTTGCAGGATACAAGATGGAAACTAGACTGTATTTTTCTCACGTGTAGCTTCAGAAATCGCGTAGAGTTACATCTGCCACAGTCTTTGGGTTGTCCATGAGTTACAAGCTTGCCATGTTCAAGAGGAGGGGCTGTAGACTCCACCTCTGGGTGGCAGAATTGTCCAAGAATATATAAACGCATATAAAATATAAATATCTTAAAACCCATATAATACCTAGGCTTTAAACACATTCATTTGTGATACCTCCACCCCAATGACAAGATGGAGTATTTCCCTGAGAACTGAGAGACAGTGAGCTATGCAGAAGAGAATTCTCAGCTCAGACCTGAACCAATATCTCTGGGTACCCAAAGGACTGAACCGGGATTGGCAAACTTTAATGTGCAAAGGGCCAGATTGTACATATTTTAGGCTTTGTAGTCCATATGGTCTCTGTCACAACTCCTTAACTTTGCTGTTATAGTATAAAAGCAGCCGTAGACAATACATAAACAAGGGAGCATGGCTGTGTTTCAATAAAATCTTATTTATAAAAGCAGGCAGTGAGCCAGATTTGGCCCATCAGCCACAGTTTGCTGGCCCCTGGACTAGACTGTGGTTCTATCCTGAGCTCCAGATTAGCGATGGAGGGGGCAGCACTCATGCCACATCCCTAAAGGTGATGCTGGTGTTGGCAAGCCTGGCCTTAGGTGAGACCCTTTCCCCACTTACCTCTGATGGTGGCCAATTGAGAGTCTGAAGCTACTCCTGGATTTCCCTTGTAATCAAAGTGCTAGCTGGGAGAGTTTACATAAAATCCATGTACATAAAAATATCTTTTGGAACTTTCAAAGATCCGGCAACATGAGTCCTCCGTTACGGCACGGTGACATTTCAATCTTGTTCGGTGGATGGTAAAATCAGGCCTCACAGCAGGTCCTTGAAGAACCTTCTGGGGCTGTGATTAGTGGAGAGAATGCAACAGATTCAAGTCAGGGCTTTAGTTCCAAGGAAAAGTCTTTGCCAGATCAGGGCAGTTCCTCTGTCTCGAGAGATAGTCTGGGGCAGTGGTCGGCAAACTCATTAGTCAACAGAGCCAAATATCAACAGTACAATGATTGAAATTTCTTTTGAGAGCCAAATTTTTTAAACTTAAACTATATAGGTAGGTACATTGTTATTCACTTAATTAGGGTACTCCTAAGAGTGCCACACGCAAGGGGCCAAAGAGCCGCATGTGGCTCACGAGCCGCAGTTTGCTGACCACTGGTCTGGGGGAAGCAGGAAGTTGTCAGAATAGCGACTTACAGTGAGGATCAAACTAGAAACCCCGCATCAAGATTTAGGGCACCGCAAAGTCTGATAGGAAGACTAGGCGACCACTCTATCAGAAGAGCAACAGAGGGATCAATGACTTCTGACTCCGGACCTAATTCATCACCTATCCCTTCATGGTCAATGTCATTGCCAGGTCTTGCCCTTGCTGGTTGGGAATCTGTGCTAGTACAAAGGCGAGAGGGAGAGGGCCATTTGACTTACTGTCAAGGCCCTGTGTCTGCTCTAACTGAATGCAAATCAGCTTGTTAGTCAAACAATCTCTGTGTTTCAAGAGAAAGAGTTCACTCTTATTTATGTTCTAACTCAAAGGCTAAGCTGTAATGTGAAGCAGCTACTATGTCACTTGATATATGCACAATGTTATTTTGGCACAGAGTTACATTTTCATTTTTTTAAATGATTTCAGTCTAGAAACATATGGAATGGTTCTGCTGCCATGGAAGAGCCCGTCTTCCCCCTGTAGTCCCACTTGCCTCTCTCCTCTATTCCTTTGTGTCTTATAACCATAGGGGTTTGACCATACAGGGCTTGACCATGACTCTGACCATCTAACACACAGACAGAGATCAACTGACACATTTCTAAGGCTCAACATTATAGTGAGCTTTTGAAGCGAGGCAAAGACGTCTAGGGTGTGAAAGAGAGGGACAGTTGGGGTCACATCGTGGGGAAGTGCACAGGTGACCTGTTTTCAAAGCGTGTTCTGCCACTTACTAGTAAGTGTGTGTGGCACCCACCAAGGTGTTTAACCTCCCTGACACTCAGCTTCTTTGTCTGTGAAATGGAGGTGATTACACAGACTACATTGGGCTCTTGTGAAGATTCTATTTGATAATATTTAGAAAGTGCTTGATGTAGTGCCAGGCACAATATATTCCCTCAATTAATGGGAGCTGTGAGAGATATGATTAATGTTCAATGTATGTTCATTTCCTCCTGACCCTGACCTTCATACCCTGGATGTCCCATTGATGTTGGGATTTGCCAGATGACTGGCTTTGGCCTGAGGAATGTGGGTGGAAATGGCAGCGCTTAAATTCTGAGCCTAGGCCTTAAGGGCATGTGTGTTTCTGCCTGCTGCTCAGGTAGCCACTCTTCTTCCCCCTACATAGCTGAGGCCCCAGAATGGGATCTGGGCTCTTCCCCGTGACTTGAGCTAGACCTGATATCTGGAACCAAGCCCAAGACCGTGTCCATGAAGACAGCTGGACCCTGGCTGACCTGCAGTCCTGTGAGTGAGAAATCGTTGCCTATTGTGGTATGCCACTGATATTTTGTTTGTTATGCAGGAACAGCTAACTGATACAGCCAAGAAAAGATTAATCATACACATCTTGAGCTCTCAGCCAGGCATGAGGGAGAGAACAGGCTGAGAGTTAGCAAAGCTAGTTGTCATTCTCACTTTGCCAGGAACTCACTGTATGACCTTTGAGCAACGCAGGCTGTTACCTGGCTCTGGTTTCGTCTAATGTGAGGAGATTATACTCATTTTAGGTGGCTCAGTATAACATCAGTTTTAGCTACAAACCTCTCTATATCTATAGAACTGTCCTTTGAACATAGACTAATTTTTAATATTTGTTCAGAAACAAGAAGGCAGAAAGGGGTTATGATTAAAGTCAACAAAATGACAAATTACCTGAATAAGTTGAGTAGGGCCTTGTTCCTAAATTCGTGGCACAGCATAAAGGAGGACCCTGATATACATGGAAATTCTTCCATGTGGATGTAGGGCCAATGGAAAGAGCTACTTTTAGAATTGAAAGAAACTTTTGGAGCTCCTTCTTACAAAGTTATCGCAAAGTGATAACACAAGACAAATATATAAACTTTCAAGTTTAAAGTCCAGGGTCTGGGTAAATTTCATTGGCTAGCACAGTGTTTTTAAAAATAAATTGTCAACATGTAGAAATGGAAGCATTTACATAAAAATTTATTTACATAAAAATTCATTTACATAAAATATCTCTTTTGAAGCATTCAAAGATCTGTCAACACATTCTCTGTTAAAGCACAGGGACAAACATTTGGAGCCCAGTAAGAGCTTTCTCCTCTTGATAGGACTTAAACTTTCTGATTCACTCTGATCTTCCTCTGACCTGTACTGGCTGCCTTGCCCCCAAAATCCTTTGAGGTTATAATCCTTGGTTTTGACAAATGCAATGACTGTTTCTAAATTGGTACACAATGGCCTTGAGTGTGTGAAATCATTAATAGCTTTAGGTTATTGTCATAAAAGGTGACTGGGTCCTTGCCCAGGGAACTCTCTTGTGTCTCCATCCTGGAGCAACTTGGAGACCTATTTTTCTTTGCACTTTTTAGAGAGCAGGTCAATAAAAGGTCTTCTTTCAATGGTTAGAAGTAGGATAGGCAATTTCATGTCAAAAAGTGAACCCATACTCTCATCTCCTAACTTGCTCGTTCTCCTTATTCTACATTTTGGTTAATGATATCACCCACTCACTCAGGCTAGAAACCTAAAGATGATCTGATTTTCTTCTTCCTTTCCTTCACTATAGCCAAGTTCACATCCAAGTTACCAGCTTCTCTGAAAAGTCCATTGTGTTAGTCCCTCTTTATTCTGTTCTCATGGCCACTACATCTGGACAACAATCATAATTGGTATGTGTCCACCCTATAACCAGAACAAGATTTCTAGTCATGCATCAATCTATTCCTGTCACCCTCTCTTTAAAAACTTTCAATAGTTGATTAGTCATTGCCCAAGGAGTACACACTTCTCAATGCAGGGGTCCTCAAAATTTAGCTCTTATTTCTTCAATTTTACCTCTTGCTGTCCTTTGCCATACACACTGTGCCATAGCCACTCTGACACAGTTGTCCAAATAAACGCTTCATGCACATGACTCTTCATTTTTTTTCTGGTCTCCACCTCCTATGGCTATCAAAATTTTTTTTACTCAAAGTTCACCTTTTTTTGAAGCCTTTTCCAGTTCTCCTCAACCATAAGTCAGATTTAATTATATCAGTCCCTTTCCAATTTCACCTGTTAGAAAATTTACTCTAATTGGGCATAATTATCTACACTAATAAAAGAGAAAGATGCAAATTGACTGTACCTTCACTAACCCACCAGCCAATCAGGAGTGAGTATGCAAATTAACCCAACAAAGATGGCGGGTTAATTTGTATACGCAGGCACCAAGTGGCAGGGGTGGGATGGGATGCTTGTGTCGTCACCATGGCGACGACGCAGGTGTTCTGTACCGCCCCAGCCGCTCAGGGCCTCTGGGCAGCATGGGAAGGTGGGAATAGGGCTCCAGGCCACAGCAGCCAGGGGAAGAAAGGCCTATTCTTGCACGAATCTTCATGCATTGGGCCTCTAGTGTTTATATGTTTCCCTGCCTCATTATTGACTTCTGGAAGACAAGATTAGGTCTCATTAATTGTTGTAGCACCACCATCCCACAATGCTGGGCACATTGCAGGTATCAGTAAATGGTTGCTTAAAGAAGGAATAAATGCTCTGGCCGGCAGCTCAGTGGTTAGAGCATGGACCTGCACACTGCATGATTATGGGTTCAATTCTGGTTCAGGAGCACATACCTGGGTTGCAGGTCCTATCCCTGCCCCTGGTCCAGATGCGTGTGGGAAGCAACTAATCGATGTGTCTCTGTCACATCAATGTTTCTCTCTCTCCCTCTCCCCCCTCCCTTTTACTCTCTCTAAAGTTAATGGGAAAAATATCCTCACTCATTGGGTGAGGATTAAAAAAAATAAAAAAAGGGAATGAATGTATTACAAACAAACCTCTCTGAGTCCCCTCAGTGTCCAGCATATACTTTACTTGGTATTTCTAGTACCCACCTAGCACCATTCATAATTATTAGCATATTATTGACTATATTCCCCAAGCTGTACTTTCCATCCCTGTGAATAGTTTGTAACTACATTTGAAGCTCTTAATCCCTTAACCTTTTTCTCCCAGTCTCCTAACCCCACATTCTTCTGGTAACCATCAGTCTGTTCTTTGTATCTATGAGTCTGTTTCTATTTTGTTTGTTCATGTATTTTGTTAGATTCCACATATAAGTGAAGTAATATGACATTTGTCTTTTTCTGTTTGACTCATTTTACTTACCATATATACCTTCTAGGTCCATCCAGGCTGTGGCAAATGGTAAAGTTTCATTCTTTTTCATGGCCAAGTAATATTCCATTGTATATACATACCACCATTATTTTTATCCATTTGGGCACTTAGTTGCTTCCATAACTTGGCTATTGTAAATAACGCTGCAATGAACATAGAGGTGCATATGTTCTTTTGAATTAGTATTTTGGGTTTCTTTTAATATACACCCAGAAGTGGAATTGCTGGATAACAAGGCAGTTCCATTTTTAATTTTTTGAGGAACCTCCATATTGCTTCAGGGGCTGCAGCACTCTGCATTCCCACCAACAGTGCTTGGCGGTTCCCTTTTTTCCACATCATCCCAACACTCATTCAGTAATTTATTGATGACAGCTATTCTGACAGGTGTGAGGTGCTATCTCATTGTGGTTTTAATTTGCATTTCTATGATAATTAGTGAGGTTGAGCATCTTTTCATGTGTCTATTGCCCATCGATATGTCCTCTTTGGAGAAGTGCCTGTTCAGGTCTTCTGCCCACTTGTTAATTGGATTGTTTGTTTTTTGTTGTTGTTGAGTTGTCTGAGTTCTTTCTAAATTTTGGGTATTACCTCCTTATCAATTGACACTATCTTCTTTTACTCAGTAGGTTTTCTTTTTGTTTTGTAGATGGTTTCCTTTACTGTGCAAAATAACTTTTTAGTTTGATGTGGTACCACTTGTTTCATTTTTATTTTGTTTCTCTTGCCTGAGGAGTTACAACAGAAAAAATATTACTAAGAAAAATGTCAGAGAGTTTACTGCCTGTGTCTTCCTCTAGGAGTTTCATATTTTAAAGTCTTACATTTAAGTCTTTAGTCCATTTTGAGTTTATTCTTGTATATGTGTAAGAAGGTGGTTAGTTTCACTTTTTACATGAAACTTAGGTTCAATTTTCCCAGCACCACTTATTAAATAGACTGTCTTTATCTGATTGTATGTTCTTGCCTCCTTCGTCATGTATTAAGTGACTATGTAGCCGTGGGTTTATTTCTGGGCTCTCTAGTCTGTTCTATTGATGTTGGTGTCTTTTTTTATGCCAGTACCATGTGTTTTGCTTACCATAGCCTCATAGTATGGTTTGATATCAGGAAGCGTGATACCTCTAACGTTTGTTCTTTCTCAAGATTGCTGTGGCTATTTGGGGTCTTCTGTGGTTCCATGTAAATTTTTGGAGTATTTGCTCTGGTTCTGTGAAAAAAGCTATTGATAGGAATTGCATTGAATCTCTAGATTGCTTTCAGCACTGTGGATATTTTAATAACATTAACTCTTCTTACCCATGAGCACAGTATATGCTTCCACTGATTTGTATCTTCAATTTCTTTCTTCAGTCTCTTAATATTTTCCAAGTACAGGTCGTTTACCTCATTGGTTAAATTTATTCCTGACTGTATTATTTTACTTATTTAATGCAATTGTAAATGGGATAGTATTCTTAGTTTCTCTTTCTGATAGTTCATTAGTGGCATATAAAAATGCAACTGATATCTGATTATTTTGTATCCTGCTACTTTACTAAATTCATTGATCAGTTCTAGTAGTTTTTGATGGAGTTTTTAGGGTTCTCTCTATATAGTATCATATCGTATGTAAATAATGAGTTTTACTTCTTCCTTTTCAACTTGGATGGCTTTTATTTCTTCTTCTTGCCTGATTCCTGTAGCTAGGACTTCCAATACTATGTTGAATAAGAGTGATGAAAGTGGACAATCTTGTCTTGTTCCCGATCTTAAGGGAAACACTTTTTAATGTGTCTCCATTGAATATGATGTTAGCTGTGGGTTTGTCATATATGGCCTTTACTATGTTGAAATATGTTCTCTTTATTCCCACTTTGTTGAGAGTTTTTATCAATGGATGTTGGATTTTAAAAATTCTTTTTCTGCATTAATTGATATGATGATATAATTTTATCTTTCATTTTTTTATGTGATGTATCACGATAATTAATTTCCAAATATTGAACCAACCTTGTAACCCAGGAATACTAGTAAATCCCACTTGATCACATGGTCTATGATCTTTTTAATGTGTTGCAGAATTTGATTTGCTAATATTTTATTGAGCATTTTTGTATCTATGTTCATCAGGGATATTGTATTGGCCTTTAATATTTTTCTTTGTAGTACCTTTATCTGGTTTTAGAATCAGGATAATGCTTGCCTCATAAAATTAGCTTGGGAGTCTTTCCTCCTCTTGAATTTTTTTGAAGTTTGAGGAGGAAAGGTGTTAATTCTTCTATGAATGTTTGGTAAAATTCACCTATGAAGCCATCTGGTCCAGGACATTTGCTTATTGGTTGTTTTGTTTGTTTGTTTATTTGTTTGTTTACTGATTTGATTCTGTTGGTCATAATCAGAGTGTTCAGTCTTGGAAAATGGTATGTTTCTAGGATTTTATCCATTTCTTTCAGATTGTCCAATGTGTTGGCATATAATTGCTCATAGTATTTTTGTATAATTTTTTATATTTCTGTGGTGTCAGTTTTCACATCTCTCCTTTCATTTCTGATATTATTTATTTAGGTCCTCCCCCTTTTTTTCTTGATGAGTCTGGTTAAGGGCTTATCAATCTTATTATCTTTTCAAAGAACCAGCTCCTGGTTTCACTGATATTTTGTATTGTTTGTTTAAGACCCATTTTGTTTATTTACTTTCTGATCTTTATTATTTCCTTCCTTCTGCTCACTTTGGGCTTTGTTTGTTGTTCTTTTTATAGTTCCTTTATGTGTAAGGTTAGATTGTTTATTTGAGACTCATCTTGTTTCCTGAGGTAGGCCCGTAATGCTATGAATTTATCTCTTAGGACTGCTCTTTCTACCTCCTACAGCTTTTAGGTTATTGTGTTTTTATTTTTATTTGTCTCATTTCATTTTTCCTTAATCTCATTGTTAACCCATTCATTGTTTAGTAACATGTTATTTACCCTCCATGTGTTTGTGTGTTTTTCAGTTCTTTTTTTGTAATTGAGTTTTAGTTTTGTACCATTGTGGTTGGAGAAGATGCTTGAAATGATTTCAATCATCTTAAATTTATTAAGACTTGTTTTGTGGCCTAACATGTGGTCTGTCCTAAAAAATGTTCTATGTTCACTTGAGTATGTTCGTTTTGTGTGTGTGTGGGAGGGGGGTGGTGTGCAGGGGCGTGAAATGCTCTGAAAATATCAATAAAATCTATCTGGTCTAATGTGTGATTTTTTTTTTTTTTTTTTTTTTTTTTTTTTTTAATATATTTTATTGATTTTTTACAGAGAGGAAGGGAGAGAGATAGAGAGTTAGAAACATCGATGAGAGAGAAACATCGACCAGCTGCTTCCTGCACATCTCCCACTGGAGATGTGCCCGCAACCCAGGTACATGCCCTTGACCGGAATCGAACCTGGGACCTTTCGGTCCGCAGGCCGACGCTCTATCCACTGAGCCAAACCGGTTTCGGCAGGTCTAATGTGTGATTTAAGGCCACTGTTTTCTTGTTGATATTCTGTCTGGAAAATTTAGCCATTGATGTCAATTGGATTTTAAAGTATTTTTAAAATTTTTATTATAGTGAAATTATTTTTATTTTATTTTATAATTGACACATTATTGAAAAGTGAAGCAATAGAGAATACGACCAAGTTTACTGAGAGAATTTCCGCAGGGTGCATCGCCTTCTGGTAACTCAGGTCAACATTTTAATGTCTATCCTTTTCTCTTCCTGATCTGGATTCAAAATTGTGTCTAAACAATTCTCTCTTCCTTGAGTTTTAGGGGCTATTTTCAATTTTGGAGGCAGCTCTACCAACCTTGATTACCAGGGGAACTGTTATTTTGTGTGCAGCTCGAAATACTCGACTCATCATCCAGAGTTGGTTGGCCCAATGGTGAGCATCTTACAGGGAAATCTTCCCTGTTTGCAGCCAGCCTCTGGAGGAAATGAGATCAACTATGCCTTGCTGAACACAGGTAGTGGATGCCACAATGGACTGTAAACATATGTGCGGATTTGAAAAGTGAACGACCTGCACTAGATTGGGGGACATGACTGAGAAAAAGTGAACAGTTTTTATTTTACCTCCCAAAGCCACTTATTACAGTACAATCCATATGGGATGAAGGACATCATGTATCTCACTGTAAAGCACATTTAATCGGAATAAAAACTTGATTTGGGGCAACATCACAGGAAGATCCTGCCTTGTCATGAGGCTAAGAAAGAGTGGACAACAGGTGAGGCAAAGCCCTGAACAGGGGTTCGAAAGGCATGCCTGATGAGACGTCTGTCATGGGCTAGCAGGAAGCGCTCTTAACAGGATTGCTAGGTAGCTATCGATTTTCACTGGGAGTTGTTTCTTCAGAAGAATTCCAAAAAGCTGGAGATAATGACCTGGTTGGCATACCCGTCAAGGTGATCCCGGGTCCCAAACACCTGCACTGAGAGCCAGCACACGGCCCCACGGTGCAGTTCCCCGTCAGGGAAATTGTCCTGAATTTCCCAGCACACGTGGTTTTGAAAATCAGTAGACAAAAATGTTTGCTTCAGGAAGATTTAGGGAGCCAAGTTTCAGAACAGGAAACTTACCTTCCTATCAGGGTACTTGCTGTCCTTACCCCCTCATTGTTCCAAACTCTGCTTGTCGGTCCGAATCCACCAGTGGTTCCCAATTGGTGGGGATTTTGTCCCCAGGGGGCATTTGGCAATATCTGCAGACATGTTTGAGTGCCACAACTGGGGGAGGTGCTCCTGGCAGGTAGAGGCCTGACGTAAACAAGTCTCCCCCAACAGAGCATCTGACCGCCGTGTGAATAGGGTCAAGGTTGAGAAGGCCTGCAGCAGAGTCTGGGCTCTGGACCTAGTTCTCCTTCACGGTCACTTTCAAATGACAACCATACTGCACATGGGCTGCTTTCCTCCCCTCCTTTGTGTCCAGTTATGCCACGTAGTCCTGGGTAGTAAGGATCTGTGCGATACGGTCCTGGAGAAAAGTGAGCCACCAGAGAGCAGGTTATTGATATCGCCCTCACAGAAGCTACTCTGCTTTCTGCGTGGGTTTGCTGTGTAGAAGTGGTAGTTTTGAAGTAAATGGGAAAAAGTGACTGTGTCTGTTTGCTAGAGAGCAGTTAGGTAGAATATACCTGTTTTAATGGACTAGTTCCTCCACCCTGGGTTTTCTGGGAATTGTCCTCATTTTACAGGAACAGTGCCACCTCCCCCATCCCGGCTACCACAGGAACAATTTTATACAATATGACACTGTCACCCAATCAACAGTTGGTTAAACCAGGGTTAGGTGGTTCTCTAGATTGGGTCAATCAGAGTGGATTCTCAAGGACTTCAAGGTGAGGCCAACATATTCCAGTTTATTTTGTCTGCCTCATTGAGCTAAAGAAATGCACATTTAGGATATGATATTTGTAAATATTTTTGGCCATATGGAAACAACAACAACAAAAAGGCAGGGTGGAATGAGCCTTCAGAATGAAATCTGTGTGCAAAGAAGAGCAGAGACGGTTATGATAATATGCTTGCTGGTTCTGATTGCAATTTTGTTCTTAGAGGCTGTGGGTTTGGATTGTATATTTATGATCAGAAAATACAATAGGATAGCTTTGTTATTTATCAAACAATATAATTTAGCCAATTTTCCAGTTCAATAAATATAACACTGCAGGCTGTATTTCATTGTTGATGAACATACAATGGTTTATTTAACAAGGTCTCTTTGCTCATGGTATTCAGGCCTCCAATAAGTTTATTCCTACAATGTACAACCTTTAAAAAGTACTTGCACACTTATCATCTCCCCATAAATTCTTTAAGTAAGTTTGCTGGGTCGAAAGATATTTTTATTCAAAATTGTTTACATATGGACATGCTTCCCTCCAGAACAATGATATCAATTTACACTTTTACTAGCAGAGATTGGGAGATAGTGTTTTCCCCAAATTATTGCCAACTCTAGATTTTGTAAATATTTTCAATATTTTCATTTTGGCGGGAAAAGTTCATGTCACATTTTAAACTTTGAATTTATTTGGTCACCAGTAAAAAGGAACATCATGTGCTTATTGGTGATTTGTATTTCTTATTTTGTGAGTTGCTCCTTCATGTCTTTTGACCTGTTTGATTTGGGAGTTTATATTTTATTATTGATTCACTAGAGGCCCGATGCACGAAATTTGTGCAAGGGGTTTGGCCCTCACAGCCGTGGCTTTGTCCAGAAGGTCATCTGGAAGGTCATTCAGCTGTCAGGTCTAATTAGCATATTACATTTTTATTATAGATAAGCAATCTTTACATGTTAGGACCTCCACTCTGTTATCTGTGTTGCAATTTTTTTCTCCACTTTGTCTTTGTTTTCCTTTCTTTTTGACCTTGTGCATATGTGTTAGAAGAGTGCAGGCATTTTTAAAGCTTTGTAGTCAAATTTCTCAACTTCCAATTTTTCCAGGTTTCCTAATTATGAAAATAAAGGCAATACTTTTCACCTTTACCATTTTATTCTGGAATTTTAATTCTTTATTTTTTAAATATTTGATCCACTCTGGTGCCTGACATTTTGGATTTTCCGCACACAACCATCTGTTTCTGAAGTTCTTTCAATTCTATCTTAAAATATTTTTGGAATGTGTCCTTTTGTTCCACCTTCAACTTCATCACTTTGGCCAGAACTCATTATTTTTGGCCCACATCCTCCTGACTAGTCTTTCTGAATTCAGTCTTATTTCTCTAAAATTCCATCCCAGATGTTGCCAAAGTTTTTTGGAAAATACTTCTGGGAGACCTTCAGGAAAGATTTTGACTTGAGCACAGTCACTTAATTTTTCTCGCCAATATTCTTATGGAAAATACTATTGCGAGAAGTTTGAACTACTTTAGAATATTCTGAGTGCAGATCTGGCCATCTTTTTTAATTCCTCAAAATTAAATTATCATTTTAATAGGACCCATTGCTTCAGACAGATAGGCAGGTTAGTGTGGCCTTAAATGGGATCTTCTGACCTAAGACACAAAGCTCTACTGACCATTTATTTAAGTAGCATCAGAGCAAGAGGGACTTCCATGAATATGGTACTCCTTGTATGACAGACATCTACTGCTCACCAAATGTGTGTCACGTCCTGCACATTCCCAAGCTTCCTAGCAGGTAGGTTTGAGCTAGGTGACTGGTTTTCACTAATGGGCTGTGAGCAGGTGTAAGGTGTGACATATCCAAGGAGCAGCCCCCAGAGCCAACATATGGCGACTGCATTCTATTGTTTTCCTCTTCCATGAAACTGTTATGGTCCAGAAAGAGACATTTTACTCATCCCGTGACCTGCAATGAATAACATGTGGGCCAGAGTTGCAGTGAACTCGCAGTAACTTGAAATGGAAGTAAGGAACAAATCACTGAGATTTTGTCATCATCTGCTTCTGCGGCATAAATTAACTATATCCCAAGACACCAAGGGAGTACCTGCAAGTCCTTTTAAAGCCCAGACTCTGAACCAGGACATGCCACTTCTACTCTAGTCCAGTGATCGTAGAATTCCCAGGCCATCACAGACTCAAAAGAGGGGGAAATGGATGGAAGCAAGTGTCAAAAAATTTGTGACCATCTGCCACAATCTGTTCTCTGGCCACAGGTACATTCCTCTCACATGAAAAACATACTCATTCTCTTCCAAGACCAGCCAAGCCTCACCACATGATGGCTTTGGTTCAAATTCCAGGGTATTGTCATCTAACTCAGGTCCTGGGATGGATGAGACAGTTTGGATGTGGTCCCTTGAGTGTGGTTCTTCTGGATCTGAATATCTGTGGATTAGAGTTCTTTCTAACATACCCAGCATGCAATGGAAAGACAAAGATCAGATAACCACAGCAGTTACTAAATGGAGGGAGTGGGTGCACACACAGCAGTTGCTCATCTGCAGCGATGCTGAAATCCAGGACCATGTTGTTGGCTGTTGAGTGTTTCCTTCTCACGTCCCGCGTGGATCAGGGTTCAGGAACTGGAAGCAGAGCCGCACACAAATGAATATGAAAAGACAAGAGATAATTTGGAAATATTGGGGGACCAGGAGAGTAAGTCCAACTCAAGGGGAAGGACTTCCTCCAGTGCTCAGGCCTCACCAAGCTTTTATTCATCTGGGATGCACCCATAGCACAGCCCTTAGGCAGGTGACCCCTGGCAACAGACAGACTAGCCCATCAGCAGGGATTTACATAATAATAAATGGGGAAGTAGTTTCAGCTACCACTGTCTGGACAAACAGAGGTGGCGCCTAGCTCCGACCTTTGCTAGGGCTTCAAAGGCACCCAGCCTTGGGGGGGGTTCTCTGTCTATGCTTACCAGATAGTGAAGGTAATAAACAGTTTCCCACAGTTGGCTCCTTGATTTGGGCCTAGTTTTACTCTCCGGTAAGGATTTTCCGTGTCTCCTGGTTTCATCCTCTGAGACCCTTCCACTTAATGAGAAATAGGTCAGTATGCAACTGAGTAGGCTTCTCAGCTTTTTTTTTTTATCCTCATAAAACGTTGGATACAACTTGCCAGTACTTTCATCAGTTGAATTCTCTTAAACATTATGTGAGTTTCCCATAATAAATATTATTAGGTTTCACTCCATTAGACAAAGCAGCACCCACGAATCTCTTCATGCCAGGCTCTTCCTGGCTTCCTTTTAGAGTCACTGTGTTGTGGGACAATGCTCTGCAGATGCTCTGAGGCCTTGTTGTTGAGTTGAGAATCCGCGAGGCAGGCCTGCAAGTCTTCCTGAAGTGTTGCAAAGGGTCGCAGTCCCTTTCTTGAGATGATATTTACCCTGAGGCCATTTGGGGGGTGATATTGAGATCCTTTTGCTGTCTTGAGAGTTTGAGAATAAGAAATAGTTTTCTTTTTGAGCCAACAAGTTCTGGCTCCCTCATATTACTTCTAAATTCTTATTGAAATTAAAAATCAAAGAGTTCTTTTTATTTCATTTTAGCTCATCTCTCCCCTTCTGTACTTTATTATATGTAGCTAAACAAAATAAATTGATAGTTTCAACATTGGTAGAAATTTAGCAAAATCTATGAATGTATTAGATATATCTTTTGTTTTGTACATTACCTCTGGCAAAAATGTTGGCAAACTTTTCAGCATTAAGGATACATAGCTCCTTTACTCCAATATCTAATAACAGGTTTCTGTTGAATTTCAAACTTTCACTAAGGCTCCTTGAGGCTCTTCCAGCTCTTGTCTACAACTCAGCCCCCAAAACAATGTCATATATTTTAGTTTTTGTGTTTTTAAAAATATTTTTTATTGATTTCTGAGAGGAAGAGAGAGGGGGAGAGAGAGATAGAAACATCAATGATGAGAGAGAATCATTGATTGGCTGCCTCCTGCATGTTCCACACTGAGATTGAGTCCACAAGCAGGCATGTGCCCTGACCAGGAATTGAACCATGACCACTGAGCCACGCCGGCTGGGCAGTTCATTGTTTTTTAATGAAAGCATCCAACTCCATGTACCAATCTATGTTCTTATCATTTATTGATGTTGCTAGGGTTTTGGCTGGTGATGTGGGCTATGAAAGAATTCACAACTAAAAGAATAGATGCAGAGAGAAAGTTTATTTTTACTTTCCCCAAAGGAAAAGGGCTGGTGCATTGCTAATCAATACAAGGGCAAAGAACAAAAGTGACTCCCCCTTTTAAAGCCTTGGCTGCTGTTGCTAGGTGACAAGGAAGGGAGAAGGATTTGGAGGCTGAAGTTGAGCAGACATGGGGAGGGGGGGGCGGTTGTCTTTGTTAGTTCCTCAGGAGACAGTCTGGGCAGATGTCCTAGGGAGGTGTCTTACCAGTATTTTTCCAAAGCCTGTAAAACATCCTTAGAGCAAAAGTTATGAAGAGTTCAAAAGAAGCTTCTTTGAAGGGGGAGAAGGTAACTTTCTGCTAATAATCCCTGAGTTGTAAAAACAGCAGAGAGGAGGGGTATGCAAAAATGTAGCCTTGAGAATAACTTGTCTTGTCTTGCAGTTTGAACAGAGGAGCCATTTGAATCAGAGGAGCTAACAATCTTGGCGTTTAATTACCAGGTGCTTCTCATAAATTGTGCAAAGCCACAGCAAAGAAAAAGAACAGCCTTCTTTCCATCCCTACAGATGTGTTACAAAACTTAGAGGCATGTGACTATTTTATGCTCATGATTATTTGGGCATGGGACTCATTTGGGATGTAGCAAGGATTACTGTTACTTGTGTCTGCACTTCCATGCCTGAGATCTCAGTTGGAGAGGCTCAAGTGTCCGTAGGTGGCGTGGGTCCTTGACTAGGGCCCAATTGGAAGAGTGACTTCCTCTTGAGTTCTCTATCTGTCTCTCGCTTTCGGGCAGCCCTCGGGCAAGGGAAGCCATGCCAGGAGGACCCTCAGGCAGCCTATGGAGAGGTCCACATAGCAAGGAACCGAGGTTTGCCATCAGCCATGAGTGATCTTGGTGGTGGATCTTCTGAGGCCTGCACACAGCCACATGAGTGAGTTTGGAAGTATGTTCCCCCTCAGTCCAGCCCCCACGTGGCCACAGCCCTGGTTCTCATCCTGATTGCCATCTTACAAAGAGCACGGAGGCAGAACCTCTCAGCTGCTCCTGGATTCTGATTGACAGAAACCGAGAGAAGTGTTTGGTGTTTTAAGTGCCAACATTTTGGGCAATTTGTTATGCAGCAACTGGTAATTAATAACATCATCCCCCTCTTTGCTCATGATAATATGTTGGACATGTGTGTGGCAGAGAACGTCTCTCTGGACCAGGAGCTGCTGTATGTGCCCTGATGTAGAACTCTTGGGCTTTGTACCTAACGCCTTATTGAGTGGGACTTTCAGACTGTCCTCAGGGAGAGGAGGAGTGTGTGTCTGTAGAAGGGAGGGAAGTGAATGTTCATAACAAAAGGGTAGACTGTGGGACAGAGCACACCATGAGAAATACCTGCTGCCTTTCCTGCGGGGAAGATGATACTTCTCCACGCCACTGATACCTGATGGACGTGTGGTTCTCCTCGGCCAATGAATGATGAGAGAAATGAGGTGTGCTGTGTTGAGCAGGAGTTTTATTTTATTTATTATTTTTTAATAAAATCTTTATTGTTGAGAGTATTACGGATGTCCTCCTTTTTCCTCCCAATGTCCTCCTCCACCCGGTTCCCACCCTGCCCCAGGCCTTCACCACCCTATGGTCTGTGTCCATAGGCTATGCATATATGCATGTAAGTTTTTTAGTTAATCCCCCCCCACCCCCCCCCCCCCCACACACACACCCCTTCTGAGATTCGTCAGTCTGTTCCATGTTTCCATGCCTCTGGTTCTATTTTATTCGTCAATTTATTTTATTCATTACATTTCTTGTTTGTTTATTTTGAATTTTTTGATTCAATTGTTGATAGATATGTATTTATTACCATTTTATTGTTCACATTTCTGATTTCTTTTTCTTCTTCCTCTCCTTAAAGAATACCTTTCAATATTTCATGTAATACTGGTTTGGTGGTGATGAACTCCTTTAGCTTTTTCTTGTCTGTGAAGCTCTTTATCTGACCTTCAATTCTAAATGATAGCTTTTCTGGGTGGAGTGATCTTTGTTGTAAGTCCTTGCTATTCATCACTTTGAATATTTCTTGCCACTCCCTTCTGGTCGGAAAAGCTTCTGTTGAGAAATCAGCTGACAATTGTATGGGTGCTCCCTTGTAGGTAACTAACTGCTTTTTTCTCACTGCTTTTAAGATTCTCTCTTGGTCTTTAACCCTTGGCATTTTAATTATGATGTGTCTTGGTGTGGGCCTCTTTGGGTTCCTCTTATTTGGGACTCTGCATTTCCTGGACTTGTAAGTCTATTTCTTTCACCAGGTAGGGCAAGTTTTCTGTCATTATTATTTTCAAATAGGTTTCAATATTTGCTTTCTCTCTTTTCCTTCTGGCACCCCCATAATGTGAATGTTGGTACACTTGAAGAGTTCCCGGAGGCTCTTTACACTATCTTCATATTTTTGGATTCTTTTTTCTTTTTGCTCTTCTGATTGCTTTTTGCTTCCTCATATTACATATTGTTGATTTGATTCTCTGAATCCTCTATTGTAGTCTTGACTCCCTATGAATTATTCTTTATTTCAGTTAATGTATGCTTAATTTTTGACTGGTCCTTTTTCATGTCTTTGATGCTCTCACTAAGGTTCTTAAAATTCTCACTAAGGTCCTTGAAAGTCTCACTAAGTCCCTTGAAGCTCTTATTAAGATCCTTGAGCACCCTAATAACCATTGTTTTGAACTCTGTATCTAGTAGTTTGCTTGCTTCCATTTCATTTAGTTCTTTTTCTGGAGATTTCTCCTGTTCTTTCATTTGTGACATGTTTCTTTGTCTCCACATTTTGGCTGTTTCCCTGTGTTTGTTTCTATGTATTAGGAAGAGCTGCTATGTCTCCTGGAATTGGTAGAGCCTGTGTAATAGGTGTCCTGTAGGGCCCAGTGGCTCCGTCTCTCAGTCACCTAGGCTGGGTACTCTAGGTGTACCCTATGTGTGGGCTGTGTGCACTGTCTTGTTGTAGTTGAGCCTTGATTGCTGTTGGTGTCACTGGGAGGAATTGACCTCCAGTATAACTGGCTGTGAGGACCAGCTGGGGTTACAGTAGGAGAGCTGCTGCATAGGAGACACCCCTATGGAGCAGGACTTGCTTCAGTGGGGCTTTGGTGCTGAGTCTGCCCCTTGAGTGTGTCGCTTGTAGATATATAGAGTTGTAATTTGCTATGGTCTGAAGCTCTCCATGAGGTGCACTTGCTCTGGGGCTTCCCAAGAGGTGCAAAGTCAGCCAGTGCCTGGGGTCACCTGGCAGGAGCTTCCAAGTGATCTGCAGATGGTTGCTACTTGTATTGGGCATGGAAATGCTCAGGTGAGGCCATGCTGTGAAACCAGGCAGGCTGGTGCTAGTGTTGGTCTTGGACCTCTTATTGATAAGTATGGGACACACTGTCGCCAGCTCCTGGTTGTTTGAGAGATTTTAGGAAAGTCTGAAGCCTGAGCCAGGACAGGCAGCTTGGGTGGGGCCACAAATTGGATGGGGAAGGGTTCAGGGAATTACCAGAGCAGAGCGAACAGTGTGAACCAGGCTGATGGAAACTCAGATATGGCTGCCAGTCAACTCTGCGACAGGGGAGGTCCCAGCATAGGAACAATAACACTGGGAGCACCCCGACCCAAGAGAAAACCACCCCTGAGTGCTTGCCCTGATGCCAGCCAATCCAGCTCCTCCCCAAATGTCCCAGGTTCCTTTCAAGCTGCTGCCCCAGTGCTGGAGCTCAGAGGGATTGAGTCTGAGTAAGTCCATGCTCTGGCCCTTTCAGAAGAACTGCCTGGGTCTCCAGCAGCCTCAGTGTCAGGCAGCCATAATACCCTCTGGTTTTTACAACCCAAATTACGGACACTTCTCTTCCCAGCTCTGGGATCCTGGGCTGAGGGTCTGGTGTGGGGCTAGGACACTTTGCTCCTCACAGGAGGCCTCTGCAGTCACAATATCCCTCCCGATTAAAAAAAAAATGGCACAAGTGAGTGTTGGACAAGCCTGTTCCATGCCTCCACCCGTCCTACCAGTCTCAATGTGCTTCCTTCTTTACTTCTCTAGTCGTAGGACTTCCATTCAGCCAGAGTTCAGGCAGTTCTGAATGATGGTTGTTTGGTATTTTAGCTTTAATTTTGAGGTGGTTGTGGGAGGCAGCGAGTACCAGCATTTACCTGCGCTACCATCTTGGTTCTTCCTATATATCCAGCAGGAGTTTCATAGTCACCTTAAGATCCTTCCCTTTTATCTTTTCCCTTTGCCACGAGAGCAGCGAGTCTCAGGCCAGGGTGGCTTCTTCAGCCTAGGACCTGGAGTGAGAAATATGTGCGACAGCTGGTTTCTAATGGACGTGGGCTGTGGCCGGAAACCAGCCCTTGGTGCTGTAAGCCATGGGGACTCAGGGGCGCTGGTCCCTGGAGCGCTATTTAACCTAAGCTGACGCAGTCAGTGACTCTGCAGTCCTGTCTCCCCTGCAGTCTCTGGGTCGCTGTGCGCCTGTGGGGCAGAGCGCACGGACACCCACAGCTCAGCCAGTATTTACTCTGATAAACCTCTGAGATATGGGAATTATGCTTTAAAAGACAAACAACCCTAGTATAAATGAGCCTATTCTAATACACACCTCTTCACCCTGGGCATTGATCCCATCTTTATTTAAAGTTTGGATTTTTTTCATTGTGAATTTTTGCATTAATTTGATGTTTAAAAGTCATGCATTAAAATAACATTTATCTCAATTACTGAATTGGGAGGTATCCTTAAATGTCGCATGTGAAGGTCTCACTAGCTTTCCCTCTATCCTGGTCCTGCCCTGCAGTGATGCAGGGGGGTACGATTTGGTTCCCGGCCACAGGGTTGCCCTTATTGTCTATTATAACCACACGACATTGAACCCGAGATGTATCAGCTGGAGTGTTACAGCGCCGTTAGAAGCAGGAGGTCGTGGCTTCTACCGGTAGAAGGATCTTAGAGACACAATCCCAGGTTCTTCTGTTAGAGAGAAGGGAACGGAAACGCAAGGGGGTAAGATAATTTGGACACAGTCACCATCTGGTAAATTACAGCTCTGGTATCCAGATTCATTATCTTTGGCCCCAAGTTTAGCATTCTTTCCGAGACAATAAAACAGCCGATCTGAGATCCCTGTCTTCACGAAAAGAAATCATCTCCTTGTTAAATTTCATGTGGGTATTCTGGGGGAAAATGTTAGGAAATAATAAAAATCTGGAGCTCCTTCCTGTAACTCCAGAGCACAATTTCACTCCACCGCAGTCTATAAACTGACACGGATTATGAGGTTATGTGGTATTTAGCTTTATGATAATTACCTATTTGAATAGCTGATAAGAGTTAATTTATCCTGAAGACAACTAGAAATAAAAGAATAATTGGGTTATAAAATTAAAGCAATAACATCTGTAGTTTCTACTACATTGAACATATTTGATGTAGAGAATATTTCAATTAGGCTGAAAAAACCCTGTGAATGTTTTTCTTCCTTATATTCTTGCTCAAAAGACTAAAAGGCCTACCACACTAAAAAAAAATACTCAAAACTAGAAAACGTTTCCAGCCTTTTGCTGTTTCACATTTCTCCAGAGAAAAGTGTGCCCCCTGGGCCGCAGATGCTGTTCTGTGACAGGTCATAGCTGAAGGGAAGCAGTGGTCAGTCAGCCTTCTGTGAGCTCAGGGAGGTAGAGCGAGTGGGCAGTCCCTGTGTGATTATTGGCTTGACTCACACCAGACAGCCGTGGAGCTTACTTTGGGTAGGTAGTGTAACCTCTCTGGGCCTCCGCTCTCTTCCCTATATTTACTCAGGACTTTTAACTATGGCAGCGAGAACCAATGGCCTTTTTAGTTTCAGACACGCTGCTGAGCCCTGGGGAAGATGGAAAAGATGTGGTCCCAGATGTCGAACAGCTTGTGATAAAACATGGACACAAATGCTTCCATGTGGCATAGCCATGTCGGGCGGGGAGGTGGGGAGAAGTCTGTCCTGGGTGTAGCAGTTGCAGAAAACTCAAAAACAATAGCAAAGCCAACACGAAATGAGTCTGCTTTCCATTGTCGCCGTATGCCGGCAACTCTAAATAACGTAAGAGATACATACTCTCTCCGCGGGCTGGCCATCACCGTTACGCCACCATCTGGAGGGTGGAGGAAAAGAGGCAGGAAGGAATGAAAGAGGCGCCTGACCCTGGCGCATACAGTTTATGGGAGACAGTGGGAGAAGGGCTGTAAAGTTGAGTGGTGGCAAATTGTAGGAAAACATCTACCTTGTTGCTTTATTTACTTAATCTTGCTCTACAACAAATACAGTATTTAAATCTAATCATTAACATTTAAAAGGAGTTCACTGTTAGCTCTTTAACGCATGCATATTTATTTTTGAGTGTAATTAACAGGAGAGAAGAAATGTGCAAGTGTACGGTCCATAGTGAGGTGCCTTAAGAACGGCTCCGATGACTTTGACTTGGAGAAATAGAGTATGAAATTATGAGGAAAAGGAAACGGCTAGGTTTGGAAGTGTCCCCTTGAGAGCAGAAGCAAGTCGAAACCTTGCATCCAATCCCATCAGCTTCTTTGTTTTCTTATTGCTAAAATGTTCTTCACTGATTAAGATGAAATAGTTGACTCGGTAAGAAAGAGGCTCCTACTTCTAACGTGTTTGACCTGAGATGTAAGAAGACGGTTAGGAGGGAATTAGCGCTCCGATGTATCACTGTGGGAGCATTGGGACATGCAGATGACAGACGGAGGGGAAGGGGATGGTGGAAGGCAGAGTCCGTGGTCCGAATGAGGTGGGCTTTTCGGTATCAGAGGCTCCTGCGTGCTTCATGTCTGCTGGGAGCCCCGCGTCTCCCTGAAAAGGGGCACCCATGGCGGCATTAGTGCGTTTGCCACGCTCTGGTGTTGCCGCGCGTTTTCACACAGTCACACGGGCCGGTTGTGTGCTTGCTCCAGGGTCAGCTTCATCACTTACCCTCAGAGGAGCCACCTTGTGGGCTACGTCTGGAGAGCGCCGCGTGCGGTACAGCCGTGGACTGGCATGGTGCCCGCTGTGCACACTGGACTCATCTAAAGTGTCTTGGAAATGACTGCTTCTGTGCATGGTGAGGGCTCTGCTCCCCTCCCCTCCCCCCACCTCCCGCACTCCAGCGTCTGTGCATGGAGAACGCTGTCTTAGATGCAATAACTTTCCGTGACACGTCTTCATTCTAATAGTCATAAAAGCACCAAATACCCCGTCTTCTATCCTCTGCAGGGTAGCTAGGGAAACAGATTCATGTGCGCATCTTCCTTCAGAAAGCAAAACTGCCTGCAGTTCGGGGCTTACCTTATTTCAGTTCTTTGTTGCCATCCCAGTTGGGATTACCCTGCTTTCGCTCTCTCCCTTTTCGCCTCACATCGTCTACATAGGAAGCTGGTCGACAGCCAGGACTGGACAACTTCAGGGGCATTAAATGTGTGCAGGAAAGGGCTGCCATCTTTTAAATGTCTCCACGGAGAGGGGTAGCCTGGTTCTCCCTGGAGGGAGGGTTTGGGGAGCCATACAGTCTGTAGTCCCATTTCTAACCATTCATGCCGACACGTCGATACCAAACTGAAATCCCTGAGTCACCTGCCCTTGGTCACCCTGAATGGCTCCTCACGGGCCCTCTTGGCCTGGAAGCACATCTTGGTCTTTCCAGTCACAGCTCTTCCACACGAGCCGTGTGGCCACACTACTCCTGACGACTTAACCGTGTAATATCCCAGGTATTTCACACCCACATGCCTTTGTGCCCGCCGTTCCTCTGCCTGGGACAGTCTCACCTTAGTCCTGCAGAGGCAGGCCAGGGACCCTGTAAGCAGCGACCACGTGCCTGCAGCAGGCCGGGGTCTGAATCAGAGCACACACTCGGGAAATGCTTCCTCAGGACTGCCCCGCCCAGCTCACAACCACCTCTTTTTCCCTAAAGTGTCTCCTTTTAATATTCTTTCTGTGAGTGTCCAGGCGGGGCTGTAGGTAATATATTTTTCAATGTTTGCATATTTGAATACGCCTTTATTTCGCCTTTACATTCAGCAGATGTGAGCTGAGGGTTGTGGTTGCTTTCCCCCCACACTGTGAGGATGTGCTGCCCGTGCCTCTGGCACTGACGGCTGGTGAGGCGTCTGCTGGGGTGTGATGTCACCCCTCGGGGGTCACCTGCGACCCCTGTACGAGGCTGTGTCCAGGTGTGCATTCGTTTTCACCTCTACGACCTGGACTTGGTGCCACAGCCGTTAATTACCTTTTTAAATATTTCTACTCTGCCGCTTGCTGTATTGTATGCTTTTAACACTCCTATCAGGTCTGTTTGAAGCCTATCAGCTTATTCTCCATGTATTGACCATCGTTCAGTGAAAAATGTCTTATCTCTCTGTGCTGCATTCTTGTTGCACTCTCAGTGGCATCTTCCAGTTCGCTAATTCTTGCTAATGATGTCGTTTAGAGATTTTATCATCTACTGATTTAACATTTTTAATGACCATATTTTTCACTTCCAACGTTTCTAGGAGACACTTTGTAAATATGCATTTGTAATAATCTGTGGCACCCCCATAACTTTTTAAAAGTTATTTATTTTGTTGAAGGATATGAAACATTATCTTGTTTATTTATTTTAATTAGATTTTCACTTTTTCTCCAGCTTTATTGAGATGTGATTAACATAACACTGTGTAAGGTTAAGGTGGACAGCTTGTTGCTTTGATACATGTTGCAAAATGATGACCCCATAGCGTCAGCTGACACATCAACTAGCTACCATTTCTTTTCTGTGGTGAGAACCTGTGGGATGTCCTGCCTTCACGGCTTCAATACATAACACAGTATTCTTAACTGTAATCAGTGCGCTGAACAACCCCAGAACTTACTTGTCCTCTAGCTGGAACTTGTACTCTTAGACCAACATCTCCCCGTTTTCACCATCTTCCCCCCAGCTCCTGGCCACCACAGCTCTACTCTCTGTGTCTATGAGTTTGGCTTTTCTGGGTTCCACATGGAAGTGGGCCAGACAGTGTTTCTTTCTCGGTTTGACCCATCTCGCTTAGCGTAATGCGGTCACGGTCCATCAGGCTGCTGCCAAGGGCAGGGTTTCCTTCCTCCACGCATCTGAGCGCTTCCCAGGGGCGTCCAGCCTGCCCCTGAGAGGAGCCAGTTCCAGGGCCACTGCACCGTGCACGGCCAGGACAGGCCTGTCTGCCGCTGCCTGGCATGGCCCACTGCCTGGCATGGCGGTGACTCCCCCAGGTCCCTCCACATGTGGTGCTGGACCCACAGCTCCCTCCAGGCACTTCTGTCTCTGCATGGATGCTGGGTTCTTGTTATTGGGTGAACGACAGTGTCAGACATCTTATGCCACCATGATGCTGACATCTCGCTACCATAAAATACTAACCATCATCTAATCCTTTGGCGAGGGTAATCTTTTTGCAGGTGGAAGGTCTGGCCTCAGTGTTGATTTAAAAAATGCATTGTCCGCAAAGCACAGTGAAACAAAGTAAGGCTGCATTTATAGGTGAAAACATCTGATTTGACACATTTTTATGCTCTAGTACTGTCTTTGCATGTGGTTCATAATTTCATTGAGACCAAGTAATTATCAGTGTTGATTAAAGGCAGCGTTTACCTTTAAAGATCCAAGTAAGCAGAATGGGCTGTTATTAGATTGGCATTTCCAATGCCAGAGCAATAATAACTTCTGGTTGAAATTGAATACTTGACCACAGGAGTTTATTTCTCCTCTCTACCAATACCTCAATAAAAGGGTAGTTTAGAAATGAGAATAATGTCTACATATGTAATGATAAGAAGCTGAAGAAAGATTCCATCGAATTTATAAAGGTGGATACGATACACAGGATTGGAAATGGTTAAGGAGACTTAACTCAGCATGTACAGAAGGAGAAAGACGCTAAGAAGGAGCCGCTGTGTCCTTCCGTGCATGTAAGGGCCTCAGCTCTGGGACGCTGGCTGCAAAAGACAGGAGAGTACAAGGCGGAGCAGAACACAGGTGCTTAATCGAAAGTTCACGTATGAAACAGTCAAACCCTTTCCCTCTTGAGGGCGTGATTCTTGTAATTCCTGGAAGTCAGGGTTCTATGCCGAGACTTAAAAAAGGAGGAGTCTCCTCCAGCATCACAGGGAGGCACCAGGAGATGCCTGTACATTTGATCACACAGGGGCTCACCATGCAGTAACTCACTTGTTCCCTCGAACTGGTCTCACATAGAGCAAATTGGCGAAATCAGCAAGGCCTGTATGCACCATGGGACTCGTCTCAGGCTTAACTGGCTTGCCTGTGAGCATGATCTCAGGAATGGCCTTCAAATGGGAGACCTGCAGCATGGAGAGAGACGTGGAGACGAGCAGGAGCCACTACACTCACCCCTGTGCTCAGAGAGGCCCGAGGCACAGTGAGAATGGAGTAAACACATACCAGGAAGTAGCTCCTAGGTGAACCTATGACAAACGTATCAGAGGTAACACTCGAACTCACTTTTTTGGTTGATTTTTCTTTGTTAAATGGCATTTAAATATATAAAATAAATATCAAAAATATAAGTCTTTGTTTTACTATGGTTGCAAATATCAAAAAATTTCTATATGTGACAGGGCACCAGAGTTAAGTTAGGTTTTTCAAAATGCTGACATGCCGAGCTCAAAAGGTTCGCCATCACTGTCCTAGACCGTTAATGACCTATTTGTTAGAATAGAAATTAGCCCAATAGAAAAGTTGGGAAATTAGACCTGGGGGATTTTTCAGAAGTAGACAGAAACACAGCAAGATGGAAAGCCTGAGAAAGCAACACAGAGGGTCAACGCAGGAGCATTCAACAGCTGACCAAGAGGCAAATGTCAGGGGAAGCATCGAAGACATCATGACATTGTCTGGAACTGAAGGACTTAATGCTCAGACTGAAAATGTGCACGCAGTGTCCAAGCACAATGAATTAAAACACCACAAACCTCGTGTAACGCGTGACCATAACATGTCAGAACAGCAAGGATAAAAGGAAAATCCTAACAGCAAAAGAGAGGAAAATATCCAAAATGAAAACAATAAGTCAACATCAGTCTATATACTCATCAGCAACCCAGAAATTAAGAGCTTTTGGCTTTTTGAGGGAAAGTCAATCGATTGAGGCTCAACACATAGCTAAAGTATCAATAAATAGGAAGGTAGAATGAAGACGTTAGCAGGCGTGTGAGGCTCAGAAGGGACTCTCCAGGGAAACAGGAGGGCTCGACAGAATACGAAATCTGTAAGAGAAGTTGAACAAAATTAAAAATATGTCAAAAGTAATTAGTTAAAAAAATTGAACTCCAGGCAAACAGTCATACGAGAAAGAACAGTTCATCAGAAAATGCAAAGGCTGTGCAATGAACCACATTTAAACAGTCAGAATCATGAAATCACTATTGATTTCAGAATCAACCTACTGATAAAGCTCACAAGACTAATTGCCATTATAGAACGCAGTGCAAGTGTTGTAAACTTGACATCGTGAAAGTAACAATTCAGGACGTGGAAATGGGAGCAGAACGGAAATCGGCACCTGAAGTCTCATGTTTGAAAGTAGGAAGTGCCCTGGCCAGTGTGGCTCAGTTGGTTGAGCATTGGCCCACGCACCTAGAAGTCACCGGTTTGATTCCCAGTCAGGGCACATGTCCAGGACGGGGGCACCATCTCCAGTAGGGGGTGTGCAGAAGGCGGCTGACTGATGTTTCTCTCTGTCATCAATGTTTCTCTCTTTCTCTCCCTCTTCCTTTCCCTTCCTTTCTGGCTCTAGAATCAATAAAACATATTTTAAAAATAAAAAGAAAGTAGGAAGTGAAGATACATTGTTGTGGTAGAAGAAAAAATAAAGATCTTTTAAAATAATTTTAAAAAATTAACCAACAACAAAATGACACATACGTTCACATCTCTGGTTCTTGATTCCATTTAGAAGTATTTTGGCAGGAATAAAAGCAAAGATTCCCCTTTGAAACCGAAAAATATTTTCATTAAAGATTGTAGCTTTTGGTGTTAGGATTAGTCCAGATTTTGATTTGTCATTACAAAAGCAACGACATTGCCACCAGTTGTCGCAGGCTATTGCCAGAATGAGAGAGGGGACCGGGGAGTGTAACAGAGGGTGCCTGTGGGGCAAGCGGAGGCCACGCACCGCAGGGTGGGCTGTGCAGATGGATGTAACCGCTGCAATCGCTCATCGCCAAGATGAACAGAAACTTGGCCATCGCCACTTATATCCTGTTCACGTCATGGGCGCTCATTTACCACAATGTTGCACATATTAGATGAATGTGGAAAACGTAATTTTGTTAGCTTTGCGGTTTTTCTTCTATTTGATGTGCATTTTTAAAACGGGGTGTCATTTGTTACTACGTTGGAAGCATTGTAACTCCACTTGGAGAACTAAGGAGAGACGTATGCCTCATGGGGCCTCATGTCCAGGCCACTGTGCCCTTTCCTGAAAGAGCAGCTTGTTGGCTCCGGGGTGTGAGCTAGCTCGGTGGCCACAGGCTGAGCCCAGGCCTACACCTTCCAAGCAGGTCAGCTTTCCAATGACAAGCTCCATTGCTACATGGTTGCCCAGATCCCGGCTACTCCTAAAGTGATGGGACCAGCGGCACTGCCATTCCCTGGGGATGAACCAGTCGGCATCTCTAACTGACCCCCCAGTGACCTGTGTGCATAGAAGTCTGGGAGGCACTGTCCTGCCCTTTCTCTGGGACTTGGCGAACATGGGAGCAGCATCCCCCTCGGGGGAACCCTCGCCCGCCCGGGGCTTGCGGCTCTGCCCGTGGAGTGCCGCTCCTCCGAGCACCATCAGAGCTCAGGGACGCTGTGAGCTCCCGTTTCCAGCACTTGGCCATGTTTGCAGTTTCCAGGTGCCCAGATTCCGTGTCTGTAAATCACAGCAGTAATAATATTTGTCTCATAAGGTTGCTGTGAGGCTCACAGGTAATAATCCATAGGAAGCGCTCAGCACAGAGTAGCACCTCAATAAATGGGGCTGTAATGCTGAGCCACCATCAGAGTCCGGTGATAACACCCAGCAGGAAAGGCTGATGTGTAATGGTCTCAGCCTCGGCTGTCATCAGGCCCATTTCCCTCATCAGTAGCTCATTACTGGGTTGTCAAGTCACAGACGCTGTAAGCCACACGCCATCACGCCGAATAATAACCATTATTGCCGGCCTCGTGTGTAAAGCATTGTAGAGCCGGTACCCTCTGATCCTGAGAGAGATGTTCACTGGAGGGGGGTGAGGAGCAGGGGCACTGCCCGCTGGAGGGGGGTGAGGAGCAGGGGCACTGCCCGCTGGAGGGGGGGTGAGGAGCAGGGGCACTGCCTGCTGGAGGGGGGTGAGGAGCATGGGGCACTGCCCACTGGAGGGGGTGTAGGAGCAGGGGCTCTGCCCTCTGGAGGGGGGTGAGGAGCATGGGGCACTGCCCACTGGAGGGGGGGTGAGGAGCAGGGGCACTGCCCGCTGGAGGGGGTGTGAGGAGCATGGGGCACTGCCCGCTGGAGGGGGTGTGAGGAGCATGGGGCACTGCCCGCTGGAGGGGGTGTGAGGAGCATGGGGCACTGCCCGCTGGAGGGGGTGTGAGGAGCATGGGGCACTGCCCGCTGGAGGGGGTGTGAGGAGCATGGGGCACTGCCCGCTGGAGGGGGTGTGAGGAGCATGGGGCACTGCCCGCTGGAGGGGGTGTGAGGAGCATGGGGCACTGCCCGCTGGAGGGGGTGTAGGAGCAGGGGCTCTGCCCACTGGAGGGGGGTGAGGAGCATGGGGCACTGCCCACTGGAGGGGGTGTAGGAGCAGGGGCTCTGCCCTCTGGAGGGGGGTGAGGAGCATGGGGCACTGCCCACTGGAGGGGGTGTAGGAGCAGGGGCTCTGCCCTCTGGAGGGGGGTGAGGAGCATGGGGCACTGCCCACTGGAGGGGGTGTAGGAGCAGGGGCTCTGCCCACTGGAGGGGGGTGAGGAGCAGGGGCACTGCCCATGGAAGATTGTCTCTCTGGCCCTTACCGTCCAGTCCAGTTTGTCTCATGAGATTCCCAGCGTGCTGCCATGTGTCCCAATATTTAACAGGACCTGAGGGTTCTCTCCCTTGTGTTCCTGTTACTCACTCCTTGATGTACCGCCTCTCCTTAGACAGCCGGGCACACAGCACATGCTGCGCTACCAAAAGCCTTTCCCCACGCCCACCTTCCTTGTTAGTTAATTGCCAACATCTACAAATTGGTAGATTTCAGCCACATTCAGATTAAAAAACTTGGCAAACAAGGAGACCTGGCAATTCCCATGTGTCCATTGGCAACAGCTGAGCGGTGGCTGGGCCCGTAGGCAGGACACTGCTCTCGGCTCGCAGGCTCCCACCACCTTTCAAGGCCCCTGTCGGTCTTCTCTTGCTACATTCTCTGCCTGGACTCTGGCGATAACCAGGACAATTGACGTTTCCTGCTGTCACGTGGCAGGGAGCGCAGCTCAGAGACTGGCTGCTCTTGTGGCACGTCTCACGGACTCATGCTCCCTCCGGGCCTGGCTTGAAGTTGCCATATACAGAGTATGAACGGCCAGCCATTAGGATATTTGCTCTCATGCAGACTAATGACTAAATGGCATGTACAACCCCTTCCAACAGTGAGCCACGCCAGCCACTGAGCAATGAAGTGGGTTCGTTAAACCCTGGATGAAACCAAGACAGGCAAGGACTAGGGTACACATGGCTCTGGCCAGTGCTCAAGGGTTACAGTGTCGGCCCGCAGACAAAAGGGTTGTGGGTCCGATCCCTGGCCCTAGTTGGGCTGTGTGTGGGAGGCAACTGATTATCTCTCTCATGACAATGTTTCTCCCTTTCTCTTTCACTCTCTCCACTCTCCCTTACACTCTCTCTACAAAATCAATGGAAGAGTTTGAGACAAAGTCCTGGTAGATGCTCAGTGAGTATTTGTGAAATGGACCAATGTAGGAATGACAGATGTTTTTACTCTTTGACTAGAGTTAAATAGAGAATCTGAAAAACTAGCCTCAAAAGCCCAAAGCCAGTTGGAGAGGAGATAACTTTCTAAAAGGAAATCAGGGTGACATTGCTAAGATCGAGTGAGTGGGTGCTGGGCAGCCAGTGGAGTGGGCACACAGGGAGACGCCTTTGCGTTCCCAGCAAGGCTTATACAACCACGCGGAAAACATCAGCTCTCCCATCTTTCACACTTCGACATAGTAGCAAGGAACCAGGGTCCAAGTGCACCGAAGTCTGCCCTGTTTTCTTGCACACACAATGGCATCCAGATCTGGGGTGCGGCCCTGTTCTGGTCTGATGGGGAAGGCTGCTTCCCTGAGCTGCAGGCACGTCTCCTCCAAGAACACGCCACATGCACAAGAGGCTGTTCCACGGAGAAGCAAACTTGCACATCCCACTCAAAGGGGCGAAGGCAGGATGGGTGCGAGGAGCCCCCGACTTCCTGCTCTCCCTCTAAGGATTCCGTTTAAGGATCCGGGAAAGAATGCCACTGGGATGGGATGGCCAGGAAGGCTCTGACCATGAAGCAGCCTTAGTTCAGTTGGCAATGAAGCCACTTATGCTGAGTGGCCATGGCCCAGCCCACTCACTGCCAGCTGCTCATATACGATTTAGCCCCTAATTCTAAGTCCTCCTGTGAGGTCCTCAGAGCGTGAGCCCCATCCAGGCCGTTGGAGTACAGACTCGGGGAGGCCTTCCAAGGGGCAGCAAGAGCAGCTGGCTCTCCAGCCCCCGCCTCAGCCGCAGCTGGAGACTTCCGTGGTATTTCTGTGGTACTTGGGCTGGAAGTGTGGGTGCTGAGTATTGGGGTGAGCTTGTTTGGAGAAGAAGGGGGACAATATGCCCTCAGACAGATCTGAGGGCCCATGCATCTAATCTGACTACATACATTTTTTTTCAGCCTTCATAGGATTAACTTTTTCAAATATTATTTTTGAATTCTATGAAATTAGGAAGCTTTCCATACCAATCTGGATTTCCAGCTTGTCTTGAAGCCAGGTACAGTCTCATGGTCCTAGGCCTGCTTTCCCGCAAGGCAGTGGGCGTGGAGCTGGCCAAGTGGTGGCAGCTCGCTCGGCCAGGGCCTGGGCTGCGCACTTAGCTTTGGTTATAGCACAGAGTGTGTGTGTGTGTGTGTGTGTGTGTGTGTGTGTGTGCTGGGGGCGAGGGGGCAGGTTGGGTGTGTGTGTGAGGGGCGGGGGTATTACTTGGAGCTGGCTGGAGGATGGTGGGATCTGGAGCCAGGACTCCGTGTGCCCGGGGGAAAGTCCAGCACACATTGGCTTCCTGCTTTCCAGTTTTTAAGCAGTTTGGCTTCTAGATAAGGCCCACGTCACCACATTCCATGATGTGCCAGATCGTAAGAGACCTTGCATGCCTTGCTAAGGGTTTCTATGGGAACAGTAGGTTTGAAAACATCGAAGCACTCAGAGTCCTGAGTCTTGCCGACATGGAGCGGTCCCGTGTGCAGGGCCGCCTGTCCCTCCAGCTCCTATGTGGGAGTCCCCTGCTCCCCGCAGAGCCCCGCACGCCCTGTGAGGGGCCCTCTTGCTTTGGGGGTCGCCATGCACAGAAGGACGTTCATTAAAAAAAACACCAAAATCTTTGTACTTTCATATCTTTTGACCCCTAGTCCTTTCTTTTGTGAATTTATGTCACAGATATTAGAGTATGTGACCATGGCATATGCGTGGCCTGCTTTACTAGCTGGAGACGGAATGACCGCAGGGCCGGTCAGCGGGGAGAGAGGCAGAACTGGCAGAGGCGCAGCCCCAGATCAGTCCCGGGCGCGGGGAAGACGCGGCCTGCGGCTCACGCGGAGTGCAGCCAGGCAAGCGGCAGGTGCTGAGGGCTTCTAGAGTGCTTCCCCTATTTAGGAAATGTGCTGGCTCTCACTTATTCTTACGTCAGGTGGATATTTTAGGAGGTGACAGCTTCCGGGAAGGCGCCTGGGCCCACGGGGGAGGGAGACGCACTCTGCATTGCATCGCCCCATAGTGGTTGCCGGTGGCATCGCGTGTATATGTGCTATTTGTTTCCTATTTATTTATTTGAGTTGGGGTACAGTATACAATAAGAGCACAGAGCTGGCGGCTGTGTGCCCTTACTTCTGAGCTTTCCTTCCGGAGGCTGCTTCATTCCTTTTAAGAAAAGGTCCCCCAGTCCAGCCAGTGACGCCCCACAGAGCGGTCTTCTCCAAGGGGTCACCAGTCTGCCCGGCTGGCCGGTCACCTGGCTCCTGCGGAGACGGGACTCTTTCCCTGGCTGCTGACGGGGAGGCTCTCAGCTGCGGCTGGTGCCAGGGAGCTGGGAGAGTGGGCAGAGCCCCCCTGTGCCGCCCTCCCCGCCTCACTTTGCTGACCCTCCCTCTTCTCCCCACCGAATGCACGTGACGAATCTGTCCTTTCCACGCGGGGAGCTGTCCACGCACTAAACAGTGGGAACAACGCTACCTCAGAGGACTGTGTCCCTCCGCAGCCCCCAAAGGGCAGGGTGCCGCACTCCGGCCCCACACCGAGGACCGAGGCAGAGTGGGGTGGGGCGGGGTGAGTGGGACCACGTGTGAGACCAGGAAGGACTGTAGAGGCTCATAGGAGACATGCAGCCGAAGGGGAAAGGATTCGGGGAGAGGGAAGCTAAGGCACACGAGCGCCCTGGAGGAGATGCCTCTAAGAGCAGCCAGAGCCCAGCGCGGCTGGCACAGGGGAAACAGGAAAGGCAGCAGGGGTGCGACTGGCAAACCCTCTAAGGAATGGAGACTTTATTCAGAAAATGTTTGATTCCTGGAAGGTTTCTAAAATAAGAGAATATGATCTAGTTTTATTTGACAAAGATAACTGGCAGGAGTGTAGGATATAGTTACTAAAACAAATCCTCTTTTGAGCTCAAGATGATAAATCCCGAGGAAGGTGGTGGCAGGGTGAGGGCAGGTGTGAAAGGGTTTTGTGAAGTAAAATCAAATAGCTCAGCAAGGATCAGACGAAGGAGAAAGGGGATGTCCACAATGGCTGAGTGAAAGGGGAGTTGGATCCAGGGGATAAAACACAGCTGGAAGGGAGAGCACACAGCTGGGAGAGAGAGGACACAGCTGGAGGAGAGAGCACACAGCTGGAGGAGAGAGCACACAGCTGGAGGAGAGAGCACACAGCTGGGAGAGAGAGGACACAGCTGGAAGGGAGAGCACACAGCTGGAGGAGAGAGCACACAGCTGGGAGAGAGAGGACACAGCTGGAAGGGAGAGCACACAGCTGGAGGAGAGAGCACACAGCTGGGAGAGAGAGGACACATCTGGAAGAGAGAGCACACAGCTGGAAGGTAGAACACACAGCTGGAAGGTAGAGCACACAGCTGGAAGAGAGAGCACACATCTGGAAGGTAGAACACACTGCTGGAAGGTAGAGCACACAGCTGGAGGAGAGAGCACACAGCTGGAGGAGAGAGCACACAGCTGGAAGGTAGAGCACACAGCGGGAAGAGAGAGCACAGCTGGAAGTGTGGCTTTTGACCTTGAAGTTTTAAATCTTTGTATTTTACTCACCATACGGGTTGTTTGTGTGTGAATGTCCTCTGATTTCATGAGTTTACTTGACCAAACATTTATCAAGTCCTCACACTGGGACCTTGGACAAGAAATTGTGTAAGACATGAAGGTCAAGGCAGTCTTTGGAACTGAGTATTTTACATCTTGCTCCTGCTCCTTCTCCTCCAACAGAACCAGCCAAGTATTCCCTCTCTTCTAAAGAACAATTAAGGTCTCCATAGCAATCAACCAGAAATAACACCATTGTCCGTGGAAGGTTAGTTTCAAGCCTTCTCTGTCAGGACTCTCCCTGTGTACCAGCCAGCATGTCTCTGCCTCCATGGCAGTGGCTTGGGGTTACCCAGGAAAGCCTGCAGGGAGACAACGGGGTTATGAGCAGGTCATTCCTCAAAGAGGGTAAGACTAGCAAGCTCACAGCTGCTGAGCGGGGAGTTGCTTCCACCCAAGCCACATGGGGAATTGGGGAGAGAGAAAGGAGGGCTGGCTACCCACAGGCAGCCTGGCTTCTCTCTCAGCTGCGGGTTCTGCTTGGTGGCTTCCTGACGAGGTGTCACCGTGGCCCTGCCGGGATGTGGGGTGTGGGATGTGGGTGCGCTGTCCTGGGGAGGGCAGTTCCTCCTGGTGACAGTTTCCTGGAATCTGCTGGCTCGGAGACTGCTTTCTTTGCCTCCAGCAGGCTCCAACAAGCTGGGGGCGGGGGGGGTGGGGGGAGTTCTTCTGCAGCTTCTTTGCACCTCTCTTCCTGTTCAGGTGCCAGCAGGCCTCATCCTTCTAGGAGTTAAAGGTGTGGGTTCTCCCAAGGTGAACGGGTATAACGGGTCTAAGCCTCAGAACAGGACCACGCGTGATGCGGTCTGCTGTGTCCCCCTCGCCGGCTCTCTTTCCTCTCTTGTCAGCCTTTCCACAGCCCACCGGCACCTTTCCCAGGGGCTTCCTTCCTGCCTTCCCGCCTGCGTGGGCTGCCCCAGGAAATTGCGTGCTTTCAGACAGTGGGTCTATATCAGTGGTTCCCAAACTTATTTGGCCTACTGCCCCCTTTCCAGAAAAAATATTACTCAGCCCCTGGAAATTAATTTTTTAAAAATTTTAATAGCAGTTACTCATCGCCCCCAAATGCACCTGTGGCCATCACCGCCCCCCTGGATCGCTGCAGCGCCCACCGGGGGGCGGTAGCGCCCACTTTGGGAATCACTGGTCTATATGAAGAGAGGCCAGGACACTCATGTCGGGCTCAGCTTCTTGTCTGAGTTCTGCTCAGCATTTTGCTTGGGGCGGTGGGCGCACAATGCAGGGAGCAGATGATGTTTTGTTGAGTCGTACACTTGAAACCTGTTTGGTTTTGTGGACCAATGTCACCCCAATCCTATATAATAAAGAACTAATATGCTAATTAGATCGAATAGCAGAACAACCTTCTAAACCAGCGGTTCTCAACCTGTGGGTCGCCACCCCTTTGGCGGTCGAACGACCCTTTCACAGGGGTCGCCTAAGACCATCCTGCACATCAGATATTTACATTACGATTCATAACAGTAGCAACATTACAGTTATGAAGTAGCAACGAAAATAATGTTATGGTTGGGTCACAACATGAGAAACTGTATTTAAAGGGCCAGAAGGTTGAGAACCACTGTTCTAAACAAAGCCGGGGCTGCAAGGGCTGGCTGAGGGAGCTATTGCTGCGAGGGCTGAGTCACTTGCATGAATTTGTGCATTGGGCCTCTAGTAAATTTCATAAAGAAAGAAAGAAATCACACATACTTCCAAATCACATTATTGTCATCACTGATCTAGATGTCAATGTAGAAATATTTACATAGGACACAGCTTTGACATAAAAGTGGTTATTAGACAGGGCTAGATCTTTTATTGAATATGTTAAAGACTCACATGTATCACCATATTAAGATGTATGCTAATATGTAAGACAAGAAAACACTTGTTGACCCTCTGTGCTCTGCCAGGCCCTGCCCTAAGCATGGGGCCTGTAACAGGGCAGACGCCACTGCCCGTGAAGCTGCCCCAAGTGCTAGGCTCACGCGTGCCTCACACCTGTCCCGTCTGGGTTTCTCATCTTGGCTCTTCAGCCCGCCCCTCTGCCGGCAGACTTCGTAAGGGCATCGCAGTCTCAGTGTCCGGCGTCCAACCGCATCCTTTCCTGGCTCCTACCTCTTAACCTCAGGCAACCTGCTGCCCAGCTGTGTTGGTTCTGCCTCCTGATTTCCCTGGTGCAACACCCCCCCCGCCCGCCACACACCGGGCCCCCCCCCCCTCCCCCGTCACCCCCAGCCTCAGTTCATGCTCAGCATCCCGGGCCCAGGCAGCTCCTTCCCTGCTGTCAGAGCTTCTGGTTTCCTTCCTCCCCAAAGAATTGGGGTGCTTTTCTGTGACATCACCATCCATGCGCCCCCCCCCCCCCCACCGCCCCGCATTGGAATAAACGCCCTGATTATGGTCTCTCGGCTGCACGACCTGCTCTGGCCTGCCTTTCAGAACGAGTTTGCTTTCCTGGAAGAAGGAAGAAGAGGAGGCAAGTACAAAAGGAAAAGGGAGACAGGAGGGGTGTCGACAGTGTGCTGGGCACTGAGCTGAAGACTAGATCACCGGCCGCTTACTTACCCTCCCCAAGGGGCAGAGGCTTAAGTTCCCTTTAAAATAGCAGAAGAGGGACATTCTGAGAGTTTAGATAACGTATCCAAGGTGAGTGAAGTAGTAACAATAACAGTGACCCTGTACTGCAGCGGTTCTCAACCTGTGGGTCGCGACCCCTTTGGGGGTCCAACGACCCTCTCACAGGGGTCACCTAAGACCATCGGAAAACACATATTGAATATATAATTACATATTGTTTTTGTGATTAATCACTATGCTTTAATTATGCTCAGTTTGTAACAATGAAAATACAGCCTGCATATCAGATATTTACATTACGATTCATAATAGCAGCAAAATTACAGTTATGAAGTAGCAACGAAAATAATTTTATGGTTGGGGGTCACCACAACATGAGGAACTGTATTAAAGGGTCGTGGCATTAGGAAGGTTGAGAACCACTGCTCTACTGAGAAGTGGATCGCGTCTGGCACTGCCAAGTGCTTTGCCAACATCATCTCCACAGGCAGGTGCTCTCAGGGTTCATCTCACAGATGGAGAAACCGGTCACAGACCAGGCAGTGACACCAAGTCCAAGGCCACCCAGCCCTGTGTGGTGCAGCAAAACAAACTTTCAACCTATGCAAAAAAAAAAAAAAAAAAAGCCATTTAAATAGATGCTGGTCTTCTCGCTATAGGAGCGCAAAGGGCGTTCCACTGCTGGACATGAAGGACAGCCTCTTGCAATCCCTCCCCCTCTCCTTTGGCCCAGTATCTCACACATTATCAGCATGGCCTTTCCCGTGGTTCCCGTGCCTCCCCGCATCGCCCCCCTCCCCGCCTCCCCCCCCTCCCCCCCCTCCCCCTCCACCCCAGCCTCTTTTCTCCTGGGAGCAGCTCTGTGCCTTTTCTAATGAAAATCCATCAAGCCTCTGGGCTTTATCCGACTCTCCTCTCTGTGCCAAATGCCCCAAACCAATGGCTCACAGGCTGGATGCAGCCATCAGGCGTGTTTTATGTTTGGCCAAGACAATTTTAAAACAATTCTAGACAACAGTGACAAATGGGTGGCTCTCACACCGACTTCCAAATGCGGCAATGCCTTTGCCTCGTTTCCGGGAGATCTAGTGAGAGCGGACCTGCAGCCCAGGCGGCCAGTCACACACCCTCCGTCCGCCTCGTCGTCTCCCTACCCCAGGGCTTGGTGCCCTCCACTCTGGGCTCCAGGTCGCCTTAAAGATGGCAAATAAAAGCTAGAGGGAAGGCAATGAATGCCCTAGGACCCCATGGAAAAAAGAACAAGGGTCTTTGACAAAGATCCTCACTGGCTTCTCCTTTACATATTCCTGTGGGCACTCGAGTTTATGCCTGAGCAGGTCTTCAGAGCACCCCCCTCCCCTTCCCCAGCCCAGGTCAGCACCCCCTCCCCTTCCCCAGCCCAGGTCAGCACCCCCTCCCCTTCCCCAGCCCAGGTCAGCACCCCCCCACTTCCCCAGCCCAGGTCAGCACCCCCTCCCCTTCTCCAGCCCAGGTCAGCACCCCCTCCCCTTCCCCAGTCCAGGTCAGCACCGCCCCACTTCCCCAGCCCAGGTCAGAACCCCCTCCCCTTCCCCAGCCCAGGTCAGCACCCCCTCCCCTTCCCCAGTCCAGGTCAGCACCCCCTCCCCTTCCCCAGCCCAGGTCAGCACCCCCTCCCCTTCCCCAGCCCAGGTCAGCACCCCCTCCCCTTCCCCAGCCCAGGTGGGCGGCAGAGGCCCAGTTGAGCAGACACAAACCTGGTCAGCTGTGATCACGGGTTCGTGTTTCCTGCCACTGTAGTTGCAGCTTTCGACCCCACATAGTAAAAACCTAACCAACAAACAAGCAAACAGCTCCTTCCTAACAGAAACCGCAGGCAGTTAGGTGCTGTAGTCCGTGTTGAATTTACGTGAACCGGCCCCTTGGGCAGCCACAGGCCAGGCTTCCTGAGGCAAAGGGCTTCTCAAGGAGCTTGTATCCTTTACTCCCAAGCGGTACGTGCCGAACAGAAACGTAATCAGATTTTCCGCAGAGATTTCAGGAGGCCCCAACCCAGGACTTAACTACAACTGCCATCTATTACTTTTAGTGCATTTTCAATTTGACTTTACGGCCCCCCAAGTTGTGTTCAAGTTAAAAGTTAAACATCGGTACAGGGAGAGAGCAAACACTTCGGGCCGCAACTTCAGTTTGAATTCCACTGCTGCTCACTCTGAGCTTTTGCCCTGCGAGCAAGTGGCTTCACTAATGTGTGCCTCCATTTCACACACTCTAGTCTAAAGCAAGCACGTCAAACTCGTGGCCCGAGGGCCACATGCGGCCCACAACGAGTATTTTTGGAGCCCAGCCAATATAAGGTATGTAAGAAACGTTTTAATAAAAATTTTGTAACTTAATTTTCACAATATCCTGTTATACATAATTATTAATAACGGACTACAATGTTCGCTAATGACTGATTACTATATCATGTTGCATGCATTTCCCTTACGCGCCTTACTCACAGGCGGGCCATTTCTCTCCACTAATACCAGCAGCAAATATTTTAGCAGCCGATGGCCACGTCATTAGTCTTGAACTGACTTGTTTGGTGTGCGCAACGGGAAATATTTCGCTTTTGGAGAACAAAAATAATAGGTTTATTTGCGTGATGCTGATTAATTTGTGCAGTGATTCAGTGTCTAACTCTAGTAAGTTAATGTTCAAGAAAAAATGTTAATTTTTATTAGAATGTTCTATTATTTTACGTTAACAATGACTCATTTATTTCAGCCCTTTGTATTCAGCATGTCTCTACGAAACAAACCTGCCTTTCTATGAAAATGGAAGCTTTTGTTTTTTGTTGTGGCCACATACACTTACACCTTGTTTATTTGGCCCGTGTGAGCCTTGGAGTTTGACAGGCTTGCTCTCAAGGAAGTGATGCTCCTGCAGGGCAGCTGACCCGGAGGTGCAGGGCCTGGAGTACAGCAGGACGGCTGACACGCGTGAGGTTGAATGTGACAGTGACGCCACTCAAACCAGCTTCGCTCACTGACTTGCCTAACTGGGAAGGTCAAGACTACCTTGGCTGGGGGTGGCTGAGTCCAGGGCACGAGCACTGTCATCGGGACTCAACCCCTCTCCTAGTGGGTTCTGTTTTCTTCCGGGCTTGACTGCATTCTTCATTGCACCCAGCCGACCAGCTGGCTGATTTCTGGAGGCAGCAGAGCAGAGCTCTGGAAGAACGTGGGCTGAGGTGTGGGCAGTGTGGGTGGCAGCCTCCTTGGGCAGGTGAAGTCAGTGTGGGCATCACAGTTCAGGGGTGGGGGGTGCCCTAGAAGGGATGGCACTCAGGGCCGGCATAAGAACACAAGACACTGCATCCTCAGCAAAGCCACACAGAATAGCAAGGCCAAGCGTATGGTTTCCAGTTGGCAAATAAGGACACGGAAGCTCTGCATTAGCTTCCCGTTGCTGCTGCAACAAATCACCATGAACAGAGTGGCTTTAAAGCACAGGCTTTGTTACCCTGCAGGGTTAGAGGCTGGAAGACCAGAGTGAACGTCAATGGGCTAAAGTCCAGGCGTCCACAGGACTGCCCCCTCCTGGAGGCCCTGGGGGGACCGTTTTCAGCCTGGAGAGGTGCCTGCATTCCTCAGCTCGGGGCCCCTCCATCACAAAGCCAGCACCCCGCTCCTGCCGCCTCCTCCTTTCCTTTGTAAGGTCCCTGTGACTGCACTGGGCCGCCCCGATAGTCCAGGAAAACCTCCCCTCTCAGATCCCAAATCTAATCCCACCTGCAGGTCCCTTTGCCATGGCAGGTGGCACTCACAGGCCTCGGGTATTAGGTCAGGGCTCTCTCTGCCGACACTTCTAAAGGTAGAAGCCCCGTGGTCACCCCTTAAGTCAGCGGTTCTCAACCTGTGGGTCACGACCCCTTTGGGGGTCGAATGACCCTTTCACAGGGGTGGCCTAAGACCATCAGAAAACACATATATAATTACATTACAATTCATAACAGTAGCAAAATTATAGTTATGAAGTAGCCACGAAGATAATTTTTTGGTTGGGGGTCACCACAATATGAGGAACTGTATTAAAGGGTCGCGGCATTAGGAAGGTTGAGAACCACTGCCTTAAGTTAATAGCTGAGTCCCAGCTGGGACCAAGGTGAATGGCTCCAAATGAAGATGACAGGCCAGGGTCCTGTCAGCCTCGGTCGGGCTCGGGGAGCCTGAAGTCTGTGGCGCCAGGGTGGGCGGAGACACGGTGACAGTGCCTAGCACAGCTGACATGAGCACACAGTCAGCGATGTTAGCACTCCCGTTACTCAGCTGTGAACAAGCAGGCGCCCTGGACAGCTGGCCCAGGGAACGCTGGGGAAGAGCCAGCGTTCTGGGGGGACAAGACCTTCGGGGTCTGAGTCAGCCCTGCGCCCGTGAAGAGCGTGAACTTGTCTGAGGGCCAGTTCCTCACTAGTAAGTGAAGGCAGTAGGTCCACCCCTCACAGCAGGAGCAGCAGGCATCTGTCTGCCTGGGGCGTGCACCCTCAGTAAATACCACTCTCTCCCAGAGTTCTCCCTGCCCCTCCGCCCTGTCTTCTCTCCCTCTTCCTGCCTTTCTGTCTCCTTTTTTCCCTCCTCCTTCCCATCGGCCTCCGTCCTCCCTCCATTCTTGCCCGGACGTGAGACCTCTGTTTAAGAGCGATTGATCAGTTTCTGGTTTCTGGTGTCCGTGCTTGGTCCCCCTCCTCTGTGTCACAGCACCACTGCCTTGCACTCATCAGCTTCTCAGTGGGCAATCTAAATGCTAATGATCCTGCCACCCTGCCCTCACCCGCTCCTGGTGCCACTGAGCCCCGGCATGACCGACAGCGGCAGACAGGACGCTTCTCCCACCCGCCTCTCACCCGGACGTGGGCTCGAATCCTAACCCTCTGCAGGTGCAGAAGGGGGGCCTTCACCAGGAGCCCCGAGCGCCTCCTCCCCAGCAGGCCCCTATCTACGGAGCTGGCCGATGCCCACCCCGATCACCTCATTCCCTTTCATGCACTGGCAGTTCTCAGGCTGATACTGAAAGTGCAATATGCTTGCCAGTAATGATGTCTTATTGGAGTGTAAAGATTTTCCCATTTCACCGCTTTATCCTGAATTTAAAGTATTTCAAAATTCACTTAGATCGGAGAGGACCAGCAGCCGAAAATAAACTAGTGCCTTCTAAGGTGTTACCTCTGAAATGGGAGATGGGAAGGATTGCGGGCGGGGCAGAATCCATCACCGAGCGTTTCCATCACTTGGACCAGGTGGCCTCTTCTCCTCCGCGTCCCAGTCCTGCATCTGGTCCTGCATCCCAGTCCTGCATCCGGGTCCTGGTCCTGCATCCTGCATCCTGGTCTCCCGAAGGGAACACTTGCCTTTGCTGTTCCTTCTGCTTAGCACGCTGTTCCCCACATCACTGCCTGGCTGCCCCCCACCCCCCTTAGGCAGGACTCCACTGAGCGCCACCTCCTCGGAGAGGCCCGCCCTCAGTATCCCAGCCAGTCCCCTCCCACGTTTCGCCTCTGTCCCTCCTGGTGGCGGGAGAGGCTGGGTGGTCCACCGGTCGGCTTTCCCGCTGTGCGGGGATAAATAAGACAGACCCTCTCTTCCCAGGGCGCTTATATTTTGAAGTGGGGAGGCAAATGACAAACACATAAACATCTAAATACAGTAATTTCTGGTTTAGTGCAAAGCTTTGAAAAAGCAGTCATGTACAGTATTGGTCCTGGAGAATTGTGGACTACCCCATATGGCCTAAAAATCCTTTTCCAAATCCCTGCTTGGGTGTGGAGCTGGAAGGTTCGTCTTGGGCTGCTTTTCAAACTGGGGTGGCTGGGTAGCACCCTCCTGCCTTCCCAGAGGGCCTGACGCCGCTCACTCCTGAGGGCCCTGAGCCGAGGCCAGCTCTGTCGGATGTTCACACAGTTCCTGGAGGTGGGAGGAAGAGATGATGGCCTGTCAAGTCTCTCTCCCTGGGTTCCAGGCACGAAACACCCCTAAATGAGCCACCAAAAAGCGGTCTGCCTCAGCGGAGGAGAAAGGCAGGAAAGAGAAGAAGGTGTTTGCAGGGAAATAATGTGGTCCCAGCGCCCAGCACCCAGGAAGCTGGCTGGCACCCGGGCAGCCGGGACTCCCCCCAAGCACAGCCTCCTGCCCTGTGAGACGTGTTGCCCGTGCCCTGCCTTCTGCTCGTGTCTGTGCACTGCTTCCTTGGAGCTTGCGTAATTATACACACAGTTGTATGCAGGGACCTGGGGAAGGTGACGCAGGAGTGCGGGTGTGCACAGGGAAAGAGGCGGGTGTGCACAGGGAAAGAGGCCCTGTTTGGTAAGAGTCTGCTCATTCCATGTCTCGCATGGAGGAGGGATCCCTCTACCCAGGAAGGAAGTTTGACAAGCCCTGGCAGAGAGCTCCTTCCCGAGGGACTCCTGGCTCTCCCCGGAACGTGAGCCTGCTGTGGGCGGACGTCCATGGGCCCTTTAAGTCTGTGTCCAAGCTCTGTCCCCCGGTGAGGTGGCATTTGGAGGCGGGGCTTCAGGAGATAACTGGGTTCAGGGTGGGGCCCTCAGGACAGGATCAGCGCCCTAGAGAGGAGCACCTGGCCTCTGCTCCCGGTCTGGCGGCACCGCGTGAGGGAGGGCGTGAGAAGGTGCCAGCTGCCCGCAGGAGGAGGGCTCCCCAGAACCACCCTGCAGGTGCCTGATGGAAGGCCTCCGCCCTCCAGAACTGTGGACAATAAATGTCCTTCGTGTCCAAGCCCCTCAGTCCGTGGGGCCTGGCGGTAGCAGCGGAGCCGAGACTCAGGGTCTCGTCAGATGTCCTCCTGGGCAGCACCCCGTGTGTGAGTGAGCTGCAGTCCAGGCCTCTCCAAAGGGGTCTTTAGCTCAAAGATATGTTTGACATTCACAACTACCCAAGATGTCAAAGGGAAGAGAATTGTTTTTCCTTGTGTTACTGAAAAAACTAGAAAATTCTTGAAAAGCAGAAAAGAGAAAGAGACCCATGATATTACCATCCATGCAGAGCCAGTATTTCCGCGTTAATGCCTTTCTTTAGGGCCTCTTTATGCAGTTTCTTTTACGTAATTATATCCATTCTCTATGTGCAATTATTATCTTGGTGTTTTAGTGACTATTCTATCATAAGCATTTCCACATGGCACAGTCTTTGTGAGCACTGCATTTTATGGCTCCATAATGTGAGGATTACGGCATGGATTATTTAACCAAACATTTAAATTTAAAAACATTTATCTCATTACTTATTCTGTTGTGATGATAATCCTTTTGCAAACTCACCCCTCCTGCAGCCCAGCCCACCACCAGGATTTCTTGCTTCATTAAGCTATACCCTCCGATATGTAATTACTGGATCAAAGGCATTCAATCGACATTTACCAATTACCGGGTAAAAATGTGTGCCCGTTTACACTCAGACCTGCAGAGTCAGGAAACACCCAGGTGGCCGCACTGGTGCTGTGCCCATTATCATTTTAAAGACCAGTAATTGGGAAGGCAGAGAGGCTGCTGTTTCTGTTTGCTGGCTTTGGTTAGCAGTGACAGTGAAACATTTTCCGTGTTTGTTAAACAGTAGCATTTCCTCTTTGGGGAAATGTCTGTGCATGTCTGTTCTCCAGTCGTCTCCTGGTGGTTTGTTTTTCTTAAAGATTGATATTAATTCAAATGTTTAAACACCCCATAACTGGGGTTACATTTGCTTCACTTGCAGTTCCCTGTTTGTTGTTTCCCTTTTAAGTCTGATTACACTTTTTCTGTACAGAAGATTTAAACATTTTGTAATCACATCTGCCCATCTTTTTCTTTGTGAATTTTTAAATCATTTCTACATCTAAACACTTCTTTTCTCTCCCGAAGCTTGATAAATATTCATTCCTATTGTCTTATAGTTGGTTTATGCTTTGATTAAAAAGATAACTCTTTGCTCTAACTGGGAATTATTTCAGTGCATAACATTGAAGAGACTTTTCACATGGCTAACCCTGTGTCCCAGCAAAATTCACTCATAATCTTATTTTTCCTTCTTTATTATATATCGAAAAGTCACATGTACTGGGGCAGAATCTGAGCTGTCTGTCGTGTGGAAGTTAAGGAGAGACAGGGGTCGAATTTAAGAAGGGACAGCTGGGATGGAGCGCCTTCGTCTTCCTCCTGCCTCGGGGTAGGAAGCCGGTTCAAAGACCAGCAGGGGTGACCGGGAGATCGCCCCAAAGACACAGCATGCCAGTCCAGTGGGCCTCGAGTCCTCCCACACTGATCTCTAACTCTTTTAAATCTCTCACATATCAGTTTTATCAAGGTACAGTTACCATACACAACTATAAAATACGTAAATGAACACCACCATGATCCGGTATATACACTGAGAAAGGATCCCCTCCGTCCAGCTAGCCAGCTCACCTGTCACCGTACACACTGATTTTGGTGAGAACATTTAAGTTCCACTCTCCCAGCAAATTTCAGCTCTACAACAGTGTCATTCTCTGTATCACCAAGTTTCACATTAGACCCTCAGAACTTACCTTAGATCAAAGTTTGTATCCTTTTACCAGCCTCCCCCTCCCCCTCCCCCCGCCCCGCCCTACCCCGCCAGCTCCTACCATCACTTTCCTACTCTGTTTCTATGAGCTTGACTTTTTTTTTTTTTTTTTAGATTCCACACCATGCATTATTTGTCTTTCCCTTCCTGACTTATTTCACGTAGTATAATGTCCTAAAGGTTCATCCCAGATGTAGCAAATGGTAGGATTCGCTTCTTTCTCATGTGTGCTCTGTGCTGCTGAGTCACTGCAATTCCTGGCCACCCATGAATGAGTGATGTCCACCGTGTCCTGTCCACTCCTGTGGCATCTTTTACGGAGTCAATTCATCTCACCTTGGTCTCCCTCTTTCCTGCTGCCTTCTATTCCCCAGCATTATTGTCTTCCCCAGAGAACCCCGCCTTCTCGCTGTGCCCGAAGTTGGACAGGTTCAATTTTGTCATTGTTGCCTTCAAGCTTAACTTGCTTCAGAACCTACTTGCTCATCTTTCTGGGGTCCAGGGCATGCACAGAGCTGTCCACCACCATATGGCAAGTGAATATCCACCTTCCCCTACCAGCCTTCTTCACGGCCCAGCTTTCACATCTGTGCACAGTTATTGGGACCATGAGGGTGTGGGTGACCCCAGCCTCTTGTCCAGTGACACACCCTTGCTCTTGGTGAGCTCCCACTTCTCCAATGGCTGCCCTCTGAGCCTCAGCCTTCTCTCTGTTTCTTGGCTTCAGTCTCCACTTGAATTGATGACGGAACCCAGGTCAGCAGAATCTTCAACAATTTCGCCGTCTTCACTGTGTAGGTTAAAGCTGTGTATCTCTCTGTGGTCATGATCTGTGTCTTGATGTTCAAGTGCAGCCCTGCCTCAGCACTTCCTTCTCTCACTTCCATCAGAAGTTGTCTCAAATCATTGCTACTTCCTGCTGGTAAGATGGTGTCACCTGCAGATCTTGTTATTGATATTTCTTCCACCAAATTCACTTCTCCTTCCTCCGCGCCTAGCCGAGGTTTTCAAACGATACGTTCTGCGTATAAATGAAGCAACTCGGGAGATAAAGTGCACCCTTGTCTGACGCCTTTGCCTGTTAGACACCATTTTGCCTCCGTATTCTGTCCGGACAGTGGCTTCCTGCCCGCAGTTCAGGTTTCCCATCAGGACAGTCCAGTGCTGAGGCACGCCCATTCCTTTCAGAGCAAATCGTAGCTTTTCATCATTAACACAGTCGAAGGCTTTACTGCATCTGTAAGTAAACTAACCTTCTTCTGAAATTCTCTGGAGCACGCTGGTTCCCAACAGGTGATCACAATTAGATCTGAGTGCCTCTTCCTCCTCTGAATCCAGCTTAAACTTCTGGCATTTCTTGCTCCATATGAGGTAGAAGCTCCAAGTCCCTTTGAGCATCACTTTCCTCTTGTGGGGAAGGAGAGCAATGGTCCTGTAGTGACTGCGCTCCGTGGCGCCCCCTTTCTTGAAGACTGGGATGTACAGTGATGCTTCCAGTCTGTAGGCCATCCTCTTGTTTTCTGTATTTGTTGACATAGTCTTGCTAGGATTTTGACAGATCCAGGCTCTGTGGCTTGAAATAATTCTGCCACTGTCTTGCCCCTCTCCTCCTGGTGATTTATTTATTCCCAATACTTTCAGGGCAGCATCCACTTTCCTTTCTAGAATTACATAGGAACCTTCCTATGGAACCTTCTTCAAAGGTGCCTGGCATCCTTGTCTCTTCCACACAGATTTTCATTATACTTTCCCATCTTTCCTCTCTTTTCTCTGGGTCAGTCATTCAGCATTCCTAGTCTAGGTCTAATTTCCCTTTCATTTCTTGAATCTTCTGGTAGTGACCTCATTTTTCCTTTTTTTGTGGTTCCCTCCTGTCTCCGTAGGTGAAGCATCGTCAGAGTTCTCTGCATCTCTATGAGATAGTCACTGGAAAACTGAAGGGCTCTAACCCAGCTTTTGTCACCTTTTACTGCTGCCTCTCTGCTGTCCAACAATCGTCAGTGTTTCTTCTGTTATCCATCTTGGTTTTTCTTTCCTTTTTACTTCCGGCATTATCTTTTCACTTCTTTTTTCAAAAATTTATCCTTTCTAGAGGCCCAGTGCACAAAATTCATGCACTCAGGGGGAGTCCCTCAGTTCAGCCTGCACCCTCTCGCAGTTCGGGAGCCCTCAGAGGATGTCTGACTGATGGCTTAGGCATGCTTCCTGTGGGGAATGGGCCTAGGCTGGTAGTAGGACATCCTTAGTGCTGCTGTGGAGGCCGTGAGCCTGAATTCTGGCTGAGTGGCACTCCCCCTGTGGGAGCGCACTTACCACCAGGGGCAGCTCCTGCATTGAGCGTCTGCCCCCTGGTGGTCAGTGCGCATCATAGCAACCTGTCGTTCTGCTGTTTGGTCAATTTGCATATTATCCTTTTATTATATAAGATTGTTGAAGATGCCACCTTTCTTCCACCATTCACCCCTCCAAACCAATTCCCCTTCCACCCCAGGCCTTCACCATACTATTATAGTCTGTGTCCTTTGTTATGCATATAAGTTCTTTGGTTAACCTTATAATATTTCTACTTTCAGTATACAGTTCTTGTTCTAGATCAATTAAGCTTAGCTGTGTAAATCTGTTTTCTGGTGGACTTTGAATCTATCAGGAATGTTATTTATACTATATTTTGGCACCATGATTCTTTTAAGGATCTTTTTTAGCTTTATTCTAGTGTTTGATAATAACAGCTCATGCCCAGTTCTTCATTCATGGCTGATTAATATCTCGTTGTGTATATACCACATCTTCTATCCATTCATCCTTTGATGGACACTGGGGTCGTTTTCATATCTTGGCATTGTGAATAATCCTACAATGAACACAGGAGTGCAGATATCTCTCAGAGAAGGTGATTTCATTTCCTTGGATACAAACCCAGAAGTGGGATTGCTGGATCAGATGGTAGCCCTATTTGTAATTTTTAAAGAAACCTCCATACTGTTTTGCACAGTGGCTGCACCAATTTGCAATCCCACCAACAGTGCACCGGAGTTCCCTTTTCTCCTCACCCTCACCAACACTAGTTATCACTTGTATTCTTGGTGACAGCCATTCTATGAGGCGGGAGGTGCTATCTCATGCGGGTTTGGTTTTGCGTTTTCCTGATAATCCGTAATGCTGCATTCGTCTTCATGTACCTGCTGGCCATCTGTCTGTCTGCTCGCTGACTCCTGAGGATGATCTGTGTCAGCTTTTCTCCTGCCATCCATCCTGACTTCTACTCTTATTGCTCCGAGTTGGGAGTGGGGCTTAGCAATGAGGATGACCTCCTAGAGGCGAGCTTTCCCCTGGCTAACCAGGGCCGGCCCTTCACTAACTTTTCTCCCATTGACAGGACTCACCAGTCACTCATCTACCCATTCACTCATTCATTCATTCATTCATTCACTCGCTCACTTATATGACAAATACCCATCAGGTTCCTCCTTTGTAGCAAGCTTCGTTCTTAGGAATTTGGGATTCAGTGGTGAAATGAACCCAGTCCAGTGGAGGATGCATGCTAGCCAACCAAAGGGAGGAGACAGGGAACGAGCACACTATGCCATCTTCTACTCTTTATTTTTCAACCGTCTGCATTCATGCTTGTGGATGGAACGTGGACATCAATTCTGGTTTGCGGTGTAGGAGTGATCAGCAGAAACCCTCACACAGGCTGCATGCTAGAAGCGGTGCGGAGTGTGTTCTGTGGCTCTTTCATACATGCTCTGCCCGCCACCGCCTCTTGAGAGGGAATGGCCACACCCACTGGGAAGCTGTATGTGAGGCATTTTGCTAATAAACAACCGAACGACAGGTAACTGCCCAGCAGTTCTCCCCACATGGGATCAGAGAAACTGGAGGCCTGCAAGGGGAGGGCAGAATCTTTGCTTGTAGACCCGCCAAATAGGTCAGCTTGTTTGAAAACAAAGACATTTCCCCCTTTTCTCCCCAGGGGTTAAAAAAGAGAGAGAAGAAGTGTCTGAGCATTTATACAAGGGGTTCAAGATTAATTACAGATACTTCATGGGCTTAATTGACAGTTGGAAAATTCTTAATTGTAAACCACAGTCTCTTGACTTCTTAATTTGATTCCTCGAATCCGTGCTCAGCCACAGCCCGTTATTGGCCTGTGCGGTGTCGGCATGGAGTGGGCCGTGAGTGGTTTTTAGCGATGCACTGTGACAGAGTCCGAGTCACAAGACACCGCCATTAGCTTTAGGGAGAACATAATTTAGGGTAGAAGACAGATATGTGAGCAGCGATGCTCCTGCAATCATGGCCGATGTTTTTTGAGTGCTTACTGTATTTCAGGCTCCATGCTAACCACATGCTCATGGCCTCCTGCATTTCCCCAGTAAGCGCTGCAGTGGGCATGAGTGAGGACACAGGTGCCGGAGAGGCCCACAGAGCTCTGGCCGAGCTGCGATCCAAACCCAGGCCTCTGTGGTCCCAGTGGCCCTGCCTGAGCGCCATGCGTGTGCCTCTCCCACGGTCCCTGCTGCCTCCAGGTGTGAATGATGTATCTAGAGACAGGACGGGGTGGGTGCCGGGCCCTGGAGAAGGGTCTGGAGAACATTCACGGGGGAAGTGTCCCACTCACAGTTTGAAGGTTTCCAGAGCGGGTGAGCTGCCATCGGTTGAGACGAAACAGGTGGGAAACTGGACTTCACATCACATCATCTTGCAACTAGTGTGGCTTTGACCTGATGCCTCATTCTGGTAACAGTGAGGTCATCCACTGCCCTGGCCCCTCTGTCTCCGGGTGACAGGAGAGCTTGGCCTCCGTCCAGCTCCACTTCCCTGATCAGTGCCTGAGGCTGTCCCCAACCATCAGACCCCTTTCTATCTGGAATATGGGGGGCCCTCTACTTTTGTCCTCCCCATCTCCATTTCTATGGTTACGTCATGCTGGGCAGTGCTGCCTTCAGGCTGAGCCACCACCTGTGTTAGTGACACGTCCATACTGGGAAACAGACGCAGTCGGCTTCCTCTCAGAGTCCGCAACCAGCCCTCCTCTGTGATCCCACCGTGTGGACCCCAGTTCAGCGGCTCCAGAGAGCCCCAGTGCTGGCCCTTCACCCCCTTCTGCCAAGCAGATCACCCTCCTGGTCCGTAAGGTCCGAAAGGTTGGTGACCGCTGGACACAGCCAGGCCTGCTGGCTGCGTGAGGGCAGGTGGACAGAGCGGACACCAGGCCGGAGGACGCACCTGCTGGTGTGACAGCTGAGCGTGGGCGAGGGCTGCACTGGCTTTCCCCGCCAGGGGCTGCGTCGATGAGGACCTGACCTTCGGGCTGCTGTGAAGGTGTATGGATTAAGGAAGTAAGCTGGGACACCCTTTATTTAGGGTTTTGTTTTATAACTGTTTAGCCCGAGGTATATGGGCCTTCATTTTCACTCTCGCCCTAGGCTGTACAACTCTACCCTCATCTTTCACAAACGGAATCCAATCTGGTCAATTCTTACTTTCTGCCAGGGAAGGGAGCTTCGTGGTGTCGGGGGATCGTTTCTGGTGTTTAAGCCGCCGCCTGTGATAGTGCGCTGGCAGCCGAGCTGCCTGCCACTCAGCTAGAAGACGCAGGGACACCCATTGCTTCACTGCATTCGGTTGGTTAAGGGTAGGTCACTAATCCAGCCTATATCTGGGGGGCAGGGGGGTCACACAGGCGGGACACCAAGAGGGGACGATCTTCGCAGGCTACCGACCACAGATATACTTACCAAAAAGGCCATTTAGCACATACGCCAAACATTAGGGAGGGGAACCGCTGTGGATGCGAGACTCCGTATAACCATCTACGCCATGTGCAGCGCTGTTCTATTCCCAGCGAGCAGGGCAAACCTTGGGCACCTTGCCTCTTTGTTCAGGGTGCAGTGTGGCACAGTGGGGCTTGGCACGTGGTCGGTTCAGGTTGCAACTCTGCCCGTTATGAGGTGTGTGGTCTGAGCAGGTTGCTCCTCTCTCCTGAGCCTGGGTGTCTTGCATGTAAAATGGGCTCAAGAGTTCCGTCTCCCTCCAGCGCCTGGAAGAGGGTTAAGTGTGCCCTGCGCACAGGAGCAAGCACAGTGCCGGCACAGAGTAGGGCTTCTTCAATGCCGCGTGCTGTCAGTGCTGACATAGGCGAGGGCATGAGACTGTATAAGTTAACTAAAGTCAAACGGAGTTAGTCAGAGCCTGCTGTGTGCTGCCCCACATGGAACTCTGCCGAGAGGAGACGCCAGCGCATCTGGGGGAGCCTCCGGACAAAGAGCATCCCCACAAAGACTGATTACCAGCTGCTCTCCCTTAGCCATGCCGCACAGGGAAACGGGCAGCACACGGACCTGGCAAAGGTTAAAGTTCATCCTAGCACTCTCCCACTCTCTCCTCCCCGCACCAGGAACTTTCCATGAAACTGCAGACACATAGAAGCTCAGCCCCTAGAGGAGGTTGGGGTCTCCCTTCCTTCCCCCGTGGGGAGAGTTGCTCTGTCAGTGGAGCACGCCTCCTGCTGGTCCCCTTGCCTCGCCTGGAAGGAGCTATGGTGGCGGCTCTGCCTGTGTGCCGCTCCCCCCAACCCCCCCCCCACCCCGCCGGCTTCATTATTAAACTCTTCCACTTCCAACTCTGTGCTGACTGGCCTTTGAATTCTTCCTTTTAAGAAGCCAAGAGCCCCACCCCCACCCCATCCCCCTGGCTCAGGGCTGAGCCCCCAGCCTTGCCACCCGTACCCGCCCTCAGCTACCCCACCCCCAGCCTCAGTGGCAGGAAGGCCTCCTTGCCCACAGACATGTGACACATGCCCTCACTGGAGGAAACACTTCGCCTCATTCATATATTTTAATTCATTTAATCCTCACAGCCCACCCTAGGAGGTAAGTATCTATTATCCCCAATTTACAGATAGCAGGACTCACAACCCTAGGGAGGATGAGGGTCTAAATGACATCAGACAGCAATTCAGCATGAGGGCCAGCTGCACGCCCAGGTCCCCAGCTCTGCACCCGCTGCCGCCCACCCGCCCACCCGCCCACCCGCCGAGCCTGGGTTCAGTGCCCAGGGTTCCAGCTGCGCTCAACTCCGGGTTACATACAAGGGCGCGTGGTCTGTACCTGGAAGCACTCTGGGCCGACTGGAGGGTTTCCTCCCCCAGGACTCTCTGGTCACCGGGACAACAGAAATTATTTCACTGGCTACTATTCCTCACTTTCCGGCACTGCAGACTGAAAAGGCCTCGGGTGAGGGTTCCACTCAGCCCTCTGGGGCCACAGGTGAGACTGGGTGGGTGGGTCCCAGTCAGTCTGGCCCAGTCAGTCTGGCCCAGTCTCACCACCAGCAGCCCAGCCAGCACTGGCGTCTGGGGCTGATGCCTGGGCGGGAGAGGCGGGGTGAGCCCAGCCCTGTGGGCTGTTGAGGAATTACCTCCCTAATGCTTCCCCTGAGAAGTGCTATTCCACTGCGGCCTCCCGGGGCGGCCCCTTCCATGTCCATTCATCCTATTCTCCAGTCCCTCAATTTAATGAGGTGTTTCCTTTGCCTTTGAAGAGCGCTCTGACCCCGTGGAGTCCAGCTGTTAGCTGGAATTTAACACTGAAGGGAGCAGGGAGAGAGCTGGAGGGAAGGGACCAGGGGGTCAACCCCGAACACTGAGGAGGCGCTGCTGTGGCTCCATGGCGGCCAGCCGCTCCTCTGCCTTTCCTGAGATTCCACATTCGGTGTCTGCCTCCCAGACTTCCCACCTGCGGGTGAGCCCACACCCCCCGCCCCCCTCCGCCCCTGCTCCAGAGCAGACTTTCTAGGGGCACAGAATTTATTAATAGCCTCGACCCTGGATGAATGGGGATCAGAACAAATTCACATTCTCAGAAAATGGAGCCAACACAATGGCTGGGCCTCTGGCTGCCCGTGCGCCCTGCTGCTCCCAGGCTGTTGCTGCACGTAGACGCCCACCACTGACTCTGTGCCAGGAGACCCTTGGGTGCCATATCGCGCCACAGGCAGCACTTCTGGGATATGACGCTCCTCTCACTGCTTACTCCCCTGACACCGGCTTCCAGCTGCCAGCCAGGCACAGTCCTCCGGAGACTGCTTAGTGCTGTAGCCTCAGCTTTGGCCCAAGCTCAACCCCCGCCTACCTGTCAGGGGCCCTCAGACACTCTCAGATCCTCCTAAGCTGGGTCACAAGGGAGGAGAAGGAAACTGAGGCATGACCACTGTGACGGCATGGCCACTGCGACCGCACTCCACTGTCCATCACGTGAGTGACAAACACAGGCTTGGGCTAGCCATCTGCTCAGGCTCAGAATCAGGCAATGGAGCTACTGGAGAGTGGCTCCTCGGTCACATCACCTGCCTTCATCTGAGGCTGAACACGGCCCTTCACTCTGACTGCACGTTGGAATCACCAAGGGAGATTTTGAAATTTCAGATGCTTGATCTCTCCACACCCAGGAATTATGACTTAGTTGGTCTGGAGTAAGGCCTGGGCACTAGCACTTTTGAAAAACTCCCCAGGTGATTCTAATGGGAAAGTACCGACAGTAAAGAGAGCTACTGGCGCACACAGAATAGGATTTAGAGCAGCGTTTCTCAACCTGTGGGTCGAGACCCCTTTGGGGATCGAACGACCCTTTCATAGGGGTCGCCTAAGACCATCGAAAAACACATATATAAGTACATATTGTTTTTGTGATTAATCGCTATTCTTTGATTATGTTCAATTTGTAACAATGAAAATACATCCTGCATATCAGATATTTACATTACAATTCATAACAGTAGCAAAATTACAGTTATGAAGTAGCAACGAAAATAATTTTATGGTTGGGGGTCACCACAACATGAGGAACTGTATTAAAGGGTCACGGCATGAGGAAGGTTGAGAACTGTTATGGGTTGGCTCAACGAGATAGACCACCGACTCAGAATTTAAATTTGAAAGCCTTTTTATTAAGCTGGCCAGCTGACCACAGCCCATACCTTCCCCCTCTGGGAAGCCTCGCGGCATGTGGCAAAGAGCAAGTGTGCATTATGATTTTTATAGCAAAAGTGTTACCTTAGAAGCAAAACAGTGTTACCTTAGAAATTTACAGAAAGTTCATAAACACAAAAAGGGGGGTAAACAGAGTCACACTTGACTAGTCTAAGACAATCTAGCAATTTTTCTTCCATGGTTCCTAACCCTGCAACTCCCCTCCATACGTCAGTCCCTCCTCCCAGCACATACACAATCCTCATATCCTGGCAACACAATCCTTCTCCATACGTCAGTCCCCCGTCCCAGCACATTCTGTAACATTCTGTAACCCTTCCATGGCGCAGTCCCTCACCCTAGCACAAGAACCACTGATTTAGAGCTTGATGGAGGTGTAGAAGGCAGTTAGACAGACATGAGCAGAGTAGGAAAGACCAGGTCACCGGGGTGAAAAGCACCAGGAGCCTAGCATTGGGCAAATCTGGGCGGGGACCTCGCCCCCAGGTGACCTTTCCTCTCCTAGCGTATTGCTAGTCGTGGGGGTCTTAGACCCCCCATCTTCCATATCCCTGGTCATGGGGTTCGTACCCTCCCCTGACCTTCCCTCCCCTGGCCTGTCACTAGTCATGCAGCTTAGACCCCTTAAAGGAGGAGCAGGGGGCAGGAAAATAGCCTCATAGACTCCCATACAAGCTCTTCCTTGCACCACCACTCCCTTGAGCATTAAGCTCTCAGGACAATGAAGTTGGGACCTGCATCAAATTATCTTAGGAACGAAGCCTTGGGTCTCTTGACCACAGAGACAGAATTTTGGTCAAACTAGAGATGTGTTTCAGCTCCAGGCCCAGAAAAGCAGCCAGGCCAGGCAGGGCATCAAGGCCCGCTTCAATGGCTAATGACTCATTGCTCTGGCGCCAACCGATCAGTGGAGAACAAGACTCCAAGGGTACACACCTGGAAAGCTGATGCATATTCTATTGAGATCCTCCTGTGGGACCTCCCCTGGGGTCCCAGGCTTCAGAACGCTGATAAAGACCCTCAAGACAAAGGACTCAGGGGGCACCATCTCTCTTGAGTGTGCTGGCACCTTCCCCCTCCTTCCTGCAGGCCCATTCTCTTTGCCTTTCGTTCTCCTGAGCTCCGAGAGCCCTTCTTCAGCCTCTGTAACTTGCTTCCCGAGTCCACACAGCCCAGCTGGCTCCCTGCTTTCATGGCTCCTTCTTCTACCCCTGTGACTTTCTAAGTAAACCTTTGCTTGTACTTGAGTCTTGGCTCTGAATTCTTTCTTAGCCAAAACTCCAGGAGCAAAGTTTCATATCCTGGTGCTGTTTCACAGCAGCAGAGGCAGCTGGGTTGAGGGCTCTGGCTCTGGCTCTGGCGTGGAACTGGAACATGAGGCAGGAGAAGAGAACATGCCTAATCATAGAGACTAGGCCTTAAGCAAGTTAGGTGGTTTCTTACAGATTCACCATTTTGGTCTATTCCAGATCTCTCTCCCCCAGCAACTGGTAAAGCTGAGGTTCCTAGTGACCCCCGGTGAGTTCTGGTTAAGGGGCCAGGCTGAACTGAGTTCAGGAGTTGAGGACAAAAAAGGAACCACATACTAGATGTGACAAGCTCAGGGAGGCCTGCGCGGTGGCTTATGAACTCAGACCTAAGTAACCACAAAGGATGGTCTGAAATTAAAACTAAAAGCAAGTCATGGTGTTAGTCATGTCCTAGGCCAGTATCTTCCCTGACAAAGATCCATCTGTACTCTACCTGGGCCTGTCTATTGTCTTTTTGCATCTATGATAACATACCTTTGGAATGTCCGAGTAACCCCCTTTCCCAGACCGCTCAGGGCACCATCTCTCAGCAGAGCTGAGACACAGAGCCTTTCACTGTTATGTTGCCTCCATACCAGCTCCATGTGTGTAAATGTTGACTGTGAGCTATCCTGTGCCCACCAAGGAAAAGAAGTATGTGTCTCTCTGTTTTACTTTTTATTCAATCCCAGAGATTTGCTGCTTTGCTTTCTCCTGCCTCCCTAATCTACTTCCAATGAACTTCACGTATCCCCCTTACGTGTTCCCCTTGGATTATAAGATAAGTGGTAAAACTGCCATTTTCTGGAATGTTTTCTCAATCTATTGAGATTTTGCTTCCCAGCAATTGTCCTCAGTTTGGTTCAAATAAACTCATTAAATTCTCCGCAGTTTTGAACGTTTCCTGCATCAACAGGGTGAAGGGTCCCACTGACCACACTCGGAGGAGTCAAGGGCTTACATTTTGGTAACATCACTGTTCCCGGTAAAACTACATTTGGACTATTATTCTATGACATAAAACCCTCCTCCAGGAGTCCTTTTAAAAGTTACAATAAGAGGAGGCTATAGACCTGGGATGCAGAGAAGATAAAATGAGCCATTCAAGAGCCTTCCTTTCTGAACCACGTTAATTCTCTTTATAGAGTTAACCTGGAAAGAAAACCATCTGAAAACAAATCCTGTGGTTGATGTGATGAGCAGAGAGGGGATTGAGCCTGGAACGTGGTGGAGGAGGTGAGCAACGCTAATGACATGACAATGATCCATTAGCTCGTGGAGTTGAGCACCTATTGGGTCTGCTACCAACTGGATCCAAGGGAGAGCTCTTCAGGGACACCCAGTGGCTGTTGGTCCCCTGATAAAGCTGTGTGAGGCTGCTGATGCCTTTGGCCGGTTTTGATGAACAGAGGTCACCTAACATAGCTCAGCTTCATTTCCATACAAGCAGCCCATACCCTGCCCCTGGCAACCTCCCAGCTACGGCCTTTGTTCCCCCAGGACCTGCAGTGCCCTGGAGCCAGTGAGGATGAGAGGGGGCTGCAGGGGGCTTCTGAAACTGAGTTTTGAGTAGGGAATAAATAAACCAACCACCTCATCCTACGCTTTCTCATTGCTAACATGTTGCGCCTCACCATGCTGCTGTTGCTAGGACCATATAAAGAATCTTATATTCATTCATGTAAAATATTTATCAAGTGTCTACTTTGGGTAGCAGACATTTTTAGGTCCTGAAATGGAGCAGTGAGCATAACAGACGAGCTTCTGTCTTCATATTGAATATATTCCGGTGGGAGACAGGAAATAAGCAGCTATACCAATAAATAAATAAAATATCAGTGAGCTTAAAAGTTATGAGGAAAGCAGTACAGGGTAACCTGAGCTTCAAGAAGAACCCAGCACAAGCAACAATAGAAAAATAGATAAATTGGACTTTATCAAAATTTAAAACTTTTGTGTTGCCATGGAAGTGATGCAGTGGAGAAGATAAATAACCCAATTGTTTTCTTTAAGGGCCAAGGATCAGAATAGATATTTTCCCAAAGAAAATATACAAATGATCAATAAGCACATGAAAAGTTGTTCAACATCGTTAGCCATCAGTCAAATGCAAGTCAAAACTACCATAGGATGCCACTTCACACATGCCAGGATGGCTGTAATAAAGAAGACAGATGAGGACAAGGGTGCCGCTGATGAGAATGTTAAACGATGCGGTGACCTTGGAAACAGTCTGGCAGCTCCCCAAAACTTAAACACCGAGTTACCAGATGACCCAGCAGATCCATCCGATGTATAGAATCAAGAGAAATGAAACAGATGTCCACACAAAAGCGTGTATGTGAGTGTTCACAGCAGCATCATGCATAGCAGTCTAAAGTGGAAACAAACCAGATGTTCACCAACTGGTGACTGGATAAATAAAAGCGGTACATCCACACCATGGAATATTACGTGGCAATAAAAAGGAACGAAGTGCTGACTCATGCTGTACAACGTGGATGAACCTTGAAAACCCCATGCGGGGTGAAAGAAGCCGGATGCCAAAAGGCGCACATGGTACAATTGCATGTTCTTAGAATGTTCAGAAGAGGCCGGTCTCCTGAGACAGAAAGCAGATTAGTGGTCGCCAGGGGATAGCAGGTGGAGGGTGGAGGGGAGTGACTGCTAATGGGTACAGGGGTTTTTTTGGGGGGGGGGTGATAAACATGTTCTAAAATTGATTGTGGTGAGAATAGCACAACTTTGTGAATCTACTAAAAATCATTGAGTATACCAAAAATAGGTGAAATGTGTGGTATGTGAATAGATATTTTATTAAAAGAAGGAAGAGAAGGAGGGGATGAGGAAAGGAGGGAAAGTACTGGCCTCTGCCACCAGCCACAGAGGAATTAAGGATTTGGGAGAGGCATTCTGTGCAGAGAGAACAAATAATGTAAGTACCCTACATTTTTCTTCAATATTTTATGGTATAATAACAAGACCATGGGTTTGGGGTAGGCACATCAGACTTACCATTTACCATGCTACCTTCCTCCAAATCTTTTAACGCTTCCTTTTTAACTTATTATGTACTAGATGTTGTGCTAATAGGCCTACGGCATTGATGTGACTGGGGCCCTGTAAACATCTCTGACGGGGTGGTACTCTCCGCCTTTCACAGGAAGTGGAGACCCAGGGGGCCTTTCAGCACCACACTGCACTGAAGGGATGACCCGGGGGACACACCACCGCCTTGGTTTCATGCATCTCATTTACAAATGAACATAATATCTCCCCGTGATGGTACTGTAGATTGGGAACCCATGTGTACCTAGCAATGACTTTATCATTATTTTAAATTGAATGTGTGGGGGTGACATTGGTTAATAAAATTATGTGGGTTTCATCATCTGTATATTGTATTGTGTGTTCACCTCCCCAAGTCAAGTCTCCTTCCATCACCATTTATGCCCCCTTCACCCTCTCCTACCTTCCCCACCCTTCCCTCTGGCAATCGCCATACTGTTTCCTGTGTCCAGCAGTCTTTCTTTTTTTAGTTTGCTTAATCCCTTCACCCATCTCACTCAGCCCCCAATCCCTACGCAACAGCTGTCAGTCTGTTCTCTGTATCCATGAGTCTGTCTCCACTTTGTTAGTTTATTTTGTTCATTAGATTCCACATATATGTGAAATCATATGGTACTTGTCTTTCTCTGCCTGGCTTATTTCACTTAGCATAATAATTTCCAGGTCCATCCATGCTGTCACAAAAGGTACAGGTTCCTTCTCTTCTTGTGGCTGGTTAGCATTCCATTGTGCCTACAATTATTTTAGAAGTTTTTTGTTTTTGTTTTTTAAGTTTTACTTTCACTTTGCAGCACACAAAACTATGTTTGGTACGCATAGTGGGTTGAATAATGGACATAATATGTTCAAGTTCCAATATCCAGGCGGTGGGAATGTTAGAAAAAGGTTTTTGCAGATGTAAATAAGTTAAAGATCTTGAGATGAACTCATTCTGGATTACCCATGTGGGACCCATATCCAATGACACGAATCTTTATATGACAGAAGAGGAGATACAGACACCACAAGAAGGCATGTGAAAACAAAGCAGGGGTTGGAGCTGTGCATTCACGAACTAAAGCAGCAGAAGCTGGAAGAGGCAAGGAAGGATTCTGCCCTGGAGTCTTCGGAGTGGGGCCCAAACAACACCCTGACTTAGACTCCGGCCTCTGGAACTCAGAGAGACTTACAGCAACACATTTCTGTTGCCATAAGTCTCCCGGTTTGTGAAAATCTGTTATGGCAGCCACAGGAAACTAATAGAGTACTTAGTAGATTGTGTATAAATAAATATTGATTAATTGAGGATGTTAACCACAAAGGCCACCAGGACACAGAGGAAGAAAAGGGGGATTGTAATTAGTAACTTTGAACACCCACTATGCACAAGACACTGTCCTAGGTACTTTCACAGCTGTCACCTTCCTACCGATGGAGCAAGACAGGATGGCTGACTGCATGGACTTTGGTCAGAGCCAAGTTCAAGTTCCTCTCCCATCACTTATATGTGACACCAGGCCATCGTGTAACCTGCGCATATATCAGTTCCTTCATCTGTAAAATGGGCTTGTGTAGAATTAATATTTAAGATCAACCATTTATCTGAACAAATAAGCAGTGGGCCTTGAAGAACTAACAATTCCACAGAAGGTGAGCTCTGCATAGATTTTCAGCAGTTGGACTGTGACATGCCTACGCATGGTTTTCTTCATGTTTGTTTTGTTTTCTGGGATTCTTGACTAACTTTATGTTTTTCACCAAAAGTGGGAACTTTTCAGCTACTATTTATTCAAATAATTTTTTCTATCCATTAAAATTGCTCCAGCAATTATGTATATACTAGTGGCTGGTGCATGAATTTTGTGCACTGGGGGGGGGGGGGGGGGGGGCTCAGTCTGCATGCACCCTCTCCAATCTGGGACCCCTTGGGGATATCCGACTGCTGGTTTAGGCCTAAATTGGCAGTCAGACATCCCTCTCACAATCCAGGACTGCTGGCTCCTAACTGCTCACCTGCCTGCCTGCCTGATCACCCCTAACCACTCTGTCTGCTTACCTGCTTGCCCCCAACTTCCCCCTCCACTGGCCTGATCACCCCCAACTTCCCTCCCCTCCTGGCCTAATCACCCCTCACCATCCCTGCCTTGGCCCTGCCACCATGGCTTTGTCTGGAAGGACGTCCAGAAGGTCTCCCAGAAGGTCTCCCAGTCTAATTAGCATGTTATCCTTTTATTAGTATAGATAGAGGCTTGGTGCACAGGTGGGGGTCAGCTGGTCTGCCCTGAAGAGGGTCCTGGATCAGGGTGGGGGTCCCCACTGGGGGTGGTGCTGGCCTGGGTGAGTGGTGGGGGCAGTTTGCAGGCTGGCCATGCCCCCATTGGGGTGAGGGTCCCTGCTGGGGTTGTGACCAGCTTGAGCAAGGGGCTGTGGGCCCTTTGTAGGCTTACCACGCCCCCATCAGGGTGAGGGTACCTGCAGGGGGCATGGCCAGCCTGGGTGAGGGGCTGAGGGCCCTTTACAGGCTGGCCACACCCCATTGGGGTGAGGATCCCTGCTGAGGGGTGTGGCTGGCCTGGGCGAGGGGCTGATTGCTGTTTGTAGGCTGGCCATGCCCCCATTGGGATGGAGGGGGTCTCAATTAGGGGCATGGCCAGCCTGAGCGAGGGGCTGAGGGCCGTTTGGGGGTGATTTGCAGTCGGGCCAAGCCCCCGGCTTTGTCTGGCAGGACGTATGGAAGGTCTCTGGAAGGTCTCCCAGTCTAATTAGCATATTACTCTTTTATTAATATAGATTAGATATCTTGATTTTCCCCCACAGATCCCTGTACATTTTTTCTGATATTTTTCTTTCCAGTCTTCATTCTGTATAATTTCTATTGATCTGCCTTCAAGTTTACTTTTACTGGCTTTCCTATGTCATCTCCATTCTGCTATTAACACTGCTCAATACATTTCAAATTTCAGAACTATATTTTTTAGTTCTAAAATTTCCAGTTGGTCCTTTTTACATTTTCTATTTCTCTAGAGATATTCTATATTTTTATTCCTTACGAGTATATTTTCCTTGACCTTGTAGAGTATGGTAATACTGTTTTAAAGTCTTTGTCTGATAATTTTAACATTGAGACATCTCAGGGTTGGCCTCTGTTGATTGTCTTTTTTCTTGAGAATGGGTCATATTTTCTTTATTCTTCACATGTTGGATAGTTTGGGGATGCATCCTGGACATTGTGAATTCTATGCTGTGAATTCTGTTATATTCCCTTGAAGGAGTGTTAATGTCTATACGCTGCATTAACTTGGTGAGGAGGCAGTAACTCAAGCCTCAGTTTCACTATTTTATACTTCGCTGGGGCTGCTGCCAACAGCCAGCCACTTGGGCAGAATCTGGACACAGAATTGAGGGCCCTCCTTCTCGGGTTCTCCCCCTTTTTGAGAGTGCCTCCTCACTCTTTAGCAGCCATAGTTGTTCCAGGTCCCATCCCTCTGCTCCTTAGGTCAGAAAATCAGTGGGCTTTTTATGGTTTTAGATTCCCTAAGTCATCAGGGCAAGGACCCCCCAAATGACCCGGTGTCTTCCAAGTATTGACTCCCCTCCTCTCTTGCCTTTGTTCACACTACAGACCCCTCTGGTGGTTGCGAGGGGTGTTTTTGCCCAGAGAGCATAGCTGTTACCCGTAGGAGGGTCAGTCTACTGGAGCTTGCTCCTTTACCCTGGGAGTAGAACCTGCATTAGGGGTAGGTGGGAAGTGTAAGAAGACTTAGATAATGTATGGCCCAAAGCAATCCTCAACAATAATCACTGTTGATTGTTCTCATCATAAACTGTGTGAGGTAAGCACTATTATTCCTATTATTATGAGTTTCAATTTGGAGTTTTGGCTGGATATTTCCAACCCTGTTCCGCCTTGAATTTTGAATGACCTTAAATGACCCTGAAATCTAGGCTTCACTGAATTCCATCTGGAAATGGGGACTCATAATTGTGCTTCTGAGCCTCTGCAGCTGCTCTTCGTGAGGAGGAATTGACTCGAAGTGACTGGAGTGTCAGGCTCCGCTTCTGCTTGAGAGCAGACACGCAAGCCCCAGGCCTCTAGGGGGCCATCTTGAAGACACTCAGCTCCTCCCTTTACGAACGAGGCGTCACTGATCAGTAACCTTCCCTTTGAGTCTCAGTTTCTTCATCAGCAAATTGGATACAATGACGCCTAATCCCCAGACTGGGAGAGAATGCAGTGAGAAAGCTGGCTTTCACAGGCCTGACTTTCTCTTCTGCAAATGGCCGGAAACAGAATGAAATGAGCTGAGTTGGAGCAGTGGGCGCCGTACACAGTCCAAAGAGAGGGAAGCCAAGTCATTGGCACAGAGGAGACCAGGAGTTTCTCTCTGTGTTTGCCCTGATGCAGTTCTTCTTTTCAGAAGGCGGGGAGGGGGGCTCCCACGGCCCGGGGAGGCCAGGCCCAGACAGCGAGCCTTGTACATGGCATCCTCCCGGCCATGCACCACGGCTCTCTCCCAGAGTGGCCTCGGGCTTCTGCAAACCGTTAGGCAGCTGACAAGGCTGCACACAGTTCCGAAAAATGGCTTATTATTACTTGACACTTCATTTTTAATTTTTAATTTTCTCCTCCTTGTCCCGCCCCAGGGAAGGAAGAATCCTCACATCCACTACTAGGCTCTCGCCATGCAAAGTCGAGTTTGTGATCCTTCGGTCCCTCGTGGGATCAGCCTGCATAAACAGAACTATGTGTTTATCACCCTTTGGACTTACATTTGGAAATACTGGTTCATCCCAGGCTTGTCACATAGGTTTGATGATCCCCACTTATCGCAGAAGGAAACTGAGTCAGGGAGGTAGGGGGCTGGAGCGGGTCCCCCAGCTCTCAGTGCAGAGCGCCGAGGCCATGGGGAGGGAGGTGGCTGCAGCTCGGTGGGCATCACCTCTCTAGACTCTGTCTTGGTTTTCACCTGTAGTTTCTTAGCTGCGGTCCCAATTAGGGACTTAATCTTATGTTTTCTCAGAGATTTTCTCCTTGGGACTTTTTAGCCTGGGAGTTGGAGGGCGAGGAGCAGATGTGAGCAACCATTTCAGTGTGGAGATGACGCTAACTGTCTGGGGGCCGCACGAGAAGAGACTGACACTAGCCTGCGTGTGTGCTGTCAGGGCTGTGCACTCACCATTCATCGCTGGCAGTGGCACTCTTTCCTACAGTATCACAGCTGCTTCCTTCCCAGCACGATTCTTCCCTGTCCCCTATGTGCCCAGGGACCACATAAACAGGGGACACAGAACAGCCAGGCAGGCAGTGCTCCTGGGAGCTGGAGTGAACGTCCCCAGGGCTCCGCGGAAGGGTTTGTCTGGAGGCCCGGAGCCACGCTGTTTGGGGACAGCTGTCCAGATGAGGGGGTGTATGCGTTTGGAGAATGAAGTTGTTTGGCCACAGTGGTGGTGTGTGACGTGAGAGGCAGATGTCTGTTTTTGCACCGGGCATTACACCCTCGTGCCTCTTGGTTTCCAAGCAGACATGTGGGGAGAGATGAGAGTGAGGAAACACCACTTCCCTGTGCAGGAAAGATGACATTATTCTGAGCGGGTGCCATCCTGCCTGGAGGGTCTCTGTGCTGAAAGCTGGTTCCCGCCTTTGCCTCTCTGCAAACCTTACCATTTTCCTCTCTGACCTCATTGTCCACTGCAGCTCAGAGTCCAGTGGGCACTGAAGCGTCCTCCTCGCCAGCCTCATCTCCAGCTTCCACGCGAGTCTGTGGAATGGAAGCCGCCCTCAGCGCTGCGGCATCAGCCCTGGTCTGGTCCAGAGGACCGGCCGTGTGATGGGCTCTTTGGACAGAGCTGCATCCACAAAGGACAGCGGTCAATGAGAATCAGGTGCTGTTGCAGCCTCTCGTCGGGCACATGCTCTGTACCAGCACACATCTCCACCTGCCAGGTGCAGTGCAGGGCCAACCGGCGGCCCACAGTCACTCCTTGGAGTTTACAGTGTCTGACCAACGAGATAAAGCTACCCAAACAGGGTCCGTGCGAAGGGAGAGAAGTGCACTGGAGAAGCTCAGACACGCGAAGAGGGAACTTGCTGCTTTGGCCTCACAGAAACATAGGGAAGGAGAAAGGCCACACCCACCTGTGACCGCCATCATGCACGGCCTCTGCTCTTGGAAAACATGACCCAGTCGGTGTCCTTGACTTTGGCCACACATGGTTAGCACTTCTCCCTTCTGAGGAAGCGTGAGGCAGGGACAGAAGGGAGTGTCCGCCCTCGCTTCCCACCGGAGCAAGCATTTCCCCCCACATGCTGACGCCCTCTGTCAGGTCCCCATCGACATCATCAAAAGTCAGGAGGAAAGCCGAGCCAGGAGTGAGAGCTCCGTGGCGAGACATGAAGGGGTGTCCCCCAGAGAGAGCACCCAAGGCTGCCAAGTGAAAGGGCGCGGAGGAGGCGCCCACCTCTCCTTCCTCAAGTTACCGCAGAAGCAGACGGTAAGCAGCAGGCCCTGCGGGCAGCCATCACCAGCCGCCTGGGGCAGGGCCCTGGCTGGAAGGCATCTGAGAGCCGGGACCTCTGATGCCTTCTCACTGCCCTGGAACTTTGGGAGTTGGGAGGCCCCAGGGAGTGAGTGGAGATTCAGCAACAGAAGAGGGGCCAGCCATTACCATGTCATGTGTGTGGGGTGAACACAGGCCAGAGAAGACCTATGCCTTCCAGTCCAAACACACAAAAGTGATCAATAAAATGCTTTGAAAGTACATAGATAAATAGATGTAGGACAAATAAGCAAAAATAAACAACAAAAATCCCTCCCCCAGCCCCCTTCAGAAGACTTCTACGGACCAAGGCGCAGGGGAAGCCAAGGTGTTCAGTGGAGGCCACGCCACAGCCTGGGATGGGACAGGGACACAGCTTCCTGCAGGAATCAGCGTGGACTCACCCCCCCCCCCCCCCCCCCCCCCCCGTTCTCCCTGCACGGAGCCAGGCACCGGGACCCAGTCCTGCCTCAGGCAGAGCAGCACCACAGAGGATGAGCTGGCCTTTGGCGCCAGCCTCCTGGTTCCCAAGGATGGGCTGTTCCTCAGTTTCCTGGGCTTTAAAATGGGGATATGGATAGCATCTTCATGTATTTATTTTATGGAGATTATGTGAATTGGTATAAGGTATTTGCACCCCATGGAACCATCCTGTGTTTGTAAGTGTGGGCTATTTTTAGGGAGAAAGCTGGTAAAGCTCTCTGGCCCGTTGAGGGTGTGTCAAGAAATGATATGCCTTTGGCAGAGGGGGAGGTGGAGCGCGGGAGCTGGAACTGCACTGCGTGCTGTCGGCGTGCCCACGCTGGTTCCTAGTGCTCACCTCCTGAGATTTCAAAGAGCGCAAAGACATTCAGAATGAGCAGCAACCGAACTCCAGGACCCATCGCCGTGCGTGCCTTCAACTTCTATCCATTTGACCAACATCTCCCCGTTTAATGTAGAGCAATGTGACTGTCGTTAATACTAAGAGATGTGTGAAGAGAGTAGATCTCAAGTGTTCTCACCACACAGAGGAAAGAAAATGGTAACTATGTGAGGCGGTGGGTGGAGCTTGCTTGGAGGGGTTATTTCACAATGCATACGTATATCAAAATATCAAGCTGTGCCCTGGCCGGTTTGGCTCAGTGGATGGAGCATTGGCCTGCGGACTGAAGGGTCCCGGGTTCAATTCTGGTCAAGGGTGCATACCTTGGTTGTGGGCTCGATCTCTGGCCTGCTCAGGGCACGTGGGGTGGGGGTAGAGGGGTAGCCAATCGATGTGTCTCTCTCACATTGATGTTTCTCTCTCTTTGTCTCTCCCCCTCCCTTCCACTCTCTAAAAGTCAATGGAAAAATATCCTTGGGTGAGGATTAACTAAATATCAAGTTGTGCTTCTTAAATTTGTGCAATGACTATGAGTGACTGGCAGAGTTAGGGGCTCAATACATGCCTATCCATGAAGAATGAGTGAAGGAGTGAATAGAGCTGACCCACCTGGCAAACAAACACGAGGAGTGTTCTCTCCTGCCCACCTTTCCCAACCTGTCCTGCTTCCCTCCACCCCCACTCACACACATGAGCACTCACTGCACTGGTATTTGTTGGGCAGCTACTCCATGAAGACATTGTGCTAGGATGTGTGGATGACACCAAGGTGAATGCATAACACATGAACCTGGCCCTCAAAGAGGACATAGCCTGGGAGGCTACAGGGGGTACTCAGAGAAACCTCACCTGTGTTCAGCACGTGACCATTTTTGATTGAGCGGCCTGTTTTTCCCAAGAGTTCCTATAAAACATAGGAAACCATCAAGAAGAATTTCAAAGTTGGCAATAACGAAATAGCATCCAGGATGCAGTATCCGAAAAAGAAACCTTCTCACACAGGGCTTGTTCCAACCACCCACTTTGCAAAGGAGTTCGGAAGAAGTAGGTCAGTTTGCAGAGTTAGCTGCCATAGACTCTGCCAGCAGCTGCCTTCGCTGGAGCCTGTGTTTTCTAGGGAAGATCACAGATGGCACCTCTTTAGAATATTCCATAGAGTGATGCCTGCTACTGAATTTTTAAAGGATTGTTTTACTAGATGTTTCCATACTGACTTCCTGAGAAATAGGTCGCTTCTACAGAATCTGATGGCATCTGATTGCCTGTTCAAACTTTCTTTTCCATGTTTCCACTGGACTTTCAATAGAACCTACTCCGTAGCCGGCTGAAGAATCAGCCACACAAATCCAGGTGCAGGGCTGGTAGGTTGTAGAGGACACGGCTTCTCCTCCCATGGTGGTCCGCTGGCTTGTGAAGTGTATGGCTACAGCAGAACAGAAAATCCTGCCTATTTTCCATTTTCCTGGGGAGAAGGCCATGATCTAAAATAGGGGCTGGAGCCCTGACCGGTTTGGCTCAGTGGATAGAGCATCAGCCTGTGGACTGAAGGGTCCCAGGTTCTATTCCGGTCAAGGGCATGTACCTTGGTTGTGGGCACATTCCCAGTAGGAGGTGTGCAGGAGGCAGCTGATCAATGTTTCTCTCTCATCGATGTTTCTAACTCTCTATCCCTCTCTCTTCCTCTCTGTAAAAAAATCAATAAACTATGTAAAAAAATAAAAATAAAAATAAAATAGGGGCTGCAAAGCTATAGCCCGAGACCACAGCCTGTTTTTGTAAATAGTTTTATTGGCCACATCCACACTCTTCCATTTCCTTACTGTCTACAGCTGCTCTCAGGCTACAGTGGAGAGCTGAGTAGCTGTGACAGAGACTCCGAGGCCTGCAAAGTCTAAAATACTCACATCTGGTTTTTCATAGAGAACCTTTGCTCCCTTGACGGAGAAGGCTCAACAGTGCAAATGTGTCCTCTGGCTCCTGGGGTGGCTGAACTTCCAGAATATGCCTAGGGATGGTGGAAAGAATAGTGTGGGCTGACAACTCACATTTGCTTCTCCCTTTTCATGTCTTTTTTAAAAATATATTTTTATTGACCTCAGGGAGGAAGAGAGAGGGAAAGAGAGAGAAACATCAATGATGAGAGAGAATAATTGCTTAGCTGCCTCCTGCACGCGTCACACTGGGGATTGAGCCCACAACTGGGCATTGACAGGGAATTGAACTGTGACCTCCTGGTTCATAGGTGGATGCTCAAGCACTGAGCCACGCCGGCTGGGCTGCCTCTCCCTTTTCCATCTATAAAGACGCCAGAGGGTATCAAACTCTGCTCCATCTGAGGACGTATTTTTATCTTGTTGAAGGTACAGGTGAAATAAGACAGGCCCATAAATAACCATATAAAGACCAAGGTCGTAAGAGAGAGACAGAGAGGAGGACTGTGGGAGCTCAGTGTGGGAAAACTACTTAAAACTACTTGACTTAGGGGAACAGAGAAAGCGACACAGAAAAAGGTATTCAATCCAGGCTTTGGAACATGGGGAGAATCTGAACTAGAACCTTATGAAAGGGATCAAAATCACAGATCACATGTGGGAAAACCATCCCGGCGTTGGGCTTCTGTATCCATCTCTCTGTGCATCCTGTGGAAATTTATGAATTTTCTGCGACGTCGCAGGCATGGCAAACGGAGACCCAAAGCCAGCAGTCCAACTCTCCACCCTCTTCTCTCCAATTTCAAGGTCTTACCTAAGATGACCCAAGGAGTATGCAAAGAGACCTGCAGGGAAAGTAGGGGAGATGGAATGCGTGCACCACACACTTCGAGAGTGTCTCTGAGAGTGAGAGAGAGAGCTGGGTGGACGAGGGATGCGGCCGCTGGTGAAACATCACTCCAGGGTGTGTCTGTGAAGGTGCTTCTGGGAGGGAGGAGCAGGTGGGCAGGTTGACGGAGTAAAGAGGATTCCTCATCCCCTTGGGGGCATCATCCCATCCACTGAGGCCCCCAGGGAGCAAACAGGCAAAGGAAGGGTGAGCTCTCTCTCTTCTTGAGCTGGACTTCCATCTTTTCCGGCCCTGGTGCCAAGGCTCCTGGAACTTGCACCGTTGGCTCCCCTGGTTCTCAGGCCTCAGACTTGGACTGAGTTCTACCTCCAGCTCTCCTGGGTCTCCAACTTGTGACAGTATATTGTGCAACTTCTCAGCTTTCATAATCGTGTGAGCCAGTTCTTACCTGCATCTCCTTCTGTATATTTACATCTATCCAGGGGCTCTGTTTCTCTGGAGAATCCTCCTACAGGGAGGCAGCAGAGGCCAGAGTAAGAGGTGTGGGAAGTGAGGACAGAAGGTCTGAACTGCTCCTCCAATGTGGAGGGCTGCATGGGGGGCAGGGAAGGGGTGGTGCACACGGGATCACTGCACAGGACTTCATTCATCTGTCAGGAAAGGCTGCTCCCACCATCAAAGATGGTGACACCCAGCAGGACAATGGAAAGCAACAGGTCATCTCCGTGACAACACAATTTGCCCTGAGTGAGTGGCAGTACCACTTGGAAGGTCAGTAGAGTCAGTGCCCATGGAAGCAGAGGTCAAGTTTCATGCAATCCTATATAATAGAAGGCCAATATGCAAATTGTCCCCTCGACCTGGAGTTTGATGAGTTCAATGAAGGGGCGGGGCTGGCTGGCCAACCGCCTGCAGCCCCTCTCCCCAGCAGGCCCTGCCCCCAATTTCCCCCACCCCATCGGGGCAGGCCAGCCAGACCCAACCTATGCACAAATTCGTGCACTGGACCTCTAATATAAAATAAAGTGGTGCCCAGCTCAGTAGCTTTACCAAATACAAAGGAAAAGCCAACCCAGCCAGTAAGGCTCAGTGGTTGAGCATTGATCTATGAACCAGGAGGTCACAGCTCAATTCCAGTTCAGGGCACATGTCTGGGTTGTGGGCTTGATCCCCAGTGTGGGGCGTGCAGGAGGCAGCCGATCAATGTCTCTCTCATCATTGATGTTTCTATCTCTCTCTCCCTCTCTGAAATCAGTAAAAATATATTTTAAAAACCACACAAAACAAACAAACAAAGGAAAAACCAGGCGGAAACTTCCTATAGCACCTGGATTCCTATTCAACCCCACCTGGGAACACAGTCTGGAGGATCCGTAACTGATCATGAAAACGCCATCATGCTAGGGCGGCACCCGGGTGCACCGTGGAAGTGAGGACGCCCCTCACACTGTCTTGCACAGATATTAGGCAAGGATAGAAATAACTTCAAAGCTTCTGAAAAGCAGGAAACAGAAACCAACCTGTGTCCCATGTAAAGCTATTTCAACATAAAGGAGGAAAGGAAATGAAGGATTAAAAAAGGTATCTTAGAAAAATAGACATGCATTTCAGATAACGTGTTCCCCACTCTCTGTGAAATGCAAGTGGAAAGATAGCTACCGCAGCCCATGCAGCTGGGATGAGGAGCTGCAGTCTGGGATAAAAGGGAAGTATGAGGAAGCCAGTAATGGCAGTGCAGAATTTTAAATTACACAAGAAAATGAACCAGTGGTGTGTGTTCATAAACGGGGGAAGCTCTAGAATTCAGAATACCAGGAAAGGCAATGAAGCAATAAGTGAGGATGTTACAGCCTATGTCTAGAGGACAGAGAATGGAGAGTGATGATATGAAGAATTGGTTGTTTCGAGAAGGAGAAGGGAATAAACATTATCCTATATAATAAATAGGTAATTGCAAATTGACCATCACACCCTCACACAAGATGGCCACCCCCATGTGGTCACAAGATGGCTGCCACAAGTTGTGGGCGATCAGGCCAGCAGGGGAGGGCAGTTAGGGGTGACCAGGCCAGCAGGGGAGGGCAGTTGGGGGCAATCGGTCTGGCAGGGGAGCAGCTAGGCATTGATCAGGCTGGCAAGGGAGTGCTTAGGGGGTGATCAGGCTGGCAGGCAGAAGTGGATAGGGGCAATCAGGCAGGCAGGCAGGCAGACAAGTAGTTGGCAGCCAGCAGACCTGGATTGTGAGAGGAATGTCAGGGATCATGCCTAAACTGGCAGTCGGACATCCTCCGAGGGGTCCCAGATTGAAGAGGGTGCAGTCTGGGCTGAGGGACACCCCCCCCCCCCCCAGTGCACGAATTTCATGCACTGGGCCTCTAGTATGATAATCAAAGGAAAAATGGAGTATAGCCCCCTGAACTGAAGAAAGAACCAAACCTACCAGTGTACAGGGTTCAACTAGTTGTGGGCAAATTTGACAGAAAGAAACACTCTGGTATATCCATATTTAATTTAGGGATAAATAAAATTCTATGAGCATAAAGTTTGTATGAAATGGTTACAGGTCATTAGTCCGGCAGTTTTTTATGGGCTCCTTGTGTTCCCCTTCCCCTTCCTCATTCTTGAAGAAGAATTCTGTCCAGGCTTAGGAGCTCATAAAAATACCCTATAAACACTTTTCTCCTGTTTAGTCTTATGGCCTCTAAATCCCATTTATGCATCTGCAAGTACTTACTGACCACCTACTGTGTGCCACATACTGTTCCAGGCCCTGCAGGTATATCAGCAAACAGAAGAGACCAGGTTTCCACTCACATGGACGTATATCCTAGTGGGGGAGGAGAGAGATGGACGAGTCTGATTATGTTGAGCGCTGTGAATGCTGTGGGGGAAAACTCAGTGGACGGAAGGACTGGAGAGCGGCAGGGACTGTTGTCAGATGAGTCGGCATTTGCACAGAAACCCAAATGAATTGAGGAAGCCACCCAGGCAGATGTCTTGTGGGGGAAGGAACTGTAAGTGGGAATGACTTGCAGTGGAAACGTGTCTGTTTGGAATGTTTGAGGAGGAGCCGAGGCCTGTTTGGCTGAAGCGGAGTGAGGGGTGTGGTCAGGATGGGAACTGGGAGTCGTAGGTCCTGGGGGTTAGACCACTAGGGCTTTGTGGCTCTGAGTGAGATGATGGGGACCAACTGTGGCATTTTGCACAGAGGAGTGATACGATCTGACTTACATTTTAAAGGTGTCCCAGTGGCTGCTGTGAAAGGGACCAGGGGAGGCAGGCAAGGGAGAAGCAAGGAGACCGCAAGGAGCTGTTACGAAGGTCGCGGGGAGACAGTGATGGGTTGGAGCTGCTGGCGTCTTCCCAAACCCCCAGCTACAGGCAGGTGCATGGCTTCTGGAGAATCCCCAGTTCCCACTCAGCTCCTTCCTTCGGGGACCCCTCTCTTCCGAGGGGATGCCCTCCTCTGTCCCCACAGCAGGTGCCACCATCTCTGAGACTTAGGGCAGCAAATGTGTTAAATGTGGCTACCAGATCCCTTCTGTCTTCACTCCTGGAGCTTTTCTCGTGGAGAGAAGACCTCCACAAGTTCATCCACCTCCGTTCTCTCAGGGCTGCCCCTCCGTCCGCATGCAGAAATGTGTTGCGAGGTCCCGGAAGGATGGCTGACCAGTTCTCTGATGGTTACAGCCACCCCACCCTGTCTCTGAGCCGGGGTAACACTTGCTAACTCAAAGTTCTGTTCCCCTTTTCTGTGTTCTTGCTTTCGGGAATCAACATAAACAGAAACCCAAGCAGGCTTCATTTTTTCTTTATTAATCCAGATCCCTTTACCCTATAATTGAATTAAATTCTCCCCATATTTGGGCATTATAATTGTGTCCCATTTTATTTTTCTGCTGTAAATATTCACAGCTGTTTGAGAAAGGGAAGCAGAGCCTTATACCCAAAGCTTTAGCCATCCATCCATGTTAAAACAGATGTTACCAAGATTGTGCTTAAAAGTACCAAGTAAGAGAGCAGAGGCTAGCCCACTGCAGCCAGGGGAAGACCCGATGACAGCAGTCACCACTGTCACGAGCATTTCCACACAAAATGCATCTTCAAAACAAGAACCAGATATGATGACATGACTTAGGAAACACCGTTTGCACCATGCGGCCCCCTAGAATTATAACAAAACCTACATTTTCTACAAAGTCACGGGGAACGAGGCTGCTGTGGAGACCAGACATACTCACTTGCTTCACTTTGGAGGTGGACAGAGCTTTATATGTGGCGCTGTTTTGTGTATGTCTGAATGTTATACAGGAATCACAACTTCAAACTCAAGGTCATGGATGAGAGAGGAGCCCAAGAAGTACCCAGTGTGCACCATGGAAAGCAAATGAGGGGGAGTTTAAGTCTGTTTTTATCCATTTTGATTTGGCATTTTTATATCTTATAATAACAAAAACACTCTCAAAGCATTATTCTTTAAATCCCTGCAGGACAAATAATGTTGTTGTCCATCTAAAGCCCTTTAACTCCATGAGTATTATTTTCAATGGAATTTATGTTCATAATGCATTTTTGAAACCTTTACAAGGTGTTTAAAACAAAATAATTCAGCAAAATATACTTTACATTGTTCTAGAGTTCTTGCCAACACAATAAAACAAGAAAAGAGAAATGATCAGTATGCATATTGAAAAAGCAGAGACAAAATTATTATTTTTAAGTGATAGAAAAATCTACCTCAAAAACCCATTTAAAGAAACTTAAAAACTATTAAGATTAATATGAAAGTTTAATAATTCACTAAACACAAGGGAAATATAAAAAATTAGCAATTAAAAAAACCCCAGCCACTTATTCAGCCTGAGCCTGTAGACTGGCAGTGTGGGCTGGGCTCGGCTGGCAGTCCTGGGTCAGCTGGACTCCCTCCTGTGTCTGTAGTCAGCTTCCAGGTCAGTTGGGGATCTATGATCTTTTTTTATTTTTAATTAATTAATTATTTTAAAATGTTCAGTTTCAGTTGACATTCAATATTATTTCATATTTCATAGTTTCAGGGGAACAGCATATTGGTTAGACCTTTGTACAGTTTAAAAAGTGATTCCCTAATAAGTCTAGTACCCGCCTGGCACCATACATAGTTATTACATACAATATTATTGCCTATAATTGCTATCTTGTACTTTCCATCCCCATGACTGTTCTATAACTACCCTTTTCACACAACAACTTTCTTATATGCCTGGGGGAAAAGTTAAGAAAGTTGAATGGATTAAAAATGTGCCATTCATAGGACATAAAAATAAAATGTCTGGTAGTAAACTTCACAAGTAAGAGTGGACTTCTTTTGAAGAAAAATAAACTTGATGGGAAGACATAAAGGAAAATTTAAACAGACTCAAATAAATACTGACAACACCTATCACATTCTTGGGTAGAAAGATAGATTCCCAGAAAGATTTCTATCTAATTTCCTGAAGTTAACCTGAAGTTTAGGGATGTCTCAATATAAATAACAAAAGTAGTTTTTAGCCTTTCTTCTAATTCACTGATCCAATCCTCAGCTTCCCCTAATGTGCTGTGTATTTCTTCCAATGTGTCCTTTATTTGTGCTATGTCATTCTTCATTTCTGTTTTCATAGTTACTCTATCTTTTCTAATGCAGTTGAGCATCTTTACCATCATTATTCTGAACTCTATATCAGAAAAATTTCTTATCTCCATTTCATTTATCTCTTCTTCTGGAGAATTCTCTTCTTCTTTCATTTTGGAGTTGTTTCTTTGTCTCCTCATTTTGGCTGCCTGTTTGGGTTTGTGACTATGTATTAGGTAGATCTGCTATGCCTCTCAATCTCTAGTTCAGGATAGTGTCAAATGCTGTTTCTGACTAATTAGAATGGGCAAAGATTCAAAGTCTCCAGAGATTGCCTCTGCCTGCACACTGATTGGATTCAGTCTTGAGTAGCCCTCAAGCCATCATCCACAAGTATGGTGAGAGTTTTTCCAACAGGGTGGGGCAATTGCTTCTGTCTGGAGGCTAATTGTTATTCTCAGTCTCTTAATGGGCCTTAGAAACTCCACACCATGGGACAAGGTGTTTTCTAATAGGGTGGGTCAACTGTCTCCCCGCGCCCCCCCCCCGCCCCAGGCAAGGCTGCCTGTATAGCAAATGTCTGTGTGAGAAAGATGACCTCTGCAGTGTGAGGGAATGACTGAGCACAGTAAACTGGGGTGTCTATCTTCTGAGCTCTAACCCCAGAGCCCCTAACTCAGGCTTCTGCTCACACAGCTCCTGTTCACTCTGCCTTTCTTCTGCTGGAGCCCAAGGCTGTACAGGGAATTTTGTGTATTGGTCCTTTAAGAGGGTGCCTGCATTTCTAGTCATCTTTCCCTGGCAATCAATACCCCCATTGCTTTTCTCAGTCAGATGTTATGTGGGTACCCTTCTCGGTTTCGGTGCTCTCTGCTGGAGGATCTAGCTTGGAAATCAGACCCCAGAGTTCTCAGTGGCAACAACCCCCCACAGCTGAGACATCTCTCCAGAACTTCAGTTGCTGTCTGTGGGTGCCTGGCCAACCCTTCTGCTCCTCCACCCTCCTACCAGTCTCTACGCGGTCTCCACTTTCGGTCCTTGGTTATCAGGGTTCTCTCCAGCGAGTCTTCCATTGATTATTCACGAAGTTTTTCTGTATTTTAATTGTAATTTCAGTTTAGTCCTGGGAACGTGTCTATGCATCATCCACTTACTCCACCACCATTTTTAATCTCCCCAAAAGTAATTTTTAGAAGCTAGGAGAATGACAGAATAACTTAGTAGCTCATTTCTAAGAAGACATAGGGCTATAGCCAATACTCTTTTTAGAAGAACTGCAATGAGACGCACTGGGACTAAAACAAGTATATAAAACAAGTTATCCCCACTCCTGACACACTGTAGGTACTAAAACATATTATGAAGGCGTGCACTGTTGGAGCCACATGTGACCAATAGCTTGCTGGAACAGAACAGAAAGCATAGAATTAGATTTAAGTAAAAATAAGTATTTATCACCCAAGAATTTAAATAAGTTAAACCAAATTTAAATAAGTTAAACCAAAAAAAGGTTAATTACAAAAAATGGTTAACATTTTTTTTTGTCGGGGAGAGGGGGAGGAAATGACTCAGTAAATTTGTTTGATATTATGCACAAAAATAAATTTCAGACAGATGAAGGAGTTAGATGGAAAGTTAAAATGCACAACGATGTGAAGAAAGTGCTGGTGAAGTTGGTAAGAGTGCGCTTTCTGCATACTCTAAGCCCGCGCCGGCTCTTTGATGTTCTGCATGTCTCCTCTAATGGAAAGCTCATGTATCTGAGGTGCTGGTGACCTGGGTAGGGTTGTTTCAAAAAATTATTTATGACAGACTGAGAGGCTTCCCAGGAAGGATTCAGGCCTTGGGAAAATGAGTGGGATAGGACAGACTTGGCCCAGCATCTGGGCACAGTGAATGCAGGTCAGGATTATGTGGGCTCCCACAGTGACTGTCACAGCTTTGTCTCTATGTAGCCTGTGGGTTATCTCTGGGATATGGGAGAGAGACTTGCACATTGAAACCGGAAGAGTTGTTTCACCCAAACTTAAAAAATAGTGTAGCTTCAGCAGCCAGCCCCTCGGGGACCATTTATCTATACTAATAATAGAGGAATATGCAAATTGGCCTGGACGCCATCATGTAATGACCAATCAGGACTAGGGCGGGGCCAGGACAGAGAGCTTTCAGCATGCCTGCACTGGGGGTTTGAAGGGCATGGAGAGGAAGGGAGAGCAGATAAACAGTTAGGGCTATCAGGCCAGGAGGGGGGAGCAGTTAGGTAGTTAGGGGAATCAGACCAGGAGGGGAGCTCAGATAGGCAATTAGGGCAATCAGGCCAGGAGGGGAGAGCAGATAGGCAGTTAAGGGGATCAGGCCAGGAGGGGAGCACAGATAGGCAGTTAGGGGGATCAGGCCAGGAGGGGAGCGCAGATAGGCAATTAGGGCAATCAGGCAAGGAGGGGAGAGCAGATAGGCAGTTAAGGGGATCAGGCCAGGAGGGGAGTGCAGGTAGGCAGTTAGGGTGATCAGCTGACAGGGGAAGGCAGTTAGGGGCATCAGGCAGGCAGGCAGGTGAGCGGTTAGGGGCCAGTGGTTCCAGATTGCGAGAGGGATCCTGGATTGGAGAGGGTGCAGGCCGGGCTGAGGGACGCACCTCCCCACCCCTGTGCATGAATTTCGTGCGTCGGGCCTCTAGTAACAGAATAAAAGGCAAATGGATGTGGGCTCATTGATGGTTGTCTCCCAGTCATGCTGGGCCAGAGGCAGCCACACCAAGTTACCCCAGATCTCCATGACTCCCAGCAACACGTGTTTATTTCTTGCTCACATTACGTGTCCCCCTGTTCTCAGTCCCAGTGCTGAACACAACACCTTGCCCCAGGAGTTGGGCTAACAGAGCAGCCGCTCTGGTGTCACTGCAGCTCTCAGGCAAAGGGAACTTGGCCCACCCCACGCTGTCGCAAAGGCTTCCTTTCGGAAGTGACACTGGCCAAAGTCAGTCATATGACAAAGCCGGATGTCAATGCACCAGGAAGTATAACTCTCCCTGGCGAATGGGCGTCCCTGGGCTGGCATCCCTGGGCAGGCACAGGAGCACTCGGTGGGTCAGTAATGCCGTGCCTCCCTTACCCACAGTGCTGCTTCCATAGTGTCGGTTATCCACAGCCAACAGCAATCCAAAAACATTAAATGCAAAATTTCAGAAGCAAACGATCTGTAACTTTAAATTGCGTGCCGTTGTGAGTAGCGCAATGCAGTCCTTCAGCGCCCCCTCCTCACCCGCTGTCTGGGGTTCCCACACTGCATACGCTTCCGCCGTTAGCCCCTTAGCAGCCTCCTTGGGTTATCAGATAGAGAGACCACATGCAGCAAACTTTTATTACAGAATATTGTTATAATTGTTCTATTTCATTATTAGTTCTTTTTGTCAGTCTCTTTTGTGCCTAATTTACAAATTGAATTTTATCATAAAAATGTGTGTATAGGAAAAAACATAGTACAGATAGCACTATCTGAGGTTTCGGGCATCCATGGATAAGGGGGTACGGCTGCACCATCTAACGAACCCACGTTTGCAGAGACGACCTTGTTGCTCGGGAACTCACAAGGCCCTAGACTCTCCTGTTTATTTGGGAAATTGCCCGACGGCCTCAGACGCAGCAAGACTGGAGTTTGTCTAGAAGCCAGCTGCTCGCTCTCCCCTCTCCGAGGTGAACGCGCAGTCGCTGGAGCAGATGCTGGCGGCCAGGAGGGGCCAGACCCGCCGTGCTGTTTACTCCTCCAGGCAGGGTGATAAATTCTCCCTCTAATCGGGTCGGTGCTCCTCACTCTGCAGGGCCCTGCTAATGAATGATCCACCAAGTTAGCAACTCAGACTCCGCAGCCCGAGCTGCTCTGGCTTTGTGATGCAGAGTCATGCCCTCACCATCTCCCACGCAACACGGAGTTGAGTTCCGAGGATGGCGGCATGGCGCGGAGGGATGATGGAGTGTGCAACAGCCTCAGGTAATCTGTCCCCAGTAATTCAGGCCACTATAAGACTATCATGCCTGCAGCCGAATACATTGGTTTAACTTGCCGAGGGAGAATGGGGGACTCTACAAGCAGTCCAGAGGGACCCCACGCTGCCTGTCCAGGAGACCTCCAGGCGAGCCTGCACCCACTGCCCGGCAGAGGAAGATCCACATTGGGGGGTCCCAGGAGCAACTCCAAAGAGACACGCCCCCTGCCGCCACTCACCATGGCTTGAGAGAAGTTAAATGCATACAGAATGGAGAGATTGTTTTTTTTTTTCAATCTGGGCCATGAACTTTTTTCAAAATTCATATTAAAACCAAGACTAGTCAAAAAGAGGGAAAAGAGGATCTTAAACCACAGCATGTCTGCTAGACCTCCGCTTGAAGCTACTGTCCAAGCAGCTGGGGATTAAAAACCGGTCAGGCTTAGGGCAAGACACCCTAGGACCGTGGTCGGCAAACCGTGGATCGAGAGCCACATGCAGCTCTTTGGCCCCTTGAGTGTGGCTCTTCCACAAAATACCACTTGCGGGCGAGCATGTACAGTGCGATTGAAACTTCGTGACCCGTGCGCAGAAGTCGGTATTTTGTGGAAGAGCCACACTCAAGGGGCCAAAGAGCCACGTGTGGCTCACGAGCCGCAGTTTGCCAAGCCGCAGTTTGCTGAGCCGCAGTTTGCCGACCACTGCGAGTCACAGGGGCAGAGATGTGCACCTGGCCAGGCTGTTCTCTGTGGGCAGCAGGTAGCCCATGTGTGACTATCTAAAGTGTGTGAGGGTGCTGTGGAGAAGTGTTGGTCCCATGGAAGGTGGGAGTGCTCAGCAGTGAAGGTCCATATGCCCAGGGGGAAGGTAGAGCTCAAAGTCAATGGGGCAGAGAGTTGTGGTCACACAACGGACTCCAAGAGAACAACCTTCTCTTAACTGCAAGCTCTCACCTGAGGGATAATCAGCCCGTGTCACCCAGTAGGCAGTTGAGTCAGCACGCCCCTCCCAGTGCTCACCTGGAGTCCAGGCTTGGCCTTGAACAGTCGGCAACACGGACGATGACCAGGGAAGACTGGGGTTCTGTGGACAGTGGCTCCCAGCCTGCAAACACACGTGATGTGTCCATGGGAGAAACTCCATCAGGGTCAGACTTGGTTCTGGTGATGTGAACACACAGACCGTGACTAACCTGTGCCAACCAGGAGCCTGTATTTTCAGAACTTTGCCATAAGCACCAAATGGATGAACCAGCCAGAGGAAGAGCAGTGAGTGCTGATATAGGTGTGCTTGGTTGAGGCAGATTTACTCTCCACATGAACCATCTTGGTCAAGGATAGCTTGTCAGGAGCAGAGAGCCACCTGAGCCACCTTAAGTAAAGAATATAGTTACTCTAAGTGCAGTGGGTACAGATCTTATGCAGGAATATCTCCTCTTCCTCCCATGAAAACAGCATCTTTCCTCAAGTCCCCGATCCCCTAATGACGTCAGAAAACATAACCCACACCAGTTCTTCCTGTGACATACCCTCTCCCGTGAAGTTTCCATGTGAGGCTGTGGGAGGCATGGGTGGCATAGAGTCTATGCCATAGACCTTAGCTTTCAGTTTCTGGTCTTCCTGGGGCGCTGCCGAGATGTCCACGTGTCTCCCCACATGGGGACTCAGGGGCTCTCCACTACTTTGTGTTCCTGCCCATGCGCAGAGTCGGGGGTCTGCCAAGAGCAAAACCCGCGTAGGAGACACAGAGCTAGAGATGCACTGTGAGGGGTCAGCTCACGTGGATGTGGAAGCTGCGAGGAATCACAGTGTGTTGCCTGTAGGCTGGATGCCCGGGGGTGTGATTCCAGCCCCGGCTGAGGGCCCCAGAACCAGGCGCTCCAGGGTCGGGGTCTGGAGATGATGCCCCCCTCGGTGGAGTGGGTGATGCCCCCTGGTGGGGGTCTTCTCTTCTCAGTCCACCTATTCAAACGCTCATCCTTCCAGACGCGCCCTCGCAGACACACCCAGGAACAGTGTGGCTCTAGCCCCATCGCCCAGTGACGCTGACACACCAATTCACCCTCAGGGAGCCGCCTGGAGACGGACAGCGTTCTTGCGGGTGTGCCTGGAAAGGAGGGAGTTAGGGTCTCTCTTTTGGGCCCTAGGTGTTCTCTCCCCACCCCCCCAGACCAGGAAAATGTCTTGGGTTAAGTATCTGTCCTTCTTTGCTAAACCTGAGAACACCCGAGACCCTGGTTTTTGCAAATAAAACCCAGGACAAGAAGAGAGATTTGGCAACTTTGGTTTCCCCCCTCAGATGCTTGGGCCCATGAGAAAGAACCAACTTCTGTGATTAAAGGGAGGAGAGAGAGGAAAGCGAGGACGCTGTCCGTGTGCAATCTCAGAATCACGGACCAGCCATGGGGACAGGCTGCTTCGGGGAGCCCAGGAACAAACGCTCCGCTGAGTCCCAGTGAACAGCCGTGTCAGGGCAGGGACGCCGTGCTCCATTCCCTCCTGGTTGGGGCACATGATTTGTCACCTCTCTCTTCTTGGTGAGTTTGATTCGCCTCGCACCTTTAAAAGCCTGGTCTCCTGTGTTCCTGTTTTTTCTTAACATGGCACCCCGTCCCCTCCCACCCGCCCCCCATTGTGAGTTTACATGACCTTCATGTCGAGAAGCCACAGTAAACGACCTACAGTCCCTGGCCTCCAGCTGCACATTCCTGGGAGAAGGATCTCATTATCCCACTGCGGACAAGCCCCAGGAGCTGTAGTGCAAGGACGTGCAGGCGCGGGGCACAGATAGGACCAGTGTTTCAGGGATCATAGTCCTCCTGTCTAGGGAGGCATGTGGACAGGCATTTGGGGGCTTTCACCACGATTCCGCGCCCCCCCCCGCCCCCCCCCCCATCAATCAACTGCTCACAGGTGCTACAACCATCCATGTTGCTTCCTTAATCTCGAGGCTTCAGGGCTACCTCAGACCTTGAGTGACCTTGTTGTGAACCTAGCTCCTCCCCCCAATAATTGAACGACCTCCTCTTAACTGTAGCAGAAGTTTCCTAATATGGGAGTGAAATTAACACCCCATGGGGCTGTTAGGAGAAACAACTTATCCAATCCAGAGATATCTTGAGAGAACACAGAATTTAAATCAGGGGACACCGGGTGGAGCCCCGTCTGCCACTCACCAGCTGTGTGACCATAAGATATTTGCTAAGTCTCTCTGGGCCTCGCAGGCAAAATAGGGGATGGTGGCGATGACAGCGAAGTCACCGTATAGCACAGAGGGTATGTCTGCTTCTCCCATTCCTTCACGCTGCGCCCCTCCTAATCGGCAGTTTTTAAGCTCATCAGGTACCCACCGTGCCGTGGAGTTTGAGAAGCCCTGCTCTAACCTACTCGAGCTTCCCCTCGCCTAAACCGAGCTGGTCTCGCCTGTTATCTCCCCTTTCCCAAGTGGCTTTTCTGGACCTCTGTCCTGGTCCAGGCCTTCATTGCTTTTCACCTGGGTGGTTCCCACATTTCTAATTGATCTTTCTTATCCCTGGATATTCTGAGAATCCCTTAATCTCACGGATGACGTACAGATCTCAGGATATTCCCTGCTTGTTTACCGGCCTCCAATGGTCTCTTCCTACTTCAAGGGCAAAATCAAAACTGCGTCACTGTCAGGCACCTGCCTTCAAATCTGGTCCTTCCATCCTCTCTTTTTCCTTCCTTCCCTCCTCCCTCCCTCCCTCCCCTCCATGCTTTCTTCCTCTCTTCAACTCTTTTTTCTAGTTGCAGAATAGCTAAATGCATTCTAATAGTCATTACTCATATACATGTGTGTATATTTAATGCAAATATATACAAATCACAAAGTGAAATTCCCCTTGTCATCCCTCCGCCCCCGCTTCACAGTCCACCCAGAGGCAGCCCTAGGATCAGCCTGTGCACCCTGCCAGTCGGTCCCATGTGTTGTGTGTCGCTCTGCATCTGCATCTATAGCTGTAGCTACATCTCTGTCTACATCTACACCCGCATCTCTGTAATGAGCGTGTGCTCTTTCAAAATACAGTTCACGTTTGCATTTGTGAGACGTTTCTCTTTTAACAGAAATAGCGTCGTACCATCTAATAGCTGCCTCTTACTGTTTTACTTAACGCTACATGGAAGATATTGCCAGGCAAACAGAAATCTCCTTCATTTGCTTAGCAGCTGCACGGCCTTCCATCGCATGGGCACACCATCATTTCTTTCACTGTCCCGTGTGCGCGCCACTTCGTGCCCATGCGTTTCTCGGGATATCTCCCCGATTTCGTGGTAGAGATTCAATTCTTTAAAAAGAAATTAAGACACTGCTGAATTGCTCTCTGGGAAAGCGTTTCTGGATTGATCTGCTACCAGCAATGTCTGAAAAAGCTCATCACCATGCACTGAACAGTACCCTCTCTTCACTATTCTGTTGGAAAAGCCCACAAAATATCATTGCAGTTTTATTTTACATTCTCTTGGTTCCTAGCAGGATTAAACATCTTTTCATTTGCATTCTTTTCTTTGTTTATTGCCTGTTTATATTGTCTGCCCAATTTTCTATTACGCTTTCGTGTTGATATCTTATTGATCTCTGAAAAATCTTGACATATTTGTACATCAATCCTTTGGCTATTTTTTCCAGCTTTATTGAGGTACAATTGACATACAGCATCCTGTAAGTTTAAACTGCACATGTTGATGTGATACACACATACACCCATATGGGGCAAAATGATGGCCGCGGTGGTGTTAGCTAACACCTCCACCACATGCCTTCTTGCACCTCATCGGCGTTCTTCTGTTTCAGTGAGAGCCTTTCACCTGCCAGCATTTCTCAGAGGCGGGGCTAGCGGGTGGCTTCCCTCAGCTTTTGCTTGTCTGGAGAAGTCCCTCATCTCCTTTGTTCTGGAGGATGGCTTTGCCAGGTATATTTAGCGTTTTCATTCAGTGGTTCTCAACCTGTGGGTCACGACCCCTGAAAACACATCCTGCATATCAGATATTTACATTACGATTCATAACAGTAGCAAAATTACAGTTATGAAGTAGCAACGAAAATAATTTTATGGCCGGGGGTCACCACAACATGAGGAACTGTATTAAAGGGTCGCAGCATTAGGAAGGTTGAGAACCACTGACTAGATTCTGAAAGCTAGGTATCCGTCTCTTTGTCTTCCCAAAGGGTTACATACTATTTGTTCAGAAACCTCTTCCTCGCACTTTTGAAATGCTGCTTGTGTCACACACTGATCGCCTGCCCGAGCCAAGCCTGGGCTCTCTATTCTCCTCCGTTGATGTATTTGGCTCTTCCCATACCAGCACCACCTTGAGACCGCTTGTGTCTTTCAAGGAGGTTTTCCTGGAGTCCGCTGCACACAGAACTGAGAGAGGGCCTCGCTCCCCTCACACACGCTCAGATCCCTTCTGTGGACGCTGGCTCAGCCCCTTTGCCACTGCTGGGGGCGAGGAAGCCTGTGCGCCACCGAAGAGCTTCAGGCATTTTCAAACCTCTGTGTTTGGCCTAGTTTGTTAATAATCACAGAAAGAGGAGAAAACACCACATCATCTCAGCCTGGGCCTGCCCCTCAAATCCTCCCATCCTGTCCTGGGAGCCAGCTGTTCCCAGGACGACAGGTCCCAGGAGGAAGCTTCACGTCTGGGCTGAGGCCACCTTTCATGTGGGGCCGTGGGCCCGTCTGGATGGCCCATCCCACAAGACAACCACACCGCGGCCCAGTGCCAGCTGCTTTCCAGTGTCTGGGTAGCTGCCATTAAATTATACCCGTGTGATGTCACAGCCCAGCTAGCATGAGAATGTGCCAAGCCAACCTCGTTCCTATTCAATTTCTTATCAAGAGCTGACCCTCCCCTGCATAAAAGCCCCCCACAATCACGAGTCCAGTCTCCCCAAGACCATACCACTGTCCATTCACCCCTGGACTGGTGCTGAGCCAGCCTCTAGCGCCCTACTGTGAGCTCCCATAAGGCAGGCATGGCATCTACAGCCCTTCAGATTGTCTTGTCCTGCTTTCCTGGTTGGCACTGCATCTTCATAAAGTAAGTACATTATTACGAAGCCGTCTGTCTAGGAGCTGAGTAATTAGCGCTGCCACACAGTCCCCAACGTCATCCTCACCGCGGAAAGCCTTCCTCGCCCTGTCACTCATCCCATAATTTCCACTTGCTCCTTCGCCCCCCACGGCGCCATTGTGCAATTTCTTTTTTTTTTTTTTTTTAAATATATTTTATTGATTTTTTACAGAGAAGAAGGGAGAGGGATAGAGAGTTAGAAACATTGATGAGAGAGATCGATCAGCTGCCTCCTGCACACCCCCCACTGGGGATGTGCCCGCAACCAGGGTACATGCCCTTGACCGGAATCGAACCTGGGACCCTTGAGTCCGCAGGCCGATGCTCTATCCACTGAGCCAAACCGGTTCGGCAAATTTCTTATCTCAATATTTGCTCAGTTGTCTGTGTGGCCCTCGTGTCTGTCTCCATTAGCGTCCTTTACATGCAATCAGATATCTGCGCCCGCACAGAGGCTCTGTGGCTTGATCAGCGAGCAGCGTCTCAGGCAGCTGAGTGGGCCTGTAACTGGCATGGAATAATGGAGCATCTGTCCGTGGCACAGATCCTCTCAGCACTGCTCTCTCGTCTGCCCGGAAATGCCTCGGCCACCTGGAAAGACCATGTGTGTCAGATGGCAGGTCATGAAAGATGGCGGCTCTAGGTCAGAGCAGGAGTTTGAGGGGAGTGGGAGAATGTTATGTGCTCTGTCTTTCCTCCTGCCTTCTCTGTTCTCTTTGCAGCACTGCCCAGTGCCTGCCCGATTCCATGGCCACTTGTCTCTCTCTGTAGAAGCTAAGCACCTTTACGCCCCTGCTGATGCCAGGCCTAGATCAGATGACTCACCTTGATTTGGGCACCAACGAGCTCTGCTCAGCTCCTTGGGTTTAATTCTGCCAGGACTCAGAGGGACATGGGTCCACTGGAGAGGAGGTACGGAGGCCAGCACAGGAAGGAGTCAAGTGCAGCTTGGCAAGTTCAGGGCCTGCAGCAAACTTGATTCACATGTGGGATGGCCCTGGAGCTCCAAGGTCTATTCTGTAGGGCAGGGCGGGCTGCACACCATAGGGGCTGCACAGCCATGGCGGAGTGGGCAGCGTGGAGAGGTGGACTTGGCCATGTTAACCTTTCTGAACCTCGGTGTCTTCATCTGTAAAATGGGGACAGTACTTACCACCTCCAATGTATGAAGATTAAATGAGAGAATGTTCATGAAATAATAGCTGGCACATCTAGCACTCATGCCAGGTAGCATTTTAAGTGCTTTGTATATCCTGACCCCCTACAGCCTTGGAATTAGGAACCAGTATTCTTCCCAGCATATTTAGATGGGGAAACTGAGGCACAGAGGTGTGCCCAAGGTCTCCTACTTAGAAAGTGGTAAAGGTAGGACTCACACCAAGGCCAGCCCCCGAGTCCAGGAAGCGGGGCATATAATGGTGAATAATGAGTGCGTCAATGCCCGCGTCCCCGACTTCTTCCCACTTTTCTAGACATTGGCGATCTGCAAGGCGAGACAGGACGTCAAGTAGGTTGCACAACTGAAGACCTGGACCGCGTGTCAGAGAAACCGCGTATGTGGGCACGGAGGTTAAAGTGCACGGAGGCGGCGTTAGGCCAGCCGCCCGGGGCTCTGGGACAGGCTCGGTGCAATGGGAAATGGAGAGGGAGGCGGGTGAGCCAAGAGCAGGGAGCGCGCGGGGAGATGGCAGTTTGCACACCAGCCTGACAGCCTCCTGTGGGGAAGGACCTGGAGACACACAGCAGGCAAGCTGCTGCCGGCCCTCGGCCTGGAAAGCCACGTGCGATAGGCCGACATCCTTGGTGGTCAGGCAAGGCTGGGGCCCGCAATCCCCACCCTGTCCCCTGCCTCTCCCTGCCTGAGGCCAAGCCTTAGCCCTGTTGGGTGGGCGTGGGGCCCAAACCTCCCCTCTGGGGTGAGGCCTCCAGCAGCCCGTGGTTGTGAGAGAGAAGGTGTTCCTGGAACAAGCGAAGGCCTCATCTACGGACGACAGGATGTTTGAGGAAGGACAACGGAAAGCAGAAAACGTTTTGCTTTTTAAAGAATCAAGTATGGAGTACGCCTAGTGTGCCAGGCCCTCTTCTAAGCAAATGGCACAGATTCATTCACTTAATACTCTCAACAGCCCTGCCAGGTAGGCTCTTTCCTCCCCATTTTCAGATGGAAAACTGAGGCCAGAGAGGACCGTCTGGTGAGTGCAGGCAGACAGTGACATGGCCAGCACCGGGCCAGCACGGCGCCCACAGACCTTCCTCTCCGGCCCCCATGTCTCTGGAAAGTGTTCCAGGCTCGGCTCCCAAGGCCACTTGGTCTCCAGTTCTAGCCTCCTCCTCCTCCTGCATGTTCAGTGATGACCCTTCCTTCAGACCTAGTCTTGTTTCTGACCACGCCCAGACTCTAAGCTTTATTTGTCCATTCAAGTAGTTAAGGAGCAGATACCACATTGCCACACAGTTTCTGGGCAGACCGGCCCTGCCCTGGGAGCACACGTTGGTGTGGGAGACAACGGAACAAACCAACACATATGCACCCAACTCATCTTGGGTAACAATGCGAGCTACGAAGCAGATAAAGCAGGTCAACCAGGGATGGCTCCTCAGAGGAGGTGACATTTGGGCTGAGAGTTGAGTAGTGAGAGAGGGCTGATGATACAGATCCTAGAGAAGAGCACGCTAAGTAAAGGAGACAGAAAGTGCAATGTTCTGAGGTGAGAATGAACTTGCTTCGTTCCAGACACGGAGAAGAGGGGTCCATCTGGGGGTGTGGGCACTGGCATGAGTTGGGATAGAGGCACAGCTTGCAAACAACCTTTCGGAGTGCACTGAGGAGCAGCCAGTGGCTTGGTTCCCACGTTTCCCCTGACAGTGTGGCTGCTAACGTCCTCTAGAACACAGAGGTGTGTTGTCTGCTGCCTACACATAACATCCCCACGGTTGAATGAGCCTGTCCCAAAGCTGTCTTATCCAGTGCAGCTGGAAATAGTGGAGGTAAATGCCTTTCACTTGGTGGACGCCACCAAGTCCAGAAACTCCAACAGCTCATCCAGTTTCCCACAGAAACCTCCTTAAAGGCAGCGAGTTAATTATCCTGCTTAGTGATGAGAACGGAGTGTCGTCAAGGCTTCCTCCCAGGAGGGCCGCTAAGAAGGCCTCCTGCCTCCGGGCCGGTGGCTGCAAGCCCCGGTAGGCAGGCTGACTACCTGATCCTGTGACTGTTGCCAGGACGTGGCTGATGTTCCGTTCGGGAAACGTGTAAATGCTGCATGTCACCACCCTGTGCCTTTCAGCCTCCAGGTGCCAATCACCATCCTTCAGCATTTCCAGATCCTTCCACCCGACCTCGGGGAGTCAGCCTCCTGTGGGAACCCAAGCTGGGGTGGGTGTGGAAGGAGATGCTGGATCCAATTCTCATGTCCTAGTAGAGAAACAGAAGAAAGAGCACACAGAGGCGAAGCTGCAGGCAGAGGACCATGCTAAGGCACGTGTGTGCAGAGAGCACTCATCCAGGGGGTCTGAGCCATGTGCATGGTGCTCATACATAAGCAAATGTGGTATTTACATAAGTGCTATCTATTCATCTCTAGATAAATGTCTGTCTGTCTCTGCAGAGACCACTCCAGGGACCAGGGACCCAAGGTAACCGTTCCAGGAACCAAGTCTGTACAAAGGGAGCGCGTGAAAGAGATGCCGGGTCCGCTCCCCCCGTTATACGCCAGTGCGTAGAGAGCACTCTGACCAGCATTTGCTCTCGAGCCGCCAGTCCCTTCTCCACACAGTGGACTGTGTGGTCCTCCAACAACACAGGCCGCCTGCACCTGGCCAGCCTGGAGCTCAGGTGAACCCAGCAGCGTCACGTGATCCTGGCTGCATCTCTTGGGTGGAAGACTCAGAGCCCTAGGAGCACTTGGGGATCGGATGCTAACCCCTCCGAAGTGAGCTGTCAGCTGGGGCACCGCTGGGAAGTGGCTGCTTCCTCTACCCGAGAGTCTGGAGAAGCCCGGATCAGGCGAGCATTTGAGTCCAGGTAACACTCCTTTCCCAGAGGTGACTGCTGCATCCCCACGGTCTGAGCACCGGAAGGACTTGTCCAGCCCGCTCCTGAGCAAGGCCTCCTGGGTCACAGCCGTGAGGGCCACCCGTTCCCCTTGAAGAAAACGCAGCGTGCTTGCATGGTGCTGCACTTGGCTCAGCTGGCTACTCTCCTTGTTCAGGATGTTGCAGCGGGACCAGCCTCCTTTCCATTTCCTGTAAGCCGCCTGCACCGCCCCGCCCCTGGGCCTTTGCACAGTCAGGGTCTCACTGCAGCTCTGGCTTAATGAGCTCCTATTCTTCCTTCAGATGTCAACTCAAATACATCTTGGAAACTTTCCCACATCCCTGAAGGAAACTCTTCCTCTATGAAAAGTTTCCCTGTTCGTACCCTGCATTTTCTTCCCAACAGTTCCCTGCATGCATGTGCATCGTTCTTTGTTTGTTTCTGATCTGCCTCCACACCAGCATGTACTCTCTGCGACAGAAACAACTGTACAGTATGTTTTCTTTGTTGTCAAAGAAGCAACCAGTGCTCAACACAGAGCCTGGAATACAGAAGGGGCTCAGCGGATACTGTCACACTGTGCAGATACCCCTAGAACATGCTTGTCCACGTTAAAGCTGTTCATCAATGGAATCGGACAACCTCCGTCCAACTCCAGCCATTGCTGTGCCCTTAGCAGGGGCTCAATAAATATTTGCTGACCAACTGACAGATATGGAAGGAGAAAGAGAGAGAGGCTGCTCACGCAAGCTTACTGCCCTCAGCATCTCCTTTCCAGTTCATTAGCTCAGCCACAGGCATCCCATAAACAAGGGCATCTGCCTGCACCCTGTGGTCCTCGGGACGCCCTCCAAACTGGGCCTTCAAACCCACTAGCGTTGTTCTGCATCCTCCCTTTGCAGGTTGTCTGCTTAGGTTCCAATCTCCTCCGTGTGCACTTGGTGGGCCTGGAGACTCCTGCCCTGTCTTTGCTGCACACTCTGCAGTCGACACAGGCTCTTTCCTTCATGTTCTGAAGCCCTAGGCCTGACCCATTTACTTGCTCAACTGGTCTTTAGAGACCACAGTCCAGACCAGAGCACGTGGCCGTCACCCCAGAGGGGAAGTCAGGTGGTCCTGTCCACCAAGGGTGGCATGGCTGCTCTGGACATTTAACTGGTCGTGAAGTAACTCTTTAAACCAGGAAACAGCACGGCCTGCATGTTAAGCACGCAACCGGCAGAGCACTGAAGCCAGGCTCCGCGCCTGACCAGATGGCCGTTTGTGGATCAGTTACTTTGGCCGTTGGCCGCTCCAGGCATTGGCTGGTGGTCATCATCCAAGTGGCCATGTGGCTTCATCTCTGGCAGGGTCTCGGCTGTGGCAGAATCGGGAAGTGCTGAGGAACCAATGGCGTTGCTTCTTGGGACCTGGGGTAGAGTCGGGCCTCCCTCCCACGGCATTTCCGTCCAGGCACACGGGCTGCTGTGTAGGCACAATGGACGTCAGGTATATGCAACCCCCATCCCCACCTTTAGCTGAAATCCCCTCTTCTTTCCAAAAAGCACATTCCTATTTCTCCAATGTGGACAAAACCCACAGAAGACTCTCTATGAACTCACGGGCAGTGGCCCTCAACCTTGGCTGCAAAGTAAAACCAGCGGGAAGTTCGAGAATCCTGTTGCCCGACTCCCCTCCAGACTTATTCCCACCCTCTCTGGGCGTCAGGATTCTGAAAGCTCCCAGCGATTCCAGCCACCAGGGCGGGGCACGGGCAGGCGGCGCTGCTGGAACTCGCTGCTCAGAACCACTCGAGAGGCTGCCAGTCCAGGCCCCCAGGACTCTGGGTTCCGTGGAGCAGGGCTGCGAGGATCCCACATTAACCAGCTGGTGCTGCTGCGGCGGGTCCAGGAGCAGCACGTGAGCAGCCCTGGCTCAGAGCTTTGCGCATGCGGTCTACCGAGCAGGGGCAGAAAACATCGTCCGACATTAAAGGTCTCAAGCCCACCCAGACCTGTTACACCAGAACCCATGTTTAAAGGGCTCTAGGCAGCTCATATGTTCACCACGGAACGAAAAGCGTTCGTCACACAGGGTGCCCACGTGCGTGCTGGGCCGGTTAGCCGGCGGGTGTGTATTACCTGCCCGCACAGTGTTTTTAGAGATTTGGAATTAATTGACAGAACTTAAAAACTGGGATTTGGGGCTGCTCTTGAAAAACTGGAAGATGCAGCAGCATTGGGCCTCCATCCTCACTGACGGCCTGGAAACAGGGTACACGTACTCCCAGCTGCCAGGGGACGTTCGCTCTCTAATGACCCGGTGTGGCCTCCGCAGGCGTTTAAGCTTCCGGCTCCTGGTTCACACCCTCTCCTCCACATGGAGAGCTGCTGCCCCCAAGCATCGGATCTTGAATCCGCCCATTTTATGTCTTTGCACCTCATGCTGCGGAGGGGATGGGTGTCACCTGCTCAGGGTGCTGAGGAAGGCCTGAGGGAGACGGAGACCGTGCCTTCAGCTCTCTCCCCTTTGCACAGGAGTTGTTATTAAACCCCGAGTTCCTCAGAGTTTGTCCCTGAGCCAGCGGCACTGACATCACCAGGGAACTTGTGAGAAATGAAGACTTTCTGGCCCCACCCCACACCCATATGCTGGGAGGATTGCCAGGTGTTTCAGGGAAAGTGGAACTTTGCGTGGATTTCACGGGACCGAGAGCCCACTGCAGGCTCCATACTTTATGTGCAGAAAGTTACAGCAGGACCCAGGGGTGGTTTTGCAAGTGAGAGAGGCGCAAAGAAAAGGTTAGTATGTGTGGGATGGAGCTTCCCCAGGCCTTTCATCCGGAGTCCCCTCTCCATCAGGCCTCGGTTTCCCTGGCAGGCTCTTGAGGTGTGACTCTGAGTCCGCCTGCTGCCCGGGGCCACCGCGTCTGCTAGATCAGACTCCGCAGGTCGCAGGTCACAGGTCACACTGTCACCTCCGCCCAGCCCAACCCTGCTGCCCCGGTAGGCGTGTGTGTTTGGGACCGGGCCAGCTCAGTCCTCGCCCCTGCCTCTCTCCCCGTCTGCACTGGCTCATTCCCAGAATCCCAGGAGGCCTGTGGCCAGAGCTGCCTCAGTAACAGGAGAAGAAAATGGGGGTCATATGACCTTCAGAGAGGAAGTTGTGATGTCACCAGACATGATTCTTAAGGCAAGAGAAGTGGCTGTTCATCTAAAACCTCTTGCTCTCCACGGGTGATAGCACAGGCGTTGCAGCAGCAGCGAAGGGAAGGCTAAAACGCGTGTTTTCCCGCGGTAACGGCAGGTGCGTGGGATGGATTGCAGAGGGCTCCTCAGGAACTCTGCTCGGGCAGTTTCTAAAGAGGAAGCCAGCAGGAACAGTCTTGGGGTTGCTTAGGTGTGACACTGCCGCAGCAGGGCGACGGAGCTGGCCTTCCGGGGATTCTTCCAGCAGAGGCCCGTCAGCAATGGCAGTGATGACAATGAGACATCCATCGGCAGCAACAACAGCAGCGCCATTTCTCAGGGACAGCGCTCTTCTAGGTAGTTCCTGCACACCACCGCAGGGTCAGCAGGCTTCTGCGGTGAGGGCCAAAGAGTCCGTGTTTTAAATTCTTTTTACAAAGATTTTTTATTTTTTAATGTTCTTTAAATTTATCTTTACTGTTGAAAGTATTACAGATGTCCCCTTTTCATCCCCTCCCACCCCCACCCTCCCAGGCCTTCACTGCACTATTGTCTGTGTCCACAGGTTATGCATATATGCATATAAGTTGTTTGGTTAATCCAGTGGTTCTCAACCTGTGGGTCACGACCCCTTTGGGGGTCGAACGACCCTTTCACAGGGGTCATTCGAAAATACATCCTGCATATCAGATATTTACATTACAATTCATAACAGTAGCAAAATTACAGTTATGAAGTAGCAACGAAAATAATTTTATGGTTGGGGGTCACCACAACATGAGGAACTGTATTAAAGGGTCGAGGCATTAGGAAAGTTGAGAACCACTGGGTTAATCTCTCTTAATTTTTAGAGAGAGGAAAAAAGAGGGAGAGAGAGAGAGAGAGAGAGAGACATCAATAGGCTGTCATCTGCACACCCTCTACTGGGGATGGAGCCTGACCTGGAATTGAATGGGCAACAACCAATGGATAACAACCAATCAGCTGAGCCACACTGGCCAGGGCTAGTAAATATTTTAGGTTTGAGGGCCACATGGTTGCAACAACTAAAGTCTGCCCTTATAGCACAAAAGTAGTCATGGACAGAAAGTAAACAAATGGCATGCCCGTGTTTCAATAAAACTTTATTTACAAAAACAAGTGGTGGGCCAGATTTGACCCACAAGCTATATAGTTTGTTGCTAACATCTACATTATCTCAATGACCCTCAGGACACATGAAGTAGATGCTTTTACTCTTCTCCATTTTACAGATAAAGAAGCTGAATCTTGGAGAGATAAAGCAGCTTCCAGGGCAGTAAGCGATGGATTCAGGACTTCCTACACCATGACGCCTGGCAAACACGTCTATTCCCAGAAGTTTCAACATTCTGGCTCACATGTCCCAGGTCCAGGTTTTGAATTATCTAGCAATTATTTAGCAGCCTCAACATGTCTATCGTGATGCATCATCTCATTTAACTATCGGGGCAGCTGCACGAGGTACAGCTTCAGTGCAGCTAGTTGGGTAGTAACAGAAGGGGGCCGACACCTAATTAGGCCGCATTAACTAGGAAGGGGCAGCTTCAGGCCCTCCAGGGAACAGCTGCCCCCTCCGCCAACAGATGCTAATCCCTGAGTAGGCAGGAAAGGCGGCTCTCCACCCCCCAGGGAAATCCATCATCCCCCAGGTTCGGGGGGGGGGGGGGGAGGGGGGGAGGGATAAACTCGGAGGGGAAAGGCCTCTGCCGAGGCAAGTGCAGTGAAAACCAGATGGCGAAGCGGGACTACCAGGCATGTGCAGCAGGAGCCAAAATGGAGGCATAAAGGGAGAGTCTACCCTGGGAAACAGGCAGGCAACGCCAGATAGGGCAGGAGCCTAGAGGGATGGAGGGAGAGGCCCAGCACAGCCCGGGGAAGACCCAGGAAGGAGATCGGATAGTTTGGAAGAAAACCTGCTCTCCTCCAAGCCCAAGAAATACAGTCAAAGCGCTACCAAGGCCGGAGGCCCTGGCCCTCCCTCTTTAGCAACTGTGTGGGCCGAAGCACAGCCCCGATTTCGGGCTGGATGGGGACAGACGGACAGGGACAGAGGAAGCTCGCCACCTGGAGCCTCGGGCCTGACCTCCTGCTGGGTGTGGTGGGCCCTGCGGCCTCAGAGAGAGGAGCTGAGCCACCTGGTTGTGGATGAGACGCAGGCACCCAGGGCAGTCCTGCTGGGGGCAGAAGGGACTAGTGGGGACTAGCTATCATGATAAGTAATATTACTGTTAAGAAATATCATCTGTTAACCGTGGCGGTTCTGTTCTGATGAGAGAAAGCACATTCTCACCTGGCTGAGAGCTGAACGCCCTGGGATGGGAGCAACATCGGAATGCAGCCCGTCCTCCTTCCCCAGCACTGCCTGTCAATCATGGAAAGATGACCATCACTGTTGCTGAAAAGATCTGGTCCCAGAGGCACCCGCCCTCTGCGACCCCCCGCCCTCTGCGACCCCCCCGCCCCCCCCCCCCCCTCCGTCCTCCCGCCCACATTGTCTGGAGCCTGCAACCATTATACCTCGCCCACTTCCCCCGCCTGTAATCCCTACTTCCCCTTGTAATCTCTGTGCTTCTACCCCATGTAAGCAGCTGGCTTATGGGGAGGGGCAGAGCAGATTGTCACGAGGACCTGCTGCCCTGCCATGCTGCCGGCAGGACTGGAATGAAGCTCAGGTATGATTCAACCCCGTCTCTGCTTCATTGGCTCGAGTAGTGACAGGCAGCCTGGACCCATTGGTTGTCCGGGTTCAGTCCTTTGTTGTCCCTCCTGTAAGTCGTGTCACTGCACCTCAGATCCTCCTGTGTGTGCGTCCCTGGGATGCAATCGCTGTTATACTGCAGAAGAATCCTGCTGCCCCCCCCCCCTCCCCCTCTGAGCCTGAGGTTCTCAGAGGATAAGGTTGGATCCACCTTAGTGAGAGGCTGAGCTCAGAGTCAGGTGCGGTCCTCAGGGTCCAAGTCCAATGGTCTTTCTTCCCAGACCTGTTGCCTCCAGATTTTAAAAATCCTCCACAATCCTGAGCAGTCCAAGTAGAATGTGTCTATCGTACAGGGATATGTCTATTGTACAATCATAAAGATAAAGATGAGGACAAAGGGTCACTCGGGATCCACCAATCTAAAATTAACCTCAGCTCTCCATCTCACACTTGCCCCATGTTGGCCCACGCCCATTCTCCCACACACTTACACTAAATGAAACATTTCTGTACTTGTCACATAGATTGTGAGCATTTTATTATGTTATAAAATTTAATGAAAGCACCATTTTAATGATTGCACACTTTCCCAGCATAGGACATAAATAATTCCTAATGATGTAGATACTTTCTCTCTATCATGAACGTTTTGAATACAGACTCTGAAACACTGGTAATTTTCCCAGGGTAAATTCCTAGAAGGGGGATCATTGCTTCTTAAAGTGTTAGTTATTTTTAAAGCACTTTATACATAATTCCAGATTACATTTTTTTTAGAAATTTGTGCTAATTTTTGTTCCCCTCAGTTGGTCAGATTTACCTAAGCCCAAATCAACAATAGAATCTTAAAATTTGATAATTTTGTGGATTAAAAGGGTCCATTTTTTACTTTGACTCTTATTAAGAAGGGAAGCTTAGAAGTTTTCTTATTGATCTGTTAGACTTTTCTGGAAAATTTCACCTGCAGGTTTTTATTTGCCTTTAACGGGAAAATAAACGCATCTGTACTCACGGATCTTACTCCTGGCAAGGAGCACGCAGGTCATTACCGCTTGGCGCATCAGCGCAAGAGAGTCACCATGGGAAGCTGCCTGCCCAGGCGGAGGGCCAGATGCTGGGGTCCACAGGCTGAGAGGCCGAGCACAGACCCGAGCTCCTGGCTACAGTCTTGCTGGGCTGTGCGCACACACCTTACTCCAGGGCAGGAATCAGCCCAGGCAGGAGGGGGCCAGAGGCAGGCAGGAGCTTTCCAGGCTGATTGTCAGCACCAGGCCAGGGCGGCCTTTGTTCTGTAACAGCCACAGGCACTGCCGTCATCTCACCATCCTTTCAAATAAGTACAAGGAGGTAAAAACAATGTCACGAGAAACTTTATTTATAGACTATGTGCTTGAAGATCAAACTTTCTTTTCTTTTCTTTTTTTTTGGTAAACTTAGAGAAAATAAAAATGCTTTGAGGGCTGACATTTTCTCCCCTCAATCCTCAAGCATCTTTGGTTCTGAAGCAAAATAATCCCTTTGCCATGTGGGGCTCCTCTTTTGGAAACGATCGCATTTCTGTTTATGCATTAGAATGGGCCGGGATGGTGTTTCTCAATCCAGGCACCATCGACAGTTTTATAACAAATAATTATGTGTTCTTGGGACTAAAGAATGAATGATCCAATAGTTTCCATTTAAGTATTTGGGGAATTGTGATATGAGAACATCACCTTTCCCACCCCCTGTTGGCCTATGGGGTGGAACGAATGACAGAGAGAAGGATCTAGGGGTCAGTGTGAAAGCCGGGTGGGTCTGGCTCTGGGAGAATGAGCTCCGTTCGCCAGAGGCGTCCGAGGGAGACCGCGGTCCTAGGGCAGGATGCTGCGCAGACTCCACAAAAGAGGAAGGAATCTCTGTTTCTCGCTGTCTTTTTTTAAGTATTCATATTTGGGTTGTATTGCCTCTTGAGGAACTTATTTTTTTAAAACAGAAGCTAAACTTTCTAGAGTACTCAAACATCACCGCACACACTGCAAATAGTGGCTTCCCGGGGCCCCTCAGAGAAAGCTTTCTTTAAAGAAGTTAAAATAGAAATTTTCTGCAAACCGAACTATTTTTACCAGCCTAGAGCCATAGATTGTTCATGGTCTCTCTCAGATGCCATATGGTTGACAATGGGCAGTGGAGTGAAATCAGTAGTGGGAAGGACAAGTGTGTGTGTGTGTGTGTGTGTGTGTGTGTGTGTGTGTGTGTGTTGGAGACGGGGCGGGGGGCGGGGGGGAGGCAGGTGTTACACTCCTAGGCAGTTTCCATAGCTAGTGCTACAGATCTTTGCTGAGATCCCAGGCCTGCCCTGAACTGAGATCTAGTTTTCTGGAACCTGAAGGGCTGGACCCTTTTTCTCTTCCCGCCAGAAGCCATGGGTGACCAAGAGGCATGGGTCGGCAGGAACTACGCATCAGCAAAGGACACGGGTCAGCAGGGGCCATGGGCAGTCAAGTAGTTGCCATGGATCAGCGGGAACGAGGGGTCAACAGAAGCCAGGAGCCGGGAGAACCGGGGTCTGTTGAAAGCTGGAGTCAGCCAGCACGAGCCATGAGTCTGCGAGGCCAACGGGAGACATGGGTCAGCAGGAACATACATCAGCCAGAAGGAGTCAGCAGTAGGTGGTGGGGCAGAGGCTAGAAGACGGTGGGGTAGCTGATGCCCCCCCTGATAAGACAGGGGAAGCCACGCCTAGGCCAAAGCTACAGGCTAACAACAAGCCCAGTAGAAAGCACTTGGTAACAACAGTATCAATAAAGCATAGAGATAAGTCAGTCACCATCACAATGTGTTTCTGAGAGGGTGCAGGATAGCCTGGGGTGTGCAGGAGCGAGGAATCCTAGGTGACCTAACCCTGAACAGTCCCGACTCTGAGAGAACTGGCAGTTTGGCAATTGAGATTCGTATCTTTCCTAATTTCCCAGGTGTCCTTATCATAAACCCCCGCTACTAATTATTTTTTTAGGTTGGATGCTTATGAAGGGAAATTCTTGAGATATAGTATCCAAGCCCATTTTTTATGGTTCTTGATACCTATTGCTAAATTACTTTTCAAAAAGGGTATAAAATTTGCTCTTTCCCACCTTCTAATTAAAATACTTATTAAAATGTATTCTCACAGGCGCAAAGTTTTCGGGGACGGAAAGCTAAGAGTATTGCTACCCGTCAGGAGGAATTTCCAGCCCAAAACTTGCAGGTAGAATCTCGATGCGTCGAGCAAAATGGCAAAGGAGGTTGACAGGGCTCATCCTGGCCGGGTCTCCACCATACAAGGCAGGACTCCGTGGGATTTAAGAGAAAGAATGCAATTCAAATGTAATTGGCCCAGTTCAATAAAGTAATTGACAAGACCACGTGACTTGAGAATCAGAAGGTAGAGTGGTAGATTTCAGGTGTGGCTGGATGCAGGGGTCGGCAGTGTCCATCAGGGTAAACGCATCTGCTCTTAACTCCGTCCGCCTCGGCCCGGTGCATGGAAGCTCTGACTGGCCGGCGCCTGCAGCGCGCCCCCTCTTGGAGCCGGATGTTGAGGGAGTTACCCACCCACCTCCTCCGCTTCAAGCTACAGGACTCAGGAGAGTGTCGTTTTTAAATGCAGATGGAAGCGGAAACACAGGTCCGCAATCCCGTCTAATGGACAAGGGGACTTGAGGGAACCTTCGGCTGGGTCCAGCTGCCGCTGGGACGTCCCCATCGGTTCTCTCCTCGGCACACGTCTTCTGGAAGGCGGGCTGTGGTTTTCAGAGCCAGAATGCCACAGGCTGGGAGAAAGAGGAGGGGGCTGCCTGTTGCATCCAAGATGCGGAGTCCACGGAGATAAGGTTGTGGCTGGAGCAGGCATAGGAACGATGCATAAAAACTTTTATAAAAAAGATTTTAAATTGCATTTTAAAGAGAGCAAAACATCCATCTGCTGCCTCCTGCCCCAACTGGAATGGACCCTGCAACCTCCTGGCGCACTGGACGGTGCCCAACCAGTGAGCGCGCCGGCCGGGTGAGAACTCCTCTCCAGCATCATTTTCAGCAGCAGCAATAGGGGGTGTGAAGGCAGGCAGCACCCAGGCCCTCCGGGCCACAGCCAGCCCTGCCCGCCCTCCCTGGTGGCAGACTGCAGGGAGAGGCACCCGTTTTTATTTAATTTGGGTGTTTCTAATATCTCGCTAGGCAAAAGCAACTGTCCCCAGAGGCTCTGGAAATTTCAAGTCATCCGTCCTCCTGACTTGCTCTCCTCCTGCACGGAGACATTTCCAGAATATCACATGCTGCTGGAAATGTACTTCCCGGCATGCGGAGCCTGCTAACAGCTCCCCCGAGGAGCCGCTGAACGGGTAACGAGTGCCGGGCCGGTGTCAGAGCGTGATGGAGCGGCCTCTCTCCCCAAGGCTGCGTTCCCGTCAGCAGCGTCCACCGGGCGACGCTGGGGAGCGGTTGGTGTTAACTCCAGGCTGCTGAGGTGGGGAACCACTTTTCAACACCTCAGCCCCTTTCTCCTCGTGCTCCAGCTCTGGATGAAAATGGATTCTCCACAGGCTGCTCGTAATCTGCCTCCATGCCCCTGGAGAACCCGTCTCTATGGGGCTTCAAATCTGTCCTCCTGGGCCACACCACTTGGTGGAGGACACTGAGGTGTAATTACCCACGATGACATGGTTTTGAAAGTAGCGCTCGTCAGAATAATAAAAACGCTAAAGGACCCTAGAGGTGGGAAAAAGAAAATTTGCCCAGGAGATCAAGAAACTCAGCGAAAGAGGAAGCATTCGAATTCAGTCGTGAAAGAACAGGAGTTTGCCAGAGAGAGCCAAGAGAGGATAATAAAAGAGCTAACATCTTCAGGGTAGATAGGCAGCCAGCATTTGGGGCCAAAGTGCAGAGTCTGCCGACAACTAGCCAGGGGTGAGGCTTTCGGGATAAATTATAAAGCACTGCCGCCATCCTGCACGCCCAAGGTCACTACTCACCAGAGGGACGCTCACCTCTCCATCCTGACCCCTCCACCTCCAGCCAGAAAATGCCTCCGTCTCTATAACTCCGTGTCCACACCCGTAGGAACTTTCATTACCTCATTCCTCGTTGTGCAGCTGTTTGCAGACATGCTTTCTTCCCAACTGGATGGCAAGCTCCTAGAGGGCTGAGCTCACATTCTATCCTTCCTCCTCGCACACAATCCCTCGGTCACGGCAGGAGCCCCATCAAGGTCTATGGGATGAACGCTGTCCACGGGGAAACCACACAGCTAATGGACTGACTTTCATTCCATTCCAGCCAACGTGCTGTTTCCTTGTCCTGGGCTTTGAGTCTGATGTCCGTGAGCAGGACAGATTGAGACCCAATAGGCCGACTAGTTTAAAGTCCCGGAGGGTGTGCTGGACACGCTCAGCACAGTGGTGTGAAGTGACACACGGCTATGTGGGCTCAGGGAAGATGGGCCAGCGGAGACGGGGCGATAAGCCCGGATAGAGACATGCTTGGGGAAAGGAAGCTGGCCATCAAGGGAGATGCACATCAATACAAACCATCGTTCCCGTGCATCGTTTGAGTGAATTCCTCTTTTCTGCCTTGTTCTCCACTATGTGCTCAGTTCCTGCCCATGGAATGTCTGATACATATTTGCTGAATTGAAGAAGGCTGATGTAGAGAATAAGTGTATTCATGACACCGAGTTCTCTGGGCTGTTCCTACTCCAACGAGACCTCCAGGAGTTGGGTCTCGTTGAAAAGGATGTTTATGGATAAAGAGGGACTCCATCGGGTCACAGGAGATCCAAGGCAGGCACATGGTAGGTACATCCCCTCCTGACACGTCCTCCCAGGACAATGGGGAGGGCTTCCAGGACATAAAATTCATTGAAGAGGAGAAGCCCAGCCATGTTAGTTAATATAGGAGACATCTTTTTTTGTTGTTGTTTTTTTCAAAGCTATCTATTAGTTTCCCCTTCTTTATAACGGTCCCCTGAGTCCCACTGCAGAACCACCCTTTTGCTGATTCTTGGTCCATTGACTTGAATGGATTTGACTCACTACCACGCTGTTCTGAAGAGGGTGTGGCCCACACGTGGCCAGTAGAAACTCAGTGCTCTCCAGATAACAGTGATTGGTTCAGGATTGGGCATGTGACCCAGTCAGAGCCAATGAGAATCTGTGGGACCTTGGTTGCTATTGCTGGGAGAGAACTTGCCCTTCTTCCGGCAGCACTTGACCTGGAAAGAGCTGGTTTCAGAGATACCGTATCCATTTGCCATCAAGTTGTAGAACTTGAGAATGAAGCCCGCAGAGTGAAAGAATACGAAACAGTGCGGATGACACAATTTCCCAAAATGTCTCTGGGCTTTTAAGTTGAATATGTCAGATTCCCATTTTATTTTAAGACAGCATGACTGTAGTTTTCTGTCACTTGCAATTTTGAGAGTCCTGACGGAAGGGACCACCGCTGGATGCTACACCAGTAGCCAGGGCCACACGGGGGAAAAAATATCAGGCGCAAGGCCCAAGAGAGAGTCAACTTCCACTGATTACTAACCTTACTTTTGTAACTGAATAAGAAGATTTGTTTTCCATTATGTATGCAGCTATATAGGGCCAGTATTTTCTCTGAAATGATTCAGCAATTATCTCCAAATATTATCCTCACAAAAGTGAAATGTCACCTTTATCATATTCTAAACTTACACACAATTTTCTTTCACCTATTCTATCTTCCCCAGTCTGCTCCATTGATCTGTGTATTTCTGTGTCATCCATTGGTTTTATCATTTAGCTTTATGATACATGTTAATATATATTGACTACTCATTACCCTCTTTTGCCTTCAAACTTCAATTTTTCTGTTTCTGGCATGACATTCTTATAGATGAGAATTCGAAACTTACAATCGAGGTCTAGAAAAGTCCCATTGGGATTAAGATTAGAGAAAATTGGAGAAAAATGAATTTTCAACGCAGGACTCTGGTGAATATTTTTCATTTATTTAAGTCTGTACACCTCTGAGTACACGTTTGTAACCTCATCTCATTAGACAGAAACGATTATCTGAGACGCAGGTGGCTCAGCTCCGACCCCGATTCCCTCCACATCCCTTTCATCTAATGGCATTCCAGACTTCGTTCCTTTGTTTCTATTTTCCTCGTTTTACTGCGATGTGACTAACACACAGCACTGCATGCATGGACGGTGTGCACATACTGCTTCGGCTTCCGTACATTGTGAAATGATGGCCACAGTCAGCTGAGCTAGCACCCATTGTCTCAAACACATACAAATAAAGGAAACAAGTTTTTTCCTGGCTGAGAACTCTTAGGATTTATTCTCTTAATTCTCAGAGTTAGCTGTAGTCATTGTGCTGTACATTACATCCTTGATACTTATCTATCTTATAACTAGAAGTTTGTACCTTTGACCTCGTTTATTTATTTAATGCTTAGAACACGTCTTCCTTTCCATCTCAGCCTTGGCCAGCCTCTGGGCCTGGTCAGTGGCCATGCGGGTGGTCTCAGGCCTGTGATTTCCTCGTCCCTAATGCCTTGGCCTACACTCCGCCTCAGCCCTCCCTCCGACCAGAGTCCCCTCTACATTACTAACCCAGGCATCGACCTCTTCTCCTTACGACTTCCTTACTTAAACACTTCCATGACTGTGAATATTAAATATGATATTGCTGCTCTTTCACTCCTTCGGTTCCTCCAGCTCAACGTTTCCCGCGTCCCTCAGGGCCCATTCAGGAAAAAGAAATGATGCAAGTGATTTGAACAGGAAGACTTTAATATGAGCAGTGTTAACTGGTGTTGGAGAGGTGAAAAGCCTCTGACGCTAGGCCCATGGCGGGGGCACCTGCAGGAGCAGCCAGGGAAGGCCCTGGGGCTGAGAAGGCACAGAGCTTGGAGGGGTGCCCTGCATGGCGGAGCTGCTCAGTGAGGCCGAGGCCACCAGGCGCTGGTTCTGAGCCTGCCCAGAGGCTGCTGCTCAGAGGGCCACCCAACCTGAAGGAGCTCTGCCTGGGTGCCGGGCACGGACACGGTGGGAGGAGTGAGCCAGTCCATGCCCCACCTCCAGCCTTGCAGCCCACTCTGGGCTCTCTCTCCCTCTCCAGGCAAAGTGACAGGAAGCCAGCCGGCCCGCAGAAATGCCATTTGCCGTGTACCAACCCCAGCTCCTGTGAAGCCTGGACGAAGCTTGACGGAAGTGGTTCTGACTTCTTTGTGCCCTGCACCCCTGTCCTCACTCACACCCCTGCGCAGGGGGAGGGACTCTCCAGCCCGGTGGCTGCTGCTGTCCTGGACGCATCTGCTCCAGGTTCTGGCATCTGCCCAGGAGCGTGACACCACCCACCCCTCTCCCCACCTTCCTCCCGGCGGCTGGTTTCTCCCCACCCTCACACGCCTGGATCGCCACGCACTTCACCTGCTGTTGGTGTCTGCCCCAACGGTGGACACTTCTCTCAACCCGCTGCTACTCCCCGACATCTGCGCTACTTCTCACCTCCCACCGTGAGCGCGTGGTCCCCGGGGGCCAGTCCTGCCTGCTCTCGGGCCCACTCCCCGCTTCTTCCTGAAGCTGGACCCACCTATCCCCGCTCCATGTTCTAGCTCTGCTCTCTGTCTACTGCTCTTTGCCTTTGGCTTTTCAAAAATTTTAATTTTATTCACGAATTTTTGAAAAGCGATTACATCCCGCCAAATGGCACAGCCACTTTAGAAAAACTGTTCGGCAATTTGTTATGAAATTAAACATACAATTACAATCCGACCCAGCCATCCTACTCCTGGGTGTTCACCTGAGACAAGAGGAAACGTCTTCACACAGAAACCTGCCCCGCAGGTTCACTGCGGCTCTCCTCAGACCAGGAACTGTCAGACACGGGGAATGAGGCCTTCGCTGGTTCCCGGGTGGAGAAGCGGGGGCCTCCGCACAATGGGATACTCCTCAGCCCTAAAAGGGGTGAACTACTCACACACAACAGCGTGGGTGGATCTGAAATGCATTTTGCCAAGTGAAAGAAGACAGATTAACAAGGGACACCGGTCTGACTTATTTCTATGCCATTTTAGAAAAGGCGAAGTTATCTGGGAAAGGACAGATCAGTGAATGCCATCGAGAATCCCTGTGAAATTGTAATAGACAAGCCTCTTTCGTTTCATGTGTTCAGAGCATGGGCTTCGTGGAGGGTGTGGAGGAAGAGGAATCAGAAAACCATCCTGAAGGTGGCTCCCCCAGCTGGGTGTTTCTGCTCCGGAAGACACAGGGGCGCGTGCAGCCCCCAAGCAGGAGCACAGCAAATGTGCTGTTCGGAGAGATGCCGTCACTGAGTCCGCAAACTGCAGCCTGCGGGCCACGCTCAGTCCCAGGCTTTTTATTTTATGGTCCATGAGGTAAGAATGTCTTTTGCATGTTTAAATGCTCAGAAATCAATCAAAAGAAGAAGATCCGATGGCACATGGAAAGTTATGTTTCAGTAGTAAAAGGGTCTAGTACAGTGGTTCTCAACCTTCTGGCCCTTTACATACAGTTCCTCATGTTGTGACCCAACCATAAAATTATTTTCGTTGCTACTTCATAACTGTAATGTTGCTACTGTTGTGAATCGTCATGTAAATATCTGATATGCAGGATGGTCTTAGGCGACCCCTGTGAGAGGGTCGTTCGACCGCCAAAGGTGTCGCAACCCACAGGTTAAGAACCGCTGGTCTAGTGGCACCCAGCCACGTCCATCTCTTTGTGCCTGGTGTTGGAGAACAGAGACCTTGTAACATATGCACTACGTGCCCTTCCGGGAAAGGCTGCTGGCCCCGGTGAGAGGCTCGGATTAAACAGAGAGGAAGGGGCAGGGAAGCCAGGAGAAGGTCTAGGGAAAGACGCTGCGCACTTCTCACACCTGGCAATGCACAGACTCCTTTACAAAACTTCTCAGGAGTCCTCCTTCCCTTACATTATTTGCATTCAAATGTAAATTAAATATTTACAGACATTGTGGCAAAAATTCCTTATTCTTTTAGCTCTTGTATAATTGTAAAACCAAAACAACCTTTAAAAGGGGATACAAACGAAACTAGGAGACCAGTCCATTTTCCATGAGCACCTCGATTTCACGTGGGAGATGCTGCCTTTCTGTGGCCACGGGACTGCTGCTCAGAGGCCCAAGGCTGGTCCCAGGTTCACCTGAATGTGAGTGCAGGTGATGATTTAATTCTCACACAACCTTCTCTGGGTGCAAATACTTTAGAAAACTTCATTCATATAGAATAGGGTTGGCAAATCTTTCTGTAAAGAGTCAGATAATAAAAATTTTAGGGTTTGCAGATCCCTGCTGCACCTCCTCAATTCTGCCATTATTGCTTGAAAGCACTCACAGACAATACATAAATGAATGGGCATGGATGTGTTCCAATAAAACTTTATTGACAAAACAAGCAATGGGCCAGAATTGGCCTGTGGGCTCTAGTTGTAGATCATGGACGTCCTCCAGGAAAGTGGGAAATTGGTGGATTTGGGTCTGTTGTGGACACATTTGACAGCCAGGAGACCGTTGTGCAATGAGAAGGAATGTCTGCTACAAGCAACTCTAGAATGGATTTGCAAACACAGGCATTAGGCTGGATGTGGTCCAAGAGCCATAGCCTGTAGGCCTTGGATATGAAACAGGGTCAAGTAATGATTACCTCCAAACGTGCTCACAGCGGGAATGGTCACATCGCTACTTTCCTCGGCCCAGCTCGGGGTTTCCACCCATCACCACTTCCCTTTAAGGGGCTCAGTGATGCCTGTGGGCCTTCAGAGGGCTGGCCATCATGGGCTTTGCACATTAGCCACCAGAGACCAGTGCCCACTGGTGTGGTAGTCTGAACATCATGAGGTCAGAGGCCTCAAGCTCTAAAATGCAGCAAGAACGCAGACTTGGGGACATCTTTCTCGTCTGGTACCCAACTTTTTATCCACACTGCAAAGCGTTTGGGGCCAGAGGTTGGATTCTCTTTATGAAGCCCTCCTGTATTGAGAATCACATCCTGCCTTTATCTCGCGGCCTGATATACCAGAGAATTGACTTTATTATTGTTGGGCTTTAATTTAAAAGAAAGAAAAACCAGAAAATACTGTGATTAGGATGAGAAATGGTCTCCTTTAAAAGTGTTGCAAGGAAAGAAAACTTTGCCATCCTTTTCCCTCACCTGGTTACTCTCTCTCCAGAAGATCGTCAATTATGGGAAAGTGGCGGTAAAATCCGATTCTGGCTTGTGTGTGTCTAAACTTTCACCTGCTGAGTGGATGGGTGGCTATTTACCAACCAGGTAGGGATGGTGAGCTCTCCGGGGCTGGTTGTGCTTTTCTGGATATCCCTGGACACACTGCACCCCATTACTCACACCCATGTAACCCGTGCCCGGCTCTGTGCCCGGCTCTGTGCCAGGCTCTGGTAAAGGTGAGCAAGAATGGAGGGTGGGAGAGGCCTTGTCCCGCAGCAGACAGCACTGGTGTGGACCACCAAAAGCTGTTAACTTTTATCCGTAAAACATGGAACGCTTCGCAAATTTGCATGTCGTCCCTGCACGGGCCATGCTCGTCTTCTCTGTCCCGTGCAATTCCAGTACATGTGCGGCCGAAGCGAGCACAGCATGTCTAACTTTAATTAAGTGCTACTGTCTGCCCAGCACTGTGCTAAGTGCTCTACATACAATTTCTCTGGCAATGCTAATGACAAAACCACTTCAGAGGCATTATCTCATCATTACGAATAAGGAAATGGAAACTCATTGAGGTTAAATAACTTGCCCAAGGACCATCAGTATAAATGGCACAGGCAGGCTTTGCTTACCCTCGTCCTGAGCTTCTAACTGCTACATGTGGATGATGCTCAGCCAGACAGACAGACAATTCTGCGATGCTCAGACAGACAGACCATTCCACAATGCTCAACCAGACAGACAGACCATTCCATGGTGCTCAGACAGACAGACAGACCATTCTGCAATGCTCAGACAGACAGACCATTCCACGATGCTCAACCAGACAGACAGACCATTCCACGATGCTCAACCAGACAGACAGACCATTCCACGATGCTCAACCAGACAGACAGACCATTCCACGATGCTCAGACAGACCATTCCATGATGCTCAGACAGACCATTCCACGATGCTCAGACAGACAGACCATTCCACGATGCTCAGACAGACAGACCATTCCATGATGCTCAGACAGACAGACAGACAGACAGACCATTCTACCCTGCTCAGACAGGCAGACAGACCAGTCCACAGTGTTCAGACAGACAGACCATCTCACGATGCTCAGACAGACCATCCCATGATGCTCAGACAGACAGACCATCCCACGATGATCAGACAGACAGACCATTCAATGATTCTCAGCCAGACAGACAGATCATTCCACGGTGCTCAGGCAGACAGACAGACCAGTCCACGATGCTCAGACAGACAGACCATTCCATGATGCTCAGACAGACAGACCATCCCATGATGCTCAGACAGACAGACCATCCCATGATGCTCAGACAGACAGACAGACCATCCCATGATGCTCAGCCAGACAGACAGACCATTCCACGATGCTCAGACCGACTGACCATTCTATGATGCTCAGACTGACAGACAGACAGACCATTCCACGATGCTCAGACAGACAGACAGACCATTCCACGATGCTCAGACAGACAGACAGACCATTCCACGATGCTCAGACAGACAGACAGACCATCCCATGTTGCTCAGACAGACAGACCATCCCACGATACTCAGACAGACCATTCCATGATGCTCAGACACTATATTCCCTTACGCTGACCCACGGACAAGCTGAAGCGGAGGTGTGGGGAGCATGGACTTAGAGTCCATGGACTTGGAAGCGTGGAGGGCTAGTTTTAGAGGGTTGTGGACGGAATTGATTAGGGCACATGCCTCAGGGGTGGGACACAAGCAAAACTGAGCTTCTGAGGCTGATGAATCGCTTTTGCTAAAAATCTCACTTTAGATTGCTCTGGACTGTCTTAGAGGGAAAAGTAAAGGAAGAATCAACCAGGCTTTCCTCCCAGAGACCCCATGCCAGCTCCCTCATCTCTGCTGAGTCTTCTCTCAAACATCTCTGACATGACAGCCACTCCACCATCTCATTTAACTTGCAACCAGCCCCCACCCATCACTCCGACCTCCACCTGCCCGCCTTTCCCTCATCATGAAACTGTGTTCACCTCCCAGCACACTGCACTGCACCCGTTGTGTCTACTGCTTATCCTCATTGTTCTTTTCCGAATCTTCTCTTCAGAAGATCAAGTCAACGAGGGGAGAGAGCTGTGTCTGTGATGTTCACGAATGTATTCCACGTTCCTGAGGAGTGCCTCGTATACAGTAGGTGCTCTATAAATGCTTGTTACGTTAATAGGTGAGTGAATGAATGCTTGAAAAACAACTGTGGAGGAAAGACTGAGCTGCATGTCCTGGAGGCCCACGCAGCCCTAGCATTCTGGTCTCACACCCTTCCCTTTGCGATTCGGGTATTGAAAGCCAAGTGCTCACCTGTGCGCTACCTGACGCGGGTCTCCCTGGGGCTGTGCTTTTGAACCTGGACTAAGCCTCCATGCTCAATACACTGCCACCTCTGGCCTGCTGCGCTCATCTTCATTCCAGCCCTCTACACTCCTGACACGGGCGGTTACAGAAGAGAATTTAGTGCATTCGGCAAATATTCCCCACATCCCAGTGGCAGGAGAACAAACCCTGTGATCTGGGTTGGAAATATTTTTTAAAAAATTCATGGGAGTGTCTTCAAGCTTGAATTAACATAATTATAGAATTTACAGGCACCCAGAGTGCTTTCTGTAAGACTCCTATAACAGATGTGTCAAATGTCTAGTTTTGAAAGGACTTCATAATTCAGTTACAATTTCCTCTGGGTTAAATATTGGAGTCTGAGAGTTGGGGAGGGGCAAGAGTAATGCATTTGTTTCCTGATGTGCTGTCTGAATGTGGAGGAATGCCTCCTGCATTTCTTTTTCTCATTATGCTGAGTCATCCCCTCACGAGAGTGGGGAGCACTCACCTTTACAGGTTGACACTAACCTCCGAACTCTCCAGAGCACGTGTGGGCTTCGGCCAGGCCCGGGCTCTGTTTGAGCCCCGGTGGAAGGCATGGAGGCACCGAGCTTTACTCAGCACTGATCGGATCTGCAGCTCTGATTCGCAGTTGACGTCCGAGAACAAATCTGTCGTTTGCTCGTGTACTCATTCCTTTTTTATGCACATCCCTCCAGCTTCCAAAGCCACAAAAATCTGTGGTTCATTCTCCATTATTCCTGACCTACCATCTTCCCTGGCTGTCATTTCTCACCAAGTTCCATCAATTTACCTCGAAATGCTTCGGAGTCACCCCCTCCTCACCAAGGTTGCCTTGACTATGGCCACCGACCACACTGCTCTCCTGCCGAGGCCCAAAGAATTGCATGAGACCTGTAATCAGGTACCACGTCACCACGGTTTGCCTGGGACTGTCCGGGTTTTAACACGGAATGTCCACATCCAAGGAGCCCTCCCCACTCAGCCCTGGCCACACTGGGCCTGTCGGTCACCCTTCCTCTAAGTCTCTAACTTTCTGCCTCCTTGCCCTGCTCCAGCCCCCCAACCTCTGTCCAGCCCCTGGACCTCGGCCTTGTGCCTTCCCGCCTGCAGACCCCACAGGCTGGTTTTCTCTCAGGGTTGCCTTTCGGATCATGATCCACACCCAGCCCAAGGTATCGGGGACCTGGCTCTAACCTCATTGTCCTCTTCACTTTTCCTTCTTGGCCCTCACTTTGGAGTTGTGTTTTATCTGAGTAATCACTTGTTTAAAGAAGCACGTCCTCATTCAAAATTCAGTTCCTTGAAGGTCAAGGACACATCTCTTCGTACAGCCCTTGTGTCCTGGCTCAGTCCGGACCTGGCAAGTATTAAGCATCTATAAATACATCTTCAATAAATTTACTTTCTGTGTGTTTTCCTTTCCCCCTTCATTAATCTTGCAGTACCTTCGCGCGGCCCCCTCCACCCCCCAGTCGCTTGCCCTTTCTTTTGAAGGAACAACTCTAGGACTTGTTTGCTAATTCTGCTGTTTCTATGATTTTTAAAGCAATGGTTTCTGATTTTATCACTATTATTTCTTTCACCTAATTTGGGGTATAGTCTTTGCTTCCCTTTGTGGGCTCTCAGGCGCCTCGCTGCCACTCTCTGCCTCCACCCCATTAGCTGACGGAGGCCTCTTTTCCCGAGGACACGGGGCTGTCTGAATGTGGTCGCTGCTCAGCATTTTGCCTGTGCACCAGGCCCGCGGTCTCCAATGTAACAAACCTTTCATGGGTGCCCGCCCGCCTTGCTACTGAACTGAGATTCTTTAGGACCCGGCTCGACTGTATGGTGTCCATCATGCCTTCCTGCTCCCAACCCCAGTGACTTCATTCGTTTCTTTGTGCCACGGCCGCGCCCTGAGCAGCACCCATCACGGCACCGGGCCACAGCAATTCCCTGTCCGTGCGCACCTGCCCCACCGCACTCAGCTCCACGCGGACACTGTGGGACTCTGTGTCCGCTGGGGGAGGTGTAGTTCCGCAGGAAGGGGGCAAATACGCAATTAGCACGGCTCCCCTCCCTCTCATGTCAGGAGAGCCTCTGAGACAGGGAAAGAAGCATTGGGTCATGCACCGTGTTTTCAACCTCACTAGATAAGCCAAGGGAATTTCATTATTTGAGGCAAGAAGAATAAAAAGAGAGAGGCAAATCCAGATATAAATCTGATGTAGATAAGAGAGATTTTGAGGAAACTCACACTGGATGGACTTGGTACCCACACACGGGTTTGTGGTAGGGATGGAATATGGACCTTGATCAGAGTGGAATAGGTTTGAAATCCTTTAAAACATGTTATGAAGTCAACCTGTGTAGGATCAAGGACATTGGAGCCATCAAAAATGTTAGGGTCCAGGAGATGAAGAGAAAATAACTCATGATTTTACTCAGCGAGGCCTGACATTTTAGACACGGGCGGGGGGGGGGGGGGGGGCGGGGGAGGGAATCGGGGCACAGCTGAGGGTGTGGGCATGAGGCGGCCAGTGCCTCAGGGATGCTCATGAGAACTGTGAGGTGGCTGACCATTCGGGACCAGGCAAGACCAGGGAGGTGAGAGGAGGAAGCTCCTGTGCTGGACAGACAACAGGCTCCGGGGAAACGGATGAAGAGGTGGGAGGAGAAGTTACTGTGGCCAGTGGGTTAAGGGCGCCAGCCAGTACCATGTCTTCATGTTATTTGATGAAAATGAAATAAAAACTAGGAGATATTAAAAGATTAAAACTGGTTTTACCTATCCCTTCACTATCCATCAAACCCAATGCCAAGTTCTACTCCGGGGTCATGACCTGCACTGCTGCTGCCTCTGGCCGCGGGCCAGGCTGCCTGTGGCCGCGGGTGGCAGAGCAGGTTTCAGAGCCACTGCCCAGCTCCTGCTGAGCCTTTGTCGGGGACAGCAGGAGAGGGGCCCCTCCTTCCATGGTGCCATCGAAGCAGGGGCTCCTGTGACTCTGGAGTATGGAGGGTCCGGCTTCTCTGCCCATCGAATAGAAATATAGAGGCTGCAGATCTGCAGATGCTCCCCTCTCCCTTGCACATCTCTATTCTTTGGGAGGAAACACACAGAGCTCGGGGCTGCTTTCTTTAAAACAAGAGGAAGGAGTCCAAATAGTGAGTCTCACCTGCCTCATGTGGTGCGAAAGGCAGCACAGGCTGGTGTGGGAGGCTCTGGAGTAAGGATTCTCCCCGATGGGGCTCTCCCAGGAGATTCCGAGTAACAGGAACATCACAGGCCAGGCCCACGGATAACTCCAGCGGTGAAAGTGAGGGTCACACCGGACGAGGAGGTCAAGGACCACAGCCAGGGGACGTGCAGGTGATGGATGGCCCTGAGGCTACTGAGTCACAGGGATAGATAACAGGGATAAACACAGCCAAGGTCTGAAACTCCGGGAACTGAGATGGCGACGGTGCCATAAACAGAAGAGGGAGGCGCAGAAGGAACTGCAAGAAGGGGGTGGAGCAGGGGTGGAGGGGGTGGGGGGACGGTGTGGGGCAGGCTGCCTGCAGCTGAGCGGAGAAGGCAGGTGGCAGAAGCCGGAAGTCAGAGGGGACTGCCTCGACCGCCTTCAAGTTCCGCCTGAACAGACATCCAGCTCGTCCACTCCCTCCGGAGAGCTCCCAGGGCCCCGCTTCCCTGGCCGTGCATTTGGGACAGGCAGTTTGAAGGCAGCCCTCACGGTGGCTGATGTGGGTGGACAGCGGAGGGAGAGCTTTAGGCTCCGGTGCCCTCAGATCTGCGCTCGCTCCTTTCTCCACCTCTGCACCAGCCCCAGCCCCAGCCCCGGCCCCGCCCCGGGACAGTGGGGGTGTGCAGGGCCCTCCATGTGTGCTGGCACACAGCGCCAGTGACCTGCTGCAGGCGGCCTCCCCCCTCCCCACCTGCCCGCTTTGGCCTTGGCGTGTGAGCCCAGCTCCAGCCCAACAGAACTTCTCACTTGTTGCATCTCAGCCTCACTTCCCAATAATCTAAATTTCCTGCATCGCATGTGTAAGTGACAAAAAGTGGTGTTTAAAAATATTTGCATATGAAGTAATTTCTAAACCCTCCTGTGGGGCTCATACCATTAGTCAGATTCCCCACAGGCCCCGCGAACACGAGCCATCATGTTTTATTAGTGTCTGCTGCTCCTGTGCTCCCGAGGGGAGGGGCGACGTGTGGGAGAAGATCCTTTGTCATGGCTTTGAACCTTACACTTGTCAGTGAGTTAACCCCTGCTTCCCCATCTTCAGGGAGAGCACAGGCCCGGGACTGACTTGTTGGCACTTAAAATTAACTCGGAGTAACATCTCTATGGAATTTTGGATTTAATGATTGTACTTAAAACCTTAAAAAATAACCCTTTGTATCTGGCCAGACAAACCACTTTGCTTCCCAGATGCCAGCATGGCCTCCAGGGCGAGTTGTTGTGTCCCAGTGTCTTTCCCACTTTCACTTGGGAGAGGGGAGAGGGAGCCCTCAGGCCCCTGCTCCCTGTGGCCAGCTCAGGGGGCACTATTCGCATCTGAGCCTGACCTGGAACTTCAATTGCAGTGAGAGGCGCGGGTCAGAGAGAAAAAGCCACTCAGTTGGGTAAACAAGTAGCAAACCTCTCAGAGCTTTCTCAGTGTCACAGGGTTGGTTCCTGCAAGCCGGGCCTGCGGTGGCGATTCTGGGAGAAATGAGTTTCGGAGAGGTGCTCTCTGGAGAGGGTGGGAGGGAAGCAGGAGGTGGGAGAAGAAAGCTAAGCACAGGTGTGGTCTCTGCCAGAGGCCGCCTTCAGTCTGAATCCCCGGGGGGCTGGGGGGGGGGGGGGCGCTGGTCCACCCGGAGGCCAGGCAGCTGGCCCTGTGCCCCAGCCAACTACTGGCCACTGATTGTCCCCTTTGGCCAAGAGTAACCCTCCAGGAAGGCTGCTCCATTTAGGCAGTGAGTGCTCTCAGCACCTGAGAAACGTGCGTTACCTGGGAAGGGGACCTGGACGCAGGCAGCATCCAGGATACGGGGGAGGGAAGGGACGGTGGGAAAGCAGGGGAAGCTATCTGAGCAGGCAGCTAGTGCGCTGTGACCAGAAGGATGAGGAAGGGACTTGGGAGAGAAGAGGAAGATGGTGTCCTGGGCAAAGGGAATAGCACATGCAATGGCCCTGAGTAGAGAGAGAATGTGGGTCTCCCTGTCTCTTTACTCACGTTGCTCGCTCTGGTCTGATTGTGGATTTGAGGGAAGGGTGCAGTGGGGCTCCCGTAAGGCAGCAGCAGGATGGACAGAATGTGTTGTACTCGGGGTTCTGCAAAGAAACTAATAGACATGTGGCAGGAAATAGTATGAGTGTGGACTGGGCTCTGAAGGTGCTAATATCACATACAAGCACTCCAATCGCTGTACAAAAGTACATTTATCTACCTTAGGAAAAGGAGTGAGGATTCCTGTGCCTGGGAACTTTACAAATGCCGAACAAGGCAAAGTTTTGTCTGCAAGGTTGAGGGTCTTCTCTTCCCACCAGGGTAACAGGGTACATCCCTCCCATGACATCTGTGTGTGCCACTCAATAGAGAGAAATAGACAGATGAGAGAGAGAGAGAGAGAGAGAGAGAGAGAAAGAGAGAGAGAGAGAACCAGGAGTTGAAGTAGGTATTTCAGCATATTAACACTGCGGATGGATCACGAGAATTCTCGCTTCATATTGCACAGTGTTTACAAAGTCTCATACTTTAAAAAGATATTAGCTTGTAAGAACATGTAATAAATAACTGCAAAATGCAATGGGTATTTAATTTTAAAGCGTGCCTTTAACATTTATGTAAAACGTTTTTTGTAATCGTTCAATAGAATCTTATCTGGCCACTGGGTGAAGCTAGTAATAAAACTTCTGGTCCACAAAGTGTTAAGGCACTGGAAGAATTAACCCTATTTCTTCAGTGCCCCAGCACGAGATTTTTGATGAGCTATACTCAGCTCAGCTGGAATTGAACAAGGCAGGCGGATGCAAGTACAACCAGTAGGGAAGGGCCTCAATTTTGTTTGCAGATAAAAGGTACACAATAAATATATATTGGATGGTGAGTAAATGCCTATTGAGTTCTCTGCTCTTACCAGGCAGTCTAAAGACAAGCTGTAAAGAAGAAACAAAGAGAAAGAGGACTGCAAAAGGATAACAGAGTGTGATGAGCTTACAGCTACCAATTTAAAAATGAGATAAGAGAATTTCAATTGGAGATGGTTAGTTGAGGACAGACATGTAACACAGTCCTTAAGATATAAAAAACCATTTTTAAGATAATTTATCATAATCCTAGAACACTAGAAAGGTGGTGTGGGAATCCTGTCCAGAATATGCCAGATGTTCAAGGCCAAGTTGAATGTGGAGGCCGGGTAGTTAAGGCCGATATGAGCATGGGACTCCTAATCAGAGTGCTCAAGGCTAATTTGCTACACGCAGGTACAAAAGCAAAGATGCAGCAATCTATAGACTGCACAGGCGTGCCTTCTAGAGCCCAAAAGACTGAGGTCACTATTTTGTCAAGAAGCGTCTTTTGTCGAAGCCAGTATAAACTATGTCACTGTGTTACTGACCAGCCAGTGTGGGCTGCGTTATAGGGAAGATGTGTTACTGACCAGCTGAGGCTAGGCAGCTTTTATGTAGGGCTGGACTACCGTATTGGCTCCTATGGCTACTGTATTTGAGGCTACGTAGTCAGGCTACTATATTTGTATAGTTCCTATGTTGAAGACTGCTTTGTAGGAAAGATGTAATGTTAACCAGCCAGTGTGGGGCTGCCTGCTTTATGGGGCTTTACTTTGAAGAACTGCTTTGTCTGATGGCTCCTTGTTAGCGATGGCTACTCGGTCTGCAATAAACCTCTCTCATACACCTATGACTTCTCATGTCTTCTCTATCTAATAACTGGTGTCCCAGGAAATCCAGTCCCTGGCAGGGAAACTGAGGCCCAACATTTGGCATGATCGAGCAGGATGAAGGAGTGAGTACTCCCACAATTGGCTCAGCGAGCAGGGTCGAGGAAGAACTTACTCCAACATTTGGCGCAGTGAGCAGGGTTCGGGAGTATGTGTGGACTCAGGAGCGAGAGCTCCTGACAGGTGGCAACTGGAGGAGGACACGTTGAAGAAATTCTGAGACTGAAAGCAGATGGATCTGACTGAGATAACAGACCGTGGAAAGTTGTAGCACAAAATGTTGGCGGGAAGAGGGGTCCTTCCTATGAGTCTCTTAAAAGCATCCAAGTCCACAAATATAGAGGAAAGGGAGGAGGCATGGAAGAGCATCAAGGCAATTCATTACAGTCCGGGTCCTCCCACATGGTTGGTTACCCGACTTCCAACCCTTCCTCTCGCTCTATTCTTTGCTCTTTGCTTCCTACTCCAGCCTCATTGACTTCCTTTATGTCCTTTACTGTTCCCACCTCAATGCCTTTGCTCTTGTTGTTTCTTTCGTCTGGAACAATCCATCTCTAGACCTCACGTGCTTGGCTCTTCCTTGTCATCCAGATCTTAACTCAGAGTTCACCTACTCAAAGAATTCTTCTCTACCCACAGTATCTAAATCAGATCTCAGCCCCAGCCAGTCACTCTAGCATGCCCCCTGACTCCCCCTTCACGGTGCATATGGACCCCTGAAATGTCTTACTTATTTATTTCTTTATCATCATGTCAGGGCAGAAGCCTTATCTACTTTCCTTAACACAGTATCTACAGCATCTGGGACATTCATGCACTTTGTATCTGTTAGCTTTTGCTGTGCAACAAACGGCCCAAACTTCGTGCCCAGCAGGGGTCAGTAGCACTTGATTTAGTGGGTGGTTTGGATCAGCTGGGCAGTTCTCTGTGTGGGCTCCTCTCTCTCTGCTGGGCTCTTCCAGCCTGGGTGGGCAGCTGTGGGAAGCTGCTGGTTGGACAATCCAGGCCGGTGTTTCACAGGGTTGGCGTCCAGAAGGCTGTTGATCAAGGCAGAGACAAACGGGCCTCACGCTCCTTGCTGCCCTGTAGGGCTCCTTCACCAAGCTGTTCTGTGGATGTCTCAGCATTCACTCGCAAGAAACTATATTTTTAACCCTCTCATCTTTCATCTATCTTCTTTACAAGAGCAGCAAGAGAGAGCAAGCCCCAAGGCCCATGCGATTTTCCAGTTTCTGTCTCAGATCACCTTTCTGCAGTACACTGAACAAAGCAAGCCACGTGGCCAAGCCCACACTCAAGAAGGTAGAGAAATAAACCCCACCTCCTGCGAGGCAGAGCTCCAGTCACATGGCCAAGAGGTATGGATACAGAGATGGAAGACTTTAGCCATTTGTGCACTCTTTTTACACTAGTCAATGAATGCATGTGGAATATATCTTATTTAAAGAACTGGATGTAGGATGGCTAAGAGGTTGGACCCCATCTCTTGCCTGCCCTCCCCCAGGTACATGCAGCAGATAAGAGAGGCTTTGGTCGCCTGTGAAAACCGACACTGCACACGCTGAAGAACGTGGCCGGCTCCCATGCAGATGCCTCCTCATCGGAGTGTAAGACCAGGAACAGGAAGCAAAGTTGAGTTTGAGGAACCTTGGGAGCATAAGCGGGTACCTCAGTAAGGAAGGCAAGGCAGTTTTTCTCAAGAAGGAAGACATCGGAATAGTCTGCTGCTGTGTCATGTCCTCACACCCTGCCCGCTAGTATGAAGTCATCCAGGGAGAAGTTTCCTGGCAGACAGATCTACCCAAATCCAGATGGAATCCCAGCTCTTAGGCCTAGGTCTTTATTCATAAACAGGAACTAACCACCAAGGGTCAGCAAGCAAGTGAATTAAATAAATCACATACTAATCAGCATAAAGCTGATGAATTCTACTGAGATCTTCTCCTAAATGCCCAGTCTTTAAAACCCCTTAAAACGAAGGTCCAGTGTGTGCTTTCCTGAATAATAAATGTAATTAAGTAAATAAATTTAAAGATCAAAAGTAAGCTACTACAGAATTAGAATTTGAATCTTTTTCACTTTGCTAAAAGGACAAGAATTTTCATCTCGCTTTTCAAATATAAGGAGATTTTTTAAAGCAATTTGGTGAAATATATATATATATATTTTAGAGGCCCAGTGCACAAAATTCGTGCACTTGGTGTGGGGGGGGGGCGGGGGAGGGTGCGGCCCTCAGCCCAGCCTGCGCCCTCTCATAGTCCGGGAGCTCTCAGGAGCAGGCATAAGCCATCAATCAGACATCCTTAGTGGTCAATTTGCATATTAGCCTTTTATGCCTGCAGGACCGGGCTGAAACTGGCTCTCTGACATCCCCCAAGGGGTCCCAGATTGCGAGAGGGTGCAGGCCAGGCCGAGGGATTCCACCAGTGCATGATCAAGGCTGGGGAGGGACATGGGAGGTTGGCCAGCCAGGGAGGGACTGCGGGAGGGTTCCAGGGCATGCCTGCCTCATCTTGATCAGTCCTGTTTGGCTGGACCCCAGTAGCAAGCTAGCCTACCGGTCAGAGCGTCTGCCCCCTGGTGGTCAGTACATGTCATAGCAAGTGGTTGAGTGACCTTAGCATATCATTAGCATATTATGCTTTGATTGGTTGAACGGATGACTGGACACTTAGCACATTAGGCTTTTATTATATAGGATATATATATCCCCTACCTGATCCCTCCAGAATTTGGCAATTCTTAATGACTGAGTCATGACAGTATGATTCTTTCATAAATTCAATAAGACCAATTTTCAATTGTGGTTTTACTAACCAAGACTTTGACTGAACTGTCATGTCTAAGAGACATACCTGGGCTCTGGCTGTCACCAGAAAGCCCTAAGAAATGAAGACTGACTGTGAAACCAATAAGAGCCCCTTGGGGAAAGCCTGGTACCTTGCTTGGCCATGTGGTTCAGGTAAGGAGCAAAGGTTGCTTTCCTGAAGGATGCAAGGAAGGAGCTTCAAGACATTTCAGGAACCTCAAAAATTCAAGGAGTCCCCCAAGGCTACAGGTGTTTCAGGAAAACCTGATGCAGCTAGGTGCCTCAGCTTCTTTGCCCTGAGGGGCTAATTCAAGTTCAATCATGGGATTCCAGCAAAGCAGATTTTAAAGAGCCTATATGATCAATTGCTGTTTTTATTGTGTTTATGCAAACAACCAGGTCAAACTGAAACTGGACTTAATACAGTCAGTAAATTGTTCTTAATTTGGTTCTTTAATAAAAATGAGGGTGATTTGAGGGGAAACTGTGTTTCAAGAGACTCTATAATACACAGTTAGGAATATTATACTCTAATGCAATTAATTGTCTTCAAAGTTTTATTTTTCACCTATGAATTGAACGGAATCCTGAATTTATCTGGTTTTCTTAAATATTTGGCTACAACCCTCCAAAATAATGTTTCATTTTCTCCCATCCTTTGACTTGGAATTAGTGGGAACTAAAATGTCTTTTCTTTCTACTGGAACACTTGTCATAATTCTTGTTCTAGCTTTTGCCCGAATAATATGAACATTTATAAGTTTGTCTCCACCAGGTTACAAGCCCTACTCATACTCAGGAAATTCCACCTCTAGACACCATCACCACCCCCTTACCTGCCCAAGCCTCATCACCCCTCTGACAGAGAGCGAGGATCTCTTGGCTGTGAGGTAAAACGTCACCCCCTTTCAGCAAGAAGCAGCTACAGAAGAGACCCTGTGCCCCTTTTCTCAGAAAGAATTCAGAGGCAAGGTTCTTGAGGGGGAGTGTGGTAGGCAGTCAGACAAACACAGAAGGTCACCAGGGTGAAAAGCCACAGGTCCCTAGTGAGGGACAATCAATTGGAGAGAGGGACCTTGCCCAGGGTGACTGTTCCTCCTCTAGCATATCACTGGTCATGCAATTTGGACCCCCTGACCCTTCCTCCCTAGAGATGACATCTAGGCCTCAGTTGTATTTCAGCTCCAGGCCCAGGTAAGCAACCAAACCAGCCTTAGGGCCAGCTGCATTGACTACTGACTCTCTGCCCAGGTGCTGGCCCATCAATCAGTGGAGACCATAACCCTGGAAGGACACACCTGGAAAGCTGCTCAGTGTTCTATTGAGATCTTCCCCAGGACCTCCCCTAACATCTCCACCCCTGCTCTGACAACATGGCTCCATGGTTGAGCATCGACCTATGAACCAGGAGGTCACAGTTTGATTCCCAGTAAGGGCACATGCCTGGGTTGTGGGCTCAATTGCCAGTGTTGGGCATGCAGGAAGCAGCCAATCAATGATTCTCTCTCATCATTGATGTTTCTCTCTCTCTCTCTCTCTCCCTGAAATCAATAAAAATATATTTTAAAAAATAATAAAATAAAATGTCCACCCTTAAAACCGTTAGGATGGAGGACCCAGAGCACTTTCCCTCCGGGGAGCACACTCGTGCCTTCACCCTTCCCCTCCCCCTTCCTGCCCCTGACATGTTACCATCAGCTTCCTCACTAAGGGCCCTTCCTTCACCTCCATGACTTGTTTCCTAAGCCCATTTCTTTTAGGGACTCCTTCTACCTCTGTGACTTACCAAATAAACGTTCTCTTACAAAATAAAAAAGAAATCACATATCAGAGAAACATTAAGATTAACAAATAAAATAGTCATGTTTTTAGGAAACAAAGATCACTCAGAAAAGAAAACAATTTTTGGCCCTGGCTGGGTAGCTCAGTTGGTTAGAGCATTGTCTTGATATGCCAAGGGTGCAGGTCCATTCCCCAGTCAGGGCACATACAAGAATCAAGCAATGAATGCATAAATAAGTGGAACAATAAATCAATGTTTCTCTCTCTCTCTCTCTCTCTCTCTCTCTCTCTCTCACACACACACACACACACACACACACACACACACACTGGTCATGTGATTTGGACCCCCTGACCTTTCTCTCTCTCTCAAATCAATAAATAAATTAAAAATTTTATTTACAACAGCAAGAACAGACTGCTGCTACATAAAAGGAGCGATCAGAGACCCAAATGAGACCTGGTAACTGAAAACGTGTTTGGCATTAAAACAAATTCGGTGGACAACCAAGTTGGGGATAGATCTGGGGATAACCAAAATCTGGGGATAAAGTCAATGCAATGTTGCAGACTGGAACCAAAGGCAAAATAATGGAGTGCATGAGATAAACGAGAAGCAGCATAGATGAGTTCCACTTCTTTTTTTTTTGGGATTTTGGAGGCAGAGAACAGAGGCTATAAAAGGGAGGAAAAGTTTAGTGATCTATTAGAAGATAATTTCCTTCAGACAAAAACTAGGGATGTCTCTTGGGCCACTCTTATAAGGGCACTAATCCCACTTATAAGGGCTCAGCCCTCATGACCTAATCACCTCTCAAACATCCCAGCTCCAAATAACAACACGTTAAGCATTAGGACGTAAATTAATTCTGGAGGGACACGGCCAATACAACATTCAGACCATAGCAATGCAGCCACAGAGAATGGTATAGTTTTGCTTTGGGTACCTGGGAGTAGTACACAGAGGAGATGCTATTTCTGCTCCACCCTGAAGGATAAGTAGGAACTTCTGGCTGTGAGGCAAGGCATTACAGGCAGGCGAACAGTATCTGAGCAGAAATAGCAAGGTCTGAAATTACCTGGCAGGTTTGGAGAAAGAGCTTACCAGTCTAGTGTGGCGAGAGTTTGTGATACATGGCAGATGTGAGTACAGGTGAGATGCTGGTTGGTCCCAGGCTTTACAGAGCTCACAACTGTTCTGAGGGGCTTTCACACCTTGCCCTGTGCACAGTTGGAGAGCCTTGTAGGGAGGGCCACATGCAGCAGTGACACAATCACAGCCCACTTAGTGCTGAGTCGTGATGATAGGGAGCCAGGCTCTCTGACTTGCCATTCCCCAAGGTCAGTAGCATGAGGAGCTAGGAATATCACACAAGGACCAGCTGGAAAACAGGGAGGATTTCCATGAGTCAAACCTTCGAAGCCTACGGGAACGGTGGTGGAACCACTAGTGGAAAAATACTTCCAGGATCTCACAAGCTTGGACTTGATTTATCAGAGTGAAGGAGTTCAAATCTCCCTCAGTACAGGAACTACTGACTAGAGTGTTTTGCAGTGGTTCTCAACCTGTGGGTCGTGAACAATGAAAATACATCCTGCATATCAGATATTTACATTATGATTCATAACAGTAGCAAAATTACAGTTATGAAGTAGCAATGAAAATAATTTTATGGTTGGGGGTCACCACAACATGAGGAACTGTATTAAAGGGTCCCGGCATTAGGAAGGTTGAGAACCACTGGGAGTCTGTTAACACCCATTCCCAGCGTTAGCTGTGATCTGACATCTGCAATCTAGAAGGAAATCAGGTGTGCGGTGGCTGTGACGAGGGCTGTCGATTTTAGTCATGAGTGCAGAAATAGCTGATCCAGGAACAAATCCTAAACTTTGTCGACAGACAAGATAGTGGTATGACACTAGCCCTCCTTGAATACCAGCGTATTATTTTTAAGACTAAGTGGCTTTTTGAAGTAGAAAGTTTAATGATAACAGGCTATTATAAACTAGAAATTTGGCTAAAGGTTGCACACATCAAATAGTTCTCCAATTTCAGAGCAGGAAGAAGGAACGTATCACATAGCAATCTGATGGCACTTGAGGGAATAAAAGGGAAATTATGTATATAACACAGGAAATGGTATAACTTTCTCGTTCCTTGATAAACAAGCAGAAGAATAACATATATCTCAGCCATGTGTCTTAGTCTTATTTTATTCAAAATCATGTAGCATGAAGACAGAAATGTGAAGCTGAAGAGTCAGAAGGAGAGTCCTTGGATGAGTACTATCAGAGGAAACAGAAGCATACTTCAGAGAGCATCTGCTGCCTTGTGTTCTCAATAAAATTCAGGAAATTGTTTGCTCAAAACAAGAGATGGAAAACTATACGATAAGTTGGGATATTGTGATGTAAAGGGAGAGGGTAGCATGATAGAAAATAAAATTGAAGAAAGGCAGAAAGACAACCAAATGGGTAGAATGGGAGATAGGCAAAGGAGGTCCAACATAAATATAATTAAAGATTCAAAAGGAGGGCTAAGGAAAAACAACAGAATAAAACTAGCATTTAAACTATAATCCAAGAAAACTTAATGGAAATGAAAGAAAACTTAAATCTGCATTTTATTTTACTTTATTATTATTTTTTAAAATATATTTTTATTGGTTTCAGAGAGGAAGGGAGAGAGAGAAAGATAGAAACATCAACGATGAGACTCATTGATTGGCTACCTCCTCACACCTCCTAGGGATTGAGCCTGCAACCCAGGCAAGTACCCTTGATCGGAATCGAACCCGGGACCCTTGAGTCCACAGGCCAATTCTCTACCCACTGAGCCAAACCAGCCAGGGCTTAAATCTGCATTTTAAAAGAGACTACAATATTCTGGGAAAATTGACCTGGAACAATAAATTCTAAGCCATATCTTATTAAAATGATTAAAATTCAAAGACAAATGAAAAAATCATTTGGGCTTCCAGGAATAAAATAAAAATCAAAATTATTCACCAGCACAAGAAAATTAGGCTGGCATCACACTTTTAAAAAGAGGAAACAATTCAAGGAAACAAGGGACCTCAAGGAAAGAAAGTGTGGCCAAAGGTTTTCCATTCCTGTGTCAACCCTGTAGGAGAATGAGAGCCTCCCTGCCCCACCCCTCAGGACACTTGTCAATATCTGAGGCATTTTCTGTTGTCACCAGTGGGGGATAGAGTGCTACTGGCACCTCGTGGGCAATAGTCAGGAGAGCTGCTAAGCATCCCACCCTGTGCAGACCAGCACTATATCACAAAGAATTACCCAGTTCAACTGGTAATAGTGTTCAGGTTGAGCTATTCTGCAGCAGAAGGAGTTCTGAACATGCAAGCATTCAGGAAATATTGTACACTTGTGAGCATCCTGAAGAATTTATTGTGGATGAACTTTGGCCAACCAGGAAATAATTTGGAAAAATGTTGGCAAAAGGGCTAATAGTGAGCATTTCATGTATTTAATTGTAGAGGTAAGACTAATACAGGGAAGGGACATCTGTGAAAGAATAGTATATAAATGTTATAGATTCTGACAAAAATAGAAAAATGCAACTAAGGTGCTAACATTCTACATATTCAAAAATATGTAACTGAAAAACACACAAAGACATAGAGGCTAAATAAGATGTTACTATACAATGAATGGGTTAACAGTGAGATCAAGGAAGAAATCCAAAGATACCTTGAAACAAATGAAGGTGAGAACACAACAGCCCTAAGGGGCACAGTGAAAGCAGTCCTAAGAGGGAAATTCATAGCACTATAGGCCTATCTCAAGAAACAAGAAAAAAATCTCAAATAAACAATATAACTTAACACTTAAAGGAACTTGAAAAAGAACAACAAACAACAAAGTGAGTAGAAATAAGGAAATAATAAAGTAAGAGCAGAAATAAACAAGATATAATCTAAAAAAATACAAAAGATCAATGAAACCAAGAGCTAATTCTTTGAAAAGATAAACAAGATCGACTAACCTGATTCATCAAGAAAAAAAGAGAGGACCCAATAAATAGATTAAGAAATAAAAGTGGAGATGTAACAACTGACACCAAATAAATACAAAGGATTATAAGAAAATATTACAAACAATTACATAAATGTTTCACATATAACCTTTATTACATTGAAGTATGTTCCCTCTAGTCCCACTTTGCTGAGAGTTTTTATCATAAATGAGTGCTGGATTTTGTCAAATGACATTTCTGCATCTTTTGATATGATCATGTGATTTCATCCTTCATTTTGCTTATGTGATATATCATGTTTACTGATTTGCAGTTATTGTACCTACCTGCATCCCCAGAATAAATCCCACTTGATCACAATGTATGAATTTTTTAATATATTGCTGGATCTGATTTGCTAATATTTTGTTGAGTAGCTAACAATCTTGAGGTTTGATCACGAGGTGCTTCTCATAAATCATGGAAGGCCACAGCAAAGAAAAAAAGAGGCTTTTTTTTCCTGTCCTTACAGATACATGCAAAAACTGAAACTAGACCACCTCTGACACCATACACACAAATAAACTCAAAATGGATTAAAGATTTAAATGTTAGACTTGAAACCCTAAAAATCCTAGAAGAAAACATAGGCAGTTAAATCTCAGACATTTCTTATAGCAATATCTTTTCTAATATATCTCCTTGGGCAAGGGAAACAAAGGAAAAAATAAACAAATGGGATGACATCTAACTAAAAAACTTCTGCACAGTAAAAACAAAAAACAAAAACCATCAACAAAATGAAAAGACAACCCACTGCATGGGAGAACATATTTGCCAATGATACATCTGATAAGGGGTTAATATCCAAAATGTATAAGGAACTTATAACACTGAACAGCAAAAAACAAAACAAAACAGAATCCAATGTAAAAAAACAGGCAAAAGACCTGAATAGACACTTCTCCAAAGAGGACACACAGATGGCCAATGGACATATGAAAAATGCCCAACCAATGTCAATAATCCTCAGAGAAATGCAAATTAAAACTTCAGTGAGGCCCGGTCAGCTGGCATGGCTCAATGGTTGAGCTTCGACCTGTGAACCAGGAGGTCAAGGTTTGATTCCTGATCAGGGCACATGCCTAGGTTGTGGACTCAATCCCCAGTGTGGGGCATGCAGGAGGCAGCCGATCAATGATTCTCTCTCATCATTGATGTTTCTATCCCTTGCTCCCTCTCCCTTCCTCTCTGAAATCAATAAAAATATATTAAAGACAAACAAACAACAATAACAACAAACAACTTCAGTGAGATATCACCTCACACCTGCCAGAATGGCTACCATCAATAAATCAACAAACAACAAGTGCTGGCGAGGATGTGGAGAAAAGGAAACCCTCGTGCACTGGAATCTAAAGGACAAAATGAACTAACAAACAGAATACAAACAGACTCATAGATAGAGAATAGACTGATAGCTGTCAGAGGGGAGTGGGTTCCAGGCTGGGTGAAAATGGTGAAGGGATTAAGCAAAACAGCAACATCAACAACTCATAGACACAGAGTCAACAGCATGGCATTTACCAGAGGGAAAGGGGGTGGAGGTAGAAGAGGGTAAAGTGGGGATAAATGGTGATGGAAGGAGACTTGACTTGGGGTGGTGAACACACAATACAATACGCAGATGACGTATTATAGAATTGTACACCTGAAACCTATATGATTTTATTAAGCAACTAGAGTCCCGGTGCAGGAAATTTGTGCACTCAGGGAGGGTTCCTCAGCCTGGCCTGTGCCCTCTCGCAGTCTGGGAGCCCTCAGGGGATGTCCCACTGCCGGCTTAGGCCCAACCTCCTTAGTGCTGCCGCAGAGGTGGGAGTGCACTGACCACCAGGGGGCAGCTCCTGTGTTGAGCGTCTGCCCCCTGGTGGTCAGTGCATATCATAGCAACTGGTCGTTTGGCTGTCGGGCCCAAACCAGCTCTCTGACATCCCCTGAGGGGTCCCGGATTGTGAGAGGGTGCAGGCCAGGCCGAGGGACCCCACTGGTGCACGATGAGTTCCGGGGAGGGATGCGGGAGTTTGGCCAGCCAGGGAGGGACTGCTGGAGGGCTCCAGGGTGTGTTCAGCCTGTCTTACTCAGTCCCGATCAGCCGGACCCCAGCAGCAAACTAACCTACTTGTTGGAACGTCTGCCCCCTGGTGGTCAGTGCATGTCATAAGGACTGGTCAACTGGTTTACTGTCTGCCCCCTGATGGTCAGTGCACATCATAGCAAGTGGTTGAGTAGCCTTAGCATATCATTAGCATATTACGCTTTGATTGGTTGAATGGCTGACTGGATGACCAGACACTTAGCATATTAGGCTTTTATTATATAGGATGTCACCCCAATAAATTCAATAAAAAATTATAAGGGGAAAAAGAAAGGCTAAATTGAATGCAGAGGCCAATGAACCCATTTGTTTTGTAAATTTAAGCTGCAGAGGAAACTAGTAATGCAAGTAAAATTTGAACAAGGTACTTTCAGTGCAGGGGACAATGAACTGCAAGTTAATCTTGAGCTTTTCTTAGTAGGTATGTTTATCATAGTATATAGTATGTGTGTAGCAACCTGAACAACTTTCTGTGGGATACAGGATTATGCAAATGAGAAGTGCCTTGTGTTGGGAGCCAGGGAAGAATCTTGGGCATTAGATTGGGATTTGAGGGCTATCCGTGTAAATCTATGATTCCTAATATACAAATACAAACATTTCACAGCTCTGTCCAGGGACAGGATGTAAGGCAGGGAGATCTCAGTGACAGTGAACAAACCCAGGCCCAGGTCTTAGTGTCGGTCCCAGCAAGGAGAGCCAGGATACCTGGAGCAGGCACTAACTCAGGGCTGGGGCAGGGAAGGTGCAAGCCCTGGACTCACTGTGCCAGAAAGTAAGCAAGTACTAAAAACCTTAGGGGACTTAGCAAAAGGACGCACGGGCCTGCTTAAAGGGATCCTGCCAGCCAGATCTGGGGGGGAAAAAATCAAGTATCAAAATAAGGACAGTGATGTAATAAAATAGTAAGCCATTCATCTATACTAATGGTAAATAGACAAGTGATTGGATGGATGGATGGATGGATGGATGGATAGATGGACTGAGATAGTAAGACAACTAATGAGCTAGATAAAGAGACGAAAAGAAAATGCTCTTTCCTCAATAAAATGCCAGCTGGTAAATGAGGAGGGTGGTGAGCTGGACATCGCCGTTTGGAAGTCATTATAGGAAAGACTTGTTCAGATAGTAATTATCGATGGGTAGTATGTCTGGGACATGAGAGTCTGATGAGGAACAGGCATTTGCATGATCTGAACCTGTCTCCCTTCGGGGAATTTAATACATACAAGTGGGTGATAGCAATTACACTGAGACACTGAGCTAGACAAGACTTACCCGCTGAGAAAAAATGACAATGACCCCTGAGTGGGCCAGTGGCACGTGCCTCTAGAGGAAACTTTCTGAGAACATAGCACCACTACTGCGGTATTCTGGCCGGAACGTTAAACATGACTTCAATCATGAGGAAACATCAGACCAACCCAAACGGAGGGACATTCTGTGAAATAACCTGCAGTGTTTTACAAAAAGGTCAACGGCATGAAAAACAACGGAAGGCTAAGCAAGGACTGTTTCCAGATTAAAGGAGACTAAGGAGCCACAACAGTTAAATGCAAAACCAGATTCTGGACCCGATCCCGTAATGGCGGGGAAATGCTGGAAAGGCATTGCGGGGACAGCTGACAAAAGTGGAACAGACTGTGCAGCGGGTAACAGTGCTGTCAGCGTTAACCACCAAACTGGGTGAGTGGAGTGTGGTTACGTAAAGGAGCAGGTTGTTTTCAGAAAACACACAGTGAGATGTTGGAGGATAAACTGTATTATACATGAAACTACTCTGAAATAAAAAAGAATGAGAAAAGAGAGAGGAGAGAATGAATGAACAGATGTGGTCAATGTTAACAACCGTGAATCTTGTTAAAGGTATTCTGGAGTTCTAGGTATTAATCTTGTAAATGTTAGGTACATGTAATATTTTTTTTCAAAATAAAAACATTAAAAATAACTGGGTGAAAATATGAATTGCCACAGAATTTTAGTTCTTCAAATTATGAAATGTACATATAAGTTGACATAGCAATTCTACTGAATATATATATCTATACATATATATACACACACACATGTGCACATATATGTAATACATACGTATGTATACACACACATATAAATATACATCCACTCCCCAATTGGAAATAACCTAAATGTCCACCAGTGGAATTGTTTAATATTTTATGATATGAATTTCTACGCATGACTCTGTGGTCATTAAAAGAAATAGGGTATATCTATAGTTCTGATAAAAAAAAAAGGCCCCTACACCTTTGTGACAAAATGCATTAGTAACAATGTATATTTTGTAACCCAATTTTTATTTATAACAACAACAAAAAGATCAGTGCCTGCCACACTGTTACTTAGGGCAAGTCTATACTTTGGGGTAGATGAGGGTCTGAAGGATATTTGTAAATTCATGGTTTTAAGTCCAAATAACTGAGACAGGCATAAACTGGTGGTTCCCCATTGCACGTCTGCCTAACAGGAAAGTGAATCAATGTTTGTGACGCTTATTCGTCTCCTCTTACATGTATATTTTCTAGCAGATTTATTTCCCCCAAATAGACAAATGCTGTCTTCCTTGGAAACCCAAGGCAGGCATTTGTCTCTTCCCGCGGAACCTGCCGGGCCACCCATTGTTCTTCAGCGTCTGAGCGCCACCCGTGCTGCTCTGTGATTCCCACTGATGGTGCTGATTCCCTCTGGAACCAGGGTCAGCAGCAGCCCAGAGAGGGGATTTGGTCCTTAATTCTCCACATCAGGTCTCTGCCACATTCACACCCGGGGGGCGGATGTCGGGCTTGTTTGCCTCTCTCGGTCCAACAGTTTTTCTCACTTTTTGAGAATGAAGTTGATTTCACGGGCACTTTCTCCCCTCCTGCCCCGTTCACTCTCCCCTCAAACCCACTCAGGCTCTCAAACAGCTCAGGCAGGGCCTCTGTGCTGCCTTCTTCCTTCTCTCACTGCCAGAAACCTCTTCCCCCTTTAATCGTGTGCCTTTTCTCAGTAACTTTTCCAATATCCTTGGTGCTTCTCTACTTACTCAACGTGATGGTGCCAATCATATTTGTAAAGATCTGAACACGAAGCACAAGCCGGGCACACCCAGTGCAGACTGGGCCGCCGCGGGAAGGCCCGCCCGTGGTCACTTCGCCCCACAGAGCGGACTCTGAGCTTTCACCACATCCGTGGGAATTTGCAGGCTCGATATTTGTTAACAGAGGAGCTTCCAGTTACATCTATGTTCTTGGAGTTATTTTTTGCAAAATTTACGACTACATTTTTATCTTGTATGTTGTAATTACAAAAACAGAAAAAGGAAAATGAAGATATGTTATTAAGTGTTATGCACTGGCAGGCAGAATTGTATTTCTCCACATTTTGACCCCCTTGTGGAAAATGTTTTTGTTTGTTTGTTTGTTTTGATCTAATCACAGTTTGAGAGTCCTTTGTGTCCAGAAAAACAATCGATTTTGTCTTTTATGGAAAAGCACACTACATAATTGGGAGCCCTGCCAAGTTCAAAGCTCAGACTTGGAGGAAAGCTGTATTCCAGAAACCCAAAGGCGAATCAAGACTCAAGTGTAGGGGGTGTAAAGGGACTGGAGTGAATCACAAAGGATCTAACAGCAGACACTAGGAAAAGTGGTTGTACAAGTGCAGGCAGAAACACAGGCAGCTGTAAAAGAAGATGGACAATTAAAATATGGATTCAGCAAGTTTAGTCGCAGGATTAGGTGCGGGAAAGGCTGCGAGGCGCTGGGAGTAACGGTTGGATATTTTATTCTCTATGGGAGTCGTGATGGTTGATTCTATGTCCCAACGTGACTGGGTGACAAGGCGCCCAGGCATTTGGCCAAACATGAGTCTGGGTGTCCCTGCGGGTGTTTCTGGAGGAGAGTAGCATTTTGAGTAAAGCAGATTGCCCTTTGCAAGGTGGTGGGCCTCAGCAATCCATGCTAGGCCTGAGCCAAAGGGCTGACAACCTCCAGGGAGGGATGGGGGGGAGGGGGCGCTTTTCCCACCTTTGGACTTGAACTGAGACCTTGGCTTGCCTGGAGCCAATTCCAGCATGTCAGCAGGGCTAAATCATCTGGAGATGGCTGAGGGCATTTCCCCAAACCTGAAAAGGATGCATTAAATTGATTGTTTGCTGCCAGACAGCTCAGGGCATCTTAATCTACATGTTATTGCCTCCTACTGGCCAAACACCTGAACAGCCGTAGGCTAATTCTTCCAATCTGACAATGGACTGGAAACCCTACCCTTTGAAGTGTATATCTCCACCTCGCCTCAGGACAATTTGTGTTAATAAAAAGCATGGGGTCCTGAGACAAGGAGATCTTAGTTTCTTTAACTAGGCTCCTCTGACCCCCAAATGCCTTTCAAAATTATATTTTGTCTCTGGACTCCTATTTAATCTACGCACAACCTTCTCCAGATTGCTGCACCCTTCTTAATGCCGGAACAAGATCCCCGGCATTGGCTCTCATGGTTCTCAGGCCCTCGGACTCAAACTGGAAAGACACCATCAGCTCTCCTGGGTCTTCAGCTTCCCAATTCCAGAATTGACTGAGCCAATTCCTTAGAATAAATTGGTTATGTATCTATCTATACCTATATCTATTTATCTATCTAGCCTATCATCATCATCATCATCATCATCATCTATCAACATCTCTTATTGGTTCCCTGGAGAACCCTGAGTAATACAGGAGCTAATATTATTTTATTGATGGCATTTAACTGTAGTAATTTGAAGTTCTTGGTTATGACAGTGTGGGTAGGACGGTGCATTGCTTGTCCAAATCCACACTCTCTCCTTGTCCTGGGTGCCCGGCGAGGCAGATTGCAGGGGCTTGCAGTCAGGGGCCGCGGGGGACTGGGTTTCAGCTGGTGAGTGGCAGGGGGCGTGATGTGCACCATTTCCAGGCTGACACTAAGCAGGTGTGCCTGCCCCATGCTCCTTCTGCAGGCCAGTGTCAGGCAGTGATACTGCCCTCGGGGTTGGCAGAGACAAGAGGTGGGAAGTCCTGTCCTGTGTCCAAGACACACACCCCGTGCGGGAGACCCACCCGCCCAACACAGTGCCCACACCTTGGCCTGAAAGGTGGTCAGAGGTACATTTTTATTGTATTTGTGTCACTGTTTTTTTGGAATCTTGCTATTTTCTTAATATAGAAATATAGGGTGTCCCCAAAATGTATATACACTTTGAATAATTATTAATTCCAATGGGTTAAATCTGTAAAGAAAGAAACATCAATTGAGCTATCAGAAAAAAAAGTGTGCATACATTTTTTGGGGACACTCTATATTTGGAACATACAGAAGAGTATATAATATAATCTATAGTTATGGTCCCAATAAACTATAGAATAAACATGTTACACTTTGCCAGGTTTGCTTCAGATACTGCAGTAGTTTACTAGACCTGTCGTAAGAAAATCCCACAGACTGGGTGGCTTAAACAACAGAAATTTATTTCTTTACAGTTCTGGAAGCTGGAAGTCCTAGATCAGTGGTTCTCAACCTTCTGGCCCTTTAAATACAGTTCCTCATGTTGTGACCCAACCGTAAAATTATTTTCGTTGCTACTTCATAACTGTAATGTTGCTACTGGTATGAATAGTAATATAAATATCTGATATTCAGAATGGTCTTATGCGACCCCTGTGAAAGGGTGATTCGACCGCCAAAGGGGTTGCGACCCACAGGTTGAGAACCGCTGTCCTAGATCAAGGGGTTGGCAAGTGGAGTTTCTGCTGAGGCCTCTCTCCGTGGCTTGCAGACGGCCACCTTCTTGCTGTGCCCTCACATCCTCTCTGTAGTCTCTGTGCTGTCTGTGCCCTAATCTCCTGTTCTTAAAGGACACGGGTCCTATTGGACTGGGGCCTCTCCATATGACCTCGTGTTCCCTTAACTACCTTCTTAAAGGCTCTATCTCAAAATACAGCCATATTCTGAGGTCCTGGAGTAAGGACTTCCACATATGAATTCGAAGGACACGTTTTAGCCCACAACAGTGTTTTTGTTTTTAAGAAATAAAATATTGCAGTTACAACTAAAATTCCCCTTTCCATCCCATTCCCTCCCTCCCTTATCATAGGTATCAATAGCCTGCCATTAATAATGTATGTGAATGTCACCATTAATAATATATTACATTCTTATGCATTTAACTCTTTCATAAACAGCATCACAAATCACAAATCCTTCTTTGATTGGCTTTTATCAATCAGCAATAGCTTTTGAGCTGCACCCATGTTAATACGTGTAGAGCTGGTTGGTTTTCTTTAACCACAGCACCATATTCCAGGGCATGAATAAAGCACAGTAATCACCCCCCACTGATGGAAAGGGAACTTGCTCCCCCTTTACCTGTAAACACCGCCAGACCCACTGTACATGCCCTATGTGTACAGACCAGGCAGTGGCATCTGGTCAGATGACGACCTGATAGTATTTTCTCCAATGTAGTTGTACCAATTCACAGCAATTCAGTGGGATAGGATAGCTTTTCCCCTACAGCCTTGCTAAGATTTGGAAGCATAAGGCAGTACGTTTTGCCGATCTCATGGGCAGGCCATGGAATTTTAACTATTTAATTTTCACTGTTCCGGTTGATAGTGAGGTTGATATAATCTTATGAATATCTGCCATTCAGATGTTCTCCTTTGTGAATTACCTCTTTACAGCCTTTTCATTTTTGTTCTAGTGATTTTCAAATTACTTGAGGGAGTTTCTTATATATATTCCAAATTTTAAGTAATTTTAGCAGGCTTTGTTTTTCATTTCTCTTGACGGGCAAATTTATGAATTTTTCTTTCTGATGTGTGCTCTTTGCATTTTGTTTATGACATTCTCCCCTACCTGATGCCATCAAGTTCATAGCCTGTGTTTTCTTATAAAATTTGAAGTCTTTCTTTTCATACTTAGGTTTCCATCTAAGATGCCTGGACTTTGTTTGGGGTAGGGCGGGTTTTTCCTTTTGCCTATGGACAGCAGATGATTTATTAAGTAGCCCTGTTCTTCCTCCCACTGACTTGTGATGCCTTCTTTGTTAAAATCCAGTTTTCTGTTTCTGGGTTTTCTATTCTCTTTTATCATTTTGTTTACCAACCCCTGGGCCATTGTTCTCATTGTTTTAATTACGAAAATTTTATAATATATATACATTGTTTTGCCATCTGATCGTGTGGATACTCATTTTTTATTTGTTTTCTTCAGGATTATGTTGGATATTCCCCACCCTTTTCCCTTCTGTAGAAGAATAAACAGTCTTCTGTTGTGCTTGTAGAGGCTGTCAGAGGGATTTCAATATTAATTGTTACAGAGGGGAGACGATAGACAATACTGATTGCTACACACCTAAAGTAAGGCTGAAGCCTTTGTCATATATGCAGAGCCAATGATTCAGTTTAAGGGAGGAGAATCACAAACCATGAGTTACTCAGGGATATGGGCTAGCTCAGTGGTCGGCAAACTGTGGCTTGGCAAACCACGGTTCGCGAGCCACATGCGGCTCTTTGGCCCCTTCAGTGTGGCTCTTCCACAAAATACCAACTTCTGCGCATGCGCATGGGCCATGAAGTTTCAATCCACTGTACGTGCTCACCCCCACGTGGTATTTTGTGGAAGACCCACACTCAAGGGGCCAAAGAGCCACATGTGGCTCACGAGTCGTGGTTTGCCGACCATGGGGCTAGCTGATACTACTCTACATGCTTACTAGGGCTGACAAATCCTATATAATAAAAGGCTAATATGCAAATTGAACAAATGATGGAATGACCAGTCGCTATGATGGTCACTGATCACCAGGGGGCAGACACTTAATGCAGAAGCTGCCCCCTGGTGGTCAGTACGCTCCCCCTGTGGGAGTGCCGCTCGGCCAGAAGCTGGGCTCATGGCTGGTGAGTGCAGTGGTGGTGGCTGGAGCCTCTCCCACCTCCGCAGCAGTTGGACATCCCCCAAAGGCTCCCGGACTGCAAGAGGGCGCAGGCTGGGCTGAGAGACCCCACCGAATGCACGCAGTTTGTGCACTGGGCCTCTTGTAAATAAATAAATCATGTACACTGGGAGCCAGAGAAAGAGACTGCCAGTAAGGAAGTGTGAAGACGAGAGTAAACCCCTATGCGGACTTAGAGCTGCAGACTTTAGTAGGCACTCATGTTACTTTTATGTAAATATGTAAATGAACTGGTGTTAATAGGCAGGTATGTGTATTCCTATTCCTAGGTCTGTCTTAGCGGGGAGCCTGAGAGCAGTGAGAGTGATGCCCAGTGCAACGAGCATGCAGCACCTGCTTCTTGATTTCTCTCTCTTTCTTGGATGAAAGGATGAGGACTCTTTGGAGAAATGCTGGTTTTAGGGCTGGAAGGGAAACACAACATGGCCTGGGGCATCTTGAAGTGTCCAGAAAGAAGGAAGAACAAATAAGTAAAAAGATGGGAGCCCGTCAAAAGGATACAAGCTCCAACACCCAAGAACTCCCAATGGCCAAATCTGGAACATTGTTGGCAATGACATAAGTTATAATAGAATACGTTTATACTGCTTGTATGGGCCAAAGAATAAAATAAATATTCACGAATCCATGCAGATGTAAATAAGGAATTGAATAAATAAGCAAATGGAGAAAAGGGATACATCTTTCTGACATAAAAATTCCAATTAATAAACATTAAAAAATGAGAGAAATGGAAAATCACCATTAGACCACAGTAGTGAGCATTGCTATGGATAAGACCCCCAGATGATACTAAAACTAGGGGTGGGACTTTAAAGAGAAGCAGGATGCTTGGATAACCTCATATATATCCCCCCAATACTTGTGAATTATTGTACTGTTTTAACATGTGTTCACATAATCTTTGCCAGTCCTCACTCTCACAGGGGTCGCCTAAGACCATCAGAAAACACACATATAATTACATTACAATTCATAACAATAGAAAAATTACAGTTATGAAGTAGCAATGAAAATAATTTTATGGTTGGTGGTCACCACAACATGAGGAACTGTATTAAAGGGTCGCAGCATTAGGAAGGTTGAGAACCACTGCTCTAGGAGGTAAAACTTAATTGTACTCCTTTTGAATATGAGTGGGACTCAGGCAGTCACATCTCAAACATAGATTATAAGGCCCTGGCTGGTGTGGCTCAGCTGGTTGGAGGTTCATCCAATGCACCAAAGGGTTGTGGGTTCGATTCCAGGTCAGAGCACAAACCTAGGTTGTGGGTTCAATCCCAGGTCGAGGCAGGTACAGGAGGCAACTGATCGATGTTTCTTCCTTTCCCTTCCTTTCTCTAAAAAATCAATTTTGAAAAAGTTTAATAAAACATAGATTATGGAAAGAGAAAAAAATAACGTCAAAGTGGAGAAATCTAGCAAACACCCCGTTAATCTTGTTTTTAAGGTTAACGGCACCAATCAGTCATGCTGATGTCATGCATCCTGATAGGATGTCACTAGACAGGCACTTCGCCTGTGTTGTCTACTTCTCCCATCCATATAACCTCAAGGAAATCATGAGGAAAACCTCAGACAACCCAAAACCAAGGGGTATTCTATACCATACCTGTCTGCTGCTCTCCAAAAGTGTCAATGCGGAGAAAGACAATGCGATATAGAGAAGTGTTTGTTCACAACCAGGGGCAAGGAGAGGCTGAAGGAAGAGGCAGGCCACTCCACATTGGTAGGCGCTTACCAAGCTTGTCTTGGGTGACTGCAGGGCAGCGAGATCGCCACCCTGCCCCCTGGAATCTTAAAAGCTTATAGAGAGGCCGTAACGGGTTCAGTCACATGTACAATCCTTTCAGTCACATATTCAATCCAGACGTCTCAACAACACTTCACTCTCTCCAAGCTGTGTCCTTGAAACGGCTCCCACGGTGGGACAGTGGGCAGAACACACATACCACGGACAGGGGAGGAGGCACGGAGCCTCAGTGCCTGGGTGCAGCCTGAGGGCCAAGGGCGGTCCTGCCCGCCGGGTGACCTCCTCCTCCACACGGACCAGAGGACATTAAGAAGACACGAGGACAGACACAGCACAGCTGGACACTGGTACAAAAAAAAGGGTGTCAGTGGAGACACCAGCGAAACAGGAAGATAAGCCTGTGGGTTAGTTGACAGTACTGTGGCCAGGCTCACTTCTGCGTTTGGACACCTGTGCCATCTCATATATGATGCTAGCACCAGGGGCGGTGGGTGAAGAGGGGGAAGGACTCTGCACTATCCACACACTCATTTGTCACTACAACTACTTCAAAATAAAAGTGCGTCAAACCCCCAGTGAATTAATTGTAAATGACTGCACTGAGAGGAATGACAATACGAACAATCACTACCTCTTCCTTCATTAGTCATATTTTTTGACTTCTCACAATTATGAAAAATGTATTTTGCACATCAACATTCATGCACATACAAATTTTTACATGTCAGATAAGTAAAGACCTACTCTGCTATAAAAATAACTTTGGCCTGACTGGTGTGGTTCAATGGTTGAGCGTCGCCCTATGAACCAGGAGGTCAGGGTTCGATTCCCGATCAGGGCACATGCCTGGGTTGCAGGCTTGATCCCCAGTCTGGGGTGTGTAGGAGGCAGCCGATCAATGATTCTCTCTCATCATTGATGTTTCTATCTCTCTCTCCCTCTCCCTTCCTCTCTGAAATCAATAAAAATACATTAAAAAATAACTTCTTAACAAGAGACTTCTTTATACATAGAAGGGTAGGAAAATACACTGGATCCCACCTGTCATTCCCAGAGATCAGATTACCTGGTTACATTTGCTTCTACTTGCAATATTTTCTACTTGGGAACTTCATCTTAGTTTATATCAACAACCTGAGCTCCTTGATTAGCTCATGAGGTTGTCAATTCAGCTTTCCTATCAGAATATGGAAAGAATTTACCTCATAGCACCTGGATAATCAAAGTACTTTGGGGCTAAGAAATTTACTTTAATCTTTCCATTTAATTAAAGTCCCTCTTCCTTCTTAACTCTCCCTCCTTCAAGGGATACTAGTTTTTCTTGTTACACATTTTTGTGCTTTTTTTTTTCCTCTAAAGGAGGGGTTAAGCTGAAACTGGTTTGGCTCAGTGGATGGAGCGTCGGCCTGCGGACTGAAAGGTCCCAAGTTCGATTCCGGTCAGGGGCATGTACCTTGGTTGTAGGCACATCCCCAGTAGGGAGTGTGCAGGAAGCAGCTGATAGATGTTTCTCTCTCATCGATGTTTCTAACTCTCTCTCTCCCTTCCTCTCTGTAAAAAATCAATAAAATATATTTTAAAAAATAAATAAATAAATAAATAAAGGAGGGGTTGATATTAGGTTTCCTCTATACCTCTATGTGAAATTTAAAATTAACATGAAAATATAAACATAATCCATCATACTTACTCCATACCTACACATGACCCTGTTGGGATTCTGTTTGAAATTACATGGAATTTATTGATTAAAGGTGAGAATTTTATTTTTACAGTACCGAGTTTTTCATTTATAAATATAATAAATGCATAGGTTTTACTTGTTTATTCATATAGATATTTTAATCCTCATCCAAGGATATGTTTTTATTAATTTTGAGAGAGAGAGAGAGAAACATTGATGTGAGAGAGAGACATTGGTCAGTAGCCTTTCGTATGCACCCTGACCAGAAATGGAACCTGCAACCTTTTCCGTGTATAGGATGATGCTCCAACCGACTGAGCCACAGCAGCCAGGGCTGTTATTCACATATTTTTATGCCTGTTATGAGTTGAACTGTGTCTCCCAAAAAGGTATGTTGAAGTCCTACCTCCTAGTACCTGTGAATGGAAACTTATTTGGAAATAGGGTCTTGGTAGATGTAACCAAGTTAAGACAAGGTCGTTAGGGTGGGCCCTGAGCCATCTGACCGGTGTCCTCGCCAGGAGAGGAAAGTGGCCTGAGAAGACAGAGACACGCAGGGAGGAGGCCACGTGACCACAGAGCAGAACTGGGGGGAACAGCTCAAGCTGAGGAACTCCGAGGTTGCCGCCCCGCCCCGTCGGGAGCCGGGCCAGGCAGGAAGGCTCTGCAGCCTCAGAGGGAGCCTGCCACCCACACCCAGAGCCTGACCCCTGACCTCCTGACTGAAAAGAGGGAATTTCTGGTGTAAGCCACACAGTTTGTGGTACTTTGTTATGACAGCCAAGAAACGTAATTAATACAATGTCCTTCCAAAAAGTTGTATAATTTTATCTTCTATAAAGGACTTGCTTGCTTTTCATTAGATTTATTAATAAGTATTTAATGGATTTTATTGTAATTCTGAATAGGATCTTCTTTTAAAATTATATTTTCTAACTATATCCTGATTGTATATGAGAATGTTGTTACTACTTGCATTTTTAATTTATTTTTTTGTTTGTATATTTCCAAAGGTTTTTTGTTTTTGTTTTTGTTGTCACCAAACATATACTTTGCAAGTAACAAAACTTTCTTTGTTTCTTCCCAACTCTCACACTTTGTTATCCTCTCTTGTTTTATCGCATCCACTGAGCCCGGTGTGTGCTGAGTAAGGCCGTGACGGAAGGCCTCCTGTCTTGTTCTGGTCTTTCCGGTTCTCTTCTCTCATGGCTCTCGGAACGTTTGCTGTGGCTTTGGCAGGCACCCCTTTCTCTCAGGGAAGTTGCCTTCGGTTTACTTTGCTCAGTGTATTTATAATGCATGAAGTGGGTGAGATGTTGCGCTGCTAAAAATAATCTCGCTTTACCTGGCTTAATCCCATGTTCCTTCTACACACGGACGCAAATGTCACTTCCTCTTGGGGGTTCTCTCTTGCCGGTGAGCTCGCTGCTGTGCTCCACCGATGTGCTCCCCGCGCTCAGCATTTTCTCTCTCCTGGCATCTGCCTCGCTTTCAAAAACCTGCTTGTGTGATTGTTTCTGCCTTAACGGGCTCTTGCTTTCTGCCTCGCTGCTACCTCCACGTCCAATCCAGGGTCCAGAGTATCCCAGTCACTTCAAATGGCAATAGAAAGAGTGAATGAAACAGAAAGAAAACAAGAAGCCTTATAAAATTAAGCAAAGCACAATTAGATGTCAGGACATTCCTCCAGACAAAGATCTGTGCAGGGTTTATGTCAATAAAAGTAAAGAAGTCCCATAAGAGATAAGAAAGAAGATTGAATGAGTGGAGATTTATCGTCTGTGTTTCTGGGTGGGAAGCTCCAACATTATACCTTTATTATATCACATTTGAGTTTCAAACTGTCGGGAAGTAACCAGTGCCAGGAAAATGAAGAACAAAATACAGTTAGATCCTTGTGTAAGACCGTATGTCAAAATAAATGTCAGATGCTTTCAACATTTAAGTTTAGAAAAAAATAATAAACCAAAAATGTACTAGAAGAAAATGTACATTGACTTTGGGGACACCGTTTTCCACCAAAGGTAAAAACTACAAAGAAAATGCTTGAGAGATGGAATATGAATCATAAAAATGAAAAGCATATGTAATTAAAAACACTAAAACAATTTCCTGGTAAAGACAAGCTGGTAACTCAGTAATTGGAAGATATATGGTAGAGGGGAAAAATCTGTATCCTTAATACCTAAGAGGCTTTTACGAATCAGTAAAAGCAGTAATAGCAACTAAGCCATTGGCAACTAATAAAAGTAAAAAATCAACACCTTCCTGAGTGTGTGCTCCCACTCAGTGTGAACATGAGTGGGGCTGGAGGAAGTCCCAGGGGGTGTCTTGCTCTGTTTTGGGGTGGATCTGGGAAAGGGGGTGTGGGAAGGGTGCTGATGCGACTGCAGTTCTTGCCAATGGAGGACAATAATGACTGCACTTTTCCCTCTTCTTCCCACGTCACCTACATGTTTCCCTCCTTGATGCAGGGATCACAGGACCTGGGCTGCAGCTACAGGGGCTGTGAACAGGCGCGGTTCCTGAGCTGGGAGCTGTCACAATTCCCAAGGGCCTGACTGAGCAGGCGGTGCCTTCACCCTGCCGGCAATTGGGATCAGCAGTGAGTGCAGCTGCGCTGCCTGGAGGTGAAGCTGTCCCTCAGTTCTGCACCTGTGTCCCCTCACCTCACCCCACACGGACGGAGGGAGGCACTTGCTAGACCAGTACTGCTGCCTGTGGTCCAGGAAAGCAAAAGGGGTAAGAGTTTGGGCCCACGTGGGGAGGAGGGTCAGGGATGAACATATGGCTGGGCTTCGTCATGAGGGAAACCCAACATTACACTCGAAAGAGGCTCAGAGCGAGATGGTATTGTCTCCTGCCTCCTTATAGCAGGTGCGCCTGGAAGAGGGGCATATGCAGCTGAGACCACTCCTGCTCTGGGGACCGGAGGAGATCGGACGGTGGCCTACAAACTTGAGTGGCCTCCTCCTGCACCATATTTTCATGTGATAAGATGCTGGGCCGGCTGGTTACTCGTGACTGAATGGGGTTCTAGTCACGTGCCACTACCTTTTGACCTCTGTGATTGTTTGCTCTAAGGGACCCTGTGAGAAGACCAGGGGGTAAGCTGTGAGACTGCGATTTATAATAAGAAATATATGATTGGCCCGGCTGGCATGGCTCAGTGGTTGGGCATCATACCAGGAGGTGATGGGATTCAAAGTCAGGATACATGCCCCGGTTTGGGGCTGGATCCCCGGTTGGGGGTGTACAGGAGACAGTTGATCAATGATTTTCTCTCCCCCTGTAACTCTAACAGGGCCTGCTCACCTTCCTCCCCTAACTCTAACATGGCCTGCTCACCCTCCCCCCTAACTCTAACATGGCCTGCTCACCCTCCTCCCCCCCTAACTCTAACAGGGCCTGCTCACCCTCTCCCCTAACTCTAACAGGGCCTGCTCACCCTCCTCCCCCCCTAACTCTAACAGGGCCTGCTCACCCTCTCCCCTAACTCTAACAGGGCCTGCTCACCCTCCCCCCTAACTCTAACAGGGCCTGCTCACCCTCCTCCCCCCCTAACTCTAACAGGGCCTGCTCACCCTCTCCCCTAACTCTAACAGGGCCTGCTCACCCTCCTCCCCTAACTCTAACAGGGCCTGCTCACCCTCTCCCCTAACTCTAACAGGGCCTGCTCACCCTCCTCCCCCCCTAACTCTAACAGGGCCTGCTCACCCTCTCCCCTAACTCTAACAGGGCCTGCTCACCCTCCTCCCCCCCTAACTCTAACAGGGCCTGCTCACCCTCCTCCCCCCCCTAACTCTAACAGGGCCTGCTCACCCTCCTCCCCCCCTAACTCTAACAGGGCCTGCTCACCCTCTCCCCTAACTCTAACAGGGCCTGCTCACCCTCCTCCCCCCCTAACTCTAACAGGGCCTGCTCACCCTCCCCCCTAACTCTAACAGGGCCTGCTCACCCTCTCCCCTAACTCTAACAGGGCCTGCTCACCCTCTCCCCTAACTCTAACAGGGCCTGCTCACCCTCCTCCCCCCCTAACTCTAACAGGGCCTGCTCACCCTCTCCCCTAACTCTAACAGGGCCTGCTCACCCTCTCCCCTAACTCTAACAGGGCCTACTCACCCTCTCCCCTAACTCTAACAGGGCCTGCTCACCCTCCTCCCCCCCTAACTCTAACAGGGCCTGCTCACCCTCCTCCCCCCCTAACTCTAACATGGCCTGCTCACCCTCCTCCCCCCCTAACTCTAACAGGGCCTGCTCACCCTCCTCCCCCCCTAACTCTAACAGGGCCTGCTCACCCTCCTCCCCCCCTAACTCTAACAGGGCCTGCTCACCCTCCTCCCCCCTAACTCTAACAGGGCCTGCTCACCCTCCCCCCCTAACTCTAACAGGGCCTGCTCACCCTCCCCCCTAACTCTAACAGGGCCTGCTCACCCTCCCCCCTAACTCTAACAGGGCCTGCTCACCCTCTCCCCTAACTCTAACATGGCCTCACCCTCCCCCCCTAACTCTAACAGGGCCTGCTCACCCTCCTCCCCCCCTAACTCTAACAGGGCCTGCTCACCCTCCTCCCCCCCTAACTCTAACAGGGCCTGCTCACCCTCCCCCCTAACTCTAACAGGGCCTGCTCACCCTCCCCCCTAACTCTAACAGGGCCTGCTCACCTTCCTCCCCTAACTCTAACAGGGCCTGCTCACCCTCCTCCCCACCTAACTCTAACATGGCCTCACCCTCCTCCCCCCCTAACTCTAACGGGGCCTGCTGACGTCACTGGTCAACACGAGAGGAAAGGAATACGTGTGCTTTCGTAAGTCACATAGTGTGGGGTGTGTTGCACTCACAACCAACCCCAGGTCTTAGGAGCTGAAAACCACCCAGGGCACTTGATGCTGCTGCCTGTCATCAGCGCTGGCTCTGCACTGTCCTCACTCAGCGCGGGGACGGAGCAGGTGGCGGTGAAGACAGGCCACTCCAACTCCTGGCAGGATTGTCAGGCGGGAAACACTCCCACTGGCAACTGCCTCGCCTGTGCCCGAGCTCCATCAGCCCGTGTCAGTCACACGGCACCGGCGGAGGCAGGAAGAGGGTCCTGTCTGTGGGCCGCCGGCCGCCGGGACTGTGTGGTGAAGGGCAGTACCGACCTCTGTACACCATACGCTCTATCAGCAACATGTCGAACTCTCGGGCCGCATGCCTCCCGCGGGCCGCGAGTATGGCATGCTTGCAGGCCTTCCCCAAACCCGTCTTTGCTTCTTATTTGTTGATTTTTTTAAAAATCCCCTTCAGTTATGGGAGTTATTACACATCCTCCTCATAAATTTCTTTAATTAAAAAACAACAACACACAAATGAAGTTAGCCAGAGTTAGTTTCTATTGCTTAAAAAATTTAGAAGGCATTCGACTTGGCATGATGATTGTTACTGACAGCTCAGCGCCCACGCCGGCTGGCTGGACAGAAGGGTGCACACGCATGTTCTGAGGATAAGGCTTTCCTGGGAGCAGGCATGGCAGGAGCCAGCATTTAGATTCAAATAATTATTGGTGACCACTGTACGTCAGGCACCAGGCCCGGTATTTTTGCTTATGTTATGTAAGCCAATTTCATTTTTTTTTCTCTTTTTAAATTTTAATATGTTTTTATTGATTTCAGAGAGAGGAAGGGAGAGGGAGAGAGAGATAGAGACATCAATGATGAGAGAGAATCAGTGATCAGCTGCCTCCTGCACGCCCCCTATTGGGGATGGAGCCCACAACCCGGGCATGTGCCCTGACCTGGAATCGAACCCTGACCCCCTGGTTCACAGGTCGGCGCTCAACCACTGAGCCACGCTGGCCAGAGTCAATTTCATTCTTGATGAAAACATAGTTTATATATGCAGAAAATGAGGCGCAGGGAGGGGAAATGACCGGTCGGAGAGCCACTCAGCCGGCCCAGGACGGCCATACTCTAACGTTATCATCTAACCGTGCGGAGGAGAATGAGGAAACCGCGATGCATGTTCAGGTGGCGGGGCACGCAGGACCGTGAGCGCAAAGGGGAAGCGGTTAGGGCTTCTCAGTCAGGTGGGGCAGGCGGGCTCTGGGTCAGAGAGGGCGTCCGCAGCTTCTGGGGCCTGTAGCAATGAGGCGTGCTGGAGGCCTGGGCACACCTGGGAGCACTGTAAAACTCGGGGGGGGGGGGGTCTGACGGAGCATGGGTGTAGCTGAGGAAACAGAACAATCCTTCTCTCTAGTCTCCAGGCCCGGGGGGTCTTGGAGGCCGAGTTCTCCCTATGAAACAGCCCCTACTTCTCATCACAGGGTCCTGAAGAACCTGCTCCCAGAAAAAGCCTGGATCAAGAGCAGAGAAGAGGAAGAGGCACCAGCTGAGAGACGTTCCTCTCCCCACACCAACTCTCCCCCAGCAGCTGTAGCCTAACGTTCCCGGCGGGCTCTGTTCCTGCAAGAGTCTCTTATCCAAGTGAGACCGTTTGGGGACAAGAGGGGGAAAGGGTCCTGGGAGATTTCCTCTTTAGCAGTCTCCAGGCAAGTAAGGTACATGCAGGGGAGTTTGCGGGGGTGGGCACCACGAAGGCCCTGCAGACGCCCCACCTACATGGCTTCTCAGCTCCAGCGAGGGGCCCAGAGTTGCCGGATCTGCTGTTTCAACAGAAACCTCGTATCCAGATATTTTTGGGGAAAGCCCTCAATTTTAAAATATTGCAACTGTTTTAAATTTCTTCCCATCACTGTGCTGGCCACACTCAGCTCTCCGTTTGCCACCTCTGGGCTCAATTTTAATACCATTTTGTCCAAACCTTTCCAAATTTGAAAGCATGTCTTTCGTAAAACTAGACTGTGGCACAGGTTCTTTGCATGGCTGAGAGGGTGGGTAGAGAGTGCAGGTGCTACTTGTGTAGGCGAGCCCTGGGCCGCAGGCTGGGCCTCCCGGCGCCTGGCCTTGCAAGGGTGAGGGACCCTGGCAGTGGCCTCCTGGCTGACCTCCCTACGCTGGGCTGGGCTGGAAAGAGGGATGGGTGAGCTGCGTCCCTCAGCTGTTCCCAGCACAGTAATGCAGCTGTGTGAGCCTGAGAAAGCACCCCTGGTTCCCCGGGTGATTTACAGGACACCAGACCCTGCGTTCCGAGCCCCCAGTGCACCATAAAGATGCATTACGAGGGAATAATCTTTATCTGAACTAGAGCTGCGGTGAAGGAGACTCTGTCCAGCTGAGAGCAGCAGTGAGCTTTTGTTCGCTCGGGGAAAAGTCCCTGTTCTTCATCTTATTTGATTAACATTTCTTTTTCCTCTTTGACACTGGGTATCTAGTTAATATTTAGACATTATATACATTTTCTTTCAACTGTTGTATCTATTATGTGATCAAACAAAACTCGAGATGCCAACCACATCAGACCTGCCAGACACCCAGCTGTGGCTAGCTGATACCTGGGACTCACAGGGCCAGGCCCATGGGAGGGATGGCGCCAGGTGGGGGGTGGGGGTAGGGTGGGGTCCAGGTCCAGTCCTGTCCCCAGGAAGCAGAGTCGCCTAACTTGTTTGTTTATTAGGTGCATAGATCGACGATGGTCTCAGTCTATTTCAGTCCAGGGAAATCTGAATTCTTTTAGTGGCAATGTCCCCAAGGGACCATGGCGTAACTGTGATTAAAAAGGGGGCAGTCTCAGGTTTCAGGGCAGAAAGCAGTCACCTGGTGGCAGGACAGAGGCAAAAGGTTTGGGGTAGGAAAACCCGGGGTTTGTGTCAAAGCTCCACCCACTAGGAGCTCCAAGCTAAGATGGGGAGGCTGGGAAGATGGAAATTGGGATGGGGAAGCTGCTATGGAGAAGAAATCGCTCCGGGGGCAAGGCAGGAGGCTATCCAGGGAGAGAAGGGCGGGTCAGGGGCCCGCAGAGTTTGCCTGGAGTCCCAGGGCAAAGGGAAGCTGAGCTCGCTCGCCCCTGGCCCCCTGCTTCCTGGTGCCTGGCACCGGCGGCGGGCGGCGGGCTTTACGCCCCGAAAGTACTGGGAAAGGATGGAGAACGCGGCGTCCCAGGCTCCCAGGGAAAGGGAAGCCACGGGGCTGGGCGGGGAACACCTCCAGTGTGTGTGCGTTCAGGCGGGGGGCACACAATCTCCGCTTCCCGGGCTCCCCAGCCCTGCGCTCGCCTCCGCTCCCGCGCCCCCTCCGCAGGCGCGCGCGAGGCGCACACCCCCTCCCTCGGCGGCGCGGGGCGCGCGCCCGGCCTCCGCCTCCCCTCGCGCCGCTCGCTCTCCCGGCAGAAAGTTAGCAGCGGGAAGGAACTCGGGGCCGCAACAGCGCGCGGCGGCGGCGGCAGAGGCTGGAGCAGGAGCCGCGGCCGAGCCTGGAAACGGAGGCGCTGCAGGCGGAGCAGGTGCAGCCGGGCCCGCGCGCCCCCCTCGGTCCCCTTGCCAGAGGCTGAGGGGGGAGCCGGGGGGCCGCCCGGACTCCGCGGGCAGAGCGGGGAAGGGGGCCATGCGGCCGGGCTTGCCCCGGGCGCAGCGGGACAGCGGCCAGGGCCGGGGGCGCAGCGGCGTCGCTTCATGCAGCCGGGGCGGCTGGGCAGCGGCGGCGGCGGCGGCGGCGGCGGGGGCGGCGGCTGAAACCATGTCCGGGCAGCGCTGGGGGCCGCCGCCGCCGCGAGCCGGGAGCCGCGATGGCCCCGTGGCCCGTACCTCCTCCGCCGCCGCCTCCGCCTCCACCTCTCGCCCCGCCGCCGCCGCCCGGCGCCTCGGCTAAGGGGCCGCCGGCGCGCAAGCTGCTGTTTATGTGCACGTTGTCCCTGTCCGTCACCTACCTGTGCTACAACCTCCTGGGCGGCTCGGGGTCCCTGCAGTTCCCGCTGGCGCTGCAGGAGCCGCCGGGCGCCGCCGCCGAGCCCCCGCCGAGCCCGCCGCCGCCCTCTCTGCCGCCTCCCCCCGTGCGCCTCGGCGCCCCCTCGCAGCCGCCCGCGCCGCCGCCGGACAACGCGAGCCGCGTGGAGCTGACCGAGCCTCCCGAGCAGCCCGCCGCCCCCGGGGCGGACGGCTGGGGGCTGGCGAGCGGCGGCGGCGGCGCCCGGGACGCCTGGCCTCGGACCCCGCCGGACCCCAGCGAGATGACCGCGGTGCGGAGCGCGCTGCTGGAGAGGGACGCGCAGGAGTCCAGCACCACCGACGAGGACCTCGCAGGCCGGAGGGCGGCCAACGCGAGCAGCGAGCGGGGCGGCGCCGCCAGCACCCCGGACTACGGGGAGAAGAAGCTGCCCCAGGCGCTGATCATCGGGGTCAAGAAAGGCGGAACCCGAGCGCTGCTGGAGGCGATCCGCGTGCACCCGGACGTGCGGGCGGTGGGCGTAGAGCCGCACTTCTTCGACAGGAACTACGAGAAGGGCTTGGAGTGGTACAGGTAGGACCCGGGGCTCGGCGGTTGGGGGACTCGAAGGGAAGTCCTGGCGCCGTCTTGAGGGCCCCGCGCCCCGCGGAGGCTCTGGAACCCTGGCGGGGCGCCCGGGGCGCGGTGGGGAGGGCTGGGGCCAGCCAGGGCGAGGGAGGAGGTGGCGGCGGGGCTCTGCCTCCCGAGCTGCGCGTCCAGCCAGCTGCTTTCTGAATCTGCGCAGCTCCGTGCCTGGGAGTCCCCAGCCCTGGTGCCCCAGCGTTCCTCCCACAGGCTCTTGGGGAGCTCTGCGCTCCTGTTGGGGACGCTGAGGACTGAGTCAGGACAGCTATGTTGACTAAAGGGCGTTGAGATCCCCAGGAATCTCTCAGAATCGCCCTGGAACGCATCTGCGTGGCTGGAATCCAACTTTAAGTATTTTCAGGTTAGAGCAAAATGGACAGGGAACAGTTAAAAAGGTGGTGCTGGCGAGTTCGGGCTTTCTAGTAAAGACCTAGGATGTCCCCCATCTCCAGAACTTTCTGTCCCCCTTGGCCGGATGAACACTGGGGGCAGGTGACAGAGGTGCCGTGGGTGTTGCTGCCTGCACCCAAGCCCTTCCCCAGAAGGTGGACATTCACCCCCCTCCTGTTCCCCCCTCTGCCGGTGAAGGGGGGGGCGGGGGGGGGGGAGGCAGGGGTAGGGGTAGGGAAGAGGGGACCAGAAAGTTGAGCGCAGGTGAAATAAATGGATGCCCCAGCTTCCTTGCCAGCCATAACATTTAAAGCAGCACTGGCGCAGATGCCCGCATGCAAGCCTCCTTTGGTTTCTCCTTCCCTCTCTCCTCCTGTTTTATGTCTCTTTGGAAAACGGATCTGGCTGGCTGGCCCCATCTCTGTTGCATCTCAGTAATTAATTGCAATTGTCAAACGTAGACACAGGCTGTGTCAGCTAAAGTGATGTTATCATCCTAACAGAGCCAATAGGTAAACTAAGGATTGTTTCCTAACAAGTTGTTTTCCTGTTGAAGGGATGGCTGTCTCAGTTTAAATTACAGCCTGGGAAAGTTTCCGAAATGACAACTTCAGAAATATACAATAAATGTGTGATTGATCCCCGCCCCCCCCCTCCCCCCTTTAAAATGTGCCTTGTACTTGGGAAGCTGGAGAGAAGTGCACTTGGCGCATAAACATTCCAGCACATGAAAGAAAATAGCAAATGTGTCTGTTAATGTCCTGTCTGTTTCAAAAGCCAGAACTAATTTCAACATTTTAGGAGGCTTCAAACAGCCCCTTCCTCTCCAGACATGAAACAGCAAGTGCCCAATTTAACTGGAAAATCAGTACCGTAAACATCACAGCCATCCTTCCAGGTAGCAGTTATCACTAAGGAGGTGTTAGGATGAGGAATGCACCCCTAGGAGGGGCGTGATGTCTGGGGAGGGTTCCCTTAACTGATGGTTGCAGGAAGGTTCTAGCTTCTTCTATGGGGCAGCTTTGGTCTCATGAGGGTAGCTGGCTCCCCCCCCCCCCCTTCTGATTTCAAAGCTGTGTATCTTGTGAGAAGTGTCAAATGCCCTTTTGGGGAGAGGGCGGCCTAAGGATCAGATCTTTCTGAAATGTGTGTGGGTAGCTTTGCAGCAGCTGGAAACAGAAGGGGGGTCTGATGAGATGCCGTAAAGGTGGTGAGGGGTGTGTGTGGGATGCGAGTCAGGAAGCCCGCGGGAGGGGCTGGACAATTTTCTGAGAGGGGATGGAAGATGCCTGGTTTCCCCATGTTCTTTTACACCGAGGCTGGAAAAGGAGGCACATACACTGCCTGGCCGTGGGGACCTAGCTGTGGTATCTGGGGCTCCCCTTCCAGCTGCGACACCAGGGAGATGTGGCAGGAAGTGGAAGACCAGGAGTCGTCCTGTCCTCAGTCCTGCCCCAGGCTGTCCGGGTGGGGGGCCCCTGTATTGCTGAGGTGTCACCTGAAGTGCTGGAGGAGAGTCTGTCGAACACGGAGGGAATCTTAGCCGAGCGGACTCCCAGAACCCCCTGCACCCACTGAAGCCACGTGTGCCCCGATGACTTGGTGCCTCTCTAGCCTCACCAGGGCCAGCGTGCTCTGAGGCCCGGGGATTTTCCTGGGCTCTGTCCCAGGCTCCAGCCTGTGTGCGTGGAGGAAGCGGGCATGGCATCCTCACTGGCATAGAGAGGAGGCTGTGGTACCGAGTCAGACCAGGACAGACTCCTCGCTGGTGTGGCTCCGCCTTGGCAGTGGCGGCCTCTGGACTGAAGGGCTCCTCTTGCCCGGAGCGCCGAAACCCACCGGAACCTTCCTCTTCTGTTGCCCGATGACACAGCCCCAGGTGAATTCAAGGCCCCCCCCCCCCCATGCACTTCTTTTTCTTTTCAGGGTGCCTCCCATGACCCACCAATTCTGCAGATATTTCCCGCGAGGGGGGCAGAAGCAGCAGCGGCTGCTGCCAGCAGGGCTGGCCTGGGCCTTCCGCGGGCCGCCCAGCAGCCAGCACTGTGCCTTCTCCGAGCCACTCCAGTGGTGTCTAGATCCGGGTTTTGCTTCCTCCCGTGCTGTTGATCTAATGTGATTTAAAAACACATTTGGGATTAGAACATGTGCCTCAGATTTCCAGGCCCAGATAGCCTCCTGGATTAGGGCGTGTTACAGCCGCCGCAGAGCCGGCTCCCTTCGTGGACAGCACAGGCCAGCGGTCAGTCAGGGTGTGGGGCAGCTTGCACCCTCCACGCCCCGCCTCAGATAAAAGGGCAGAGTCCCAGTCGCCTCACGTGCTCTGATGTGAGCTGTGAGCTGTACAGGCAGGGCCTTGAAGTGCTGTAAGGACGGGGCCCTGTGGCGGGGCTGCCACAGCAGAACTCATCAAAGTGAGGAGGCCAGGAGCTCGGCCTCCCCCGTGGTTTAGACTGTGCTGCAACCGTGGCCGCGTAGCCTTTTGGAAAGCGCCCAGGGCGATGGGAAGTGACCCTCCAGGGCTTCAGGCTGTCCTCACTGCCAGCCGCTGACACACGGCCCACTGGCTGGGGAACGCCACTCAGGGGAGGGCTGCTGCAGTCCTGCCAGCTTCCGGAGGACAGTGGTGACAGCGTGGTTCCCACATGGCGTCTGGAGAGAGAAGGAAGGAGGACGGCGCCTGTGATTGTGGTGGTTGGCGCTGTAGAGGCCTGTGATGACGTTTGAGCGTCATGATGAGGCTGTGAGTGTAATCGAGACACCCCTGGCTCACAGGTGGCCCCGAGGGCACACATCTTGCTCAGGGTTTCTGGGAGGGTCCCCGTGAGCTGCCTGCGGTGAGCTGCCCACTCGGTGAGCTGGCCTCGTCTGCCCCGCATGGCCACACAGAAAGCACTGGGAAGACCGTCCTCGTTCTTGTGTTCCACAACTTTTACCAGTATCTTCCGTGTCCCAGCGCTGTTTCCGGTCCTGGGGAGAAAGTGGGCCACAGGAGAGTGGAAGCAAGCCCTGTTTGTTCTGGAACTGGCATTTCACCGGGTGTGGGGGGAATGGCAAACCCACACGTCTTTCTTTGTGCCTCTGTCAGTGTGGCTGCTAGGAAATTTAAAGGTACACTGGCGACTCACATTCTATACCCGCTGGACAGGGCTCCCGCAGATCAGTACTTTTAAGCTCCAACACGAGTCACCTGGGGATGTTGTTAACATGCAGGCTCTGATTCAGCACGACTGGGAGGGGCGGGGGATGCTGACACTGCAGGTCCCAGGGCCTCACTGTGAGGGGCAGGGGCTTAGAGCGTCATCGGTGCGCACACACGTGTTACCTAAAATCAAATGATCAGGGAACTCCTCTCTGTGGAAAGGATGTGAATGAAGTGAAGGAGGAAGGTCCTCCCAGGTGAAGAGCTGGGTGGAGAGGTTTTCAAATCGAGGGGACAGCAAGTGCAAAGGCCCTGGGGTAGAAATGAGCCTCAAGGATTCCCAAAGTGTTCTTTTATTATCCCCAAAGCACGGCCTTGGTAGCTGGACAAGCCTGGGTTCAGTTCCTGACTTTGCCGCGTTCTAGTTGGATGGTCTTGGTTGGATAACAGCTTCGGTTTACCTGAGGGTAATTCCTTCCTTGCAGGATTGTTGGGAGGAATAAATGAAATAATACAAGTGAATATATTTTCTAGGCAAAAAGTGGGTGCTAGAGCAGAAATCCAAATAGGCCCAAACTGGGTTTTTCCATTTCTCAGTCTTGTTGGTCTCATCTGCTTTACCTGCTGTCTCAGCTGTGAGAATGTTCACGGAATGTTTCCTTACCCGGGTGTTTTGGGAAAAGCCTAATAATGACTGGCTTTGCAATCAGTGTCAGCTTAACCTTTTAAACCAGGGGTCGCCGAGGGCCGTGGGGAGCCTGCAAATGAGGGAAATGAACCAGGTGGGGAGAAACGGGGTGAATGTATTCTGGAAAGGGGTGCCCACTGCTTGCTTCCCAGCTACTCTTCTCCATGCTCAGAGGTGGCGTCAGGGTTACCTGGTCTCTCATTTGGTAAGAAAGAGTGGAAATTAGGTTTTAATGTGAAATCTCCTGCTTTTGAATGCTGGCAAAGAGTGAAATTTCTTAAAAGTGCTGTGTGGGCCAGCACTGGGAGGCACGCGGAACCCATCTGCGGGCTGGATACAGCAGCTGCTCCCCATTCCCAGCCTCTGCTTCCAGCCATGTGCCCAGCCCCTTGCCCCTGCCAGGACCCTGCTTCCGGGCTACTTCAGTGTCCGTTCCCCTCCCGGTCCCAGGGCTTCACAGCATGGGGCAGAGGTGGTGGCTGCAACGCAAGGGGGCTGGTTGGAAACGGGCATCGAGGCAGAACAGGGCCGCTCCCAAACACATTTCCCGCTTCTTCCCAGTGAGCGTTTTCTGGAAGGTGGGAAATTCTCATGTGTTCACTCACTAATTGCGAGTGCCCGGATCTGATCCATGCGGATCAGTTGCGCTTATAGGCTCTGGTCAGAAAAGTTGGGTTCTAGGCTGTGTTCTGCCGCGTACCAGTTCTACCAGACGTCAGGTTCCTTAAATCAACCAACTCTCTCTCTCTCTCGCTCTCGCTCTCGCTCTCGCTCTCATCTTTGTTTCTTAGATGATGAGGCTAGATCAGGGGTGGGCAAACTTTTTGACTCGAGGGCCACAATGGGTTCTTAAACTGGACCGGAGGGCCGGAACAAAAGCATGGATGGAGTGTTTGTGTGAACTAATATAAATTCAAAGTAAACATCATTACATAAAAGGGTACGGTCTTTTTTTTTTTTTTTTAGTTTTATTCATTTCAAACGGGCCGTAGTTTGCCACGGCTGGGCTAGATCATCTCCATAGGGCCTGCCCATTCGTTCACTCACTAAAATATTTTGGTTCTAGAACAGATTTCTTTATTGCTCAGAGGAAGAAAAGGGTAGAATAGAAGCAACATTGCAGCATGATTGCGTGACACTGGACAAGCTACTTAATGTCACCAAGCCTCGGTTTTCTCATCTGCATAATGGGCTTCCTGATACTTCTAAGGGATTATGTGAGGATGAAATAAAATGGTATCCATAGTACCCACAGAGTTTGTGACAGCCAGTTTCCCTCTCCCCTTCTTTCCTTTCTCTCCCAGTTTTTCTTTTTCCCTTGCTTTTCTCTTCATTCCCTTCCTTTTATTTTATCAGTCCTGAAGGTCCCAAAGAGAAAGCTGTAATGCATTTTTCCATTTGAATGTAGTCTTTTATTTCCAGATTATGTCTGAATGAGGGACTTCAAACCCTGAAGCAGCTCTTAAGTAGCTCTCCAGAGAATAATCAAAGCCGGTTCCAGAATTTGGTCTCTTGTAACTTGAGCAGAAGGAGGAGAGAAGTCAGCGGGGCTGTCCAGCACGGGTGAGCTGTGGGCGGCAGGCCCGGCGGCAGGCGGGCATTTTCCGGAGCCTGCGGGAGGAGCGCGTGCTGCCCGGGACAGGGCGGCTTGCCCTCTCCGACTGCGGAGCTGAAGCAACTGCGAACGCAGGGCTGGACAGGAAGGCCCGGGGACTCCTGTGACAGGGGCTGCTCCCACTGTCCCCGGCCATCACAGCACAACTCACTCTTAGTCTCACCAATCGGGTCAGGAGGGAGGCCTGGAGACGGGTGAAGGGCCGATTGCTAGGCCGCATGTCAGAAGGTGTCCAAGGCTTTGGTCTCACATGATGGACGGGGATGCTGGCTCCACACCTGCCGAACCTCCGCCAGTTACGGCAACCCCTTGATTCCATTGGTTTCTGTGGTTTAACAAGCGCCTCTCTCACTGTCTTGGGAATTTCACTCTGAAATTATAACTTGCTGAGGGAACCTTTCAGCCCAGTTTGCTGTTAATTAAAAGCAGGCTGTTGAATTTTTTTTTTTAACACTTACCAGTTAGGATTACCTTCTTTTAAAATTTTTTTCGACCTTTACTTAGATATAAACATCTGTTTACAGGGAAACAAGGCAACACATGAAAGCTGTAAATGCTAGAGATTGAACTGAAACTGTTATAAACAAGAAAGGTAATTTATTGGCTTATGTAATTAGGAAGACTTAGGGCGCAATTGGCATCAGGAAAAGCTGAATCCAGGGCCTCCAATGGCGTCCCCAGGTCTCCCCCTTCCCATTCTCTGCCGTGTCGGTCCCTGCCTTGCTTCATTCTCAGATAGGCGGTGTCACCACATTTTAGGCAAGATGGTCAGCAGCAACCCTGATAAGCATGTGTATGTTTATCAATTTATGAGAAATGATTTTCCTTAAGAGCTTCTGTAAGAAACTCCTGCAGACGCCGTGGCCCCGCTGGTCATGTGCCCCGCCCCACAGCAGTCCTGTGCAGCGTCCAGTCAGGCTGGTGAGCTTGGGGGGTGGTGGGAGCCGGGAAGCAGGGTGAGTCCCATTGGAACCATAGGAATAGTTTCCCTGCAGAGAATGTGGGGTGCAGGGATTCTGTTGCTAGAAGTGGGGGCCAGTAAACCACATGCCTGTTAAGCATATAGACCCACGCTGGGCCAGGTACAGGGTCACTCTCAGTATTTTAACCCAGGAAGAGGAGCAAAGGGTTAATTTGGGAGGCTCAGTGCCTTTGTTTTAGCCATTCATTTATTCGTTTATTGCACATGTATTGATTGTTACCTACTTGCTGGGTCAGATCTGCATCAGTCATGGCCAGTGATCTGCAGGAGCTCCTGGAGCAGAGAAATGGACAAGCACCTGATTCCATTTCACAAAAGTCTCGACAAAGTGAGATTCACTCCAGGAATGGAAGGATGGTTTAATCTTAGAAAAATCTAATAATTTGACTTATTCTTAATATGGGTAAATGAGAAAATTCTTGGATTTGTTTTATGGATGCCAAAAAGACATCTGATCAAATCAAATATCTGTTCCTGATTTTTAGTACAACCCGTGATAAAATAGGGTCATTCCCAAACCCAGCATCGTGTTTAGTGGTGGGACACTTGACACGCCCCCACAACTCCAGACCAAGAACAGCAGCCCATGGTCATCACTGTTATTTACTGTTGCTCAGGAATTAATAAATGATACAATTAGATATGGAAAAGAAGAAGAAAGTGGGAGGTAGAATTATCACCACTTGCCAGTAAGTTACTCTCTTTTTTTGAAAACTTAAGTAAACAATGACGCTATTAGGAACGATAATAGGATTTATTAAGGCAAGGAAATTAATATGCAAATCTACAATTTTCCTATATGCCTACACCAGCAATTTTGAAAATATAATGAGAGACAATATTCTATTTATAGAATCAACCCAAGAGACAAAATAACTAGGAATAAATTTAGCAAAAATTGCAAGGAACTTGTAAGAACAAAATTTTAAGACTTTACTGAGGGGCAATAAAAAGAGATGAGTAAATGGAGAGAGACCTCTTTCTCTAGGACAGTATTTCTTCCTTTCCACCGTCTGCCATCCCCTCTCCCCCGCCCTTTCTACTGGAGTTCTTTGCTGCTAGATTGAGATCAGTCCAGTGTGTCTAGGTGTGAAAATATTAATTCTGTGACCATGGCCCAAGTGTTGGACTTCATTCGTAGGATTCCATTACTTCCCACATTTTGTTTGACTGAAGAGAGGATGGTCAGACAACCGTTACGGTTCTGATTCAAGAACAGGGTTATAAATATTTGATGGGGGGTGTTGCCTGATTTATATCCCAGATTTCAGGGTGGTCGGACTGTGCCCAGGTGTGGATTAACAGCTGAATTGGTGTAAATTTAGATGCACTCTTGTTGTTACAAAACAAGAAACAAACAAACCAGGGACAGGGATGGTTATTTATAATGCACCAGAAAGATGAGGATTTGGATCTGAATGGATAACAGTATCAGCTGTGGCAACAGGATCGGGCTGGCAACAGCAGGAGCAGTGACAACAGCAGCAGTGGTGACACTAGTGGTGGCAGCGGTATCTGTGGTGGTAACAGCGGTGGCCGCGGTGACAATAGTGGCGGCAGCAGTGGCTGCAGAGGCAGTGGCAGTGGTGGTCGCAGTCGCTGTGGCGGCAGCAGCAGTGGTGACAGGAGCGGCAGAAACCGTAGCGGCGGTGGTAACGCGGTGACAACAGAAGCGGCGGTAGACACACATTGTACTTGCGTGTGCCAGGCTCTGTTCCAAATGGCGGATCCATCCCGTGTTCACAAGCACGTGGTGAGGCAGGTACTGTTTGCCCATGTTTTACAGATGAGGAAATTAAATGGTGGCACAAGGAGGCCCGAATGTGGAGTTGGGGTTCACACCCAGGGTTTGGCCCCAAACATACGCAGGCCCTTTATTTGTCTGGGGCTCTTTCCCTTGGGCGTGTCCTCCAGCCTCCCGGGGAGGGGGCGGGAGCTTCAGGCTGGCCTCGCTTTCTCTCTGCAGCTTTGAGGCCCTGCATCAGACTGGCGGGCAGGCCCACCACCCAGTTCCTTGAGGGCTCTTGTCCCAACACAAGGGCTTCCTTTCTGCCCTTCGACCAAGTTCATCCCCACATTAGGGCCTTTTTATTCCCTGTGTCCCCTCCTGGGACACTCTGCCCCATCCTCGGCTGCAGGTCTCCTCACCTCCCCTTCAGGTGGCGGCTCAGATCTGAGCTCAGAGACCTTCCCAGCCCCAAATGTGCTTGTCTGTGCCGCGTTTCCTTCACAGCCTGCGCTGCTCTCCGTCCTCCGCTCCTCTTGCCCTCACTAGAGGGCAGACTGCGTGGACCAGGGGTCTTGTCCATCATCTTTGTTGCCAGTATTTGGCACACAGTAGGCACTCAGTAACGGTTAACTAATCACTAACTATGAATGAATGAAAGGAGTGCATTGTGTGTGCTAAGTTGTCTTCCGAAACTGTCTGAAGAGAAATAACACCTCTTTTGGTAACTCTGGCTGAGAATTGTTCTGATGTCTTTCTCATACTATTTTTGCAAGATTATTTTGGGTGTAAGAAAGAGAAACCCACTCAGACAAGCTGTGGGTTAGATAGTCTCCCCAAAAGTTGCCTTCAGCACACGGCATTGTCCCAGTTATGCCGCACAGCAGCCTGGCGTGGCCCATACCTCCTTATCCCCTTTTAACAAATAAAGAGAGAGCCATCTCAGAAGGGCGAGCGGCAGTCCCCGGGTCACCTACAGGCTGTCACAAGCCAGGTGTCTTTTCGCTGCCACATGTGGCTTTTGGTTTCTGGCCTTTTCGTTGCTGTCACTGCCAAAGTGTTAGGAGAGCCTGGGTTATTCCCCATGGGCTGTGGGCTCCAAGAGCAGTTGGGATTATATGTCTCTAAGTTCATGATTAAAATCGCGTAATTGCCATTTAATAATCAAACCATCCCACGGAGGCCCTCTGCTTGATTTGTGACTCCCCGAGGCGTACACACACCTTTCCTTGTGCCTGTGGGGGAAGCCTTCTGTGGGGGTCAGAGGTCTGGGTGCCTCAGGAGCTGAGGAAGGAAAGAAACATTCACTTCAAACTCCCTGAGCGCGTCTACCATAGGGCGCTGGGGCTGTTGGGAGCTTTGTGGTATTTTGAACAATAAAGCTGAGCCTGGAACCAGGAGTGAAGGGTTGGAGTCCGAGTCCCCGGTCTACCTTGCTTTGTGTGCATAGGGGAGTATGTAGCCTGCCAGCCCTGCTCCCTCATCTCCACGGTAGGAAAACAGCCTCCCGTCACGGCACAGGGACGGCCAGGACAGGCTGACGGGATGCGCTGGCACCTGCTTTGCCTACCCCGGTTGCATGTTACTAATCCCTGCACGTTTGCGCGAATCCCCCTGGTAATTGGTTTTCTGGAATGCTGCGCTCCAGGGACACCTGAGATGCAGGACGAGCGCTCTCATCATAAAGTCAGATTAAGAAGTTTAATTTACAGAAACATCAGAGACCGTGGGTATCACACCCTGTGAGGCCGCCTGCATGAAGATGCCAGGATTCCGGAGACCCCGTCTGTGTACTCTTCTACTTGACACCAGGCGCTGCTGCGTCTGCTTTTACCCTGAAACACGTGGACGCTCTAGGGCACATTTGCTGTTGGGATTGCCCTGCAGTTGATGAGCTTTGGAGGGGACCAGAGACTCTCTCATTTGTTCCCAATTGGCCCGCCACCCCTTCTCACGTGCTTCCGGTCAGTGCTGCCCGGGTCAGCATATTCACGTCCCCCCTCTGGCTGCCTGGCTGCTGACTTTGTGTGCAGCGTGATGGCCCCGAGATAACCCGTCCTGGCCTCCAGAACCTCTGGCCTTGCTCCATTACGTGCACCGGGAATTAAGGCTGCAGATGGAACCAGATTGCTAACAGCTGACCCTGAGACTGGGATGATCCCGGATCATCTCATGGGCCCTGTAATCACAGTCTCCTTTTTAATGGAAGAGGGAGGCCGGGGAGCTGGAACCAGAGGGATGGCCGCAGGAGAGGGGCTCCGCCCGCTGTCCTGGCTTTGAAGATGGAGAGAGGGGCCAGGAGCCAAGGAATCCAGGCCGCTCTGGAAGCTGGAAAAGGAAAGGAAAGGATTCTTCCTCAGAGCCTCCGAAAGGCAGCCCTGCGGACCTGCCCTCGCCTGTGGGCCTCTGGGCAGGGCTCAGAGCTGCTGCCGGCCTCCTGCAGGAGAAGCCCCTCCCCCCGTCCCTAGCAGGTGCCTGCTCTGTTCTTCCCTCCCTGCTTCTCTCTTCCTGGAGAAGAGCCCCTCCCGAGTGCTGCTGGTCTCCTGCCAAAGGCCACATTCATGTGAATGCCCACCATCTGCAGGTGGTCACCATGCTGGTTGGGGTAAAACCCAACTTCTGCCGCCAAGGAACCCAACATACAGCGGCTTCCATAAGATCCATGGCTGCTCTCCTGTGCGATGACATCCGCATTCACAGCCGACGGCCAGGTGGGAGCACCCTGAGCTGGAGCACCCCGAATGCTGCGTGGAGGCAGCCAGGTGGGAGCACCCTGAGCTGGAGCACCCCGAATGCTGCGTGGAGGTGGCCGGGCGGGAGCACCCTGAGCTGGAGCACCTCGAATGCTGCGTGGAGGTGGCCGGGCGGGAGCACCCCAGCGCTGCATGGAGGCGATTGGTTGCCTCCCACATTTGCTTTGGTCGGGGCACAGGGGATGGAACCTGCAACTGAAGGGCATACCCTTGCCTGGGAATCAAACCTCGACCCTTCGGTGTTCGAGTCTGCGCTCTAACCACTGAGAAAACTGGCCAGGGCTCACATTCCTACTTTAAATTTTCCAATGGCTTCTTGTCCACCTACAAAAAATTTTGTCTTGACCACGGTCGACAAGGCCCTACAGCAGCGGTTCTCAACCTGTGGGTCGCGACCCCTTTGGCGGTCGAACGACCCTTTCACAGGGGTCGCCTAAGACCATCCTGCATATATTTACATTACGATTCATAACTGTAGCAACATTACAGTTATGAAGTAGCAACGAAAATAATTTTATGGTTGGGTCACAAGATGAGGAACTGTATCTAAAGGGCCAGAAGGTTGAGAACCACTGCCCTACAGGATCTGGCTCTGCCCACCTCTTCACCACACTCACTTGCCTTCTTCTCTTTGCTCCTCTGCTGAGCCCCCTGCTCCTGCTGGACCCAGGAAGCAAGCATGGCCTGCTCAGGGCCTGTGCACTTGTTGCTCCCTCCGCCTGTGCTGCTGTTGTCTTAGACAACTACACGGCTGGCGCCCTCCCTTCAATTCAAGCCTCTGCTCAACCATGTCCCCTCCACATGGCCTTTTCTTGCCCCCCCACTCCCCCCCATGAAGCTTGGTCACTCCTACTGGTGAGAGCTCATTCATTGGAAATTGCTGCAGAGTTGCCATTAATTTTTGCCCACATTCATCGTTACTTCAACTTCACCCAAATTAAGAACCGGGTGTCTTCATTTCCTGGTTCTTACTTCTCCCATTCTGCTGGGAAGATCTTGTTTTGATCTGGTGCCACCAAATGACCTTGACGTTGCTGAGGTCAATTTAAAATATGTTTATGAATGCTCGGCTACCCCTATCATTTAAGGACACGACCACTAGGTGTGGTTATGGGACATGTGCTGAGCCCAAAGTAAGGTGTGTCCTGCGATGTGGATGTGGGTGGCTCCTGGCTTCTTCGGTGGGTGACCCTGCACGCTGCCCTGTGCGGCACGAGGCTCTGTGAAAGGGCTGCTCGCAGTGAGCAATAAACAGGCGTCAGAACAGATGTGTCCAGCATGGTCAAAGCAAACAAACTTGGATACAGTCGGGCACCTTTGGTCCGTGCCTACGTCGTAGCCAATATTTTCACTTGTGATTGGATACAGAGAATATTGCCAGGTGGTATTTTTCTTTCCTCCTTAGCACGCCTATAACTATCTGGATGTGGACAAACATGAACATACCATGTTACCATAAATAGATGCTAAGACATTTAATATCATCAAATGTTACCACAGTACACGCCAGATAAGAAACAGGTGAACTGCCCACCTCACACCTGAACATTGCCTGGCATTGTCCGCCAGCAAACCTGGGACCTTGCCAGCGCCACTGAGTCTGTACTGACTGGTTCTCATCCACTGAGGAATTGCTGTGTTGGGAGTCCCTCCTTCAACTTTACCTTCAACTCTGGCCGTGGTGCTCCTAGATTTTCTTGGGATTGTGCTGCTTTTTTTTTTTTTAAAGAAATTGGATGTTCTTTTATTTATTTATTTATTTCAGAGAGAAAGGGAGAGGGAGAGAGAGTTAGAAACATCATTGATGAGAGAGAATCATTGATCGGCTGCCTCCTGCATGCCCCCTACTGGGGATCGAGCCTGCAACCCTGGCATGTGCCCTTGGCCGGAATCGAACCTGGGACCCTTCAGTCCACAGGCCAACACTCTATTCACTAAGCCAAACCCGCGAGGGCAGGATTGTGTTTCTTATCAGTCTCTTTACCTGTCATTCACCAGGAGGAAGAAATGGCCTAAAGACAATATAGTAGAGCACAGTTGAAGAAAAATTCTCCTGTTGGTCAGAAACTTGCTTCAGCTATGGAACTCTGTTGGCCAGGATTCTCCTGGTTAAGACACGAAAGCGAGAGGTAAAATTTGAACCAAACAGGAACCAGAAAGGAATGGAGTGGCTTAGGTGCTGAGAAGTCCTGGGTGGGGTGGCCTCAGTGGAGCTGAAGCAGTCACCAGGCCTCTTCTTTTGGGAGTCCGCTGCCTCAGAGGCAGTCGGCTACCTTCTTCACTCTGTCCCCTGTGCTTGTCAGTGCTGCCAGCCGATGTCTTGCCCCAACTGCTGTAGGAAAAGTGGTCCACCTTTTCCCAGATGCCTCTGCTGCAGTGTCCTCGTGCTGTTTCCTTTGGACCCCAGGCATGTGCACATGGGCCTCCAGGCCTGTTGCCAGAGCCCCGGGAGCCAGTGGGGTCAGTTCCCCGCAGGCGCAGAGGAGGAAACGCGGGCATCTTCCCAAAGTGAAAGCAGGCTGCGTTATCAGAGAAGGGAAGCGGATGCTGGTGCCAAAACAACAGATGTCTGTTTCGAGACTCGTCTGTTCAGATGTAATCTTTCACCGAAGAACAACCGAAGGGAACACACACACGAGGCCCCCGCTGGCTTGTGGGACGACAGGATCTGGGCTGATCTGTGGCTTCCACCAAGGAGGGCGCCCCGGCGGCCTGGTGGCCTGGCCTGGGATCGCCTCTGCTCACTGCCCAGCGTCTGCGTGTCCCCCACAGGCAGGAAGGAAGGAGGGAAGAGGAGGGCAGGGAAGGAGAGAGGGAGGGACCGCAGGAAGGACACATCTGTCTGTGCACCTAAGAGGTGTTACGGACTGAGAAAGCATTCTAAAGAACCTGCCCTCAGAAACCACTGATTATTTTTTAAATTTTTAGATAGTTTTTATTGTCGATAGTATTACAGATGTCTCCAGCCCCCCCCCCCCCCCCCCCCCATTCCCAGGCTCCTAGGTCTTCACCCTATTGTCCATGTCCAGGGCTGTGCCTATCGGTATGTAAGTTCTTTGGTTTATCTAGTATTTTCTGTTTCCGTCACTCCCTGAGCAACCCCTGGCAGCTGCCTGTGAGTATTTAAAGGGATCGCATCTCTGGCCAGAGAGAGTTCTTTCAGTCCGGGTCTAACAGCCGGGTAGCCAGGGATTTCTCATTCTCTGTCATTCTACCTCTTTACTTAGTGGGAGGCCTACGAGAGAGACGTATATGTGACTTAATATTTGATGGGAAGAAATCCACATTTGGGAAAAAATTGTTTTGGTCAAATCTAATGTCCTGACATACAGTAAGTACGTTGTGTGTTGTCTGGGGGATTCGCATGGGTGCACATGGGGTTTTGTGTGTGTGCGCACGCATGTGCACATGTGTTCAAATTACATGGTGAAGGTCCCGCAGCAGGGATTCCTTGGGAACTTGCAGGGTTCGGGCTTCTAAAGCCCCAGGGTCACTATTAGGTCCAGGCCAATTTCCGTGTGACCTTTGACCTTCTGGAGGCTCCAGCTCCAGCCATCCCTGGCACTGTTCCTTTTGCTGTGGGGCCCCTCCCCCGAGCCCTGTGGACTCTACTTCTCATTCCCCACAAAGAACACCTCAGGCCATTCCCTCGAGGGCTGGCCTTGGGGAGCGGGAGGAGGCAGGAGTCGCGCAAACACGCTTCTTGTGGTCATGGGTCTCCTTAGGCCCCTGTGAGCGCTTGTTTTCAGAGTTTTCTTCTGGATTTCTCTTGACTTTTTTAAGATTCTCAGGACTTCTTCAAAAGTCTCTCTTATTTCAGAAAAAGGCAAAATTTAATAACCAGGACATTATGCAGGAAGTTAACTTTCGTGGTTTCTACTTCCCAGCACTTGCACTTGAGCACATTATGAATCTCAGTGACGGTGGCTGACTTCCCTGAGTGCTTATGTGAATAACAGGAACCCAGTGCGTTCCGGCCCCTCCTTGATCTCACTGAGTCCTCACTCGGTAGGCCCCTATGGAGCAGGGTACCGTACGCTTGTGGAAACTGAGGCACAGGGAGCTGAAGGTGGTACCCACAGACCCACAGGTCGTTACTGTGTGACCGGGATTCGAATAAGGCGTGTAGGGTGCACTGCTGTGGCCACGATCTTGTGCTGCTTCCTGAGGGAGAAGATGCTGAGGTCTTGCCACCCATGGGGACCCGGAGTCCAGCTGTCGCTTGTGCCGCCAGCAGACGGAGACGGATTGTGATGTCTGCGGCGGAGGTCATGTCTGCATCGGAGGAAGCTCCGTTGCTGCAGGTTCGGGCTGTTTGGGAAATGAACCCGCCTACTTGAATGCAGTGAAAGGCGTGGATAGTGTCCGCCTGCTGGGGTCGGGTGGAGGTCTTGGCACTCAGGGAACTCGGAGAGTCTGTTATTTTCCAAGCCCTGCTGAGAGACCCAGCGGCCCAGCCACGCCCTCTCCCCGGGGCAGCTGAGCTGAGAGTGGCTCTGGGCTGTGCATTTTATTTTATTTTATTTTGATTGATTTTAGGAAGGAAGGGGGAGAGAGAGAGAGAGAGAGAGAGAGAGAGAGAGAGAGAGAGAGAGAAGTTTCAATGATGAGATATAATCATTGATCGGCTGCCTCCTGCACACCCACACTGGGGATCAAGCCCGCAACCCAGGCATGTGCCCTGACTGGGAACCCAACCGTTACCTCCTGGTGCATAGGTCGGTGCTCAACCACTGAGCCACGCTGGCCGGGCATGGGCTGTGTGCTTTAAAGAGGAGCCTAGGCTACTTCAGGGCAGTGTACTGTGCGGGACGGGGAGCGGCTCTCTGACCCCCTGGGCTGTGGGCTGGGCACAGACAGTGTTTGCTCTATCGCGGCCACACTCTTGTCCCTCACGAACCCCCCGCCCCCCTGAGGTTGACAGCTGCCCTTGGAAACGTGTCTTCATGAACAGTACTTCGGTTCGGTGTTAGTAACAGCTTCACTCCCTTGTTACAAAGCTCCGTGACATGGGCACCCTGGTGTGTGTGAAGCGGGTGCCAGGTACCCGGCAGGGAGCAGATCTTTTAAAACCTGGCTCCTCCGCGTCTGCTCCCTGCGCTGCGTACACCACGAGCCACACCCGTGCACTGCCCTCCCGGCCTGACAGTGGCAGCTGCCCTTCTGTGGCTTTGCCCTTCTTCTCGCTCCTGTGGGACGTTATGGTGCCCTGACTGGGTGCTTGGTACGCCCTCCGAGAACTCCATATGCACAGTGCCCCAAAGGGTCCTCCTGGCAGCCCAGTGGGACAGACTGTGCCTTATTTAAAAAATAGTTCCATTCGTTTTTCTTGTCATGAAAAACACAAAATAGATGCTTTCCCATCCCGGCCACCGATGAGCACGCTGTTCGGTCGTATGGAGCACATTCCACTGTCGGGAAACAGGTCGCCAGGACTTTTTCTTCCTCTAAATCTGACTCTGTGGCCACTAGACTTTATTTTCCTTAACAGAAAATCACAAGCATCTCTCCATAGCACCAAGAGAGAGTCTATCTGTCTCCGTTCCACACACGAGGAAACTGAGGCAGAGAACAGTAGGTGACGTGCCCAGGTCACCCTGACCCGGACACGAGTTCGTCGGAAGCCCAGGGCCTCGCTGTCATGTTCTGTATTTTGGTCATAGTTGTGTCCTTGTCTTCCTCACTGCCCAACCCCTGGGATCCAGCAGGATTTCACCTAAGATCGTTACTTAAGTGATACTTGTTCAGTGAAGACAGTTAGAAGATGCTAAAAGCATAAACATTCTGTCACCCAAAGCTCGCTATTCCTAATAATTTAGTGTCAGCGCTTCCGTAAGTTTCCAATAGTTACAAAGTATATATAGTTTTCAAAAATGTGTATTTTTAAAAATAATTTTTTTTTTTCACCTAAAAGTGAACATCTTTCTCTGCCTAAAATAAGCTTCTATAATATAATTTAAATATTTTCATGAGGGTAAAACTAATAGAGAATGGGCTACTCCAAAAAGGTAGGGCATGACCACAAGCAGATCACAGAGATGAGCTGCCAGGGAGAAGGAAACAAGAAAGACACCACATTCGGCAACCCCGATAGTGACCGGAAGAAAAAAGGATGGTGTCAGAAGGCACTGTGGACACATCTTCATGATGGTGGGGTGGCAGCATCCTTTCTCATGAATATTTTAAAAAACGACCCCCCGCAATCCATAATGATGGGCTTGCACATAGAAACTAAATGCATGTGAGGGGAAGAGTCACCAGCCCCGTTAGCCTGCTCTGGCCCACGTGCAGAGCGCCACACGGACTTAACCCGGAGAACATTTCTCACCGTTCCAGCCTCTGGAAGGCCGAGTTCAAGATGTGGCCAGGGTCGGTTTCTCTCGGCCTCTCCCTGTGACGGTGGAGGCCTCTCCTCCCTGTGTCTCCGAATGACCTCCCCTCTGCGTGTCTCTGTCCAAATATCCCTTTTCTCCTGAGGACACTCGTCATCATGGACTGGGGCTCAGCTCAGCGACCTCATTGTACCTTAACTATCTCCTCAGAGGTGCTGGCTCCAGGTCCGTCATGTTCTGAGGTGCTGAGGGTTAGGGCGTGAACACATGAGTTTGGGGGAGAAATGGCAGGCTGTGACTCAGAGTGAAAGGCCAGCGGGGAGCCTGGAGGCCCCGCTCTCAAAGCAAACACAGTCTGAGGCCGAGCTGGCCTCCCCGGGGGCTTCTGGAGCTCTGGCCACCTCTGCTGCCTTCTTCCTGAGCGGCTCAGACTTGGTGACGTCCCCGCCCCAGCTCTGAATATCTCTCTTCTAATCTCCATTAAGCAATGCAATTAAAGTTTAATTCTTAGAGGCAAATCATGAAAAAAACACACACATTTATTGTGAAAGTAACATGAGCTCATATCAGAAGCAAAAGACACTAACCAATAAGTGGAAATGAAATGAAAGCCGTTCCCGGTCTGTGGTTTGCATCCTGCCTCCTGCTCTGCCGCTTCCTTCCCAGAAGGGGCAGCTGACAGCCGCTTTGAGCCGGTGACACCGGGGAGTGAGAGGTGGTCATCCGCGCGGTGACACTGCCCAGGTGTTAGCTCGTTAACCCCGTGCTGCTTCGCCATCTCAGGCCGAGTGCTGCGTTTGCTTTTTCCAGGACGCCGTGAGGTGGTCCTGCTAGTACCCCCGTGTGTCAGCTGAGCAAACTCCAGCTCAGAGATGCCCAGGAGCCTGCCCACAGTCTCGGAGCTGGAAGCACGGAGGCCGGGCTGCTGGCTGCCGGGCCTGCCTTTGCTGTGGTGACCACCATTAGCTCCTGAACGCTCCCAGGACACCACATAGAGGTCAGGTTCCTTACCTGTAATCTCGTCACCCAGCCTGGCGGGCTGTGTGATGACAGAGCGACCACCCCTCTCTCCACGGACAGCCTTTGCACTTACAGCCGAGGCGCGCAGGATACCCTGGTGTTCGTGGGTGTCTGTCTGCAGAGAAAACGGACAGATACCCCTTGATATATTTTGATCAGTTGTCAGAGAGCAGTCTTATTTCTAAGTTCTTGGGAGAGGCCTCCACGGAGCCTCCGAGTAAAGCTATAGATGTAGTAAAACTCGGCCCCTTGTCTGCCCCAGGCCCCTGCTGCTCCGGATGAAGGCTTTTAATACGAGGCTGGATCCCACGCGCAGTTACCGGGATGGAAGGAAAGGGGCAGCTGGAGAGTGGTTACCACTTCCGGGCGCTCTTTCTTAGTGTTTAGTTTCTGTTATCAAAATAATACCCGGTGCCCCTCCTCTCGCCCCTCCCTCCTCTCTCTGAATTTTCTCGCAGGCTTGAGAATTCAGTGAGGCCAGAGATTCCTTTTTCAACTTTCCCAAGTGAATTTAAGGGGAGTGACAGGGTCACTTCAGCTCTACAGCCAGATCGGGTGTCCCAGGTGCTGGTTAGTGACGGCGGGGCAGCCTCGCCGTGTCAGGTGCGGCAGAGCCAGAGCCCTGCCTGGGGCCCGCAGCGCCTGGGGAGTCCAGCGTGGCACCTGCTGGATTTTGCACATCGCAAGGCGGGTGGACGTGAGTGACAACGGGAAGGACCTCTCAGGTTCCTCTCCCCGTGGGACAAGGGAAGAGGTCGGGGACTGGGCAAGACCAGAGCTGAGCCATCCCTCGGGGAACCGTGAGCCCTAGGCCTGTGGACTAAGAAGGCTTGCGTAGGGTGTGGTCCTGGGGTTTTGGGTAAAGTGGGGGAGGCGCGCCACTGTGACCAGCTGAGTGCGTTGACGGGGCCTCTGCAGCCTCCCTTGCCTGGGCCATCTTCTCCGGAGGGGGGCACCCCGGGCATAAGTACCCCCGTTTCCTGCGGGAATCTTCCTCTCGCTCTTGCTGGAAGAGGCAGCTCTTGGTCGTTGGCCCGTGACAACCTGCAGTAGAGACTGTGTCCGGGCTCCCTTCTGCCTGATGTGGCTCATGAGGCTGAGTCTGGGCGGGGGGATTGAGAGCAGATGCTGGGGCGACTTCCGAGAACCGTCCTTCTGAGGTGCTCCTGGCTCGTGACAAGAACGCGGCCTGGTGGGGGAAGCTTGAGCAGTCATTCGGCCCCATGGTGAGAAAGCCCATCGTGAGAATGACGGAGAACAAGATAGAAGGCGCCCCTGGGAACCTCGGAACGATACAGAGAGATTTCTGGGTTTCGTCACCGTGTTATTTTGGGTCTTTAGTTGCTCGTGGCTAAACTTGATTGTAATCGATAACATGTGCCATCCGTGTCCCAGGCGTCCGGCATTTTAGGTGGACCCTCTGAGGGACTCTTCTTGTTGTCCCCATTGTACAGATGAGGAAACTGAGACTTAAGAAGGAAAATCGCAAGTGGCTTTTCCCAAGGTGACAACACCTTGCTTTTGGATTGACCAGGATCCTAGCCTGTTTGACTCCAGCACTGGTACTTTTCCTCGGCACACCTCCTAGAAACGATGCCAGCGTTTACCTCTCAGTTCCTCCTGCTTGCCCGCCAGTGTGCCAGGCGCCGTGCGTGGTGCTGGGGACACAGTAAGAGAAGGCGGTTGACTCTTACTCCTGTGGCACTTGCCTCCAGTGGAGAAGCACTGTAACCCATCAGGGCAAACAAAGCCAGCGTTCTGAGCCAAGGCATCCGAGGGAAGCTGCTACCGCCAAGGGTGGAATGTGAATAGCAAGAGGTTTAACCTTGTGGGAGATCAGAGAGACTGGGAAACTCTCTTCAGAAAGTGGCATGTGAAGGATGAGCAGGGGGTAAAGATGCATGTGTGTGTACATGCGTGTGTGCATGCATGCATGTGTGTATTTGGGGCAGCAATTCAAGCAGAGGGAATGGCATGTGCAGTGACCTCATGACAAGGAAGAAATAAAAACCCACTCTGCGCCCGGCTGGTGTGGCTCAGTGATGAAGCACCAACCTATGCACCAGGAGGTTGAGGTTCCATTCCCAGTCAGGGCACTTGCCCAGGTTGGCTTGATTCCCAGTAGGGGGTGTGCAGGAGGCAGCTGATCCATGATTCTCTCTCATCATTGATGTTTCTCTCTCTCCCTCCCTCTTCCTTCCTCTCTGAAATCAAATATATATATATATATATATATATATATATATATATATCTACACTAATAAAAGAGAAACATGGTAATTAGTGTACGACCGCTACCCTTCCCATTGGCTAATCAGCATATCCTTATGCAAATTAACTGTCAGCCAAGATGGCGGCCAGCAGCCATGCACTGAAGCGAACAGGGAGTCTTGCTTGCTCCAGTGATGGCGAACTCCAACGTTCCCTGCCTGACTTGCCGGTCTCTCAGCTACAACTCTAAGCAACTATGTAACAAATATAGAAGCTAAACAAAACCCTAGAAACCTGTGCGTGACAGGGTGCAGCGCCCTAACCCCCTGATCGGCCCTGCTCTGTGCGTGACAGGCGGGAGCTCCCCAACCCCCTGATCGACCCTGCTCTGTGTGTGACAGGGTACGGAGCCCCAACCCCCCTGATGGGCCCTGCTCTGTGAGTGACAGGGGGCAGTACCCCAACCCCCTGATTGGTCCTGCTCTGTGTGTGACAGGGGGTGGCGCCACAACCTCCCCATCGACCCTGCCTTGAGTGTGACGGGGGCAGTGCCCCAACCCCCCAATCGGCCCTACCCTGAGAGTGACTGAGGGTGGCATCGCAACCTCCCGATCCGCCCTGCTCTGTGCATGACAGAGGGCGGTGCCCCAACTCCCCAATTGGCCCTGCTCTGAGCCTGACCAGGGGCTGCACCTAGGGATTGGGCGTGCCCTCTGCCACCCAGGAGCAGGCCTAAGCCAGCAGGTCGTTATCTCCCGAGGGGTCCCAGACTGCGAGAGGGCACAGGCCGGGCTGGGGGACCCCCTTTCCCCCGCCCCCGAGTGCACAAATTTTTGTGCACCAGGCCTCTAGTATATATATATATATATCCCACAGCGCTGGAGCTCAGGCGGGGGAGGGATGGTGAGGCTGGAGCTGGAGCTCAGGAGGGGGAGGCATGGTGAGGCTGGAGCTGGAGAGGAGAGGAAGGCATGGTGAGGATGAAGCTGTAGCTCAGGAGAGGGAGACGTGTTGAGGAGGAAGCTGGAGAGGGTCGCTGTGCAGGGCTTGTGAGACGTGTAAAGCTTCAGGGCTTTCTCTTCCGAGAGATGGAGAAGGAGGTGTTCAGTGGTGTTAGCACACAGGTGGCTCAGTCAGCCTCCTACTGAACCACCAGCCTGGTCGCTATGTAGGGAATGGACAGTAAGGACAAGAGTGTAGGAAGTACTCACAATAGTGGAGGAAAAGGTACTGGTGGCGCAGGCAGGAGGGTGGCAGGGAAGATGGGAAGGACTCGGGGGGTGTCTATGGCTCAGGTAGGAGGGTTGCAGGGAAGATGGGAAGGACTGGGGGGTGTCTATGGCTCAGGTAGGAGGGTGGCAGGGAAGATGGGAAGGACTGGGGGGTGTCTATGGCTCAGGTAGGAGGGTGGCAGGAAAGATGGGAAGGACTGGGTGCTGTTGAATGATATCTGGCAGGCAAGATTGAAAGGCTACGATGTTGGCTTGCCCCTGGGACATGAGAAAGAGGGGAGTCAGCAGGAACTGGTAGGCATATGGCTTCAGTAAGCCGATGGGAGAATGATGCTTTTAACCCCTGAGACATAACCAGGAGCAGAGCGGGCTTCGGGTAGAGAGAGGACATCTGCTCAATGAACCTTCCTGTCTATCCCGTGCCCTGGTCCTTTGAAGAGCAGTTCATTCTTCACGTGGTTTGAGTTAGATTTCCCTGGTCGGAGCACACTGTGCCTCAGGGGGGCAGTGTGCGTGGGGCAAGCACTGGCTTAGTGACCAGGCTGGTACGATAGAGTCCTCCTTGTGGGGTGTTGAAGATGAAGTGGGAGGGGACCTGCCTTTGGAGTCTTGGAGCAAGAAGGATGGAGTGGGGGAGATGGAGAAAGCTGGTCTAGAGTGGGAGGAACAGGAGTTAGGGGAGGATGAACAGGGGAGAGAGAGAGAGAGAGAGAGAGAGAGAGAGGCACCTTCATCTTCTGGCCCCTGATTAGTCAGGGGAGAAATGTTGAATTTTATATGGTTTTGAGACATTCATATGTAGATACTAAACAGCTGGCTATATGTGTCTGAGCACAGGGGAGAGGAGAGGCTTGGGGATACGCGGTTGTGGTACAACATAAAAGTAATAAAGCCACGGCCAAGGTGACTGTGCCCAGGGAGTGAGTACATGGTGGGAGGGAGGAAGGCTTAGGGTTGGGCTTTGAAATTGGGGGGAATACATATGACGGGAGAAATGAAGATGCAGGGCCAGTGGAAACAGGATGCACTCGATGACTAACTCAGGGCTCTGCAAGGGAAGGAGGGAGCAGCCATGTTCAGTGTCACCGAAAGCTCCAGTCTGGAGTCGGAAGAATGTGCACTTGACTTCGATAAAGCTCAGAGAAGAGTGATCTTAGCCATGTCCCGGCATCTGAGAGCCGGGAGCCGGCAGCACCGATGCCTCTGCCGGTGCAGGGAGAGCTGGCTAGGCTCACGTTTTCAGTTCTTGGGAGCTGGGAGAGGTGGACGTGGGGGCATGTGTGGGAGACCCCGTTTCTTGCCAGGTGCCGCCGAGGCCAGGCAGGTGGGAAATGTCAAGGCGTTCTCACCTTGGGGAACTCAGTCCAGGTAGGAAGACAGACCAGCCCATGCCAGTCACCATTTAGATGAAAAGTGCAGAATGTTTCCTTTTGGATGCTTTTGGCTGTAAGCAAGAGAACCTATCAAACAGTGATTTAGGGAATTTAGGTTTCACTTAGCAAGAAGTGGGGATTGGGGGTCCAGGGTTGATCCTACATTTACCCCGCGTGCAGGGCCGGGCTGGCTGCCTCCTCTGTGCTCCACGTGAGCCTGGCAGGTGTGCATGTGGCTTGTTGATCGTGATCTGGAGACCGGGCCGCCGCTCCTGGCTGCCTGGGCTGCCTGTGCTTGCCAAGGGAGTGCGAAGGAGGGAGGGAGAAAAGTGACCACCCGTGTTCTTCCGGCAGCACTTGCCTTTCATACGGGAGGAAATTCCTTCCCGAAGGCCCTCGTGTGTTTCCTCTACACCCTGCTGGCCACACGCGGGCCCCGTCATTTATGACATTATTCATTTATTAGAATCTGTTAAGTCACTGCTTCCTGCCAGGACGGCTGTGGATCCGGAGTCTGCACAGTGAACAGAGCAGGGGAGTTCCCGAGGGAAGTGACACTGAAGCTGAGATGTAAGGGACCTGTAGGGCTTGTTTAGGCTCAGAGCCTGTGGTGACTGGTGACGGGAGAGTGTCGGGCGGAAGGGACAGAGTCGGCGGAAGGTTGGAGGCGAGGGGGCGTTGGCACGTAAGCATCCCATGGTGAAGTGGCGATTCTTCTCTTTACACGTGTAATCAGTGCGGGGCAGTGATTTCAAACTTCTCATCTCATGGCACATAAGCTAATGACTAAGATTCTGTGGCACACCAAAAATATAGATTTTTTTGCCAATCTGACAAAATATAGGTATAATTGTAATTCACTCACACCGGACAGCTCTTGTGTTGGCTGTTGCCATTTTTCTATTTGACAGTCTGGGGAAAGGAGGTCAGTGGCCCTGACTAACAGCCAGGCATTGCAGGGTTACACACTCCGGCGGCGCACGGTTGAAATCGCTGGCGTAGATTATTGCTAACGGGGCTGGGGCTGCCACTGCAGTGTCACCTGGGGGCACATTCTGGGTTGGGGGGGTGCCTGGTGTGCTACTTTACATGGACGAGCTTAGCTTTTTTTTTTTTTTTTTTTTTGCTACTTTTTCCCTGTGGCTGCTTAGCCATGAGATACACTCCTTTCACGCAAAGCAGTCTTTCCCAGACCCCACCCGAACGCATGGACATTCCCACGGACTGGCTCCCATGGCGGGACTGTGTCCTGTGCCCACCGTGGTGAGTCTCCACTGCACAGGCAGCCTGGAGAGGCTTGGTCTGGCCGCATTTCGCAGGGACACCTGCCGAGTGGTGCCTGGCATCCTGTGGGTGGCCTGTCTGCCTGGTGCAGGGTTAGGTGGACGAGAAGGAGGGAGGGCATCGTGAGGTGATGAGAGGGGCAGAGGCACTGTCTGTTTCTTAGCCAGATGTTTGCCTTCTCTTGACAAGAAGTGTCGAGCTGGAGGGAGGACATGGAAGATGGGAGCTGTTATATGCCCCCTTGTGTATTTGTGGCCAGATTCTCCGATGCACCCAGTTTTCTGTGTTATAAAATAAAAGATTCTGATCTTTGGTTGTCAGTATGGTGTGTTGACAGTGTGTGGCCAACTCAGGAAACGCCAGTTTACAAGATAACTGCCTGGGATTTTACTGCGAGTGGTTGACATACGAGACTTTTTTTTTGGAGAAGAAAACTAATCAGCTCTCTCTACCCTAAAATTAATCTGCTGCAGATTGTTTTTATTAAAATCTGCCCTATCAGATCTCAGGGGATATAAAACCCAGAGCGTAGGGCATGTCTGCCTTCAGGTGTCTGAGAGTCCATGGCAAGGACTACCTGGTCTACCAAAGGAGCCAGGTAACTGAGGCGTGTGCTCACTTCCCTTCCTCATTGAGACCATTTTGTTTGCTTAGGCCCAGGACACCGAGTGCCCGAAGAACCGCTCACTCTCCTCCTTTTCCTGGTTTCACTTTGCTTTGCTTTTTCGCTAGTGAGAATGCAGGTGGCATTGCAGGAATTGCCTTGGTCTCTCAGACAGTTCCCACATGGGCATGGGTATGGAATGACTTGGGGAAGGTCGCTGTATTTCAACAAGCTATTTCCAGGGGCTTCTGGGAGAAAGAATAAGGTTCCATACACTAGACATTTAGACTGCCTTGGGCATGGGCACCAGTCGGGTAACAGGAGTTCTGGAGTCAGTTGCTTGGCTAAGAGTATTGGCTGTGAGACCTGCTGGCTGTGTTGTCTTGAATGAGTTACTGAACCGGTCTGTGACTCAGTTTCCTCATCTGTACAGTGGAGGTCTTAGTAATACATATTCCATAGGATAATGATAAGGAATAAATGAGATACACATGCAAAGCTCTGGGAAATAAATACTAATAAAGAAACATAATGATATAGACGTTTTTAAGAACGAGAAGTAAGTTATCTATGGGTACAGGCAAGTGGATCCAGGCCTTTGGGAGTTTCTGTATATTTCTTTTCTGAAATCCTTTTGGGATTCCCCTAAAAGTTCAAGCAACTATATTCATCTAAGATTGGATGATTATTTTAACTGTCTGCTATCTCCAGTACGCTGCAAGGTGCTAGGAATACACAAGCGAATCCCAAGACTTGAGAAAGGGTATAATTTTGAGCAGTGTACTGTTCGACAATTGTATGTGGTCAGTGAAGCCACCTTAGTTTGGCCCCCAGATTTCACAGTAACATCAATTGTTGAGTGATGTTTAGATGCTTTTCCTCTCCAGCCCGGAAGATTGTCGGTCTCCCTGGGTTAGTGTTCTCCTGTGTTCTCACGTGTTGATACTGACGTCTTGTCTGAGTGGCAACAGAGGGTGGTTTTAACTCTCGCTGCCCATCAGTAAGCATTCTCCCCATCCCAGCGACACTCAGCGTCGCCTGCAGAGAAGTCCTGGAGCGCGTGGTCTCGCCCACAGGATGGAAGCATGGTGAGGACAGGCCACGCCTGCACCTGCGGAGATTTGGGAAATGAAGGAGTGAATTCATGATGGAAAGCAGCCCCATGTTGCACTGGGGCACCACGGAGCAGAGCAGAAGGTGAAATAAAGCCACCAACGGTCCTGCTTTCTTAGTCCAGCTCCCCACCCGCTCTCCCCAAACGTCTGTTGTTAACATGAAGCCGTCGGGGCCTGAACCGGCCTGGCTCACAAAATTCCTCATCTGATCGGAAAGCGTCAGGTCACTGGCCTCTCATTAACTCATTGTGAGTTAAAATACGGTTGTTGAGTTCTTGGGCGGTTTAAAGCGTAATAAACTCAGGGAGGGCACTTGGTAGCTGAGGCCTGTGGTCATAGGAAAGCTTTGTTAAGCGTTTTGCTGCTGTATTTTAAAGACAAGCTTTCCTTTTTTTTTTTTTTTTTTTTTTTTTTAGAATAGCAGATATTTTTGGTACTTTTTTTCTTTTCACCCTTTTCCTCCTTTTGCTTCATTTCCTCCCTTCCTTCCTTTCTGTTTTATAGACACAACAGTCACCTGTGTGTGTTGTCACGCCATGATACGGAATGCTTTTAGCTCTGAATGCCACTGCTTTGTTCTTCACACGCCACTCGCCCCAGGTGTCAGCGCACACCGTTTCCCAAGGGTGCTTTTCATTTGCCACAGGCACGCTCCCCAGGACGGGGCGGCGGCCTGGTCGTCTCAGTCATTGCTTCTGTCCCATGCCCCCACCCTGAGAGCCATCTCCAGGTTGTACTGTACTAACCACACCACACTTGAGAAATAGCCTTAGTTTTTTTCTGGAAGAAACAATTATTCACATAACTGTTCATTACAGGAAATTTAGAAAATACCAGGAAACACTGCATTCTCCCATAATCCTGCTGTCCACGGGGTGCTTCCTTTCTGTGTACACCTGTGCATGTCTATTTGATTACTGGTATTATCTCAAACCTGAGATTACACTATGTAATTTTTAACCTACATTTTTCCCCTAACACATAGAATTTTGACATATTACCATGCTACCAAGTAATTATTCTTCTCACCACAGTGGTCCTTATTTTTTTTACTCTATTCTGCAATAAGAAATACATTCTACTTAATGACCTGGTGTAAACACACATGCATTTAAAACATTTTTCATGAAGCCCTACTTCCACTCCTCATGTGTGGTGCACTCACAGTTTCTGTTCTTCTCTTTGAAAAGCTGGCCGCGGCCCACAAAACTGGCTTCATGACTCATTAGAGCCTGTGACCCACAGTGTGAACCCTGCTCCTTTACTGCATGCGTTTTATCGGTGTGTGGTGCTCCCTGTGTGGTATCGCTGTGTGTGAATGCACTTCACTGATGCCAGGCAGTTCCACTGCTCCCGAGGTTTCCCTAGTCCCCCAAGATTGCAGTGAACAAGGGGGTACAAGAAGCGTGGGCACACACACACACACACACACACACACACACAAACACACTTCCGTACGATACTTTCCCAGGAGTACATGCCTGTACAATTACGGGGTCAGAAGGTGAGCAGTGAGCCTGACTTTAAAGGGCTGGTTCACGTGTCCCAGTTTCTCTCCAGGAAGCTTGTGCAGATATTTACACTCCAGTCCCCTGTGTCTGGGATGTCCGGCTCTCCGTGCCCTCACACGTAGGGCCTCCGTCACAGGTGAAATCACAGCATCACTCGGCGGTGAGGGAGGACTGGCCTGTGCTCCCAGTGGTTAGAGCGTTGGCCCGGGCACTGAAAGTTTGTAGGTTCGATTCCTGGTCAAGGGCACATGCCTGGGTGGTGGGTTCGATCCCGGCCTGGTCAGGGAGCTTGAGGGAGGCAACTGACTGATGTGTCTCTCTCATGTGGATGTTTCTCTCCCTCCCTCTCAAAAAATCAATGGAAAAAATACCCTTGGTTGAGGATTAACCAAAAAAAACACACCTCAATGATCTAATATTGATGCGGTGTTGCTTCTCGCTGGTAACTTTGGGCCGAGTGCTTCCGCGGTGGAGAAGATTCTTGGGAACCACACAAACCCTTGGAAGGCGTGGATGCCACATCCAAGAAGGCCGTCCCCCTCCACCCGCCTGCACCCAGGAGCCCCCACATGCTCAGTCCTCTTCCTGCTGGGCTGTGCCAGTGGGCACGCCTGGTGACTGGACGCGCGGTCGGCGTCCGGGATTGCTGATCAGCGCGTGCTTTATGGAAGGCTGAAACGGGAGGAACCGCGCTCACGTCCACACGCACGCTTTCAAGGGGGAAAGTCCGTGTTGAGTTCAGCATTAGGACCTCATGGGAGCGCGGGGGCCGAGCTGGAGGGGGCGTGGCTCGGTGTGCACACCCTGGAAATGAGCGATGCTCTCCACACAACCTGCCTCCGGATTCCGCCGCCTCTTCTCTCCGGCTGGCTGTTCAGCAGGTTTGGGTTCAGGTCTTAGAGTCATGCTGACCTGCGCTCAAAGCTCAGTCTGCCGAATCTTAGCTCTGTGACGGCGGACTAAGGGCTTGGCTTCTCTGAGCTTTATTTTTGATCTTGCAAAGTGGAAAGTGTGATAGCTTTGCCCTAGGCTGTTGGTTGGGCTAAAGGAGAAATGTAACACCTGGCCCCTGGCGGCCCCTGGGTGGGGGTCAGACTCGAGTCCCCTGGGAAGCGGCTGTACCACTAAGACCCTAGTGTTGGCTTCTAGTTCCTCTGTTTCCCAGCAGTGATCATAGTTAAGCCCTGGAAAAGTGTTAGTCCTACAGGTTTGTGCAGGGCCCTCAGGGCAGAGTCTGGAGAGGTGGGCCCCCTCCCGCACCCCCAAGGAGCCGCTGGGAGCCCCACACCGGGGAACGCAGTGGGAGAAGGACTTCCTTCCTGGGACCCTCCGGGAATAGACATGGGGCACGGCGCTGGGAAAATGGCCGCAGGCGTCTGATGTGTGAAAAGCCTGTGGTTTCCTGCATTGGCCACAACTTGTCTGTGTGCGTATTGAACGCTCTGGACCTCAGTCTTGCTCACACTCCATAGCGCACCTGCGCCCTCTGACCCCAGACGCAGCAGCCTGGCTGGGATTCAGGTTCCACCTGGCGCCTGGCCCCTCCCTCCTCTTTGACAAAGTGTCAGGATTAGCGCCAGGCAGGCGGCAGAGCTAGAGAGGGAGCTGCTGTCCTGAGGACCCACTTCCAGCTGCAGATTGGTGACGCCTGGTGTTGTAAGGGCTCGGGTCTCGGACGCTCGCTCCCTTCCCTGCCCTCTGGTTGTCACGGGACTTCTTTTCCCCGAGTTATTACATCTTGCATTTCAGCAGACATTTTATTGCTCCAGGGCCACCGAGTCTCGTGTGGGACGTTTGTCACTGCACATGGTGTAATGCACGGAGGTAATTTCTTTCAAGTGATTTTTGCTGGAATTGGTTTTCAGTGAATGGGGGAGGGTGAGGGTGTGCCTGGGGGGCTGAGCTTCCCGTGCGGGTCCAGGCACGCACCCTGCGGAGCTCCCGATGACTGTCCCCTGGCCCCGCGGCACAGGACTAGGCCAGCACTGCAGTCTATTGAATCATTGGACAGAAAGAAAAAGACGGGCATTAATGCCGGGAGCTGGCGAAGTCTCGGCCAGGTCGGTTGTGAAAGTTTTGCTTTGTTTCATGTAGAGTTTTCATCAAAAGGGAGCAGGTATCTCCCAGGTGGGGCGCATTACTGTGCCGGGGAAATGGCTGGGGAGACAGTTCTGCAGCCTGGATGACGCCCGTAGTGGGGGGAGCTATGCCCTGGAGTCGCATGGGCAGCCGCTGGTTGTTGTCAGTGTTCGGTGTCTCCCAGGCACCTGTGAACATGGTGCACAGTAAGGAGTTCGGCTCTAGAACAATCCTTGGTTCGTTTCTACTGTTTCACTCCTCTCCTTTCCCTCCCTCACCCCTCTCCTGCCTCCCGGCCGGGGTTGGGGGTCCCTCAGACCGCCTGTCGGGTCCCAGGGTTTGCCATGAGGACTTGCCGCACTCAGAGCAGCGGTCAGACTCAGCTACGAGGCGTTGCATCCGAGGGCTGCACATTGAAATCAGCCAAGGAAGGGACGCGGAGGGCACAGTCCAGGAGGGACGGGCCGGCCTCAGCGGGCTCTCCAGTGGAGCTGCAAGGAGCGCGAGTCTCCCAGCAACGATGTGTGACAACACGGCTGAGTTTGCCCACCAGGGAAGCTCACCGAGCTTCAGGGCCAGGAATTGCCCTGCAGGTCAGTCGTGTGGGCACCGAATGCGCATGGGCCTGACCTTAGCCTCCTCTGGAGGTCGAGTTGATAGGGCGTGGCCCGGGGCTCCCGCCGGTCTCCACAAATCACAGTGTTAGCCTAGGCCCGTGGTCGGCAAACTCATTAGTCAGCAGAGCCAAATATCAACAGTACAACGATTGAAATTTCTTTTGAGAGCCACATTTTTTTAAACTTAAACTATATAGGTAGGTACATTGTTAATAACTTAATTAGGGTACTCCTAAGCTGGCCTTTGCTAAAAACGTCCCCATTTTATAATAATAAAGCCACCAACAAAAAAGAATTACAATTCTTAAATTGATGACAAAAATACCTGTAGGATTTGCAGCTGGTTGGAAAAATACAGGTAACTTTATGCTTCGAGTAGGTACTTTTGTCACCCGGGCGTGATTTGCGGACACAACTAGCACTAACCACTGCACATGAGACTGCTGACTGACTGGATCACTCAACTCATGCATGAATCCCGCGTGCCTCCCCCGCGCTGTGTATCCCGCGTCCCGCCTGCACCGCGTTTCCCCTCGCCCACCCGACCGACACCCCCCACTTCTTCTAACGCCACTTCTTCAAAATAGACTCGCCCAGGCTGAAAACCGACTTCTGAGCATGGGCCACGAAGTTTCAATCTCACTGTACGTGTGTGTCTGCGTGTGGTATTTTGTGGAAGAGCCACACTCAAGGGGCCAAAGAGCTGCATGTGGCTTGCGAGATGCAGTTTGCCAACCACTGGCCTAGGCTATGGCGCCGTCCAGTGTTTCGAGTACACAGAGACCCTCCGCTAGGCAGGAAGCCTGTGATGATCTCACACTAACCAGCCCTGGAGAGCAGCCAGCAGTCACAGGCCTCTGGGTCAACCCGGGCCTCCGGGTCAGTCCGGGCCTCCGGGTCAGCCATGATTCTGCCCCTAACGAGGGCCCGGAAAGGGTGATGGAAAACTCAGCAGTGTGGCTTAATGTCCTTTTCGGACATCATGACGAGGCCCCTCCTTCCAAGGTGGATTCTAACAAAGCTGGGGGACAAAGGGGGGAGCCAACCTCCTCAGTCGCAGGCAGGTACCAGCCGTCCAGGCTGTCCTGCCTGAGGGTGACCGTCGTACCTGCTTCGTGGCACAGGGATGCTGATGGGAGGGCGGAGTGTGGGCCTCGGCCCGTGCCCAGCACACAGGGAACAGCCGCCGAACGGCAGCGTCCCCGTTGACATCAGTGTGATGATAAAACGATGCCTGACAGAGCCCAGGACCTCCAGGTGGGAAGTGCCTGCCCAATAAGACAGTCCCGTCCCTGAATCCCGCCCATGTGAGGGATTTCTAGAACCTTCTGCCTGGGCTGCTCTCCCTCAGGATTGGGGAGATGGGAACAGCGGGAGAGGAATTTAGATATTACTAAGACAGAAGCACACCCATTTTATGATTTAAAAGTCCCAATAACTCGGTGCTGTGAGATATGCTTTTGTTCTCTTTGATTATTACTCACCTGAGTGATCTTGACTCTGCATGGGAGCCTGGGCTGGGATGACTGGCGGCCTTAGAAATTCTCCTCCCAGCCTCTTGGTGCAGGAGCCCTGCTCCCAGCAGACCCTGCGCGGGCACGGACTCTGGCCGTCCGTCCCTCGGCGTTCGGGCTCTTCCCCTGAACCCGAGCATCACGCCTGGCCCTGTGGCATCACGTGTTACACAGCAGTGAGAGCGAGTCTCTAAGTGACTCAGTTCCGGGTTCAGAGAGGCTGTATGAGGACTCGGTCCAGTCTAGACTCCAGGATTAGCATTACGGTGTAGAAGAAGCAAGTGGGCTGGGAGTTGGTTGGCTTGGATGCTGGCCCCTGTCCTGTCTCATTTTTTTGGTATAAAAAGGCGGGGGGGGGGGGGAGGCGCTAATGTCTTCCCAGCTCTGGGTCTCAGATTCCCTTTCTTTAAAACGGTGGGAAGCAGGGGGGGTCATAGTTGGCAGGTGAGTGCAGCAGTCTGGGTGTGAGGCCGGCTGCTTCCTCCAGCTCAGAATCACCTGGCAATAGCGTGTAGCAGGTACATGCAGGCTGCCTGGGCTCCTGGCAGTAGCATGTAGTGGGTACATGCAGACTGCCTGGGCTCCTGGCAGTAGCATGTAGCAGGTACATGCAGGCTGCCTGGGATCCTGGCTGTAGCATGTAGCACCTTGTACATGCAGGCTGCCTGGGATCCTGGCTGTAGCATGTAGCATCTTGCACATGCAGGCTGCCTGGACTCCTGGCAGTAGCGTGTAGTGGGTACATGTAGGCTGCCTGGGCTCCTGGCTTAGCATGTAGCAAGTACATGCAGGCTGTGCGAACTTGCATGAGTTACTTAACCTTTCTGTGCCGTAGTTTTCTCTTTTTAAAAATATGGATACTCCTAGTACCTACCTCCTAGGGTTGCTCTGAAGGTTGAATGGAGCAAGTTGATGTGTTTAGAATGGCACTGGCACATGTAATAAATGTGACATGGACGATTGATTGTATTACTGAGTATTTGGGTTTAAGTTCACTCCTGTTAAGAAATATGCTCTCTCTCGAAGATGTTAAAACGTGACTCTCTTATAATCCCCATAGATATTTATTTACGAGAAGAAAAGAAATAGGGCCGCGGGACTCTAAATGGCCGCTGACCTTGTGCGGGGACGGCAGTGGGACTGTGGAGGGTGGGAGATTTGGTCTCATTCAAAGGGGCAGCCATCACTCTTTCTGGCCCATTGCTGTCCTGTACAGGGTGGGCTCCGTGTTGCCAGGAAAGCCAGAGGTCTGAATTTTTACATGAACTCTCTCAGGTTTGTAGGATGCTGCAAACATGTAAAGTCAAGGATGGGCCAAACAAACCCAATGGTGCTGATCCCAGGGCTCAGAGGCCACCTCCTCATTGGCCGGAATGAGGCCCCGGCCCCAGGCCCTAGGCCCCAGGGGCATGGCATGAATGTGAGGGTAGACTTGGAGCAGAGCCAAAAGCAGAAACCGGGCCCCTAACTCCCAACCCCAGAACTGTCACTCACAAACCATTTATTCAGTACATATCTGTTATGTGTGTGTGTGTGTGTGTGTGTTCTGGGCACTGCGTGGAGTGCTGGGGACAGTGGGCCCAGGAAAGACACTTCCTCCCTCTTAAGGAATTCACAGTGCGGGGGGCCAGCCAGCCGGGAGCAGGCCTGTCTGGTTTCTCTAGGAGGCTGCTCCTCATGTTATGAGCAGACCTGTGTGATCTGGACAGGTGACCCCTCCTGTGTGACACAGATGTATCCCAACAGAAGGCTTTGAGAGAGGGAGGGAGAGGGAGAGAGAGAGAGAGAGAGAGAGAGAGAGAGAGAGAGAGCCCACAGGGGAACCTGATGGAGGGGATTTAGGCTTTGTGACGGGGTGGTGAGGGGACCAGTGTCTTACGTCATCCCCTGGGACACCCACACCAGACGGTGGAGGGCTGGCCCCCAGGAGTGCTGTCCACATTGCCGTGTGCTCTGTGGATTCAGACCAGGCTTTGACTGGGAAAGCCCTTGGCCAGGGAGCTCTAGGGGTTGCAGGGAGCACACGTCTGGTGTCTAGTGTTTGTGCACTGCGGAGCTTGGCTGCCCGCCCTGGCACCGTTGCAGAAGAAGTCTCGTGTAAAGCTTGGGTAAGAGGCCAGCGTGGCCCATCTGCCTGGACATTTGGACCATGGGCATGCAGAATGCAGCAGTATGTAGTTAAGTCAGGATTCTGTCTGTTGGAGGTGGCATTGCCCTTCCCCACAAAGGAGTTTATTTGCTCAGCAGACCGAAACATCGGCCATTGTCCAGAGGCTTCATGCACAGCTGGCCCCGGGACCCAGACCCCCAGGCTGTCTCCAGTCCTAGGCTCTGCGCTGGCTTCACTCCCCAGGCAGTGGCTGCCAGGGTTCCAGCTTCCCCTCCAATGTCCGTCCTTTTCTCAGATACATTCAGCGGAAGTTCCCGGCTGGCTGCGACTGGCCCCGATTGGGCTGCGTGCCATCCTGAGCCTATCCCTGTGCACGGATGGCACAGACCTGGGTCTCCTGTGGTCCTGGGGCCAGGGTGGAGGCAGCCTGCCTGAAACAACCCAGCCAGAGGAGGAAGGGGTGCCCCAGAGGGAATGGGGACTGGTTACCAGAAGATGGAAGGATGAAAGCTCAGAGGAGAGGCTCTGGTGGGCCCAGTTCTTTGCCGAAGGTCTTGCAGCAGTTGGAGTTCTTTAATCACCCAGTCCCGTCTGAGTTTGCAGCGCCTCTCCCCAGTGCGCCTCCATCTGGCCTAGTCCCGGTTTTCACTTCCTCACGCCTCCCATGGTGTCTGAGCAGAGGTCAAAGGGCATGTTCCCAGGCTGTCTTAATCAGGGTTCTCTAGAGAAATAGAATCAACAGAAAGGGGGAATGGAGAGAGAGGGAGAGAGTTGGGATTACAGGAATGGGCTCCTACGATTAGGAAGACCGAGAAGGCCCACCATCTGCCACCTGCACGCTGGAGGCTCGGGAGAGCTGGTGGCGTAATTCATTCCGAGTCAGGGGCCTCAGAGGTAGGGGTGGTGGTGTTCCGGGCAGGAGAATGTGCTGGTGCCAGCTCAAGCGGGGAGAGACTCGCCCTCCCCCCCCTGTGTGTTCTCCTTAGGCCCTGGGTGGGTTGGGTGATGCCCAGCACGTTGGTGAGGGGGTTTCCTTTCTCTACTGACTCAAATGCTAATCTGTTCTGGAAACACCCTCACATACATGCCCAGAAGTAAGGTTGCACCAGCTGTCCAGCATCCCTTAGCTTGGTCAAGCTGGAAAGTAAAAACAAACAAACAACCCCCCTCACCCCCAAAAAACCTATAAAAAATAACAACACAAACGAATGGGGAAGTGAATTAGAAAAATAAGGTTGGAGGAACATGTCTTAGAGGATGTGACCAAGAGTGGGCATCATGTCCTAGTAGAGTGAGCTCGGTCCTTTAAATATTGGATGCGATTTGTGGGAGGTGAGGAAAGAAAGCATGCCTGTGAAGTTACTCACTCACCCCGAGGGTGGAGCTCGCACTGGGTGGGATTCCTGGCGCTCTCTGGGTGCTCAGTAGGTGCTCTCAGGTTTCCTTCAGTCTGGAAGGTGCACTCCTGTTTTCATGACCACTAGGAATAAAGCTAATTAAGTCAGAACCATACCTTCCCATTGAGAATCTCAAAATTGTGTATTTATTGGAAGAGCATTCTTAGACTTAGCTATCTGTCCTCTACCACTCCTGTGCGTTCATGCACCAGAAAAAGCAAATGGAACGAATTGGTTCAAGTCTTCTTCAAATTTCCTGCTCAAGGTTTGACTCTTCTGCATCACCCCCAGTGTGTAGCGTCCCCGTCCCCCTTTCCGTATCTTGTTCTCTGTTCCTTCCAGGCCGTTCCTCTTGCAGCGTTTCTCACAGAGCACTCCCTTCTCTCTCGGACGGATGTCTCTTAGGCTTCTGCTGGTTGTGATGCAGTGACAATCCGTCATAACTTCTACCGGGCCCGTGCTAATTGTGAGATGTTCTGATTTCAGATAGGTTGAAATGTCAGTAAAAGTAAACATTTCAGCCTGGCCCGGGCGTCGGCCCATGAACCAGGAGGTCACAGTTCGATTCCAGGTCAGGGCACATGCCTGGGTTGCAGGCTCGATTCCCAGGAGGGGTCATGCAGGAGGCAGCCGATGGATGATTCTCTCTCATCATTGATGTTCCTCTCTCTCCCTCTTCCTTCCTCTCTCTAAAATCAATAAAAACCTATTTTAAAGGTAAACATTTTCGGACTGATGAAATGAGAGAGTTGGCTCACTTCCCTGTGCTGCTGGCATCTTTGCTAACAGCAGCACCAGGCAGCACCCTTACTCTGATAGCCCACCACATCGTATCCCCTTTCCTGACACTGTGCAATGGGTAGGAACTGGCTTCCATGCTCTGCTCATCATCTGTCTCCTACATGAAATGTTACCAGCGGGGAGCTCTCCCTGTGCCCACCTGTTGTGGGGAGGGAGGACTGGGAGGGGGTGGGAGGTGGAGGATGGGGAGGATGTGGGTTTCTTGCGATGTCATGAGAAGAAGAATTTTCTGAGACTTGCACACAAGGGAGAATGAATGATACTTATTTGCATGGGATTAGACCCCGGAATTTCCAAGGTCCCGTTTCCCTTCGTCCTGCCGAGGCTGTGTTTCCGGCTGTCGTCCATCAGTCCATTGTGTGTGGGGTCCGGAGGGCACATGGCTGTGGAGGGAACAGGAGCAGGAGCGAGCAAAGCCAGAGGAACGAGAGAGCCACATGAGCCAAGAGCGCCAAGAGCCACGGCTGCGCCAAGCGGAGAACTTCTTTGTTTGGGGGATTATGTGTTCCCAGACTTTAGTGGGCTCTACCCCCTGTGGCCAACCCATGGCTCCCGGGCTAGGCTGACAGGCACCTTCCCTATGTCACCCCTACATCACCTGGCATGTGCCACTTCCCCTTTGTCTGGTCCCTTCCCCTGTGACCTGCAGGGAACGGGCGGTGGCTCCCTGGGGGGTGTGAAATTGCAGCTTCCTGGTGAAGTGGCCCAGATGGCCCTGCTTACAATCTCTGGTCTCCCCTTTGTTCCTTTCCGGTTATTTGCAACTCGCTAAGTACAATGGCATTAAAACCTTCCCAGCTGACAGCGTGCAGGCTCTATATACCACGGCCCAGCCTGTCCGACGATAAACTCACCCTCCATCTTTCCCCATCACTCATTCCAGGCCGGACCACCAGCCTTCGCTGCTGTGTGAACAGCCTTTGCTTCTGCCTAACTCAGGCCTTTGCTTTGTTTGCTCCTTTGTCAGTGGTTATGGAGAGTCATCCCCCCCCCCACCCCCTTGTAAGTGAGTGCCAGCACTTTCCACTACCCTGTTGCAGAGGGGACCCCACAGAGAGCAGGTCGGTGGGGTCACGGACACTACATGCCCTGCAGTGCTCAGGACAGGCCCACACAAGAGAGAGAGACCCACTCCGAGTGCCAATGGCACCCCCTTTGAGAAAACCTGCACCTACCTCAGTGGCCCTTGTCTGGATCTCGCCGCGCTGGCTCCTGTCACTCATTCATAAAACATCCAGAGCACAGCCTGGCTGCACAGGCGTCAGCCCTGCTCCCTGCAGCCAGGTCTCTGTCCATCCTGCCGCCGCGCGTGGTCCCAGCCCAGCACTTGGCACTGCCTGGGGCTCTTGTTTACCTTCATTATTTTTTGTTTGTGTCTTCCTACCGGCACACACATTCCGTGAGAGCAAGGACTGTGCCTCGTTTGTTTACTGCTCTGCCCTCAGCATCCAGAACAGAACCACGCACTTAATAAATATTGATTGAATGAATGAATAAATGATTGAATGAACGAATGGAGTCTGAGAATGTTTGCTGATGACCTTAGCTTCCCGTGCGACAGGCAGCTGTCTATACCTGCCCACTTCCCCTGGCTCCGCTTGAGTGGCTGACACACTTGAAAGAGAACCACAACTCAAAAGCCGGCCGGGAGCTGGCGTCATGCGACTGGGCCCTTCGCGCTGCCGTGTGTCATCAGTGTCAGAGCGAATTGGACGGCGATGTCCTGGCTGATTGTTTCCTGAAAAGAGTTTCCTCCGGCAGGACCCCTGGACGCGGCTGTCTGTTTGGGATGGCAGCGCGTGGGGACATGATGATGTTGGTTATTGAAAGATGTCCTTTCCACTTAAGCTTTCATGGAGAGTCCAAGTGCGGCCTACAGACCTTTAGATAGCCGGGCGGCAGCGCTCTCCCGGCCTCAGCATCTTCCTGGGGCTGACGTGATGAAAGCTTCTGGCTCAGGCTCCCCCGGGCAGGGGAGGCGAGACCAGGAGAGGGTGCAGCCCGCGCAGGGCTCCTAAGCCAGGGGTGGCTCTGTCTGGCCCCTGGACATGAATAGTTGCCCACCCTGAGTGGGTTCAGGCTCTTAGATGGAGTGAGCCTCCAAGACCTCAGGGGCCGACGGTGACTTAACTGGGCCAAGTGGGCAAGTAGCTGGGAGCAGCGCAGGGACCACAGCCGGTGCTCTGGGGTGGCTGTCTGCATGTGGAGGGTCGTGCTGATTTGCGGTGGCTGGTCTAAGCCAGGCTCGATGAAAGGATGAGCAAACCAGTGATGGATTCCTGTGGTAAGCACTTTCCGGGTAGTTTTATCACTCAACCCCAACAACCTGGGAAGGCATCACTTACCCCTTCTACAGGTAGGGAAACTGAAGCCTGAGAGGTGGGCTGATTTGCTCAAGGTCACACAGGGGCAGCGTCAGGGACGCACATGTCCCCTGCCCTCCCAAGCCCACCTTCTGCTTGCTCAGTGGGTGGGCTTTCCTCTTTCCCATCATTTCCCCTTTACTAACCCTGCTGGCTGAGAACCGGGGAGAGAACCAGGTGGGAGTGAGTATAGTTGGAAGATACGGTGAGAGGTTCTCATCACTTGGCTTATTGTGGGTTTTTAGTTCCCATCTGGAATCGGTCACTATTACATTTGTGATTATAGTGTACAGTGTGTGTGTGTGTGTGTGTGTGTGTGTGTGTACTTTACTTTTGCACAAGTTATTTGAATGGAAGAGATTTGTATTTTTGAATCATCTGTCTTTTTTCCTTCCCATGCAGGACTTTAGCAGGCGTTGTAAAGTTCATTACCCATAGACATTTTTCTGTCCCATTTTGCATTTGAGCATCAGAGATGGATCATAAATTGTTTTTTTATTGCTTTAAATGATGAACTCCTCCATCTTTTTTGTGTGTGTGTTTTGTTTTTGTATAAAGGAAGCATTTACCTTGCCAAGATTTGATGTTAAGTACCAGCACTGCATTTCCTTAAAGGATGCGTTTGAGAAAGAAGAGGAAAAAAGGCAAAGGGCCAGATTGGTAGGACGCCATGCGGCTGAGCAAAACACGCCGAGGGCACCTCTTCTCGGTGAACTCGATGGAGTTTCTGATTCAGTACATTTTAAAAATAAAGAGAGGCTATTACAACACCTTTGTTTGAAATAGTAGTAAAAACACTTTACAGTTTATAGCACCCTCTCGCCTGTATTATTTCATTTCATAGACGTGAATGAATTCAGTGACATTTGTTTCTGCAGTGAATGCTCCCGCCCTGGGCGGTGCTGCTGGTGGGGGAAGGCCACTCCTTGCTCGTGAGGAACCTGTGATGCAGTAGAGAGGCGTGGCGCAGAAAGCACGTGTTGGGGGCGCGGTATCCCTGAAGCATAGTGGGACACACTGGCCATCACTGTCAGTAGCAAGCGACAGAAACTGACAAAAAGGAGAATTTATTTGTGTACTTAACAGAAATCCAGGAAGCATCTTATCTAATAAAAGAGAAATATGTAAATTGACCATCACTTGGGACACCCCGCAGCCAATCAGGTGCAAGTATGCAAATTAACCCGACAAAGATGGTGGCAGCGCCAGACCTCTGGGCAGCGTGTCTCCTCAGGGCCTCCCTGCCACGCTCCACACCTGTCAACCATCCTTGCAGCCTCCCTGTGGCCCAGCCCCTGGCCTCAGAGGCAACCCTCTGGTACCTGAGGTCGTAGCTCTCTGTGTCTGGCGTCTCCCTCTACCCCACCCCTGCCCTGCAGCTCTGGTAAACAAAACCCTAGCATTGGAGCAGCCCTGTGGGCTTGGATGCGCGGGAGCTCACTCAGTGCACAGTTAGCATGCCCCGGGAGCCCTGGGCCAGCCAAGGGGCGATGGTGGTGGCCATGGCAGCAGCCGCAGGTGCTCAGCTTTGTTTTGAGTAGATGAAAGAGGCCACCTACACAGTAACCCACATTATCAGATCTCCCTCCTCCCTATCTTGCCAGATCAAGAGGGGAGGGATGATGGGCGTGGAGGGGGGGCGGGCGGGCAGGAGGTGGAGGGCGGAGGAGGAAGAGGATGAGGAAGGGGCCAGTTGCATCCCACTTTCACAATGGGAAAGTGAAACACACTAGCGCACCCAACCTCTCCAGTCCTCCCCGCCTCTGCCGCCGCTGCACAGGCTGCCAGAGCGAGCCCGCCACATGCCGGCAACCAGGGGAAGGAAGGCCTATTCTTGCACGAATCTTCGTGCATTGGGCTTCTAGTATGTAAATAACATACTGGATCTGGATGTGCAAATACCCCCACCCCTTGGCTCTCCTTCCTGTCATGTTTGTTCATGTATGGACAGCTCTTCCCTAGTGGCGGAGAGGGTCCTAGCACCTCCATGCAGTCATCATACCCTCACAGGTGTCCTGGCTAGTAAGGAGGAGGATCTTTCCTAATAATTCCACCAAAGGTTGATTCTCGTTGAACCCATTTGGGTCCTATGTCCACCTAAACCAACCATGCTGGTCTGGGGAATAAGCCACGCTATTGGCCAGGTCTGAACATGGGTGATTGTGGATTCAGGGGTCAGGCACACCTGGGAGCCTGGCAGAGAGGGGTTCCCAGATAAAATCGGGGTGCTGTTGAAGAACAAAGGGTGGATTCTGGACACGCCAAGGCAACAGGCCCTCACAGGTCTCAGCACTCAGCCTTGTAGCGGCTCATGTCCCGCCCTCTGCAGCACCAGGCTGTGCCTAGGGCCCGCCTCTGCGCACACCGTGCAGGGTGTGGCTCACGGTTTGAGCCTTAGCACCTGCCATCCAGGTCTCTGCTTTGCACCTTCTCAAACCCAAATGCCCTGTGGCTTCAGTCCTCACAATGCCAAGGGGTGATTTCAGGTTCTCCGTCTCCTGCCCCGACTTTTCAGACAAACCTATGCCTCTGGTTACTTTGCTTCTCTTGAACGTACAGTTGTGTTACCTTCACAGCAAACTGCAGGTCACGTCACTAACCCACATGTCAACGGTTCTGCAGACCAGCCTCCCTCCGAGTGCTCCCAGACCCCTGCGGTTGACGGGCTAGAGAGGCCCACAGTCCTTGCTGCCATCTCAGCGTGGCAGCCTCCCTCACCGCCTGCCCTGTAGCAGGGCGGCCGTACCCCGTGGCAAATACTCGGGCTCCCAGGCCGGATGCTTGCCTTGGACTCTCAGCTTTGCCTCCATCCTTCTTTCTCTGTGACCTTGGGCGCGGTATTGAACCTTTCTTCTCAGTTTGCTCATCCATAAAAATAGGGATAATAATAGTAGCTGCTTAAGAGTGTCGTGTGAATAAAATGAATTATACATATGAAGTACTCAGACTAGTGTTATCACATAATCACTTTAGAAATGTGAGCTATTTATTTTGGGCACAAGGTGAGGTGTAAATCAATTAATCAATCAGTGTACGAGAGAAGTCAATATTTTGTGAGGCAGCTTGTTTTTGGTCTGGTGGGTCTTGCGCTGATTCCCTCTGGTGCCCATGTGTTTCCTCTTCGGCTGCACGGATGAGACCTGCTGTTCTAGAACGCGCTGGCTTTGCCAGTGTTGGCATCATCTGTCCCTTCCGCCCCAGTGTTCCCTTCTCCAGGTTAGAGTCTAAATTCTGCAGTTGATATTTTCTGACCACTATCTCTAATCCATTCTCAGTTTTGTTCCTCTCAATTTTATCAGCATTTTTCTTCCAGTGAAGTGTCCAGAAATGAATTTAATATGCCATCTGTTTTCTACGAAGTATATTAAAAGGCGCATCTTTATACGCTACCTCCATTTATATAACCTGACACTGAATTAGCTTTTTGAAATCTTCTGCATCACAGAGTTGACTAATATTGAGTCCTGTGGTCAACAAAGACCCTAAGAGATTTTTCTTTGTCCCGGTTTTATTGTTTTACCAGATTTGCCTGACATTTGATTCTGCCACCAAGCACCCTGGAGAGTGAAACCAGCATGGTGAGAAAGGCAGTTAGTAAGCCAAATGGATGCGTTAAGATTAGGTTCAGCTCACATACCAGAAACATCCCACATAACAGTGACTTAAAATAAGAGGAAAGTTTATATTTCTCTCCAATATAAAAGAAGCCCAGTCCTGGCTGGTGTGGCTCAATTGGTTGGGCATTGTCCCGTGCAACAGGAGGTGGCCAGTTCGATTCCCAGTCAAGGGCGCATGCCTGGGTTAGGCTGGATCCCTGGTAGAGGGCGTGTGGGAGGCAGTCAATCAATATGACACATTGATGTTTCTCTCTTTCCCTCTCCCTTCCTCTCTAAAAAAAAATCAATAACCATTAAAAATAAAAAAAGTCGAGAGTTAGACATGGTCTAATATAGTCAATAGTATCTCCATGGCCATCAGGGACTTGGGCTCCTTTTTAACAGGTGCTTCTCCGTCTTTAACATGTTGCCTCAGGGTTAAAGATGGATGCTGGCACTCCGGCTGTTGTACTCATATTCTAAGAGGGAGGAATGGAGACAAAAAAGGGGCACATTTCCTCTTTTAAGGGAGTTTTCCTGGAAATCTTGAAACCTACTTCTCATTGGTCAGGACTTAATCACATGGCCATATCTAGTTGCAAGAGAGGCTGGGAAATATAGTGTTTCACTGGGGAACTATGTACCCATATAAAATGCATCTATTACTGGAGATGAATGAGAGAATAAATGCTAAGTTAGCAGCTGGAAGTCTTGGCCACACATATGTTGTTGATAGCGTTTTTGCACAATTTCAAGCACGGTGTCTTGTGTCAGACAACTAGAGATCTTCCCAAGTATAACTTTGAGTAGGTGATCAATCCATAAGAATTTCTAAAGTGGTTGTTTTCAGACCATCCACAACAGATTTGCTGGAGATGCTCATTAAAGATGCAGAGTCCTGGGTGAGGTCCTGTGTTTTATACATATTAAGTATTTCATTGCTCCCTCTAAAATCAACTTGGTTGAAGTATAATTTACATTCCATAAAATTCACAAAATATCAGTATAAAATTACACATATACAGTTATGTATACCTTCAAGGTATAGAATATTTCTGTTACCCAAAAGAGTTCCCTTGCAGTCTCCTCCCACTGTGCCCCCAGTAAATGTGCTTTATGCCAGCTTTTGGCTGTGCCTAGAATTTTATATAAAAAGAATCTTATAGCATGTTGTAGTGTTTTGTACACCATTAAAATCCGAGCTTTCCTAATCTACATGTTTTCAATAAAAACAAGCTCTGACGTGTCCTAACCGTTGTTTCATTTGGCTCTGATTTCTTCATCTGGTCCCTATAGTGTCATGGGACAGTTTGTCCGATGTCATGTTTGGCAAATATGGAAACACAAATACCCACTGCAGACAGCCTTTCCCCTTCATTATCACCTGCCTCGGGCATCCTCCAGATCCCGTGCAGATTCCATGCCCCTTGGAAAGCTGCCTTCATTCCTCTCATCCTGCATCGGCTGCCTGTTCCCCATGGTACATTGCTTCGTGGACTTATCTATTGATTCTACTCTAAGTCTGCTCCATTAGACTGTGAGTATCTGGACCTTAAAGGAATTGGTAGGCAAAGAATGGGATTAGAGCATCCTCCATAAAGCAGGCAGTGTGTGCAAAAGCACAGAGATACGCGTGGATATGAAGTGTTTAAAGAGGAAGAAGGGGTGCCAGTGATCAGAGCATGCGAGTGTAGGGGTTCAAGTCACAAGTGGGTGTCAACCATCACAATTAATCCGAAAGAAGTGGGGGCGTCTTCATGGCCCACATGGGAAAATATCGTCTGCATTATTCCCCAATAACAGCGTTATTTACTCCTCTTGCCATAGATGGCTGGCCAATTAGAAGCTGTGGACAGGACAGTCAGGTAGGTAGCCTGAGTGCTGTTTCAGAAGGTGGGGATGAGCTCATTTTCAGCACCACAGTTGTGGACAGCACCCATTGCAGGGCTGAGCTTTTGCTGCCTCCTATAGGCCAAGATACCTGGTTTGTGTCCACGCAGGACTTGGGGCAGGACTGGACTCCCAACCCATGAGCATCAGTATTTAGGAACTGAAAGGCAGGGCACCCTCCGTGGCACAGGGATATGCTTAACCCTTGCGTTCCCTCACCTAGTCCTCCCGGCTCTTCTCAGGCAGGTGCCATTGTTGCTTCTCTTTTATGGAAGGCAGGAACTGAGGCACCAATAGAACAGAAGAGGGGCAGGTCCAGGACTCAAGCCTGCGTTTTCCCGACACCAATGTCTGTGCTCTTAGCCACTGGACTTGCCTTCAGTGGGCACCTGCAGACTCCGTGGAAGTCTTCAACTTTCGTCAGAGGCCCACGCGTGGATGTCTTCTCATTGGAGAAGCAGGGCTGTGGGTCATTCACAGGTGGAACCCTGCCGGAGCCAGCGCATTCATCCCGGGAGTGGTGGGAGGAGAGAGGGTTACCTCAGCTGGCTTCCTCCTGCGTTTGAAAGGGCACACTCTCAGCTAACCATGGCAGCTGGCAAGCAGGTGTGTGCATCTGAAATGTTCTAGCAGTTGCGCCTGTGAGGGGGAAGGTAGTGGCGTTCAGGAATTAAGTCTCTCCCACACCAATAGGTGTCTTTGATGCCCCCGCGGAAAACCCTTGCCTGCTTCCCCACTAATTTCATTTACAATTATGTTTCCTAATGCTTGCCCGGGACCCGGTCAGTGGGAGGCCCATCTCGTCGTCTGTGGGAGAGATGCGCCGAGCTGTGCTTGGATGGGCATGCTCACATATGGCATACGCAGTGCTTCCTTAATGGTTGCACGCCACTCCTCCTCGCTTCGAAATGAGCCCATACTGTGCCCCATTAGCTGAAATTGACATGGTGGTTATTTCCAGTGCCATTTCTTTAAAGAACTCCGTACACTGTGCCTCGGCAGCTCCCCCACTCGCTAAGGGGAAGGAAGGACCCCTAGGAAAGTGTGGTGGCAGCTTTTCCGAACTGCAGAGCCCACTCCTGCCTTCCCACCCTCACACCTACAGCTCAGAGAACATCACGCATTATACAGACATTAAGGATTCCTCCCTCAACGCGAATCCTCTGGAAATCTCAGCATCAAACGGCTCCATGATAAAAATGCATGAAGCGCTACTCTTATTGGTAAACTTATGTATCCAGCTGAGATACCCACATGATAATGCAATTTTCTATGCAAAAAGGCAAATCTCCATCCAGATATTATTCCATGTCATTATTCATTCCGGAGAGGTGATTGCTGTCCTAGGTTAACTGATTGAACTTTTAGAATGAAAGCTTCAAGCTTATCTTACTGGCTATTGCCTCACTTCTCATAAATTGCCGTTAGATTGGTAGGAATGGGTAAATGTACACTCCATTAGGAAATATAAAAGTTTTTACACTGGTTTAGTATAAAAACATGGTTAAAGGGGGGCATTTCTAAGGTTCAGTACAGCATGAAATTGAAATCTTTGGGGCATAGAGAGTACACACTGCGGATATTCTCCCCGTTGTTTTCTGATGGCTGGGAGGGGTTGCGAGGAGTGGACAGAGCACCCGAAATTCACCTGTAGGTGCCAAACCAGAGAGGGAGGAAAGACCCACTTGGGTGCTTCCTGTCTGTGTCTGATTATCCTGATTATCAGATTCTTAACAACAACACCACTAATAGTGACAGTAACGTTGTTCTTCAGCTTAAATATGTGTCAGGTACTGTCCTAAATGCTTGTCTACATGTGAGCAGGTTTTGTGAGTGGTCAAGGAGATGGAGAAGGCTGCTCCTGTTTCAAATTCACCTTCTTCCTCTCACTACGTGTTTCAGCAAGCTACTGTTCTCTCTGGGCCTCGCTTTCTTATTTTAAAGGGGATAATAACAGCTCTCTACCTCCTGGGTGGTTAAGAGCATTAATTTATATAATACTAGAGGCCCAGTGCACGAAATCCATGCATGGGTAGGGTCCCTAGCAGCTGCCGGCCGCTGGCCAGCCCCGCCCCTTGGTCAAACTCCTAGTCGAGGGGACAATTTGCATATTAGACTTTTATTATATAGGATATGGACGATGGACCCTGAGACATAGCGACTCTAAGTGAATGTCGGTGGTGGTGATTATTATCATAATTTATGTTGGTGGCTCTTTTAAAAGCTCTGTGAGCTAGGTAGTATTCGTCTTAGTCCCATTTCCCAGATGCGGAGACTGAGATTAGTCGTGCAGAAATGGACGGTTTCCTGAAGAAGCAGAGGAAAGACAGACCTGTTCTGGTTTGCTTTCATGGCGTGACACACTGATGGACTTTTGTGCTGTGAGACCACGATTTTATTAGGCTCTGGTTCTGTGGGGAGGAGCAGAACGGCGCCTGGCCCGCTGGGAGAACCCACATGGCCTGGAGTTGGAATGGCCTGGTCTCCTCAGCGCCATGTGGGCCCTGCTGGTGTGCCCGGAGGCTGGTCTTTGGGGATGGTTGGGATGGTTGAGAAAGTGTCTCCACGGCCTCTCCTGGCATGATGACCTCAGGGCAGCAGACTTCACACGTGCAGCCCAGGGCTCCCGGAGCCAGTGCTGCAGGGACACAGTAGGCTGCGTGGCCCTCAGCAAGCTGGCCTTGGAAGGCACATGGCATCGCCTCGTCCTCTGGGGTCAAAGGTGATAAGCCTCTCTGGACTCCCGGTCTTCATGGAAGATGGGTTGTAGGCATAGTGACTGTGGCCTGTGGTCACCGCGCTGCTGTCGAGACTTGAGGTCACCGTTGTGTCTGGGACAGACCGCGTGCGTACTCACCTAAGCCCGGGAGCTCTGGAGGAGGGTGGACTGCAGGAGGGCCTTTCACAGGCCCTGTGGGCCCCGCCCTGGCCAGCCTTGCCATCTCAGAAGCTGTGCATTCACACCTATGCAGTTTCTCTCCTATGACTTCCCAGAGCTGGCCCTGCCTGTGTGTGTGGCACGTGCGCAGGCGTGTCAGCCTCTCCCGCCTCTGTCATTCCATCAGGTTACCTCACCCTCCTTTCTCCTTCTCCCTTCTGCTTCCTTCTCTCCAGTGCATTCAATTAGTTCTCTTTGCTGCCTTAGCAATAAACCAGTTTCCTCCACAGCATCAGAATGAGTCTCTCTCATTATTTCATTTAGATTGTTGTTATGTTTGAAAACTGGAGGGCAGGGCAGGCAGGAGGGAGGAATGCTAATTTGCAAGGAGTTCCTGTTGTGTGGAGGGAGTGCTGCTGACTGAGCTGGGAGCTCCTGGGACAGGAGGGAGGGCCAGGGAGCTGCCCCCTAAGCTCCTGGGACAGGAGGAAGGGCCAGGGAGCTGCCCCCTAAGCTCCTGGGACAGGAGGGAGGGCCAGGGAGCTGCCCCCTAAGCTCCTGGGACAGGAGGGAGGGCCAGGGAGCTGCCACCTAAACTCCTGGGACAGGAGGGAGGGCCAGGGAGCTGACTCCTGGGACAGGAGGCACCGATGAGGGAGGCCTCGCACTACCGACATCAGCTCATACCGAGACCGAGCTTCACGGGCACGTGGGGTCCTGGCCGAAGGCCAACTTGAAGTGACTCATTGTCTCAACCCTTTTGTCCACCTCAGGGAAGATATTTCCCATGGCAGTGTGGAGATGTGGGCGATGCCTGTGTGCCTGTGTGTGCACATATGTGTGCGTGTACCCGTGTGTGCATGTGTGTGGGCGGCCTCATTCCGCTCTCCATCCTCTCCAGTCAGGGAAAGGCTCTTTATTATCGCCATCCCTGGGAAATGAAGTAAGTGGCAGAGACCGAGCTGGGGATCCTTATAATTTGACTCACAGGAGGTCACAGAGTGTTACATAAGCCAGGAGTTAAGCTGTGTGTGTGCAGACGACGATGATATAGGCATGACACATACGTGATATGGGGCACTCAGGCCTCTTGGGAACCTGGTAGTCCCCTCAGGAGTGTGAAGTGCCGTCAGGCAGCGAGTCGTGCTAACAGCCGTGTCCCGTTCCGGCTCCACACTGTGCCCCGCAGTAGTCACGTTTGTTATGGGACTGAAGAGCTTCGTGGGGGAGAGGGCTGGTGGGGCATGAGCAGGGCTGGACGGAAACCTGGAAACCTAATTGCCTTCCGTGGTCCCTGCTGTTTGGCTCACGCACAGGCGGTGTGTGTGGGGAGTGAGGAGTGAGAACAGGGTCAGGCGTCAGCCCCACGTGGGTGAAAGGAAGTCCCCACGTCCTTATGCGTGGATTGTTTTAAAACGTGTCTGTCCCATGTGTTTCTGTGACTGGTAAGTTTCACATCTGCTCTAGTGCATCCACTTTCTTTTCCTTTTGGTTTTTATTCTAAGATCCAGTCTGGGGCTGGCTGGGAGCTCGCACACAGGGACCGGTTCGGACCAGCTTTGGACGCGGGGAGGTGGGCGAGGAGGGGCCGCCAGTTCCATTTACTCCACGAACCCGTTTGTCCCAGAAAGAGGAGTTTCTGACAGACTCTGAGGGTCACAGTCGCTGATTATGCCAACGCCTCACCCAGGGGCCGGCTGGGCTCCCCTCCACGCTGCCCCGCTGGCGCTGGGGACAGTCACATCCGCAAACGGCCAGCTTTCCAAATGGGCCGATTGGAACTGTTATTAATAACCTGGGGACGTGAAATGGAGACGTTTGAGCGGTGCTGACACGTGCACTTGGACAAGAAAGGCCACTCTGCACATGAAAAATGAGCCCGAGGACGTGTGCAAGAATGAGGGAGAAATTTAGTAATTAATCACCTGGGTCATAATGAGCAGAGGAAGCCCGTGTGATGAAAGGATTTGTCTGAATGGGTTACAGGCAGCGTGAAAAGAAGGAGGAAAACGCAGCGGCGGGCATTGCTGGCGTGGGAATTGGGCGCTTACGAGATCCTCCATCATCCTCACAGGCAGCCCCGCGCTTGCTCTGCAGCCGCGTGAGATGCCGCTGCCTCTTCCTGGTGTCAGGTTAGCCCCTGACGCAGACCACACACTTGATGAAGAATCAAGTATTTGTCGTCCCAAAACACACCGAGCGCGCTGGTTTCCCCAGTAGGCGATGCATCAAGGCCTCCTGCTAGCTCCACGCCGTACGTCAGTGTCTGCCCCCAGCCGCCCGCCTCGGGACGCAGCTGTGCAGGGCCCCGCAATTACAGATCGAGTTTTTCTCATACACTGTTTGTTTGCTTCTGGAAACAATCAGGCTGACGGCATTATAGAGCGAGTGTCGTATGGCAGCCGGCAATCCTCTTTATGCGTTTTCTTAACAAAATACCATGTTGACATATGTGGGGCCCACGGAGAAGATTCACATACGGTGGCCTGACCCCTAAGGAGACTGCTCAGAGGAAGTTTCCCGGAGAGCGGCATTGCCAGGAGGAGGCGGGTCTGTGAGCGGGTGCTGTCGGCGTCTCGCTGGCCCTGGTGTGGACGCCCTCCCCCCTGCAGGGGCCCAAAGCTGCCTCCCTGTTCAAAGCCCAGTGAAGGCACCACAAAGTCTGTCCAGCGCTGGAAGCGTTCACAGGCTGGTGGCTTGCAGAGCTGCTCGAGGTAAATGCGCCAGGAGGAGTCAGGTGTGCCGAGGTCTCTGTTGCGAAGGCCAGGTCTCAGAACATGGGAGGTCAGAGGGCAGAGAGGCCTCACAGCTTCCCCGAGACGGCCATCACGTGGGTGTTAGTGTGTGAAGAACTTTGTGTCGGGTGCTTTTCACGCAGGACGATCTTACTCCTCGCAGTGCCTTAGGAGTTTGTGTTGTTACTATTTCTGTTGGACCGATGGGGAAACGAGGCTTAGAGAGTTCAGTAGTTGGTCTAAGGTCACTTGGCGATGACAGGTGACAAGTCGTAGTCTCAAGCCCAGGTCTATATGGATGTAAGGCCAGGCTCTTAAGAACTGCAGCATACAGCTGCTTAGAGGGAGTCTCAGTAAGGACTAGATATTTCTTATTCCCAGTGGGCTTTTTTTATGTCACAAAGGCCAATAAAACACCAAAGAACTGGGCTTACTCATTTATTTAGTTGACAAGAGGCCTGGTGCAGGGATTCGTGCACCGGTGGGGTCCCTCGGCCTGGCCTGCAGGGATCGGGCTGAAACTGGTTCTCCGACATCCCCCAAGGGGTCCCAGATTGTGAGAGGACTCAGGTCAGGCTGAGGAACCCCACCAGTGCATTATCAGGGCCGGTGAGGGACCCAGGAGGGCTCCTGGGTGTGTCCGGCCCATCTCACCCAGTTCCAATTGGCCGGAACTCATCAGCAAGCTAACCTACCGGTTGGAGTGTCTGCCCCCTGGTGGTCAGTGCACATCGTAGCAACTGGTCAGTCAGACACTTAGCATATTAGGCTTTTATTTTATAGGATTATTTTCTCCGTTAGTAATTCGTTCATCCAACTTTTTCATATTTTATTCAGCATTTGCAGTGTGCTGGGCACAATGTGTCCTCATGAAGCTTTCTAGTGGGGTGGATGGGAGGCACAATGTGAACAGGAAAGAAGAAATATATACACACCAATTTCAGATGGTGAGAATGAATTACTAATAAGCACAGTAATGTAATAATTATTGACTTGGTTGTGGGTCTTCTGATTGGGATGGCTGAGAAGGGCTTTTTAAGGAGGATTTGTCTGAATCATGAGAAGAAACTAGTTTTGGGAAGAGCTGGTGAAAGAACAAGTTCAAAGTCCCTGGTAAAGGATTAAGCTTGGTGTGTTTTAGGAGCTTAAATAAAGTGAGAATGTCAGGACTAACCCTTGGCAGCTCTACTGAAGACCCTGGTGAGGAGCCTTCAGTCACACAGTTTATCCATCTACCCATGCATCCATCCGTCCATCCTTCCATCTATGCACACTTCATCCATCCATCCATCCATCCATCCGCCACCCTTCTATCCTTTCATACTTTCATCCTTCCATTCCTTCATCCTTCCATCCATCCATTCATCCACCCTTCCATCCATCCATCGATCTATGCATCAGCCCTACCATCCCTCCATTAACCCTTCCATCCTTTCATCCCTCCATCTTTCTATCCATCCATCCATCCCTGCATCTACCCTTCCACTCCTCCATCAACTCTTCCATCCCTTCATCAACCCTTCCATCCTTCCATCCATCCACCCTTCCATCTCTCTATCTACCCTGCCATCATTCCATCATTCCATCCTTTTATTCTTTAACTAGAGGCCCAATGCATGAAATTTGTGCAAGAGTAGGCCTTCTTTTCCATGGCTGTCGGCACTGGCACCCAGGACCTGGGCTTCCCTTGCAGCCCTGGCTTCATCCGGAAGGATATCTGGTCTAATTAGCATATTACGATTTTATTATTATAGATCCTTCCATCCATCCACCCACTGAGCCTCCCATTCAACAAACGTTCATGCAAGCCTTCTCCATCACAAGCCCATTGTTGGCATGAGAGCCACAGAGATGAAAAAGGAGTAACGCTTGCCTTTAAGAAGTTCACATAGAGACAGAAATTAATGCAAATAATGAAGAGTGGGTTCACACTGTGATGTTCAAAGTACTGCGGGAGCCCTATAGAGGCAGCGAGGAACTCCGCCTCTCCCCTGGGGACGAGGGAAAGGCCTCCCTGAGGCATGCTTCGGAGGACTTTTCCAGGTGGAAAAGGAGGAAGAGGAAGCAGCATGCCCAGCGGCCCAGGTGTGGGTAAACCGTGGCATGCGGGAGGGGTTTGGGGAGAAGGGAGTGACAGCAGTGCTGGAAGGTGAGAATGACGTTTGTGCCCTAGGTCAGAGGTCATAGAGTGGAAGCCACAGGTTACATATGGCTTAGAGCAGTGCTTTGTTTAGACTGGACTGGGGTTTTAAAAATAAAGCAGTTTTCCAGTTTTAAGAGATCTCACACATAAAAATCCAGATTTTCAGCTGTTCTTGGAAAAATCAGAACATTTGGCAACTCTGGGTCTGCCCTCCCACAAGGTGGCAATGGCCGGCTGTCCAGGGAAGGGTGCCCAGCCCTGCCCTCCCAGCTGGCCGAGTATCAGCTTCTTTATCGCCTGACTTGCACTGTTGCACTGTTGTCTTGAGTAAAGAGGAAAATAAGGCATTTCCTTTCCTTATGTCTCTACCACAAGGAGGAAAACAAAAACTTCCCTGAGAGGCCTGTCTGTTTCAGGAAAAGTGAGGGAGAACATATTTCTTTGTGGCGGTGAAGACTCTTTCTTCGTCTTCAATATGCAAACAAAGTGTGTCAGTGTGGGGGAGACAGCTCTGGGTGCTACTATGGGGGCTCGCATGCATGCGCACGCACGCACGCTTCGAACTTCACGTGACCTGTCTGGATCGGGAAGACACCTGTGCCCGTGACCCTTCCCGCAGGAACGGGGGTCTCACGCAGAATCTGAAGCAGAGGAGTGACAGGTGTTTGGTTGGTGATTTAATGAGGCCACGCTGGTCACAGTGGGAAGGGGTGTTGATGATGGTGGTTGGCAGTGGGAGGTGAGGGTACAGGACAAACCCCCAGAGGCCGTTGCAATTGTCCAGTTGAGGGCAGAGGTAAGCCTGAATTAAAATAAGACAGTGGCAGGAGTCCAGAGCAAGGGTAAGTTGGAGATACTGACCTGATAGGAAAGTGACGAATCACATGGCAGCAACTCTCCCCCCTCCCCCAGCTCTCATTGCACCTCAAAGAAGAGCCCAGGTCCCCAAATTCAGCATTGACCACAGACCTTTGTGGGGAGGTGGAGGCAGCTGCAGCCTCTTGAAACCACGATATATCCTGTAGCGAAACGGCTGTGCTGATAAAAATGACCCCCATGTGAACAGATGTCCTTGGGGCGGGTGCAGAGGAGGAAAGATAAAGAATGACCATGGAGTTGAGAAAAGGAGACCTAACAGCATAGCCAAGGAAGACGCAGGAGGCTCTGGCGCCCTTTGTCCCGCCCTGTGGGAAGCCTGGGGAATTTCTTACCTCATTGAAAGAACTGCAGCAAACCTGGTGCTGCAGCTCCCAGCTGGCGGTGAGTCCTGCCTGTGTAATAAGATCAAGAACTACCTGTGGCCAGGCTCCTGGCCCCACCTTTTCTATGCAGTTGATTCTTGAACAACATGGGTCTGAGCTGTGTGCTCCACTTATACGTGGATTTTTTCGATAAATGTGTGGTCGGCTTTCCGTGTCCGCCGGTGTCGCATCTGTGGTTTGAACCAACTGTGGACCACAGATGGTATTTCCCGTCGCGGGTGGGAGTCCGCAGCTGGCGGCCGATGTATGCGTAGTTGTATGCATTTCACATGAGGGACTTGAGCATCAGCAGATCTTGGTATCTCCGGGGGTCCTGGAACCAACCCCCGAGTGTACTGATGGATGACTAAGTTTGGGGAGTCCAAGGTGTATGTGGATTTTTTAACTGCATGTGGGGTTGGCGCCCCTCACCCCTGCTTTATTTAAGGTCAGCCGTATTATTTCATACCCTCATCTGTGTGTGTAGTTTGGTAAAATGAGTCTTCCACGCGTTCAGGGTGCCGGGTGGGGTTGGGCAGGTGGGCACTGCACCTCGAGGACAGCGCTGCTCACATAGATCCCGCGTGCGTGGTGCTCTCAGGCCGTAGCCCTGGGCTCCAGCCTGCACAGCTGTGCTCAGCGGCCCTATCAGACGAACCTGACTCCCGTGCCACATTATTTTGGCAACTTCAATTTTGTAGTGTGTTTGGAATAAGGGTATGTGAGTCTCCAACTTTATTCTGGTATTACTTTTTGAAAAATATGTGGTCAATATGTTGTAATGAGTTTGTACGGTGACAGATGGTTACTAGTATAACTTTTTAAACCTGGGTTCAAATCTGAGCTCTAACACAATAGGCCATGTGACCTTGGGCAAGTTATTTAACCGTCATGAGCCTCATGTTCCTTATCGTTAAACCATGTACAGATATGATACCTGCCTGCATCCTGGGCTCTGGAGCCAGATGCCTGGCTTTGAACCTCCCCTCTGCCACCTCATGGCTGGATGACTTAGAGAAAATTCACTTAGACTCCCTGTGGCTTCATTTCATCAACCATCAAATGGGATAATAATAGCGTACACCTCAAGCGTGGCTCCGGGAGTAGAGGAGTTAATACATGTGAAGTGTTTGGGACAGAGCACTGTGCATAGTAGGTATTCCCTTCGTTCCAGCTCTTACTGCGGTCCACACTGATGCCCCGCTGGTAGACAGCAGTAGCTCAATGAAGATTATTGTTTTAACGTGGAGAGCAAAATCTTGCTTGTTTTGTGGGTTTAAGATCCCTGACACGTAGTAGGTGGTCAGTTAGCTGAATGACTGCTGGGTGCTACATACGCCTTGCCAATGGGTCTTGTAAAGACTGAATGAGGGAATGGCCGTTGAAGCAGTTGAAGGAGATTGTAAGGTTTCTCATTGCTAGAAGAGGACTAGTGGGGTCCTATTTGGTAAAAAAACAAAGCAAACTTATACTTAAATAAATAAATTAATTAATTAAAAATAAAATTTTAAACTTTTTATACTTTATCATTGGTTTACTGCCATGTCATGTGACTTCAAAAAATAGACAATTTTTAGAACAATTTTAGATTCACAGTAAAATTGAGAAGGTACGGAAATTTCCCATGTGCCACTTCCCTGAAATATGCACCCTCCCCAGTGTCAGCCTCCCTGCTGTTAGCTTCCCCCACTGTCAGCCTCCCCACTGTCAGCCTCCCCACTGTCAGCCTCCCCCAGTGTCAGCCTCCCCCACTGTCAGCCTCCCCAGTGTCAGCCTCCCCCACCGTCAGCCTCCCCCAGTGTCAGCCTCCTCCACTGTCAGCCTCCCCCAGTGTCAGCCTCCCCCACTGTCAGCCTCCCCACTGTCAGCCTCCCCCAGTGTCAGCCTCCCCCACTGTCAGCCTCCCCAGTGTCAGCCTCCCCCACTGTCAGCCTCCCCCACCGTCAGCCTCCCCCACTGTCAGCCTCCCCCACCGTCAGCCTCCCCCACTGTCAGCCTCCCCCACTGTCAGCCTCCTCACTGTCAGCCTTTCCAGTGTCAGCCTCCCCCACTGTCAGCCTTTCCAGTGTCAGCCTCCCCCACTGTCAGCCTCCCCACTGTCAGCCTCCCCCAGTGTCAGCCTCCCCCACTGTCAGCCTTTCCAGTGTCAGCCTCCCCCACTGTCAGCCTCCGCAGTGTCAGCCTCCCCAGTGTCAGCCTCCCCCACTGTCAGCCTCCCCACTGTCAGCCTCCCCCAGTGCCAGCCTCCCCCACTGTCAGCCTTTCCAGTGTCAGCCTCCCCCACTGTCAGCCTCCGCAGTGTCAGCCTCCCCAGTGTCAGCCTCCCCCACTGTCAGCCTTTCCAGTGTCAGCCTCCCCCACTGTCAGCCTCCCCACTGTCAGCCTCCCCCAGTGTCAGCCTCCCCAGTGTCAGCCTCCCCCACCGTCAGCCTCCCCCACCAGATGGTACATTTGTTAACACTTGGGTTGCGGGAAACGAGTTAAGTCGGCTCGCGTGAATTGCCAAACTTGGGTTGCGGGTGAATTTCCCGCCAAAATATAAGATGGCGCGTTAAAATGCCTATATCTTTTGAAGTATGGGTTCGATTGAAATGAAATATTTGGTAACACGCAGTTACAATCGGCCCGAGTTTACACGTTTCCCGCACTCCACCGCAAATCTATATGAACCGAGTTTAAGACGGCTCCCGCGGAGTACGCGCAATTCACGCGAGCCGACTTAACTCGTTTCCCGCAACCCAAGTGTTAACACGGATGAACCCACGCTGAGCCATCATCACCACCCAGAGTCCATCGTGTGCATTCAGACTCCCTTAGATGGTGTACAGCCTGTGGGGTTGGACTCATTTACAGTGACTTGCATCGAACATTGTAGATCATACAGTATTTCCACTGCCCTGAAAGTCCTCTGAGCCTGGCGGCGTCACCCCTCCCTCTCCCCACCCCCTGCAACCACTGATCCCTTTACTGTCTCCACAGCTTCGCCTTTTCCAAATGTCAGATCGTTGGAATCACACAGTGTGCAGCCTTTCAGACCGGCTGCTTTCACGGAGATGCAGTTAAAGCTCCTTCAAGTCTCTTTATGGCCTGAGAGCTGATTTCCTTTTATGACCGAATAATATTCCACCGTCTGGAGGGGCCACAGGTTTCCCTCCCTCACCTGCAGAAGGGCATTTCGGTGGCCTCCCAGGTTTGGCAGTTGTGAGGAAAGATGCTGCCGTGTCCGTGAGCAGGTTCCTGTGGGTGTCAGCGTCCGGCTTCTCTGGGTAAACACCAAGGAACACAATGGCTTGTCCTATGGTAGGAGGACAGTTAGTGAAAAACCAAGCAGTCTTCAGAAGTGGCTGCACCTCTTTGCATCCCCACCGGCGATGAGTGGAAGTTTTCTCGCTCCATATCCTCTCCAGCGTTCAGTGTGTCAGTGTTCTGGATTTCGGCCGTTCTAGCTGGTGTGTGGTGGTACCTCATTGTTGCTTTATTTTGCATTTCCCTGATGACACAGGACGTGGAGCACCCTTTATATTTTAATTTTGTGTTCGCCATGATATTCTGGTTACATGATACGGAATTTCCGTCTTCATTCCTTTTCCCCTCCTCAGGTGCCTCATTCAGGGAAGTTCTCAGACCCTCAGACTTTCTTCCTAGACACTGACTGGGTGCAGGTGCCTGTCAGGTGGGGCTGCTGGAGACTGACTGGGTGCAGGCACCTGTGCGGGTGGGACTGTTGGAGACTGACTGGGTGCAGGCGCCTGTGCGGGTGGGGCTGTTGGAGACTGACTGGGTGCAGGCGCCTGAGCGGGTGGGGCTGCTGGAGACTGACTGGGTGCAGGTGCCTGTGCGGGTGGGGCTGCTGGAGAAGCCTGTCTTGCTCACTGTTGAGGCCCAGCCCCTAGCATGATCTGGAACATTGAAGAATCACAATGACTGTTTAGTATATAAGCTCCCGAGGGGGTGCTTGAATGGAAGGTTAGTGTTTTAGAGGAGAGATTCTCTTCTAGGGACCCACAGGTCCTCACTCTCTTCCTGTGTGTCCCCCAAGCACCCAGAATGCCTTGCAGTCTCTCAGCGTGTCCCCAAAAATGCTCTTCTGCTCCCAAGATGGCACAGGAGAGGTATGTCCCACTGTGGGGCCACCCTTTACCCATTTCCTCCCTTTCCCTCCACCCAGAGCTGAGAGAGGGTAGGAAGCTCTGAGTAGAGCGGGACTTCCTGCCTCTTTCTTACCCGTTTAAACAGTGCCCTTGCTCTGGTCACAGTATCATTCCCATCGGTACCGTGTTGGTCATGTCATTGGTCCTCTTCCCAGCTGTCTGTAGGTGGTGGGGATGTTGATCTGTCTCTGTCACCGCTGTGTCTGCTATGATACCTGCACTCATGCTGCCATTGCCTGTGGGTTTCATCCAGTGGCTGCACTTGCTGAGTCACCCAGAGTCCTCGGCTCTTGTTGTCACTGGGCCCAGCCTGCTTCTCTCAGAGTCCTTCCTCCCAGGTGGCCCACCTGCCACGGTCTTCAAGATGCCTGAACCGTCCGTGGGCCGTGCCTGAACCATCCGTGCCTGAACTTGAGTGTGGAGACCTGTTGGCTGGTTCTCTGTTCCTGCATTGGTGCCACAGGAGGCAGGTGGGAAGGTGGTTGACTGGGACGCTAACCCTGACCTGCCAGGCTCCAAATAGCTACTGTCCGGGAGGGAGAGGGGGGCTCGGTGTGAACGAAGGTGCTGAGGGTCAGCCTGGCGCAGAGACGGCCTCTGAGCAACAGGAAATGAGAGGCTAGCGGAAGCCATCCAGGACTTGAATCCATTGGGAGCATCTGTGTTGGTCTGCTCGGCTGCCACGGCAAAGTACCACACCCTGGGCGCTTCAGCAATGGAAACGTATTTCTTCAAGGTTCTGGAGGCTGGAAGCCCGAGGTCACGGTCCAGCAGGGCAGGTTTTTCGGAGGCCTCTCCTGGCATGCAGACAGCTAGCTGTCTTCTCTGTGTGCCCTCATGGGGTTGTCCCGCAGTCTATGTCTGTGTGTCTCTCTGTGACCTAGTCTCTTCCTCTTGTAGGCACACCACTCATACTGGGTGAGGACCCAGCCTATGGCCCCATTTCAACTTAATGACTTCCCTAAAGGCCTCATGACCACAGATAGTCATGTTCTAATTACTGGAGGCCAGGGATTCCACATAGACATTTTGGGGAGACACAGTGCAGCCCACACAAGTGACCTTCCTATAAAGAGGCTTAGGGCCGTCTAAAGGAGCAGTGGGGCTAGTGCCGAGTCAGGGATGAGGTGGAAGAACTTCAGAGGCTCCTGAGGCAGAGCCCCCACACAGGCATGTGTGCAAATGGCAAAGCCAGGGGGAGGGGTTGCGGCTTGTCATGGAGATGCACGCATGCAGACTTCTCTCCAGGTCAGACCTGGAGTCGGAGAGAGCTGGCTCAGAGCTCTGGCAGGCTGGCGAGGGTCAGGTCCTGGGGAAGCCTGGGCTTGGTCCGGACCCGCCGGTGGATTTCCTGCAGCCACATTGTGCTCGCAAATACAAGCAGGTAATCCCTGTGCGCCATCCCACTCAGACGTTAGCTCTGGGGCACTCGGATGGCCGTGCACCGCCCCGCTCAGCAGAGCTGTCTGTGACGACGGAGCGGCCCTCTGTTGTCTGTAGGGTCCAGACTGCTGGCCTCCGGTCACCACTGAGATTACAGCCCTGCGCGTGGCATGGTCCTGGCCAGCGCAGCCTCCATCTGAACTGCCTGGAAGGTCAGCAGGAAGGGTCGGGACCTCCGTGAGCCAGGGCACAGGTGAGCCTTCTGAGTTGCAGGTGTTGGATGGAGCAGCCTGGGCTCACCTGCCTGACAGGAGGTTGAGCCGAGAGGTGGGGGAGCCAGCACCCATGAGCCTGCTCTCTAGTATCCCATGGCACGCAGCCATCCAGTAGCTGTTTGCTAAGTGCCGGCAGGGCCAGCCTCCCTCCTCTGTGGTTTGCTTTTCAAGGTGTCTGTTGCCTGCGGTCAACCGCAATCCAAAATAAAGTGGAAAATTACATGGATAAACAGTTACACGCTGTAAATGGCACGCAGTTCTGAGATGAAATCTCACTCTGTCCCGTTCCATCGCCTGGGAGGGAACCATCCCTCTGTCCAGTGTCTCCGCTCTGTGCCCGCCCCCACCTGGGTGTCACTCTGTAGCCGTCTGGGTTATCAGAGCGACTGCCCTGCTGCCGCGGTGCCTGGGTTCATGTCGCCTTCTTTTTACTTAATGACGGCCCTGAAGCACAGGAGTGGGGGTGCTGGCAGCTGGGGCATCCAGAGAGAAGCCTGCAGGGCTCCCTTCAGGTGAAAAGGTGAAAGTTCTCCACTTACTAAGGAAAGAAGAAATATTGTATGTGACAGTTGCTAGGCTCTATGTCAGCAGAAATCTTCTACCTGTGAAATTGCATATTTCTCCTATATAATAAAGAGGTAATATGCAAATCGACCCTTACTCTGTCACACCGCCACAAGATGGCTGCGCTCACAGCGGAGGCAGGGTTCCCTTAACAAACCATAAGGAGTGATCAGCAGGGACCTGAGGCTGTGTGGCACTGCGCTGGGGTGGGGGACCTGAGGCTGCACACCCCCGCCTGGCGAGGCTTGATGGGGGGATGGGGAGGCCAGCTGGGTCTAGATCTTGCACAATGGGGGTGGGGCTGGCCGGGTCTGGGTCTCACACAATTTCGAGGCGCATGTGGGTGGGTGGAGACTTGACTCTGGTTCCCATGGCTCGCCCCAGACACTGACAGGAGGAAGATTTTCATATACATTTTACTAATTTTCTTTCATCTCTGACACTTGTATTATAGAGAAAGGGCAAATAGCAATATTAAAATATTTCCTCTAATTAATTCCCTTTTAATGTGCATGAATTTTGTGCACCAGGTCACTAGTTTATAAATAAAACTTTATCGGAGGTGTGTGCAGGGAAAGCACAGTACATACAGGGTTGGGTGCTCTCCCTGGTTTCAGGCATCCGAGGGGTCTTGGAAGGTGTCCCCCTCGGATAAGGAGGGGCCCGGGGCTCGGCCCTGTTCCGGCACCGCCTGTGCCCCTCTGGCCCAGCAGCTATCTGAGTGCGCGGAGGAACGGTGGCCTGTGCCAGCTACACGTCTGAGGTGCATTAGTCTCATCCTCATCGGGATTCTCATCCCACTCAGATGTTATCTCCGAAACATGTTCTTTTTTCCTTTTACAACAAAGGCAAGCGGGGAGGCTGGCGGACTCGTGTGGGACTCTGGACCCACACTCATGGCCACCGAGGTCTCGGGAAGATCCCAGTGGAGTGGGTACCGGTGAGGGGTGGCAGGGGTCCCACGAAGCGCAGGGAAAGGGAGCACCTCTTGGTGACTTTAGCGACGCTGTCACTGTGAGACCAGCTCCTGGGGGGGACGCCAGGGACGGGCGAGGCATCCAGAGGCATCTTTGAGGGATTTGCCTCAAGCGAAAGCCAGAGAAGGGGACTGACAACACCAGGCAGAGGGCCAGGTGCCAGCCAGTGGAGCCTGCAGTCTGCAGGGTCCTCACGTGTGCGAGGGTCAGGGCCCGACCTGGCTGCCCAGGAGGAGGGCAGGGGTGGAGAAGTGGAGGAACTGGGCGCACATCCGGGCTCTGGCTCGCTTCTGCACCCTGGCCCCACGCCAGCCACACCAGGTCCATCAGAGCAGCTGCCAGGTTAAGAAGGCTGCTCCCACCTCGACCTCGGGAAGGTCATCCGAGGCCCAGGAGTCCTGGAGGAAACTTCCTGTTCACGGGAGACACTTGCCTTTGGGAAAGTTGCAACAACTGCTGCTTTCCAGCCTGCTCAGCGGTGTCTCCGGATGGAAGGCAGCCCAGGCAGTGGCACCCCTCCTCTGATGGCGGTCCCCCAAGTTCCTGCTCAGCGGGCGGGCGGCAGCCAGGTTGAGAGTGGCCTGGGCAGAGGGAACCCTGCCAAGGCCCCAGGGCGTCTGCAGCAGACACTTTCCTGCCATCTCCGGACAACATTTTGAAGGTCAAATTATTTATGCATTTGCCAAATATTGACCGAGCACCAGGCACTGAGCAAGGACAGGACAGACACTGAGTCAGATATCAGCAGGGCAAGCCTTTGGCCAGTGAGGGAGGCAGCGTGGGGGGTGGGGAGGGGGAAGTAGTATTGTGCAGTGGGGAGGAGCGTGCGCAGAGATCCCAGGGTCTGGCAGGAGACAGGATCCATGGTGCCTGGCCTGAAAGCAGGGGGGCCGGGAGGGCAGGAGTACCTGCAGAAGGGCTGAGAGCGTGGCAGTGCAGGCTTCCTGAGCGGCCCAAGCAGTTGTCTTTTATGGTGAAGGCAGTGGTGAGCCACCGAAGGCTCCTAAGCAAGGGAGTGACCTGCTCAGATTTGAATGTTTAGAAAGATTGCTCTAGCCTGTGATTGGCCAACAGATCAGATGCGGGCAAGAAGGGAAGAGCAGCTGGAAGCAGCGCAGGTAGCAGCCTGGATGGAGTTGGCTGCAGCAGCCGCGGTGGGAAGAGGCAGGGAATCCAGGCAAGCAGAACCTGAGGACTTGGTGAGGGAGCGCAGCATCCTGCCGACTCCTGGCTCAGGTGGCCGATGGAGGAGGTGGTGGAGGAGGTCCCAGCCAGGGGTGCAGGAGCACAGCAGGATGAGCAGGTGTGTGGGGGATGGTGGTGGATTCTGTTGGGGACACGTTGGGAAATTGGAGGTTCCCACAAGCAGTGGGACTCGGGTCCTGAGCCCAGCGGAGCTGATGTGCAGAGCTGCAGCGGCAGAGGCGAGAGGGCGTGTTCTGTGCAGATAGGACTTCCCTCCGGGCCTTTTCCTTTAATGCTCACGGTGCAGCCCATTTCACAGATGAGGCACACGAGGCCAAGGGCCATCCACCGCTTCGCATGCAGCCTGGGGTTGGGACCACAGCCTTTGTGTGCATGCACGTGTGTGCATGCGTGTTTCCCCAGTAGGCATCCTGTCATCACTCTTCCCTGTGCCAGCCAGTGTTTGAAAATATCACCATTGCCTTTGCCAACTTGGCACTTGTCCTTGGCTTAATGCTATAGGACATCCAGTGTTGACTGCCCCAGAATAGGGTTGGCACAGTGACACGAGCTCGGGTGGGCACGTGGAGGAGGCAGTGCCCCGGGAGCTGGCGCCCGGTTAGGAGGTTCTCTTTGCTCCCCGCCATGTGTGGCCACAGACGTGGGTCTCAGTGAGGTCACACTTCTGCTCGGCGCTGTGTGTGCCTGGACCGCATCGTCCTTTGAGGTGAGAGTAACCTGTGGAAGGCCACCTTCTGCTCATGTCAGCTGTCGCCTTCACCCGGAGAAAAGCTCAGACTCAAAACAAGAGAAACAGCTCAAGGGGAAGGAAGGGAAGAGAGGGGAGACGTAAGTGGCCGGGATGGTGGCAGCCCCGATTGGAGTGCTGGTGCTGGGCTGTTGGAGTGTGGCAGAGCCGCAGCCACGGGCTTTCCGAGGCCGAAACCTTATTAAAAGTCATGTTTTGCTCCTTGGAGCACACCTTTGTTTTGTGAAAAGGAAACGAATCCTGGCACGAAATGCTGTTCCACTGCATTTATTCTGAGCGACGCTCCTGCTCATTGCGCCAAGGCGTTATGAAGATTCAGAGACGCCACCGGGAAGCCGGGTCCATAGGAACCCATGGTCAAGACCAGGATGAGGAGCTGGTTGCCATGGGAGCTGAGCCAGGCTGAAAACGCCGGCTCCCAGCCCTACCCTGTTTGACTCAGTGGATAGAGCATCAGCCTGTGGACTGAGGGGTCCCGGGTTCGATTCCGGCCAAGGGCATTTGCCTGGGTATGAGCTCGATCCCCAGTGGGGTCGTGCAGGAGGCGGCTGATTAATGCTTCTCTCTCATCGATGTTTCTAACTCTCTATCCCTCTCCCTTCCTCTCTGTAAAAAAATCAATAAAAATATATTTAAAAAAATGCTGGCTCCCAGTCCCCCTGAGTCATGGCTGACTCAGAAGGAAGGTATGTCATTGCTTTGACTAGAGCCATTCCATGGCAGACCCTAAGCTCCTGCGAGTAGGACTCTGGTGGGACACACCTCCTTTTAGGCCCAGCATGGGCTCCTGGCTGTTCATCTCGGTGAATTTGCGGGGATGGTTCGTACCCTCATTGGCTTAGCTGGGTAGCCAATTGGCTAACCTACGGATGATCTTCTTTGAGTCAGGTGCCCCATTCTAGTCCAATCAGTAGTCAACTCAGAGAAAACAGGTTCCTTTGCTGCACCTGGGGTGCCCAGAGCGGGAGTTGGAAGCGGCTGGGCCCTGCTGACTTGCCCAGTCCCATTTCAAGAGTCTCTTCGTGGGAGAAGTCTTGGCTCGAGGCCGAGTTACCGGATTGGTAACGACTGGTGTGTTTGTTTGTCACTGTGGTTAGAAAGTGGGACCAGGAAGAGCACATGCATTGAGTAGCAAGTCAAGAATCCCAGAATGATGCCAAGGATCCCCACCCCCATGTTCATTTAGTCTATTCGGGCAGGATGTGGGATGAGGTCTCTGGACTTGGGTCAATGGGCAAGGTTAAAATACAGGCACCACTGCCCTGGCCGGGGGCTCAGTGGTTAGAGCGTTGGCCCACATACCAAAGGGTCATGGGCTTCGATTCCTGGTCAAGGACATGTATCTGGTTTGCAGGTTCAATCTCTGGCCCCGTTCTGGCCACTTTCAGGAGGTAACCAATCCATGTGTCTTTCTCACATTGATGTTTATCTCTCTCTCTCCCTCCCTCCTTTCCTTCCACTTTCTCTAAAAAGCAATGGAAAAATATCCTCCAGTGAGGATTAAAAAAAATGGCACCACCACTGAATAGCTGTGTGGTCTTGGGGAGCTGTCAGCCAGTCAGAGCCTCAGTCTCTTGGGCTGTGAGCTGGGCCTGCCTCCCAGGCTGTGAGGATGAGGTGAGATGAGGTGCCTGCCGCAGCTCCCGGGACCCCGATGCAGGTGATGATGTGAGACTCTTACAGTGAAGCACAGGCGGCCCTTCAGTGTAGAAGGAATTGCAGAAGGAGTGTGTCCTCCAGGGGCCATGGGTGGGATATAACCTATGAATAAATTTTACATATTGACAGTCAAAACAGCTTGGCAGACTGTCAGTTAGTGTCCAGAGAGAGGAGATAATAGGTAGTCTTAGCTGGTGATTGTCTGTCTGTCTTTCCCACTCACTCTCTACCACCTTATTATAGTTATCTGTCTATATACCATCTATTGTTTTATCTATCAGTCATCTATGTACATGCATCATTTTTTAAAATATGTATTTTTATTGATCAGAGAGGAAGGGAGAGGGAGAGATAGAAACATCAATGATGAGAGAGAATCAATGATCGGCTGCCTCCTGCATGCCCCTTCCTGGGGATTGAGCCAACAACCCAGCATGTGCCCTTGACCGAATCGAACTCAGGACTCTTCATTCCACAGGCCAACGCTCTAAACACTGAGCCAAACCAGCCAGGGCTGAACATGCATCATTTTTAAATCAAGAACTTTGTTGAATGCCTGTGAGGTGCCAGGCATCGGGAGCACCGAGATGAACAGAGCGAGTACCCTGCCTTAGCCGAGCTGCACTCAGGGTGTGGTGGGGGAGGTTTGACACCGAAAAGCAAACTTGTTGCAGGTAGTGACAGTGTAATGAGCTTCATCTGCTTTCCTGTTCTGTCCGCTCAGCATCTCTGAAGGAAGAGGCCTTCTCCCCCCGCCTTAAAGATGAGCAAAGTAAGGGCCTGGGAGGTGCCCGGGCCACCAGGAGGGCACCGCCAGTCTGCAGAGCCTGGCTCTGAATCCTGTGTGCTGTGAGGTCCCTGACATGTGACTTCCTGGGGAAGGAAGAAACAGGAACTGACGGATAAAAAGGGAGGGTTTTCAAATAAGAGTTTGCAAGTCAACGGTAAGAAGTTCCATGAATTGCAAGATGGGAAAAAGTTCACTCAGTTACTTTTCTTTCTGTTTTGGCCTTAAATTCCCACAGCATGCTTTCCTGAGCGGCGCAGGCACTTTAGCATCTTGCATTGCCAGGCAAATATTATCCTTATGGGTAAAGCGATGCCGTAGTCATCTTCACGATTTTATTCAACGAAAGCCCCCCCTCCTCTGCTGCTTCACCCCGCCCGCTCTCTCCTTTCTTCTGGGATTGGTCCACGGGCTGCAAGGCCGACCCCGTGGGGCCAGGCGGGTGTCAGAATGAGCGCAGGGCCTGGTGGGGCCAGGGGGCGCCCGAGAGTGGATGTGCCACCTCCAGGGGCAGCCTGACCCGTCGCCATCCAAGTCCCACGGCGACTCCAGGTGCTTCATATGGTCAGTACTCCTCATCTTTAGAAAGAAACACAAATCAGATATTTATATGTGATGTGTTGAGTTTAAATTTGGGTTCAGCTTTGACCAAAAGAAACAAGCCCACAGTGTGGGCCACACAGCACGCACCTGCAGGCCAGGCCATTCGGGGGCCTGGGCTAAGTGTCTGTCTGTGGATGACACCGTCCAGGTCTGGGCAGCGGGGCTGCCACGCTCTGATCGCCTGCTCTGTGCCTGGGCCCTGGGCAGTGCCTGGCACATCTCAGGGATGCGGGAGCTCAGAGGGGTTGAGTCACACCCAGGGTTACATAGCCAGTCGGTGACGAAGCCGCCGCTCAGACTCCCATTGGCCGAGCTTCGAGCTTCCGGTTTCTTATGGTGCCCGGCAGACTGGCTCCTTCACCGGCCGTGTCCCTGGTACCGAGTACCAGGCAGTGGGTGCGCGGACAAGGAGTCACATCTGTGTCGCTGTGGAGCTCACGGTGGAGATGAGGAGTTGAAAGCGTAAGGCCCAGCCTTCCCATTTTACAGGGAGGAAGCGAGGCGGGAGGCGCAGGGAGCAGCGTGCAGAGCTGGGCTTGGAGGCCGTGCTTCCCTGAGCTGGGCCTTCCCGCCTTCTTTCGCCCACGCGTGTCCCAGTCAGCACGGATGACATCATACAATAGATGCACTTTCATGGGTCATACCCTTGCAGTCATTTACTTTCTTTGTAAGTTGTCACAGGCCTGCTGTTTGCTTCGAGGGGAGACCAGGAAGGTCCAGAGGCCCTGGGCGGGGAGCAGCCATGTTACCTCTCTCCCTTTCTCGTTTCTTGAGCAAACGCACTGACCAGAAGCCCAGCTGCTGGGTGGCAGGACCGCAGGGTGGGGTCCCGCCACGGGGGAGCCGGCTGGGAGCTGAGGAGCCCCGATGTCGCTTGGGGTGCAGTTTGGACGCTTTGCGCTTCACAATGGCTCCCAGTGGCCTGTGTTGTGAAAGCTGGCCTGAAAGGGCCACCAGGTCCTGCTGTCTCAGTGGAGCACAGGGACAGTGCACACCAGAGAGCAGGTTTGATCTGCTTGGTACAGTGGGGTTAAGGCGATTTCAAACCACTGGCTGATATTTTTAAGTTTGGAGATTTCACATACGCATCTGGGCTTCTGGATTCTTTAAAAAAATCAAAATACGGAACAACACTGGGTCCACATTTTTACCCCGTCACAGCCCCCTGGTGCTGAGCCGGGGAGCGGGGGAGACAACTAGGGGCTCTCCAGTTTGCCGCAGTCCCCACCACTCCTTGGTGTCGAGCTCCGGCCACTTCATGCAGTTGTGATCTCCCGGCTCCTGCAGGCATTTGTGACCCCAGGTTCAGACGTGTGTTGGGTCGGAACATGAAAGGGTTATTTATACTCACCTGGTGTCTGGCACTTGGGCAGCAGGAATCAGAGTGCCAGCTCTCCCAGGGAGGGGCAGCTCCCAGGAGCAAAGCCAACCCTGGCACCTGGCCCGTCAGCCTCCTGTGTGCCTGAGTGCCTGTGTGGGTGTAAGTGTCTCTGTGCACATCTGCATGGTCCGGTGTGCACACACCTGCATGCATGCCGTGGAGCTGTGGGGTCCTGAACTCAGCAGCCATCTCTGCCGGCTCCCTCCGGCCCCAGGCTTGGGAAGGGGTCCTGGCTTCTGGAGCAGGGAGGACAGGCATCTTCACCAGGGGCCCTTGGGGGGGCTGGCAGCCTTGGCAGGTTACCCTGGATCGCCTCTCACAGCTCCCATTTGTCATGCACTGAACTCGGTAAAGTCTCCTTGAGATACTGCGTTCAGCGTGGGAACCACTCAAGGCTCATCCCTCTGTTCCGCCACCGCGGCCCTCCCAGCAAAAGGACTTCAGAAGGAAACATTGACTTTAGATTGATTTTTAAATAAGCACCTATTTAGCTGTTGGTGCTTTAAGTGCAGGGTGGATTATACTCTTCAAGGAGCAAGCAGTTCTAATTGCTTCCACTCCTGGAGAGCGAGAGCCCTGCCATGCCAGCTGGGGGGTTTGGGGGTGGGGGGTGGAGAGAAGACAGCAAGGCAGATGCAGGTGGCGGTCCTCCTGTCCCAGCCCTCCCCCAGGCACGTGCCCCGCCCCCACCTCCCCTTCTAAGTGCAGGTGCAGAAGTGTCGCTGGCTCCTGACCGGGCGGAGTTTCCAGGAAAGGTGATGGCCCGTGTTTACACTTGGAAAGGGACTTAGAAGTTTCAGGATTTGCACTTGCCTTCCACTCAGTGAACATTTTTCTCCGCTTTTACTAGAAATGTCTAGAATCTAAAGTGCTTTTGCCAAGTGAGTACAAGCCCTTGCCCCTCTATCAGGGCTTCCTAGAGTGCGAGGAGAAGACACACATCCTCCTTTCGCTCACGTCAGGTGGCCTTGAAGATGACAAGTTGATGGCCGCCGTTTAGCGATGACTTCCTCCGTGCCAAGCATGGCGCCGGGCGCTTCTGCAATCATCTCATCTAATTCCCATGACCACCTCAGGGGGTGTCTGGTTCTGCTATCATCCGCAGTGTACAGATCAGAGACTAAGGCGCAGAGAGGCTAGGTAACCTCTCTCAGGCCACACAGCCAGGAAGGGGTGGCGCCTGCATTTGAGCTGTTCTCTGAAGTGGAACACGTTCTAACTGCAGCCTATAGTGGTACATTTCACCTGCTATTGTTTCCTGACACTTTTCTCTCCAGGTTAAAGCATGGATGGAGGCGGAATGTTGCAGTAGATGAAGGGCAGTTAGCTTGCAGGGCCTTTTGGATCAGCCGGATAAGATAGTCTTAACAGTAAGTGACTGTTCGGTGCTCAGATGTATCAGGGCCTGTGCTGAGTGCTGTACATGCATTTTCTGGGCACTTGTCTACATACACTGTGCTAAGTATATAAATCCATGTGGGCCTCATGGTGACTGAGAGCTGGGTATGGAAATCACGGACATGACCCCACAGGCAGGATCTGAACCAGGACTGTAGGGTCAGGATGGAATCTGTGGAGCTGTCTGCAGAACCGATCTCCAGCCCACGGTACCTCAGCGTCTCCTCTTCTGTCCCACCTCAGGCCCTCTGCTCAGCCACAGCTGGCTCCGGGCTGGCCCTCGAACATGCTGAGTGCTGTCCTACCTCAGGACCTTTGCACAGCCTCCTCTCTCTCGTGGCACCTTTCCTCCTCTTCTCTGTTTGGCTGACCATAGTTTATCCTGTTCTGTCATCACCCCAGGGAGCTCCCTCATCGTAAGTGAGACGAACTGGTTGCTCCTTCCTCCCTCCTCCAGAAGCTGGTGTCCTCAGACCCTCACTGCCCTCCTCACACCTGCTGTCATAGTCTCTGTCCCCCAGGGAGTCATCAGTTCTTTGAAGCAGAGAGATTGTAGGGACGTATCTCATCCAAGAGTGGGGACTGTCTGGCCCGTGGGCCTTACATGGCCTGAGAAATCATCGGTCTGGCCCTGCCGAGGCATTAGGGGTGAGTTAATGAAATGTTTGACCAAATAGAGCAGGCTAATTTTTAAGGTGGTAATTTTGTATGGTCCATGAATGATGTTAATACATACCCAAATGGTCCTCTTGTCAGAAAAAAGTGTCCGTGCACTTGCTGTTGATCACCAACCCCCCCACCCCCACTCCACTGCCTGGCACATCGGGGCGCTCAGGCGCTCTGTACCTACTCGTTAAGTGAGTGAGTCTCTCACTGGTGGGCCGTCCCAGCTCCAGCAGAGAGGGAATTGCCCTTCCTCCGCCTTTTGGTCCTGCTTGGGCCGCAGCTGATGGGTGGTGCCTGTCCACTGAGGTGAGATGGTCTTGACGCAGTCCACCGTCCAGTCTCCTCCAGACACGCCCTCACCGACACACCCAGGACAGTGTCACCAGCTCTCCGGTGTCCCTTGGGCCAGTCCGGTTGACTCATGAAATTAACCATTGCAGAGCCCAGCGCATTTTCATTGGCAGTTCTCGTCCCCTGCCCTTCCTACCTCTGTCACCCTGGGCTTCACACTGCGCTCATGGGAGGATGGAGATGTGCCAGCCGGGGCTGGCGAGCATTTTCTGTCAAGGGACAGAGGAGGGGTGTTTTAGTTTTGCAAGCCACACGGTCTCTGTCACCGCTGCTCACCTGTGCCGTCGAAGTGTGAATAACTCTTGGTTGCAGGTGTGGCCACAGGCTGGGTGTGGTGGGCCGGCTGCAGCTTCCCCACTGCTGTTCTAGAGTATTCTTGTCGTGATGGGTACTGGGATGGTACCCAGGCTTCTCTCATCACAGTCAGGATTGGCTCTGTTGTCTCAGCCAGTCTTCACCTGGGCCTGGAGGAAGGATTATCTGTTTGGGTCAGGCCTGCATCACTGTGAATGCATCACCCCCAGCTCACGAGTTGTCGCCTGCCCAGAGGCTGTCCTGGGAGGACTGTGCTCTGGAGCCAGCCCTTGCAGTGTGACTTCTGCCTCGGAGCTGTGTGGTCCTGGGCCAGGTACCGAGCCTCTCTGATCCTCACTTAGATCATCATATGTACCTTGCCCGGATTTAACGGCTGAAAATACTTCCTGTGTTTCAGGCACATGATAGGGATTGAGCAAGTATTGGTTACTTTGTCTTCCTGCAGACGTTTACCCCAAATCTTCACCTTTCAGTGAAAATGTGGAGATGGGAGTGGAACAGCAGAGAAGGCCAGGGCAGCCGATGTCTTCAGAATTCCAGAGAGAGCCTTTCAAAAGCGAGAGACGTTTGAGTCTGAGGAAGTCATCCTCCGGTCTCACCGTTCTCTTTGAAAGGGAGTGAGAAAAACTCGACATTTTATTTTCACACCTGGAATGTCACAGTCTAAGGCAAGCCTGGCATGGAAGGGGGCTGTGACGTCGGGCCCGGGGCCCGGGGGACGAGGGTAAGCGCAGCATACCTCAGCGGAGGCGCCATGCCCAGCTCTGAGAGGCAGGTGGCTTTGATGCCTGCGGGAATCCCGGGCCCCCAGGAAGTCCTGGGGCCGGGAGGAATACCTGTGAGCCTCTCCACAGGGAAAAGAGGCAATTGGACCGGACACCATATGTGTCTGTACATGCCGCCTGCCCTGAGTGTATCGTCACACGCGTGCCGTGCCGTGCAGCCCAGTGTCAGCAGGGCTGCCTGGCCCTCTGCCCACGCGTCCCCAGCTCTGTGCCTGGACAGGACCGCACAGCCTTCACAGACGCCATGGTCCAGGCGGACCCGGCTCCTCCGCTCTGTCCTCAGGCGCCCCCCACTGAGCTTTGCTGGTCTTCCACACGTGTCCCCTGGATGGGGTCTGCCCGCCGCTGCAGGCGTGCGGTGCCCCTCCCGCCGGCCTGCACACTGTTGGGAATCGCACCGAGCACCTACACGGACTGACCCAGCTGTGAGTTTATCTCCCTCATAGATTAAATCAGGGCCATGTCTTCCTTCTCTCAGCTCGCATACTTCGTGTGGCGGTAATAAGAGTTGCTGCATATCACTAAACTTGAAAATAGGGTTGTTTGTTTCTGAATCTGGGCATGGCCCGAGCTGGCCTCTGAAGTGCCTGGAATCCTGGCGTCTGGAGAGGAAGGCTGTGTGCTGCCTTGAAAGCGGTGTGGCCCACCCTTTTCCAGGAGCCCCGCGGAGCCCCAGAGTCGCAGGGCGCCTGGGGACCAGACGAGGTGTCGCAGAGGCCTGCGGCGGGCTTGGTCGTGGGTATACTGTCCTTGCTGTCCGTCCCGCAGGAGTTCCCGGGCCGCCCTGCGACTCGACAGTAGGAAGCGGGGTCCACTGTGAAGGAGGCCAGGGCAATGGTCACATGAGCACTTGGGGAGTGACTGGAGTTCAGACCCTGTGAGTCTGCAACAAGAGTGAGCCGCCACGGCCGGGGCCTTCGACGACAGCTCAGTTGGGGGTTTTGCTAACCCCTGCCCCGGCTAGAGACCCCCAATAGGCACTGCTGGCATCTGCCTGTCATGGTTGGGAACACCAGGTTCACGTTGAGTGACGGCCCCGAGGACTGGGAGCAGGGGGTGGGCAGAACTACACGGCACACGCACGTCTCCCGCTTTCCAGAAAGCGTCTCCCCTCCATGGCCGTGGGCGCTCAGACCGTGACCTCCAAAGGCAGCCTGCCGGGCTGGGTTTCCTTTCCGGCTCTGTGTGACCTTGGGCAAGTCACTTCACCGCTCCGTGCCGCAGCGGCCTCACCTGGGGATAATGAGAGCTCCCAGCTCATTGAGAGGCGTGAGTGGCGTGTATGTGTGCCAGGCTGTGTGAGGGCAGCCAGCCCCGGGCTTCCCCCATGTCCTTGCTCAGAGTTTCCCATTCATTTTCTCGATGGGAGAGTTGGTTGCTAGCAGAGTCTGTGTGCATATCGTGATGCACCCGTCAGCCACTGCCCCTTTCCTAGGCAGCACTGAGTTCCCAGGCCATGGAAATGTTCGCTGCGTAACGTTCCAGCCGTAGCTCAAACCCGGTGACTGTTATTTTCCTTGTGCGAGACTGCGCTCCGGGCCGTCTCCTTCAGCGCTGACTGAGCAGGATGCTGTCATGTGGGCCTTTGTGACACCCTCACACCCATCCGGGTGTGTGGTTTGTGAGCTGGCACCTCGACCCATCGTGGTTCCAGAGCAGAAGCGGGTTTCATTCTGGGACTGGTGAGGACCAGGCCACCCTGCCGGGTTGATGTGCCAGAGGATGGTTTTGCCAGGTCCGCATGGGGCTCTGGAGAATGGAGCTGGACAATGAGAGGCTGGCACATGTCTGTGAGGTGAGCGCTGCTCCTGCCATTAGCCATCCCGCAGGGGAAGGCAGCACGTGACTGCACAGGTTCTGTGTCTGGAGCATGTGACTGTGTGGGTTCTGTGTCTGGAGCATGTGACTGCGTGGGTTCTGTGTCTGGAGCACGTGACTGTGGGTTCTGTGGCTGGAGCATGTGACTGTGCAGGTTCTGTGTCTGGAGCATGTGACTGCGTGGGTTCTGTGTCTGGAGCACGTGACTGTGGGTTCTGTGGCTGGAGCATGTGACTGTGCAGGTTCTGTGTCTGGAGCATGTGACTGCGTGGGTTCTGTGTCTGGAACATGTGACTGTGGGTTCTGTGGCTGGAGCATGTGACTGTGTGGGTTCTGTGTCTGGAACATGTGACTGCGAGGGTTCTGTGTCTGGAGCATGTGACTGTGAGGGTTCTGTGGCTGGAACATGTGACTGTGAGGGTTCTGTGTCTGGAGCACGTGACTGTGTGGGTTCTGTGGCTGGAGCTACACGGGCTCTGTTATTAGAAATACCAGGGCTTGTCACATGGCTCCGTGGGAAAAGCCTTTCCTATGTAATCCGACCGTCTCCCCTGCTCCTTGCAGACCTCCTCTGCAGGTACAGTCTACTTCAGGTCCTCAGTTCTCGGCTGGCACAGCAGGCCCTATGGGAGGACAGTGGGCCCTACAGAGGACAGCAGGTCCTATAGGAGGACAGCAGGGTCTATGGGAGGACAGTGGGCCCTACAGGAGGACAACAGACCCTATAGGAGGACAGCAGGCCCCGCCATCACAGGCACCCATCTCAGCTTCTCCCACTTGGACCCCAGTATCACTTTCCCCTGAGTTTCTTGACCAGCCCCCTGGTGGTTTACGCTTGCGCACAGGTTTGCCTTTGCGTGTGTTCTCTTTTTTGCATGGCTGCCCATCCTCCTCTTCTCCAGGGCAGCCTCCTGCTTAGCCTGTAGACCCCTCGGGGAACGGACCCTGTGGAGAAGCCTTCTGCGGGCTGCCAGCCAAGCCCGCTCTCTCCTGGCCTCATGCCCACTCTCTTCTCCCGTGGGCTCCTGGACCCACTCCTTTTGGTTCTGTCTCTCCACCAGTCCATGCTCCTCGACAGCAGAGACCATATTCTTCTCCGTCTCTGAACTCCTGGGATAGCCCCAGCCGTATTTCTTCTAGGAATCACCCATGAGTCCTGGCGTGGAGGAGTCTGCTGTCTGCAGGGCCATGCTCACTGGGAGAGTCTAGCCTGGGCCCAGCGTAGTCCCCTGTCAGAGGAGTAGGCCCTCCTCCGAGGCCACAGGTCCAGCCTTAGCAGTGATGGCCTGTCCCTCTTAGACTTCTGCCCGGGGCTCTTGCTTGGACACTGTGACGTAGGGACATGGGCAGGGGATGCGACCTGAGTCCTCAGATGCCGGGCGCAGTCACCCTGACCCTGACTAAGAGCCACAGGAGGAAATAGTCCGCACTCTGCTCAGCATAGTCTCAGCTGCACGCATTCACCAGAGTCCCCTTTATCTGAAACTCAAACCCGGGACCATGCATCTTCAGCTCTTTCCTAGTGCCACCTCGCTCATGGTCACAGGAATGTCCCAACTCTAAAACTCCATCTTCTGTGTCATTCCAAAGTCTCTACATGTCGTGGTGACTGAGCCACATTCTAGCTGGCTAAGTCGTGTTGGTCTGGTTCTAGGGAGTCAATGCATTTCACTACTAGCAACAACACATAACGAAGAATTCCCAAAGAGGCGTGCCCTCCTTACAAGGCACATTTCTCCACGTGTGTTTCGTAGCCAGTTCTTCCTCCTCTGTGTCCTCCGGGCCCTCCGGACCGGTGCCTCCACGCCCCTGTAGGGTGTCCTCTCTGAGAGCGGTGGGAGTCCTGGAAAAGTGGGGAGGGGGTCTCTGTTGACGCCAGCACACTAGTCACTGCACATCAGTGAGTGAACCCATGGTGCACCCACACAGCCTTAGAATTAATATGTTCTGTCTCCACTTTATCTGTTTTGTTTATTTCTGTAATCTTCTGTTTTACTCAAAACCTGCCAATATCCTTCACACCTCCCCATCTTTGCCAGGATTCAGTAATTATTCCCCCCCCCCCCCCCCGCAGAAAATACATATTTGCTTCCTATGTGCCAGGCACAGCCCTGGGCTTTGGATACAGCAGAAAGCACAACAATGTATAGCTTATACATGGACTGCGCAACTGAAATAAATCCTGTGGTAGAAGCTGGGAGCCCTGTGGGGAGAAATGGAGGTGAAGGAATAAGCCTTGTAGGTATTTGGGGGCAGAGCCTTCCAGGGAGGGGGGACAGCAGGTGCAGAGGCCTGAGGTGGAGGAGTGCCCCGGCTGTGGGGGACACCGCGGGCAGATTGTGTGGGACGTGGGGATCATTGTAAGGGCTCTGGCTTTTGTTCCGAGTGAGGTGGGAGACGTTGGAGAGCCTGGAGTGGGCAGACATGACTGGCTTCATGTCTTAGCAGCATTGCTCCAGCTCTCGTGTTAGAATAGACTATGTGAGCAAAACGTGGAAACCGAGGGGAAAATGCGTCCCGTGCTGCAGACCACGTTTCAGATCTTTGGAACAAAATCCACTTTTCCTGAGCTTCTCAGAGCAAACACCCGTCTAGATTTTGCTGGGAGGTGCTTTAAAGCTGTGGTTACCTTTCAGATCTTCAGGCTGTGAGTAAAGCAGATGACCCTCTGTGATGTGGTGGGCCTTGTCCAATCAGGCGAATCTGTGTCCACACCTTTATCTACACCTACGTCTCTATGTCCATTGCATTTAACAGATACTGCATTTGCATAGACATCAGGCAAAACCCTCCACCAGCAAAAAGATTATGACCTGCTGAAGGCTCAGATGATGGTTAACATTATTTAGCAATAAAGTATTTTTAATCAAGGAATGTACTTTTAAAATATATATATATATATATATATATATTGATTTCAGAGAGGAAGGGAAAGGGAGAGAGAGATAGATAGAATGAGAGAGAATCATTGATGACTGCCTCCTGCATGCCCCACCCTGGGGATCTACCCCGCAACCCAGGCATGTACGGTGCCCTGACCAGGAATTGAACCATGACCTCCTGGTTCATAGGTCCACATTCAAATTCTGAGCCACACCGGCTGGGCAGAATGTACTTTTTTTTAAGGTGTAATACTATTGCACATGTAATAGACTACAGTATAGTATAAACATAACTTTTATATGCACTGGGAAATCAAGAATTGGGTGACTCATTTTATTGTGACCTTTGCTTTATTGTGGTCCTTGGGAACCGAGCATGCGATGTCCGAGGCATGTTTGTATTTGTATTATCTCCATCTGCATCTAGCTACATCATCTGTCTTCATCTGTATCTCTCTATACATCTCTATTATCTATGTCTGTGTCTGTCTTTGTATCTATATCTGTCTCTTATTTATATCTGTCATCTGTGCCTGTGTCTGTTTATATCTCCATCTCTGTATCTATTTTCAACATTTGTATCTGTATCTACACTCGTATCTGTATCTGTATCTACATTCAAATGGCCTATGGCTTCTGTCTCTCTGGAGAACCCCAACGGACAGGTTGTGATGGGCTGGCCTGACGCATGGTCCTGCCCTGATGCCGTCACCTTCTCCACAGCAGTGCCACACCCTGGCATCAAATTGCATGTGCTCACTCCTGGGGCTGCACGTGGGGGGAACTGGACCCACCCAGTTGACCACAGTTTTGAGGATGGGAGAGGGGTGGGTCACCAACACAGAATCGGCGTTACAGGAAGTGAAATAAGTGGAGGCTAGAGGGCAACAAGAGAAAACCACAGAAGCCCATCATGGTAGTTGTTGCTGTCACCTTTTCCAGATGAGTTAATAGGTCAGAGGCTAAGTGGCCTGGGCAGAGTCCCACAGGGTTGGTGATTGAGCAGGTCCCAGCCCATTGGGCCTGGCCTTGAAGTCTGTATTCTTCCCACTGCCAGCCATTTCATTCATTCATTCACTTATTCATTTTACCAACCAACCAACCAACCAACCAACCGTAAACTGAGAGACTTGGTTGCTCACTGTTGGCCACATGAACTGTGCCGGACCCTGCAGAATCAAAGCCATCTGACCTTAAACGTGTCCCTCTCCCTTTCAGGGAACACACTTCAGGTATCCTGAGCCAAACCCACTCCCCTGCTGTTCCGAGCAGGCACCTCTCAGCACACTGGTCTCCAGAGACAAGTCCGAATCCTTTCCCACCAAGTGAAGCCATTTTCAGTTCACCCCATGAAGCCGTCAGAGAAACAGTAGGGTAGGGGCGATGCCAATGACAGCACCCACTCCCGTGCACAGGAGGGAAGCCTTCCTGGTGGGTGTTTTTCCCTCCCTACTTCTCCCTTCCAAATTTCTATCCATTCAGAAAATCAAAAACAAACTCCGCCTGCAAACAGAATCACCCATGTGCTCAGCGTCAGGGCGCGTGGCCCTGAGGGCTCAGTGGCCACGGTGTCCTTCCCGCAAACTGTGTCTCTGCCTCCTGTCTTCCCATGGCTCACACAATTCCCCCGGCGCATGCAGAGATCTCCCCACTGTCGGTCGGACCAGGGCAGTTCATTCGAGAAGGACAGCACACTGATCGGGTCTCCGCCCGCCCTCCCTGCGGACCAGCACCTCCCGTGTTAGAGCAGACGCCATGAGGAGCCCCAGGCAGGGAAGTAACAGGCGCTCTGCAGCTGCTCGGCCGGCCCGTTGTCCTTTAATAAAAACACTGAGAAAACTAATGCAAGCAAATCAGATAGCAGCTTGTTTTCGTGAATGTTCTGACTGCATTGAAAATTAATGAGATTTTATTAAATTAGAAGATTCAAATAGGTTACAGTGAAATCAGTTCACATGCTGTTGCAGACATGAGCATATGGAATCAGACTAGCGGTCTTACTGGCTCCATAGTTTAAAAATCCTTCCCCTACGTCTTACTCCTCCGTGGTTGTGGGCTGGCCGAGTCCCTGGCTGCGGGCTCTCCCCACAGGCTTTCACTGTGAGCGGCGTTTTCTTTCCCCGCTGAACACAAAGGAAACGGAATCCAGCCCTCATTTTGCTGCTTTCTTTGAAAAACAAAATGAAGTGGATTGGGAGTTATTTAGCCAATCTGCCTTGTTCCAATTTCTCATATCAGAGGAGCACCGCGCGTCTTTTCTTCCTCGTATTTCGTAGATTGCAGATATGTTTGAAGATGTCATTGTCAGTGAACGGATTCTTTCCAATTTTCCACTGTGTTTCTTTTCACCAATCCAATTATCTCTTTAACTCAATGCTGCTTTTATTTATAGCTTGTGACACCTCTTCCAAACCTTCTATCACTTTCCAGAACGGTTCAGTTTTTAAAGCTGCTGCCGACTGCCCTTTTTCCCAGCTTCTGTTGTTGAACTGGGGATAGGCTGCCCTGCCCTCTGTTTCAGCACCAGCGCCGTCGATGGCCACTGTCACCGGAAGTCACGGTTCGCTCCCACCTGCGCCGCTCACACCAGCATTGCTCTCACTAGCGCTCTGGTTGTAGAGCCAATCCATGCCTCCACCTGTGGCGACTGGCAGGCCCCTGCTTCTCAGACACTCGAGCCATCTAGACGCTGAGCCGGTCTTGGGGGAAATGCATTATATTGGAAGGTAGGGCATGTGATGGGGGGAAATCTGATTGAGGAAGAATTTGTGGTGATCAGACGCCGAGCTGCCTTCTTTTACACTCTGAAGGAAGATGATTGTGAACCTGTTTTTGTTGTGGTGAAATATAAATAGCACAAAGTTACCATTTTAACGATTTTTAGGGTCCACTTCAGAGGCATAGGTACATTCACAACATTGAGCTTTTATCACCACCGTCCATCTCTTGAACTACACACGTTTCAGAGGTTTTGAACTCCTTGGGGTGACAAAATGTGCTAAACGCTTTTACAGCATTTTTGTGCCATGATGTCCAATTTGTTCGTTAAGAAGCATCTTTTCATTGATTTTCAGTAGGTCTGTTTCCACTGCTTCGGGGGTGGTTTCTGCCCAGAGGGCTGCAGTGACAATGAGGAGGACAGGAGCTCAGAGCTGGGGGATTGGCGGGAGTGAGTCGCAGGCCTTCTGTAGTGGTTCAGCATCACTAGTTACACACGCATATGGATATGTTCTTTTCTGAAAAATGAGGCCGCAGCCCCCTGGCGTCAGCTCCACCCCAGCGTCTCAGACCCACCCAGTGCACATGTGTGACATGGTTCCCGCCCTCGCTGTCTGCAGGCGTCTACTGCAGGGCTGGCTCAGGTGCTCAGCACAGGTGGTGCCATATTGTGTGATCGCTGAGCCATTGGCTTGACTTTCTCCAGTTGTACTAATGCATTGTTAACATAGAGCATCGTGTACATTTGAGATGTGCAGCATAGTGACTGGACTTCCATATATTGTGAAATGATGACCCCAATACGTTTCCTTAATGTCCATCGTCTCATTCAGATACAAAAAAAGAAGAAAAAGAAACTTATTGTCCCTGTGATGGAACTCCCTTAGCAACCTTCAAAGATGCCACCCAGTTATCGTGTTGTACATTACATCCAGTCCTTATTTATCTCATAGCTGGAAGTTTATACTTCTTAAACATCTGTCATTTGCTTTTTTACTCAATAATATTTCTTGGACGTCAATACGCATTGTTATACATAAGTGTCCAAAAGCGCTAGTTGAATCCGACCTTGTGTGGCGCGAGCTAGGAGTTAGGCACCATCTCCTTTCTGTCTCATTTAACCTTGACAGCAACCCTGGGAGGGAGGAATGGGTGCGGGCACTATTCTCATTTTATTTATGTGAAAAAGGAGAGTCAGGGAGTCCAAGGTCACACAGGGAGTTCAAGGGCACCAAACTGGTGAGTAGAGTTAGAATTTGAACTGGAAATGTAGGGCTGCCATTTTACCAAGTTGCCTCTAACTGTTAAATCAGAAATTTCAGTCATTAAGAAGGATTTATTTCTAATTAGTCCAAATAAATGGGCCATTAATCATGTGGTCACCCACATAGATGTAACACTGCGGGCGTGGTGAGCGGAGTCTGACCTGCCTGCCCTTCCCTGTCTCGGCTTCCCTGGGGAATGATGGGAGCTGAGCCCGGTGAGGAGGAAGGCAGGGGCTTCTGGGCAGAGGGAAGAGCCTTCCAAACCCAACAGTCAGTGTGGCTTCTGCGGCAGGCAGGAGGGGGCACTGGGGGCACAGTGGGGGTGGGTGGGTCCTGGGCTGGTTGGGGGTGGGGCTCGGTCTGTACTTGGAGAGTCCTGGGAAAGCATCAGATGGTTCTGAGGAGGAAGGGTGGTGTTGTGTTTCTAAAAGACCACCCAGCCACCCTGGACTCAGATGCCACAGACCAGAGTGGAAGGTGAGGAATGGTGGCCTGGACACGGCGGCTGGTGGTGGAGACGCAGAGGCATGAGCTGATGGGATTGCTGTTGAAGAGGTAGAGCCAGCAGGTCTTGGAGTCGCCCTGAATTTGGGGAGGGAGGGGATAAGGGGAGGGAGGGAGGATGTGAGCCTGTAATGGCTCCTAGATTTCTGGCTTGAGCAGCTCAGTGGAAGGGGGTGGTATTCAAAGAGCTGGGAGGACAGGAGAGCGGCCCTCTGTGGGCCAAGGTCAGGACCTGGCAGCCCTGTGCAGAGCAGACGGTTGGGAAGCTGGTTTCCGAAGGGCCTCCAACTTAATCGGGGGAAACTATGGGCTGGGGCAGCCCGTGGGGTGGGTTAGCCCGTGGGGTGGGATAGCCTGTGGGGTGGGGCAGCCTGTGGGGTGGGACAGCCTGTGGGGTGGGATAGCCCGTGGGGTGGGACAGCCTGTGGGGTGGGTTAGCCCGTGGGGTGGGACAGCCTGTGGGGTGGGATAGCCCGTGGGGTGGGGCAGCCCGTGGGGTGGGGCAGCCTGTGGGGTGGGGCAGCCTGTGGGGTGGGGCAGCCTGTGGGGTGGGATAGCCTGTGGGGTGGGACAGCCCGTGGGGTGGGGCAGCCTGTGGGGTGGGTTAGCCCGTGGGGTGGGACAGCCTGTGGGGTGGGATAGCCTGTGGGGTGGGGCAGCCTGTGGGGTGGGGCAGCCCGTGGGGTGGGGCAGCCCGTGGGGTGGGATAGCCTGTGGGGTGGGGCAGCCTGTGGGGTGGGAGTCTGTGGGGTGGGATAGCCCGTGGGGTGGGATAGCCTGTGGGGTGGGACAGCCCGTGGGGTGGGGCAGCCCGTGGGGTGGGGCAGCCTGTGGGGTGGGGCAGCCTGTGGGGTGGGGCAGCCTGTGGGGTGGGGCAGCTGGCAGTCCCTCTTCTGAGCTCTGGCTCCTCTCGGGTCAGTGCGAGGTCAGAGCACCTGCCCTGTGGGTGGAGGATTCGGGAAGCTGCAGGCGGGGAGCCCTCCACCCAGTGCTCTCTGACACCAAGTACTCAGTCTGGGGATCCGGACAAGGGTCTGTACCACTGAGGTTGTTATTCCAGAGTGATTTGTGAATAATATACCGAAGGTGCCCAGGACACCTGGGGGATGTCTGCTTTTCGGTGTGTATCCATTAGACCTCATCCCTGACTTCGCATGGCCTCCCTGGACAGTGGGGTCTTGCTCCCGAAAGGACATTTTATTGCACGTGCACCAGGCAGGCGCTGCCTTGGAAGGGATGTTGTACAAGCGCCACAATACATGATTGTAAAGGTCACCGGTGTCCGTTTGTAAATTAATTTTCCCTTTCTTTAATGGTTCAGATCAAATTCTCCATTATATGAAGTTATTAAAGCGCACCCAGCTGCCCTGTGATTTCAGAGGCTGGGTCTGCCTGAGACACGTGCTCTCAGCAGCAGGGATGGGTGATCCCCTGCGAACACTAGCCCCCCGGGAGGACCTGCCTCTGACACGTGCAGAGGGAGCTGCCAGCTATTCCCGTCTGGAGACTTGCTAAATTAAAAGCAATTCAAACACTGCCGATTGGGGTTGAAACTCCGAGGGTGTTAAAAATGTCACATAAAATGTGAGCGTACCTATCGGAAAAGGGTAGTTTTCCTTCTAGAGATTGCTTAGGCAAAGCCATCTGATTTTCAGAAAGTGCAGTATCGTTCCACTAAGTAAATAGTTGCCAGGGCTTCAGTGCCTCGTCTCTATTTGAAAGAAATATCTTTCGGAAGAAGAAAAATACTGGGTATTTGGAGAACAGATGTTAACAACCGTGCCAGCATTGCCCACGTCTTAGATGGAAGGGAGAAGGATGTGTGTTGGAAACCAGAGTTGATTCACCTTGCAGATGGATTGGGCCTGCATGGAGATTAAAAAAGACACGCCCGGTGGCCACGCTGCTGGAGCTGAGTTGCAGTCGGCCACAGTGGGCATCCTTTGTGGACACTTTTGTCTCACCGGCCTCACCCCCTGTAGGAATTTGAGCCTGTAACCCCTTCCCTAAGCCTGTCCTCATCCTCAAACCACGGAGATGTGGCCCCAGGAGGCCACAGTGCTGGGCGGGGCACAGGCATCTTCAGAATAACACGTGTTCCTGGCGTGTCAGCTTCACATGACAGTCTGGGGGAACAATATATTCATATTAAGACAACAGAGTAGGTTAGAAAATGTGCATGATTTTCGTTCTTTTTCTTTTTTTAAGACAATATGAGACTTCCCAGGAATACCAAGCTCGCTAGTGGGGGAGCTGGTGTCTGCGTGTGCGGCTCATTCTCCTTGGTCCATGGCAGGGGCGGTTGGGAACGTTTGGGAAGGCACTGCCTAGTCCTGGGCTTAAGCCGGAAGTGGCCTTTGACGTTTGAAGTCAGGGCTCTTGGCTGCAGGTGACAGGAACCCAATTACTGCCTCAAGCCCAAGAGGGAAGTGATTGGCTCTCAAAACTGAAAAGTCAGAGGTTGGATGTGACTCCGCTCAGGTTCTCAAATATATATTAGCACAAGTCAGCCTCCATGAATAATCGATGTACCTTCTCTCTCTCTGTCCGTCTGTTATTTATGTATTGTCTATCTGTGGCTCCACATACCATCTCTTGTCTGTCTGTCTGTCAGTGTTGTCCTTATCTCGTCGTCGTCATCATCATCATCATCATCATCATCATCATTTCTGCTTTTCTCTATTTTTTCTTTATTCTCAGGCAGAATCTCACAGTGCGATAGCAATGCCAGGATTATCTTCTCTAGGCTGTTGTCAATCTCGATGGCCAAGTGTGCTGTTCTTGTCAGGTAATTCCATTAAGTTTGTCCTAAAATCCTTGGCCCTGTTTGGGCTACTTACTCACTTCTTAATGCGCTCATGACGTGGCCAGGAGATGGTGTATGCTGATTGGCCAGGTCATGTGGGGTTGAGGGTCAGTTCTACCTGAAATTCCTGGTCTGGGAGTGGGCACGTGAGTGTTTCCTTCTGGAAGAAGTTGAAATGACAACTACAAAAGATCTTATTTAGTGCTAGTTTCTCACTTTACTAATAAAAGAACACAGGGCCAAAGAGATTTATCGTGTTTTATTGTCTCATGAAAAGAAAATATGGGTAGGACTGGATTTTTAAAAGAAATTTTAAAATAGAAATATAACACATACAGGAATGTGCACAAGTGTTAAGTGTACAGTATGATGAACTGTCCCAAAAGGAATCACCATGTACCCACCACCCAGATCAGGAGACAGAACCCTCCGCGGCGTCCCCCACCAAGTCCCTCGCCATCGCCACCCGGGTCACCAGGACCATCTGACTTGTATTATACGCTCACTTTGCCTGTCTGAGGTTCCGTGCGTGGGCCATAAAGAGAACGGCTTTTGAGTCTGTTCTCATCAGCCCCACACTGTGCATCCTTTTCCCTTCCACGCAGTGTTCCCCGTGTGAGCTTGTGGAAAATACCGCATCCACCCACCGCTGGTGCCTGTGTGTGTGTGTGTGTGTGTGTGTGTGTGTGTGGTGGGCGGGGGGGGGGTGGGGGGGCTCTGGGGTTTAGGTATTACAAAGAGTAATACCCAATTCTTGAATGTTCCTTTGGGGGCGCATGTACACATTCCTGTTGAGAATATTCCAAATAGTGGAGTCTCTTGGTCATCACGTAGACAAATCTTCCCAGTTAGGTCATATTATAAGTTTTCTAACGGTTTGAAATCCCCGCAGTGCTGAGTTCAGGCTGCTCCCTGTCTTTGCCAGCACTGGGTGACATTGTAATTCTGAGCGTTTCTGGTGGTTATGGTGTATCCTGTTGGAGCTCTAATTTGCATTTCTCCTGATGATGAACAAGATTGAGCACTTTTTCGTGCGCTTTACTGAGCACGTGGTTATACTTTTCTGCGAGGTGCACCTTTGGCTCATTGCTTTTAATGGGTTTATATTTCAGTAAATATGTAAATATATATATATGTACATGTAGATATAGGTGTATATATAGGTACATAGATATAGATGTATATATATATATGTGTATATATACATATGTGTATGTATAAATATAGGTATTTATAAATATAGGTATATATAAATATATACACTGAGTGGCCAGATTATTATGACCACCTGACGTCTGTAGGCAACTTAGCTATAATTTCACGCTGAAGTTGCTAGAGGGCCAGACCATTATAAACGTCTGAATAGCACAACATACCTAAGTATCATTGCTGATCAAGTTCATCCTATCATGTTGATGGCGTATCCCAATGGAGGTGGCTTCTTCCAGCAAGACAATGCGCCATGCCACGGTGCTCGTATTGTGCAGGAGTGGTTTCAAGAACATGAGGGAGACTTTACCTTGCTTAGGTGGCCCCCACAATCACCAGTTCTCAATCCAATTGAGCATTTGTGGGACGAAGTTAAAAGAGCCATCAGGCAGCTGGTTCCACAACCATCAAATCTCACAGAACTGGACAGTGCTATTCATCAGGCATGGTGTCAGATTCCTCGCATCACCTTTCAACAACTCATGGAGTCAATGCCAAGAAGAATTGCTTCAGTATTGAAGGCAAAAGGTGGCCCAACGAAGTACTGATGGGGTGGTCACAATAATCTGGCCAGTCATAATAATCTGGCCACTCAGTGTGTGTGTGTGTGTGTGTATTTATATATAAATACACACACACATACACACACATACATATAATCTCACAGTCTGTGACATGCCTTTTTAGTTTCTTAAAGTTACATTTGTGAACAATTCTTGTTTTTAGATAGCCTAGTTTATCAATATCTTCTTTTTTATAGCGAGTGCTTTTTTCTTCCGCTTAAAAATTAAGACTTTATCTCAAATTTGTGAAGACATTCTCTCTGTCTTTTTCCTAAATGTTTGTGGCTTTATTTTCAAACTTAAATCCAAAATCCATATGTGATTGATTTTTTTTGAGTAAGGTGCGAAGTAGAAGCAAAGATCTGTTCTTTCTTTTCTTTTTTCCTGATGATATATCCAAATGACACCCAACCACTTTCCCTCCGCTGTAACATAATGTCACTTTTGTCACAACGGAAGTGATTGTGTATTTGTGGGTCTCTTCCTTTACTCTGTATTCGGATTTGCTGGACTGTTTGTCTATCCTTGAGCCAATTTCACACCATTTTAGTTCTTGTAGCTTCATAATAATTCTTGATATCTGAAGGTCTAAGCCCTTTGAGCTTGCTCTTTTTCTTCATGATTGTCGTGTCTACTCTCAGCCCTCTGACAGTCCATGTATATTTTAGAATCATCATGTCAATTTTTATAAAAGTAACTTACTGGATTTTGATTAGAATTACATCAGATCTGTAGCTTGATTTGTGGGACAATTGGCATGTTTATTTAATTGATCTTTTAACCTATGAATGTAGTATATCCTTACATTTATCAAGGCGACTTTCAATTTATCTTAATGCTTTCTAGTTTCTTGTGTAGAGATCTTGTCAGATTTAGTCCTAAGTAGTTGGTGATATTGAAAATGGTATATTTAAGAAATTCTCATTTCCTATTATTTGTTGCTAGCATATAGAAACACAATAGATTTTTTTTTGGAAAAATTTCCAAATCCACTTTTATTTCTAATAATTTGACTGTCTATTCTTTAGAGTATCTGTATATATAATCCAGTGAACTGTGGATAATAACAGTTTTATTTCCCTCTTACTAATCCTCTTATTTTATTTTTTTGTCTTATGGCACTTTATCTCTGATGTATTGTTGGATAACAGTGGGGAAAGCAAGCATCCTTGTTCTGTTTCTTACTTCAGAGGGGAAACTTTCAACATTTCAAGTTTAATTATGATAATTGCTTTAGTGTTTTAAAGTTGCTCCTTAGCAGATCAAGAACATTTTATTTTACCAATAATTTGCTTATAAATTATCATGAATGGGTATTATATGTTATCAAGTGATTTTTATACAGCTATTGGTATGAATTTTCCCTTGTTTGTTCTGTTAATGTGGTGAGTTACATTGATTGAGTTACAAAAATTATTGAGATGTATTATTACATTCTTTTTCTGATTGCATTTTGTAATTTTTACTTAGAATGTTTACATCTATGTATATTAGAGAGATAGCTCTGTAATTTTATTTTCTTGTACCAATGTCAGGTTTTGTTTGATGTTTGAGGTAATGCTGGTTTTAAAGAACTGTCTTTTAAACACCCGTAGGATTTGTAATGCTGGTTTTCTTTTTCACTCTTGATTGCAATTTAATGCAGTTTCTCCTTTTTTTGACCATCATGCTAGGTGTTTATCAATTTTGCATATTTTTTCAAAGAACTGACTTCTACTTCTTTGATTTTTTTCTGTTTTCATATTAACTTTGCCCTTGTATTTGTTGTTTCTTTTCTTCTCATTTTTAAAGTTTATTTGGCTCCTTTATTAATGTTTTTAGCTATATTGGTAGAAATTGTTTTCAGCCTTCCTTATTTTCTAGTAGGTGCATTTAAGGCTATAAATTTCCCTCTTTTTATGACTTTAGCTCCTTTCTGCCAGGTGCATTTTCATTAATATTTGGAGGAAAATATTTTATAATTTCCATGTTAATATGTCCTTTCCCCATGGTTATTAACACTTGTATTGCTTGGTTTCCAAACATTTTGGATTTTCTAGTTTTTCTTTTATTATTGATTTGTTGCTGAATTCTATTCTAGTCAAATAATATTCTTGGAACGACATTTGCTTGGACTTACTTTATGATCCAGGATATGGTAAATTTTAATAAACATCTAGAAGAGCTTGAAAATTTTGTGTGTTTATGTCTTTGTGTGTTATGCCAAGTGCAGTGTTATATATATGGTTCAATTAGGTACCTAAAAAATTCTGGATTTTGCTCTGCTTATTCGACCAGTTACAGTGAGTTACTGAAAGTGCGTTGAAGTTATTATGCTTGTGCATTTGCTTATTTTTTCTTTCAGTTATGTCAGTTTTGCCGGATACATTTACTGTTGTGCTGTTAGTTGCAGACATTTAGAATGTTTAGGTCCTCCAGGCAGTGTGACCATTCTATTAGGATGAAATGTTCTTTACCTTCAGTTACCTGTCTTGTCTTAAAGTCTCCCTATCTTATAATAGTATGGCTCCATCAGCTTTCTTTTCTTTAGTTTTTTGCAAGGTATAACTTTTCCAGCCCCTACTGTCAACTTTTATTTGTTCTTATATTTAACATCTTGTGTCTCATAAGATCAGCATATAGTTTTTGATGTTAATTCATCTGGACTATATTTAGTTTGGTGCATCTAGACTATATTTTAATACTGATATGTTGAAATTTTTATATAACAATTTAAACTATGTTTTATTTTCCCACTGTTTTATATGTCTTTTCTCCCTTACCTCTGTGTTTGCTTTCTTTTTGATTAGTTCAACATTGTGAAATTATTGCATTTACTCTGCTCTATCAGTATGTAGATCTTTTTTTAGGAGTTCCCTAGGGAATGAAATGTTAATCTTTGTATTGTTATTACCGAATACCTAATATCAACAAATTCACAGGTAATGCTAGGAATGTGGGGCATTTTGAGTTCTACCCTCCATAGCCTTTTATATTGTTGTTGCCGTACATTATAATTCTACAAGTGGTTCATAGTGTATTCTTTTGTACAGTCAGAGTTTCACTAAACTCATCTCATACTTAGACTTTCTTTAATCCTTTCTGCATTTCTCCTTTCTGCCTGGGACCATTTCCTCCATCCCAAATAGCCCTCATATTCTTCCCCTGGCCCAGGTCTGCTCCCAACGAATTCTCTTAGTTTTTTTTTCCATTCCAGATGTTTTTGCTTCATCTTCATTAGTGAAGAATGTTTTCTCTGAGGATAGAATTGTAGGTTGGTGGGTGTTTCTCTGCTCCAAAGATGAAATTGCATTTTTTTCTGGCCCCACTTAATGTTATTGAAAAGTTAGCTGCTCGTCTAATTTTGTGCCTTTGAAGACGTGTCTTTTTCTCCCTCGATGCTTTGAAAGTTTTTGTCCTCTCATTATAGCAGCTTATATATGAGGTGCTTTGCATGTATCCTTCTTGGGTGTGGTATCAATTCTTGAGGTCACACTTTGCTGTCATTACCCGTTTTGGAAAATTCGGAGCTATTATCTGTTTATATGTTGGTCTAGTCCCGTTCTCCCTGTTTTCTTTCGTGGGACTCAAATTCTCTATATGATAACCTTTCCCCAGGGTTTCATAGAGCTCTTTCCTACTCTTTCCTGTATTTCAGCTTTTTTTAAAATGACATTTTGTGCATCACTATGGGTATTTCTAGCCATGCATCTACAAGCTCTCGTTACCTCTGTCCAATCTGCTGCTTTACCTAGCTACCGAGTTCTTAATTTGAGTTTATTATAGATTTCAGCTCTAGAATTTCAGCTCAGTTCTTTTTTACACAGTTCGGTTGTTTGCTCAGATTCTGTAACTTCTCATCGTTTTTCAGTGAGCGTTTTAATCCGCGTTCAAAGTCTGAGTCTGACACCTCCAGGAGCCGGGTCCCTGGTGGTTTGCCCTTTTCCCCTCGATGCTACTCTTCGCTCTGCCCGGCGACTGCAGCTGGATGTGGGGCGTGGTCGATGTCAAAGTGTTGACGCTCTGGTGGTGCCGCTGCTCTTGGTGAGGATTCCCTGTGCCCGGGCAGGCAGTGGACAGATGGCTCTGAGCACCGTGGAGAGGGCTGACTCCAGGCTGCCTTGCGTTGTCTGTGTGCTCCTCAAGTTCTGGCTGACGTGGCAGTGCGGAACCCCGATTTATTTAACCCTCGCCTGCGCTCTTGCCTGAATCCCTGCTGGCTGCCAGGAAGCTCTCGGATGCTTTCACACAGAGGGACTTTGATATGTTATTGGCTGTTGTCGTTGCTCTTGCTGAGAATGTTGGTCCACTGCAAGCTGCTCCACATTAGAAGAAACTGGATGCTTAGAATTTGGTATTACGCTTAGGTTTCCTGTCTGGGGACTAACTGGGCTTGTCGTTATCAGTTCATTGTTGTCATTGAGCAACCAATGATGACATCACAAAAATGAATCACTGTCAATGCCACTTACTTAGCGTTTTGGGGTTGAAAGTTGTCAACCCCATTTATTCTCACGTTCTGTCTTCTCTGCAGCCATATAAAGAGAAAATCATTGTCCTCATTCCATAAATGCAGCAGCATCTTCCAGCAGCTCTTGGGTAGGTTAACATCACACAGGCAAAAAGTGCCCTGATTTGGACTCAAACAAAACTGTCTAGACCAGTGGTTCTCAACCTTGGCTGCACATTAGAATCACCTGGTAATATTTTTAAAATCCTGATTTCTGGGCCTTATCCCCCGGAAATTCTGTTTCTTTGTTATGGGGTGGGGCCACAACATTAGTAACAAAGAAACAGAATTTTCGGAGAATGAGGCCCAGAAATCAGGATTTTAAAAAGATTCCCAGGTGATTCTAATGTGCAGCCAAGGTTGAGAACCACTGGTCTAGACAGTGAATTTTTTGTTTGTTTGTTTGTTTGTTTTACTTCTTCCATATTAGTCTTCTTGAAAGAGGATTATAGATATGGGAAGATTCCCAAATGTTACTATTTATTTGTATCATTAATCTCAAGTCATATAATATATTAGAGGCCTGGTGCACCAATTTGTGTACAGGTGGAGTCCGGCTGGCTGCCCTGATTGGGGCTGATTGGGGGCAGGGCTGGGGGGGAGGGGCCAAGGGAGGTTGGTGGGGGGAATGGGGGACGGCAATTGGACCCTGATCAGGCCGGTTGGCTGCTGCAGTGTGTGTCATAGCAACTGGTCATTCTGCTCGTTCTGTCGTTCTGGTTGCTTGGCTTTTATATGTAGAGATGATTAGGATCTCGGACTGTGATGCCCAGAGACCTACATTCAAATTCAGAACCTCTGTTGATTGTGGTATAATTCTTTGTAAGTCACCTTTATAATCTTCTGTCTTTTCATCCTTAAAGTGTGATAATAGGTTGTACTTCCTCTCAGGTAAGTTGGGAATGGCAAAACAAGTCCTCACGAGGGCTTAGCCACCTTGCTGCCATCAGCAAGAGCTCCTGTTAGCCGCCATATTAATAATGATGACGATGTTGATGTTGTTGCGGACGCCTCTTGCCCATTCCCAGCATGCCCCGCGTTTTATGTCCTCCAAGCCGTCCCTGTAACATTCATGTCGCAGGTTCGCAGGGGCCTGTGGTGCTGCTCGTGGTGTTCAGAAAGCAGATGCCCGCGTTGCATTGCCAGGGACAACCGTGCTCTGTCGTAGTGCACAGAACTGTGAATAACAGCCGGGATCCTGGATTCTTGGAAAACAGAGTTACTCAGGCAGCCTTCCTTTATGCAAAGCTTGAGACACCACCGGCCCTAGAGGATGCTGACTGAAACAAGGGATTTCCTGTCTTGCCATCTTTCGGCTGTCGTCTGAAGGCCACGTCATTCTTGCTGGAGCAGCATCCATGGCTCCTCATATCCTGTTAATATCCTAGAAGTGTGGAGGCTGTGCCCATGCTGGATGGAAGGCCAGGTTTTGTGTATGTGTGTGTGTGTTTTTTTTAAATATAGTTTGATTTCAGAGAGGAAGGGAGAGGGAGAGAGAGATGGAAACATCAGTGATGAGAGAGAATCATTGATTGGCTGCCTCCTGCACGCCACCTCCTGGGGCTCGAGCATGCAAGCTGGGCATATGCCCTGACCGGGAATCAAACCATGACCTCCTGGATAGACGCTCAAACACTGAGCCATGCCAGCTGGGCAATGCCAGGTTTTTGATATAAGTACATAGTAAGCTTGGGGTGAAGGGATGGGGCGCACAGATCAGCCTGGTCTCCACTCCACAGAGGAACCAGTGATTCCATCATCAAGACCAAAGGAGAGAAAAAAGCCCTCATTCCAGGAAGGAAGACACATCCCAGCCACGTCTGAGAATGTAGAGGGCCGTGGGGGGGGGGGGTGCGCGAGGGGAGATGGGGAACCACAATGGCAGCGTTGGCATCCCTTCCGCACTTGGCCCAACGACCGTGGCCTTTGGGCCCCGGGCTGGGATGGGGAACCGGGGGTGGGTGGTGGCGGAAACTGCCCCTTTCTCAGGGGGGCCGAGGGCTGCCTCCCTCCTGGGGCCAGTGGCCAACCTCCTGCAGTCTCTCTCCCCGTCCCTCCCCCTGGCCGCTAGGTCCTGATTGGCCCAGCCCCAATTGGCCTGGTCTTGATTGGCCCTGATCACTGGCCAGGCCTAGGGACCCCACCTGTGCAAGAAATTCATGCACTGGCCCTCTAGTATTAATATATTACTATATCGATATATCTACGTTCATGCTGTCCTTTTAAATGAAATAATTATATCACAATAGCACTATGTAACATAATTCTTTTGATCCATTTTATATTATAAAATATTTAGAATGCTTTTATTTTTTATTATTAAAAACACATTCCCTCAAATATCTATCTAGGAGAAATCCCTGGAATTTGAGTTTCTGGGTCAAATATATGCCCAGTTTTACACCTTCAACTGTGACTTCCCAGTCTCTCTCTCTCTGCGATATCTGCCAGAGGTCTCTGAGAGCCCACTGTACCCTTTACTCTCTTAATGCTGTTTGATAACTGAAAAAGTTGTCATATTTTATACAGATGTCTTTGAATTCTCGTCAAAATGAATGTTTATTAGGAATTTACTTGGCCCTCCCTCCCTCGCACTACCTCCTTTTTTCTCTGATGGACATACCTTCCCTTTTCAGGTATCAAATGCAGTCATGTCAGCTGGAGTGTAGACGAGGCATCAGAGGAGAAAATGATGTTCCCCCGAAACTGTCCCCGAGACTTGTATTTACAGCGTGGAGTCTATCTTTCAGGATTTGCCAGTGGTTCTTAAACTTTCGTGGCATCAGAATGTGGTGAAGGCTTGTTGAAGCACAGGTTCTGAGCGCCATGCCTGAAGTTTATGCTTCAGGGGGTTTGCGGTGAGGCCGAGAGCTTGCCTTTTGGACGAGTTCCCAGGTGGCACTGACTCTGCTGGCCTGGGACGCGGTGTAGAAGTGCTGTTACGTATGCACACGGACGCAAGGCATCCACGCTGCTCGTAAGGGGCTGTTCTGCCCACTCTGTCCCCGACATGCTCCTGTGGCCCTGACCCACACTGGGGTGCCCTGAGGTGCATCTTACTCCGTCGTGTTGGTGCACCCTGATTTGAGACACTTAAGTGGTGACATCTTTTTATTGTTATGGTAGTGATGCATCGGGAATCCTTGCTTCTCTCTGAGTACTGTTTTGTGCAGAGCTTTCTGTAAGACAGTTGCTAGAAGCAGGTTGTTGGTAAGTGGGCATGCACACGAAAAATGGACGTATTTCATTGCTCCCCGGAGAGATCGTATAGAGTTTACCTCTGCTTAGAGGGGGAGGAGTCTGTTCCTTATGCTCTGGCCGGAGACAGCGCGTGATCCCACTTTGCCAGTCAGTGTGTCTCTCATTTTAGTATAATTTTTTATTTGCAATGTTACTTTACATGTTTATTGACCATTAATGTATTTTTCTTTTGGACATCATCTTTGCTCACTTTTTATTTTAATTGTTTATAAAAGCTAATTATTTAATCATAGTCTTTATAATACAGGTTGCAAATATTTTTCCAATCTCTCTATACTTTTATTTGCTTTTTTTGATGTAGAGAAAAAATTAAATCACCTTGTAATTTATATAAGGCATATTCTACAACTTTTCTTTCATGTTTCTTTCCTCTTTGATTTTATGTTTAGACAGACTTTTTCCATTTGATATCATTTGTTTATTTATTCATTCAACACATGCTTTTGCTTAGCTCCTACGTACCAGGAGCCCCCCAGGGCACTGGGATAAACAGTTTAAAATCCTGTTCTCACAGAGCTCGCATTTTAGTGTGAAGAGACAGACAGTGAGCAAAACAATACAGAGCTGATATCCTATCTTAGAAGCTGACTAGTGCTATGGGGATAAGTGAAGGGGAGAAGGATGATATGAATATTTACTTAGTTTTTCTTCCTTTTATTTTTATAATTTCATTTTTCAATTTTTATTTTTTTATTCACTTACAAATTATCTTGTTGTAAGGCTTGAGGTGTGGTTTAAATCTTTATATTATCTAAATTTTTTTATTGAATATGTGGTTCCTTTCCTACCTATCTGAAATATCAACTTTAGGGACCATTAAATACTTATATGTTTGTGTCTGTTTTCTTTTTATTCTGGCCCATTGATATACCTCAGTTATGATCTCAGGAACAATTTTTTTATTGTTCTTTTATTTTGTATTTTGTATTTTATTGCCCAATACTACATCTTCCTCCTCCTCTTCCTCCTCTTCTTTCATCAATATTGTGGAGGCTTTTCTGATCTACTTTACTTCCTGATAAGTTTTAGAATCATGGTGTCAGATTTCAAATACAATCACGTTGCGATTTCAGTTAAATTTAGTAAGTGACGTCAAACTTGTGGATCAGTGTTTAAGGATTTACATCGAGGCAGTGTTGTCCCGTGTGAGAACGTACAGCGGTGTGCTCTGTGCTCAATCAGGGCGCGTGCACCGCCCTGTGAAGTTGGTCTACGTCATGGTTATTGTGACCGTCACGATCATGTGTTAGGCATTTAAACTGGGTATGACTGCCGCCTGGGGAAGCTGGTCGTTGGAATTGTGTGTGTAATGATTGAATTACAGAGTCTGGCCTGGCCGCTGACTGAACCACGGTGGTCAGTTTGCAGGGAGCCTCCTGGTTACTGGGTAGTAGAGTGGGACCCACAATAGCGATACAGGGGCCTCTTCCTGTCCGGTGTGTATATAATTGCTCCACTTACATTTGCACATCACCCATGCTGTCCAGAACGAGGGTAACCAAAAAGCGAGATGACTTCCTTGTCTGGTTTTGACTTTCAGGAGGGTCCCTGTGACTATCGTGCTTGGTGGGCTGCCAGCGAGCACCGCTGTCCCCGGCTATGCGCCTGCGGGCTCCGAGCCCAGGAGAGGGTGGATGTTCTCAGCATTTGACTCCTGTCCTTTGCTGCCTTTATGATACACTTTCCCCACAAATGAAGTTTTCATTTTTATTTATTTTCTTAAAATATTTTTTTCTCGATTTCAATGGAGAAGAGAGAGAGAGAGAGAAACATCAATGATGAGAGAGAATCATCGCATCGATCGGTTGCCTCCTGCATTCCCCCCACTGGGGATCGAGCCCACAACACGGGCATGTGCCCTGACGAGGAATCGAACTGTGACCTCCTGGTTCATAGGTCGACACTCAACCACTGAGCCACGCCAGCTGGGCGAGGTTTCCGGTTTTACATTCATCTGCGTTTTCTGGGAGCCCTCACAGACGTTCCTGCATGAAAGGTGATGAGGGCTTGGTCTGCTCGGCCAGCGTCTGGGAGAGGATCGGTGTTGAGACCACGAGTAGGCGGTCCCTGCTGACAACTGCTTGTCACGGACGGAACGGCCCCCCTTCTTCGTTGCTTCAGCTTCTCCTGCTGAGGCGGAGGCGGGCACCACTTCACTTCCTGTGCCTCTGCATTTGACGGGAGTCCCTGCTCTCAGGTGGAGCTGAAGTACCAAGAAGGCTCGACGTTGTTTATTTTCATGTTTTCCTTTGGTGAACAGTGAGCCCTTCCATTCTGTACTTTAGCCTCTCTCTGCCCGTCACTTCCAGCTCTGCTTTACGGGCTCCATATGCAAGTGACTAACTATTGCAGGCCTCAGTTTCCCTGCCGTGGGATGCCTGTGGAGTCCGCCTGCTCTGTGTGGCGAGAGGACTCCCGGCGGGACTCTGTCACTGGTGTGTCCCATCGTCTCATGTCTTCCTCAGGATCCAGGGGCTTTTCCTTCAGCTCAACAACAGTGTGCAAACCGCTGTGGAGTCATCACTACGTGGTTTATTCCTTTCCTTTCCTTTCATTGAGAAAGAGCTCCTTCAGTTCGTTTGGCTTAACACAGTGTTGAAATGTCCTGTCTTGTCAGCGCAGATCGTCAGTGCTTTAATTCTATGCATTACTATTTCTTTCCTTGAATTAATTCCTTCCCTCTCTCTGCTTTCTCCTTATTTTCCCTCAGCAAGTTGCCTTATGATTTCCTCTTATTTTACAGGCTCTGTTTTCTATGATTTCCTTGAGAGTGAAAAGCAGATGGTCTCTAAAATTTCCCAAGCAATTTTTTTTTTTTTTGGAAAATCTGATCCTTCTCTCTGATTGTATGTTCTGTTTAAATCCTGCGCCAACGTTACACGTTCTATTCAAAGCCTGCTGTGGAGGTGGAGGTGGCGTTTGTGGTTCCTGTTAAGTTCTTCCTCCAACGTGGACAGCCATGCTCCGGCTGGTTATCTGCCTCGGAGCTGCCCGGCATTTTCCTGGAGTTCTGTTCTGGGCACCCTTGTGCCCTGGGGATCCTTGTCTCCAGTCTTGTAAGGTTGTTGCTGGATGAAGTGAGATAATGTACTTAGTGTCACTCATTGGCTAACACTTGATATTAGCACTTCATAGTTCAGTGGTCGGCAAACTGTGGCTGGAGAGCCACACGCGGTCCTTTGGCCCCTTGAGTGTGGCCATGAAGTTTCAATCGCACTGTACGTGTGCGCCCGCACATGGTATTTTGTAGAAGAGCCACACTCAAGGGGCCGCAGTTTGCTGACCACTGTCATAGTTCATGGTTGTTACAGTACTAGAGGCCTGGTGCACAGATTTGTGCACCTGTGGGGTCCCTCAGCTTGGCCTGAACCTTCTCGCAATCCAGAACCCCCAGGGGATGTCAGAGAGCTGGTTTCTGCCCAATTCCGGCAGGCCCGGTCCAGACAGGAGGGAGCCCAATCCTGTTCGTTGAGCGTCTGTCCCCTGGTGGTCATTGTGCGTCATAGTGACTGGTCCCTTAGGCTTTTTTATATAGAGATCTTTTCAAGCTGGAGAGGAGGGTGACTGTGGTTGGCATCAAAAGATCAAGGCGACCACAGCCCGAGGAGGGGTGAATGGGGCTTTTAGGGCCCGAGCAGTCCTGTCAGCTCTGGGATCATGATTATCTTGGTGGATGCTCCATGAGCTTCAAGACATGTGTTGTGGGCAGGGGATTTGTGTTTATCACCTGGGGCCTGTTGGCTGATTGTGTTCAGATCTTTGGTGTCTTGGCTGATCTTTCTGATTAGGGGTTCCGTCATTTGCTGAGACTGGGTGTTAATAATGTTCTGAGTCTCACTGTGGACTTGTCTGTTTCTTTCCTTAGCACGTGGTGTTTGCTTCAGTTTTCCAGGCTCTGTTGTCTGGTGAGGACACATTTAGGATCTTTGGCCCACTCATTCTCATATTTCTAATATAGTACCAGCGTATAATGCAGGCTCTCAGTAAATATCCCTAAATGACTCAGCAAGTTAAAATGAAGTAAAAAAGTAAGCGATAGGAAATACTTCACTTTTTCAAGTTGTGAATTCCCCCTGGTTGTGTAAGTTATGCATCCTATAGTTTTCAATTAAATCTTACTATAGTTCCTCATTTATGTTTTTAGTGTTGATTCAAAATTGTTAAATTTGGGAAGGAGCAAAACTTCGCAGAAGTATGGACTTTCGAGTGAGACGGTCTGATTTTAAATGCCCTCTGCGTGACACACAGGTAATTTCTCCTCTTTAATTTTCAGCTTCTCAGCTGGAAAATGAACCTGATGGCAGCCTGTCAGCTAGGAAACTGGGCGACAAGGGAAACCACAACGAAATCAGTTTCTTTAACACCAAATTTCAGAAGCAGCTCATTGCAGGTGTGGCCTGGTACCCAGTGCAGAGCGGCTTGGCCGCCTGGGCATGGGGCTGCCTGTTAGCTAAGCTCAGTCTCCCGCAGTGCCAGCTCCCTCAGAGTGGCCTCCCTCGCAGAGGCCAGGTGGCGGCCATTGTTCCGGACATTGTTCCGGACATCACGGTGCTCATCCCTCTGCACACTTTTCACGGAAAGAACAGGTACCTCGCTGGGCAGCTCCTGTAGGAGCTTGCTCCCCAGACGAACCCCCCACTTTCTCTTGCTTCTTATTGGCCTTCACTGGACCATGTGACCTTCCCGAGCCCATCACCAGGACGAGGAAAGTGGAGCTCAGGGTGGTCTCAGCGTGGAGCCACTCGGCGGAGAAAGGGTCTGTGGGTCTAAGTGGCAGGATGCAGGAGGCAGACAGTGCGTCTGCCATAGTTGCCAGGATTTCAGAGTCGCTATGAGAATTAGAGGTAATATTCAAGGGTACCTCTCGTGGTGCCTCGCATTATTCCTCACAGGTCCAATAACTTCTGATAGGAGAATGATGCTGATTATTTGCAGAGTTTGGTAATACAGTATCAGCAACTGTCTCTAGAAAGTTCTTGGAAAGACAATAAGTTGAGCCTTAAATGTGTTTTATCAAAAGTGACACTAACTTCTGAGGTCCAGGGGGCCTCACAACGATGATCTCTCTGTCCGTGGGCCAGCCCCCCTCACCGTCCTCTGCGTGGTCTGGGTGAGATCCTGCATCTGTTCATCTGGTCCAGCTCCCCCCCCCCCCTCCCCCCCCAGCAGCTTCAGAGGCTGCACAGCAGCTAGGAAGCTGTCACATGCAATGGAGTGACCTACACGTGTTCTTGGGGCCACTTCTCACAGCCTCCCGGTGCTGCTGCTGCTGCTGCTGCTGCTGCGAGGATGGGCTTTGAGAAGCTGGGTCTGCAGGGCAGGAACAAACTGCAGGTGGCAAAGACCCCCGGTAATCTGATACCTACACCCCTCGTCTCACCTCCTGTAGTGGTCGTGCCCCAGCCGTCACCACACGCTGCCCTTGCCGATGGCACAGGCATTGGCATTCGCTGACCCTCTTATATGTTCTCCCTGCTCTCTGCCCTCTCCTGCAAGTCTCTGGGCGCCCAGCCGGCCCCAGGCCTCTGCTGGGGAGGCGAAGCTGGTGAGGCTGGGGCTTCAGGGAGCCCCTCCGTGCTTGCAGCCCGTTCAGGGTGCTAGGAACCCTACAGCGTGTTCTTGGGGTCATCTCTAAAGTTTGAAATATATTTTTATTTCCATTTGCCCCAAGCGTGTGAGAGGCTAATGGAAGCCTCAGCCCCATGAGCTGCCTCCATGCCCAGGGCCTTCACGCGGTCAGCGGGCTTCCTCCTACCTACTCAGCCGGCCCCTGACAAGCAGTCCCACCTCCAGCCTTGGCCCGCTCCAGCCCCCAGCACCCACTGCTCCCTGAATTACTAGGCTAGTGTTTTCCATAGCCATTCCCCAATGTCCCCTTTTTATAAAAAAAATACTTGTAGGGCGTCCTGGAAGGAAATTCATAGATAATACGACCCATTCACATGCCTGATTAAAATAATCAATGTGAGCTAATTGTAATATGAAGGAGAAATGAAAATGAAAGGAATCGCTCTAAAATAATGCACATACCAGTATGTAAAAGCTCCATCAGGACAACAGCAAAAGGCTAAACATGCACCTGGGACCTGCCCTGCCCCCACCCGCTGTGCCTTCAGGGCTGGAAACCATTCTCAAGACCAAGGTTGTCTCCTACTCCTGTTTCAGCACCTTCTGAGGGCCTCCTCCCTGCAGCGCCTTTCCCACTGTCCTGCCTTCCACAGTCCTCGGAGCAGCTCCGACGGTGGCCCTCAGCCCACCCCTCCGCAGCACCCGCTGACAGCTGACTGCCCCACAGGCGGTCCCTCCCTTTGTCATCTGTGCCTCTGACGTTCGTCCCGACTTGTGGTTTGCCCTGGCTGCACCACATCGCTCCTGCTGATGTCCGATCTGATTAGTATTATTAATCATTTATGTCCCAAGTTAGAGACTGTGGCAGAATCCCAGGGCTTCGGGCCGAGATAAGGCTGACGTGTCCCTGTGATGCTGAGGCTGGAACAGGAAGGGAGGGAAGTGGAGGCAGGGGGCCAGTGCAGGGAACCCGCGGTGCCCACTCAGCTGCCTCGTCCACAGCTGCCTCTCTCCCTGACCTCAGTTTCCGCATCTGTAAAGTCAGGTGAGTAGCATCACGTTCCACCTGGCTGGTGAGAGAATGAAAAGGAGATGCTTGTGAAGCACCTGCGAGGGGATTGATTGGCACCCGGAAGTGCTCGCTGAGGGGGCTGTGGTTTCAGAACAGCCGCACCCCAGCCTCCTCGGCAGCGTGTACAGCCCTTGGCAGGCTTTCCGTCAAGGCGAGGCAGTAAACATTTGGGGATTTGCTGTCGTACAGTGTCTGTTGCGGTTGCTCAGCTCAGCACTGTAGCAGGAAAGAAGCCATAGACAATAATGCAAATGAATGGGTGTGTCTATGTTCTAATAAAACTTTATTGACAAATCAGGCCTCAGGCTGGACTTTGCCCAGGGGGTAGTTGGCCACTCCTGTTCCAGAGGATGGGCTAACAGGATGGTGTGTACCCCGGAGAGGGCTGGACCACAGAGCCGTTAAAGCCTGGGCTGCGTCCATATGTCTTTACATTTCTTTTCAGAAAAATAAGATCATATTTTGCAATCTGTTCTGTGCCCTGTTTTCTCTTTATCCACACAGAGAGGGTGTGTGTTGGGTAAATAAATGTATTTATGCAAGCTCATTTCTGTTGCCTACGCTAGTAATTTATTATACATGGATGCACCATCACTCATTTGGCCATTCCTCTGTTGGTGGAGATATGGATGCGCTTTTGCTTATTGTGGTTTGTAATTATATATTTGCGATGCTATTTACTTAATATATTTCTCCCATCAGACTGCACGGGGTGTGAAGGTGGGAGTGGTGTGCGCTGCTCAGTCCGTGCTGGAGGTGGGGAGTCATAAGCCCTCACCCGCCACTCCCCGCCCACTGCGTGGCCAGCCGACTTCTCCCCACCAGTGTCCTCACCAGCAAATGTGGGTCCAGGCGGGGCGGGGAGGGACACACGTCTGGGTGACGGTGAGAGGCTGGACCCTGCAGAGCTGGTGCTCCACCGGGCAGTGTCCCAGGGTGGCAGCCTCTTCCTCGGCTCCTGTGTCACTTATTCTCAAGGGGAGAACGTGCCCTGTCCCCTGAGAGGTGGCAGCTCCATGCCAAGAGCTCCGAGTACGCAGAGCTGCTCTAAGGATCGGAAGCCTTGAGGAAGAGGGACAGTTACAGCCGGAGGGAGGAGACACCACCAGGGGGTCCGCATTCAGCACTATGCGACACACAGAGGCCCCAATCCCGTGTGCGATGGTTCGATTACGTCTTGATTTCTTCCTACTTCCATTCTGCTTTCTGTTTTTATTTGCCCCGCCCAGAGGTGCTCTCCGAGTGCTGGTCCCTGAGGACAGGCTGTGCTGACATCGGGTGCGTGAAGAGGGGCAGATCTAGAGAAAGGGGCAGAGGGTGGAGTCCAGACTCACTGTGAATGGTGCCTTCACAGACCTGCGCAGGGCGTGAGCTTCACAGACCACGCAGGCTCCGTGCAGAAGGCCTGCGTGAGGCAGGGAACCGAGGCAGCGGGAACCAGATCAGAGAGGACTTTTGCTTGCAACCCTGGGGGAGCTGCTGGTTTGTGGGGGCCTCGGAGTCTGAAGCCCACCCCGGCAGGGAGGAGGCAGGACTGGACGGGCGCCCATGCATGCACACACGCTGTTTTCTCACGGAGTCTCCTCTCAGCAGTCCCCCTTCACTCTGCAGGCAGGTTCCCCAGTGACGTCCCAGCCACAGAGGATCATGCGCCGCAGCCCCCGGGTGTCCCTTGACCCTGTCTGATCTGCAGAGGGCAGCTTTCTGGAGATGAAATGCCCTGAGGCCACAGACCACGCCCCCGGAGTCTTGTGTCTGCTCCTCCCTAACCCAGTGGCATCACAGGACTGGCGTCTCCCGCAGGACTGCGTGGCCCACTTGATTTGTGCTGGGGATTCCGCTGTCGTTACTCCACAGAGCTGTGGTCCCAAGTGGAATTCAGCTCCACTGACACGTGCCCCGGGGCGCTCTGGAGGGAAGCGATTTGTCATTCTGAGCACAGACTCTCACCCATGGGGGAGATGTCTAGTTCGCACGGTGGGTTGGCTGTTGGTGGGATATGTGACAGGCCAAGGGACTCAGTGTCCATCGGAATGGCTGGTCCTGGCCCGGAGTCCTGAAGAAATGCCACTGAGCAAGAAGGGTCTAGCAGTGGTTCTCAACCTTCTGGCCCTTTAAATACAGTTCCTCATGTTGTGACCCAACCATAAAATTATTTTCGTTGCTACTTCATAACTGTAATGTTGCTACTGTTATGAATCATAATGTAAATATCTGATATGCAGGATGGTCTTAGGCGACCCCTGTGAAAGGGTCGTTCGACCGCCAAAGGGGTCGCGACCTACAGGTTGAGAACCGCTGGTCTAAAGTCTCTCCTTCCTCCACCTGAACGCTCGCTCCCCAGAAATGCAGTGTGCTCCCGTTCCATGGTGCGCGAGGGTCCTGGCACCTGCAGAGAGCGTGGCCAGGGCCGAGTCTGGCCCATGGACAGTGCTCCCTGTGCGCCTGCGCGTCTCGCCTGCCTGTGGGGCTGTGCCTGCCGGAGAAGGCAGATGGGGTCCGACGCCTGTTCTGCCCCTTGGCCGCTGAAGGGATGGGGGTAGGTTAGGAAACCTCTTCCTACGGAGCCAATGTTCTACACACCCACTCGCCCGATTCCCTCCGGACAGGGCGGGTGGTGGGATTGCTGAGCAAAGAGCCTTTTCATAGGAGGTTTGATACAGAACATCTTTTTGCTCCAGAGAGTGCCTACCGATGTCTAGACTTACCCGAAGGAAGGTCCGATTTCTTTTCCGTCTTCAAGACCACGGGCTATAATTATTTGTGCCTTTTTCAAAGATGACAAGTGGAAAGTGTTTCTTAATCATGAAAATTTATACCGTTACATTTTTTAGTGATGCTACCTCTGCTATTACGTGTTGATTATGATACCTGCAGTTTGGGGAGGGTTGATGGCCCTTTTTGTTGTAACGTGTTTTCCTCTCGTTGCTTTATAAGAACTCTTTACATAGTGATACTCTTGCCTCTGCTGTGTGGCTAATGGCTTGTCCCCCACCTTCACTGTTTTAAAGCTATTTACTACTTTGTAGATGTTGGTTTATTTTTATGTGATCGACCTGCCAGTCCTTTCAGAACGTGCTTCTTCTTCGTAGTTCCCTTTACACAGGCCCTCACTTCTTGGTGCTCATGAAGGAGGCGCTCTGCACACCTGAGGTTTCCTCCCTAATTTGGTGAACCGGATACCGCACAGCCTGGCTTCCTAGGTCTGCTCGTCCAGAGTCCTGTCCCTGTAGTCCTGGCCCATGGTAGGTCGGTCCACTCCCCTCAGGAGCTTCTGCAGGTCAGAAGAGGACTGTCCCAGGGAAGGCAGGACAGACCTCCCTTTTCAGGGTCCCCCTGGCCCATTGATGGCAGTGGCTTCCAGCCAGGGTCTCTCGGGGCGGAGCTGGCCAGGTGAGTGAGCCGCTCCGTCCCCTCTGCTGGGTGCATGCTCTGCCCTCGCCACTTGGCCGTTTGAACGTGTGCACCTGCAGTTTCATTTTGCTCTTGGCCCTGCACGTTGTGTAGCTGGTCCTGGTCAGCAGTCCCCACTGACGTCTGGGTTCATGTCGTTCTTTGGGAGGGGGGACTGTCCTGAGCGTTGGTCTGGTGATTGGCAGCACCTGTGGCTTCTATGGACTAGCTGTCAGCATCCACACCCCTCCCAGTGGTGACATGACAGCCAAGCACATCTCCAGACAATGCCTGGTGCCCCTGGGGCAAGGCCACCCTGCTGGGCCAGGCCCCTGCCCCGACAGCATGCCTGTGTCTTCAGGGCTTGCTCCTCCATCTGTGGGCAGGGAGTGCGGGCAGTGTTCCCCCAGTTCTCACTGTCTCTTCAGGTAAAAACAAGCAACTTTCTTAGGAAGGGACTACAATGCAGGCCCCAGTTTTCCCTCTATATGTAGTCTCATCGCCATGTTTAGAAGGATTCCTAGACATTTGTCCAGCTGGCGTGTTTGCACCTTCCATTCCTGTAGTTCGGGGATTCTTTGTTCTGAGGCTCTTACATGTTACATTTCTGCTTCCTGATTCCCCGAGGGCTTAGGTTTATGAAATTCCAAGGTCTGAACTCTTCTCTGACAAAAGCCAGAGGCAGACCTGTGTTTCCGTCGGGGTAGCCAGCCCAGGAGAGTGGCTGCATCTTCTCGGGGAGGAGGGCCCAGGAAAGAAGAGGCAGGGACGCGGTCTCTCTCATCACACAGCTCCTCCCGTCTCAGTCTTCCTTTAGCCATTTGATCTATGGTTTACTGGCTCTATGAGACTTCCAACAAGTCTTCTCCAAGGCCACCACTCTTTACATATTTACTTATTCTTTTGTCTCTTCAGTTGTTATTTAAATAAAAAAGAATTGATTTTATACACACAAAACAGAAACCTAAGTGAAGGGTCTGAAGCCCATGGCATGGGCCGGAGTGGGCGGAGCAGCATGGTCTGGGCGACGCGGGCAGGGGCAGTGTGGCGTTGTCCGGGCAGCCGTGGGAGAAACAGCCACGTGCAGAGTGGCTGGGAGGCCTGGCTGAGCCTCGTGCCCCCTCAGGGCAGATGCAGAAGTGGAGGCCGCTGAGGAGGAGGCCTGGCGGGGACCGGCTCAGGACACTGCAGAGAGCAAGTCCAGTCTTCCCAGATCCCGTCCATAGCCCAGAGGGAGTGGAGGTGGGGCACAGGTCTGCGTGCAGGCCATGCGGGGAGCGCGGCCTGCTCTGGCCCAGAGGTGGCTGCTGTCAGTCCTGGTCTCCACGTGGCCGTGAGCTCCGCATCTGTTGCTCCTGTCCTATGTGTCACACCCGGATGAGCGCGATGGAGTGCGGTGGGTTGAATTGTGCCCCCAAAAGATATGCTGAAGCGCTAACTCCCAGAACTTGTGGATTTTTGGAGGGGACACAATACAGCCCCTAACACATAAGGGGAAGGGTATGTATGGTTCATGCCGGCTGCGGCTGGTGTAGGAAATGGGAAGGGCTTAGGGTGGTGGTGATAATATCAAGAACATGGCAGAAGTAAGGACCATGGACAGAGTGCACCTAGAGAGAGAAATGAAGGGATGGGGAGGAAAGGAAGATGGTGTGGGAGCCAGTGAGCTCAGAGAGGGTCATGGGGCGTGGCGAGCAAGCAGGTGGAGGGATGGAGGCTGTGGTTGAGGAGGGTGATTGTAGTGGTTTCGGAGGGATTGTAACACCTCCCACGGGATACGGTTTCTACAGCAGTTTCTCTCTTTATGAAATGCAGATGTGCTTGCCCTCCCCAAGCCTCTAGAATGTCCACTGTTCTAGACGGTGGAGATCTGCCGCGCCACCGCCGACCTCAGTGAAAGCCGCGTAGCTCCAGATGCCTTTATTTGCAAGTCAGAGGAGCTCTCCTTCAAACCGGGCCGGGGAACAATGAAAGGGAGATTTATTGTGCGGATTCAAAGATATGAACTGGGACTTAATAAGAAATAGAGCCAGACCTCTCAAGAGGCTGGGATCCGAAATTGGAAGGAGACGCAGCTGGAACACGGTACTAGAACCAAGAACCCGAAATCCGCCGGGATCGGGGCAGCTGCTCTCAGCCTCTTGCCGGGAGCCACGCAGGCAGCCACAGAGTCCTGCACCCTGGCCTGCTCCTGTCCTGTGGCTGACTGCAACCTGTGGCCGGCTGTGCCTCCAGGAGAGACAGAGAGAGAGAGAGAGAGAGAGAGAGAGAATACTAAACTGTGTATTATAATTATAGCACAAGTCTGAGAAAAGATCAAAATTCAAAATACGGTTTCTACTGAATGTGTATCGCTTTTGCACAATGTTCCAGTAAAAAAAAAGTTTAAGTCAGGGACCATCTGTATAAAATAAGTTTAAGCACTTTAATCTGTAGGGATCTCTTTCCAGAGTAAACCTGGCCTACTGTGTGCCAGGCTCTCCACCTTCTTGCCATCAGCAGGACTGGGCTTTGGGCTCACGGGCTTGTCGCCGGTTGGCTCTGTGAAGGTGGACAGGCGTTTACCTCTTTGGACTAGTGTCCTCCTCTGTAAGGTGGGCCGTAGGAGTAGAGTTCAGCCTGGTGTGGGAATTCCACACATGACGTGCCTGCTGGGACCTTGTCAGGCAGCATCTCCCTTCTGCCTGACTGGGGAGACCAAGGGGAGGCAGAGGAGGCAGTCCTGGCAACTTCATCCGAAAGGCAGATGGGCGCTTGGCTTCGTGGGTACAGTGAGTCTGGTTGAATCCAGCACTGGATGGAGGTGCCCATCCGTTCCAGGCAGCACGGGGCTGGGACACCCTCCCTTCAGGGACGTGCCTGGTAGGACTTCCCCGCGGAAGGAGAGGGAAGGCCTGCCTCCTGCCAGCCTGGCTTCCTCCAGGGGAAAGGCGTTTCCCCAAATGGGACGATCCGAAGGTCACTCCAGGTCCCCGAGGCAGAGAGGGCGGAGCGAGGCCCCCGGAGTGTTTCACCCGGGCCTCCTCCCGCGGAAGGTGGAAGGGAGCTGCTGTGGACAGCAGGCGGCCAGTGTCAGCAGAGCAGGAGGGCAGTCTGCAAGGCAGAGCTGCACGTGTTCCATGCGTGGTACCAGCTCTCTCCCTTTCTCCTCCTCGGTCACCTTGGCTTGTGCAGACTGTGGACTAGATGAAGATCCCTTGATTGAGGCATCGCGCGGTGGCAGGAGCACAGGCCACGGTCTCTGTTCACAGCTCTCTCAGGGCGACACATCGGTCCTTGTTCATTAACCCCCCTTGCATCTCTGGCCGGCTGTCCCCGGCTCTGAGTTCAGACTTGCACAGTGAGTGGCTAACCTGACTTCACACTCAGAGGTCTCCTGACACCACGGCACGGATGTCCTGACTTCCCCCAAATCTGTGTCTTTCTCTCTTGGAGAGTGGGCCCCGCCCTCTGGCCTGCTGGCGTCCACACACAATGACTTAGTCTGACTGCTTCTTTCCCTCTCCCTCCCACCTTCATCCACCAGCGAGTTCTGTCTTTTAACTCTCAGTGTAACCCACCTTGGCCCCCAGGCCTGGCCACTGCTGAGGCCCTGGTCAGTCGCCTCCATCTCTCGTCCCGCGGGCAGCGATGGCCTGACAGCTGGCTCCTCCTGCCTCTCCCGCCACTCGTGGTGCTCTGAGGTTTCGGGACACGTCCGTGCCGGTGAGCACCCAGCGCCCCTGCACGAGGACCCGCTCCAGCTCTGCACTGCGGTTCCAGGACTCACCCGCCCACCCTGCTGGCTTCTCCAGCCTGTGTTCTCGGCTCCCCCACCTGGTCCCCTCGCCTTTCCCGGCACGGCTCCTATGTGAGGACTGTGTGTTGTGCCCTGAACACCTTCCCTGATCATCACATGTTAGTCTGCATCGCACCATTCGGATTGAATTGCCCCTCACATGCCACTTCTTCGGAGGAGTATTTCCCTCTTCCCTGCACAGCGCACCCCGCACCCCGCCCCCCCCCCCCCCCCCCCCCCGCCCCGTTCCTCCAGAGGCCCTTTGGTAGGTGCGCTCACTCGTCTCTGCCTGAAATAATCCTGGTTACTTATCTGGGCCCGAGACTATGAATTCCAGATGACATGGCCCTTCCTGGCCTGCTCATTGCTCTGTCTCCAACGACGGAGTCATATCTGGCGCATAGTAGGTGCTCAGTACCTATTTGTTGAATGAAGGGATGATGGAAACGTGAGTGAGGACACCGTAGGGTTGGTGTTAGTGACCCTCTGTGATCGCCTGCTTAGGTCTTGCTCGTGGGACTCTAGAACAGACTCCGTCAGGCCTGCTCCTTCCCCATCGGCTCCTCAGTCATCACGGTTGATTCTCACATCCTCAAAAATTATCTCAGCTAAAGGTCCTTATTATTAATCCACAACAAAGAAATACCTCAGGCAGCAGAGGCGAGACCTGGTGCCATGGCCGGAGAGAACCCTGGCTGACCGGGAGGCAGGGCCGGGCGGGTGCGGGGTGCGGGAAGCGGGAGCAGTGTGCTGGGGAGGCATCAGCTCCCTTCCGTGTAATTGAGCGGCATATAATGGTGGGGACTTCACATTTCCCTGTGATTTCGCTGACTTTGCCATTTTAGCAAAAAATAATTTATTCCAACGTAATTTGCATTACATAAAATTATAATGAATGTTTTTAAGAACAAGGTGCTGTATATTTATGAGATCGTTGTGTTTATATGAGGAAGAGGTTTAAATGTATTGGCATGTATTTCCCACAAACACTTATATGCAAAGCTATATGCTCCGCAGCCTTGGCATTAACATACATTATTTGCATAAACCATAAACACTGGGCAATTTCTTTGTCAAACAAAAAGTACTGATTGCCTCAGAAAGGATATTAATACTTTTCTTCATCCATATTTTTAAATTTGCTGACTGCGTTTTGATGATCATTCATCTTGTCTGGGAGCGCGGCCTGCACAAAGCCTCTCCTGTTTCCCAAAACAAAGACGCTCCGGAGGCCACGGCCTGAATGCCAATGGCCCGAGCCTGCCGCCGCCGCAGGAGCCTCTCCTCAGCGAGGTCACGGCTGCCAGGCCTGGGCGTGCGCCAGGTGGACATCTGATTGACAGAGGGGCGTCAGTAAATCTATTTTCCAATTAAATTTTATGTTTATTTTCAGCTCTCCTTCACCGCTTTCCAGTTGGAGTTTTGGTCCACCGAGCCTAGCTAGTTTCCCTGGAAAAAAAATAGGCTGTTCAAATAATTCTCTGTGCATCTCCCCTTCGTGGCTTGGGATTCTCGGGGCTAATTTCAGCTGAATTCATGGACGCAATGCTGAGGTCACACCGCCCGCCCCCCAAAGTTGGGGTTCTATTTCCTACGCGAAGAAGAAGTGAAGGGACTGACGCTGACCAGTTGCCAAATAGTCAGAATGCTGATCTTGGAGTCAGCCAGCTCTGGAGTCCACCGGCCGTGACGGGGCTGGACCCGATGATGGAACTGCTCCGCCCGTTACCTCCTCCATGAGATGGCGAGAAAGGCGGTCCCTCTGCCATGCACTGCGGTGCGGAGCGGATGAACTGAGCCGCACGGGGAGCCTGGGCCCGGGCCCCGTACACAGTCAGCACAGCACTCGCTAGCTTTAACTGGTGTGTTGTTGTTATCATTGCTGTGTGAACTGGAGATAGTGATGCCGCAACACAGGCTGCTGTGGAAATTAAACACGATCAGGTGCCTGGCGCGCAGTGGAAACCTGGGGGGTGTGGGTTTCCGGGCGGCAGGCCCAGGGCTCCTGAGGTCTGAACACCGAAGGGCAGGCACAGGCAGCCGGTGGGCGCCCCTTTGCTCGTGCCCAGAGGATTGTTGGATGAAAAGGCAGAATTTGAAATCCAAATAAATTGATAAGTAGAGTCAGCAAGCATGTCCTTTTCACAGAAGGCGTTTGGTTTGAGCCTCGCAGACGGGAATCCTTTCCGTCCCAGGGCCCGGATGCTGCGGGGAACGAGGGATCTGGCTGGCCTCGCCCGTTGGCAGCAGCTTTGCCGAGTGCTGTGTGCTGTGTGTCTCATGGCACTAGTGGGACATGACAAGCCTACTGCACCCCACCCTCCCTCTCTTAACCGAAGCCTGGAGCCCTGGTTCTCAAAGTGTGGCCTCTGGGCCAGCAAAGCCAGCAGCAGCATCTGGGAATGTGTTAAAAGGGTAGATGCATCGCAGCTCCAACTGTCTGACTTAGAAACTCGGGGGGTGGGGGGAGGGGGGATAGGGGTCTTTGTTCTGAGAAGCTGTCCAGCTGCTGCTGATGGCTCTGAGGGTTGAGAACCCCTGGCCCAGAGGCCCTCTGGCATCGAGGTCTGAAGGGGATGGACCTGAGTGTAGGGATCGGACGTGACCTCGCTGTCCGTCACCACTGGGCCGTTGTGAGAGATTCCTACAGAGTCAGACCGTCCACCACTGAGCAGGGCTGCACACACCGGGGTGCCTCTGCGACACGATGCTGCATGAATACCTGCCGCATGCCACCTTTCGTTTATAATTTTGAAATCAACAAAATAAATGATATATATAATATTGTGTAGAGATGTACACACCTGTAGAGAAGTTGGGGGAGAGGAGGAGAGAGGTGTAGACTAGATTTTATTTCTTAAGCCGAGAAATATTTTTTTATATTATTCTTTGTATTTGTTTGAATGTGTGAAATATATAATCGTCAATTCACTTTTAAAAAGAGAGACTTTCCTAAAACCCCCAGGGCAGCTTCCTGCCCGCCTTTGTCGCAACATGAGAACTCCTGCTGCTGGCGGAGGTCCGGACCCAGGGGTCCCGGCGAACAGGAGCTAGCTCGGTGCTGTGCGCAAGCGGAGGGCAGCGCATCTATTCTTCTGGCTTCGTGTTCGTAGACTCCTTATGTATTTCAGAGAATTGTCCACACATTTCATCCTGAAAATGAACCTGGGTGATGAGGACTGTATTTCCCAGTCGGCGTGTTCGCTAACACGCACAGAGCGGCACCGTGTGCCACCCAGAGGGAAGGCTGTGCCCGTGTCTGCTCATGGGGTCATCACAGGGACCCAGATGTCGGGTGAGGAGCCCGAGGTGAGAGGGGTTACCGGAGCTCCCTCCATCCAGTAGCTGCAGAACCCGAGTCTAAGCCCTTTGGGCACCAAGGCCCAGACTCCTCGCTGTCTGGGAGAAAGGCGCGGCTCCCTCAGCGGCCTGGTGCTGGCTGGGCTTGGCATTAGCTCCTGACAGATATTCTCCCTTCCCCCACAGGCAGCCCACACTGCTCTTGCATTCGCTTTGACTCTCTCTGTAAGTCAGGCTTCCTGATCGCAAGGAACAAATTGATGCTCGTTTAATCGGAAGAGAACTTAGGGGGGAAATATCAAGGGCCTAAGGGAAGGCAAGGAAGGCTGGACAGAAGGCCACCTGGCCGACCGCAGCCATGTCCAGGCCTGGACGAGGGAAGAGCGGCCCCTCTCTCTCCGCTGGGAGAAGCTGTCTGGAATCGCTTCCCCCCAAGTCTACAACACAGAGAGCAACCTTCTCCCTCCATCCCCTCTCCCCTCTGCAAAGTCAGGGGTGATGCAGGGCAGGGGAGGGAGGCTGGTGAGGCAGGGTGGAGACAGGAAGTCCACACCCTACCTGGCAGTCCCCTTCAACAGGGAGGAAAGAGGGAAGTAGGCTGTCGCCTGGCAGCCCCAATGGGTAATTAAAACGATGTCATGGCTGCTCTTACTACATCCAAACGTGTTTTAATTTGTATTTAGCCAGAGGCTTTCCAGCAAGAGGAACATTTTACACATCTAACAAATAATTATAAATAAATAACGTCTCCATTTCTGCTATTTAGGGGAACGTTTCCTTTAGGTAACACATTTATAAATTCACCTGTTTGACAACATGCAGCTAAAATAACAGTAGGGCTTGAACTGGCGGCGTAAGTGACGGTTGAAATGGCGTATTAATCAGCATAGAAATGAAGAACAGGGCCGTGCAGGGAGGCAGCCTTGTCCCAAAGGCACCATGGACTATAAATGCTAAATTACAATAGACCTGGAATACAACCCGCATAATTCCCGACGCAAGAGCGGGGAGAGCAGAAAGCCCGAGGCAGCAGCGCTCAAGTTAGCAGAGGTCCACACACACGTGGGTGCAGCGCCTTCCCCGTCACCGAGTGTCTCCTGTGCGCCTGGCGCTCCTCACACCCTGGTACACGTGCGGGGGAGGGCAGCGTGGGGCAGCTGTGCGTGGTCACGGGCCCACACCCCCTCCTGGGGACCTCAGGTCTCCCCAGGTCAGTATGGTTTCACTGTTGAGTTTCCAAGTTTTAGTTCCTGGGTGATTTCAAATCGAGTTTACGTGATACCAGCCTTCCTTCCGAGTGCGAGAGCTGACCTTGGGGACCAGGTCAGCGGCTTCCGCTGCGGAACATCGCCGGTCAGAAACTCACTAGGTGCCACAGCTCGTTCACGTCCAGGAGACGTGTGTGTGTGTGTGTGTGTGTGTGTGTGTGGACATGAGCCCTCATCCTGCTCTCTTCCTTCTCCATGACACGGGTCCAGGGCGGAAACCGGGTTCCCTGTGGCCCCAGCGGGAAACCGTGGAAACAGTGATGAGGCTCCCTTTCCGAAGCCTAAGAAAGAGTAGACTCCTGTCCTTAACGTGCCCGGTGTAGGGACAGCGGGGGAGGGAGATGCCAAAGTCAGCAAACACCAATGACCGAGCGTAAGGGGGAGGGCTCAGTGCCTGCCTCCACTGTCAGATGGGCATGTGACCTCCCACCAGGACAGCCCGAGGCATGTGAGTGTGAGGGTAGGGCTCCTCCCAGGCACAGACCCACTGGGGGCCTGTGTAAACCATATTTTCAATGCAGTGATAGGACGCACTCTCTAAAGAGGCCCTGCTGTGAGCTAAATGCCCTTTGGGAAGGACACCCCACTTTAGTTGAAGAGAGGCCGTGTGGCGTGGCAGTGAGAGCAGGCTGCTTGCGTCAGGCGTCTGGGTTCGAGTCCGGCTCACTCGGCAACTCCCCAGCCGGAGAGCTGTGGTGGTTCCCAGGGACCCGATGGGAAGACTGATAGAGGACACGTTTGCATGGTGTGCTGTGCGGATTCGATGGGTACCAGCCACTCCCACGAACGCTGGGCTCCGTGAAGCAGCCGAATGCTGGCGTGGCGTTCTGGGAAGTGCGCTGGGCTCCTCATCACATGCAGTCTTCCCAGAAGTGCTCCTCCTCCCGACTCATCCTCTTTATTGCTCGCTCTCCCTCTTCCATTCAGCCGTACGGTGTACCTGCCATTCTTCAGACATATGTAGTTTGTGTTAACAAAAGGGGAAGATAATGGTTTCAGCTCTCAGGGAACTCTCGGTGGAACAGCAGACAACCAGAGTGGATGGTGTAGGCTTCCATCTCCTCCTTCGCTGGTAAAATCCTCCCCTCCCCCCCCCCCCCCACCCCGCACGTCACTCACTCACTCCAGGGTCTTAGGTAACCATCCGTGCCCTCGTGCCCTCGGTGGGTGAGCCTGGGGCCCCCTTTGCTCAGGCTCCTTCAGAACTCTAGCACCTTCTGTCCTTTCATAGACGCTTCCATTCCTGCGTCCTTTAGTGGGGGGAGGGGTATCTTTCCAGAACAGCTGGAATAGGACCGGCCCCCTGAGGTGGTCCTTGGTTATAAATCATGGGATAGCTTTTAGAATAATTCAGCCAAGATCATGAAGCCCGTTGGGGCCGCGTTTCCCGCTAACCCCAACGAGAACTTAAGGGTCCCTTGAGGGGTGGGAGGTACCACCAGAGAATTCCCTTTGTGCTTTGCCTTCCCTGCCACTGGGTGTCACTGTTCTACATAAATAAAAGGGGACCACATAGGCCTGGGCACTGTGCAGTCTGGCCTTGGGTTCAGGGCCCGGGCAGGTTGAGGTGGCTCCTCATTCTGAAGGTGCCAGGTGACCGTGACTGCCACCTCCCGACCGGCCTTGGCACAGGAGCCGGCCTCGGGGAGGAGCCTCGGGGGTGAGAGCACCTGGCACGTGCCAGTCCCGTACTCTGTAGATACCCTCTTTGGTATTGATCCTTTAAAACAGACTTTGAGAGGTGAGCCTCTGGGAGCAAGGGTAATGCGTTTATGGCATGTATTATTTATGCACCTGGTTGCATCAGGACGGCATATGGGAGACAAGGAAATCTCACAGAGAAGCTGTTTGCCCTCTACCCGTGACCTTTCTCTTTGAGAGACAAAGGGAATCATGAACTCACAGTCAGAGATAAAATAGGACATTATCCACTGGGCCCTCCCTCCTGCCATTTCCAAAGAAATCTTCCAGAATTTCTCCCTTTAGGACCATCAGGGGTGGTTTCTCAGCAGGTACGAGGGGTTATCAGCAAAATGAAACACCGCCTGCTCACCCACTCCCTGCTCCACAGCAGCACTCAGTTACTGAATCGATGACCTCTGACCCCTCCTTGAGTTATCTGCGTGCTTTTTTCTGACAAGAGGCTATGTGTTACCTTGTGGTGTTTACTAACAGGCAGGGCCTGGACGACGGTGGCGGTCAGCCAGCTGCCGCTCCTCACCCTTGTCTGTGACGAGGTGGCGAGTGAGGCTCCGGAACGTCAAACACAGGACGGGACGGGGAGCTAGAGGGGAAGCCCACGCAGAATGCTCCCCTTATGGAGCTTTTGCCTCAGGAGCAGGGGTCAGTCCAGCATGTTGTGGTGCAGGGCCACCCACACGGCGTGCTGCCCAGCGCCGCCAGCGTGCTCCTCCTGCTTGACCTCTTACAATGACCAGCGGCATCGTGGTCATGGTCACCTCGCTTTCCTCCTGCGACTCCCGGGCCTGGCGGGGTGTGACGGAGAAGGTTCCGGTCCAGAATCCCTTCTCTGCCTTTCCCGAAAATGCCCTAAAAATAGTTCTGGAGACCTTTGCTGCAGAAAGGGGGCAGGGAGCGTGGGTGTTGCAGGAGGAATCTGAGATTGGTTTAGGGTTCCCTGGAGCCATTTTGAGAAGCAATAAGCCACATTCCAGAAGTTTCCCCCCATACTGTGGATCTGCGAGGTCAGCATGGTATCTTGACTGTTCCACTAGAGAGCGTTTTGATAGGTTAGATCAAATAATTTCCATATTTTATTTTGCTTCCAATATCAGATAAATTGTTGGTCATCATGGAACTTCCAGGCTCGCCAGGCCTCCATGCAAAGAGTCCTTATGTGCTATCACATTATGATGATGAAGATAATGGAATGTCAGCTTCCTGGAATAGAAAAGTGATTTTTTCCATAAAGGGCATTTTTAAATGGCTCATTAAGTCATTTTATGAGCACCTTAATGCTTTGAGCGCTGTGAAGAAATAATGTACCAACCTATTGGGGCCAAAATGGATTCAGAAAAGGACTCCATCACCTATGGAATATTCTCTTATAAGGCATTACACGTCCTAACAGCCTGGATCGAATAAACATCGCCGAGTTTTTGTTTCCGCAGGCAGCACCCATGTAAACATCACACTTGGATGAGCCTGCAGTGCAAACCCAGCCCGCAGGCCACCGTGGGCAAGCAGGCTTCTCGTCTCAGACAGAAGCGTCTCCGGATGGCCACACGAAGCCCAGCATTTAATTCTCCCGACATTTTATTCCTTCACATTTAATTCACAGCCAGGGCCACCCGTGGAGCATTTTGTGTCACTGGAGTAGCCTTCAGGGTGGTCTCAGTGTCCTCCGGCCTGAGTTCCCAGTGAACGCGGTGTCACGCGGACGAGGACCTTCCTCGGTGGTTCATTCCGTGGGTGTCTCCCACATCACATCCTAGAGCTGTGATGAAGGGGCAGGACTATCCACAGACAAGAGTTCTCACCGCGTTCCCATAGCGGCTCGTCAGCCGTGCCTGCTGTGAGGGCCGTGGAGGAGGTGTTCGCAGATGGCTGGGTGCTTGGGTACCGGGACCATCTGGCACCTTGGGGCCGAGCCCAGCTCACCACTGCAGGAACCGTGTTTGCGACGTATAGGCACCGGCATGGGAGTCAATGGCTCCTTGACATTTGGACTCGTCATCGTCTGGCTAGTCCAGCCGCAGAGCCTGCCCTTTCCCCGTGGCAGGGAGGCGGGAGAGCAGGTGCTTTTGTTGCAGGAAAGGTCAGCTCACGGAGCCGAAGCTTTGGCTTAGGTGTGGGGATTACATACGGCACCACGAACCTCTCCTGTTAGGTTCAATGAAATGCTTGCGGTATCGATGTAGAAATCTACTAAAAGGTCTGAGTTTCTGCTGAAATGAACTTGGATAATTGACACGCTGAAACGGTGTGGGCTCCTCCCTAGCTGCCTTTGAACGCTTCATACAGACTCCAGTTATTGGGCACCACGCGGCAGCATGGAGCTTCTCCATCCCTCTCCCGCCACGGGCAGGAACGCGTCTCCTTCACCTTTTTATCCCCAGAATCGAGGGCCTGCACTAGCACATCTTCAGATACCCCGAAACGAACCGAATTAGCCCCAACAACTTCCTCCGCGTGTGCGCTGTATTAATCCATTATTAGGAAGTCATCAAATACCGCTCTACCTCCAGCATCCTAGCAGCCAGGACCTGCAGGATGAACAGCTGTTTTGAACTTGGGAGGTGCTGGGTTTGGGGGCTGAGTGCCTCTCACAGGCCCTGCCCGTGCGGGGCTCTGTCAGTGTTTCCCCAGAGTTCGCGGCGGGTGGATGTGCTGGCCCCTCTGCTTAGAGCCCTGTGATGCTGAACAAATCATGTCGACTCCAAAGCCTTAGTTTCTTCATCTACAAAATGGAGCTGATGATAGCACCTACCTCTGAAGTACGGATTTAAGGAAATTGAGCGTAGAAGGAGGTGAGCAACGGGAGTGGGGACTAGAAGCACTGCCTCCCTGCACACCCACAGGTAACCTCCATTCATCCCTCCTGTAGGGCCCTGTCCTCTTGGAAAGTGAATGCTTGTTTGGCTCATCTGTTGCTCCCTGTGAGCTGCCCCCACATGTGGTTTCAAGCAACAACTTGTTACTATTTCTCAGTCGGGGGTCACCGTGGCTCAGCTGGGCAGCTCTCTTTTGTGGCCTCCAGAGCAGTTTCAGGGGGGCTTGCCGGGGCCCCTCCCTCTGTGGGGGTGATGCTGTGGCCATGGGCGCTGGGGCTCCTGCCCGGCCTCTCCGTATCCTTGGGGTTTTCACGGTCTCCAGGAAGTTGTGCTTGGACAGAGCAGCTACTTTCCCCCGGGGAGCAGTCCTAAGAGTGCGCATCCGGAAAGACCCAGAGGAAGCGCCAGGCTGCTGGGACCCGCCTCCAGCCCCAGCCCCTTCACAGTGTCCCACTGGTCAAAACGGAGTGGAGGGGGGAGCTCTGTTAGGGCTGAACCCTGGGAGGCAGGCTCACTGGGGAGGGAGGGGCACAGGCTATCTTCACAGAGAGGCGGCCAAAGTGAGCCCAACAACTCTGGCGAAGAATCTGGAAATAAAATGGTGAGGGGTCTGTCTACCGACCATCCACACGGAGCAGCTGTAGTCAACGCCCGTCTTTCCGCCATGGCTGCCGTGAGTCCTGGCACAGATGTGGCAGCAGCCTGGTTGTCGGGCATGTCCGGGTGCATTAGCAGCTGCAGAATCAGAACCAGGGTTGCCTGGTCCAAGGTCACCTGCTGTGCCGAGGCTTGAACTTCATTCTGCTGAGCTTTGGTTGGCTTCTCCCCTCACGTTGGTCCAGCCGCCTGAAGTTTGTGTCCTGGATTCTTGAAATGGACCATATTTTGCTCCACTTTAAGCTTCGTGCTGTGCTCCCGAGCTGCTCTGCAGATGAATTAAATAGGAATTACCCGGTGTGAACAGGCCACATCCCCGCAGGCCGCGCCGTTCTCCCTGGACGCATCGGTTTTTAACGCTCCAGGGTCCCTCCTATAAGACGGTTCTCTAAGCTTTTGCAAAGATATATTTATAGTCTCATTGGTTATTAAATACAGTTGGGACCATGCTTTCATTCAATTATAAATTCATGTTTATTCATTCAGAAATTATTTACTGAGTGCCCCTGAGTCTGAAGTTTTATTTTATTTTACACACATCTTGGCCTTTCTTCTGGATGCGCTCATGTAGTTGCCTCATTCTTTTAATTTGCTACGTGAGATGATTTATCTAGCCATTCCTTTGGTGGTGCTCATGGAGCATTCTTTTTTTTAAAATATATTTTTATTGATTTCAGACAGGAAAGGAGAGAGAGAGATAGAAACATCAATTATGAGAGAGAGAATCATTGATTGGCTGCCTCCTGCACACCCAAACTGGGGATCAAGCCTGTAACTTGGGCATGTGCCCTGACTGGGAATCGAACTGTGACCTTCTGGTTCAAAGGTCCATGCTCAACCACTGAGCCACGCCGGCTGGGCGTTCATGGAGCAATCTTAATTTTTGACGTTACAAAACCCCAGCAGGGGTCCTCCATGTATCTGAGGGCTCCCATGCGTTTGTTTCTCTTCTGTGAGATGGAGTCTAAGAAGTGGAAACGCCGCGTCAAAGAGAAGGCCGTGTCCAGGCTGCACACGCTTCCCACATTAGTCACTTAGTGGTCGGCTCAGTGTCAGGTCCGCTGTGCTTGTGTTCAAGGGATCCCTGTTTTACTTAATAATGACCCAAAACTTTTACTACAGTGCATTGCTATAATTGCTTTATCTGATTAGTTATTAAACTTTATCAGTTAAACAGTAATTAAACTATAAAGTAAATTAAACTTTATCAATGATATGCATATATAGGAAACAACGAATATTAGGGCTCAGTACTATCCGAGGTTTCAGGCATCTACTGGGGGTTTTGGAATGATCCCCCATGGATAAGGGTGCCCCTGTGTAGTAGGTGCCCCGATGTTGGGTGCGTATTATTTATAATTGATATATCTTCCTGGTGAATTGAACCTATTGTAATTACATAATGACTTCTTTGTCTCTACAGTTTTAGACTTAAAATGTATTTTGTCTGATAGAAGTATAGTCACTCCTGCTTTCTTTTGATGACTATTTGCATGGTAGCTCCTTTTTCATCCGTCACTTTCAACATATGCATGTCCTACGTCTGAAGAGAATCTCTGACAGATAGCGCATTGCTGGATCATGGCTCTTCATACAGTCACCCCTCTGTGTCTTTTCACTGGGAGTTTAATCCATTTACACTTAAGGGAATCATGGAAAGGAAATGACTTGTCATTCTATCATTTCTGTCTGTTTTGCAGTTACTTTGTTCTCTCCAACTATTGCTATCTCCCTTTGTTACTTGATTTCTTTTTCAGTGTTTTGCTTTGATTCTTTGCTCTTTTTTTTTTTTTTGCATCCATTACAGGTTCTTTTTTCTTTGTGGTTAATGCAAGGATTGCATAAAATATATTGTATTTATAACACCTGTTTTAAGTTGGGTATACGTTAACGTCAGTTACACACAAAAATGCTGCACTTTTACTCCCCCCTTTGCGTTCTTGTCATCGGAGTTTGCTTCTTTTTATGTTGTGTGTTTTTTTAATCTTTTAATTTTTATATTAAGGTTAACTATAATTTATGCACCATTAACAGTGTACATTTATTATGCATTTGTCTTCATTTTACCATTACAGTTGAGATTATGCTTTCATATACTTTCACATTACTGTTTAGCATGTTTCCACTTAAGAACTCCCTGAAGCATTTCTTGAAAGGCAAATCTATTGGTGACACCATTCCTAATTTGTTTGTTTTTGAGAAGGACTTTATCTTTCCATTTTTAAAGGATATAATTGCTGAGTACAGTATTCTTGGTTGACAATATTTTTCTTACTTTTAGCATATCGTCTCTTTCGTGGTCAAAGGTTTCTGCTGATAGATCCTCATTTTTCTCATTCTGCTTTCAAAATTCTCTCTTTGTCCTTGGCTTTTGACAATTTGACTATCATGTGTCTCAGTGCAGTCTTCTTTAGGCTCATCCTCTTTGGGGTCTTTTGAGCTCCACGAGTCTGGTTCATTTCTCTCCCAAGATCAGGGAATTTTCACTCATTCTCCTCCCCTCAGTGAAGCCTGCATGCCTCTGCAGTGGTGGGGAGGGTGCTGGGACCCTCAGTAGTGAAGGTTTTGGGTTCCAACTTTCCCCATCGGGGGCACGTTGTGTCCAAGGGGATCCCTCTTGACGCAGAGCTGTGCCAGCCTGAGCGGATGCAAGTAAAATGCTTCCTACACTTTTCTGTGTGGCCATCCTGGTGTTTGTGTCCACAGGGTTTCTGCAGTTTCCTCACTGCACTCCGGAGTCCTCCCAGAGCTACTTTACTGCTGGGTAGTTGTTAAATTACTGTCTTTTGGGGGGAACCTCCTAGCTGACCATCTTGCTATGGTTGCTTTCTGGGTAGTGAGATTTCTCAATATCATAATTAAACTTTTCATTTGTTTCCGTATTGTCTGTTCTGTTTCACTCATTCATCTCTCTACCAGAACCATATTGTTTTTATTTATAATTTTTAAATTACCTTTACTGTTGAAAGTATTGCAGATGTCTCCCATTCCTCACCGCCCCCCGCAGCCCCCGCATTCATCTCCTCCACGCAGCACACCTCCAGGCCTTCACCACACTATTGTCTGTGTCCATGGGTTATGCATATATGTGTATACGTTACTCGGTTAATCTCCCCCGCCCCCTTCCCTCTGAGTTGTGTCCGTCTGTTTCATGCTGTTGTGTCTCTGGATCTAATTACTGCAGCTTCTTGTGTATGGCAGTGCTGTTTTTTGGGGTGGCACATCCCCCTGACTGTTCCTGCCTCCAACACCAGATATTTTGTTTTGGCATATTCTCCCATGTTCACTTTTCAGATAAATTTTACAAGCAGTTTATTAATTGTATTAAATGCCATCACATTGAGATTTTTCATGGGATTGCATTGAAATAATAGATTGATCAATAAAAGCAATAAAACAAAACATTAATACTTAATCTTTTAAGTATTTTTAAATGTACTTCAGTTAACTATAATTTTTCTTACATCTTATGAATTTTAGTTATGCTTCTAACTGGGCCCTTTTTCCTAATGTTGTAATATATCATTATAATTGGGATTGTTTCTCGCTGTAAATTCTTATTGGTGTTTAGGAGAGCTATTAATTTTTGTTTGCAATTGACCACCTTGATAATGTTCTCCTTAAAAAATTAATAACATTCTTATTAAGAAAATTAACTTGATTTTAGCAGAGTTATTTTTTTTTTAGGTCAAGAATTACAACACATGCAAGTAACGATAATTTGCGGAATTCTTTATAATTTTGACTCTTGACAGTTTTTTTTCCTTTTAGACTCAATGCGATGTCTAGAATAGCCAGAGCAGTTCTGAATAATAACAATGATAGTAAACTGTTATATTTAATCCTTTATTGTAATTGGAATACCTATAATGTTTCACTCCTAAATTTCTGGTGAATATCCTTTATCAGATGAAATAAAATCTCCTCCTATTTCTTGCTTGCTGTGAGTTTTTCTGGAAATTCAGTTAGATATTTATCAAAATTATTAGCATGTATTCAGATGATTATACAGGGTCTCTCCTTTTTTATGAAGGTGGCTACTTCCAGAAATTCTAATGATGAACCATCATAGCATTCTTGATGGACCATTATAAATTCTTGAATTTATTTACAATCTTCCTTGTCTTTTCATACAAGTCTTTAGTTACAACTTTTCTTCATTCCATAATTTAGATATGTAGTGGTCTAGTTATTGTTCATTTCTAAACAGGTCATAATTTCAGTTTTGAATTTCTGACTATCTTTTAGAAAACAGTTTAAAATCTAAAAATGGATAGTTTTGTGATGATGTCATTTACTTTTTTTTTTTTTGCCACCTATTAATACTTTGAAATTTATCACGTTAATTGTTCTATACAACTATAATGTTTTTGGCTTTTAAAAAAAAATGTTTTTACTGATAGAGAAGAAGGGAGATAGAAACATCACTGAGACAGAAACATCATCTATCGGCTGCCTCCTCCACACTCCCTACTGGGGATCGAGCCCACAACCCAAATCATATGCCCTGACCGGGAATTGAGCCATGACCTCCTGGTTTATAGGTCAAAGCTCAACCACTGAGCCATTCCGGCCAGGCTTTTTTACTTCTTTTGAATTTGAGATTTTTATGGCCTGATAAAACATCAAAATTTTTGATAAATTTCTTTTGAAAGAATCTGTATCCTCCTGGTACAGAATATATATGTGAGTACAGACCTGCATATTTATATACATACTAGAGGCCTGGTGCACAAGATTCATGCACTGGAGGGGGGGGGGGTGTCCCTCAGCCTAGCTTGCGCCCTCTTGCAGTCCAGGACCCCTTGGGGATGTCCACCTGCTGACTTAGGCCCGATCCCTCTGGCAGTCAGACATCCCTCTTTCAGTCTGGGGCTCTCGAAGTCCAGGACCCCTTGCTCTTTACCGCTCACCTGCAGCGGAGGTGGGAGAGGCTCCTGCCACCACCGCTGGCTTCTGGCTGAGTGGAACTCCCCCTGTGGGAGTGCACTGACCACCAGGGGGCAGCTCCTGCATTGAGCATCTTCCCCCTGGTGGTCAGTACATGTCATAGCGATCGGTCATTCCACTGTCCTATCGATTTGCATATTATACTTTTATTATATAGGGTAACCACATATATGAACATATCTGTTTACTCAGATTTGTTAGTTGTACTCATTGAAATCTTTTCTATATTTTACTTTGATCTGTGAACATCTGAGCAGGAAGTATGTCACTCCCTCGGTATTCTGAATATCTTTGATGTATTTATTTTGAAGTTCTGTTGTTTGGTATATAACTTTTTATGATATAGATTCTTAATTGATCATCTTTTATCAGTAAAATATTCTCCAGTGTCCCTTATGATGTCTCTCGCCTTTAATTCTATTTTTTCTGATGTTTAAATTACTAATTCCATTTTACCCCACACTTGACTGGCATTTTGTCCTTTTGTTTAATTTTCAATTTTAAAAATTTACTTTGTTCCAGAAGCATGTCCTGTAATGAGCATACAGATAATTATTTTTTAACTCTCACTTGTGGCATCAGGAATTTGAAATTTCTGCATGGGCTGAGAATCCTCCACTTCTTGACTGTCTTGACCTTGACAAATTCTCCCCAACCTTTGAGAGGATATTCAAATAGCAGCTTCCAGGTGATACCTTCCCAGAAATTTCTAGCCTTGAAAATAAATAGATCTCTCCTATTTAGAAGTCACTCTGTTACATTTAATTTCTAGCTCTTAGCACATTTTAAGTGTCTACTCAACTATTTTTAAAAAAATATATTTTATTGATTCTTTACAGACAGGGAGGGAGAGGGAGAGGGATACAGAGCTAGAAACATCAATGAGAGAGAAACATCGATTCAGCTGCCTCTTGCACACCCCCCACTGGGGATGCGCCCGCAACCCAGGCACATGCCCTTGACCGGAATCAAACCAGGGACCCTTGAGTCCGCAGGCCGACTCTCTATCCGCTGAGCCAAACCGGTCAGGGCTACTCAACTATTTTTCTTCAGGATCCATGAAAAACAAAATTCTCATTCTTTGCCACTTTAACCACCCTGCTCCCCACACTTGCAAACAATGCAAAAAAAAAAAACGACTTCTGCTGTTCTTGGTTCTGCACCTCCTGCAGAGACACAGGGTCCCCTGCAGAGACCTTCTGCACACAGAAGGATTTCAGAGTGAAGACAGAGATAGTGCGTCACATAGAGGGGCAAAGGCAGGAAGGCAGTGGCCTGTTTGGGACTTTACTAGGAGGTCATTGTTGCTAAAAACGACTTGGCATCAAGAAAGGAGCAGACTGTGGTAGGTGAGGATGAAAATCAACAGATTTTCACGTGGAAATAGTCCTCATTATACAGATGAGGAAATGGAGACACAGGGAGGCTCAAACGTTTTCCCAGGGTCACAGAGATGGTCAGTGATGGAGCAGAGATTCAGATCCAGGCGGTGTGAGCCCACAGGCCGTTCTTCGCCGTTAGGTTTTGAGGGCAGCCTCCTTCTCATGGCACGTCCCACAGGACCCCACTTGAGATGTTCAGACTTAAAGAAAAAGAGTAGGGGGACTAAGCTATTTTGATGTAATTAATACAGCTCAGCTGTGGAATCTGTGGCTACATCCACTTTTTTTGGCCAAGGTGGTGGGCAGACCTGAGAGAGGAGACATGGGACCAAGCCCCCAACCAGCCAGCCCAGAGTGGGCCCAGAATGGGAGCAAGAAATAAGCTAGCTCTTTGAGATGTTATTATTATTATTATTGTTGTTGTTTCCATGCTAATATACTGGCAAATTGTTGGGGCCCAATGAATTTTGGCGAATGAAGGACAAAAATGGCTCAGATTCCACGTGACAACCTAAGAGTAGGCCAACCAACACACCAGCCATAAAAATTACATATTGCTTTGGACAGAAACATCCACCAATCATCAGGGACTTAATCAAGAGGAAATACAATTGCCTGTTATGTGCTAAATGCTTGTACGGGAAGCAGGATAACATTATCATCGGGCAGCACTAAAGATGAAAATTCTGATGGGGATGGGCGGGGCCCATCCTTACAAATTAGTGTGTAGCAACAGATTCCACATCTGAGCTGCATGAATTACACTAAAATATAATTAATACTTAGTCCCACTAGTCTTTTCTTTTTAAAGACATTTTTTGAATTCCCAGCATTGACTCCCTACTCATCAGTGTGTGAGGCATATGGTGAGTAAGCAATATAGCATCACAGTTCTCAATGGGGGAAAACGACCAACTCAAGGCCGTGCGTGTAAATCTGGGGCTATGCCACATCCTGCGGTTCTGCTGGGGCTGATTTGTTGAGCAGAACTCACAGGCTTCGGTGCTGGTCTGAATATTTGGGTGGCCCTCAGAACATCAGCCTTTCACTCCATGATAGTCGGGGGTTCCAGATACTCTCATGTGAAGCTTCTTTTTCTTTTATTTCTTAAGTAATAGCATGAAAATCACTGTTCTTAGCACACAGTTCTGTGAATGTTAACACTTGTAAAGACTCAAGTAACCTCCACCACCGTTAGGATTCAGGACAGTTGACCCCACTCCCATGATGCTCTCCTGTCTGCTTGCTTAGCCACAGCCTCGCCCGGCCCTCTTCCTCGGCAGCCACTGAGCCGCTCTCCATCTGTGCCGTCCAGTCTTTCTAAAAACGTCATATAAATGGAGTCCTGCCAACAATAACCTTTGAGACAGGCTTCTTTCACTCAGTGTAAAGTCATTGAGACCAAACCAAGTCTTTGTGCACAGTGGTAGGGCACTCTTTGTGTTATTGCATAATTATTTAATAATTTATTGTTGAATATTATTATGGGGTGAATTGTGTCCCCCAGAATATTGGTTGAAGACCTGTCCCCCAGGACCTCCGCATGCGACCTTACTGGGAAACAGGATCATTGCAGACCCCGTTGGCTACGATGAGGTCATGGTGGAGTGGAGTGGGTCCTCAATCCCATGGGACTGGTGTCCTCGCAGAAGGGCAGAGACGCAGAGAGGAGAATGCCGTGTGGAGACACAGGCAGGAGAGGCAGTTAGGAGGAGACAGAGGCCTGGATTCCAGAGGCTTTTGGAGCCCAAGAACCCTGGGGCCTCAGATCTGGGAGATAACAACTTCTGTTGTTTTAAGCCATTCAATTTGTGGTGCTTTGGGCAGGCCCAGCCCCAGGGAAGGAATGCAAGTCAAACTGCTAAAGATTCCTCACCATTCCTATCCACAGAAGTTAGCTGAGAAGACATAGGGCAAATACAGTGGGAAGAGACAGGGTAGCTCAAGGGACTAAAGGTCACACTGGAAAAAAGTGTCGCAGAGGGCAGGGAACCCAGGTCCTGGGGCCCGGGTACAGAAACCCATTGCGGGCTCTTCTTGGTGCTGCTAAAAACGACTCACTTCAGCTGCTGAGTTCAAACCCATTTCTCTGATTACTAGGAAACTTAAACATTTCTACAGATAGTTTCACCTATTTATGCTTTTTAAAAAAATTTAAATTCTTTATTGTTGAAAGTTTTTCCTCCCTTGACCTCTCCCCGGCCGCTCCCCAACTTACACCATACACACAAATAAACTCAAAATGGATAAAAGACTTAAATGTAAGATGAAAAACCTTAGAAGAATCCATAGGCAGCAAAATATTTATACTTTTTCTGAGTAATCTTTTTTTTTCTTTAAAAATCTATTGCAGGAGTTTTAGAAAAATTCTAGATTTCAAGTCTATTTCTGTTATGTATGATACAGATAATTTCTCCTAAAATGTTACTTGTCTTGTACTAATTTTGTAACTTTTTTCAGAGTGTTTTGTCAAATGAATGTCAAACAAGGTAAAATCATTCCATTTTTTTTCTTTCTTTCTTTTTTTTTAAAATATATTTTATTGATTTTTTACAGGGAGGAAGGGAGAGAGACAGAGAGCTAGAAACATCGATGAGAGAGAAACATCGATCAGCTGCCTCCTGTACATCTCCCACTGGGGATGTGCGCGCAACCAAGGTACATGCCCTTGACCGGAATCGAACCTGGGACCCTTCAGTCCGCAGGCCGACGCTCTATCCACTGAGCTAAACCGGTTTTGGCTCCATTTTTTTTCTTTATTGATTCTTTCTTTTGTTTATTGCTTAACATTTTCTCATTAAGATTATGAAAGTATTATCCTATATTGTCTTCTAACCTAATTTTTAATGTCCAAGTGTTTAATTATTCTGCAATTTAATTTCGTGTGTGTAATGTGAAGGATGAAGAACTTTAAAATTTTCCAAATGTGTAGTCATGTCAGCCACCAGTTTTTGAAGTCAGTTCTGCAAGCGTTCTCTGATTGCCAGTGCCACCGTCAAGGTATACAAATTTCTCTTCAACTCACAGTCCACCTCTGGGCATTCTACCTTAACAATGCACTTGTTAAATTTCTGTAGCTTCCTAACATTTTTTTGATAGCAGATAGAGCTCATGTTCCTCAATAATTTTTTACAGAACTTTTTTTATTTTAAAAATATTTACTTTAAAAATAGCTTGCCAATTTGATAAGAATACATTTGAGGATTTACTTTGTAGAACACTAAATTTATAGATGCTTTGAGCGGGGAGATTTTAAATATTTGGCTTTTTGAGTTATTCAGGTATTTTTAAAGATACTTCCATAAATTTATAGGATCCTATGTAATAAAAGTGTAGTATGTAAATTGTCCCCTCCACCAGGAGTTCTTCTGGGAATTCGACCAGGGGGCAGGGCCAGCCAGGGGAAGGGAGGGAGTAATTGGCCAGCTGCCGCCAGCTGCTAGGGACCCTTACCAGTGTACAAATTTCGTGCACTGGGCCTCTAGTTTTCTTTATATTCTTCTTGCCCATTCATTTCTGTTTATCTCATTTGTTTGGAGAAGGGAGATCTTTTCATTAAGGCTATTAATTCACTGTTGTTCAGTTACAGGACAGGAAACAACTCTTGTGTATTTATAAAATATCTGGCCATCTAACTGGATTGTATTATAAATTAATAGTTTTTCAGTTGCTTTTCTTCATTTTTCTAGTTAGTCTTACCTTCCATGAATATTGACTGTTAAGCATTTCTTTTCCAGTATTTCCTCTCCTTTACATGTCACATTGCATTCACTCAAACTCCAGAATAACGATACGTAGTAAATGCGATACTAGGAGTTTTGTCTTTTTCTGACTTTATTGAGAATTTTTTTTTATGTTGGCACTTATTTTAGAGTTTTGGTAGATACAGTTTCTTGAGTTGGGAAGTAGTTTTTCCAAGAGTTTTTGTTTTTAAAAAAAGGCTAAAATTTATAAAATACTTTTCCAGTGTCCATTGGAATAATAAAATACATTTGCTCTTACTCTGTAATGTATTGAATTATATGACTAGAAACCCTAAAGTTTATCAGTTCTTTAATTCTGTGCCTTTACCATGCCTTGTAATTTTTGGTTGAAAGTTGGACCCGATAGATTGGGTAATAGGAACCTGAGGCAAACAGACCATCAGTGTGAAGTGTCATATTAGCAGGCTATGGGCTGGGCTGTGTTTGTGTTTGCTGCCAGAGACTTTCCCTTCCTACAGGCAGGGAATGAACCCTTCCCCCAGGCGGGGTAAAGCTCAGACGAGGTCTCATCCTCTGGCGATTGGTCCCCTGTGGTGGGGGATGCTCTGACTTCCTCTGCAGTGGTAGCTCTGGCCTCCCCTCTCCTCCACCAGAGCCACAGCCCTCCATTGCTCTTCCCTGCGAGAACCTGGTGGGAACACACATTTATGTGCTTCTCTGGACCTTGCCTTTTTCACCTCCAATACGTCCCGCAGATTGCGCCAGACCACCTGATACAAACCTAGGCGATTTTTTATGACCATGGAATTTTTCATGTGAGGCCATTCGCTTGGTTTTCTGCATTTTGGCTTCTGCAGGTAATTCTGCATTATTGAACCTCACACACGTTCTGTGTGCTGGGGCTTCTGTTACCCCTGGGGAGACTCCCAGGCATGGAAGTTCTGAGTGGGAAGGTCTGTGTGTTTTTAATTTGAAAGCTGTTTCCCATTTGCTTTCACTGGCAGGTCGTGTTGAGTAGTTTTTGAAAGCATTTGCAATTTCCTCCGTGGTTACGGGTCTACTCCAGTTTTCCACCTCTTCTTGCGTCAGTTTCATAAATCATGTTTTCCCAAGAAGTCATTCATTTTGCATGGGGTTTCAGGATTGGTGACATAACGTTTACCTGTGTCTCATGCAATCTTAAACATGCTCCCGCCCGTGGAGCTCGGAGCTGTGTGCCTTCTCTCTTGGTCTGGCTGCCCTCCACGTGACACCGCACTCAATTTAAGGACGCCCAGGGCTTGCCACTTTCTGCGTTTGTTTATTTCAGGTTCGGAATGAGTTGCCGCTCTTCCCTCCAGGACAGTCATCCTCTGCCATGTGGGGGTCACCCATCCCCCCATAGGTCTGGCTTCGACCTTGGCTACTATGAACTTATTCTTTGAAAAGGTTTTTTGTCATTTCTTGGGGTTTTGGAGAGAGAAAGCAGGTATTTGTTCTAAAATCATCTATGGTTCAGTCTTCTCACCTGTACTTCTGAGGAACCAGCACCTTTAACAAAGTGACTTGGAGAGACGGGGACTAGGGATACAGCAGAATCCTTGGCAGATCCCTAGGAGGATGGTGACACACAGTCGTGAGGCGAAGGCATGAGCTGCTTACTGAGCTACTTCACGAGTGTTATCTCACTTAATTTCCACAGCTGGACTGAAAGGTAACCCCGTTATCGCATCCATTAGATAACAGAGAAAATCAAGGCTCAGAGAGGTACACCAGCTGCACTCAGCTAAGAAGTTCAGGGCCGGGGCTCGAAAGCAGTTTTCCTGATGTGCCCGCGGGCTGCTTTCCCCTGAGCAGCTAAGTTTTATTTCTCTGTCAACATCCCATCGACCTGCAAAATCACTAGGCCCAACTCTCTGGTTGCCCCTGTGAAACCCTGCCCTCACGGCCCGTACTTTCTGAGCTCGGTGTTTTGATAGTGCCTTGAGCAGGGAAAACGACAGAAACGAAATAGCCACAAGCCTGCGTTCTTCCCGCCCAGCTCACTGCGGGTGCAGCTGATGGGATGCGGCTGTGTGCGGCTGGGGCTTGAGCTGAGTGGGGAGTATCTGTTTTTCTGGTGTTGGACGTCGGGCGTCTATAGCTGCAGCGGAGGTTCTCGACCCAGGAGTTCCCTGCCCGCAGCAGCTCAGTCGGGGCGCAGGTCTGCCCTGCTGAGCTCAGCTTCGTCTGTTCCTCGGCGTGAGGTGAACCGGAGTGAAGTCGCTCAGGTGGCAGGAACCAGCGTGGGTTCTGTTACTTACAAGGGAAGGCTGGCCCGTGGCCCCGGGCCTGTTCGCATTGTTGTGGTTATGACTTAAGTCGGCATGCTTGGGCAGGTTTTGTTTGTTTGTTCTTAATATTTTTATTATAAAATAAAACATATCAAAAAGTGCACCAAAAAGTATAGTGGATGATAGCAGCGCCCCTGCCCGGGTCAGGAGACGCTGCCCCTCCGACAGCCTGACGCGTTCCTCTTAGGGAAGAAAAACCACACCCTGGCCAGTTGTAATAGTTGGCTCTGCGCCTTTCTTTTGAATTTTTCCACCTGTCGTTCTTAAACAATACAGCTTTGCCAGTCTTTGAAATTTACATGAGTGAAATGACACTAGACATATTACTTCACTGGACGTTTTGTCTGCAAGAGCCACTTCCTGTGTGGAGCTGTGGTTCGCTCATGTTCGGTTCTGCGTGGTGTTCCGTGGCGTGGCGCTGAGCGTTAGACCCTGTGTTGCTTCCAGTTCATGCCAATGAAGGTGACGCAGCCGGAGAGAAACGCTCGTGTCTCTCCTCCAGGACTCACACGGACACTCCCGTGGCAGGCGCGTGTGGGCTCTCCCCTCGCCAAGAACTCTCGATTTTCTGTGGAACCAAATGGCTGTTCCACAATCAGGTCTGTTCTGCACTGTTTGCCTGAAGTTAACATCAGGCCCCTGGTGCAGGGCTCGGCCCCACAAGATGGCTCTTGTCAGACACCAGTCTGCGCCCCAGGACGCCACCTGTGTTCCCCTGGTCTGCGTATGCCAGGGTGCCCACAGCCTCCTCCATGGACTTGCTGATTTAGTGGAACAGCTCGCAGAACTCAGGGAAGCACTTATGCCACTGGTTTATAATATAATAAAGCTAATATAAGGAGTAAGGGGAGCAGTGAGATGAAGAAGGCACAGGGCGGGGCCTGGAGGCTGAGTGCAGGCGCCCCTGCCCTGTGGAGCTGGGTGCACCCGCTCCCAGCATGTGATGTGTCCACCAGCCCTGAAGTCTCTGAGCCTAAAGTTGTGCGATTTCTGTGGAGGTTTCGCCACATAGGCACGACTGATTAACTTTATTGCTTAGGAAATTACAAAGATCTTAGACGCTCCGGCCAGGAGCCAGGGCGAAGGCCGCAGTCTGCATCTCTTATGCTCTCTCAGTAGCCAGGCATTTTCTGGTACCTGCATTTGGTGCCTGTGTGCATGCGTTTCTGCGGAGGACTTACCCGGATCATTGGGTATTTGTGCCTCCAACCTCGCTCAATAATGCAAACTGCTTCACCACCTCATCCTACTGGTTTTGTGCCCCCAGCAGGCGCGCCAGCTCCCGCTGCCTCCTGCTTTTGCTTATTCTTGGAGTTGTGTGAGTTTTCACCTCTGCTGACTGTATAGCGGTAGCTCCTTGCAGCTCCGATGGTTGTTTCTCTAATTCTGATGGAATTGGGCAATTTTCTTTCTTTCTGGCTGTTTGGATTTCTTTTGTGTTGTGTGATCTGGTATTTTACTCATTTTCTTATTGATTTATACCTTCCAGATATGAATCCTTTGCTAGTTGTATGTGTTAGAAGTATATTTTCCACTGTGAGGCTTGATTGTTCTCTCAGTGATGGTTATGATAAATAGGACTTCTTAACTTTAATGGGATGAAATTTTATTATTCTGTGTCTTTAGGAATCGAGTCTTAGGTCTTATCTGAGGTTTCTCTGTCCACTCTGATGGCATGGAGGTATTCTCCTGGATGATCCTCAAACAGTCCTATGGGATTGACCAATTGGATTTAAAAAAAAAATACTCAATCTTGTTTTAAAAGATCAAATCGCCCACTGGACTTAAGCATTGTTTTGATGTTATAGAGAGGTGTTATATAGTTATTTTTCTGGACAAATATTGAATCAGGATAGAGGTTTCAAATCTCTGTCCTGTAAGGTCATCTGAACATAGAAACTGCATAATAAAATTTTTCTGTGATGCTCCCTCATTTTACCCACGATGCCCAGTGTTTGGACACATGTTAGTCTACTCAGGCCGCCTTAACAAAATATACAGACTGGGGTCTTAAACAGTAGAAATTTATGTTCCCAGTTCTGGCGGCTGGAAGGCCAAAATCAAGGTGTCAGCAGGGTTGGTTTTATCCTGAGGCCTCTCTCCTTGGCTTGCAGACGGTCGCCTTCTGGCTGCCTCTTCATGTGGCCGTTCCTCTGTGAAGGATGCCCCAGGGTCTCCGCGAGTCCCCAAACTTCTTATAAGGACACCAGTCAGATTGGATAGGACCCACCTGATGGCCTCATTTCAGAGTAATCATCTATTAAAAGGCCCTGCTCTAACTCAATCACGTTCTGCGGTATTGGGGGAACGTGACCCCAGATCCTGTGTGGGTGGGAGCTCCCTTGTGCTTCTAGGTAATGCACACATCTGTGGGGAGGACCAGAGACTTGCCTGGGACGCCTTCTGCCTGGAGGGCTTGTATTTTCTATATTAAAGGGAGCGTTTGTTGCTCAGGAGGCAGTAGGTTTCTTCTGTGCACTGGAATCCCATGGAAGAATTCAGTGGTCAGAACACCCATTTCGTCGGCCTCTCTGATCTGACATTCGCTCTTTAGGTGCATGTGGGGAAGCCTGGTCTCCTGGAAGGCTCCCCCACTCATGCACATAGGAGAGGGACTCCTCCCCTGCGGCCTCCCCAGATGAAGATGGTGCTGCCAGGTGGAGAAGGCAGGGCCTACCGCTCGCTCTGGAACCTGTACGAGGAATGGGGCAGTCTCAGACCTTTGGCGGCCTCAGTGACTTCTGTGCCAAGAAGATGATTTTTAAAAAAATTGAAGACTCAGTGTAAGATGCTAACCCTGGGTGCAACAGCAGGCATCACACCTGCTCTCTCTTCCCAGCCTCCGGGCTCCCCAGGAGCCCGTGGCCCGACAGCAGTGTCCCTGCCTGACCCCAGCCCGCGCAGCCGCCGGAGCCCCTGCACAGGGCAGCAGCCTGCTGGCCCCCGGCCTCTGAGCAGAGAAAGCAATGCCAGCACCTCTAGGTTGGGAAGAAAGTGTGTCCTAAACCGAGGCCGTTTGGGGACCCTCACTTTGAAAGGCTCAGAACCCAAACGAACAGGAGAGAACCTCGCACCTCCTCTGTGGGCTACACTCCTGCAGGGGCAGAGAGGGTCACTCAGGTTGTCAGTGTGAAAAGCTGCCTAGGAGTCAAGACAACAGAGGCGGCCCCTGCCAGCCTCAGCGCCGCCTGCCCGCCCGTCTCCCGCAGGGAAGCTGGGTGGGTGGCACCTGCTGCTCCTGCTGTAGGAACCCGGGGAGGCTCGGGGGCCGGGCCACTGGCAGGGCGGCTCCTGGAGCTCCTTCGCCGGTGTCACGGCCCCTGCCACGCCCTGTGGCATCTGAGGGCTTGTGTGTGTGGGTGTCCCTGTGTGTTTACTTTTCCACTGTACATGTGTTATTTAATTCTTCAAACACTTCCATTATCTTAACAGAAACATATTATCTAGCTTAGGGGTGGAGAAAATAAGGCTCAGAGAGGTTCAGGAACATGATCAGGACTGCACAGGACCAGGACTCCGATCTGTCTGTCCCCTCTGAGCTCCAGGTCTCCCCGGAGTGTCCATCTCTACCTTTGCAATAGCAACAGGTGGGAGCCACAGGTCATCCTGACTAAGGTTGCCCCACACAACTCAGGGCCTGGATGGGTGAGTTAATAGAAAGGAGACCAGGGTGTTTTCAGGATGAAGGCATGGGTCCCACGCCCATGGGCATCGATGATGTCCTTGCTGGGGCAGTTTGCTGCTCTCTGGGGGCCTTGCGCTTTTCCAACACCTGCTGGCTCTTTCTTATCTGTCTTTCTCTCCTCTTTCCTTCCCTCTGTCCTTCCTTCTCTCCCTTACGCCCCTCTCTCCCTCCTTTATGTGCCTGGTACCATACTTGTTATCATGGATGCAACAGTGAGCAAAACAGACAAAATGACCTGTGACTGTGGAACTTACGTTCCGTTAGGGAGAAATGGACAACCCCTGACATAAAACAAATGAACATATCATGCTCCATAGTGATGAGTGATATGAAAAACAAAACAAAAAACAAAACAGTGAAGGGAGCAGGGAGGGGGCGTTTGGAAGGTCAGGCAGAGTGGCCAGAGAGGGTCTCCCTGAGAAGGTGGCGATTGAGGACAGTGAGGGAACGAATGACATGGTCGTCTGCAGGAAAGCTATGGATGGAGGAGCAGCCAATGCTGAACCCTGAGGTGGAAGCATAGGAGAAAGAAGAGGTGGACATTGACATAGTAGGAGAACATGGCGGCACAGAGCCGGTTGGGAGGGCTTTGCAGGCCTTTGCGAGAACACTGGCTTTTTTTTCTGAGTTGGATGGGGCTCTGAGAGGTGCTAGCTACATCATCTGATGAGCTGTAACAGGGCCACAGAGGCCGGCGAGGGTGCCCCGCAGAGGGCAGGCAGAGGTGGTAGAGATTCTGGTCAGGGTCCAGCTGTGTTCAGGTGAAGGAGATAAGGTGGGATGTGGGTGTGAGACACAGTGGGTGCCTCTTGCTGTTCCCGTCCCACCTGGTCAGTGGGGAAGGCAGACACTCCAGGTCTGGAATCCAGTTGTTGGATGTTGTCTGTGGCCCAGTGGGCAGAGGGAATCAGAGAGCAGACGGAGGATACAGAAGCCAAGAAATGGAAGCAGATGCCAAGACAGAAGACATACAAGAGGTTTGGGATGGATGTGAAGGAAAAGGGGAGGCAGAGGGAGAGGGAGGGAGAGGTTTCCAACTGCACCAGGTCTGATGCCTGCGGGGGAGGAGCAACGGAGGAGGCATTGTCGCTCATGCGATTCTAACAGAATTAGGTTTGTCCAGGCCAGTGCAGTCCTCAAACCAGAACCACCCACGGTGGTGCTCCCCACAGCAGCAGAGTGAGAGGTGCATGTTCACGGTGGCCTCGAGGAAGGAGCCCGGGTCTGAGTCAGGGAAGGCAGATCCACGTGGGTGTAAAGGAGCCAGAGCCACATGTCAGAGCCGTGAGCATGAGGAGTGAGAACAGGACGCCAGCAGCAGGAAGCGTGATAAAAATAACACTTAGCAGGAGGCGCTTCCTAGGGTGAGCAGGTACTTCAGCCTACAGAGGAGCGAACAGTGTCAGTCCTGTTTTCTAAATAAGAAAACTGAGTGCAGAGAGACTGATCGACCTAAAGAGTGAGTCCTGGATGCAACTCGGGCAGCAGAACTGGCCCTTCACGGCCCCGGGCAGAGCAGGCACAGCTGCAGTCCATCCCGGGCGCTGTAGGCAGCCTGTGCCGGGTTTCCTGGCTAAAGGCTCAGATTCAGGAGCGAGATTTGTCCTAGCGCCACTTCCTGCTCAAAACTCTCTTCCTGCCTGGAATCCAGTTCCAGCCTCGATCGGATCCTCAGCCAGTGAGCAGTACCACTCAGGTCCGTGTGAACACTCAGCCATGGAGCCATGGAGGGAGGGGCACACCCGTGTGTGTGTGTGTGTGTGTGTGTGTGTGTGTGAACACTCAGCCATGGAGGGAGGGGCACACCCGTGTGTGTGTGTGTGAACACTCAGCCGTGGAGGGAGGGGCACACCTGTGTCTGTGTGTGAACACTCAGCCGTGGAGGGAGGGGCACACCTGTGTCTGTGTGTGAACTCTCAGCCATGGAGGCTGTAGGAACACTCAACCCTGGAGGGAGGGCCACCACCGTGTCTGACTTGCCTTCCTCTCTATTTACAGGGCTTACCCACATTGGTGCTCACTCAATCAAAAAGTGCTGAGTAAATACACTCATGCCAAGTGCCTCCCCGATGCCAGAGCGTTCTCAGCTCAGGTGCTGGCACCGCTGGGAAGCTTCTCTGAGGTGTGCCCTCTGCCCCGGGGACTGGCCAGCAGAAAGGAGCGGCCTCCTCCACACGAGCCTGTTCCCTCCCTCTGGTGTGGCTACTTATGATTTCGTTTTCAGTGAGATTTCAGAGCTCACCACAACACCAGCTTAGTGGCTCGGCGTGGTGACCAGGTCCCTGTTCCTCAGGGCTCTGTGGTGGTTCTTCTGGTGTGGCCTCCTCAGCTGCCCTCTGCCGTCTGCTGGCCCTCAGCAGGGCTGCCCTGTCTATGATGGCCTTTCATATCTGACAGTTGGCTCTGTGCCAGCCGGGGTGTGAGGCTTGGCTTGGCCATGTGTCTCTCATTATGGAGCAGGCTGTTAACCTGCCATTCAGGTAACAGTGGCCGCAGGGCGCCCAGAGCAGCAGGAGAGCAGACTTCAACATGCAGGCATGGTCAGCCCTGCTCTTTCACATCCTCTCAGGTCCCATGGACCAAAGTGAGCCCCTTGGCAAGGCCAGATTCATGTAGAAGCAACAGTCCCACCTCTGGACAGAAGACCGCAGAGTCACAGTGGAAAGGGAGCATCCATGAGATTGGGCCTTGGTGGGCATTTCTGTACACACCTCACCTGTCTCTGGGCCCAGCCAAAGGTGGTCTTCCTTTATGCCTGTGTTACCTCCTATAGTCTGGCCCTGGTTTTCATCTTCCTCCTGTCATCCCAGTTAAAGTTTCTGTCTTTGTCCCAGATCTGCCTGTTATTCCTATTCCATCCAGCTTTTAAATATGTGGACATCGGCTCAGAGTGGACAGGTTTTTGCCCCTGGATGTAGGTTTTGTGAAATCCTAACTCTTCCCATCTGGGCCATTGCTTTAGCTGAGTTCCATCCATCTGCCCGCCCTCTCTTCCTTCCTTCCTTCCTTCCTTCCTTCCTTCCTTCCTTCCTTCCTTCCTTCCTTCCTTTTTTCCTTCCTTCCTTCCTTCCTTCCTTCCTTCCTTCCTTCCTTCCTTCCTTTTTTGCTTCCTTCCTTCCTTCCTTCCTTCCTTCCTTCCTTCCTTCCCTCCTTCCTTCCTTCCTTCCTTCCTTCCTTCCTTCCTTTTTTGCTTCCTTCCTTCCTTCTTCTCCTTCCTTCCTTCCTTCCTTCCTTCCTTCCTTCCTTCCTTCCTTCCTTCCTTCCTTCCCTCCTTCCTTCCTTCCTTCCTTCCTTCCTTCCTTTTTTGCTTCCTTCCTTCCTTCTTCTCCTTCCTTCCTTCCTTCCTTCCTTCCTTCCTTCCTTCCTTCCTTCCCTCCTTCCTTCCTTCCTTCCTTCCTTCCTTCCTTCCTTCCTTCCTTCTTCTTTTCCATCCACACATCTATCCATTTTCAATCCGTTAGGCACAGTGGGCTCTTCCTTCAGTGCTGTGTGGGCATCTCTCTAAGGCCAGGTGTGGTTGGGGAGACACATGTGCAGTGCCAGCTAGCCCAGGTGAAGCACATGGGACCATCACGGAGAGGCTGATCGACCCCAGACATGCCCCCTGAGGACCCTACCCTTCCCTCTTCTCAACCCTCATCTGACATGTTTGTTTTCCCCGTCTTTTCTGCTAAACGGAAATTTCTCTGAGTACAAGGACCACACTCGCCTGGCTTGCTGTGGTGTCCTTCCCCCAGCACAGTGTCTCCTAACATTTGTTGAACTGACTTGAATTGAAAGCTACAGAAAAGAGATGACACTTGAACTGGGCTCCAAACACTAGCAAATAACATTTAATCCACAGCCGCTCTGTGAGGAGCTGGGTTATTCTCATTTTATAAGTGAGGAAGCAGGGCCAGGGGGTTAAATGATTTGCTCCAGGTCACAAAACGGGAGAGGGAGGGGCCAGGCTTCTGGTCCCAGAGCTTGTGTGCAGTTCACTGACAAATTACTGTCAAAAGCAGAAAAAACCCGAGGAAGAGAGAGCCCCAGCCTCACTTATTGATGACTCACTGGTGATATTCTGCTCTCTTTCCACAGCCCTGAATCCCACCTGGCTGTTCATTCATCCTTCTGTCCCTCCATTCTTACATCCATCCACCCATCCAGCCAGCAGATGCTCAATGAGCCCCTGACTTCTTCATCATAGCTGTGCCCCTGCACCTAGACATGTACCTGGTGTGTGGTCAGTGCTCACTGACCCGCATCCCAGGCAGCTGGAGGCAGCATCCACATGGTAGCAGTTAGCGATCATGGGCACCGGGGCCAATTTGCCGTAGGTTCGCATCCTGGCTCCACTGGACGCCTGCTGTGACCTCGTGCAAGTTATTCAATCTCTGCCTCAGCTCACTCATCTGTACGTGGGGTAGTGACGGTGCCAGCCTCTGGGATTATTAAAGGGTCGAACATTGACACACACACACTCTTCGAATATTGCCTGACCTGTTGGAGTCCCATTTTAAAATTACTAGTCTGTTATCTTATCTATTAAAGAGGGAATATGCAAATTGACCATCACGCCGTAATGGTCAAGATGGCTGCACCCACAGCGGAGGCTGAGTTCCTGTAACAAGTCTTATTGAGCAATCAGCAGGGACCTGAGGCTGCGTGGTGCTGGGTCGAGGCACCTCAGGCTGCGCCCCCCCCACCCTGGCATCAGGCTGGGGGACCTCAGGCTGCGCTCCCCACCTAGCAGGGCTTGATAGGACCTCAGGCCATACCCCCCACCCCAGCGCTGGGCTGGGGAACCTCAAGCTGTGCCCCCCACCTGGTGGGGATTGATGGGGACCTCAAGGCATGCCCCCTGCCCCAGCCTGGGCTGGGAGACCTCAGGCTGCGCACTCTGGCACCGGGCCAGGGGACCTGAGGCTGCACCCCTGCCTGGAGGGGTTTGACAGGGGACCTCAGGCCACGGCCCCCCACCCCAGCTCTGGGCTGGGGCACCTGAGAGTGCGCCGGGGGCCCTGAGGCTGTGCCGCTACCTGATGGGCTTGATGGGGGACCTGAGGCTGCCTCCCCTGCCCAGCAGGGCTTGACAAGGGTGGGGCCAGCCAGGTCTGGATCTTGCCCAATGGGCGTGGGGCCTCATGCAATTTTGAGGCGCCATGAGTGTGCAGGAACTTGACTCTGGGTCCCGCAGTGTGCCTCAGTCTCTGACAGGAGGAAGATTTTCATATACATTTTACTATTTTTTTCATCTCTGACACTTCTATTATAGAGAAAGGGCAAATAGCAATATTAAAATATTTCCTCTAATTAATCCCCTTGTTAATGTGCATGAATTTCGTGCACTGTGCCACTAGTCATTAAATAAATGGATAATGTCAATCAAGAAAGACAAGGTCACTACTGTCATAAAGCCTACATTTTAGAGGAAGCATGTTAAACTCAGGGCCAGTGGGCCACATGCTTCATTTAAATACAGAGGATCAGACAGACGATTATCAGGCAAACAACCTGATAACCAAGACAAGTCCAGACAAGCACAGTCTTCTGTAGCTTCCCCTCTATGTGGAATTGTTCCCTTGTCCCTGTCATTGCTTCTTGGAAAGCAGGTGTATGGGAGTCTTGCTTCTTGGAAAGCAGGTGTATGGGCCCGTTTGAAGAGGGAGGGGACGCTGCTCCTCTGAGTGTTGGTCATTCATGGCACTAACAAGGATGCCAGGCAGGCATGGCGTCCATGTGCCCAGTCCAGCCTGCATGTCCACGCCAGCTGCTGACTACAGACCACACCTCCTCCTAGACTCACACAGATGCACCTGTGTGCCCTGTGTACAAACACTGAGACACATAAACACACAGGTGTGCCCCGTGTACAAACATTGAGACACACACACAGGTGTGCCCCCTGTACAAACACTGAGACACACACACACAGGTGTGCCCCATGTATAAACACTGAGACATATATACACACAGGTGTGCCCCGTGTACAAACATTGAGACACACACACACAGGTGTGCCCTGTGTACAAACACTGAGACACACACATACACACAGGTGTGCCCCGTGTACAAACACTGAGACATATACACACAGGTGTGCCCATGCGCAGCGTTCAGAATGAGTTTCTGGTGATCCTGGGCAGCTGGCTCCTCTGTGTCACTGCTGCTGAGCCCAGTGTGCAGCCTGGGACTCTGCACATAAGATGTGACTGTAGCCTCCAGCTCTGCTTCCTGCTTTTACAAGCTCCCTGGAGCCCAGAAGGGCCATTTCCAGCACCCGGAGTGGACTGGATTGGGAGCACCTGAGGGGGGAGGCGTGGCCACGGGGGGCTCATGCGGGCTGTGAGGCTTCTGCAGGTGTGTGATCAGCCTGCCCAGGGGTCGTGGGCTGGAAGCTCTTCCCTGACCGCCCACTTCGCTGCAGCACCTAGACAGTGCCAACAGCACCAGCTGTGGCCGTGTGCCTACTGGATGGCTCCACGCCAGGACCTGCTGTCTTCCTTGGCAGCTTCAAGACTCTCCTGTTAGGGTTGCAAGGTGGTGCCAGCAGCTGCAAGCCTCACGTTCTTACAGCTGAGCAGTGGCTTGCAGGCCTCTGCCCTCCACCCGCCATGGTCCCCTTGGCACTCATTGGCTCTAGTTAGACAAGGACACGGGATACGCCGACCGGCCCGAAACGCCTGCAGCTGAGGGTGAGGTCATCCTCCTCAGGGGACAGAGCTCAGAGGGAGAAGTGGTTTCCCACGGATGCTTGGGGTGGTCACTAGAAGGAGGGTGGATTGGGCCAGAGACAGCGGACTTTGTCACGATTTCCCTGCGTGGAGAGCTCCCCTCCTTGTTGGCGCTTGATGCCCTTCCGTCTCCTTCCTGTGCCTCCACAGCCTGCGGAGTGAGCTTTCTCATGCATCACTGGTTGTTTGCGAGGCCGCCCTTCCGTTAGGCTGTGAGCACCAGGAAAGGAGCGTCGTGCCTCACTCATGCTGGGTTTCCAGCCACATGACTTCATGCTGGAAACGCGGTCGGGGTGAGTGCGTGTCACTGAATGAAAGGACGGTACCCTAATGCCCGGGGCTGACCATGATGTCCTTGCCCACATCCTCATGTTTGAGTCCAGCCCTCCGCCTGATCATGCCTGGCGTGAGGCCCTGCCCCGAGGTGGCACTGGGCTGAGCAGGGTCCCCCGGAATTCACGTCCACCCCAATGTGTGAATGCAGCCTATTGAAGTAGGGCCTTTGCAGATGCATGAGTGAAGAGGGTCACACTGGGTTAGGGTGCCCCTCTTAGAAGAAGTGCAGAGACAGGCGGTGCCCCCAGAAGGCAGGCTGCCTTGTGAGTTGGAGGCGGAAATGGGGGTGATGCGGCTACGCCAGCCTGCAAGGTGCTCGAGTACCGCCAGAGCGAGGAGCAACACAGAGGGCTGCTCCCCCAGAGCCTGCAGAGGAGCGAGGCCTGCCCGACACGGGGATCCATATTCCAGCCGACAGGGCTGTCTGTGCAAGAGTAACTTTCCATGCGTCGCCCACCCGCCGTGTGGTGCGGTGTCACCGAGCCCTAGGGATCGAGCACCATGCAGCTGTGCTTGTTCATAATTCACTCAGTTCGTCAGCAGATCCCTGTTAGAGATGTGTTGAGCGCTAGGCCTGGAGATGTGAGGTGAGCAGGACAGTGGCTGCACATCCGGTCTGATGGTCCTGCCCAGGGCAGGTGTGACAGGCAGCAGCCTCCCCCCCGCCCCCGCCCTCATCCCACGGCTGCCTCTGGGAGGAGCCCCCCTCGTAGCAGAGTGGGCCTGGTGAGCAGCTGATTCTGGGCTCAGGCTTAATCTCATCCCGGGTCCACCCTCCCTGATGTGCGGCCTCGGCCCGCGGCCCCTGCCAGCCTCAGTGTCCTCCTCATTGTGGGTGGCGTGGGGTCGTGGTGAGGGCCGGAGGAGCGGCTGCAGGCCAAACGTTCAGACCCCCACCTGGCCCACATCAGCGGCTGTTTTCTTCAGCTGCTGCCTCCATAGACTTCAGAATGTGGACATGTCAGTCTTGAACGACAAGGTGGGATGTGAAGTCCCCATCCCTTCCTGTTGTGCTTACTCAGTGGTGCTCACGCGTGCTCACATCAGAGCAGAGCAGGAGTCTCACCTCCCTTGTCCTAGAATTCTGCTCCGGGTAATGCAACCAGAACGATCGGACGGTCTTAGCCGCTTCACACGGACCGGCACTGAGCTCGTAGGCAGCGCAGATGGGCCAGGTGCCCTCACACCTGCTTCCCCATCAAGGGCTCGTCCAGATGGCCGCTGGCCCCGAGGGCAGGACCCGTGTTTCTGTCTGTACGTGTCATGCTGAGTGATCAGCCCGCTCACCAGCTGCCGGAGGTCTTCTGGGAGCCTGACTCCATTATGTAGCATATTGCCGACAAGATACATCCCCCTCGGTACCGCACGGAGGGTTTTATCAGCTTTTATCCGAGCCTTTGGAAGAAATGCTGAATATTGGGCCCCAGGCTGAGACTGCCCTCCCGCCCTCCCGGCTGAAGTCGCAGCGACGCTGCTCTGGCCGCGTGTCCAGCCCCGTGAGGCTCTGGGAGGTCTGCGTCAGGAGGAAGTGGCTATGGCGCCTCTCCCAGCCCAGACTCCCCGAAAACCCCAGGCAGCTGCGGGGCCAGTGAGCGCATCTAAAACAAGCTCCTGGGTTCCCTCGCGCACCGACCCTCACAGCCCTCGCGGGTCCACTGAGTTCCCAGGGGCCTGAGCCCTGGCAGTGGGACTGTCCTTGGAGAACAGGGGTCTGGCGTGGCCGCTCCCTGCTGTGCGCACTGGCTTGGGGCGGGCGCAGTGCCCAGCCCAGTCCATCCAAATGATGTTTGAGGCGGCCCCCTGCTGGATGAGGAGACCGAGTCTGAGGAAGCGCCTGCCTTTCCCTGAGGTTTCTGAGGGCAGGACGCTGAGCTTCTCGGCCCCAGGCCTGTGTCCGGGCTCCAGGCTCGCTGGCCTCCTCTCAGCACCTCGCAGGGCTTGCCTGTGGCTCAGCAGCGTGTGTGCCTGAGCAAGGCATGAACTGCATTTGCCTAGTAGCTGCCTCATTCGTGGGACCAGTGTCACTGGTTAGGGACCATGTCTGCTTCCTCATCTGTGTTCCTCGCAGCCCAGCACAGTGCCTGGCACGTGGCAGACATGAGACAATTACCTGTTGAATGAGCTCAGGGCTCCTGCTGCAAATGTGCCAGAACCCACTGCTCTGAGTGTGAGGCAGCTTTTGTTTTGAAGTGAGGCCTCCCCTGTGCAGGAGGTCACAGTCCCAGAGGGGCTAGCCTCTCCTCCCAGAGCATCCAGAACTCATTCAGGTTGGTGACACCCTTTAAAGCGCCTTGTAATGTGCAGCCGCCTCAGCGGCCTTAGCCAGGCGCAGCGCCGGCCATTACCGTGCCTGGTGCTAACGGGCATTGTCACGCCTCCCGCTGCCAGGTTGTGAGGTCTGCATGCCCCCATGATTGCTGAGTAACTCCTGGAGTGCTGAGGTTGCTAAATAAATAGGTAAAATAATAGAATGCACAGGTGTGTGGAATGGACAGAGACGGCCCAACACAGAGGACCTCCTGCTGGCTGCCTCTTAGGGAACTAGGGCGACTCGAGTTCAGGCAGCAAGAGAGGGATGTAGTTTGGGCGAGTTCCCTGGTTCCTTGGAGGGCGTGGTGCTGTGCTGGAAGGGGTCTGCTCCCCACGCATCCTGTGGGAGGAGGAAGTCAGCCGCTTACACTGTGATGAGAGCGTTTGGCCCGTCCAGGAGGTTAGAAGCAGCAGCCGACGTCTTGAGCGGAGCACAGGGGTGACTGGGAAACGCCTGGTCTCCAACGACTAGAACAGGCAGGCAGCCCACAGGGGGCTGGTCCAGGGCTGAGGGCCAAGTAGGAAGAGTGGAGCCGGGACAGGCGAGGGCCAGCTCACCCCATCAGGACCGAGGCATTCCCCACGAGGCACGCTTTCACCTCCTCTCGTCAGATCAAAGTACAGTGTGAAGTGAAGAACTTAACCCAAACTGGACTCTAAGATTCAGAGTAAAAAATAGATAACCAGAAGAAGCTGTGCCTAAGAACGCAGGCCTTCCCCGGAACGTACAGGATTCGCTCAGTGTTCATTACACGTGCACAATGAAGGTGAATGGTCCTTAGACAAGTTAGATTTCTAAAAAATCCTTAGATGTCGGAGACTGACAGTTGGGAATGCCTGGATGACTGAGACACTCAGAAGGGGCTGAATTTGGGGGTGAACTGGGCCAGGTGAGGGGTTACCTGGGTGCGGTGGACAGGGTGACCAGTGCCTGACAGAAGGCTCCTGGGGCCTGGGCCGGTGTGGGGCTCTTTCCAGAAGGACTTAATCTGGGAGATGGCGCCTCATCAGTGGCCCCAGGTGGTCATTCTGGGTTGACGGGGGACAGGCCAGAGCAGGGGGAAGGAATCTGACAATGGTGGTCCCAGGAGAGGGGCTGCTCCTGCAGCTGGAGGCCAGGGCACCGGAGCGGGCAGCTCTGAGTTCCAGTCTAAGCTCTGTCTCTTCTCAGCAGCGAGATGTAGGATAAAGAGCTTCACATCTTTGTTCCCCGAAGGTCTCATCTGCAAGATGGGACTGAAATGGCACCGACTCTAGAATCTCTTTAATGACAGGAGATGTGACCGGATATGTTCAGCATCCAGCTCAGGACCTGGAACTCGGTCAGTGACCAGTGAGTGACCACAACCGTTTCTGGTGTAACCACATGATTAAAATAAGGGCAAGATAACGAAATGGCAGCGGTCAGAGCAGCCTGAGGGTTCAGGGCGCACCCGGGAAAGGCAGCGGCCACTGGGCTGTGCTGGGCGGCACAGCTGGGCCAGGAGTGTCTAGGACCCGATTTCAGACACGCTGGTTTTCGAGAATACTTCTTCACGGAATTGCTTTTGGCAGCTGTTATCATTTATCACAGGGTGCAGCAAGGAGTTCATCTTGCCTGGGAAGCCTGGCTTTTGTCCTTGAGGGCTGGGACGTGGTCCAATGTCAGACCTGCAGGGATGTCTCTTCGCTTGGACCTTGGGTCACGCTGGATGGTCTGACGGTACAACTTAGGGTGGGGGTGGCCAACCCACAGGTATTTGGGGTGGGGCTTTGGGGCACGCCCAGTAAAGCCCTAAGCACGGAGGCTCAGCGAGTGTCCTCGGTTTGCAGACTCCCTGCACATGGTCACACACTGGTGTCAGGAAAGCTGTGCGTCCTCACGGCACGGGGAGCGGACATCAGGAGCTCCCCGGGCTTCTCCCTGCACTCTGCCCGGCTTCCACGGCTGACCTCACTCTCCATCCCTCTCATCAGCGTAGCTGTCCGAGCTCCCGTTTCTGGAGTGTACAGTCCAGAGGGCAACAGGGATGAGCCTGGAGACCCTGGGGCATCGCCCCTCCCGTCTAACTCAGGAGGTTGTGTTCCTGCAACTTCCTCTCGGTTCTGCGAGGGAAGTGAAGGAGCGGGTAGAGCAAGGGCTGGGCCAGCTCTGAGTCGGGCAGGTCTGGGTTGCTCTTTCTAGACCATAGTTTATTGATGGCTGGTTGTGTCTCCAGCAGATCTCTCCTGATTGTGTACAGTTGTGAGTGTATAAAGGTGTGTCTGAGTGTCCTTCCAGCTCCGGGAGCTCAGTGGTTCCTCCTGTTCCTCTGGGCGTCCATGCCGAGATGATGCACCTGGATTTTAGGGCCGCCTTTCCACCTGCAGGGCCATGGCCACTCGGCGCCTTCATGAGGGGGATCTGTCCACCTGGGTAATTCCGAGGATGCCAAGCAAGTTATTGGGGCGCAGGCGGTTTCTCTTGGCTGAGGAGGTTGGCTGCTGCCTTCCCAGGTGCCAGGAGGACAGTTCATGTGCTGATGCGACTGCTCACCTGCATGGCTTCTGCCTCCGTCCACAGAGTCCTCCCGACCCAGGGACCCTGGCCTCGGTCCTCATCAGCACCAGCTGCCGCTCCCACTGTACTGTGTGACCCTCTGGGCGGCGCTGCAGGGCGCGCGGATCCTGGTCACTTTCCTGGCCCCTCGTGGGAAGTGAGAAGACATTCCCTACGCTCATATCTGTCATTTCGTTCATAACTCCTGTTGCGCTGGCCTTGCCTCACTAGGTACCCCGAGCAGAGCCTAACCTCATGTTGCTCTTCGCCTCTTCCCCAGCCCGTGGGGTTTCTTGTAGCGGAGAAAACCTCATTCTCACAGACCAGTAAGTGTGTTCCCCGATACCTGTTGTTTCGCTCGGGATTTTGGTCTTCTGAAACTCAAAGGATGCAGGTGCTGAAACTCAAAAAGCCTTTTTGCTCAAGACTGTCGCCTTTGCCTGGAGCTTCAATGGCCTGTTTTGAATCTCAAAGGCCAAGCACTGACTTTCTCTTCCCGGATCCCTGTGTGAAAGAAGTCCTACACTGAAGACCGTGGGCATGGAGTGCTCTAGCTATTGAAGGGGTAACAGAACATATCTAGAACCCAAAAATATCAATCAGTAAATAAAATTTACATCAGCGCCTAGGTCACAGTAATCAGCTCTGACTCAGTCCGACAAGGGGGGACTGGGAACTCAGGTTCAGGCCACTCCGCTGGGACCCGTCCCCCAGCTGGTGTGAACCCAGGCCTCTGCGGAGTGTGTCCGGGAACGCAGGAACGTTGGAGTGACGTGCAGCCGTTGTTGATTGTCACCCAGGAGGCAAGCCAAGCATTTCAGCTACACCAGCGCATTTTCCCAGGCAGGTGTGTGGTCCCTGTCCCCCTTTCACAGATGGGAACACTGAGGCTCGGAGATTCGTTCCTTGGTTAGCTGGTGATGGAACCAGGAGTGAAAGTCAGCCCAGAGCCTCGTGGCTAAGCCTTGAGAAGAGAAGTGTGGGATGCAGAGCCACACAGTACTTGAGGGAGGGGATCAAAGGCAAGGTGAATCGAAGGAGTGTGGTCGCGGCTGTGGTACCCTGTCTCCCTTTCCCAGGAAGGCCCTTCCCTCCGCTATCCGCGGCTGGCTCCTTCCATCGAGCAAATCTCAGATCAAAATATCATAGAAACCTTGGCCACTGGGCTGACCCCGCAGCGTGCACAGCCCCGGGGGCGCCTTCCCATGGCCCCTGCTCTATGTTTAAGCAGCCTGGCGCCCCGCTCTGTCCTTCCATCTGTGAGGACCACCAGTGTTGGCTGCCTATGTCCCTCTGACTCTCTGGAGCACAGGCTACTGAGGTGAAGTGTTTGTGGTTCTGGCCTCTGGTCTATCCCCGACATTTTAAAAGTTCCTGATCATCCAAGCCTGCTCGATTAATATACGTGAGACAGTGTGGCTGAGCGAGAAGATGCCGCCAGAGGAGAAATGGCCCGTCTCGCAGGCCTCTGAGCACATTTGGGAAGGACAGTGACAAGCCTGACCACTCACTGCCTTTAGCTGGTACCTACGCTGCTTGGGAAGGACCTGCCGGTTGGCGGTGAGGCTGAGTGAGGTCAGAAGCACCTGCAGGGGGAGCTTCGCTTGTTTGCTGAAGGCCGGCCAGCCAGGCCCTGCATCGCACAGGGGTTCTGTGGATGGTACTCGCTGGAGCCCCTGGAGCTGAAACAGTGGCGGTTCAGGTCTGAGATGATCCCGGGATGTGGAAATTCAGCCCAGACACCCTGAGAGGAGGGGCCGGGGAAGTTCAAGTTCTGACCTGGTTTCTGTAGCCCTTTGTGGGCGGGGAACGCCGGCCCCGACCAGTTTCTCAAGCTGTGCTTCTTCAGAGGACTGGGCACAGCTCCTTCAGCTCCAGCCACCAAACACTTCCTGGGCATCACCTGGGCATCTCCGGGGCATCACCTGGGTTTCAGGAAGGGACGGTGTCCAGAGGCAGCTGCTTCGGCCCGTTATTCTAGGTTTCCTCCCCTTAAACTTGACTCATTTGATATCAAATGTTTGCCATGTCCAAGCACCACCTGTGGTTAATATATGTAGTTATATGTGCAATATATACTTATTACATGCCGTACACATTATATTACATATGCCACAAATATGTATGTATATATATATAATGTGTGTGTGTGTGTGTGTGTGTGTGCGCGCGCCCGTGTGTGTAAACCTTTACTTAATGTCTTTATTCTGACTCAGCATTTAAATGGAAACTTTACATCATTAATAAAAATGGAAAAGAAACAAAAGGTATCAGCTAACTCAAGTAGAAGGGAATTACAAACTAATACAATGAGAAGAAAACAATATGGATTTTATGCCTTTAAAACAAGAGCTTAGCAAGTTCCGTGAGAGATATAAACAAGAGCAATTGGACTGTTGTGAAGTGGCCGGAGAGGCAGGAGGGGGACTGAGAGTTCGGTTCCTCTGTGTCTGTTGGCTTTACCTGCTGCCGTGTTGATGCCCCACCTCCAGGCGTCTGAGCCCTGACCAGCGCTGCACCTGCAGGGGCCTCGGGCCCTCCACCTGCCCGTCCGTGGCATCCGCTCCGTGACCATCTGCGCTGCAGGCGGCTCCGTCTCCTGACACTCCCCCCAGGTTCTCTCTCCTTCAGGTGAGAAGGTCAGGAGCACGGGAGGCTGAGCGGGTGAGGAGGAAATAGGCCTTAAGATCCCCCGAGAAGCCAAGACTTTCAGGCAGATGGCACGGCACTTAGGCAGAAGGAAAGAATCAACGTGGCCTGTTTCAGGGGAACTGCAAGCCGCTCATGCCAGTGGGGCTGGATCGGCACGCAACCTGCAGGGAAGGAAAGGGGGAGGGAGGAGGTGGAGGCTCGTGGGCGGGGCACCCCAGGACAGCAGGCCTGCTCCTGAGTGTCCCTGCATGTGCTGGCTGCCCTCCTGGCTAGTGTCTATAGTTACAATCCTACTTGGGTGGCACAGCACTGCCTTCCGGAAGAAAGCTGCATGGATACTTGGGTAAGTTTTGAGGGTGGGTGGGAAAAGCGTGTGAGCATCTAGGGTTTTGTTTTGGTTCATGAGATGCAGGCTGAGGGGAGAGATGACTTTCTAAGGGTCGTGAAGGGGAGTTTGTGAAAGGTTGGGAGGTTCCCTTAGGGGAGGAATGCAGGTGTCAGATGGGGAACGTGCTGACAGGTTGCTCCCTGGGCAGAGTCGGGTGCTGAGACAGTGCCCGAGCAGGCGCGGTTTACTGAGGAGGCGCATGTGGGAGGTGCTATAGGAAGGGACAGGGGGCATTAATGCGCCAGCTGCCCCAGGGGCTGCCTAACACTGTGGAACTCTGGGAAATGGGGTAAAAGATGTCTCAGAATCATCCTTACCGAAGGCAAGTCCATGACGAAGGCTTGCCCCAGGGGGGCGCTAACTCCCAGGCCCAGTGACAGGCGATGGGCTCATGCGAGGCAGGCTTCTGGCTCAGGCCATTGGAGTGAGACGGGTGTGCGTGGGGGTGCTGGGGTCTGAGTGGTATGTGGAGGTTCCCAGCACCTGCTGGCCGGGAGGTTGCATCTGCTCCCCAGGAACCAGGCGAAGTCTGCAGCCAGATGCCCAGGTTGCCCGCGCGGTGCCAAGCTGCATGATGGGCAAGGTGGCCCCCACCTGGCTGCACAGACCTGGAGCTGTCCCAGCCTCCCACGGGCACAGCTGCCCCGTCTCACCAGTGCTTTCTTAGCTGTAGTGACAAAAACCCAACTTAGGGGGCTTAAAACCCAGGAAAAGGGAACCTACGGATTGGGAATAGAGACGCCCTGAAGGCCTTCCGGTAAAGCTTGATCCCAGGCGCTCACATGGTCTAATCAGGTTTCCTCTGTCTGCCTCGCTGGTTCCATGCTCCTCGTGCTGCGATGAGATGGTGCCCGGAAGCTCCAGGCCTGCAGCCTCTCCCCCACCCCCCTAGACAGGTGGCTTCTTCCTGCTGCGATTGCAAGGAACCCCAAGACCGGGTCCCACAGGCACTGCCACGCCTGGCACTGCCACGCCTTCCTGGTGTGTTCACTGAGGCCCAGGCTGCTTGGCTCCTTAGGGCCGGAGTGGGCTGAATTCCACGGAAATCTCAGGGACTGAGAAGAAGTGGGTGCTATTAGTGAGGAAAAGAAGGGTGCATGGGTGCTGGGCAAGCAAAACCCAAGAGATACCTCCACAACCAAGACAAGCCAGCAAGATGCTCAGAGATGGAAGCTCAGACCGTCGTAAGGACCTCGTGCAAAACCAGCCTCTCGGGCAACTGCAGCCCCAAACATCCATCCTGATGACCATCCGCTCCCATCCGGGCCCGGCTTCCTCTCAGAGCTGTGGGCTGTGGCTGGGGCGGGGGGGTGGGGCGGAGAGACAATGTCTCAGGGTGTCTGACTGCTCTGACCTTGAACTGTGGGCCTTACAGCCTTACTGGCAGTATTTAACACAGATCTGTTCTCCATCCTTGTCAGATCCCAGATCCCACTTTAGTATGCGCGGCGGGGAGCGGGGAAGGCGGAGGCTCCATTGATTGCTCTGAAGGGGAGGGCTCCGGACCAGACACAGCCCTCCTGGAGGTGCCTGGGGGGCGGGGGGCATGGTGGGGGTTACAGGGGGATCTTTCTTGCTCACTTTTACAGACTCTTCTCTGCAGGGAGGATGGGACTCCGGTCATCATTTGCCCAATATTCTTTTCTAAGGCTGGAGGCTGAGGGGCCAGGCTTCCAGTCACCAGCCTTTCCAGAGAAGATTGACACTCAGCATCATCAGGTGGCTGATCAGTGCAGTGGTCAGGATCAAAATGCTTCCTATCAGCTTGACTCAGGGAGTGGCTGGAACCGAGGGAATGGACACATCCTTGGACTTGGGATGGGGGGAGGAGGAGGGAGGGAGGGGTTTCTGGCCTCTTTGTGGGGTATTAGGCATTGTTTATAACACTGTTTGAGATAATGGGGTATTCCATTCTAGAATCCAGTGACATTCTGCTTGCTTCTCTTTGGTAAGGGTCCAGGCCGTTTCTGTGCATAGTAACATTGATAATGGTCTTTCCTCCCTTTCTTATGTGCCAGGGAGACTGTCTTCATCATCTTACTCCATCCTCACTCCCCCCCCCGCTACACCGATGAGGGCATGGGGACTTGTCAGGGCACAGCTTGCGCCAGGTCCCACATGGATGTTAGCGGGACCTGCATTTATACCTTTGACTCCAAAGATTGTTCCTTTAGCCACCACTACCCATTCCCTTTCACGAGACGGCTTTGTATACCCGTCAGTGACGGATCTGGCCCCATCTCTGAGGGCAAGGATCCACCCTGGAATGTTAAGAAATGGGAACTGGAGGCACCCGGCCAGTGGAGACCTCCTTAGCCATGCCCACCGGGCCCACTGGCGAGGAAGGACTGTCCCTGTTTCCCAGATATTTCCCAGATGTGTCGCTGTGAGGTATATCTTCAAGGCAGAGGAAATCTGCCAGGACTGCTGTCTTGTTGGGATGTCAGGCAGATTCGATGCTCTGCCTGGAGACACACCCAGTGGCTCTCCGTCTGGGAATCTGTCATCTATCTTGCTGTCCCTCTTCCAAGATTGGCTTCTCAGGGGCCACTGAGGCACAAACACAAACACAAACACAACTGCGTGCCCAGAACTGACTTGCTCTCTGAGCTTGGGTCCTTCGTCCGCAGAAAGGGCCAGAATAGTGCTGATCACACGGGATAACTTGTGAGGCTCACGTTCCGCCATGCACTCAGCCATGCACGTTAGGGATTCAGGAGATGCCAGTGGCTACTGTTCTGTCTTGTTTTGCCTCCCCGGTCCCATTCCTCAGGGGAGGAAGAAGGCAGGCACCGCTCCATCCTGACCCGGGACTGAGACCCTGGAAGGGATGGGGCTAGTGGGAGGGGAAGGGGGCAGGAGCCTGAGGCCTATGGGCAGGCGCAAGGGGTCAGCAACCGCTTCAGGAAGGGACAGCAAGTTCGGTCTCGCTGGTGACACTGGGTGTCACAGGCTCCGGCGACAGACAAGAAGCGGTAATTGAGGTTGGCTGTGGGCACTCCCGAAGTTCAGCAGGAAATGATGGGGTGACACGGGAGGCAGAAGATGGCGAGCCTGTCACTGCGCATTAGGGACTGAAGCAGATGCTGTTGGCGGCAGAGCCTGTGGCCAGGGTGGACACACAGTTGTGGACGGGCTGGTGTTTCAGTTGCTGTGCTGGTGACAAACCACTGCAACCCCAGCCCCATCTGGGCAGGCGTCCTGGAGGTCAGGAGCTTGGGGCCTTGTCTGGGCTCCCTGATGTCTGGGCCTCTGGGGGGAGGACTTACGGGCTGGCAGTGACTGGACTCAGAGCAGGGGCCATCCATCAGGAGGTCTCCACTCCCACAGCTGGTGTGATGCTGGTTCCCGCTGGGCCTCTGCTGGGCTCGCAGGTGGAACGCACTAGCGTGTGGTGCCTGGTACTGAGACTGAGTCCCCTGAAAGCAGGCAAAGTCCATGGCATTTCATTATCCAGCCTCCCAGTCTCACAGTGAGATGCAAGCCAGGTTCAGGGGGAGGGCACAGTGGCATTGTGGGGAAGCCTGGGGGAGGGGGCAGGAGCCCCGCCCCTTGGGGGGAGGAGGGTCACAGTGGCATTGTGGGGAAGCCTGGGGGAGGGGGCAGGAGCCCTGTCCTGTGGTGGGGGAGGGCACAGTGGCATTGTGGGGAAGCCTGGGGGAGGGGGCAGGAGCCCTGCCCCTTGGGGGGAGGAGGGTCACAGTGGCATTGTGGGGAAGCCTCGGGGAGGGTGCAGGAGCCCCTCCCTGTGGGGGGAGGGATGTCACAGTGGCATTGTGGGGAAGCCTGGGGGAGGGGATGTGCTTGCATCCATCTGTAGGAAATCTAACCTGCCACCATGGACTAGCTGTGTGATGTTGGCAAGTCACTTAACCTCTCTGTGCCCCAGCTTCCTCCCCCGTGAACTGGGACTACTTATGGTACCTTTCTCATTGGCTCCTTGTGCAGATTAAATGAAGTCAGAACATGAAAAGGACTCAGGACACAGCCAGGCCCGCCACAAACACCAACTACAGGCGGCTGTTCACTGTTGTGATTGTCACTAAGAAGGTTTCCAAGGCAGAGCCTGGGGGTAGGAAGCAGCCTGGCACAATTCTGAGACCCAAGCCAAGGAACCAGGCCCAGGCCAACCTCCTAGAAACAGGGCCTGATGCTGCCCCGCGTGTGAGACTAGAGTGAGTTTGCTTCCCTTTTGGGCCAGCATGGGTCCTCGAGGCGGTGCCTCCGTTTTAGGGGCAGGAGAGGGGGCCAGTGGCCCCTGCGGGTGGGCCCAGCACAGGAGGAGTGCAGGGCCGGGCTCAGTCCCTCTAGCACATCTGACCCTGCCGCACTTCCTCTCCCTCTCTGGGGAAAGCCCCTCCTCTTGGCCAGGTGAAAGGCCTGGAAGTGAGTCGTGTTAAATCACCAGTGAGTGACAGAGGACAGTGGCTGGACCTGCCGTGACCAAGCCTTGTTTAATCCGCTTGGGGATGCGGAGTTAAGTGGAGAAGAGTGGCATGGTCAGGCTCCACCACTCACCCCTCGCTCTGTGCACCCCCACCCCCGTGGAGTACGTCTGAGTGTTGTGGTCCCAGGTGACGGGGACTCAAACCAGCTTAAGCTGAGAAGGAAAATTATTTGCTCGCTTAACGGAAAAGTCCAGGAGGAGACAGCCTCAGTTGGGCCATGGGCTGAAGTGATGCTGCTAGAAATCCCGTCTCTGCCTTTCAGAGCCACTTTCTTGTTCATTTTGGGTCTATTCTCAGTTGGGATGGATCCATTCACTCACTAATGTACCCATCTAGTACTTATTAGGGCGTATGATGCACCAGGTGTGCTACAGGCACTGGGGACGCAGCCAGGAACAAGGCAGCGACGTCCTTGATCTTGTGGAATTTATTTCCAGAGGGGAAGAGAGAATAAATGTGTAGACAAATGGCAGTGGATGTGTAACTTTAGATAATGCTGTAATGAAGGCAATAAAGCTATGCACGGGGACATAGAGTGAGAGTAGAGGGAATGACCATAGAACACCTCCGTGAGCCGGGACGTGTGAGAAGGGACACACATGGTGAGCCAAGGACACGTGTACTGAGAGGGAGCCAGGGTGTGCTGATGAGAGGAAGCGTTTCCAGGCAGCAGGAACAGCACCTGCAAAGGCTTTGAGACAGGTGTGATCTTGCTGTGCTCCGGTAACTAAAGGAGGCCAATATGGCTGGGGTTCAGTGACCAGAGGAAAGTCATGTGAGAGCAAGTCAGAGAGGCAGATGGTAGGGGGATTGTGTCCATGAGAAGGAGCTTGTTATTTTAAGTGTAATGAGAAGCCACTGATGATTTATAAGTAGGGGAACAATATGATCTTACTTGCCTATTTAAAAGATCACTCAGCTTGGTGGGGAATGTGGTGGCAAAGAGAGACATTTTTGACTCAAGGCTTAAAACCTTCCTGCTTAGCAACCCTTCCAGACAAAGTCCCAGGGAAGGATCTCATTGGTCAGACTTGAGTCACATGCCAATTCATGGACCATTCACTGTGGCCATGGTGATATATTTTGAATGTCCCAGCTGAGGTCACATACCTACTCTGGAGTTGGGGGATAGGGTCAGATCCACCCCATCCACTGAGACTGAAAGAGTAATTCCTTATATGAAAATTGTGGGTACACTCATGAGGTGATGGGTGCTGGCCAGGCAAAAGTTACAGGAGTCCTCTGTGCCCCTCAATGTAATTCCGGAAACGGGTACACACTCCCTGCTTTGAATATTCAGTGATGTCCAGAGAGCTGCTTCCTCCTGTCCCTCTTCCCACTTCCCCCTCCCTGCTCCCATAGAGAATAGCTTCAATGGTGAGGCATTTCTTCCAGGTTTTAACCAGGGTAATCTCACCTCTGTGATCCTCACTCTACCTCCTGAAGCCTGCCAGGTGAGCCACAGACCTTTGTGTGGAGCCCTTGTGATGGGAGTAGTTCCTGTCCCTGGGCACTTGTTTTCCTGCCTACAGAACCTGAGCTCCTTCCCTTCTCCTCCAGGTCACAGTATCGCGGTTCTGCTCGCTTTCCTAGGCGCGCTGAGGACTTCCTCAGATTTTCAAATGCTGGGTTCTGCTAACGGGGGGTGACTGCTAGTTCAACGGGAGCTATTTCTTATTTTAAGCTTGATTTAAGCTGAAATAAAACAGTACAGTATGCAAATGAGGTTGTTCCCCACTCTAGACAGAGATGTCACACTAGCCAATAAATCATCGCTACTGGGGGAGACAAGGTGAGGACAAAGCAGCTCAAAAGCAGGAAGGGGAGTTCCAGGGAAGTCGCCTGGCCCTCTGGCTTCTGTGACACGGTGCTAGGCTGCAGTTCGCAGGCCTCTGCTAATGTGCAGAAGGAGAGCCGGTAGGAATGTTTCTCCCACACCACCCGGATGTGCCTCCATTTGTAGGACCCATCATGTTTACTGATCATGCATTTACTTCACAAGCATCGATTAAGCATCTGCTGCGTACCAACTACTGGGAAGTTGGGATGTAGAGATGAGAAAGGAAACCTCCTGGACTCTGGGTGGTGTGGGGGGGTGGATGGGGTGGTGTGGGGGATGGATGGTGGTGTGGGGGACAGATGGGGTGGTGTGGGGGACAGATGGGGTGGTGTGGGGGACAGGGTGGTGTGGGGGACAGATGGGGTGGTGTGGGGGACAGGGTGGTGTGGGGGACAGATGGGGTGGTGTGGGGGACAGGGTGGTGTGGGGGACAGACGGGGTGGTGTGGGAGACGGTGGTGTGGGGGACGGACGGGGTGGTGTGGGGGACAGGGTGGTGTGGGGGATGGATGGTGGTGTGGGGGATAGATGAGGTGGTGTGAGGGACAGGGTGGTGTGGGGGACAGACGGGGTGGTGTGGGGGACAGGGTGGTGTGGGGGATGGATGGTGGTGTGGGGGACAGGGTGGTGTGGGGGATGGATGGTGGTGTGGGGGACGGACGGGGTGGTGTGGCGGACAGGGTGGTGTGGGGGATGGATGGTGGTGTGGGGGATGGATGGGGTGGTGTGGGGGATGGATGGTGGTGTGGGGGACAGATGGGGTGGTGTGGGGGACAGGGTGGTGTGGGGGACAGATGGGGTGGTGTGGAGGACAGATCAGAACATCAATGTGGCAGGGAAGTGGGTTCAGGGCTGTAATAAGAGTATATCCCAAGGGGATCCTTCTAGAAAGGGCCTGAGACTGGGAGGGCAGAATACACGGGTGTGGCACAGTGTGCTTGTGCGTGTACCTGTGAGTGTGTATGCATGTGTGTGCACGTGTATCTGTGTGCATCTCTGTGTGTGCATGTGTGTGTGCATGTGCACATGTGCTCATGTGCATGCGTGTGAGCACATGTGCGTGTGTGTGTGTGTGTGTGTGTGTGTGTGTGTTCTGGACAGTGGAAGCGGTGTATATAAAGAAAGGCACCAGGCTGGAGAGAACAGGTGATGTGGCTCACAGCCTGCCTGGGCGGAGAGATCAGCGGGATCTGGCCGGATATTAAGCCTGGTCGGTTGACAGGATCAGAGTGTGGGCCCGGGGATGTCACATGAGGGTGGTGGGAAGATGGAGAGTTTCAATCCCGGGCAGTGACGTGACCAGAGCTTGTTTGAGAAAGATGACGCCAGTAGATTTGCAGAGGGTGGACGGAGACGGGTGGTTGGGGGACAGGCGGCAGGAGCGTGAGCAGGCAGCGGGCAGGGAGGCCGGGACAGAGCGAGGCGGTGGCTGTCCTCACAGTCCTGCTGCTGTCACAGCACATGCACAGGCGGCATGGAGGCCCTCTCCCTGGCCTCCTCTGACAAGCGCTCCAATCCCGCTCACGATCCTGTCTCGCCTGACCTGCCCCCTGCCAGAGCCCCACCTCCAGGTGCTATCACACTGGGGCGTAGGCTTCGCCCTAGGAACTTGGGGGGCACAGACTTCTAGCCACAGCAGAGGCCAAGGGGCAGTGGGGCAGGGGGAAGAGGGAGGGGGTGGGTGATAGCAACATGCTCGGTGACCGACTTCCTTTCAGGCCTGAGCAGTGGCAGCCAGGCTCTGCACCTCGTCCTTGGGCCTCACGGAACAGGGTCTCAGTCTCTTCCCGGAGCCCCTCTGGCACTGAGCACAGGATGTGGGCGCTGCCTGTCTGATGGACGACCCCGCCCGCACCCCCCCCCCCCCCCCCCCCCCCCCGTGACAGCACTGGTGGTGGTGATCCTGCAGGGAGAGGTGAGGTGTGTCTGGGAGATTCCACACAGGAAGTCAGACGGCACAGCTGGGGTCTCCAAGCCCACGTCCTCGCCTCACCCAGACAGTGGGTTCCTGAATTGCTGGCCACAGGTGCACTCGGGCCTGTGGGCAGCTACCTCATCCCTGGGGGCTCTGGGCTCTTGCAGGACTGTGATGAGGACTGAACCCGGTGGGCAGTGGGGAGCGGATGGATGGGGCCTGTCTGGACTGAGAGAGCCCCTGAGTCAGGCTTCTTCCTTCCCTCCCCTCCTGGGTGAGGTCCCAGGGGCTCGTGGGGGGCTGTAGGGAGGATATGTTCCTCGGCTCAGGGTTTTGGTCTTCCCTCTAGTTTGTGTTCAGTGTTTTCCTTTCTCACTTCAGCCGGTGAGAACGCCCCTGTGAGTGACAGCTGGCATTCTGGAAGTGACAAGCGCCTCCGTGGGGACGGGATGTGCTGGGGATGGTGTCTGTGCACAGTGTTCAGGGAGTGAGTCTGTGCAGGCTCCTGGCAGTGTGTCAGCCGCTGTGAGCCCAGCCCAGGGACAGGAGGCCACTGCCACCCTAGACCTGAGATCCTGCCTCCCCAGCGCACTCCCGCCAGCCCCCTGCCCCTCCTGGCTGAGCTCATAGGAGACTGACAGCCTCCTGGCTCCTCCCCTGAGTCCAGCCTCCCCACACCACTCCCCCCAGCCCTGGCTCCTCCACACTGATGATGATGATGGTGTACTCAGAGCGCTGGGGGTGAAGGTCACTTTATGCTCCAGGCAGGATCCTAGGGCTTTGCATGCGTGGACTCCTGTGCTCCTGGAGTGAGTCTGTGCAAAACAGACCTCACCGCCCTCTCTGCGCACATGGGACGGGGCTCCCCCAGCGGCCCCTGCACTCCACCCTCAGGCGTGTGGACGCCAGGGCAGCGCTGTGCATGGTCTCCCAGGTCTGTCATTGTCTCCCACCTGTGCTATTGCTTAGGCAAGTTTTCCTGTGAATTAACTCATTTTGAAAAACTTCACGTCGATTAAAATGAGAGAAATACTCTCTTTCCAGTCAGCGCCATGGGTAAAGGGCAAGCATGGCACAAATAAAATGCAAACGCAACAGAACAGTTACGCCTGATGGGGCCGGCCGGCCAGGCTGTGCCGGAGTAGGCATGCCCTGTGCTAAAGGGACATGGATGAGTTAGAGGGATGTGAACAGGACAGCATCAACCCGGACTTCCTCCTCCATGCAACGTGGAGCCGTGCACAGGCGGCTGTTTCTCATGCGACCCAGCATCCTCACGCGTGGCCCTTGGTCTCCCGGAGGCGCCCGCACTCCCGCAGGCAGCCCTGTACATGGGAAAGCACTGTTTGACCAGCTAAAGCCCAGTGGGACCCTGATCTGTTTGATGTCTCCATCTCTCCCCACTCCCTGGTGGGGTCGCTGTCCCCACTCCAGTGTCACCATTCTGTGCACTGCCTCTCTCCCGCCTCCCTGCCTTCCTGGCTGTCCCCCCGCCTGGCAGCCGTCCGGACTCTGCTGGCACAGGCCTGCACGCCTCTCCAGGTACTGCTCCTGCGTTCTCTGCTCTGTGAGGCCTTCCCCAGACCAGAGTGGAGCGCCGGTCCCTCCGCTGACTGGTTTCTGTGCCGGCCATCTCAGCTGTGCCTGCGTCCTGCAGGCTGTGAGGGACACGCGGTTCCTTGGCTAACCCAGCAGGCATCCCCTGTGTCTTCCCGGGTGGAAGCTGGACAGCTCAAGACGCACTTCCCCAGCCTCCCAGGCCTCGAGAGCCTGTGACCCAGTTCTGCCCATTGCCATGCTGGGGCTGCCTGCTGAGTGACGCTAGGAGTTTGGGTTCCTGTGGGTGAGGGCAGAGCCCACTAGAGCTGCCCCTCCCACTTCTGCCATGGTAACGGCAAACTGGTCACAGGGCAGCCTGTGTGTGGGGTGTGGTCACAGGGCAGCCTGTATGTGGGGGTGTGGTCACAGGGCAGCCTGTGTGGGGGGTGTGGTCACAGGGCAGCCTGTATGTGGGGTGTGGTCACAGGGCAGCCTGTATGTGGGGTGTGGTCACAGGGCAGCCTGTGTGGAGGTGTGATCCCAGGGCAGCCTGTGTGGGGGTGTGGTCCCAGGGCAGCCTGTGTGGGGGTGTGGTCCCAGGGCAGCCTGTGTGGGGGGTGTGGTCACAGGGCAGCCTGTGTGAGGGTTGGTCACAGGGCAGCCTGTGTGTGGGGTGTGGTCACAGGGCAGCCTGTGTGAGGGTGTGGTCACAGGGCAGCCTGTGTGAGGGTGTGGTCACAGGGCAGCCTGTGTGAGGGTTGGTCACAGGGCAGCCTGTGTGGGGGGGTGTGGTCACAGGGCAGCCTGTGTGGGGGGTGTGGTCACAGGGCAGCCTGTGTGGGGGGTGTGGTCCCAGGGCAGCCTGTGTGGGGGGTGTGGTCCCAGGGCAGCCTGTGTGGGGGGTTTGGTCACAGGGCAGCCTGTGTGAGGGTGTGGTCACAGGGCAGCCTGTGTGAGGGTTGGTCACAGGGCAGCCTGTGTGTGGGGTGTGGTCACAGGGCAGCCTGTGTGGGGGGTGTGGTCCCAGGGCAGCCTGTGTGGGGGGTGTGGTCCCAGGGCAGCCTGTGTGGGGGTGTGGTCCCAGGGGAGCCTGTGTGTGGGGTGTGGTCACAGGGCAGCCTGTGTGGGGGTGTGGTCACAGGGCAGCCTGTGTGGGGGGTTTGGTCACAGGGCAGCCTGTGTGGGGGTGTGGTCACAGGGCAGCCTGTGTGGAGGTGTGATCCCAGGGCAGCCTGTGTGGGGTAACGCCTCAACATCCTAAAGAAGGAGGATGCCAGACCAACCCCAGCCACTCCGGTCGCACTTGCTTCATCAGGTGTACGTGTCGTCCTGGGTTGGCCGCTATTAATTGCAGTTGAGAACATTCTTCACAGACTTGCTCTACCATCTCCAGCCCTCGGTGGACTTGGGGCCTTTCCCAGCCAGGAGCACAGCGCCCCCACAATCCCCGCACCCCCACCGGCTTGGGGCGCCGTTGGATTTCTCATTGCCATCACCCAAAACCGTGGCGTGATCCCAGCCCCGTGTCTGACTGGCTCGAGCCGGGGTTCCTCGCCGCTGTGCTGTGGTTCTGCCACTGATCAGTGTGGAATGAATGAAAGAGTGAATGAATCACGTATCAGCAGGAGAATTTTCAGAAATTGGCTTCTATGCCCTTTTACTTCACAACTTTATTTTCACTTGCCTTACAATGTTTAAGACGAGGCTGTCTTTTGTTTTGTGTTTGTTTTTCTAACTTCCTTTATTCTAACCCATGAAAGTTTACATTCTTGAGCTTTTAGCCGGCATTGAAGGATGGCTGTTAGGATGGATCGGGTCCCCTGACCTGCCAGGTGCGTCGGGTGTGTGGATGAATGTAACTCAGCCACCTGGGGTGTAGCTGTGACAGAGGAATGATAGAGGGTGACTATTTTAACATGGTCCTGCTAGACTCTGGGTTCTGTGTTCTCCCTCTCTGCCACCTGGGTGACCCCTGCTTCAGGGTGGCTGGGAGGCCCTGCCGTTGACATCCGGTCTGCTTTTCGGGGAGTCAGGGTGGGCGCCCCGCGGGGCAGCTCTGCGGTGAGGCTGGGGGTGTGACCCTGCAGCGCCAGGCAGGGTCTCTGGCTTCCCTGAGCTCATGCGCATTGAACCCTCCCTGCCCCCTGCAGGTGAAGACGCCTGGGACAGGATCCACCCTGGCCCTGCACACCTGTCTCTGCCCGGGAACGTCACGTAGCAACCCTGGCTCTGTGCAGTCCGGTCCTTGTAAAACTTTCTGGGAGCAGCTCTCAGCGCCTGTGGAAACGTAACCAACACCCCGGGAGCCAGGGAGTAATGGGGCGTTCAGCAGCCCATCGATCTCAAAGTGCTCCTTCCCTCTGCCCTTCGCCCTTAGTTCCCTGCTCCCCGCACTCACACAGGAGAGCTGCTCCGTCCTTCTCTCTTCCAACTCTTTCTCTCCTCCCTCAATGTCTTCCACACGTTCTGCAACTTTACATGAAGCCACATGCAACACAATCAGTGTTACCACAAACTGATGGACAGAAACAGCTAAGTTCCTAGGGTCCCACTGACGCTGAGCAGAACGATGCTGAGCAGGACGGTGCCGAAGGAGAGGGGGCTCTCGAAGGGCCTGCACCCTGTGCTCGCACCTCAGCCCTGTGCTCCTCACCCTGCCTTCCTCTGCCTTTCCTGGTCCTCTGTCCGCTGTGCTCATCTTATTACAACCCCCCCAGAAACCTGTGTGGCCAGACAGGGCCTTCCTTAGAGTTTTGGTGAGTGGGAGAAAATGGGTTTAGCTTGCAAGGATTAGCAGGAGTTTAGAAATACAGGTGCAGCAATATCGTTTGATCTTATCCTCTGCATAGGTGTGCTACGATCCGTCTATGTCTCTCACTGTGCCCTTCTCTATACCCACCTCCACACCGTGTCTCTATGATAATACGGCTATTAATCTGTGCTTTGTTTCTGTGTGCCGTCCCCTGTCCCCTTTCCCTCCTCTCTCCCGGTCCTGTCCAACCAGAGAGGCAGCCCGCTCCGTGCTGAGTGCCTCCGGGGGGGATCTTGCAGGGAGAAGGCGCATGTTGCCTGCCCCCCACTTTTTTCCGGGCTTTGTGTCCAAAAGCTGAAGCCCCAGACGGGGCGAGGGTTTTGGCTGGAGGGTGTCTTCACGGGGAGAGTGTGGGCCTCCCCACCACCCTAAAGAGGGAGGCATCCTTCAGCCCACCCAGTTGGCGGTGAGTGAGGAGGGGTGAGGGGAGCTCTCTGGGTGCAGAAGAGGTGACAAGGCTCACCTGCTGGATGCACCACAGGAAGGTGCGGGTGTGGTGCTGCTAGGCAACAGGCCCAGGCAGCTTCCACATGGCCAGGTGCTCAGAGCCAGGCAGAAGTGGCCCAGCGCCTTGGTGGCAGCAGCATCATATTGGACGGCCACGCTGGCCGGGTAGGTCACCAGAGTCGCCAGCATCTTGCCCTCCAACTTCCACATGGGGACATTAAGCCTCAAGGTCAGGGGAAGACTTCAGAAGAACTAGGAATGTCATGTCGTCCCCCCCTCCGCCCCCCGCCCACCCCCCGTACTCTGCATAATGGAGAGTTAGGGTCAGAACTGGAGTTGCTTGACAGAGATGAAGATGGCAGGTAGGTAGACAGAGAGACATAAATATCAACTTGTATGAATGTTTGTATGTGTGTATCTGTACCCCCATATTTGAGTGGTATAATTCATACCCAATTCCTCATTTCATCAATAACTTAGAAGGATATGGGTATACCTGAATATAGTTATATTAAGTCCCCTCAACTTGCCACAGTTCTTCCTCAGGGCATCCCTTGTAGACCCGCATAGCTGTTGACATCCCTAATTATGAGAAGCAAAAGGGGCCGAGCATCCTCGACCACATCCCTCATCGTTCTCCCTCACTGCTGGCGCTCCTACTCTAGTCTCTGTTCACCATCCTGGACCTCCTCAGTGCCAGCTCTCTCACAGCTCGCACACGTTACCTGTGTCTCTCACAGCTCGCACACGTTACCTGTGTCTCACAGCTCACACACGTTACCTGTGTCTCACAGCTCACACACGTTACCTGTGTGTCTCTCACATCTCGAACACGTTACCTGTGTGTCTCTCACAGCTCGCACACGTTACCTGTGTCTCACAGCTCACACAGGTTACCTGTGTCTCACAGCTCGCACACGTTACCTGTGTCTCACAGCTCGCACACGTTACCTGTGTCTCACAGCTCACACAGGTTACCTGTGTCTCTCACAGCTCACGCACGTTACCTGTGTCTCTCACAGCATGCACATGTTACTTATGTCTCTTTCACAGCTCGCACACATTACCTATGTTTCTCTCACAGCTTGCACAAGTTACCTTCACCCCACTCCTCCCATTCACTACATTAGACACTCTGATCCACACACCTTTCTGCCTGAATAATTCTTATATATCTTTCAGGTATCAGTTGGGAGGTAATTTTCATTTTTAAGGAAAAATCTTTGACTACTCTCTTCCAACTTTGCCGTATTTGCAGCACTTAAATAGCTCCACAAACAAACTAAGGCTTAGTAAGTATTTGGTGAATGAAAGAATGAACATCAGGATGGATGAGAGAATGGAGAAGAATAAACAAATGAATAAATGGGTAGACGTAGACGAGTGAGAGCAAAGACGGGTGGACAGGTGGATCGGTAGGTGAGTGGGTAGGTGGGTGGTGTTTGGGGCTTCTGGCCTCTCACACCCTAGTGATCTCTGGAGGAACAACATGTTCTTCAGCTTCCTGGAGCTCAGCGTGCCAGTCAAGCATCTTTGCATCCTTCATCTCGGTCCCAAGGAGCTGAAATAACAGATGGAGGCATTTGCTTTTTAAAATCAAATTTTACTTTGAGCTGCTAGAGGTCCAGGCAGTAAACCAAAGGCATAAATCACCCCCTTTTGTCCTTATATGTTAGCACGTGGCCATCGGAGCAGGGTCCTGCATGAATTCGTGGGGAGAGGTTGCCTGGCTCCCCAGATCCCCAGGGCAACAGAAGTCATCCATTCATTCATTCATGTCTTTGTTCCCCTCTTTATCAGTCTTTTAATAAAGCTTGGCATTGAGAGAAAGACTTTTGGAATTTCAATGCAATTGCGACCTGGTTCGGTTTTGCTACTTGTGCATCTTTGGGGTGTTGTACTGCTTTTCGGAGCCTCAACGGGCTCTTGTGTAAAGTGGGGCTCCCTTATTTAACTCTCAGGGTTGTTCGGAGCATTGAACGAGTTAATAAACACACAGCATGTTGCACATGCCCTGTACAGAGGCAGTGCTCAGTAGACGTCACCTCTTATGATAACCCCTAACTTACTAATCCTGCCTGTAGCTCAACCCTCATTGAGCTTCTGCTCACTAGCAGACACTCATGTACGGCATTGCGTCAGCTGAGGTTGACAGACACGTGGGTCACCGAGAAGGAGCTGACGATATCAAGGCGTGGCGTGTAGACAGTGGCAGGACCGGACAGGAGTGGCTCTCGCTCTCTGTGGGGAGACGGGTAATCTGGCTGGAGTGGCTAAGAATTCTGGTTTAATCGTGCATGGAAGGCTGTGTTTAGATTATAGTGTCTTAAGCTGGGAAGTGATGTGATTGGCCCTTTCCCCTAAGACATCCTTGGCACACAGTGAAGGGAGAGCTAAAGGCACATGAGACTCAGAGAAGGAGACAGAGGGGCAGACGCTAAAGGGGCCGCTGTGCAATGGGAAGGGTCTGCGTTAAGGGGAGGGGGAGACAGGGAGGGGATGTGTTGGGGGCTCTCTAATATTTCTCTTCTCAGAGAGGGGTCCTTAGAGCAGCTAGGTCGGCCTGACCTGGGAACTTGTCAGCAATGCAGACTCCCAGGTGCTTGGCGGGTGTGCCGAGCTTGAGGAGGACTGCAGGGGGACTGTGAGGATGTGGTCACTGCCTGGAGGTGGGAGTGAGGGAGTCCACAGGGCCCAGCACGGATGCTGCTGCTTCAGAACTGGAGAGGGCTCTGTTCCTCACGAGGGACGTTCTCCCGGGAAGTGACTGGATCAGTGCTGTACCAGGGAACCCGCTGCTCCCCGAGCCACTGTGACAGCCCCCGCGTGCTCTCTTACATACACGCACGTCGGGGCGGTTTCATTTCTTTATCACCGAAGCGGAGTGTTTACGGCCGAGTGATAAATCCCAGAGCCACGGCCTCTCCCTGGAAGTGCTGACTCAGCCCCACCTCCGCGCACGCTGCCAGGATGAAGGGCGTATATCAAAGTTGTGGGGCTGTGAGGCCTTTTACGGCGGAGTTGACACTGCGGTATGTTTCCTCGAGATAAGGTGAGGATTTACGTCCATAAACAGAATTGTGAAGCCTGACACGCATAATTGCCAATTTGGGGTGTTGAGATGCGGAATCTTTTGTCCTTGATCCTCACAGAAGACTCGCTTCTCTTTCTGTGAGAGGCAGCCTTGCTTTCTAGCTTTGAAACTGGCTTTGTCCCCAGAGACCAGGAAGAGGAAGCAATTTGGGGGCGGCCGGGGCCACCTCCCCTGCAGGTGCTTTCAAGCCAACCCAGCTCCACAAACGGCATGTGGAGCCCTACCCCATGCCGGGCGCGCACTGAGCGCCCAGGATGCAAACCTGAACACGAGACTTCTTTTCAGCGAATGCATCATCCACCCTGCGCAGTAGACTCTTTTTTTTTCATTTTTTCAGCAGATCTATGTTGAGTGCTAATTCTATGCCAGGCAGCAATTCTAGGGGCCGGGGTCCCAGCATAAACATGACAGAGTTCCTGTCCTCAAGGGATGCACATTCCAGAGAGGAAGACAGTAAAACGTGTAGAAGGATAAGTAGGAGCTACAGTATAATCCCAGGGAACGGGTAATGGACTAGAGTAGGGGTGGGCAACCCCTGGCAGGCGTGCCAAACATGGCACGCCAGTAACTTTTGCTGGCACGCGAAACCCTCTCTTATAATCTTCCACTTAAAATTGTGAATCTGTTCTCAGTGATGAATTTTGTTAAGTCTCCTAATAGGAGTAGCCTGACGGATGAAAGTAGTAGCTCGTGCATATCTCTGAAGGTCACGAAATATAAACCTGATGTAAAATCTCTGTCATCAGTGATGCAGCAGCAAAAGTCCCACTGATAATATCAAACGGAGTCATAAAGTTTTCTGTCGGACTATCAGTGTACATGTATACATTAAAAATAAATGTATTTTTCATCATCGTATACTGTGTTTTTGTCGCTCGAATGAATTTTATTATTTCTTCAAGGTTCTTCACATACATACACCTTAAGAGATATCAAGTAGGTGTAACATGTTCTCAAAAAATTAGGGTTGGCACAGAAGAATTTTGAGTCAGAGATTTTGCTGGTTTTGGTATGCGCTCACAAAAAGGTTGCCCACCCCTGGACTAGAGGAACCTGTGGAGCCACAGAAAAAAACCCTTATCTGCCCTGAAAATCCGGACTTGAGGGCAGAGAGAAGCCCTAGGAGGCATGTTGCTGACTAGCTGTTCGCAAGCAGATAGATGCCTGGCATGTGAAGGAACCAGGCACATTGAGTGCCCGCGTGCCTGGTGCTCGAGATGTGTGTGTGGGCATAACTCCTGAGGGAGGTCACGGGGCAGATTCCTAGTGAACTGCCCGCGGTGGCAGAGGGCAAGCAACAGAGAACGTAGTAGGTGGCCGTCTTCATGAGGGTTCCATCTAGGTCAGCAGCTGCGTGAGGAGGGCAGACGAGGGCGTACTGGAGGGAGAGTCCTGGCCACGGACATGCGGGGGCCGGTTCTGGCAGGCCTCCAGAGGGTCAGGGGAGTGACCGGTGCTGGGGACCCGGGGGCGGGGGCGTCTTCTGCCAGGTTGGAGGTAACAAGTATCTGACGTTCTGGCTACGTCTTTGGGGGTGTGTCGTTCTCTCTCTGACCGTCTCTGAAGGATGTCATCACATGTGGGCGTAAAGAAAGCTGAAAGTCCCTCAGTGCTCCGGGCCCAGCCCCTGCGTGCTGGGCACACACGCCCGTGTCACCCTCATCCCAACAGTCAATATTGACGCTCCTCCGAGCGTCTGATTAGGGTTGTTCGCCGCGCCGGCCCCTTGAAACACGCGCCATGTGCATGTTCTGCATTGCAAAGTGCGTATTTTTAATATCGATCTCTCAAAACCCTACCGGCCTCATTGATTTTCCCAAGCCCGGGAGGCCGCCTGTGATAAACCAGAGACACTTACAGCTTCATCAGCTGAAGGACGTGACTTATTTTCCTCTTTCTTGAACTTTGCTTGGCTTCCTGGGAGTATAACTTATTTTTATTCCTCTCTTTATTTCTTTATTTTGTATCAGCCTGTGTTAAAGTCCTATAAATAACCTTGGAGACACACGAAGCAGATTCATTTAATTTTCCTTTAGTTATCCTAAGTCGGAGCAGATGTGTGCCGGTGATCGGCGCGGGGCGGGCGGTGAATCATAGGTGCGGGGGAGACAGGCCTCCTGGCGTCTGTGCTGCAGCAGCTGAGGGATTTCGGGCTTGGCCAGCAGCACAGCGCAGCCTGGCTGGGCCTGTTTGTGTGGACAGAGTGACAAAGCCACAGCTGAGCCCCCAGCGGCCACAATGCCAAACAGTGGGGGGAAGGGTGGCGATCACAGAACTGAGGGCTTTCTGTCCGCACTGCCTGCGCTGCGTCCAGGGCTCAGCCCATTGACGACTCCCCTGCTGCCTTTCTGTGTGTTCGGAGGGGAAGGTGCAGGAGCCTGAGGTGAGAGGTGCAGCCTGGGAGTTAGAGGCTGGAGGCCAGTTGGTCAATCCACAAGCCGGGCTGAGCATTGGTGGTGTGCCAGGCTGCCCTGGAGGCTGGGCTGTGGGGGGAAGTCCAGAGCCTCACGGACAGGGACCCTGAGTGAGGGCAGGTGCCCTTGGAAGTCCCTGAGTGTCCCTCAGGGCCGAGGCGGCTGAGCTTCTGGAATATGTGCCGGTGAGGACAAGCCCTCAGGATCCCGGTGGCAGGGCAGCGCCAGCTTGTCTCTGCAGGCGTCCGGGGCACATGGTGTCCGGGTGTGACACAGTGTGGTGTTCAGTGCCCAGAGTGCATCTCACGTCCGTGTCAGACCCACCGCGCAGATGGGGCAGTGGAAATGGGAGGCGTGAAGGGCAGGCCCTTGGGGGAGGAGGTGTCGGGGTCCAGCCACCTTGTCCTGGGAGATGAGCGGACAGGCCTGCCTTTGTTGAGTGGTCTCAAGAGAGGAACACGGGACAGAGGTGCCCTGGGTCAGGGTGGCAGGTGGGCTGTGGACGGAGGTGCCCTGGGCCAGTGTGGCAGGGAGGCTGTGGATGGGGGTGCCCTGGGCCAGTGTGGCAGGTGGGCTGTGGGTGGAGGTGCCCTGGGCCAGGGTGGCAGGTAGGCTGTGGATGGAGGTGCCCTGGGTCAGTGTGGCAGGTGGGCTGTGGACGGAGGTGCCCTGGGCCATGGTGGCAGGTGGGCTGTGGATGGAGGTGCCCTGGGCCAGGGTGGCAGGTGGGCTGTGGACGGAGGTGCCCTGGGTCAGTGTGGCAGGTGGGCTGTGGATGGAGGTGCCCTGGGCCAGGGTGGCAGGTAGGCTGTGGACAGAGGTGCCCTGGGCCAGGGTGGCAGGTGGGCTGTGGATGGGGGTGCCCTGGGCCAGGGTGGCAGGTGGGCTGTGGATGGGGGTGCCCTGGGCCAGGGTGGCAGGTAGGCTGTGGACAGAGGTGCCCTGGGTCAGTGTGGCAGGTAGGCTGTGGAGTGCCCCGCCCCCATAGCACTGACTGAGGCTGCTGGCATCACAGTCTCCACTTCATCAAGGTGGGGATGGAGCAGGGTCCTGACCCCTAGCCACGGGCACCACTCACCTGGGGGATGTTGTAAGCATGCTCCGTAGGGGCAGACTTGGGTCGAGGTTCTGCATTTCTAACCAGCTCCCCTGTGGTCTGCCGGCACACATTGAGAAGCAAGAGGGTCGAGTAGCCCATCAGAGTGGATGGTTGGGAGGCGTTTGAGGACAGGACGTGACATCTGCAGATGGACATGTCACCTACCAGAGAGTGTCGCTCCGAGACGCAGTATGTTTTTACCTGCCAGCCCTCATCTAACTCCAGACAGCACTGGGGCAACGTGACAGCCTCATCTGACAGGTCCCTTCCCGGTGAGGGCCCTTGCGGCTCAGGCTCAGGTGTGGAGGCCGAGATCAGATCTCTTTTCCCAGCTCGGGGCTCTAGCCCTGATGTGGGTGGAAGGACACAGACCATGCAGAGGCTTCTGCGCAGGACACACCACAGAACACCAGTCAGAGGCGGGTCGGCAGTCGGTCTGCAAAGGCCTGAGAGTAAACATTCCAGAGTCTGAGGATCTCAGGTCCCTGTTGCAACTACTCAGCCCTCCCGTTCCAGCGAGAGCAGCACAGACAGTAAGTCACGGTGCCGTCACTTCCATGCACAGGGACCGCGGGGCCAGGGCTGCCCAGGCGCTCGGCTGCTGGCCCTGACAGCCTTCTTCAATGGGGTCTGACTAAGAAGAAGGCCCAGTGAGGGCGGGGAGAAGCCGGGGGAGGAGAGCGCACAGAGCTTTAACTCACCTACGAATCACAGATGCCCTGCCCTACCCTTTCCTCATGGCTTATCTCACCGAAATGGCGAATAAAACAAAATAACTGTGGTAACGTAACGCCCAGTAATACGGAACCGTGTCCTAATGGAGCTGTTAGGACAGTGACTGGTGGCGTCGCTGCAGACTCTTGTACTGAGGAGTCAGATGTTCCCTCCGCTGCCCGAATTACAGAATGACTCTCCCGATAGAGTCGCCAGATCCCGGTTATCAGTCAGGGCCAGCTGCTCCGTCCTGGGTGATTTCCACTCCCTATAGCGCCTTAGACTCATGAAATCAGGGCCTTCTGTCATGCCCGCCCCCCCCCCCCCCCCATTTATGTAGGGTGTACAGAACTGGGATCCCTGGGAGGGACGCAGGCGGCGGTGGGAAGGTCCAGTGCGAGCACCTGGCTGTGCTCTGTGGGCAGGTGGACTCACTGTGCGGCTGGCTTAGGTGTGGAGTCCAGGCGGCCTGCGGGGCTGCTCCTGGGAGCTCTCCCTCCCTGTCCCTGCTCCCCAGACCCTGGCCACCCGGGGAGGGGCAGGTTTTGTTTTTGTTTTGTTGTCCTTATGCCTGTGCCTGTTTTATTCCCCCGTGTCCCCAGGACTGGCATGTAGGAAGACTCAGTAAATATGCTGAATGAGCACCTGAGTGGGTGTGGAGGGTGAGTGTGAAGGATACTGGCCGCCTGCCTAAAGCAGCAGGAAGCAGGGAGGGATGGGCCGGGAGGAGCAGGAGGCAGCTTTCCGAGTGTGAGCGTGGGAAGGGCGTGGCCACCTTGGCTAGGAGGCTGTGACTCCGAAGGTCTCACATGCAGCTGGGAAGAGGGGGCCCTGGTCCAGCCAGAGGTGAGGCCCGCAGAGGGACAGACAGAATGTGGGCCGTGAGGGGATTACCTGCCCCCACCCGCAGCTGTGAGCTCCTCACACTCACCGGATCTCAGCTGCTGTGTCCTCTCCCCGGAGAGGCCGCCACCCCACCACCCCGTCACCCCACCACCCCGCCACTCCCCACTCCACTGACTCCTGTTCACCCTTGGCTGCTCAGCTGAACTCTCCCTCCTTCCAGGAGGAAGACTAAGGCAGTGGACGCACCCCCACACCCCCTGACAGAGTTCACCACCTGGGTTACTTTTGCATATCTGACTCCCTCCCCAGAATGTCAGCCCCAGCTGGAGGAGGGACCAGTGTGATTTCTTCCTCCTGTGTCCCCACTGGCCAGCACAGGACTTGGCAGGCGGGGAGCTGCAGGGGGTGTCAGGGGATGGGTCCTGGGCACCGCTGGGTGGGTGCTGAGGGTGTCACCACACCCTGTGACTGGCCCGGGCCCGCACCGCATGCGGCTGCCTGGAGAAGGGCCATCTCCCCTGGCTGGGGCTGGGAAGCATGGACTGATAGCCGGCTCATTCCTTTAGGCCTCATATATTGGGTGTCTGTTCTGTTTTGATGCCAGTGATATGAAGATGATGCCCATCATGGAAAGAGGAATAAAACCGCTCCCTTCTCCAGCTCAGGTTCGGGAAGTGGAGAGAGACACACAGACAGTCGCTGCACTGGGCGCAGCCTGTGAGCAGGGGCTGCCTCGAGGCTCTGGCCCGCAGAGGAGGCTCGGGCAGCGCGCTTACCACAGGCCTCTTGTACCGTAAGGGGATCTCGTTGGAAGGCTATGCTGCCTCCCTGGGTCCGGGGGGGCCTGGGACCCTGCTTTTCTCATCCTCTCAGGTGATGCTGGTACCGCTGGTCCTGGAGCCCCACTGTGAGTAGTAGGTTTTCACAAAGGTGTCCAAGGTGACGTGATGGAGCCTCGAGGGACCATGGAGCTTTGCAAGGTGGGGAAGGGAGGCCAGGTTGATCAGGCTGAAAGTGGTGCAGGCCCAGGGCTTGTTGGGTGATGGTAGGAAGCCTGGCACGGCTGCTCCTGGGGGATGAGACCCGCACGGAGAAGGTCATGGGGATCCTAGCGCTGCGCTGAGGGTCCCAGCCCCCCTGTGAGGACAGGGAGACCTGGAGGCTCAATCAGAAAGTATATAAAGGAGTGTGTTTTAGGAAAGCCATGTCAGTGCAGGCTGATAGTAATTTGCTAAGGGAATTTAAAAAAAAATTCAAAAACAGAGATACCCCCTTAAAACAGTGTTTCTCAACTTTGGCACCATGGACATTGCTCTGCTGGGCACCACCTCCCGGCAGGTCCATCCAGGAGGGGGCTCTATGGGCACCACCCCCAGTAGATCCATCCCTAGAGCGGGCTCTGTGGGCACCGCCTCCCACAGATCCACCCGCGCTCTCTCTGGAGCGGCAGCGGGAGAGGAGCCTGGAGTGATCAAACCAACGCACCTGCTTATGGATTCTGTTTCAGAAATAATACAATTATTTGCCTTTCCTTCCATTTCTCGGCCTTTCTCTCTTCTTGATAAACAAGGAGCTGTTGAGGAAAATACAGTCATAATGAAAATCCCATGTCCTTAACCTCCGTGGATGTGTTTGGGGTTCTAACAATTCTCTTCAGGTAAAAGGATACCAAAAGTAGATTCGCACAGATACTGACATCTAGTAATTTCCTGTCCATCATAATATTGGCTCAGGCTGGCTGATTTCCGCACATACCCCAGCCCATCTGTCCGGACCTTGCTACCTTTGCGTTCTCTTGGTGGCTATGCGCAATCGTAGAATGCCAGGTGAGGGACTGTTGTAGTGAAAACCACGAATGAACACAAAAGGCCTGTGCTTTCTCAGTGTTGATAGTCTTGGTGGGCAGTGAAGGAGGCCGCACGTGCCTTGGCTACGTAGTTGGCTTCAGCTTCCAGTGGCTGAGAGTCGAGTCCTGGCCCCGTTAGCTGCTGAATCTCTCCAAGACTCCGCCCCATGACCCGGAAGAAGAAGCATACATGAAAATACATGAGACTTTTCTGGCATGTAAGGCAAAGGGGAACTGGCGGGTTGCAGGGGAAGCATCGCAGGCAGGTGCCCTGCTTGGAGCAGGGAGAGGAAAGGCGAGGCTGCCCTCACTGTGCGTGTGTGGCAGGCCAGGCCACCACGGGACAGAGAGCCCAGCAGGGCCCGCACATCCGCTCGGAGCTGTGTTTGACTCCAGCGCTCACACCCCTTCTGCAGTGCTGCACCCGGCGCTGAGCGTGGCTGCGCTGGTCCAGGAAGCTCGTTGGAGATTTGTGTCCGAGGGCAGGTCAGCACTGAAGCTTCCAGGTGCTGCTGCGCTTCCTCTGCTGCTGGTCTGTTCTTCAAAATTCTTCTTCCGTGCGCGTGCCGCTGTCCTCTGCCCTTTGCCAATGCTGTGACCTCAGGCAAGTTATTTAACCTATTGAACCTCGGTTTCCACGTCTCCAAAAAGGGATGACAGTCCCTCTTGAGTGGGGGCCAAATGAGGATGTGTCGCCCAGCTCTGCCACATAGTAGGGGCTCATAAAGTATCCTGTTATCCCTCTTCCCAAACACACGTGAGCTGGACAGGGTCACAGGTAGACCAGTCCGTGTGGGCTGCTGTCACACACTCACTGGAGGGTCACGGAGATGATATGCGGAGCCTCACAGATGAATGTGAGTCCTACACTGACCACAGCTGACCTCACCCCCCACCAGCTTTGGGCCTCCCCTCCCCGTCATTGTCCGACGTGGCTTTAACCTGTGCTGGATGCGTGAGGAAGATTTTTGACTTTGAGTGAAGACAGACTTTCTATAGTACTTTTGCTGGTCAAACCTTCAAGCCATAAGCCTCATGTTTATTGACAGACTTCAGGTGCCTTGAAAAATAAGACAGCTAAGAAACAGAGACTTGGTCAGGGAAACAAAGCTTGGCCCTAGGCCGTAGCGTATTGATTCACCGCAAACGTGCTTACGGTTAGGTCTCCACGCCTCATGGTCGGGTCGGAGCATCTTTTTGAGAAAGAAGGATAGGAATGATAGCTGTGGGCCAGGGGACTGACATCGGCTGTCGTCCTTACCTTCTGCAGACAAATAATAATAGCAATTCAGTTCAGCACACATTGGTTGGGCAGTAACTTTATACCAGGAGCTGACGATACAGAATAGCCTTACTCGCCTGCAGAATAAAAATGTAATAAAGTGGCAGGTTATCTCGTGGTTTTATGTGGTCTATCAAGTAATCCGAGCACAAATAGGGTCAATACCACTGCTGTCACATTACAGGTGAGGAAACGGACCGTCCGAATGTTGTAATGGAGATGGACCTCACTCACCCACCCACCTGGCCGAGACTTGCAGTGCCAGGCACTGGACATCGGTGGTGACCACCGCAGAGTGTGGGTTTTCAGCCTGCGCGAGGAGAGATGGCACAGAGCTGCCACGCACACACGTGTGCAGAATGAGAAATTGCAGGAATGGCTGTGAAGGAACACAAGGCAAGGGCAGTTTAGATGGGGTCAGAGATGAGGCCCATGGACGTGACATTGACTGAAATCTGCAGGATGGTAGGGGTGAAGTGGTAGGAATGAGGGCTGTTTTCCTGGCAGAGGGAAGGAACTGAGGCAGAAAAGAACCTGGATCTTTTAAGGAATGAAAAAGTGCCAGTGTGGATGGGTCCTAGAATTCTCAGCAGGGAGAAAAGTACAATAGGAGGCTGGTGAGTGGCTGCCCCCACCCCCCGATACCTGCTGGGGTGCCCTGAGCATCAGGGACCTAAAGACTGGACCATGCATGGGCTTCCTACAGCAGACCTTCACCCTGTGGGAACCCATGCCAACAGATCTTTCCATTTTTTCTAAGACTGTCTATGATCTTGGATTTCACATCACATTTTATGTTATTTATTTATTTATTTTATTGATTTTTTTTTACAGAGAGGAAGTGAGAGGGATAGAGAGTTAGAAACATCGATGGGAGAGAAATATCGATCAGCTGCCTCTTGCACACCTCCCACTGGGGACGTGTCCGCAACCGAGGTACATGCCCTTGGCCGGAATCGAACCTGGGACCTTTCAGTCCGCAGGCTGACGCTCTATCCACTGAGCCAAACCAGTTAGGTCAGCGGTTCTCAACCTGTTGGTCGAGACCCCTTTGGGGGTCGAACGACCCTTTCACAGGGGTCGCCTAAGACCATCGGAAAACACATATATAATTACATATTGTTTTTGTGATTAATCACTATGCTTTAATTATGTTCATTTGTAACAATGAAATTGGGGGTCACCACAACATGAGGAACTGTATTAAAGGGTCGCAGCATTAGGAAGGTTGAGAACTACTGGGTTAGGGCCACATCACATTTTAAACGTTATCCTTATAGGAGCTGACTAGAGAAGATGGGCATATTTGGAGGTGGGGTGGGGAGAGACCAAGAATGCTGTTTGGATGTGTGAGTCTGACAGCCTTTGGACATGCACATAGCTTAGTGGGAAGCAGTGTATGTATCACCCTGAGGTCGGCCATGAGTTAAATTGGGAGGCGCTGGGAATAGCCGGGTTTGTAAGAAACAGGACTATGATATCACTTAGGGAGAAAGTGTGGAGGGACCTCCGGCCTGAGCCTCAGCTGGATCTACAGTAGCCGTGGGAGGGCCCGTGAGGGGGCTGAGAAAGAGGAACAGGTGACTTGGAGGGAAACTGGGAGCGCTGGTGCCACCAGAGCCAAGAGAAGCTGGCGTTCAGAAAGCAGCATGGTCGCACTGAAACACTGCCGCGGTGTGACACGGTGAGGCCTGAAGGGTGCCCCGTGGCTTTGTGATCATTTTAGAAGAACGATAAGGAGAGAATTCGGATTTGAGGTGGTTAAAGGATGAAAGAGGGGAGAGAAATTCAATTATTTCAAAAAGCGTGGATATACCGGGACCAGAGCAGAAGGCCCGACTCCTTCTCACTGAGCTCTCGGTGAGGATGGGCTAAGCATCTGCCCAGCAAAGGGTGCGGGTCTGAGCCCCCTTCCTGTCATCTCTGGAACCTGAGCCTCTCTCCGCTCTTGCCTTGGAGCTTCCACAGTAGCCGGGTGTCCTAACGTCAGTGTTGATGAGGCGACTCTTCTCCTCTCCACTGCTCCTCCTAAGTCTAAGCCTCCATCACATCGTGTCTGTGGTTTACGTAGACCGGCCAGATCCGTCTCGTACAGACAAGTTCTACGGGGCCACGTCTTCCTCCAAACTGACCTCCGGCTTCCCCTGGGCTCAGGAGCAGCCACGCCCTTTCTGATGATGGGCTATGGGGCCGTGGTGAGCAGCCCCTCCTCGAAGTCAAGCCCTCTCTGACTCCACCTCCTCACTTGCTTCAGTCATTCTCCTGCAGAGACGCCGGTCCCTTGCTTTTCCACCAACACTCCACGTCCCACCCCGGGGCCTTCTGCGCCTGGAGTCCTCTGCACCTGGGGCGTTTGCTCTTCAAATCACCACAAGACTTGCCCGTCACCTGCTTCAGGTCTTCATTTACGCAGTCAGGCCTTCCCAGCTCCCAGATCTAAAATGGTCATCCCGCCCCTCTTGACACTCTATCCAAGGCACTTAGCGCTACCTGATGATACTGCACACGTCCCTCCTTCCCACATGCCTTGCTCTCTCCATAACGCATGCTCCGGGGTCTTGGTCTCTCTTGTTTACTGATGTAATCCTGATACCTAGAATGGGTCTGGCGTGGAGTAGGTCAGTGGTGGCGAACCTTTTGAGCTCGGCGTGTCAGCATTTTGAAAAACCCTAACTTAACGCTGGTGCCGTGTCACATATAGAAATTTTTTGATATTTGCAACCATAGTAAAACAAAGACTTATATTTTTGATATTATTTTATATATTTAAATGCCATTTAACAAAGAAAAATCAACCAAAAAAATGAGTTCGCGTGTCACCTCTGACACACGTGTCATAGGTTCGCCATCACTGGAGTAGGTGCCCAAACAATTGTGCAATGAATGAATACATGAATGAGCCATCTGCAATCTATTCTCAAATTCTCGGAGTTGCCCAAAGTTCAGGAAAGAGATTCAGAATTTACACACATGTTCTTTTTTTTTCTTATCATGGACCACTCGTTACAACTTGCAGTTTTATGTCCATTATTCTTGCGAAAGGACAATCCTATCTCTGTGCCACAGAGGAGTAAACAAACATGAAAGGATTTAAATGAGTTTTCCTTGGTGGCCAAGACATAAGTCACAAAGTCAGGTTTGGAATCCAGGTCTGCGGGCTAAGTTGGGTTGAGCTTTGGCCCTTTCTGGCTGTGGCTAGCAGTTCCCTCAGTCCTTGGGGACAGGATGGTGAGGACATGAAGAAAGAAGGAAGGCAGAGAATGGTGTTATCTTCCCTAGGAGATTGAAGAATTTTTAAAAACTAGAACCTCACGCAACCTGCTGTTCTCGTCGCTTCATTGGCAGGAGAGGTTTAGGCGCCTTCTCTAGCTCTCTGGAATGTGGCAACTCGGTGAGCCTTTGCCTTTGCTTCCACGGCCCCATGTACCACTGACCAGCTTTCCTTCTCTCTAGGTTTTGACTCCCACGTGGCCCTGCAAGCTCAGCCTTTTGGTGGCCTCGTGGCTCCTGCTGTCTCGTGACTTCCTCTGACTTCCTTTTCTTTGTCTTCAGGGTTTCTCTTATCCACTAATGCTCCCTCTAAATGTTGTCCCTCCTTGAGAGAGGGTCATGTATTCAGTACAGTGGCCAGCACTGCTCTGGGCACAGTGGCATTGCCTTAGTGTCCCTGTGATCACAGATGACATCTGGTAGGCAGAATACTTGTGCCCATCCTGGGCCCAGTGAGGTCAGCACCACCACCAGGGAGCCCGTTAGAAATGCAGGTTCATGGGCTGCACGCCGACCTACAGAGATCCTGTCTCAGAGCATGGGCCCCAGAAAACAGCCTTTTAAATGAGCTTTCTGGGTGATTCTTTTGTAGATTAAAATGTAAGAGCCGCTGCTGCAGCAGTAGCTCCCCTGGGGCTGCCCCACCCTGGCCAGTCAGCTGTGGCAGAGGGACAGGGGGCTCGGTCACTTTTCCTCTGAAGGGCCTGTTGGCACGGCGCCCTCTGGAACATCCTATAAACTTGCCCGATAAAAGGCACTTGCTTAATGACCATTGCAGCCACCCTTAAAAATTAGTTTTTCTGACTTCACTGCGTAAAGTTCACCAACTTGTTTTTATTGCTCTTGCTTCTTGCACTTTTCTGCCACTGCTGCACAAATCCATCCGCCGAGAGAATTTCCGACAGGCGTCTTTGCTGACTCTTCAAACTCTGGTGTCTGCTCTCCCGGACTTCTGAGGAGTGGCCGCGTTCTGTGAGAGCTTTTTGGAAGCAAGAGCTGCTGCTAACTGGAAGACACCCCTGATGCTCAAGGCTGGACCCCCCTTCGTGTTGAACAGAGCTATTAAGTGTCTGTTCTCTGCCAGGCTCGCCCTGTTCTTTTCTGCTTCCCCGTGTTCAAGCTGGAAAGCTCCGGGCTCAGCTTGCCTGTCTGTCAGGGACTTGCGGCTGAGGTCTGGTGCCTGCAACTCAGGGCATCCATCAAGGGGGCCGACGTTCGGTAGAACAGAATAGTAATGAACAGACTTCTGTAACAGAATCAAGTTGGGGTTTGGTGGGTTTTTTTAATGAAGTTTCAGACATGTTTTATTTGCCTGTCTTTTTGCCTCTGTGTTAATTCTTGAAAATTAAGAAAAATATGGGAGGCAGCCAAAGGGAGTGTAGAATTCAGGAAGTCCGCTGGTTCCGGCAACGGCTTCCTCTCGCTGCCTCTGCGGGAGGATCTGATCTGCAGCCCCAGCTCCAGTCCTGTCCATGCCCCGATTGATTGGTTTGCTTATTCAATAGGTAAATATTTATTTGCAGGGGTTGGAGGCATTGGTTGGGGGGCTCGAGGTGGCTACAGCATCCGTCAAGCTTGATGGATGCCATCGGCTTTCTCTGGGAATGTGACCCTGGACACTTGGAGCATCTGCTGCGTCCCATGGCTTCAACTGCGCAACACCGATGACCCGAAATGTCCCCTTTTCAGGTTCCTCCCCTGAGCTTCAGACATCAATACCCAGATCTTAGCTGACATCTTTACTCACACATCCGATTGCACCCACATGCAGCGTGCACAAGACTAACTTCAATGCTTTCCCCACAGCTTGCTTCCCTCCTAATTCACGGCCTCTGGTAAGTGACATGACCAGCCATCCAGTTGTTCTCCCCAAACTCGGAATGTTGCCTCTGAGCTGCTTGCTTCTCTGTCCCGCATAGTCTGTCACCAAGCCCTGTCAGGTCCCCCTAGATGCCTCGCTAACATATCAGCTTCTGTTCTATCCACCGACATCCCGCTCGTTAAAGGTACTGTCCTCCCTCAGTGTGAGGATGGCACTAGACTTCTGTCTGCCTCCTGTCCCGTCTGAGGGCTCGACCTAACCGTCGTCCACCCTACATCCAGGAGATGTTTCAAAACTCAAAGTTCATCAATTGCTTCTCCTCATTCTAAGGATAACTATTGTTTAGTAATAGTAACTAGTACTTTATTTGTACCAAGTACATAGTTGAACCTATTTCCATATATTAATTACTCCGTTTAAACAAAATTGAAATCGTTGCAAAGGCCGTCAAGTCCTGCAGCTCTGGCCCCAGTTGCCCCTCCTGAATTATCTTTATTTGTGGTTTCTACACGCTTTCCCTCATAAAATGCAGCCCTTCTCTGGTTGACCTTGAAGCAGACCTGCTTCTGGAAACCATCGGTGCCTGTGTGCAGGGGCCAAGGCTGGCCAGCAGCTGTCCTGCTGCCTGGGTGTGGACCGTGAAGATCCTGTCGGGCAGACGAGCGGGGTTCTGGGCTCCCATCTGCACTGTGACTCGGACAAGCCACCCTCTGTCTCGATTAGAACACTGATTGCAAAGAATTCATTTCAAACTTGTTTAAGCAGAAGACAGGAATTTACCGGAAGCATACAGAGCACCTAAAAATTCCAGGGTCTAAGCAGGTGAACCAGGCTCACAGAGGGCCAGGCCCAGGACCCGCACAGCAGTCAGGGTGGAGGGGGAGTCAACCTGATGTCCACGCTCGGCGACAGGCCTCCCGCCTCTCCGCGGGCAAGGCCCACTGACTGGCCCAGAGCAGTGTGCACTTCTCAGCTCAGGGCCAGACCCTGCAGCCAGACCATCGCAGCTGCCCTCTGGGACCGGGGACCTCAGCCGCCCGCTGGGACCAGGGATCCGATCTCCTAGGTCAGGAGCAAGGGGTAGAAGAATGCAACTCTCTGCCAGTATAGAAGGGGGGTCAGCCAGGAGGGACATGTGACCCGGCCAGAAGCCCTGAGGTGCTGCCTGGCCTCACCTTGGTCAGCTTTAAACCTTGGCTTCCCCCAGCCCCTCCCTGCATGGAGCTCGGAGCTCACTGCCACAGAGGCGCCTCGCGCTCTGGAAACGCACACCATACACCGCCTACAGCTGAACTCGAGGGTCTGGGATTAAGCAGGAAAACCTCTTGTGCTGTTTCTGCGAAGAGGCTACAAATCCCCTAAGTGCCAGCGGAGGGGAAGCTTTGCTGGGAGAACGTGAGCAAAGTCAAACACTCCTCCTGCTCCCATGTCCTAGGAGGAGATTTCTGGTTGCAAACAGTGAGCTGACTTCTCTTTGCAAAGCCAAAGCCCACATTAGTGCTGGAGACAGACTGGAGCAGTGGAGACTGCGTGTTGCTGAGGGCGGGGCAAGGGCCTCTGTCCCTGTCCAGGGGCCCACCGCCAAGGTTAGCTCCCCAATGCCTCAGCCAGCCCTTCACCCATCTCTGCTCTCACCTGGGTGCTGCTGCTCCCTGCGCAGGTGAGCCCCACACTCTCTGCCTTTGCTCTTCACCAGCACCTGTCTGCAGGGCGCTTGAGGACCTCCTCTCTGTGCAGTGAATCCTGCTCACCTTGTGGGCTTAGCTTACAGGGCACCTCCACTGTGAGCTCTTTTTAAGAATGCTTTCATGAGGTCTGATTTGCATATTTTAAAATTCACTCACATGAATGTATAACTCAATGGTTTTCACAATACTTACAGAGTTGTGCAGTTTTGAGCATTTCCTTCTTCCCCTGAAGATTATCCATGCCCTTTTGTAATCAGTCCCATTCCCACCCAGAACCCCAGGCCACCACTAATCTACTCTCTGCCTCCCTGGGAACTCCACACACACACACACTCACACACACACACACACACACGCATGCACACACCCACCCCAGCTGAGTAATTCTGTCCTCTGGGCTCTGAGCAGCCTTTGTGTGTACTTGTGAAATGATGAGTAATTGCAGTCTGTGTCCAGTCATTCCCCCCCTTATCTGGGGTTTTGCTTTCTGTGGTTTCAGTTACCCATGGTCAACCATGGTCTGAAAATATTAAATGGAAAATTCTAGAAATAAGTAATTCATAATTTTAAGTTGCGAGCCATTCTGGGTAGTGTGATGAAATATCACGGCCTCCTGCCCCGTCCTGCCTGGGACATGAACCACCCCTTGCTCACATCCATGCTGTGTATGCTCCCTGCCCATTAGTCACATAGCAGCCATCTCGGGTATCAGATCACTACCAAGGTTCCACAGTGCTTGTGTTCTGCCCACCTTTATTTTATTTATCAACTAGAGGCCTGGTGCATGAAATTTGTGCATGGCTAGGGTCCCTAGGCCTGGCTGGAGATCAGGGCCAATCTGGGCCTTCTGGCTGCTGACTGGGGCCTTCCTTCCCTAGCTGCCAGCTGCTGGCCAGGGTCTTCCTTCATTCCGCGCCGCCCCTGGTAGTTAGTGAATGTCATAGTGAGGGATCAAACTCCCTGTCTCCCGGTTGAACCCCAAAGGGGACACTTTGCATATTAGCCTTTTATATGTATATAGATGCCTCATTCCCAGAACTTTTATTACAGTATATTGTTGCAGTTGTTCTTTTATTAATGTTGTTCATCTCTTACTGTGCCTAGTTTATAAGTTAAACTGTATCATAGGTACATATGTATAGTAAAAAGCATACATGTACAGGGCTCAGTACTATCTGTGGTTTCAGGCATCCACTTCAGGTCTTGGAATGTATTCCCTGTAGGTGAGGGGGGAGTCAACTATATGTTCCTCCAGCTAGAGTGTAAATACCAAGACCACTCTCTTACCTGGGGGCTCGGCAAAGCGCCTGCTATGGCAGGTGGACTACAACAGTCTGCCCGTGGCTGAGACAGGCAGGAACTAAGTATATCGCTTGATGGAGGGCAAGTGTTCATGCTGTTTTTCTTTACAAGTAGCATTTACTGACCAGCTACTATGTGCTGAATGCTGCACCAAGTGTTTATATTAATGTTGAAACCTCCCAATCCTTTTCTAACCTTCACTTCACTTACTATTTTTATTAGCATTTGCAGATATGGAGACTGAGGTTAAGAGAGACTAAGTACCTCCCCACTGGGAAGGGACAAAGCCAGAACTCAAACCTGGTCCTGTTTAGCTAGAAATCTGTTCTCTTAGCCACAAAGCCACTGTGCCTTCCAGCTTCTGATGCGGTTTCCACAGAACCACGCCCAGGTAGGTTCCTGGGATCTCAGATCTGCTCAGTGAGTGCCCCTGCTGCATTCACACTGGGGCCCCCTGAGAGGAGCAGGGCCATTCAGAATACTTTGAGGCCTCTAACTTAGTGTGAAGCCATTTGGTTTTCCTGATCAGATAAATCAACGACATTCTTTCCTTCCCATTGCTCCTTTGCCAACAATGGCCAGTGGAATATGAGGTAATAAAAACAAACAGCATTTGTAAAGTATTTTAGGAAAAAACAACTGTCTAAGGAACTGGATTCTTTTGCATTTTGAAGGAATCGCGTTTCGCATTTTGGAAATGTTGGGAGCAAAGGAAGAGCAAGGTGTGGGATGGTTTGTGACTTTGGCCTCCCACTGCCACAGACACTAGCAGAAGTGAGGACTGTTCGGGAGGGATGCTTACAGGGCTGGCGATGTCAGTGGTAACCCACTCTCTCTGCTGTGCCCTCTTCAGGGATGAGAGGAGACTTAACAGGGAAAACTCTCACAATGGCTTAGGCCACAGTCAAGAACGTAAAGGCCTACACATTGGCAGGTGAAGGGTAAAATGAAGTGAACCCAGTGTGAGACAATAGGGAGTGGTGAGGACTGTGGTAAACGGGAAAGAACAGCTCCTGTCTTCAGAGAACAGCTGCTACTTGACCCTAACTCCCTGTTTTCCTAATTTTCTGTCTCCCCAATTTTTCTGACTTTTTTTTCAAAAGAAACTAGAAATCTGGATGTTCATTGAAAATCAACCACTTCTACCCTAGCTGGTTTGGTTCAGTGGTTAGAGTGTCGGCCCATGGACTGAAGGATAATAGGTTTAATTCTAGTCAAGAGCACCTACCTCTGTTGCAGGTTCTATCCCTGGCATCAGTAAGGGCACACGCAGGAGGCAACCAATCAATGTGTCTCTCTTACATTCATGTTTCTTTCTCTCTGTCTCTTTCCCTCCCTTCCACTCTCTAAAAATAAATGGGAAAAAAGGAAAGCAACCACTTCCATCATGTGTTCATCCATCAGCTCAGTAAATATTTACTGAGCCTTTACTCTGTGCCAAATCATGCTCTAGGTGCTGAGGACTTAATGAATAAGACAGACAAAGCTGAGTTTTGACTTCCAGTCAAGATGGCAGAGTACTCATTTCCTCCCACAATTACAGCAAAATTGCAACTAAATTACAAAACCATCATTCAGAACCATCTGAAATCTAGCTGAACAGAAGTCCTATAACTAAGGATATTAAAAAGAAGCCACATCTAGACTTGTAGGAGGGATGAGATGTGAAATAGACTAGTCCCACACCCATGTGTGGTGATCGAGAATCCATAGGATATCTTAGCTTCAGAGGTCCTTCTTGAGGAGCGAGGGGTCCCAACCCTACACTATGCCCCTAGTCCAGGGATTCAGTGTTGGGAAGAGAAATCCCCATAATTTCTGGCTATAAAAATCAATGGGGATTAAGGCTGAGTAAGAGTAGAGTCCCAGGCAGTTCCTCTTAAAGGGCTGGCACACAGACTTACTCAGACTCACTACCTCTGAGCTCCAGCTCTGGGGCAGCAGCTTGAAAGGCACCTGAGACATATGGGGAGGAACTGAATTGTCTAGCATCAGGGTGAGAGCTGGAGGGGCAGCTCTCCCCCAGACAGAAGTGCTGTCAGAGGCCATTGTTCCTTTGATGAGCCCTCCCCGCAGAGAGCCAGCAGGTTGCACCATATCTGAGCCTCCATCAACCTGGCTCACACTGTTTGCCCACCTTGGTGATTCTCTGAGACCTTGCCCCACCCCAACTTGTGGGCCCACCCAAGCCATTTCCAGTGTTTTTTTCTATACAAATGGCCTGTCTTGGCTCATGCTTCAGACTTTCCTAAAATCTCTCAAACAAGCAGCATCTGGCCTTGGTGGCCCTGTACCTCTCACTAAGTGGTAGCCGGCCTTGGTTCACAGCTTGGCCTTACCTCATCACATTCAAGCCCAGCACAGATAGCAGCCATCTGCAGATCACTCTGTATGCATGCAAGGTGGCTCTGGGCAGGGCACAGGTGGTGGCTGATTTGAGCCTGCACTTCCTCCCCAGAGGCCCCAGAGCCACTGGACTGCTTTACACCATGCTGAAGCACCACCCAACCATCTGCACAAGCAACACATTCAAAGGTCAGACTCATCAGGCACTAGAGCCCCTCTGAAACAAGTCTTGCTCTGTGGGGTCAGCCCCTGCACAGTAGCTCCTCCTCAGTGGTAATGGCTTGACCTTGCAGCCAATCAGCCTGGGGGTAGATCCCTCCCAGTGATGTTCCAACAGCAATCAAAGCTCAACTACAACAGGAGGGTGCACACAGCCCACAATGGGGGCACACCTGGAGCATCCAGCTTAGGTGACCAGGGAGGCTATGCCACTGGGTCCTATGGGGCACTTACTACATAGGCCACTCTACCAAGACTGGAAGAAATAGCAGCTCTACGTAGTACATAAAAACAAACACGGGGAGACAGCCAAAATGAGGAGACAACAAAGCATATTCCAAATGAAAGAACAACAACAACAACAAAACAGAAAAAGAACTAAACAAAATGGAGATAAGAAATCTACCAGATGCCAAGCTCAAAACGCTGGTTATAAGGATGCTCAATGAACTTAGTGAGAACTTCAGCAAAAATATAGGAAACATAAAAATGGGTGCATTAATTGGCCTTCCTTCTATTTGGGGGAGGATCCTCTCTCAGTGTCCCAGACCCAAACATTATTCCCCAAACCCTCTCCTCTAGCTTTGCCACACGGCCAGGAGGAATGCACCCAGTTGAGGTCCCTCGTGCTCACCCGGGGGCATGAGCTTTTCTGAGTGACTATCCTCTTCTCCTGGAGCCACAAAGGCACCTGAGAAGGTCAGGTTCAAAGGTGATGATGCTGTCTGTGGTGGGCTTGGGGAGGCGGGATGTTTTGTGTGGGGTCTGATCCTGGTAAAGCGCAGAGAAGTGGTGAACTAAGAAGCGAGTGGAGAAAGACTAGAACTGGAGCAGCTGGCAGATGACAGATGAGGAAACTATCTCAGGAAGGTAAAAGTCATCTTCAAGGCACAAGGAAGGAGTCGGGTCTATCCTTCAGGCTTCCTGACTTCTTATCTCATATCCCGATCCACACTGAGATCCCCCTGCCTGGACCCATGTGAAGACCAGGCAAGTGGGCATGCCTGTCTCTCAGGCCTCAGATCTCAGGTGATGTGGGCTGGATTCCAGGGAGGCACTGGGAAACTCAGTTTTCAGCACTAAAGTCTCACAGGCTTGGCCAGGGTGATTGCCTAGAAAGCTGGCACCAGGGAAGGAGAGAAACGAGTGTTCAGCTTGTCAAGAAAGAGAAGAAAATACCTGTTTTCCCTTATTTGAAAAGTCAGGTGGCAGTGGTCTGGGCCAGTCTGTCAGGTGGCAGTGGTCTGGGCCAGTCTGTCAGGGGGCAGTGGCCTGGGCCATTCTGTCAGGTGGCAGTGGTCTGGGCCAGTCAGTCAGGTGGCAGTGGTCTGGGCCAGTCTGTCAGGGGCCAGTGGTCTGGGCCAGTCAGTCAGGTGGCAGTGGTCTGGGCCAGTCTGTCAGGTGGCAGTGGTCTGGGCCAGTCAGTCAGGTGGCAGTGGTCTGGGCCAGTCTGTCAGGTGGCAGTGGTCTGGGTCAGTCTGTCAGGTGGCAGTGGTCCGGGCCAGTCTGCCTAAACACCAGCCACTCCCATCCCAACCCTTTTGCTACAGAAATAATGGAGTGAAATTCAGTTCCCAGCCTGCTATGAGATTTTCCAGGTCCTGGTCTGAGAAATGCTGGTCTGTCTTCATAGGTCTTTCTGCTTCCTCTTTCTTGGCCTAATGCATTAGAATTCTTTAAATTGCAAGTGACAGAAATCTACTCAAGCTGGCTTAAGAGAAAAAAATATACTCAATTAACTGGAAAAGTTCAAGGTATAATGTCTTCAGCTGTGGCTGGAGCCAGTCTAATTCAGCATGACTATGGCTAAGAAGATGTCACTAGAAATCTTTCTTCATCTCTTGCCTCTCTTTTTTCCTTCTGTTGTTTCATCCTCAGCCAATCCTCCCTAAATATTGATGAAGACACATTGGCCCCTCTGGGTTTCCATTCTACCAATCTAGGAATCCCAGCAAAATGGGATGACCTCTTTTTCAGTAACTCCAGCCAACGTCCAGGTACCCACTCTCAATGGACGCCTTGGATCCTGTGCCCACTCCTGAACCAAAATCCCACTGGTCAAGCCCATCCTCGGATTATAAACGCATCGCTGGATCCAGAAGTAGAGTCAGCTGTGCCCACGCTGTATAGACTGGGCGTAGGGAACACAGAGGGAGAGCGGAGCGGGTACTGGAGCGAATCCTAGATCCTAAACTCCATGTGAGTATGAGTAGTGCCTGGCCTTTCCACCTCTCTATTTCCAAGGGGAGCAAATTGTCAGACCAGAAGAGGTAGGTGCTCGGCAAATATTTGTTGGATAAAGCAATGCGGCCCCGGATACCTTGCACAGCCTCTACCCGGAGTGCTGATCGGAGTGCTTTAGACCCTCTTTCCTGGGCCTGCCTCCCTCTCTGCCCTGAATCCTTGAGGGCTGTGTCTGAGTCGCCATTTATATTCCGGCCACTAAGCACGATGCTTGGCACCTGGCGAGCACTCAATAAATTTAATGAAAATAGAATAAAAAGGAATGAAAGTTCTTAGAGATCTGAAAGTGATGATAACAGTATAAAGACAAAAGGTTATAGCTTGTGAGGTTGAATGAGCAATGCGGGATATAGTTTGGGGAAACTTGGCCCAAGGCCAGACGCCACCTGCGGTTATACCACCAGAGTTCATCCTGCAAGCAGTTGCCACTCCTGCACTTGGCAAGGTTTAGGGGCAGGCTTGCTATCATCTCAGCAGTCCAGGCCAGAGGACACAATGGGAGCACTGACGATGCCCAAAGAAAGCTGGCATACTCTATGAGTATTAGAGTATTGGATGGAGGAGGCATGCTCTGTGAGCACTAGAGTATTGTTGCATGAAGGGGGCATACTCTGTGAGTACCGGAGTGTTGTTGGATGAAGGAGAGTCATGGTGAGCACACATTGAGAGCTTCATGTGTGCCATGACTTGTGTTGAGCGCTTTTGAACATGTCACAACAACCCCATGGGGAGATGCTGTCTCTTTTAATGATGAGGAGACTAAGGCTCAGAGAGATTAGACATGTGCTCAAAGTCACTTTCCCACCAGGCAGGCCAGCTCCACAGCCTGTGCTGCTGATCACTGGACCATAGGCTTTCCTGTGTGGTGTGGAGCAGGGAGGAAGAGGGGAGGAGCCCTCATATAAAGCAGACATCATGAGGCTACTTATCGACATTCAGCCAAACGACCTCTCCAACACTTAATTGCCTGTTCTATAAAATAGGAACACAAGATTGAGAGTTCTTAATGGAAGAAGGAGGGCCAAAGAAAAATTGTGAACTTGGATTTGGGAGACCTGAGAGGCAGGATGAGCTAGGTTATGCTACGGTAACAAATAGTGCCCAGTCCTGTGGTATGAGATGCAAAGTGTGATTCCTCACTTTTGCTACCTGTCCATCGTGGTCTGACTGGAGCTCTGCTTCCCATCTCCTCACTCCAGGACCCTGGCTGCGGGACCCACTGTTTGGGGTGTCGATTTTGTAACAGCTGAGAGAAAGTCATGAATTGCACTCTGGCTCTCAAAGCTTCTACTGAAGGCTTTGCTCACACTCTGTGCTCTAAAATGAGTCACAGATCACACCTAACTCCTAAGGGCAGGGTGGTGTGATTTTTCCGTGAGTCTAAAGGAGAGAGAACTGGAAACACGGTTTCTATCTAAGGTCTAGAATCCCTGTGTGACCTTGAAAAACACCCCCTCCTACCCCTAGCCCTCAGTTTCCCCTTGTGTACAATGAGGTTAATCTCTTGAAACTCTTGGAGGACTGAATATCACCCCTGGAACAAAGTCCTTGTAAACTGCAAAGTTGGTGCTGGAGTAAGTGATTTCTTCTTTTTATTGCCCCTCCTCCCGAAATCCTAGCTGCATTTGTTCCCACCAGTTGTGAATGCCTTGCTCCCCTCCCCCACCCACAGAAAACAGTCCATGCGTGTCCCAGCTCTCCCCCTGGCTGTGGCCTTAACACACTCAGGTAGCACGTTCTCACTTCCTTGCAGGAACAAAGCCTAAAAATATATAAAGTTGGGGGCACAAACCAGAACCACACCACAATGTATTGGCCCAGTCGCCAGTTTGTGTTGATGAAATTCAAATTTGCTCTTTATTCCTGAATGCAAAAGCACCTTCTATGGGCAGTTGCAGGAGCATTACCAGGGCCATTTGGCAATAAAATGTGACCGACCTCATTATGGAGGACGAGACAGGAGATGCCGTCTGAAGTCGCGGGGCAGCTGACCAGGAGGCAGGGGCAAAGCTCGGGCCTCTGTGGACGCATCCTGGTGGGTGGCAACGGAGCTGCAGGAGGGGAAGGGGGCTGTTATTAAAATGCAGGATTGTCTTAGGTTCCTTTGTTTAGCTCAGAGCCAAAGGTAATTTATGTGGAACGTGTAGCAAGCCATATGGCTGCGTCTGCTGTCGCTTTGCCTTCCAGGCCTTCCATCTCTGGGAAGCATCCTGACAGGGCCACCTCGTGCTTCCAACAGGCGGGTTTGGGGAAACAATTCCATTGGAAGGGCCTTGCTCTCCTCTCCGAAGACGGGGCTTCCCTGAGGGGGCGCTGTCCCTGTGGCCCTTTCTCCAGCCCCCAACCCGCACTGCAGAGCAGTTTCCACCTTCGCACTCTGCTACAGCCCGTCTTTAGCCAGAGAAAGCGCAGGAGCTGCCGCTGTTGTGCCTGCTTCCTGCTGGGCACAGGCAAGACTGGCACAGGGCATCTCAGGCCGGCCTAGCAGTGTCCTCAGGTGGGATGCTATTGCTCCCACACCTGGGTGAGGGGCTTGAGCCCAAGGGACGGCAAGCTGATAACTGCCCGACACGCAGCGCTCGCCTGGAGCCAGGCAGGTGCCTGCCCTTCCACCCACCGCGACCCCACCGAGGCCTCCACATGAACCCACTGTGATCAGCCCATCTCACAGGAGAGGCCTGAGCAGGTGGAGGGAATGGTTTAGGGCAGAACAGCTTCCCAGCAGGGAACTGGCCTTAAACTAAGCGTGGCCTGGTTTCCGCCATTCTGCAAGGGAGGGGACATTACGCATCTGTTTTCCCTAGAGATGGCGGGGGGGGGGGGGGGGGGGGCGGGGAGCAGATCTCAGGCCAGGGGCATCCTTTCCTCTTCCCCTCCCCTTGCTGTGGGCTCCGGGGGTGGCATCCAGGCCTACTTGATGGGGCCTGGCTCCCAGATGTCCTTGTCCCGAGTGTAGTCAGAGAGGTTGAGGGTGACTCACACCCGTGCTGGCTCCCCGCACCCGTCTGCTTCTGCACGCAGACACCGCTCTCGGGCTCTCATTAAACCGCCTTTAATTACTGCTGTGAAGGCTCAGAGAGAGACTTCTGTGCCTCCCCCACCCCCACGTGCTGTATTGATCGCTGCCCAGAGGTTTCTGTCACAGGGATTAGAAAAGGTTAGTTCCCCTCATTCTCTACTGCTCTTCCTGGTGATAATTGGTTCCCAGGTGCAGCATCATTCTACTCGGACGCGTGGCCTCCTGGTCTACCTGCAGTTCCAGCTGCAGGGAGCGTTAGCAAGGCTGGCAAACCTTCTAGATGCACGGGACCCTGCGTGTGGCTCTTGTCCTGGTCACTGTCAGTCTGTCTGCTGCTCCTCGTGCTCACCTCAGGGACGGGTGAATCACACCTGGTTTCCCCAGCCCCTCTCTCCTCCCCGAGAGCTTCCTGTTTACCTTAAGGAAGGTCAGGGATTCCTGGGGTTCCTGCCCACCCTGAGGCTCCTTGACGCCTCCTGGCAGGACTTCTTCCTGCTCTCAGGTGGGTAACATTTTACTTGTTCCCGCGTGTCTGTTCCCTGCTTGGCTCTTGTGCCACGCTGCCCTCTGGGCTCAGAGCAGGTGACCAGGCGGACAGGTGGGGTCTAGAAACCGCTGGGCATGAATGTGGTGGACGGACCTGAGGTATTCACCTGCGAGAAGAAAAGGCTCACTGTCCCCGGGAGGTAGGGGCAGAGCCCTCAGAGTGCCTGTGGGAAAGGCGGCCCCTTGCAGCGCAGTGTGGGCCCAGGACAGCGCCCGGCCCAGTGGGGGAAGCAGGGAGGCTGAGGGATGGTGGTGTCCATGCCCACGAGAACGAACATGATGCTCAGCTCTGCCAGGAGGGTCAGGTCCTGCTGTGGCACCTCGGGCTTCTGGACCGGGACGTTCAGGCTGAGGAGGTTTGCTTTCCTGTCTGAGCCTCGGCTGGGGTCCACGCGTGAGCATCTGGGTGGGGCAATCCTAAGCCCGCAGCAGTTGCTTAAGCACCTGAGAGGAATGCCGAACAGAGGGTCGCTCACGGCAGGGCTGATGTGGGCAGGCAGGGAGGGGAAGGGGCCAGGCGACGTGGACTGTGGCACTCTAGACGCCATGCTCCCTCCATCCCGAGCTTCGGCGGCTGGCGCACTTTGTGGGCATGGGCCCCATGTTGCTAGGTTTGGGGGCTTTTATAAAAGCCAGATATTGAGACCTTTATCTGCAATCTCCCACATTAAAAGAAGAGTCAACTTAAAAACACCTATGGGACCAACAAATTGCGCAAGTTTACCCAGACTCAGCTTTTGCTGAATACCCAGGGGCCCCTCCACAGGGCCATTGATCAGATGGCGATGCATTTAGTGGAGGATGACCCCTGCTGGCCCAGCCCTGGCCCGGGATGGACAGTTCCTTTTGCCCCTGGAGAGAGACGTCCCTTTACGATCCTTGGTCCACTAATGACCCTCTGTGTTTCCTTCTGTCCAGCCTGACATTTTTTATTTGGGAAAGTGATTTGATGAGGATCTAAAAGACCTAATAAATTAAGCTGAGGCTCATAGTTAATAAGAGGCACAAACAAACCAGGACTCCAAACTACGGGATCAAGTGGAGAGCTGGAGAGACCCAAGTTAAAGTTCACTGTGGACTAAGGCAAAGTCTCGTGTTTAGGTCTAAAATGTGAATTGCATTTTCTCCCAATGAGGAGAAAAACCAACTTGCAATGTGTTCATGTAAAAAGGGGATAAATATAAAATCCGGGAGGATTTATTTGAGCCCAATTTGAATATAGCCAGCAGTTTGATAAAGATAATATAAAAACCTGAGGCCAAAAATATATAGTCACCCACGAATGATCTCTGGCTACCATGTTCTCTGTGCCAGAAAAGGCACTACCCACGGGGGCAGAGGGGCGAGCAGGGTGGGGCCTGCTGCTGTGGCACCTCCAGCAGCAGATCTGGGCCCAGCACAGTCCAGGGTCAGTTCTCAGGTGCGATGCCCAGCGCACGGCCCTGCTTTCCTAGTGTTGCACAATTGCACATCACAGGCAAAGTGAGCTTTTGAGGGCAGAGTCCGTCGCAGGCCTTCATGCTTTTGGTCACAGAGTGCCTGGCACTTGACATTGTGGGGCCCGGAGCCTCATGGGGCCTGCGCTTTGCATGACGTGGATACAGCTCCTGGGCCTGGGTAGAATGCATGCCTGACTAAGGCATTCTGTCTTCTGGCCAACACGTTGGACCAGCTAGGGACAAGGCACTACCTTTCTGGGACAGTGTTTTGGTTAATAGGAGAGTTGAACGTCTGTCTAGCTCAGTGATGGCGAACCTATGACACCCGTGTCAGAGGTGACACACGAACTCATTTTTGTGGTTGATTTTTTTTTTGTTAAATGGCATTTAAATATACAAAATAAATATCAAAAATAAGTCTTTGTTTTACTGTGGTTGCAAATATCAAAAAATTTCTATATGTGACACGGCACCAGAGTTAAGTTAGGATTTTTCAAAATGCTGACACACCGAGCTCAAAAGGTTCGCCATCACTGGTCTAGCTGGTCGCCAACTAGAAAGAAAGTAGGAACTACAGCCACTGGATGGTGAGTTTGTCGGGGGTAAGAATGGAATCCATTTCAAAATAACACACAAGAAACAAAGAGAAAGTATGCCCTATCATTTGAACTCCAGACCAAGTAATGCTTGAAATATTACCCATGGATAGTCTAGTTACACATACCTGTCAATATCCTGCCCTCCCCTCCCCTTCCTTTCCCTCCCAGACCCTCCCCTATCCTGCCCTCCTCTCTATTCCCCCTCCCCTCCCCTCCTCTCCCCTCCCTCTCCCTCTCCTTTTTCTCTTTCCTCCCTTCCCCTTCCTTCTCTATAAGTTGAATTACCTCCCGTTTCAAATAATGGGCGTCCTGTGTGGTCTTGGGCTCCCTGTGTGGTCTTGCTTACCCATCGGCCATGGAAAGGACATTCCAGGCAGGGAAGCAGCACCTGTGGAACACGGAGGCTCAGAGAGGCACCGCATGTGCCCATGACCCCCCGCGTGGACTGGGTGTGTGAGTGCACAGCAGGAGGTGCAGCTGGGGAGAGGCTAGATCGTGATGGGCCTTGAGGACCCATGGCCGGCACTATCCCAGGTTGTTGGTTGGTCCTGAGCTGATGACACAGTGTTCTTGGGCAGAGCGCTAACCCGCTGTGAGAGGCGTGTAGGATACTGTCAGGGTGTATGGGTGCTTCTTCCTTCACTTACTGCTCTATCCTCCCCGGGGCATGGCGCCGTGGCTGAGTGTATCCACTTCATAAATATACAAATAGGACCAGAGAGATGCAGCAATTAGCTCCAGATGACCTGGTGAGGCATCTGGCTTCGCTGTACCCAGGGTCCCTGGTGGCAGTCAGCAGCCTCCTGGCCACAAGGAGGCAGGAGGGGAAGAGACGGATGGAGACGTCACATCGCAGGGCCTTCGGGGCAGCCAGCGTGGGGGACAGCACCGGCCATGCTGTCCAGCTTCAGAGACGCTTCTGAGCACAGGCTGCAGGGCAGGTGCTGGAACTCCCAGGACTGCCCTTTGGACCTGAACAGCAGCCACCTGTGCCCAGAGCCAGGCGCTCAGGGCAGGAGTCACCAGCAAGGACAGCTGGGCCCAGCAAGACAGGCTCAGAGCGGGCCGAAACCACAGCACCGCTGTGGACACGGGGCCGCAAGCTCTCGGAAGCAGCTGGAGGACAGCTGCAGGGCCTCTGGCCACAATCCTGTGCGTAGGAACGAAGAGCACCATCTCGCTTTGCAGTCACGGGCTGACGAGGTTGGGGACTTGTGAATTACATATATTTCACTGCCTTTTTAGGGAGCAAAAAAGGAGTGTGCATCTTCGGCTCGGGATTCTTGCATCCGTGTGTGAAAGCCCAGATAGGACCCTGACGCCGTCTCTTGCTCAACAATACCGAGTATATTGGAAAGATTGCCGTGGCGATAGGGACCGGTACCTGTTCCTAAGGACAAAAGAGTAATGAAACTCTGCCAGGGTTTTATCTAAGGCATTAAAAATAAAAATAAGAGAAAAAAGCCGTCTTTTAACTCCCAAGCTGTGCCAGCCTCGTTCCTGCCTGCAGGCCTGTGCACTGTCGTTCGTCATGGAGACTCCCCCTCCGCCGTGTCCCACGTCCCCTGCCACTCCCCTGTCCTTGAAGTCTCAGCTGAAATGTCACCGTATCAGAGAAAGCGTCCCTGATCCCCTGGAGAAGGCAGATTTTTCTTTTCTTTGTTTTCCGGGTGCGCTCTGCTTTTCCTTGGAAATACATCTTACCTTGCCGTTCGTCGGTGAGGCTGATGTTTATAGCCTTTCTCCTCTGCTAAGCAAGAGCTTCTGCCACAGAGGCTGTGTTGCCTGCTGGCACCTGTTCCCAAGGACGAGAGAGTAATGAGATTCTGCTAAGGTTCTGTCGAAGGTATTAAAGACATCCAGTGAGCTATCTCACTCCCAGCCAGTGATCCATGATGGCTTTTTGGCCGAATGGATGACGTTGGCCCTCTGACTCCAGAGCCGATGTTTGCCCATGTTGGTTGTTTGCCTGGGGAAGCTGTCCAGCAGAGATCAGAAACGCATGCGCCTCGATGGACCGGGTGGCGAGGGCGGCACATGCGAGCTTACCGCAAAGGGAGCAGGTGCCACAGGGCACCGGCTGTGTGCTGCCTCAGAGGCCGGGTGGACCCGTTGTGCGCAGGTGCTGCAGTTGTGTTAAGAAAGCTCTGAGACCTGGCTTTTATGGGTTCCCCGACAGTGTTTTAATGTTGGCAGTTAAAAGTAAACACTCTATCGATCCAAGCGGTCGCATGTGGGAGCAGGACCTGGCCTGTGGGCAGTGGTGGCCTCGGCTCAGACGGATCGGAGAGGAGAGTGCCGTCCTCAGAACCACTCAGATCTTGCTCATTTGTGAACCACGGGCCAAACAGGGCAGCCGGCGTGGGGAAGGTCCGGAAACCCTGCCAGGAAAGGAGCTGTTGCCCAAAATGTGAATGTTTCATGTGACTTTGCAGCTTTGCTGCCCTGGCTCTCCCAGTTGGGTTCCTAATTTACCAGATCAGATCTGGACCCCACTGTGCTGCAAGGGTTATGACCACAGCACATGCCGGGTGGGAGGTAAGAAGCCAATTAGTAACAAATGCCTTGGTTCCCGTGCACCCACACGGATGTCGTCCGACTTCCAAGTAGATCCCTGAGGAAGTCAGAGCTTTATTCCAATTACTTGGCAATTTCCCAGCTATTCTGGGAACTGATCTTTGGAAATTGCCATCAGAGCTTGAACATGATTTTTAAATGTCCTCAATTGTGACAAATCTCCAGATTTTATTTTTTTGAAGCAGCCCAGAGTTATTTGGAGCTAAGTCGAGTGAGTCAGGTCTGACGATTAAGCCGTGCAGCACTGTTTGGGGCCACTGTGATGTGCCTCAGAGGCTCCGAGAGCATGGCCAGGAAGTTATGCTGGGGTTAGACACAGGGCCAAGGGGAGGGAAGGACACAGGACCACATAGACGCCCACCATGTAAGGGCAGGCTGTGGACCTTGGTCATGCCTACTTGATTCCAACATGCCCAAGGTGTCAAGTCCAAAAGGAAAATTAAGCAGAATCAGACTTGGTTCCACAGGCCTGGTACGAGCACAGGTTTACAGAAGGAACCAGACGGTTGGAGTCAGGTCCAGCCGTGCCACAGGCTGGGGGATCTCCTTTTGAGGCAAGTCCTGGTCAGGGGCCTGGAGAGCAGAGCCAAGCCCCAGGAAGAAGATTTATAAGAGCTACACACAAGTCACAGGAATAGGGGTTTAGAAGAAAACTTCTGTTTTGTTGGGAGAATGAAGCATGAGGTCGGTTGACCAGGTGGCCTGAAGTGCTGATCAAAGTAGAAGCTGTATTTTGGTGAACATTGGCCCCTCCTAGTCCTTCGCTGCCCAAGGCATCTGCCTTCTGGCCTCTCACCATCCTCATCGCCTACCACCTCCTCCTTGCTCTCAGCTTCAACCAGAAAAGCTAACCGATGGCTTTCCCTTTGCTCTTTGAACGCAGCCACTGTATTTCTGCTCAGGGCCTTGGCTCTGCAGTCCTCCTGCCTGGAACACACTTTCTTTAGGTTTTCACTCGGCTGGTGCTTTCTCCCGCAGATTTCATCTCAGATATCAGCTTCTCAGGAGGTCTTCCCCGACCACCCAGACCAAAGCTGCTTTCTCCCACCCCAGTTACTCCCCACCCAATACCCAGCCGTGTCCTTCGGCATATCCACACCCACGCTGTCTCTGTGCTCCCTTCTTTAGAATCCCTCTCCCAGCACGAGAAAGGAATGAGGTGGGGGCAAGAGCTGGAGTGTGCTCTCCTCTGTCCTCAGAGCTCTGACTACGCATAGCTTTCAGCAGTTACTGAAAGACTCAACAAGTGAATGGCAACCGAGTCCTTAGGGCAGAATCAGCCATTTGGTATAGGGGTTGAAGGAATTCAGGGGAAGGAATTCCCTATGTCACTTGGTCCCAGACCACTGGGCAGCAGGTTGGAGGTCGTGGGGCTGCTCCAGTGGGTGGGCTCTGGAGTATCGTAGTATTGTAGGACCTGGGCCCCACACTTGGGGAGCGGGGAGGAGAGACAGGAGCTGATGCAGGGTTTGGGGAGCGGGGAGGAGAGACAGGAGCTGATGCAGGGTTTGGGGAGCGGGGAGGAGAGACAGGAGCTGATGCAGGGTTTGGGGAGCGGGGAGGAGAGACAGGAGCTGATGCAGGGTTTGGGGAGCGGGGAGGAGAGACAGGAGCTGATGCAGGGCTTATCGCAGAATGAGCAACACAGAGCGGATCCCAAAAAGCTGGCCACTGGCAGAATTTTTGGAAGAAGTGAGTCAAGAAGAAGTGAACGCGTTCCGAATGCGTGTTGAATTAGTCCCGGTTGTAGTCACAGGTTCTGTGCGCCGTTCTGTGCAGTCACAGGTTCAGGCCGGCCTCCGGAGGAAGGTCATTGCTCTCTACACCCCCTCTCAGGGGACGAGAGGAGAGGTCCTCGTCACTGCAGGCGACTTGCTCTTTGAAGCAGCCGCTCTCTCCGTAGAAGTCTTTTTATGGAGACTGTTTTACATTGAAGTTTACATGTGTTCTCTGCCCTGTCTCGTTTTAAAAATAAACTCTGTGGTACCTGCAGGGTGATTTTCGTCTTTATCTTAAAAATTAAGGAAGTAAACCAAGCAGTTCATTAAACAGCCCACTTCAGTAACACGAAATGATGATGACAGCCATAGCGTTGATAATCAAGGCTGTCAGATGCGCCTTGCCCACTGCCAGCATCACCCATGTCCTCAGCACCGCGGCATTCTTAGGCATCAGGGACAGGCTACAGAATGGGAGACTTTGTACAAAGAGACGCCCATGGGAAGGGGCATGAGGGAGTGACAATCATTCCCACAGGAAGGATGGATTAAGTACCTCACAGGACACTGAGTGTGGGGAACACTGCACAACTCTGGGGTATGTGGAGGGCATAAGGTGTTTGCTCCATCAGTGACATGCAGGTCCCCACTCCCCTATAGCCCCCACACCCCCGCACTCAGCACCTGCAAACACACTGAAGCAAAATCTCGATAGATTGAGTAAATGCTCTGGAAAATGGCAGTTTACCACTTATTTTATACACCAGAATCAAAGGGAAGACATCAGGGGCTTACATGAAATTCACTGGTGACAGAATTGGGAGGCAGGAGAAAGCAAAGGGGGTGGGGAATCTCTGGAATCGGATAAAAGGTAAAATGCGTAGACATGTCTTTTACATGGTCGGTACAGAGAGTTAACAGTTAACAGTGAACATGACAGCAGTACCGATGAGGGGCTCTGTGGTCTCTGCTCTGGTGGGAGGTTGTGCCCTGAGGGGTCTAGAAAAAAGGAAATGACCCTGACATTCCGAAGGTATGTTATCGTAGATGCGAGTCTATAGACAGGTTCAGTGGAGGCAAAGACTGCCCTTTGCCAGGGAAGATGCCCGCCTGGGATGTGACCACACCATGACTCGCTTCTAGTTGGGAAGCTTTCATTTCAGACCGCCTCATTGTTGTGTCGTAATTAGCAAATGAGATACATGATGCCTTAATGGACCAATTAATTATGAGTCGTTTATTGCATGTGGCCCAGAGGGAGGTGTCTCTTCCAAATCTCTGAGCAACACATACAGGAAGTTTCCCGTATTTACACTTTTTGAGCTTCTTTGTTTGCAGATATTACAAAGAGCTCCCTGTGAGTTATTGTTACAAACAGTTTGTAATCTTGGATACATAAAGAACAAACATTTGGCATAAGAATATGGGAATTATTATCAGTATTAGTCCATTATGTTAGATGGCTAGCTTGCAAGGTCAGACAGTTAAGTTTTTATCTTTTTCTATTATTCAAACTAAAACAGTTATTTTATAGAATAAGAGACTGTCTAAAAATGACAGTTTGCAGAACAAGGGACTATCTAACAATAGCAGAGAATTCAAACAGCAGTTTTATACAAGATAGAGGTTACTATGCTTCACCATGTGGTGACTCGGGGCTGCGTTTGCAAGACCGCCACGCAGGCCTTCCCTGGGCTTGTCAGGGTCAGGCTGTGGCCCTGTCGTCCACGCTGGGAAGGGAGATCCAGGCAGGCCCTCTTCACACCTCGGGAGGACTTGGAGTCAGTAGCTGCCACGCTGCTCTGCTGGCTGAGACACCTTCCTTGCTTGTGCGTCGGTTTCGAAGGTGACGGCTTGGCAGACCCCTGGGGAGCATTGCACATCCAGGTTCCATCTGCCTCCTGTTGTGGGCATCCTCTGTGCATAGCATCATGGTGGGCATGCCTGGGACCAGGAGGGATGCCTGTTGTGTGCATGGGCCACATGGACTGGGGGAGGTCACATGTCCTGGCTGGTGAGAGCAGGCCGGAGCACCCCCACCTTATGAGGGATGGCCTTGGCAAGGTCTCAGAGAAAACCCACCAGAGATGAAGGGCCCATGGTAGAAGGAAGGATTGCTTCTGCTCTTGTGTGCTTTAGGCAGCCAAAGCAGCCAGCGTCCTCCGTGCTGTCAAAGCTACCAGCCCACAGCACTCTACCATTCACCAGAGTACTGAACATCAGCCAGGGCAGGGATGTCCTGATGTTGGGGTTACAGAGGTAAGGGGTGGGGCCAAGACCCTGTGGAGGCTTTCAGGAAGTAGACAGTTTAGTGGCAGAGATAGACACTGATCAAATTTTATGAACAAACATGAAATCCTATATAATAAAGAGGGAATATGCTAATTGACCATCACACCCTCACAAAGATGATGGCACCCACAGCCACAAGATGGCGGCACCCAGTCCCCTCAGCCCTGCTGGCAGTGAATTTTCATGCAACCATTACCTCTTTAAAAAATCCTTATCCTGCCCTAGCCAGTTTGGCTCAGTGGATAGAGCGTCTGCCTGCTGACTGAAGGGTCCCAGGTTCGATTCCGGTCAAGGGCATGTACCTTGGTTGCGGGCACATCCCCAGTAGGGGGTGTGCAGGAGGCAGCTGATGGATGTTTCTCTCTCTTTGATGTTTCTAACTCTCTCTCTCTCTCCCCCTTCTTCTCTGTAAAAAAATCAATAAAATATATTTTTTAAAAAAATCCTTATCCAAGGATATGATTATTTCTTTTAGATCACCTGTTCTCAGGGAGCAGGCCTAAGCCAACAGGTGGGCATCCCCCAAGGGTCCCAGACTGTGAGAGGGCACAGGCTGGGCTGAGGGACCCCCCATGTGCATGGATTTTCATGAACCGGGCCTCTAGTCACAACTATAATAACTAAAATGAAAGAGAAACACATGGTGTTCTGAGCACATATCACAGGAGAAATGGACTTACCAAAGGGCTCAGGAAGGTTGTTAGAAGGAGATGACACACTGAGAGGTAAGTAGGCAAAGAGTTAGTGAAAGAGCATTTCCACCAACAAGAAAAGCATGTGCAAAGGCCCTGTGGAAAAGTAGTGTGCACATTCAAGGAACTGAAAAGCAGCTGTGTGGTTGGGAACACCTTGCAAGGGGAAGCTCGGTACAAGATGCAGTGGGGTCACCGAGCTGAGCAGGGTCCAGAATGGAGGACCTTGGGTTATGCTAAGGATTTGGGGTTTTATCCTAAGAACAAAGGAAGGCCATTGATGGGTGTTAGGTGAGTGCATGTGTGGTGATGGGGAGGAAGTAGTGACTCAATGTTTAACGTTAGTTTTAGGACACTTCCCAACATGGCTAACATCAACTTTAAATGCCTATCGCAGAAAAGGCTCCCTTAGCCACCTCAAGCTCAGTAATTCCAATGAGTCAGCTGTCACTGTGATAATGCTGTGTAAGAAACGACCCCACATCTCAGTGGCGTACAAGAAGCATTCTTTCTTTTTTCTCCATGATGAGTCTGCGAGTTGGTGGGGGCAGCTAAGGCTCTGGACTGGGTTTTGGTCTGGTCCAGTTGTCTCTCATTCTGAGAGTCATGCAGCTGCCTGGACCTTGCTTTATCCATAATAAATCACAAGGCCATTTAGTGTCTGCTCACGTCGCTTCTATGAACATCTCACTGGTAAACGCAAGCCCACATGCCGGGGGTAGAGTAGTCTTTTTTCAAGGAAAAGGCATGGAAAGGGAGGAGAAGGAAGGGAGGGAAGGGTTGTGAGTAAATAATACAGCCAACCACACTTGCTCTTAATTACAGCAATACAGGTGGTCGAGTGTATGGTTTAAGCATCCAGGCTTTGTGGCTCTGAGTCCTGGCTTAGAAACTTCCCAGCTGTGTGAGTCTGGGCAGGTTAGCAACCTCCTTAAAAATCTGCTTTATCATCTGTGCAAAAGAAATAACACCAGTACCAGCCTACACCAGAAGGGTTAACTCAGGTGCTTAGAGAAGTACCTGAATATAATAAGTGCCCAGTAAATATTAACTATCATTCATGTTTCCTTACCCAAAACCAGGCGTGTTTGGAATTTAGATGAACTGCTGTTTTAGAAAGGCAGCGTGGTACATGCACCACGTAACACGTACCATCCCTGAGGGTCTGGGCAGTGACCCATCACCAAACTCACAGACAATCTCTCCTGACACACGAACATTCACACAAAATGGGGAAATGACAATTATACGTGCTTCTGTGTCAGATCAGCTAGGGTTTTGTCACAAAAATTCATGAGAGCATTTTGGTTTTCAGAGCCTTGGATTTGGGGTTTTAGTTTTGTGGGGAAAGGCTGGTGGCAGGGGTTTGCTTGACACATGTGCCTGTGGGTCCTCGGGCACCCAGGCTGCCCTCTCCTCCTGAATGCCCGCAGAGCCCTCTTTGTGCATGAATCGAGTCGTACCTTGGTCGCAAACATCACCTCTTTCCTCAAAGACCCGTGTCCCCGCTGGAAATACCTCCTCCCGCTGCTGGGCTCTGCCCGCATCAGTCCCTGTGTAGCCCGTGTTTTAATGATGCGTATTGACGCCTGCTTTTAGAGGTGTGTGAAACCATAGCTGCCCTTTGCTCCATGCTATAAGCCACACCATCAAGTCCCTTCCTCCACCTAATGCCCATGACCACTACCCAGGTTGCCACCACGTGCAGTGTGCCCACCCCTGTGCCAACCTAGTCCCTTCCTGTCTGAGCTGACCCTCACATCTCTCTGCAGTGATGCTGTTATTCGGCCTGTATACAAACAAGGAAACTACAGCGAAGTTTAGTTCGCTGGGAGCAGACTTACTACCTGCCGGTTGTAGATGCTGGAGCCTGCGAGTGTTGAGCTGGCAGAGCCTGGCTTGTCAGATGGATTTGTTCCTCCCCCGACCCAGAGCCAGGGGCTACACTGCTGTTCAGAATAGGTGCAAAGGGAGTCACTTTTGAATGAACAACGGGCTCTTCTTTCCCGTCTGCCCTCCTCCCATGGCATCCACCTATCGGAGGAAAGCAGAGCCGGGGAAGTTAAAGTGGCAGGAGCACACGGTACCCAGGATCCACAGTGATTGGGAACTGAGGCTCCTGTAGAACTGGGCACCGTTCCAAGTACAACAAAGAGGGGATTTGTATCCAAGCGTCAAGGCGGGGGCCAGGGGATAGAAATGACTGAGAGGAGACAGCAGGGGTGAGGGGGATTCTGGCTAAACTGACTCCGCAAGAGTTTTGCTGAAGGCAAGCTCAGGGAGGAGGACACAGAGGTTTAAGGAATCGGGTAGACATCAAGGGTGGTGGTTTCTCTAAGCCGACGCTGCATGATTCTTGCTAAAACTGGACTAAATGGGCCAAAGATGGAGCTCAAAAGAAAGACCCAGTCAAACATGGAGCTCAGAGGAGCTGACCGACCACGTCTGCTAAGGAGCGAGTCTTGTCACCTGGGATGGTCCCCAGGTGTCCTGCACCCCCAGGGAGCCCAGGCCTCCTGGGGCGCTCCCTCTGCAGGACAGCTCAGATGAGGAAATCTCCTGCACAACTTCACAAGTGGCTTGTGTTTTACCAACTTATGACATCTCTTCACTAACCTAGATCCTGATCTCTGGGAACGGTAGCTGTGGGTCCGTGAGGGCAGTGGGCTACAGAGGCACAAGATGGGGCCACCAAGGAGCACACACTGATCGGCGTCCTGGCAGACGGCCCGTCTGACTCCCTGGCCGTGAGTGGCTCCTTTGCAAGAGTCTTCACCTGCCTTTTCCCCACCACTCACTCCCACGGACACACTCAGAAGCATGGCCTCTGTAAAAGGTTAACCCTGTGGGTGGCAGACACTGTGTCTTATTCATCTTTGAACTGTCCCTCTGCAGGGTGAGCAGAGCCTGACACCCAGGCAATACGGTGACATGTTTACATGGATGAGTGGGTAATTGGATGAATGGATGGGTGTTTGGATGGATGGATGACCAGATAAATGAGTGAGTGAATGAATGAATGATGGCTGTCAAATTTCTTGTTTGATGCCCTATAGATATGACTACTCGGGCGGAAATGTTATTTTTAAATCAGTTCTGTTTGGTTCATTTCGGGCATATCTAGATCAGGGGCTATTGAGCCAAAGCAGGTGCAGTTTGACACCTGGGAGCTGTTGCTGGCCCTGGAGGTGAAGAGCATCCAGCATAGGTGCTCAGCGTGAGGCACTGGTCAGCCGAGCTTCCCTCCAGCAGCAGGTACGTGCAGGAAAGCCCACCTGCCGGACTTGCCCTGAGGATTAAGTGACTGAGCCATGTGAGGCCTGCTGACCAAGCCCAGCGTGAGGACAGTCCTCCTCGATGCCAGTTGATCATCATGCCATTATCATTGGAAACACGGCCCGTGGCCTGACTCCTCTGTGCTGTTCTGTAGGAGGCAGGGGGTGTTGCAGGGGCGTCCCCTGGGTCTTCAATGAATTTCTTCCCTGTGAGGCTGACCCCCACCTGCTGCTATTTTTTTAAAAAAGCCCTTTCCCTGGTGAAGGACATCAGACCTGACCAGGAAGCTGGCTTCCTCCAGGAGAGCAGTGGGTGGGGCTAGGAGGCTGTGCGTACCCGATGTTGGGCCTTTCCAGTCGATGTTCTCGTGGTCAGACAGACAAACAGTTCCATCAAGGGATTCGAGAAGCTGATTGGCAGTTGGCCAAGGTGGTCTCTTGCATCCAGCTGTCACTCTTTTCTGACGTGTAGTGTCTCTCAGCCTCAGTGTCCTTATGTGTAAATGGAAATAATAACCGCACTTACCTCAGTGACTATGTGAAGCGGAACTTGCATGAGCACGACCCTCAGCCCAGCGCCTGGCACCTGAAGAAGAATTCGAATGTGCGTCATTATGATTCATATTTTCGTTATTATTCTTAGTCTGGCTCTTGCTGGCTGTGTGACCAAGGCAACTTATTCCATCCATCACAGCCCTAACTTCTTTATCTTTAAAGGTGCCCATAAGGCAACCTACTTGAGTGGCAGGAAGTTTAAATGTCTTTGTAGGTAGCACGATGCTGTGTCCACAGCATTCAGTGGGCGCGTTCTCACCCCCCATTTCCCTGCAACACTGAGATCCTAGGAGTGTGCGGCGTCCTTAGAGCTTCCCTTTCGCCTCTGGACCACTCCCTGCCACCAGCCCCGCCATCCTACATCCCTTTAACACCTCTCTTGCCTCTGTACGAATCCCCTAAGCCCTTTGAGGCTGGGGTCTCCTGTGGCACTTCTTTATCTAAAATGAAGCTGACGGAACAGCCAGCTTGAAGAAGATTCATATACGAACCATCCTGGCCTGGTTTGATGTCAGGAAGTCGAGCCTTTCTCCCAGGCCTGGAGAGACTGGGCCATGCCGAGCCTGGGCCAGGGTGCAGGTGGGGAGGGAGTCACCGAGGTGTGAGGGAGCATGGGGCTGCCAGGGAGGAGCTCCTGAAAGGCTGTTAGTGCTTCATCGGGACCCAAACACCTGCTCCCCAAGCTCAGCCCTGCCCCTCCTCGGACACTGCGAGCTGCGCAGGAGCCCCTCTCGTCTCCCTACAGATGCCTGACCTCAGGGGCACACAGCCACATACAGATGCCTGACCGGGCACACGGCCCCATACAGATGCCTGACCTCAGGGGCACACAGCCACAGGTTGAGAACTACACTTCCCAGCTTCCTTTGCTACCCACTGAGGCCATATAGGTGTCTTCCAAAGAAACGCTCTTTAAAGGAGGGGACTCACCTTTTTCTGTTCCCTCCTTCTTGCTGGCTGGAATGTGGACGAGACGGCTGGAGCTCCAGTGGCCATCTTAGGCCATACCTTAGGTCGCATTCCCCAGAAGGGCAGACCCTGAGTCAGGTTGGAGGGCGACTGGTTTATTAGTCGGGTGACCCCAGGAAGCACAGGTGGGGGAGGGGAGAGGGAGGTAGGAAGGGGAGGAAGCCACATGGGCTGCACTAAGAGCCAGTTATGCCTGGCTGCCTGCTGGGATGTCTGGGCAGTGGTGTGGCACGTGCTGCAGAGGTGTCCTATGTGAAGGACGGGAGCTGGGGTATGTATACACCATCGCGTGTCTGCTATTGGCTGAGGGCTGCTCCTGCAGCATGACTTCCCCCGCCCCTCCGGCTGCCGCCTGTGGACTGACCCCTCTGCTGGGGCCACCGACAGGGCCAGTGTGAGGTGCCTGCAGCCAGGAGCGCCCAGGCCTGGAGCGGAGAGTCCTCAGGGCCTCTGCGGACCTAGGGGCCAAGCGTGGCGCAGCTGACCGAGGCATTGGTCCCTGCAGCTGCGGGTCGCCACTCCAGGCGGGAGGCTTCCCTCTGGATTCATGCTAAAGGGAAACTATGTCTTCTTTAAGCCATTGTTGGGTTTTCTGTTAGAGCCAAACCTAATCAGATAAATAGTAATAATGGTCATCATAATAGCCATCATCACTAGCACACATCAAACATGTGACATGTGAATCCACCTCCGTGTTTATCCCCCCTCCCCCGCACGTGAAGTGAACAAGACGGTATGAGCTTTACGTCCCTTCCGGCCATTCTCTGCCGGGACATGTGAGCTCCCAGAAATGGTTATTGAAATGCTAAATAAATGAGAAAAACAGTGAAGGGAAAGCCAGCACTGAGGCCCTGATCTGCCAGCTCCCAGGTGCCAGCTCTAACCCTGGCCGCGGTGGGAAGTGGAGATCCTGGCCTGTAACAGCGGGAAGGAGCCCAGTGTGCACCAGGGAACCCGCCTGGGAACCCGGCCTGGGAAAGAGCCGGGGATGCGCTGAAGCCCGGGGTGTGCTTGCGGAACAGGCGGTTTCCTAGTCAACATGGGCGCTGAGGCAGAGGCTGGCGGCATAGACGCTGTGGAGCAGGGCTGGGCCGGGCCTGGTGGCCCATGAGGGTGAGCCTGGATGCGAGGCGGTGCTGAGGGCCCACGGCGCCCCTCCCTTGCCATCAAGCTGCTCTGTTCACCTGCTGAACCTGTGGCCACAGAGTCTTTAGGTACCCCCGGCCCCCAGCACAGCGGCATTGACGCTAAAATTGTTCAAACAAGCCGGCTGGCAGATGGTCAGGGACGCGTGAGGGGATGGCCTTGGGCTGGGAGACGGGATGAGGGGCTTTGCAGAATGTCCTGCAGGTGCCATGCCCTCACCCATCCCTTTGTAGCCTTCAGCACGGGGTTCCAGTCCACACTCGCAGGCCCGGGCCTCAGCGCGGGCTCCCACACCCCAACCTCTTCTCCGGGAAGCCCGGGCAAGTGTTACACAGCTGCCTTCACTACCAGCACCTCGGAATCGGCACAGGGCGCTGTGAAGAGGTGGGTGTGCGAATTGTGTTATTCTACTCCCGGGCATTCCTGCAGCTCCCGAGCCCGAAGACGGGCCACGGTCACCGGGGCAGCTGTACTTCTGACGTGCTAATCTGATTCGTGAAGTTATTCAAGGAGCCCCTGCTGGAGTGTTAGTCTGTTGTCGGCACTGGGTGCTGGAGAGGACCCCAGCGTGAGCAAGATGTGGTGCTGTAGTTTGCAGCATTTGGGGGGATAGACTTAGTGGTATTACAGCGTGGCGTGTATCTGATTAAGGTGTGTCCGAGGAAGGAGTGGGCGCACAGGAGGAGCTGGAGAAGCAGCCCCTCTCCTGAGCCGGCGCTCAGCTGCCCACCGCTCTGCCCATGTCGGTCCCTCTGCCCAGACAGTGTCTCATCTCCGCTGTTCTCGGCAGAATCTTACTCGTAAGTTAAGGTGACAATAGACATATTGGTAAGACCCCAAAGTCGCTCTCCTTCCCTCCATGTTAACAGTCTTGTTTGGAGAGAAATGGCAACACTTCTGGGAGGGCAGGCCCTGGTGGTAAGGCTGGGTTGACCTAAACCAGACACGGTGTCCAAGGCCTTTGGCTGATCCCTCCTGTCACTCATCAGTCTCCCCCGGGGACATCCCTGCAGCACCCGTGTTAGCGGAGTGAATGTTTCATCGAAACAGCGTAGTTGGAGCTTGCGGGAAGTCTGGGGTGGAGATGTTCCAGCAGGTCCCTGGGCTGGGAAACCTCATCAATCACTAGGTCTCCTCCGCGTTTCCCCTCTGCCCCCCACTACGATGTCTGCTTCTCCCCCCAGCCCTCCCCTCCCCTACGATGTCCATGTTTCCCCTCCACCCTCTCCTGCTATGTTGGCTGCTGCCTCATGGCCACCTGAATGCTGCCTGCAGTCCGGGCGCTCTCTCTCTGGCACAGCTGTGCTTGTGGCATGAGCCTCGCCATCTCCCCATTTCTCTGTTCTTCGTGGAGGAAATCCTTCCTGGAACCCAGCTCTCAGCTCCGAAGCCAGGCCCAGGTCAGCTGTGCACCCCTTAGCCAGGGGAGGGGTGACCGAAGAGGAATGGGCCGGGGGTGAAATACTCGGTGTCCCTGGCAGCCTTCCAGAAGCAAGAGGAGGTGAGGTGAGGTTTGTGCACTCACAGAGGACGAGTGGGGCATCTGACTTAAGCCTGAGCTTGGGGTTGGATGTGGGTGACACTGGAGACAGGAGGCGAGGCAGGATTCCAGGGGAGACCTGAGCCCAGGGGTGGTGAGGCCGGGAGGAGGCGGAGAGGCCTGGGGAGGAGCACGCTGCTCAGAGCCGCAGGCTCCCCACCCGGGCCCTTCTGAAGGCCCGTGATGCCCCCTTTGGGAGAGGCCTCCTGGGCCTCAGTCACAGGGCACGTTACTGGCTGGATCCCCTTCCCCTCTTCTCCAGTGAAGGCCGGGCAAGGGAAATAATTGCACTCGACTCGGAGCAGTGGGCACATCACGGCAGGGATCCATTTAATTAAATTTTATCTGCAGCTCCATAGTCATGAAAAATCAGGAGCCTTACATGGCCCTCTTAACACGAGCACTTTAAATCACAGAAGAGCCGTGTGCGAGAGGCGCTCATCACTGGCAGCTCAGCATTTCCCGAAGCTGCCAGGAGTCTGAGCTCCGGGGAGACGGAGCAGCGGGCAGCACGGCTGCAGGTGTGCTGCCTGCCAGGCCGCGGAGGCTGGCTCCCAGGCACGCCACGCTTCCTCCTGCAAGGCCTCTGCGTGCCTACTGTGTGCCAGGCATTGTCCTGGACTGTGGCTGCTCCTCAGGGAACAAGCCCCAGGGAGTCCCAGCAAGGGAGGGAGGCAGCGAGACAGAACCAAATGTTTAGAATCACTGCTCTGATGGGGCAAACGCCACGGAAGCCTTCGGCTGTCTCTGCTGCATCACATCCACCGTGAAACGTAACAATAACAATTATGTCTTTGTTTACGACTCTGCAGTTGGAGCAGAATGCAATCAGGGAGACTTTTCTTTGATCGTGTGGCTTCGCTGAGCCGGTGCCTCGGGGCTGGAGGAGGTGCTCTGAGCTGGTCTCACGCACAGGCTGGCAGGGGCACGCTGATGCTGCTGCGGCTGGGCTGGGCTGGGGCAGGGCCGCTCTCCACGCAGCTTGTTCTTGTGGCTCCTCTTGGCTTCTCCGGGCACGGAGGCCTCAGGGGAGTCAGGCTTCTTACACACTGGCTGACGCTCTGCAAAGCAGCCGAGTGGACGGTGCCGGGTCTTCATGTTCGAGCTCAGACACCCCCGAATGTCACTTCTACCACATTGTGGTGGTCAAGGCGGTCGGGCCGGCCCCGAGTCAACGGGCAGGTAAATCGACTCTGTCTGTTGATGGGGCAGTGGCACAGCCACACTGCAGAGTAGCCTAGCGACCAGGACCCACGGCTGCTGCCCTCTGCCCTGCCAGAACCAGAGAAAGGGCACCCGTTGCGGGGGAGGGGTGCAACCTAGAGACAGGCACCAGGAAGGCGAGTAAGACTGGGGTTCAACCCCACTCCTGCAGTGACCCTGTGAGATTCTCGGTCACAGTTGCTTCTCAAGGGCTACTTTTCTTCTAACTAGAATAAATGAGGCGGAGGCTCATTAGGCTGGTCCAGAGGCTTACAATAAGCCCGTGTCTCTCTCCCCTGGGAGAACTGTGTGTGCTTCGTTGGTGGGTTTGCAATCTGAAGGTCTGAGTTGTGTGCCCACCACGGCTGCAGACAGGATCTTTGCACAGGGACATGGCACATCAGAGCTGGGCCTCCAGGCCTTGGGGTGGGACCATTTCAGTGGTATTAGCACCACACAGAGCTGCGGGAAGGTGAAGGTGGCACCGCCTCGGAGCTCCGGCTTACAGGTGCGCACTTGTCTGTGACCGTGAAGAACAGGTGTGCAAGGTGTGTGTGTGGTTGATTTTTAGAAAATAAAACTCGGACTTTGAGACCATCTGCAAGGCTATTGGTCACTCGCTCTCCCTCTGCCCAGGTGTGATTGGAGTGTGATTGGGAAAGTAGTGCTTGGACACACTCGGTGGTGTCTCCAGTAGAATTTCTGGGCCGGGCGGCCTCGTAGACACCCCTCGAGGACACAAAGTACAAAGTCACGGGTCTCTCCCAAGTATCCAGGAAAAAGGTGCCCCCACCCGACCCCGGCTCACTTCCACCATTGAAACTGGAGCAGGATGATGCCATCCTGGGAATGTGAGAGAGGCAGGAACCAGGAACCAGGTGAGAAGAAAGGGAGAACACGGATTCCAGAGGCCACAGGCCTGGGCCAGCTCAGCTCTGCCACTCACTGCTTTGTGACCGTGGACGCGTTGCTGACCCTCTGTGGCCTCAGTGTGCTCATCTGTAAACTGGGCATGATGGCACGTTTTAGTCCGAGCAGTTAATTCACGTGAGCTTCCATGAAGAACAAACCCAAACGCCAGTGCCTGGCCCCAGTGAGCATGTCCAGCTCTACGAACTGTTAGGGCTTCACATCTTCCCTGGATGGCTCTCCTCCAGGCAGTAACTTGGGGGCCAGCTGTGTCCATCATGGCTTTGGAATCCTTAGCCTTGGAGTCCAGCTTTGAACACATGGGCCAGCACAGTGGACCCTTAGCCACCTCCGCCTGCAGTGACACACATTGTTCTGCTCCATGGGGAATGGGACACATGGCCGACCACGCCCAGGCAGGTGTGCAGGGGGCTAGCGGCTGACCACACCCAGGCAAGAGTGCAGGGGGCTAGTGGCCAACCACACCCAGGCAGGCATGTGGAGGTGTCCCTCTGAGCACTAAGGACGCCTCCCACCTTGAGTCATGTGTTGCTGTGATTAAATGAGGTGACACACGTGCCATCACCTGGAACGGGCCCAGCATGTAGTAAGTGCTCAATAACTTCTGTGACTGGAGCTACGCCCCTGACCACATCCAAGGTGCAGAGGGATGTCTAGTCATATCACAACAGAGAGATTGCCAGGCACACATTCTGGGCAACAGGAATAACACTCAAGTCCAGTCTAGAAAGCAAAGGCGGACTTCTGAGGAAATGCAGTCACTTGCTTGATGTCACGTGGGCCTCGCCTCTGTACCCCACATTGTGAGCAGAGAGCTGCAGCAGCCTGAATCTTGAACGTCACATTCCACTCCTGGCCCGGTCCCTTCCCAGGCAAGGCTGAGCGTGTCTGTGGCCTCTCTCCCAGCACCAGCTCTTTGTGCTCCTGATGCCTGGACGCCCGGCTGCGCCAGTTTCCCTTGTCCCCGGCCTCCAGCCTTCGATTCCTCCTGCATTTGTGTCTTAGGTGGCCTCCCTAAAGCCCTACCCCGTGGCACATATGGGCCTGAAATGCTGGGACTACTGCACGCTCTCCTGAAACAGTGAAACCTCAGGGAGCTGTCGGTGCAGCTCGGCCTCCAGCGCCCTCTGACTTCCGGCCAGAGCTGCTCCGTGTCTGCCTGGCTACAGGTTCCCCATCCCAGACAGACCGAATGCCTGCGGTGGTTTGACACAAGCCTGTACTCCCATAGGGGTTTCACCAATATTTTATTCAGAATCATCAAAGAATTTAGTGGGCAGCGCTGGAGGCTAGCGTCCTCCATCCCAGCCCCGCGTCCTCCGTCTGGCTGGGTCAGGGCAGCCTCGCTAGCCTTACGGTGGGAGCCAGGAGCCGGCCAGGCGGCCCGGTGTTCTTCGTGGGCAGGATTTAACGAGCGCCCTTGAAAATGGACCGTTTCACATAAAAATTTTTAAAGTGCCCCAACTTCTCATCATGAAGATGTGTACAGTCATGTGACAGACACTGTTTTAAGAGCTTGACATGTTTCAACTTACACTCACAGCAACCCTATGATTTCCCATTTGCAGAGGAGGAAACAGGCGTACATATTACATACCCGCCCCAAGTCCCACAGCGAGGGCCCGGTGGAGCGGAGGCGGGACCCCAGGCAAGCCGCCCAGAGCCCGGGAGTCCTGCCGCTCCCGAAGGGGAAGGGATCAGCACAGCGCTTCTCACACATGCTTTCCCAGTGTCTGCCCAGAAGGAGCCACTTCCCAGTTAATCCTACATATAACAAGCAGCTACTACATGCCAGGCCATAGGCTAAGCATGCAGACAAAGCAGGCAGTTTCGCGGTCTCTGTCTGCATTCACGGTCCCTGGGAGGCACGTGCAGCTCAGCGGTAGGGAGTTCAGCTGCAGGGGTGTGCACGAGTGTCCGGCTGGGGGCCTGGGGGTGTAGGGTTCCCACCCCGCACATCTGGAAGGCTGGCTCCCTGTGGGGTGGGGGTGGGGGTGCAGCCCAGGTAGTGGGACTTGGCTTCTGCATCCTGGACCCTTGGTGAGGCAGGTCCATCAGGAAGCCGTGAGCAGAGGCCCTGCTGTCTCCCGGACAGAAGTCCAGCCCCCCAGTGATGTCATCAGTCAGGACAGGTGAGGCCGGTGAATCTGATTTGGAGTATTTCACGCCAAGAAGTTCCTGAGTCCACAGGCTCATGCGGGGCCTCCTGTGGGTGTCTCTGACCCTCCAGCCACTGCTGTGTTCCAGTCGCCTCCCTGAGGTCCCTTCCTTCTTCCCACGCCTGTAGCCTCAAAGACCTGGTTAAAGGAAACGTTCCCTTCACTTCAAACCCGGCTGCCTTCTCTGTGCTGGCTTGAAGCGCTGCGTTCTCTCCCCAGATCACAATGAAAGGGTATTCACAAGGGGACTCTGTCCAGCGTCATGTCTTTTTGCAGACGAACCCCACACAAGTACTTCCCGGACACATATTTCATTGAACGTGGTGTCGCTTCTGAGAAATGGTGGCTGAGGTTGCCTGAGCATCCTCAGCCTGGCTCTGGCTCTGAGTGTCTTGCACAGACCCTGCACTGCGATGGTAGGGTAGTCACCGGCTGTACAGGTGAAGGCACTGAGGCCCAAGGAGGTGGAGGAACAGGCTCAGAACCACATGGCTGGGACATGAAGGAGCTGGGCCTTCTTGCTCACAGTTCTGACTGGGCCTGTGCGTCTCACCGCCGCACCCTTGTTGCTCCCTGGCCGGTGGGTTTCCAGGATGCTCGAGCGAGGTTCGAGGCCTCAGCATTGCCGGGGGACGTGTGGGCAGCGCACCTTCCAGGCCTCCCGGGCCCACAGATTCAGAAACTGCTGGGGGCCCAGAGTCTGAGCTGTGGCAGCCGCGGGCGATGCTGGGGCCAGCTCCGTGGGAGCGCCACCCAGGGCCAGGAATCAGGTTAGAGCCCTTATTTTAAAAGCAGAAGTTCGAAATGTTTTACTTTTATTGTACAAACAATACAGTGCTCCTCTAGAAAAATTAGGAGTTGAAAAGAGAAAAGTTGATAAAATTGCCCACAATCCTGTCTCAGCAGGAAGTGGCCACCGTCGGGTTGGGTGTTTCTCTTCAGAGTTCCCTGTCCACTTCGCTTCGGACCAGGGCCGCCTCCTGGACTCAGGAGAGGGGGGAGATGCGCGGAGGCAGTGACTGGGTGGGGGGCTGGGCGGGTGGGGGGAAGTGGGAGGCTCGGAGTGCAGTGCCTGTGTGCGGGGGGTGGGGGCTGGGGGGCAGGCTGCTGGCACAGCGGCCCTCCAGGCAGTGACCGCAGCTCTGATCTGCTGTGAACACGCGACCCCTTTATCACTCTCGTTAGATGGGATCAGATTTACGTCAGCTCAGAAATCATTTCCGTGATCAAAATATGTGGCGGGCTGTCAGAGGGCGCGGGATTAATCTCTCGGTGATTACAGAAGTGGAGGCTCCCACGGGAGGCAGGAGGAGGGGGCGGACTGGCTGGGCCCGATCCTGACCAGGGTGCGGAAGAGCCCTCACAATCAGAGGCAAGGCTGCTGGCAGGACTGCGGGCGAAGTGAGGGCCGTGGTTGCTGGCTCTGAGGACGAGTTGAAATGGGCAACGTGTGAGCAGATGTGGCCCGCGCGTGGCCAGCCCCGTGCCCACACCTAACATCTGGGCATTTCACGTCAAATCTGGAAAACCAGGTCCCCTGGGAACCCAGCAGCCGTCTTCCAGTGAGGTGGCTCCATGGCTGCCCCTGGGGGAGACTCCCCCTTCCTCTGCCCCCTCCCTCCCTGGGGGGGAGTGACAGGTGCTGATCATCTCGTTTGAGCTTTGTTTCCTGCCTGCACCCTTCGTTCTGTATGCTGTTGATGACCGGCAGCATTGGGTGGCATTTGAGATGCAGGTTGCTCGGGTTCCCATCCCGCCTCTCCCTCCTGCTCTGGGACTGGGCTGCTTACTGAACTGGGCTGTGCGGAGTGTTTCCGACGTCAGCCTTCCTACGACAGATGGCTGTGGGGAATGGCTGGGTGAGCAGGGTCTGTCCCCATCCAACCAAGGCTCTGAAGACTGTGACAGGTGGTCGCTGTCACTGCTGCTGGTCATCACCTACCTGCCCCCAGTGCCCCAGTTCCTGGCCACAGGGTGCTCCCTGGCTCCATGCTGCTCATGCCCTCAGAGTGTTGGGAAGACAAAGCTTTGGGCAGTTTCCTGGTGGGATAGGAACTTTATTCTCTGAGGCAGGGAGTTCTCTGGGATCCTGGCTGAATTCATTCGAAAATACTGTTATCCTGTTGGCTGGCAGGCTCCCCGTCACCAACCTGTGCAGAGCTGGTGAGTGGCAGGTGGTCTGACGCGCGCGCGCGTGTGCGTGTGTGTAGAAGTGCTTTGCAGAGTGGCCCATGTGCATCTCAGCGTGTGGGTAAGGGGCTGGGCTCCAGAGCAGAATGTCTGAGCATCGGCCTTTGGCTGCGGTAACTCACCGTCATGCCAGTGATGAAGGATGCAGTGTGTGTGTGTGGGAGGCTGGCACGCTGTAGGGGGCAGTTTTGTGCCCTTTCCCCTCTTTCCTGAGGTGAAGGGAAGGGCTTGCCGTAGCATGAACTTGAACTTGAGCTTGGCAGGCATGGGTAAGGAGCAGATGGCCCCATCCACGTCGTGGAGGAGCTTAGGTGAATGAGCTGTTATTCCATGTGTGCGCATTATGGTCACGTGAGCACATTATGGTCACATGCTCTGGTTTGGGCACCTATGCTGAGCTTTACACCCCAAGCCTGACCCCACACACTGTGCTGCCCCCAGAGCCATGGATTGAAGGGGTCAGCGGGCAGTGCTCTCACTGTCAGTGCTGGACTGAGATGTGACTCTCACTCAGAGTGTGCACGCACCTCCCTGCCCCACCCTCCGTTCATCCTGTGGAGTAGGAAGCGAAGGCTCAGGAGTCGGACACTGTGTCATTCTGAGCGGATCACAAGACCAGCCTGAGCCTCAGTTTCCCCTTTGCAAAATGGAAATGGGATCATCAAACTTCGGGACAAGGCCTGGAACGTAGTAGGTGCTCAATAAATGCCAGTCTCCTTTCCCCTGCCTCTGGTTGCTTTAAAGGAAGGGAGTGTTTTGGCCTTTGGATAATCACTTTATCTATGAATTAGATGTTACATGTGTCCATGTGATAGTTGCCATAAACTCATTTCCTCCGTCCACCCCAAGGCTGCAGTCAGGTGGTAGCCATGAAGCTATGAAGGCTTGAGGTAGGTCAGCTTCTGCGCTCACTCAACAGGGTGCCATCAGGGTTCGGTTCCTTGAGGATTGTTGGGTCGAGCATCTCAGTTACTCCTGAGCTGTTGGCCAAGCGCTTGCCTTGGTCTCTTGACACATGAACCTCTGCATAAAGCAGCTCACAGCATGTCAGCTTGATTCAGCGGAGGGGGATGGAACGGGGGAGGGGAGAGAAAGAGAGAGAGAGAGAGAGAGAGAGAGAGAGAGAGAAGTCCTAGTCTTCTGTACCTAATTTCAGAAGTGACATCCCACACGTTGGCGCATGCTGTTCATCAGAAGTAAGTCACCAGGCCCAGCTCACAGTCCGGGAGGGGATCGTTCAGGGCGTGAGTGCGAGGAGGGGATCCCGGGAGCCCTGTTGGAAGCTGCCCATCACAGTGGTTGTGAGGATTAAATGAGTTTCCGTGAAAAGCATTTAGAAGCTTATGAGGGACATCATTCACACTTAATAACTCTGCGTTATTATTATTACTAATATTATGTCATTTTTTTTTAGCAAATATTCATTAAGTTTCCTACTACATCAAAGTCGCCATCTCTGTTGCTATTGGGAATGATTAGAGGGGAGCTGGGATCATTCATTGTAGATGAATTACAGGCTGGTCCTTCTGCAAGGAGCTCCCAGCACACAGGGGACGATGTTCAGTAAAAGGACCACAGGGTAGCAGATGTACTGTCAGGGAGGGCAGTGTGCGGAGCTGGGGGCCTGCGGGGCACAGGACACCAGGAACTGGATGTCTCACCTGGGAAAGCCAGCTCAGCGCTGGGTCGGACCAGAGTCTGGAGTCCACCTCCTTCAAGGTGGGAGGCCTGGGGGATTGTTAAGCTGAGGAATGTCACAGGCACAGCTGGACGGCTCCACTGGGAGGGGAAGCCACCTCCTAAAGTCCAGAAGAGAGGTTCTCTTTCTCGGTCAGGGTAGTGCAACAGAAGGAAATCCAGTGCAAGAAACCCAATGCTTCTCCCCTGAGACCTTCTCTAAGCCGAGTGGAGGAGCAGAGGAGCTCCTGTCTCTCCCTGCCTGAGGCCGCGGCTGCGGGAGGTAATCCAAGAACCCGCTGGCGGTGGGGAGTCTGACCCAGTCCGCCATCTGTGACCTTGCACACATCATTTGACCTTCTGCACCTCAGGTTCCTCATCTGAAATGGAAGGGTTTGCTGACCTCGAATGCTTTGATGATCACACACACACACACACACACACACACACGCAGATGCTACCATTCATCAAGTGCCTTTTTGGAACTCAGCAGTTCTGTGGGCTGTTTGTTATGCCCATTTTACTGGTGAGAAGACTGAGTCATAGAAGTTACTTAAGTGACTTGCTAGTCCCTGGCGAAGCACAGTGCTGAAGAGTCTGTCCACCTGAAGATGATGCCTAGGAGGCTTTGTCCCAGGGCGGGGCCAGGTCAGCCGACCCAGCTCCTCGCCCAGCTCTGACCAGAGGCGAGGCCCTTATATGTGTGCATGCTGCACTGCACCACTGGAGGGATTTATATGTGCACATTCTCCGTGTTTCTCCATAATCTGTCACCGTATCTCTCTGAGAACTCACCTTTAAATCCTTTGAGCTGAGTTTATCCAAATACTTTTTTTTTGTCAGTCATCAAGCCATTAGTTATTACTGTTCTATCTGATACTAGATTTGGGGAGACATCAGAGGGCCCTGAGTGGCCTCTAAAGCTATTCCCCTGCCCCCCGATGTCTTGGTCAGCACCCAGACACCCGGGCACGGAGCCGCTGAGCTGCCCTGGAAGGGCCTCTCTCGTAACACCAACTTGTGCTGAAACTGAAGCTCGGAATTAAATGGTGCAGGTTCCTCCAGAGGGCACCTCAGTGCGGACCTGGGGATGGAAATCGGGTCCTGGGAGAAGCCAGCAAAGGGAGACGCCAGGTCCTGAAAGCTCGGCCTCAGACTCTGCCCTGGGCCTGGGGAGACCGAGGGCTGCGCTCCGAGAGCGTAGCCTGGAGTTTGCTCTCTCAGGTGAGGGAGCACAGTGCTGTCTTTGAGGCCAGGCATTGTAACTCATTTTACTTTTCCTTGTGTTGTTTATCTTCCAGATTTTCTATAATAAATTTATTTCATAATTTTTACAAAGGATTGTAATTAGAAAAATATGTCGTTTATAAAATAATACACTCTGGTCCTTAAATAACCTGTAGCGGGCAATCATTGACATATTCAGAATTACAGACCCACATGAAATACCAGGATAATACTTTGGACATAATGTATCCAAACCAAACAGACTTCCTGGCTGATTGCTCTCTGGAACTTCCTCCAATGCTGCTTCCAGTAGCTCCGGCCCAAGCTCTGGACTCATCCTTGACCTCAGCTTCACAACCCCGTCATCTCTACTCCCGAGTGACGCCCACGCACGTTCCCACCGTGGCGCACTGGTCCGAGCCGGCACCCTTCTGCACCTGGATTCCTCAGTGGCCTCCCTTCGTTGCCTTGCCCTCCTGCCGTACGCGTGTCACGTGGTGGGGAAGGCGTCACGAATGTGAAGTCCAAGCAGGCTCTTCTCTTCCGATTTCTCTGTAGCCTCTGCTGACACGTAGAACGAAATGTACACACTAAACATTCATCGGAAACAGGGTTTCCAAAAGCGTCTGCAATGGCCATGTGGTGTGATGTGCGGAGCCTGCTGGTTACGGAGGGGTGGGTTCCCCGTTTAGACAGGGGCCTGGGGCACGTACACAGTGGTCTCTCTTCATCTCAGCGGATCTACGGAGGGTGGACCTTAGCCGTTGACTCACTAACCACAGGGAGCTCCCCTGGTTCTTAGGGGAGGAGAGAAGCTGAATAATGCTGCCAGCTTAGTTTCTGGAAAGATCCTCCAGCTTCCCTTTCCACCGATTATCTTTCCGCTGATTGTGCTGGAGAGTATCTGGAAAAACACGCCCTCGACAGCAGTGACTTTTACAAATCTGTCCCGTGCCCCAGCTTCATCATTCACAACGTTATCTCTACTTTAATGGCACTTACTTCATCACGAGTGGCTCGTGTGCCTGTGTGAAACCACGGCTGCTGTGTGAGTTGCCAGTTGGTTGGTGTGCTCCGCCCTCATTTCCCAGGCGCGTCCATTTGTTCCTCCTCCTGGTCACTGACGGTCCAGGAGAGCGAGGTGCCCACAGCACAGGCGTCTGGGAGGGGGAGGGGTGGGAGGCGACCATGGCATCCACTACTGCTCTCTGCTTGCTGAGCAGCTGTTCGCGCTTGGCAGGGGGGACGCGTCCAAGTCCTCCAGGGAAGCAGGCAGGAGAGTGCCAGCTGTCTCCCGGGGCCAGGCCAATGGGCCCTTCTGTGAAGGATCAGAGAGTGCGCTGGGCGGCTCTGCGGGACAGGCCGTCTCCTTGCAGCTCTGCAGCTCTGCCCCCGTGGTGCCCGGAGAATGAGCGAGCACGACTGTGTGGCATGCATTTCATTTGTTGACATTGGAATTTGAATTTCATTTAACGTTTATGTGTCACAAAATCTCCCTCTTTTAAAGCCATCCTTAGCCCACGGTGAGCGGGGCTTGGCCCTTGGCGGCAGCTTGCTGACCCCTCTCCTAGGGCCTTGCGTCAAGGAAAGAGAAGACATTTGTAAATACCACGGCCCATTACTTGGCACAGACCAAGTGCTTAGCATACGTCATTATTGTCTTGTGATGCTGGTAGAACTGTGCGGTGTGTTGTCAGAATTTCTCAGTGAGAGCTGGTCCTCGCCTTACAGACTCGCCGAAGCATGGCAAGGCGACCTGACTGTGGCCTCTCCCATGGGTCACGAAGGGCACCTCCTGTTTCCCTTGCCCTGTGTCAATGCAGGTGATCTGTGTCCGCCCCCTGGGTCACTGCGCCCACCTGCAGCCTGTGGTCCCAATGACGGAAACTCTGCTAATCTCTGAACGCCCCACGCCCCTCCACCTGTCGCCTGTCCCCTAGCTCTTTAACCACAGCCCAGCAGGGTCTCTCCATCCTGAGACAGTGAGTACACTAGCAGACCCTGGAATGTGAGGTCCTTCCATATGCCTTGCTGTGTTCTGTCCACAGTCTTTCTTGTTAAAGTCCCTCCCTCCCTCATCGAATCACATTCACGTTCTCTGAACCTGCCCCTGGATGTCAGCGCCCTATCTAGTCGCTTTCTACTTGGAATTCAGGTTCCCTGCCCGTGGCGCTCGCCCCTGGAAGAGAAGGGGAGGGCATTGCTTATCCTTCCATTAGGGCATAGCACTGCCTCGGCTGTCAGTCTGACAATTCTCCCTGGACCAAAGGTGGGATACAGGCAGCTTTTGTGGGCGCCCCGTTGTGGCCAGTGATGGGGGGCACAGATTGCAGTGTGGGGGAGAGTGAGGCTCCCTCCCCGCAGAGTCGGGACACAAGTAGGCACTCACGCCCAGTCGCTGCTGAGGATACTGCCAGCCAGCGCGGCTGTGCATGAAGGTGGGGACCGCTTGCGGTAACGTGCTCTAGGCTAGGGCAGGGGCACTTGGTCCTCCCGGCTCGGGAATTCTGTCTCGGCAGGAAGAGCAGAGGCGCTTTCCAGAGCAGGGCCAGCAAGCGTTTCTGTAAAGGCCCAAGAGTAAGGAGGTAGCTTTGCAGGCCATGCAGTCCCTGTTGGAACTGCAGTCACACACACCCCGCCCCATTCATGCCTATGCTTTCCACGGTTCCAGTTACCCACAGTCAACTGCAGTAAAAAATAATATATATATATATATATATATATATATATATATATACATATTTATAAATGGAGAATTCCAGAAACAAACACTTCCTAAGTTGTGAAGTGCACACTGTTCTGAGCAGCGTGATAACACCTCACTTCATCCCAGTCCGTCCGGCCCGGGATGTGAATCCTCTGTCCAGCCTCCCACGCTGCAGACACCCCGCCCGGAGTCACAGAGTGGCCGTCTCGTTATGGGGGTGGGGGTGGGGGAGACTGCCTGGGGCCGCAGGGCTGGAGTGTCAGTCACCCTCGTTGTACTTAGTAACGCCACACGCTCATGACTTTCATTACAGTATGTTGTTCTAATTGTTCTACTTTTATGATTAGTTGTTAATCTCTGACTGTGCCTAACTCACAAATTAAAGCCTATCATAGGTGCGTGTGTACAGGAAAAACAGTATATACCGGGCTCTGTACTCTCTGCAGTTTCAGGCGTCCACTGGGGGTCTTGGCACGTACCCCTGTGGGTAAGGGGCTCCTGTGCAGGAGGTTGTTCGTGGGTGTGCACGGGTATGTGTGCATATTTGCACGAACACACACACGTGCAGCTCCTCCGAGTACCTGGGGCCCTGCTTCACCGGCACAGCCCGCCTGGAAAGTTCTCCAGAGAGTGACACGCTCCCACCTGCCCAGAGCTGGGGCGATGCCGGGCAGCCCATGCAGGGTCATCCTGACTGCCTGTTGCCTCGGCCTCCGGCCCCTTGTCACAATCAGGTGCACAGCTTTGCCTCCTGGGCCCAATGTCTCCCCGGCCACTGCTCTCTTACTGAATAAGCCTGGTCAGAGCGTCCCGTTAATCTCGGTTCAGAAACCTGTGTCTATGGAAGTGAAGCTGGCCACTCGCATCGCCAGGTGCTATGCGAGGACGGACATAAACCCGGGCTGCGAGCAGGGCCTCTTACTTCAAGTTCATCTCCTCCCAGCTTCCATCACAGCACACGCTTCCCGTGGGGTGGAAGAAAACCTGGAACACTTCAGGGATTTTGTCCTTTGTCTTGAGAGATTGGGAAAAGCAACTGCAAGGTTTACATCCTATAGAATAAAAAGCTAATATGCTAATTAGACCAGACAGTGGAATGACCTTCCAGAACCACCAGTGAGCGGGGCCACAAGGCAGCAAGCCAGCCAGGGCTGTGAGGGCCCAGCCCCTTGCACGAATTTCGTGCATCGGGCCGCTAGTATGATAATATAGGTAAAGAGCTCCTTATCCATGGCGCACTGAATCTACTTCACAGTAGCAGGTGTTGATGATGATGATGATGATGATGATGATACTATGGTCTGAATATCTGTGTCTCCCCAAAATTCATATGTTGAAATCCTAACCCCCATGGTGACGCTGCCAAGAGGTGTGATCTTTGGGAGGTGATTAGGTCACCAGGGTGGCGCCCTCATGAATGGAATTAGTGCCCTGATAGAGAGGCTTGAAAGATCTCCTCACCCCTTCGGCCATGTGAGGACCTAAGAAGGAGTCGACTACCCAAAGGAGGGCCTGCCCCCAGCCTGCCAGCCTCCAGCACCGTGAGACCTGCGTTTCTGTTGTGTCTAAGCCACACTTCTGTGGTATTTGGTTCTAGCAGCCCAAACAGACTGGCAGTTCAAATCCGGCATTTGTTGAGCTCTTAGCCTGCCAGGCACTGTGGTGTTCGGGGAGCGAGTGGAGTTAGAGCTAGTAGTAGCGCTGAGGTCCTGTTACCCAGCCGGCAGGGGGAAGCCCTGGACATGCTGAGGAGGCTCTGTGTTAGTCATCCGTGGTGTGTAATTCATTGTCTTAAAACTCGGCAACTTAACATGGACGAACACCTCCCCGTGTCCCTGGTCAGCACTCTGGGTGCCACTCACTTGCGTCCTCCATCTCAGGCCTCAGAGTCTGCGGGCTGCAGTCAGGGCGCCAGCCGGGGCTCTGGTCACCTTGGGCTCCGGGGAGGGTCCGCTTTCCAGCTTGCTCTGTGGTCGCTGTGGCCTCAGCTCTGCACGGGCTGGTGGACCGCGGGCCTCGGTTCTTCGCTGGTCTTGGCTACAGGTTGCCCAGTTCTTAGCCACATGTGCATCTCCATGGGGCAGCTCACAGCCTGGCTTTCCTCAGAGTGAGCGAGAGAAAGCCTGGGTGAGTGTGAGCAAGAGGGAAGTGATGGTCCCCCGTCCTCGTCTGGGAGGTGACACCATCGTGCTGTGGCGTCTGTCAGAGCATCAGGAACTGGAGTCCACGTTCAAGGGGGCATTCCACAGGGTGTGACCAGCGGGAGGCAGGTCACCGGGGCATCTCAGAGGCAGCCTCAGCAGCAAATATGTTCCACAGACAGCAGCGGGTGGACACGAGGCTGGTTGGGAATGACCCAGAGGCCGGGGGCGCTGGGGCTGTAGAGAGAGGACAGAGCGAGTCAGGGAGACACCCTCTGCGTCCTGGGCCTCTTCCGTTTTAACCCCCTTTCCCAGAACCCCCTTGATTGCTTTCTCTGAGCTGTGGGCCCTGAGGATGAGGATCTGCCTGCATTTTCACAACCAGGCGTCTGAGGTGATGGTCCTGGTCATTGCCCCGAGTTAGTATTTATCGCGTGGGGTGGGTCGGCACTGGCCTCCGGTGAACCTTGTTACATATTAATGCAGAGGAGCCAAGGGCTGCATGCACCCTCAGTCTCCCCGGTGTTTCATCTCGTGGAGGGAGATGGGCCCCACTGGCCACATGGAGTCGGCGAGAACCCAGGAGAGGTCCCCGCCTGGAGCTGCCCCTGGCCCCATGTGCGTGCAGTTACATGACCCGGCGGGAAGCTCAGTGTCCACTTGGGAGGGCTGTGGGAGGCCTCCTGTGACCTTGAGCCTCAGTTCCCTCGTCTGTAAAGTGGGCATCATGCCTTAGCCTGGGTTGTCCCAAAAGCTGAGCCTAAGACAACAACTCATGTGCAAATGGGACATTTGGAATCTGATTCCAGGAGACAGGGATGGGGGGCTGGGAAGGGAGAGAAACACAAAGGCCTCCTGTGGGTGCTGAGTCCCCCTGGGACTCTGGAGCCAAAGTAGACCTTGATCCTCAAGGGAATCCCACCCAAGAGCCCAGGGCGCTTGGGTATTGCACACCAACTCCCATCAGCCACTGGTTCCGGCTGTATGTCCCAGGAGTGTGGGCAAGGACTGGCAGTGTCTGCCTCAGGGGGCTCCATTCAGCATCTGTCCTGTACTTTCTCCTCCTTCCCAGGCTGAGCTTCTTGGGGCCATGCTGTCAGCCTCCTGCCCCAGTAAGGAGCCTGTAGCCGGGACTCAGTCCATGACCTTGGATGAATGGTGATGAGCAGAGATTTGTATGAAATGTCTAGTGTGGTGTCCGACACCGAGAGGGTGCGCCCTGAATGTCTGTGCATGTTGCCGCAGTTTCTTGGCCTGGGAGGAAGCGTGCACTCGGACTTGTTGGGATTTTGAGAAGATTGATCACTGCTCGCCGACCTGAGGAATGCTCTTCCCTGAGGTCCCCGATCTCCTGAGTCACACCCTTTAGTCATGTGCAGTGTGCAGGCGGCTTCCCCAGCGTCCTTCCGTTTACACAGGGTGCCCTGGAGGTGCCCACACTCCCCCTGCCCAGCAGCAACCAGTCCTGCAGGCCTCCTGAGCGGGCACCTCCGTCTGGACCACTTAATTTCCACTCGTTCACTTCTCTGAAACAGCAGCTACATGTGCCTGTGTGGATAGAGACGGAGGTAGGGGCCAAGGAAAAGGGAAGGGAGTGGGAGAAACTGCTTGCCTTTCTCAGGAGATGGGTCTTACCACTGCTCTTCCACACACCAAGTCCTAACATTGTAGTGTCCTGCTGATGTGAGGACACTGGGACGTGGACAGGTGAAAGGACATGGCCAAGGCCAGCAGTAGGTAGCCACAGCTCCTGACCCAGTACCCGGCTTTATACCTCGATCTCTGCCCCTACCACCAAAGACTAAGCACAAAGACCCACGGCTGCCAAACAGATTCTCAGTAATGTGGTCAGACACCCAGTACCCTGACTCTTATACTGGGCCCTGGAGAGGAATCTGTGGCTATCCTCAGGAGTCTGTTTGTAACAAAGCTACAAAAGGGTTAGGCTGCCGGGCTGACATCTTATAGGATGGGTGCGCTTTAAGAGTCTTTTCACTGCAAGTGACAAAAGCCCAACTCAAAATGGCTTTAGGAAAAAAATGTATTGGAGCATTTAACCGATTCAGGTACGGCTGCATCAAGGAGTTCACACAGTGCCATTGGGTACATGTCTCCTTTTCTTTTCCTCTTGATTCTCATCCAGGCTCTCCTCCTAAGGGGAAACCTGGTCACAGGCAACTCCAGGGATCACCCTGCCACTAGCCCACCCCAGCATAAACATTGCGTGTTTCCCGATATAAGTTTAGCAAACATCTTGAGGTGCATTCGTTGGCCCAGGTTGGATGCTGTCTCGTTCCTGGAGCTTGGGGTTGCAGTTTAGCTTCAGATTAACCACCTGGACTGATACTTGGGTGTGATGGTTCCCGTCAAAGAAAATTGGAGGTTGTTTCCCGAAGAAGAGATGAGGGATATTGTCAGGCAATAAAACAGCAGATAAGGAAATCAAAAAAGTACTTCCTTGCCCTTCAGGTGAGTATTTGGATTTCAAGAGCAGCCCAGTCACCCCAATACCATTACTGTTGGCTTCCCTTCAGCCTTGATGAACGTGGAGGGTACTATGTTGAGACCCAGGAAAGGCGCTTGAGGCAGGGAGCCCAGACGTGGGGGCAGGAGCAGCGAGTACAGGCACTGAGGAAAGGGGTTGGCCCTACACAACATCAGGGCTCATGTCTCCTAAAATACCTACTGTGTGCCCAGAAGCCAGCTGGCTCCTTTAAGGGGTATGTATGGTGGACACTCCCGGCACGGGACCTGGAGTCAGACTGCTCGTGTGTTATCAGAATTTTCCAGCTGTGACGTTGGCCAAAACCTTCCCTCTCTGGGTCAGCCCCCTGCTCGCAGAGTGGGGCGATGATGCCACCCTACTGTCGGAAGAAAGCCTTCGATGCCCGGAAGAGCTCAGCATCCTGCCTGTGGCGTGTTAATGCCCAACAGACGTGTGGTGTTGCTTTTGGTCCCCGCAGCGAAGCGAGGTCAGTGGGATCTCCTGTTACAGGTGGAGGTAATGACCTGTGGGACACTCCTCTCCCTGAATGCAGCCAGGCCTCCTGCTGTCAGGAAGCTTCCTGTGGAGGAAGCGCCCGCGGACAGCTCAGGCAGCGGAGGATGTGCGGTGGCGGCTGTGTTCTCTCACGTCTCTGGTGCTTCCATCAGAGCGGTGCTCTCTTTACCCCGGGTCCACGTGAGCGCGGATTTTAAGTCAGACAGCCCTGCACGTACGTCTCACTTCTACCCGTGCTGGTTCTGTGACTCATAAGTGACTCTTACAATCCACACTTCTGGCTAAGTGACATTTCCCCACATCACACAGTTAGTCAGAAAGCGTCAAGTGCGAGGAAGCCCAGATTTTAACTCTGGTCTCCTGAGTCTAGAAAGAGGAGATCAGAATCTAGGATTTTCAACTCTTTAGGAATCTCTAGAAAGTCAAGAGCTACATGACAAGGCAGACTTTTGAAACTCCGGGTGGTGACTGGAAAACCAGGGCTTCTCCTTGCCACCCTCCCCCCCCCACCACCCCTGGCTTGGTTGAGTCCTAGGCAAGTGTCTGTCCAGCGCACACTGGACAGTTGAGGCAGAGGGACCTGCTAAGGAACACATGGGCCAGGACGCTCTGGGCTGCCTGGGTCACGTGCCGCTTCTCCTGCCCGCTCCGCTTATCTGAGTCTCAATTGCAGGACCGTGTCAGAGTCTGTGCAGAGGCCTCCGTGAGCCCCTGGCTTGGGGTGCATGGCTGTGAGTGCGCAGCTCTCTCCCAGGCGCATTTCCACACCTTTCTCCTGGTAGCAACAGCCTAGTAACAGTGACAGCGCCATACAGGGTTGCTCCCTGTGTGCGCCTGGCTCTCGCTGACGTCCTGCTCTATACAGACCCTCCTCCTCCGGGATCATTGACAGGTCACCTCAGCAAGGCCTTCTTGACCACTCTATTTAAACTGCCTGCACAGCCCTGGCTGCTGTGGCTCAATTGGTTGGGCGTCCTTCCCTGCAGGGAACGGTTGCCGGTTCGATTCCCAGTCAGGGCACATGCCCAGGGCTGTGGGCTCAATCCTCAGTAGGGGGCATGCAGGAGGTGGCTAGTCAATGCTTCTCTCTCTAAAAAAAATCAACAAAAACATTTAAAAGAAATGAAATAAGGTTTCCTGGTTCCCCCAGTCCCATTGCTGTTCTGAGTCTTCCCCCTTCTGATTCGTGTTTCTCAGTTACCTCCTCTGTGTAGCATTTCCATTGCCCGCCTCCTCCCGCGAGCTGAGTGTAGTCCCGAGGGGCAGGCTGTTTCTGTCTCGATCGCCGCTGTGTCCCAGAACCAAGAGCAGAAAGCTCCCCGGATGGACGAAGGGAAAGGCAGAAGAGCTCAATATTTGCAACATCTGTCTGAGGCCGGTCTCATTATTATCCCCTCTTTATTGACGATGTGACCGAAGGTTGGGGGTGTTTTATTTTCATTTTCTATTTTAGTTAACTTGCCCCCAATGTCACAAAACAGAAGAGGCCCGAGGCGCGGGCAGCCCAGCTCTCTGCACTCAGGCCCTGCGTCTGGGCGGCCGCTCGGAGGGAGACGGGCAGTCCCAGGCAGTCCTGGTGGATTCAGCCGGCTATTTATGCTCACAGTGTCCATAAACGTGTTATTTTAGTCCTGACGCTGATGCTTGTGAGTACAATTTAGTCCTCGTTCAAAAGCACATTAGCCGAAGCCATTTGGCGTCGTGCTAGGGCGTTGATTTTTATGGAGCAGCGTACACGGGCGCGCGGCCCTGCCACCTCCAGGCAGAGCAGGCCCCGCGAAGGCAGGCCGGGTGTGCTCGCCGCTCTTCATGGACACCCTGGCGAGCGGCTGCAGCTTTGCTCGTGGGACCTGGGATATGATTTTCAGATGGCGGTTTGTTTTGCTGCCGCACTACGTCTCGGGCTTGGCAATTACATTTCATTAACAGGGAAACATAAGCCATAAATCATTGATCAGAAACAGGTTGTTAATCGGTCTGCTTAAAGCATCTGCCGGCTGGCAGGGCGCGGACTGCAAATTGATGGATGCCCGGGCTCAGGACCTGCCCGGCTAGCCCATTAAAGCAACACCGCTAATCATCCTCACTGTTTATTGAGCTAGTTTTCTGTATGCCTCCGACTCTACCCTCACAGCAACCCTGAAAGGACTATCCCCGTGCGACCGACGAGGAGGCTGAGTCCCAAATGGGTAAATGGCTGGCCGTGACCACGCAGCTTGAATGTGGCGGAGGTTCAAGGACGTGGGCTCCATGACCACCTGCTCTCCTCCTTCCTAAATGCCAGCACCAGGGGGAAGGAGTAGTGTTTGAAGCCACCAGCCAAAGGTCTGACTAGGCCCTAACCCCCCGCCCCTGTGGCAACGCCTTTCTGTGCAACAGACCTCGGCCACCCAGGGGAGGCCGTGGGAGACACTTAGAATCTGCAAGATTGAATTTTAAGCCGTGTCTCCAGCAGCTGGAGTTGACCGGCGCGGCCAGGCTGCCGCTAATCCATCTGACTGCACTCCACGCCTGTCGTGGGAGAGCAGCGTGGTGGCAGCTGGGCCCGCTCGCATCCTATTAACCTTGTCTGTTGGAATGACACCTGGCTGTGCTGAAGCCTTGGATCCTGTAATTAGGAATGTAAACAACACCAGCTTCCTCCCATCAGCGCTGGCTCTGTGCCTGCCGAGCAGACACCCTCCTGCGAGCTGGGCCACCAGGGGCCGGGACGCCGCCCGGTCTTGGTCTAACTCTCAGTGATGGCCTGCCGATCCTGAGCAGAGGCCTTTAATGCTCGGCCTCGTTTAAACTCAAGCTGACCTCACCCGGGGGTTCCTTCCCGTTCCGTGGACAGGACCTGGGCTTCTGCAGGGGCTGAATGCAGTTCTCAGGGACACAGCGGCTCATCTCTGGGACAGTTTCTTTTTTATCGAAAGTCCATAGTATTCACCCACCTCCGGTGTTGTACATTCCATGTGAAACATACATGTGTTTGGACAAGTTTATACAGACATATGCCAACCATTAGCATCAGAGTGACTTCATGCCCTAAAGATCCCGTGTGCCCCTCCTGTTTATGCCACTCCCCTGCCCCCTGGTGAACACTGGCCTTCTTTCCTTTTCCAGAGTGTCAGATGAGATCACATGATGTGTAGCCTTTTCAGGTTGGCTCCTGTCCCTTAGTCAGATGCGTTTACGGGTCCTCCATGTCTTCGCATGGCCTGATGGCTCATTTCTTTTGGGGCACTGCGTCACACTCCACGGTCTGGGTGTACTACAGCGTACTGTCCATCACCTTCTGAGGGCCTTCGTGGTTGCTGGAAGTCTCGGTGATGGTGAATAAAGCTGCTGTTAACATCCATGTGCTGGGTTTCGTGTGGACATAAGTTTTTAACTCCTTTGGGCAAACACCAAGGAGCGCAAATGCTGGGCCCTGTGGTGAAAGCGTGTCTGGTTCTGTAGGAAGTGCCCCCCTGTCGGGCACAGCGGCTGCGCATTCCGCACCCCCACCGCAGTGAGCTCCAGCACCTGGTGTTGGCAGTGCTCTGGCTTTGGGCCATTCTAAACAACTTCGGACCCCAAATATGTTGTCTCTAAATCCAGTGAGCCTTCTAGTGGGATAAGAATGCAAGCCCAGCAGGACCCGTGTGGAGATGAACTGCCTTGCACGTGGATTGTAACAAGAATAACATCTAACATTGGGCGTTGTGCCAGGCAGTGTGCCAAGTGGATGAAGTGGATTTAATCCTCACAGTGATCTCATGAGCCAGGTACTGTCGGCTCCTTTTTGCAAATAAAGAAACAGCAGATCAGAGGCCCGAGGGTACGTAGGGAGAGGCAGAGCCACTTTCACACCTAACCCTGCCTGACTGCGGGGCCCGCGCCCTTAGCCCTGTGCTCTGCATTGCCTCGTACAGAAGAGGTGTGCAGTAGCAGGTTGTGCTTCTGCCTCAGGCACACCCAGCACCAGCCTCCATCCATGTCAGCCCTGCGACGCCAGGTCCCCCATCAAGTAGCTTTCAGTGTAAGGCCCTGCAGTCAGCTCGCCGCACATGCCGGCAGACCCTGTGCCCACAACCCTGTGGAGAACACAGCCCCTGGGTATCACCCTTGTCATTATGGCCCAGCATGCTCTCTGAATCCTGGAGTCATCAATAACATTGATGCCAACTAATTGAAACCACTGCGCGAGTGAGCTCGGGCTGCGCACGTCGATGAGTGGGATACTAAGCAGGTATTCTAACTAAGTGGACACTTCTTGCTTCAATTAATGCAAAAGGCGGCAGCTCAAAGGAAATATTCGGAGCATTAAGCTTCGCATTGGTGCCATTTATTATATCTGATATTTAACACTTTTAATCACTTTACTTCTGTGTTGACAGCTACTGAGAGAAAAAGAGCTCTCATGGTGACTGTGACCCAGGAATTACTGTCAAGCCGAGATAGATGGTCACTAACCCCTGAGTTGTCCTTGTCTCCTGAGGATACAGGGAGGATACTATTAGCTTTATTAATGGTAATCAGGGAGATCGAGTTAGTGATTAGCAAAAAAGTGACTCCATAAGAAACAAATCTCTCAGAAAGGCTAACATGACAGAGAAGGGAATTAACATTTATTGAGCACCCCCTGTGTGCCAGGTATATGCTGGGCTACCTACCTGCTGAGTTACCTCTCCAAGCAATCCTGCGAGGCTGGCTACAGTTACATCCATAGCACACAGTGAATGGAAAGGCTGAGCTCCTGGTTCATTCACAGAAACTTTGGCACAGTGCTGATCATGAATACTAATTATACTCTCCCTCCCCTTGTGGGGTTTCTATTCTGGTGGAGGAAGTAGACATTTATGGTTATAATAGTGAGACAAGTGCTGAGACAAGGAAAAAATGGAACTGGAGCCTCATTTAGACTTTAGGGTGAGAAGTCAGGGAGGGCTTCCTGGAGGAAGTGACGTCTACTGGGTAAGCTGAGATCTGGATGATGGGCAGTGTTCAGCCAGGGTAACAGGGAGGTGGACGTGTACTCCAGATAGCGGAAATCGTGTGTATCAAGACACAGAGGTATGGGAAAGCTGCTAACTTGCCAAGGATTGTGCTTCTAGGTGACAAAGCTAATATTTGAATCCAGGTTAATCTGCCTCTTTCTGCTGAAACCCAATACAATAAGGAATTTGTGATCTTAGGCGTATAATCACCATGATCAGTCTTCAAAGGAAACGTCCAAGGAGTTTGCAGAGGCTGGGGGTTCCTTCCAGGTTAGGGCCACAGTAGTCTGGTGCTGACACTTGGGGACCAGGTGAGAGCCACATCATGGTGGGGCTTTGCGGGGAGGGGGGAGAAGCTTTCTTGGCCTCTTTCATGGCCTCTCACAACAGGGATACGGGATGTGAGTTGATGTCTGTCAGTTAGCTTCTGGCTTCAGCCCTGGTGAGATGCGGGGGCCATTCTGCTGCAGGTTTGGCCTGATGGAGGGTGAAGAACTGAGATGCCCCTCTTCCCCACTCAGGGCTGTCTTGCACACCGTGATTTAATACAAAGCTGGGTGGACACGGGATGCTGTGCGGTGGGGTGAGAATCCTGGGTCACCTGCCTTCTCTGGAACCAGTTGCTGTTGTGAAGGGAAAGCAAGTTGATTGGCTGAGGCCTGGGTCCGAATGCTCCTGGGCTGAGCACCTAGTAGGGATGGGTTCCCGGGGGAAATGGGGCTGTTGCTGAAGTAATGGGGGTGGGTCCTGGGCTCCATCCTTCCCCTGACATTCCAAGGATATCAACCCATCTTGGAATTCCAATGACATCCGCGACAGGAACCAGCTTTGGGGGACACTGAGGGGAGGCCAGCTGTTTTAGAGGTGGTGTGAGGGAAACCGGGAGACTGGGTTCCCTTCCAAGCTCCCCTTTACCTGCTGTGACACCTCTCGGGCCGCCCCTCTCTTAACTGTGGAATGGGGTTGTTGGTCCTGAGCTACAATAAAGGGGGCACTGAATGTAGGACACCTGGCGCCGGGCACTGGCCCCTCTGGTGTCACTGCCGGGCGCCCCTGCAGGTCCTCCTATCTTATTTAGCTCTCTTCGATTCATAATACATTTCCCTAGCCCTAGTATTATCTTAGCACATTTTAATTTTTATTCTAAGTAGTCTTGTTTGGTATTTTTAATCCTTTACATTTATTTTTTTTCAGTCTTATTGTAACTTATTTATTCTCTTTATTGCCCATTTTATCTTATTTATATTATCTACCTGTCTTGCTATTTCATACAATATTTTAAAGAGACCATAATGTATAGCCCTTATTTATAAGTCACCATTTTTATCTTTCCAATACTGCCGTTGAGCTAATTTGTTCTAGGTAAATGGAATTAACTTGGTCCAATTTATTTATTTTTTAACCAATATTCATGTCTTCAAATGTTGGTTTTAATGCTGAGTCTAAAGACTCGCTATTATGTGTTGCGTTAATAGCACTGGAAATCTAAACTGTACTTAAATACCCCAGCAACACTGAATACTATTACATTATAGCCCTTGGCAATTAAGAAAAATAAAAGCACTTTAACAGCCAAGATCTTATTTTCATCCCACAGAGCTCTGCTGAGGAAGGGAAAAAAAAACAAGGCTCCGAGCACTACCCCCTCTTGCCTAAAATCGCCCAGCTGAACAGCCCATTTTTCCTTCCAGCTCCTTCTTTAGCCCGAGCACCATGTGCCTATTGAATCAACCCGAACCCTGGGAACTGGTCTTCGTCAATACAGTTTACACTCATTCTCTTCAGCTTTCCCAGAATGCTCTCCCCTAGTCCCGCTCATGAAAGATGGCGCAGTGCTCACAGCCGGCCAAGGAGGCGGCGGGCATCACAGCAGTTTCCTTTGTGAATTGCACTGTTTCCCTCCAGGGAATACACAGTGCTTTCCCAGGAAGCATGGCCTTGTGGGAAGATCATGACCTTCGGAGGCAGAAAAGCATTTATCTGTTGGCCCTATCACTTCTGGGCTCCGTGGTGACTCAGATTTCTGTGCAGGGAACAGCGGTCCAGTGTGACGTGATTTCAGTGCATCCAAGAATTTAACGGAGTATGCATCTGCTAAGTCCCAAGGCAGCCTGTGCTTCAGGTATGGCTGGATCCAGGGGCTCAAGCTCGCCAATCAAGAACGTGTGTCTTGGCCCCCTCTTGATTATGATTTCATCTGTTCAGCTCAGTTCTCAGGACGCTCTGTCCATTGGGCAGCTTCTGACAGATCGAGGCGGACAGTTGACCACCTCAGCTACCCGAATTAAAAGAACTTTTGTTTTTCAACAATCCCAATAACATTGTTAAATGGGCTCTAATAGGACAAACTAGAGTTCCAGGCCTATCCCGATCCCCTCACTGTGGCGAGGGCATGAAGCAAAGTGATCGTCTATGCCTCAGCGTGTGCCCGCCCATCCAGAGGCACGAGAGGGGCTGGACGGTTTCTCCAGGACAGACCTGAGTGCGGACAGGAGAAAACAGGGGGATTCATCGGGAAACCTACCCCAGTGACCTTGAGCAAAATATTTAACCTTGGTGAGCCTTAGTCTCCTCGTTTACAAGACAGGAATAATGACACACACTTTTTCGGATGAGACACTGAAAATGGTTTGCAAGTAGTAGGGGAACAGTAAATGTGAGTTTTCCTTTCTCTCTCCTTCTGCTGCCTCCACTTCCGTTTTGCTCAGACTAGGAGGACTGTGTGTTGGAACAGTGGCCCCGTGTCACCTTGCTAAGAAGCACATTCGCTTCAGTTGATTTGTTCTTCCTTCTTATGAAAAATGGTATATTTGTAGATAAGATGGGCCAGCAGATAATCCGTATAAATAATGATACAGGAAATTCTTCCCTGGGCTGGTAACCAGTGAAGAAATACGATCAGAGGCCAGATAAGATACGGGACCAAATGGCTTCTCATCGTTGGCTCAAGCAATTCTCTGCAGCATTGGTGGAGACCGCACCACACCCGATACCCTCCTGAATTCTGAGGAGAATTCTCCTTCAGTCATGTGACTGCTTGCATCCATCCTGCACCAGAGGGCTGGCATAGGACTGAGACAGGACAGAGTTTTACAGCTTCTAGCATTTCGTGTGGTTGAAATATCTAGAGATATGCATATCATTTTAAATTATAACCTAGGATTTTAGCTATGTTATTTCTTTTTACATCTAGTTTCTAGTCTGTCTAAAATTTAATATACAGTATAAGGTAATTGGTTCTATTTTTTCCAGATAATAGGCAGTTTTGCCAGCACCATTAGTTAAAAAAACAAACAAACACAAAAAACTATGCTTTACTTACTGGCATTTTTATTGTATACAATTGTCTTATATAATGCAATTTATCACAAGGTTTATTCCCTGCCTCCCAATCTATTTATAGATTTATATGAATTCCACATTGTTTTGATTATGGTAATTTCATAGTATGTTTTAATACCTTGCAAGGCAAGTAAACCTTTTATTCTTCTTGACTCATTTTTTTAGTTATTATAGGAAATTTATTCTTCCATGTGAAAATTAATATCATTTTATAAAATTAACAAAAATTTGGTACCCAAATTAAAATTACATTAATATGGTAATTTTCAGATAATTGATATTTTAATGCATTCAGTCATTTCATTAATGGACATAATATATTTTTTCACTTATTGATATCTAGATTAATATTCTTAAATACAGTTTTATAGATTTCTTCCTCTAAGTTCCATATCTTTTTGTTTTAATACATTTCTAAGTATTTTTACCATGATTATAAATATGATATTTTTCAGTTTTCATTTCTAGCTAGTCACTGCTTGATTTAGAAAACATGTTGATGTTTTATATTTATCTTACATCCAGCCACTTTATCAAATTAAAATTTTTTTAAATCTGTAACTTCTAAGACTTTCTAGATTTATAATCTATATATATAAAAGCCTAATATGCAAATTGTCCCCTCAGAAGTTTGACCAGGAGACTGGAAGTTTGATTGCTCACTATAACGTCCACTGATCACCAGGGGGTGGCATGGAACGAAAGAAGGCCCCAGCCGGCAGCTGGAGGCCCTGATTAGCCCTGATTGCCAGGTTGGCTGAGGGACCCTACATGTGCATGGATTTCATGCACCAGGCCTCTAGTTAATTATAACAGCAAAAAGAAAAAATGTTAAACTTCCAGAAAAATGCAAATATTACTAGTAATGCAGATCTTTCTTACCTCATTCTTGATATCCATGAACTGGTTTTTGAGAGGAATGATCTCCATGTACCATTTAAATTTAAAAATTAATAGTTCCTTAATCATTTCTCATATGGTATATTTATAAGGTTGAGTTGGCTAGAAATCTTTTGATGGTGAGTAGCAGACACTGAATTCAAACTAGTTAAAGAGCATTTTTGGAGACACATAAAGGCAACATTCACAGTAACTTTGAGAAAGACTGGACTGAGGTTCTCATCAGTGGCACCAGGACCCTGTCTCTCTCCATCTCTTGTCTATGATATTTTCTCCACTGACCTCAGGGTCATAGTGTCCCCTAGTAACCCAGACTTAATGTCCCTTCAGTTCAGCAAGCCCAGCAGAAAGTCAACATTTCCCTTCAGTTTCCAACTGAAGTCCTGACTGGATTTGGTGATCATGAGCCTAAAGACTAAACACTAAACACTAGAGCCAGTTTTATACAGAAAGGTAAAACTGTGAGTGGGCATGCCTGGACCATGTACCCACTGCTCTGGCTGATTTTAAGGCCCAACATGAGCTAAGAATGGTGTAGGGGTAGATGCTCCCCTAAGGAGAAATGAATACTGTTCCCCAAAAAATGAGAATAAGCCAAACAACAGATTCCACCAAGTTGGCACCTCATTTTCCCAATCTTCCTCTAGATATGTTCTCTCTCCCTCTATCTCCTTCTCTCTCTCTCTCTCTCTCTCTCTCTCTCTCTCTCTCTCTCTCTCAGATATGACATTCCTTTACACCTGTGCAGTAACTAGATCAAAGTGTACTGACCACATGTTCCTGAGTTACACCAGGTAGATGTTGAATAACTGATCTCATAGATCTGACGACTTTCCTGGCCTTATCTACCAGCGTTAAGTGCCATATGCAGGTAATTTTAGAATTATCTCCATCACTCCATATTTTCACAGTATTTTCCATTCCTGGTCTTAACACTTAGTCCTTTTTTCACCTTTTCCAGGCTTGTGCCATTGGATGGGTATTTATTTCCTCCATCTATTCATACAGGCAAGCCTCTCCCACCCCCAAATTCCATTGCTGGGGAGATAGTCCCTGCCATGTCCATTTGATGAATTCACTGTCAGACTTTGAGAACCAGCAAAATGCTCCTGTTGAAGTGCTCTGGTAGGTTCCCAAGGGCTCCCTCTGAGCATTTGCCACAGTGTACTCTACACGAACACTCGGCAACAGTCTGACCTAAGACTGCCCTTCGAAGCTTTAGTAGAATTTACTCCTGAAGTTTCTGGGCATGCATTTTTTCTTGCAAAATGGAATTGCCTCTGCTTCTGAGACTACTTCTCTATTCTTACTTCAGTATTGTGAATTTGGATTTTGAATTCAGATTCTTCTCTTCATTAGCCAGGCAGACTTTTTTTTTTCCAGAAAACTATGTTTGGGATTGTATTCATCATTTCAACTATTTTTTTTTTCTATTTCATAATCTGGTAATCTCTGCTTTTCTCTTTGTAAATTGATGTCATCTGTTTTCTTTGCATGTGTCTTGTTATTTCTCTAGAATCTAGAGTCTAGATCCTTGAGTTCAAGTATAATTTACCTTCATTTGTATAATTTAATTTTTTAACATTTAGAACTATGAGTTTCCCTCTGAGAACTACTTTAGACATATCCTATGAGTTTTCAAAAATTCATATGGAGCTTTCTGTTTAAAATATAATATTAAGTAGTTATGTACTTGTCTATTCTACCAGACTCCTCATGAGCAAGCTTGAACAATCTGTACAGCAATATGTGAACACAGAATCTAAGAAATGGTGACTTATTCTGTGGATAAATGTGCATAATGTTGAAAAGTAAGTGTATGTGTTATTGCCCCATCTGTAGTCATGCTGGGACTTTGGCAACACAGACGAGTATGAAAAAGATGATAGAGTTATTTCCTTTTGGTTTGCAAGATATAGATACCCACTTTCAGCTTAAGCAACACAGGAATTTACCAGCTCAAGCAGCTGAAAATCCCAGGTAAGGAAGGCTTCAGGCAGGGCAGGAATCAGGTGCTTAAATGATGCCATCACATATCTCTTTCTCTCACACACACACTTCAACTTCCAGCTACATTTTTGCCTCATTCTCGGGAATGATGTGATAAGATGTCCTTCCTCCACAGATTCAAACATATGCTCCTCGTCATTCACAAAACTCAAAAAAAAAGATGTAAGTCCTGAGAGGTGTAGAAAAAGCCCAAGATGGCCTAACTCGGCCTGCGTGCTCATCCTTGGTTGCATTTCTGTGGCTAAGGAGAGGACAGACTTTGATTGACAGTTCCTGGTTCCTGATGATATCTATGGAACCAGAGAAGTGGGATCTACCCTATGAAAACTCTGAGGGTTGAGCAGCATCAGTAAGGAATTGGGGGAGGGCAACTTGTGGGTCGCGACCCCTTTGGCGGTCGAACAACCCTTTCACAGGGGTCGCCTAAGACCATCCTGCATATCAGATATTTACATTATGATTCATAACAGTAGCAACATGACAGTTATGAAGTAGCAACGAAAATAATTGTATGGTTGGGTCACAACATGAGGAACTGTATTTAAAGGGCCAGAAGGTTGAGAACCACTGCCCCAAAGGAATGAAGGTTGGCAGCCAAGCAGATGCCCAGTGGTTGGTCCCTGGGAGGTCAGCCAGACAGGGTTCAGTTGTCAATATTAGAAGGAGGAGTGTGTGGACTCTAGGGAGGGTCAAATGTAAAGACCTTGCATGCTGCATTAGGAACAGCTTACATGTGCCCCCTAAGGAAGAAGGGATATCACGTATGTAGTATTTGATCAGGGAACAGTTAATTTGAATCCAATCCTGAGGAACATCAGGCAACTCCCAAAGAGGAAAATTCTGTTAAAAAGAAAAACAAGAACCCAGCTAGAGTGGCTCAGTTGGTTGAGTGTTCTGTGCATCGGGTTCGATTCCTGGTCAGCATACTAGTATATCCCCATTCGGGGCACGATGTTTCTTTCTTTCTCACATCGATGCTTCTCTCTCTCTCTCTCTCTCTCTCTCTCTCTCTCTCTTCCTTTCTCTAAGCATGCTTTCAGGTGAGGATTTTAAAAAAAGGAACTGTATTTCTAAAAAAAAAAAAAAAAATTCAATGTCACAAAAGATAAAGGTGGAGGAAATGTTCCAGATTAAAGGAGACTAAGGAGACATAGCAACAAAACACAGTCACTGATCCTTGACCAGATCCTGTACTAGAGGGAGAAACAAGCAATAAAGAACTGCATTGGGTCAATCGACAATATCGGGATTCAGACAGTAGATTAGATAAAAGTATCGAGTCGGTGTTCAATTTAGTGAAGAGGATAACTGTACTGTGGTTACATAAAAATACCCCTTATTCTTAGAAATATACGCTGAACTATTTAAAGGTGAAAGGCCCTGCTATATACAATGTGTTCGGAAATGGTTCTGAAAAATACTTGTGTGTGAGCATTACATATAGAGCAGACAGGAAAGCAAGAGTAGTTGAATCTGGGTGAAACATATGTCGATATTTCTTGTACTCTTTTTATTCTTGAACCTTCTCTGAAGGTTTGATATTATTTCCAAATAAAAAAGTTTAAAAACTATTAAGATTTATCTTTCTTTAGGCAATAACAAAGTAATTGAGGTTTTTCAACAAGCTGGCAACATAAGAAGATATGTTTTTAGATCTATTTTGAAGGACACTGCAATTAATATAAACTTGTCCCTGATTCAAAGTGTGATTGCTTTTATCCTGTTAGGGGAGATAACAGGCCTTCCTCTTATTGGCTGTTTGTGGGCATTTTAAAGGGGATTGAAGAGCAGGTTTCCTTACTGCTTGCACCTACCTACTGGGCTGTTTTCTCCAAGGCTCCGGAATGGAATGGCCCTTGAAGAGGGATCATGCTGGGAAAGGCAGATTAGAATGGAAATGACCTGGAGGTGGGGGGATGTTTAGGGAGCTCTTGGCAGTAGTTCAGCCAAGATAGAAGGAGGGAAGGGGAGAGGCTGTGTTGGGGAGATGTTTAAGGGAGCATTGTCAGGACTTGGTAACTGACTGAATGTGAGGGTCGGGCAAGGCTGATGAGGAGTCGGTTGTCCCCTGTGGAATCCTGAGGCATTACAGAACGGAAATGCAGGGGGATAGGGAGCTGGGGGCAGCATGGAGGAGAGTGGGATCGTGCTGGTACTTTGCTTCTGTGGGATTCTCAGTTGCACATGTTTAGGAGGAAATTGGGATTATTGGTCTGTGCTCAGAAGGAAAACCAAAGCTCGCAATGGTGTTTGGGATCATCAGTCCACAGGTGGGCGTTCACGCCTTGGGAAAAGCAGAGTCACAAAAGCACAAGGGGCCTCACCTAGGGCCCTGTGAACATCTTCTTACCAGAACCCTCCAGAGCCCAGGGGCAAGGAATATTCACCTCAACTGCAGTAGATCTCATGAGGCCAAGTGGGCCGAGCTGGGCAAAGTTCTGATGTGTTTATTTAGAGCAGTGGTTGCCAACCTTTCAGACCGCATGGACCACCTGTTGGTGACTGCTAATTTAGAGGAAGGGAACCAGAAATAGTGCAAGAGGTTAAGACCTGAATTCCTTGCTGAGCAAAACCCTGCATAGCTGCCAGGTCAGGTGAAGGGTGGTCAGTAGACCTCAGCCTGGGGAATCCAGGAATTAGAGCTGTGGAGCCTTCGGACTTCTGAGAGAGCAGAGCTGTGCACTGCTCAGTTTCCAGAAAAGGCTGTGGCTTCCTAGGTGTATGCTTCGAGTTCCTTCCTTCAGCACGCTTCCCCGGGGTAAGGTCTGCAAGGCTGTAACTCACAGTGTGTGCGCCACATGGCCCATCAGGACAGCCTTCTCTCTAGACAAGACAGGCAGTCGCTCAGCTGAGTCTCTCAGGATGAAGGGGTTAGAAATCCAGCCCCAGGGACCCGAGTGGATGTCCTGACCCACGGAAAGAGCACCGGGAATTAGAGGGCACGTGTGTGGGAATCCGCAGGCTATGGAGCCAGTTGGAATTCCCCAGTTGGAATCTTCGCTTTCCTACTTACCTAACTTGGCGACTTCTCTCATCGGTAAGAGGGGTTAATGCTAGCACCCACCAAAGAGGGCTGTGGGAGGGCTCGTTGGTTTAATATGACAAGTTTCCTAGGACAGGGCTGATGCATGCTAACTGCTCAGTGAGTGCGGGCTGGTTTGATGAAGGGGCCGCAGGCCTGGCCCCCAAGCACGGCCCCTGATCTCTGGAGCCAGCTTTGTCCTTGACTTCACGCTCAGGCACCCTCTTCCCTGGGGCAGGAGGACGCCAGACACAGCGCCTGTGCCACAGTGTCGCACTCTCGCCAGGAGTGCCTCTGTGCTTGGGATTTCCAGCCTGAGACCCAAGGCCCACGGGGCAGGCGATAGGGCTTCCCTGTGCTGCTCCCAGGGCAGTAAGTAAACTTTACTATGCACTCCATCCCCTTCTAGAGCCACAGACACTGTGTTTCTGTGGCCTTTGAGTTGGAGGTGCTATCAGGGTGGCATTAGGGGGCAGGGGGAGGGAGAAAGCTGCCTGTGCTCCCCAGGGAGGAGCGGGCCTTCAGCCCCACAGCCCCCCTTCGCTCAGTGCGGGCGCCCACTGTCCCTTCGCTGGAACCTCAGGGGCCTGCACCTTCTGTGCTTCCTTGGAACAAACTTGCTTCTTTTCGGGGTGGGCCAGAGTGGGGCTCAGTTCCAGCTTTCCCACTCCGCCAGCCCAGTTTGCACCCCATGCTTGTGCTCCCTCCAGTTCTCTCCGTGCACCTGTGTTTATGCAGTTTAACTGGGACCTGCTCTCACACTAGAGGTCTCTGGAGGGAGAGGAGACAGGGGCGCTCGCTCCCTTCGCCCGCTAACCTGAGTCCCTACCGAAGGTGCTCAGTGCTTCTCGCCATCCTGACAAATGATGCGGGAACAGATTTCCCTCAGTGTGTGTGTGTGGGGAAAGAGGGGGCAGGAAGCCGGGGATCTGGGGATCTGTGGGCCCTGAGCAGTGGTCCACGTCTTTCTCTACCACTGAGCTGTACAGGCCAGGGCCACGCGGGAAGAGTGGCTGGTAGGTAAACCGTTACTCCGCAAAGACACTGCGGAGGACACTGCTGTGGGAGGACAGCGTGCATAGAGACTAAAAGGCCAAGGTCATGTGCCCCGTCCTCAACCTGAGATAAAGGTCGAGCCCCCGGGTGAGATCTGTGGGGAAGCGTGAGGAGCAGGCATCTAGCTGCTGTGGTCCTTCTGGGATGTGCGCTTCAGGAGGGTCGTGGCAGTGTCTCTGCGTTGCACGCGCTGCATCCTGTGCAGCACCCAAAACCAGCTCGTGGGCTCACACTCAGTGAGGCTGCCTTCGCTCGGGCTTGGCTTCCACAGGGAGACGGGAGTCCATCTGGTGGGAGGTGAGGGCAGAATGTGCGGTGTGGGCACCAGCACAGCGCCGTGTGCAGAATCCACAGAAACACCTATTCAGAGATCCCATGGCTGCGCCTTCATGCACCACCATCGGTTCCCACCGGAACCGGGAAGATGCTTCGGTGTCTTGCCCTAAGCGTCAGACCAACGCCTGTGGCCCATGTGCAGAGTTAACCCACTTTATTGCCACGCCTGTGGGTTTGTGTTTTTGTTCTTTTTTAATATCGCAGTTGATCTTCCCATCAATAGCCTTCCTTCGAGCATAAAGTTCCCTCGCCTTTGCTGAAATAGCATCGTGTTAGAAGGGATTCCATGTGAATGTCGGTTTCCAGGAAGAGAGCAAAGACCATGTGAAGGTGGAGATAACACTCGCTCCCCAGGCTGTCCGGGAGGAAGGCCGGGACGCTTGGGAGTCACGGGGCCACGGGAGGAGTTCTTAGCGATGCGCCCGCCCTGACAACTCAGGTGACTGTTTACTCAGTAATATAATGAGCCTTATTTTGAGTGATGCTGGAGCTAATGGCTAAATCAATCTGTGTATTTAGCAGGGGCTTTATTTCCGCAGGAAGTAAGAGGAGATAAGCCACCTCTGAGTGAGTTAATTGGATTGTGTTTAGCGTTTCTGCTGCTCAGAAGCCCAGAGGCACCCTGGGCCACTCCTGCCCGCCCAGTGAGGGGTTATCTAACCCAGGCTGTGTTTACACTATTGACTGCAGTTCACTCGCTCCTATGCCTCAGACACTGGAACAGGAAGCTGGATTTGCAAGTCTAACTCCAGTCCTTCTGCATGAGTAAGAACTAGCCCAGATTCGGCACAAGGCAAACAAAGTGAATAGCAAGAAAATATGTCCCATCCCTGGCACAGGAGAGCTGTGAGGGGCTACGAGACCAGGAGAAGACGTGGCTGGGTGAAGAAAGACGTCAGAGCTTGAGGGGCCCCAGGTTAAACCAGGGTTTCTCAACTTCAGCACGATTGCCATTGGGGCTGGATAATTCTTTGTGGGGGCTGGTCTGTGCAGCGTAGGTATATTTAGAAGCCTCTGTCCTTGGCCTTTGTCCACCAAATTAAAGGAGCACTCCCTGTCCCCAGTTGTGACCATCAAAAATGTCTCCAGACATTGTCACACATCTCCTGGGGACCAAAGTAACACCCAGGTGAAATTAGACTTCACTACAGTGTTGGTCTGTGCAGAGGTGTGGATGGATGGATGGATGATGGATGGATGATGGATGGATGATGGATGGATGGATGGGTGGATGGATGGATGGATGGATATATTTGTTTGTTTATATCAGATGCTAGCATTTTAGCAGCTTGGAGATTTTACGTAATTATCTGAATTTTAGGATTTTCTTGAAATATGGACAAATCTGTCTTCCTGACCCTGTGGCAGTTGTCAATAGGAGCTGGTTAATGGGGACCCTTTTCAAAAGGGCATGCTGTTTGGTCCGCTCTCTGCTGTGTTTCTCCCAGGCCATGGAGGCATTTGCTTTTAAAACTCCTGCTTTAATTTTTGCACCAGCGGAAGCTTATCCCTTGCCCCGGGAGGACTCGGGATTAGATAGAACTGGATTCAGGTCTTAGCTTTACCCATTACCAGCTTCTAGGCATCTCTCTGCCTCAGTTTCCTTATCTACGGCATTTTTTAGCCTCTGCAAGCATCTGCAAAGTGGGGGTGTTAACATATACAGTTCAGGGAAGTTTGGGGAGTTAAAGAGGCACTATTTGAAAGCACCATAGAACTTAATAAATACTGCTACCCTGCCCCATGGTTTCCAAATCCTGCAGGCTCCTGTTCAGAGGCGTGAGTTGTAAACCAGCCCTTTCCCCCTTCCCAGTGCTCCCCTTCAGGCCGTGGGGACTCAGCCTCTGCCCACCCCACGACACTGTCCTGTAGGGATGTCATACTTTGCTTCCATGAACTCTGAGTGGGAACGGGGATTATGAGGCCATATGAAGGGGAGCCGCCTCACCACACTGCTCTTGCTCTTCGGAGGTATAAACTTCTGAGGCCCGTGGCAGGTAGAGTCGGGGTCCCTGTTACAAAACAAGCGAGTAAGCAGGGGTCAAGAGCTCAGTGCACCGGCCCATCCAGACCCACTGGTGTCTGGGAAGTGCCCGGGAGGTTCTCCAGGTCCTGCGTCACCGCCTGTGCACCGACTCCCTCTGCAGCGCCAGGGGTGGTGGCCAGTGCTGGGCCGGAGCAGGCGTGCAACTCCCCGCTGGTCTTCCTGGCACTTCATTCAGCAACTTAGACCCGGGGTCTTGTCCTGGGGTCCCGGCCCATGCTGTCCCCCCCGCCACCCCATCTCACTACCTCTTCTCCCCGCCCCAAACCTTGAGCTGGGCTTTCTCTTCCTGCAGCTCTGCTCCTCTGTGCATCCCGCAGGGACGTCTCTGCTCACCTGATCTGTCAGCCTGCCCCATGGCGTCATGCTCCTGTCTCAGAGCATCTGCCACGTCGTACATTTAAATGTCTTTCTTTATAACTGTTTGTCTTCCCCAGTAGACAGTGACTTCTGTGAGGTCACAGGCCTGTCTGACTCTGCACTATTACATCCTTAGCCCCCGGCCTTGTGCCTGGAACATATAAGGTGCTCAATGGATCTTGGTTACGAGGATGAATAAGTAGGTTTTGCTACGGGAATACTCTCCGGATACCAGGTGCTTACACAGCAAAGGGGTGTCTTCTACTCGGTCAGCTTCGCATCCCAGCAGTGGGCTCAGGCCTCTGCTTTCGAGACGTGGGGAGGCAGCCTGGGCCGGCTGCCGGGCACATGGTCGGTGTGGCCAAGTGATAGAAAACAGCACACTGTGCACCAGCTCTGCAGACTTCCTCCCAGAAGTGACATGGTTCGCGTCCATGCACACGGTGTTGGCACAGCAGGTCACTGCTCTCGCCTCCCATCCATGGGGTGGGAAGCGTGGCTCTGGGCTGCAGACATGTGAAAACTAGGTCACCTCTCAGCTGTGGGACCCCGAGCTGCAGCCACTGCCCTGGGGAGTCAGCTCTGCTAAGTCGCCTTTCACTTTGGCTTAACTTTCCCTTTCAATATGGCCACATCGCTGTTCTCAGGAAGCCTGTGATATCATTCATTCATTCATTCATACATTCATTCTGGGCCAGAAGCTGCCAAGGCTGAACAAGGAAGGCCAGGAGATGAGAGAAGCACGCTGCCTGCAGATGGGAGGGTGGGAATTTTCAGTGTCCCCCCCCCCCCCCCCCCCCCCCCGCTCTAACTGGTGTGGCAGCGTGCCGCGGGTGATTAAGTCCGCTTTTGTTTGTTAAGGTGGCGCTTTTCCATTGGGGCTCCAGGAAACCCGGAGGATCTGGATATGTTCTTAGACATCTGTCCTTGTCAGGGCTGAGAGAGCTGGTCTAGAGGGTCTCTTACCTGGAACCCAGTAAGTGCAGCGAAGGTGGGTAACGTCACAGACCTGTTGTGTGGAATGCGGGGAGTCCTCAGAGGGAATAGGACTCTGCTGTGGAGCTCTCAGAGGCTCCCCAGGGGAGGGACCGTCTGAACAGGGTCTTGAAGAAAAGGCTGACTTGCTGGGATAGTCATTGGTATGTTTTGGGGATAATGGCTCGTTTCCAATCTGAGATCTGACATTTATTTGCTACCAGATATTAAACAACTACCTTACCCTCTCTCAGCGCACGTTTCCTCTCATGTAAGACGGGACCCGGACATTCCTTCCTGTGGGGATGCCAGCACAGTGCCCGCGGTGGATGACAGGACCTCGAGGTGCTTCTGTGGGACTAGAGATGGAGACTATAAATGAAAGTGCCTCCAGGGCCAGACCCATCAGTGAAGCCACAGAGTGAGTGCGGGCTGGTGAGGACCATGGCGAGTGGAGGGCCTTGAAAGCATTCGGAGGGAACTGTTTAAAGCGGACAGGCAGGCACAGTAAGGCCTGGGCTGGCGGGTGGGCAGCTGGTGACACACTGATAGCAGGGGTGCGTGACCGCGAGTGTGTTTGTGTGGAGGTGAGCATGTGTGTGTTCACACACCGGAAACAGAATTGCAATGGAGACATTGTGGGGGTGACAATGGAAAGGCACTTGAAACCCATTTTTCCTAATTCATTGACCACATTGTAAGGCTGAGGGTCGAGTCACAGAAATGAGGACATGGATTCTCGGACTCCAGCTTCTCCTCCCGTGAACCCCTTGGGCCAAGATTAACGAAGGACAGGCCAGGGCCACGCAGCCCCTGCCGTTTCTGGAAGAAATCGAGAGGGCTGTAAAGTTGAAGAATAGAATAGATTCTACACCCGAATAATCAATTAATGCCTCTTTAATGGTTGTGAGAGAGTGAGGTACACATTCTAAATCAATCTCAAGGATTAATCAACCGAGGCAGCAGGGCCTGGTGGCCCAGAGGTACACCAGCAGGCGTGGCTCACAGGCAATCCTGGTTCACCATAGGGCAAGGACACAGGTTCCCGGCTCACTCCTCTCCTGGCGTGTGGGGAAGGACTTTCCATGGAAGTGTCTGGGCGTGAGGACCGTGCAACAAAACCGAAATGGAAGGGGAAGTGTGTCCCTTGCCCAGTGAGCCAGACCGGCTGTGTAAGAGGACAGGTCACAGGAGAAAGATCAAGGTCGGGGCAGCTGAGAATGCCTGGTTGCAGTGTCGCTTCCAAGCACAACTGCAGGTTTCCTGGAACCTGCGATTCTGCTTCTGTCACTCTTTGTTTCTCAGAAGCCACTGATGTTTGTCCCACTGTTCATGAAAAAGTCCAGATTCACCAGCGATGCGTTTTATACGCCACCACCTCTGCTGACATATCCCTGCTGGGAAGACAAGCTGAAGACACATGAGACAATTAAGCAGCGTTTCGGGGCTTGAAATAGCACATTACAATGTGCACTTGCTCCTGCCCCCTCTCTCCAGGACACATAGAGGCCGGCCACATCCTTTATATTCTCGGAGTCTGTTCAAGGGCTGGGAAGTTGGCAGGTGTTTGATAAATGCTCACTGAATAAATAAATTTATTAAGTAAGAAATTCACAGCTTAAGTCCAAGGGTGTTCTGAGAGGTCAGAGAAAGGATAGCAGATCTTGGATTAGGGACGTTGTTAAAGGGGCAGTGCCGGGCGCGGTGGGGATGGGTGCGCAAGGGCCGCTGCCCAGCGCCTAGTCCTGGTTTTACCTCTTAAAGGCTAGTGAGTGTGGGCAGTTCACTTCAGATTTTTGCCTCTATGGCCCCATCTGTAAACATGAGGAAGGTGACGTTATCTATTTAGGAGGTTGTGAGGCTCAAATGAATGAATTCATATAAAATATATGGCAAGCACACGGCAGGATCAGCCATTACTGTTCCTGGGGCATTTGCAGTAACAGTCAGCACACATGTGTGCAGGTTCACCTAACAGGTGCTCACAAGGTCATCTCAGTCCCAGGTACTCAGCACATGAATGTCCTAGGCTTCCTTTCATTTCATCCCCAATGATCATACTAGACTTCAGATATGCCAGACGTGCCTACCTCAGGGCCTTTGCACCAATGATATCTGCTCATAAACATGTTCTTAAAGGGCTCGTTGGAGAAAAACATCCACTCTTGTATCACTTTCTCTTACCTTATTCTGCTTTATTTTCCCTGTGACCCTTCCATCATCGGAAGTTATTTGTTTGTTGCCCATCTCTCCTACTAAAATATGACTTCATGAGGGGTAAGGGCCACGTTCACTACTATATCCCTGGGGCCTAAATAGTCCACACTCCATGGACCCTGAATGAATGAACGAACAAATGAAAGGATGAAAGGTCTATCATCACCATTTTGCACAAGAGGACAGAGTCTCAAAAAGGCGAAGTGACTTTGTTAACCCCAACAGCACCAGATGTTACCCTCATATATAGAATTTGGAGCCAAGAACTCCAATTAAAAGAGAAAGTTTATTGGGAAAGTCACGGAGGTGGACGTGAGCCAGCTGGGCTATGTGGACTCAGGAAACAGGCTAAGGAAGGGCCCTGGGAGCTTAGGAGAAGGGATACAGGCACATGCTGAGGAGAGGAGACAGGAAGGTGCGCACCTGCTCCAGAGAGGGCCGTGGAGAGCTGGGGCACCCGGGTCTTCCTCCTACGGGTTTTTATGTTTCCTAAAGGTGAGACTTTCAGTCAGTCTCAGGGGAGCAATTTAATAGACTATTCATCAGCTTTCCAGGCACGTCCTTCCAGGGTTCCGGTCTCTCCTGATTGGTCAGTGCTCGGGGAGGGGTCATTAGTCACTGCAGCTGGTCCTGATGTCACTCCATCTGGTTTGGCAGCTTTTCTGGGCCTGGAGCTGAAACCCAGCGGAAGCCTAGATGTCAGCTCTAGTTTGACCAAAACTCTGTCTCCACGGTCAACGACCCCAGGCTTTGTTCCTAAGATAATTTGATGCAGGTCAGAACCTCACTGTCCTGAGGGTCCAGTGCTTAAGGGAGTGGTCCTGCACGGGCTTGTAGGGGAGTCTGTGAGGCTCTTTTCCTGCCCCCTGTTCCTCCTCTAAGGGGGTCTAAACCGCACGACTAGTGACAGGCCAGGGGGGAAGGTCCGAAGCCCATGACCATCAATGTGAAAGATCAGGGAGTCTAAACCCATGGCCAGTGATATTCTAGGGAGGAAAGATTGCCCTGGGGGCAAGGCCCCACCCTTCAATACATGTTTTACCAGTTTAGCCCGTTGCTGGGCACCCGGGCTTTCCCTGGGTCCCTTCTGTACTGGGCCTCTCATTCCTGCTCTGCTCTTGTCTAACCGCCTACTCTACACACTTGGCTACCACATACAAGCAGAAGGGCTGGGCTTGGGATCTGTACCCATGACTCAGAGGCCCGGGCTATTTCCACCTTCCTGGCTTCCTGTGTTGGGAACTCCTGGCTATTATAACGAGCTAAAGCTGTTGAACACCGCCCTTTCTCCAAGAGAGTGATGGTAAACTGCTAGAGAAAACATTTTTAAGACAAAATTAATGAAAGTGATGGTTAAAAATACACGACCCTGTTACACCTGCACTTGGAGTTGGCAAAGTGGAGGTTAAGGATACCACCTTCTACATGTCAGGCAGCCCGAGATGTTGACCCTCACCACACGTTTGGGGCCCTCAGGGCCACTTCCACTCAGACCTTTAGGGGTTTCCACAACAACCCTTGGGTGTGAAAGTTAACGGAATGACTCACAGAACTCAGGAGAAGGCTATACTTACAATTATGTTTTATTAAAGCAAAAACATGCACATCAAAACCAGCCAGCAGGAGGGAGACAGAGCAGAATCAGGTGTGTGCGGGGGGGAAGGGGAGGGGAGTAGGTGTTGATGTAAGAAATGAGTTTTTTTGAGCCCAACTGACAACAATTGCTGTGGAGAAAAATCTCAAATGCCCCAGAAAATTACTTTTGCAGCTTTTGTGCCGGGTTGGATTACAGGATCGTTAACAAGGTCATGTGCTCTCATGAGGGTGGTCACGACTTCTTTCAAAGGTGTGTTAACCTGGTGCACAGACACAATGGACAGGGCTTGCTTCAAGCAACAATAAACCTTTTCCTAAAATATTATGTTTGCAGCGTTTATGCCTGGGTTGTTACTACCCACCATGACGTGCCCAGTTGGGAATTTAAGATTTATCCCAGCACCCGTTTCCCCACACAGGGTTCCAAACACAAAGCTTCGTCATCCTTAGAGATGCCCCATCCTCCGGACATTGGTGTGGCCATTAGGGGACGTTCACCCAGGCATCGGGGTCCAGAGTTTTTCCTGGGGCCCCATTCATTGAATTGTTGCCCACGTGGTTGACTCAACCCCCAGCCCTGCTCCCCTGCCTGGAGGTCCGGCTGTGCTCACCGGGTGACTGGTCCATGAGGAGGTGTGGCCAGCCCATCCAGAGTCATCTGGTTAACAAACCACCTGGGCCCACAGGAGTCTCCTTGTTAGCGCAAACTGTCTGAGTAACTGTCGCCCTCTCTCATCTTGCCCCTGCAAACACAAGGATGCTTGTTGTGGGTAAAGTTTCTGGGACTCTGCCCACAGATGTGGTGTCAGCCTGCCCCCAGGGCCCGAGTCCACAGGGTATTTCACCAGGTGACACCGCTGGTGTTACTGGGCCATCTTCTGAGCCACTTGGGCATGTTAGATAACCTTGACTCACACGGCCAGGACGTCCCCCACATGTCCTTCCCTTTGTCTTGTTATACCCAGGACAGGGGCTCAGTGTGGCGCCAGCAGCTTTCACACCTGTCTGTCACCAGCTCACACCCCTCTTTTCTACAAAGAGAAGCGGGGGGGGGGGGGGGGGGGGGGTTCTGGGACTTGCAACCTGATCAACAATATCTACATCAAGTTCTGAAGTGTGTTTTCTCTCTGTTTCTGATATGTTCCTGTTTACCATCTATTTTTGGCAAGTGACGCCAGTTATCTTTTCATGGAGGACATATCAACTTTCCTTATACATATAATTTCTCTCAAACACTTGGCCGGAGCTGAGTAGCAAGAAGTTGCTTAATTTCCACGCAGTACCACCGTCTCCACAACCTTTTGCCTGGCCCAGTTCACCTGAGTGTCATCTCTCTGGCTCCTATGATCATGTGACTTTGCACGCCCAGATCCACAGCCTCTTACCTCCTCTGGATGCAGACGGCTCTTCAGGCAGCAAAGGGCAGAGGCATCGTCCCTGCCCTGCGCCCTGCAGGTGGAGGCCGCCACCACTCAACATCTCTCTCTCATCCGCTCCCCACCTCGCCCCTCGCCCCTTGATTTCCACACGTCCAGGCAGGAGTGGCCCAGGCTGTGTGGTGTTCACACACCGTGCACCCAGACCCGAAGTAGCAGCATTGGCTCGTGAGAAAGGCCAACAGCATTTAGTATTTTTATAATATTTCCTAGTTCATCTGGTCTCTAGGTTCACTCATTATGTATGCAAAAATAAGAATGTGCTGATATGTTAATGCTCTTAAGCACACAATGTTCTTAATACAATATTCTTATTAATCAGTTGCCTTTCTCATCCACACTGAAGGCGTGTTTGTGGTAAAGACTCCGCATCTCCATTTCCTGCAGGTGCCTCGTTCTAACAGGAGGGCGCTCAGAGTCAGAGGGCTGGCTGGGCGCTGGCCACCTTCATTGTCGGAGCAGCTAGGATTCTGGCAGCAGAGTGACCTGGGGCCGCAGGGGAGACTCGGGGAGGGCGCAGGACTCCTCTGGGACCCGGGGTGCAGCATGCCACTTCTCCAGACAGATCCCCATCTGCACCCTGTAACCCACTCCCTCAGTGACGACAGCAAGAGCACCAGCGTGGACCGAGGGCTATTTATAGCAGTTTGTACATTTAATCGGTTTTCAAGGAGATGTGAACTCTACCCCTGTTCGAGGCATTGGGTTCAAATCGGCTGAGACAGGGAATAATCAAGATTTATGATTCTCATTCCGACTCCCATCACAGGCACTTCGACGGCTGCTGGCCACTGTGCCAGCCCGGCCTGGCCGGCCCAGGACACCACTTCACTGGCTCTCCCACAGTGACTGAGTGTCCCTCTCAATGCTGGCCACTGCTCCAGCTGCTGCATATAACAGCTGTGCCGTCTCTGCTCTCCGGATACCGCCTTACACCCGCTCCCCCCAAGGCGCCTTCCAGAGGCTGGGACTGCCCGAAGCCCGCCCAGAGCACACACGCCACCACCTTGACAGGCAGTTGTGGTCACAGGGGTGACTGAGTGGAAGTGGGATAACTTTATCACTTGATCTTGGCCTGAGTGGAGGGTACACGCGCAAACGGAAGCCGCCTAAGGTCCCTTGTAACTATCCAAGGAAGGGCTGCGCTTTCGGGTGCAGCAGGAATTACAGCGTCTGAGCCCTGACACCAAGCAGAGGGTCCCTCCCTAGAAATCCAGGGCCTGAGACAGAGAGAAGGCTCACCGACCTCCACAGCCCAGCTGGGCTGGTCAGAAAGGATGGGCTGTGGGAGACCCTCGACTGAGGCTTTGGGTTTCTAAGAACTTGAACTTGCATCAGAATCATTTGGCAGACAGATTGCTGGGCCTGATGAGCTGCATTACTAGGGAGCTCCCAGGGCGAGGACCCTGCTGCTGGGGCAGTGGGACTTTGAGACCCGGGGCTGGCGGTCAGCTGTGCTGCCCAGTGTCCTCCTGGGCCCGCAGCAGCAGGGCCTGGGAGCGTGTGAGAAGGGAATCGCGGCCCCACCCCATTCCTGCTGGACGTGCATCTGCGTGAGCTAGATGGTCAGGGCGGGGCTTTCTGGCTCAGAACCCAAGGTCTGGGGCCCACGTTGCCCAGGTTCAAACCCGATCTCCACACTTACTAGTGTTGTCGTCTTTAGTGAATGAGTTAACTGTCTGTGCCTCAGTTTCCATATCTGTAATGTGGTGTTGGTGCAGCTGGCCCTTGCCCCATGAGGAACAGCTGTGTTAATATACAGAAAGCACTCGCAGTAGGGCCTAGCCTAGTGTATCGCAAGTGCTCACTGTTGATATTTATTCGAGTGCCTGGATCTTTAAAACTTCCAAGTAGACTTTGTGCAAGGACTTGAATGCCCATCAGGTGTTCAGACATGCCCGTCAGGTGCACCCTGAACCCACCTGGGAGGGACCCGCAAGCTTGTGAAGTTAGTTTTAGCTGAGTTGACAACTGTCTGCCTAAGGACCATCTGTGTCTGGAAATGTCTACTGTTCTATGTGGTATTTTTTTTAAGTTGCCAACTTTCAAATATGGGGAGTTTTTTTCGTTTGTTTGTTTTTGTTTTTTACCTTAGAAAAGTTATTAATCTGTCCACAAGGGTCTGCATTCCTGGGGTGACCAGCCTGGGGTGGGAGCCGCCTGCACCACTGGATGGATGGGGGTTTCCCGCTCACCTCTGTCCCCACCACTCCCTGTGGTCTTGCAGCCCCTGACTCTCTTGCATCCCTTGCCTCGCCCCTGAGGGCACCTGAGTTAGCAAGTCCTGACTTCCCTATGGGAGCTTCACAGGACGTGGTGGAAAGAGGCATCCTGGTCGCTGTGTCTGCATCGGAGACCGGAGGGCGGCCGGGCGGTGGGGATGCACGCAGTGCTGGCGTCTCCGAGTCACCCATGGAGGCCCTCTTCTCAGTAAAACCGCCAGCACGCACCTCACCGTGAATCATGGTTGAAATCAGGGAAGCGAAATCTGGACAGGCTGGTGGTAGACAATTCCCAATGGCTGGCTGTGTCTACTATTCCCGAGGCGAGTCTGAGCCTTGGTGTGGGAAAGGGTCATATCCCAGCACTAAGGCAGGGAGCGGGCACACAGACAGGGAACACTGTCAGGCTTGGGGACCAGGAGGCCGCTGCTCTGCCCGGGCGGCGTGAGCACAGACACAGCGATGCGTGAGTGAGGCCCAGGGCTGCATGGCAGTTTGTGTGCACAAAGCAGGTGGCAGGCAGACCTGGTCCATCACTCCTCCGTCGGTCACTCCTGCTCTGGATCAATGACTAGGTCCCTGTGGGCAAAGGAATGCTTTTTATTTTGTGAAAATGCTTTTTAAATCATTATGGTCACCTTTCCTTTTCCTTATCCCACATTATTTCTCACGCATTTTCCCATGTGTTGGGAACCTCAATGATGGTCATTATTCATGGCTCCAGCTTATGTCCTATTGACGTGCCGCCTACGTCTGTGGGAGACTGTTTATATCCAGGGCCGCACACAGGGACTCTGCAGACATGCTGGCTCGCCTTCCACAGACGTTGGCACAGCCAGCTGGAAATCATGTGCCCGCATATAAAGTCCCGCTGGGATGTAGGCGCTGTCCTAAGCAGTTCCTATCTCAGACGTGCTAGTGAGCCTGGCACCGGGGGCAGTGAGCACAGGTGTGCCGCCAGGCGTGTAAAAGCTTGCACCCTGGCACTGTCACTTGTAAGTGTGTGACCCCAGCAAGTTGAGCAGCCTGAGTCTCGTGTCTTCATCTGAAAATGCTTTTCCTGCGAGGTGGTTGGCAGCACTAGAGGCCACGTGCAGGGGGCACCCGGATCAGCGCGTGGTACCCGGTGGTGTCCATAGAGGAGGTATCTGTCTGATTACTACAATAGACCACTTGTTGTGTTAGCTCCCTCGTCCCTTTAGACATATGACGTAAGTCACAGGTAGGTAAAGCACCTAGAACAGTGGTCGGCAAACTGGCCCCTTGAGTGTGGCTCTTCTACAAAATACCACGTGTGGGCGCGCAGGTACAGTGCCATTGAAACTTCGTGGCCCATGCCACGGGGCCAAAGAGCCGCATGTGGCTCGAGAGCCGTGGTTTGCCGACCACTGACCTAGAACTATCTTGTGCGTTTTGGGTTTTGCTTTTTTTATTATTTAAACAAGTCTTGTTTTAAAAACAAGTACTTGATGGTTTACAAAACACCCTCAATATATCCTTAATTAATCTTCACGTAATTTCAGCCTCAGACAAAGTGGCAAAACATGGTCTGCCACAGGCTGAGCCCAGTGTGGCAGCCCCGTGCTGGTGGGCAACCAACGGGAGACCAGGTGATGGACTCGGCGCTCAGGTTCCATGGCCACTGGAGCTCGCTTGTGGGACTCGGCTCATCCTATGCTCTGGACCTTCCCATTCCATTAATAGTAAAGTCACTACTGGGTAAGGTTCGGATTTATGGTTTTTTTTACTCAATTCCACCCTGGCCCCTTGACTGTGGCTCTTCCTAAGCCTTAGGAGTACCCTAATTAAGTTAATAACAATGTACTTACTTATATAGTTTAAGTTTAAAAAATTTGGCTCTCAAAAGAAATTTCAATCATTGTACTGTTGACATTTGGCTCTGGTGACTAATGAGTTTGCCGACCACTGCTCTAGACCATGGGGTACATGCTGCTCTTTTATGAATTTGCAGAGCATGAAAGTGACACTCTCTCAAGTTATCTCTGATAGAACAGATGTGCTGCTCTTTAACAGAAGGTCACAGTTTTCCAACAGGAAAGCACAGAGCATCGCTGATGTTAGGAGAGATCCCAGCTGTAGGTCTGGGTGATGGTGGGTTGGGGTTTCTGTGAGCATCCCACTCTCTGCTCCCACTGTGTTCTCGCCGCGGGTCCCACCTCTGATAGTCACAATGTTCCCCGGAACGCAATGTGGTATGATTGGCTGCTGACGTGCCCTTGGTTCTGAAATTGCTACTAGCAAAGGCGGTGGTGAAGCCAAAGATTTGGCAAGATGTAAAGGCTGCCCTTGTCACATGGATTGATGTTACCCGGGAGGATGGGCAATAACGGAATAAAGTTTCCCCAGGAGCAGAAGGCTTAGCAACGTCTGCTGAGGAACCTCCCTCATGTCTCCTTATGCAGATAACCTGGACCAATCGTCATAAAGCTGCTGTCAGCCCCACATAACAAAGAGCTGTGACTCCATTGATCAGCAGATCGGTTTATGATTGCACTTAATACGATGTTTGTCAAGTAGGGTGGTGCGTGGGCGGATAATTCAGCAGCTCGGTGACGTCACCAGGCATCCGGTTCCTGTCTCCCTCTGTTGTTGTGCGAGGTGGTTTCCTGTACAGGTAAAAGGGCAAAGAGACGGGAGGGGCTATATTTTAACCCCCCTTAAAAGTTGTGCTAATTAATGGAAAACTCTACTGGGCATGTTTGGTGATCCAGGAGAGCAGCTTGCCGAACCTGCATGTGGAGAGCGGCGTGCTGACTGGGCCCTGTGTCCGCTGAGGAGGAGCTGGGCTGGGCAGCCACAACGGTTGCTTACGAAGTTCCAGCCGCCCAGTGGCTCCATTTGGGCTTCCTCTTGGGGCTCTGGTACTCGTGGCACCGGATAGTTGCTGCCGTGTGTATTCATTCCTCCTCTGGGCAAAGCTTAACTGGCCCAGGCCACGCTGACCATCCAGGCCGGAGCCGCCCAAGCTCTGGATCGGGCACAGAAGTGCGAGCCCTGTCCAGGCCGGAGGTGGGCAGCAGGGCATGAGGGCAGCAGAGGGCCAGGCAGTCACTCTGAGACCCGTGCCAAGTCCTTCTTTGCCTCAGAGATTGTTTCCTGGACTGAAACGTGGGTGTGGAAACAGCTCCCTGAAGTGTCCTGAGGACTGAAGAAGATAAGGTGTGATGCCGTCACAGTGGGGCACCGGGCAGGACTGGCTGCATGGGCACGCGCCCGAGTGGGTGCACGGAGCCCACACTGGGTTTAAGGATCTGCAGTTGAATCTTGAAATTACTTTTGCACAGGGGTCCCCCACTTTCACATTGCACTGGCCCTGCCCAGGGGAGGCCGTGCCTGCTGCAGTGCCGTTCCAGGGGTGAGGGTGCGGCTGAAAGAACTGGCTGTGGGTACACTTCCTGGTGAACAGGGCAAGGCGCTGGCTGCCCAGCGTCTGGCAGCTCCCCAGGCTCACCCTTCAGCCCAGACCAGGCTCCTGTCGCCCTCATTTCTGTCCACACAAGCCTGGAGTCGGATAGGCTTGGCTTGCCCAGGGACGGGGTGTGTCCCAACAGTGAGAGGCTGGGAGGGCTGCCTACTAACCGCACAGGTCTGCACCGAGGCAAGCTCTCATTATCCTGGTATCTGTTTGGACTAGACCAGTGTTAGATCCTAATCAGGCAGCAAGGAGCAAATTGGTCCCAAATTAAAAATCCGAAAGGGAAGGCTGGACATTTAGGAAGCATGTCTCCAGGGGCTGGAGCAGGGTTCTGGAGCAGCGCCGCCTGCAGGAAGGGGGGCCTGGCTTTCACCCTGGTTCAGATTCTGGCCCAAAGTACCTCCCAGGGAATGAGGAGAATGTGGCTGGAGCTCAGATGCTCTCTGCACTCCGGAGGGTGTGGGGGAGGTGAGACCCGCTCCTCAGGCCTGGAAGAGGCTGGAAGTTGAGTGGAAGGAGCGCAGGCTGGGAACTGGGAGGGTCTGGGTTCGATGTACACCCCACTGCGTGCAGCGGGGCAGCCCAGCCTCTGAGCTCAGCCCTCATCCCCAACAAAGCCAGGATCATGTGGACCGAGAGAGGTGAAAGGGACAGTGCTAGCCGTGTCCTGTTTAACGAATGTTCTCCTTCCCTTGCCCCACGATCTGGAACCAGGTTCCACAATCCGACGGCAGCTCTGGGTGGCCCTCAGGACAGAACAGGAGAGCCTCACCCGATTCCTGTCCCCGGGTCCTACGAGTTCCGGCTCTCTGTCTCCCCCATGTCCTCCTGGAGCCCAGGTCTCTGGCTCTGACTTCCCAGGTTCCTGGGAGGAGGGCAGAACAAGGGAGGGGCTGGCTGGAGCAGGCTGGGGCCACCACAAAGTCAGGGGTGGGTTCTAAATGCAGGAGATGACCCCTAGCATCCTCACCCAAGCCTGGCCACTGCTCCCTGCATTGGGCATCCGTCCTCACTCAGCGCACGGAGCCTGCTCTCTAGCAGCCTGCGCTGGCTCAGAACATACGAGGTGTAAGTCGCGGATCCTGCTCTGCGGCCACACGGAATAAATAACTCGTCTCTTCTTCCTGCCAGGCCTCTCCATAACACCCGCAAATTCCCTCGCTCCCCACCCCTCACGGCCTGTGGGCTGTTGTCCGTCCTGGACCCTGGTCCACAGGACAGAGTCTAGTTCATGTATTTCTGCCCTGAGACTGGAGATGGTCCATGAAGTGGGGTGGGAGGTCTTCGCACGTAAAGGCCGAGGTTTCAGAGCCCGGATGCCAAGTCCCCATTAGGAGAACCAATACAGACGCACAGAATCAGCTTCCTCATTCGGCTCTCTGACCATCTCTGTGGAGACACGGGCATAATCTCACCGTGAAACATGCTTCCCAGTCAAAATACCACCTCAGGGACCAGCCGTGGTGACATGGGTTTGGTGGGAGCCAGCCATGGGGGGTGCCCTTCTGCGGGAAGGAAGACGCCGTAAGCCTGATGTAAAGAGAGGGGCGTTCAAGTGGACAGACTGGTGCAGGGGCAGTTAGTGGTTGGTCTAGGCTCTGCGTTCTTCTCTCGCGGGCACTGTGCACATCCGTGGCTTCATACAGGGCCTGGCATGTCAATGTGTCCAACCCACCAGCCTCAGTGTTCCACATGCGTGTGTCCAGCTGCCTCGCTGCCTCGGAGTCCGAAGCGAAGCATCTCTCCAGGAGCCCCGCCCCCCAGGCTGCTTCTCTGTCAGACGTCCCTCCGTCATGGAGTCGCCGTTGCCCATCCCTGCACTAAGCTCCCACTAGGGGTCATGTGTGGCCTCTCTTCTCCCTCACTCCCTGGATCCAGGTCGTCACCAGGCTGCTTCGTTCCCTCCTGACCATATTCTAGTCCCCCTGCCGCCTCCTTCCCTCCGGCCCTCACAGTCTCCCCGCTGCTCTGCTCCTGGGCAGTCTCCTCCCACTGCAGCCTGAGGTCTCCCCAAAGCACATCGCACCCCTAGTCCATCCCGGACCCTTTCCTCATTGGCACCCTAAGACCCCTCAGTGCCGTCCTCTTCCATGACAAAGACAAAGCCACTTAGGGAAACGCGACAATGGAGCCGGGGAGGCAGGGGGCAGGGCACATGTACCCTGGGCACAAGCTTATGGTGCCCATTCGGATGGCGCCAGCTGGCGAGGCCGAGGCACCCGGTGCACCTGCTGCTGAAGCTCTCAGTTCATGTGGGGAGAGGGCTGCAGGGTGGCTAGGGCGCCTGAACGCTTCTCCCCGCGCAGAAGCCATCTGCTCCGTGTCTTCCAGAACGGAACAGGGCTTGATGCTACCGCCCAGCCTGTAATTCCGGGAGCAGCCCTGCATCCCCCGTCTTTCCTGAAAATGCAGGCGTTTGCCATGTCCGATCCCTGGTGTCGCTCTCAGCCACCTGCGCGGGATCTTCTGCTTTCCTCCTTGAAGTCCAACCTGTAGGTCAGGGTGGACGCCTCGGGTAAGCCACCGTCTGAGGTGCTGGAGGGGCCACTTCTTCCCTTTGGCCCATCTTCCACGTCTCCAGGGACATTAAAAAATCCACTTCTCTGTTTAAAGCTAATTTTCTACAGAGTGAAGGTCAACTGCCAATGTGGCACATGGAATTCTTTGTAGCACGCCTGCGTCTTGTGCAGTTTCTTGGTTACAGGCACAGTAGCTATCTCTGAACAGTGCAAACCTAGAAAGAATGCAGCAAAGCTCCTGGAATGCAGGGAGCTGAGCAGAGAGGCCTGGGGAGGGGGTGATCCAGAAAACATGAGTCCAGACCATGTCCTCAACACTCAGCGGCCAGTACAGACCAGCTCCAACTCTTCCTCCAGCCCTCCCGTCAGGATTCAAAGTCCTAGGAGCGCCTCTCGACAGTTTCCTGGCAGGGGTGCCAATCAGGGGATGCCAGGCCCCTTGGGGGAAGCCAGCTGAGTAAGAAAGAAGGGAAGGGCCACTCTTAAGCCCATTCAAGAAGCATCCTTGCCTGGGTCACACACCCTAGAGGTCTCCCTCTGGCCCTTCTCCCACTGCATGTCTCCCTGTGGGATAAGGAGGCCACAGGCCCAGGGCACCTGCCCACCACACCTGCCCCTCCCTTCTGGACCCTTCTCTAGGTACTGAGACCCTGGACGCCCTACCCAGCTGCCTTTCCCTGGATCTCTCCTCACAAGGGCAGATTGCATACCAAACCCAGAGGGGCAAAGGTTGTCCACTGATGTTCAACTGCACCGACTCACACATGTATATAAAGCCACCAGTGGGCAGAGCTGGGGCACGGGCTGAGGGCAAGGATGCAGGGCCATCACAGGAGCCGGCCCTCCCCATGCTGCCGAAGTTTGGCAAGGGAATCTGAGAAGTCACAGGATTCCAGATTTGAACTTGGCCTTCCAGGTCACAGGAAGCTGGGAGGACCGTGCGTGTTTTATACACGGCTTTAATAGATTGCTTTGCAACTATCACACTGGCTGTGCTATGGGCATGTGGTGCGGGCCCAGCAGTGGTACCCTGAGCCTGGGTTCCTCAAGGAACAGGCAGGTCTGTCTAAGAGAATTGGGGTGCTGCTTCCTCAGGGAGAGGCACCAGTGATGTCCAGGGCTGCTGAGGCTGCGCCCCACAGCAGTATCTAGGGCCCCCAATACCCAGGCGCCCGGGCCCTGGGCAGATGCTGCAGGTGCCGGAGGCTCCCGGCTGGTCTTCCTGCTGCCACGCTTGCCCCAGAGCCATCTCAGCAGAGCAGCAGGACAGGCCTCCGAAAACATTGGCAGGTGAAGCCACTTCTCCTCCAGAGGCCTCTGGGGACCCCGGCTCCCTCCGCGGAGAAGCCAGCGTCCTTCCGTGTTTCACAAACCTTTAGGTGCCAGGCCCTGCCCCCCACCATTCACCAACTCGCTGCCCTTTTGCTGCCTGTTGTCCCTGGGACACGTCAAGCTCAGCCCTGACCAGGTGTCCTGTGCCTGCTGCTCTGGTGCCTGGAGTGTTTGTCCCCGATGGTCCCCTTAGCTGATTCTCTTGGCAACTTCAGCTCTGCTGGTGATAGCTCCTAGCATGGCCTGCTCAGGCAACCCTGACCAAGTCAGGGAGCCGACTCCCACCGCAGTACACGCCACCACCCGTCCCTGCATGACCCCCAATTGCCACCGCCATCGCAGGGCGAATACTCTCTTGTTCCTGGATCGTCTGTCAGGACAAACTAAATGGGAGCATCAGGAGGGGCGGGGCCTTCGTCTGTCTGTCCCTCGGTGTTGCCAGCACCCGGAACATTCCTGAGCTCAGAGGAGATGCTCTGCAATGTGTGTTGAGTGAAGAATGCAAGAACATGTGACAGCATTCCTGCCCCTGCGCCTTGCACCCTGCGCATGGCCCTCCCCAGTGGTTCCTCTGTCACAGCCCAGCTCGCTCTGCCTAACTCGTGTGGCGGCTCCTATCCATCCACCCAGCAGAATTCTCCTTGGTACCACCATCACATTATACAACACGTCTATAATAATGCTCACCATATTAAATTATTGTCCTTTTCCCTTTAAAAATGTCTCTAAGAAGTACATGGATATATTCATATCATTAAATATTCAAAGAATATAGGTAGCGGTCTCCCCACCCACTCTAAGCCTACCTTTGCTTCTCGGGAGTAATGTGGTCTAGAAATTTGCCTCCACTTATGGGGATGAAAGCGTAGGGTTTTCGGTTGGGTATGTGTGTTTTTTGATGCATGCTTCTCACACTGCTCTTACCTGCAGCGTTGCCCAAAATACTCTGGACTCCTGTCCCTTTTATACTGTATGGACTCATCATTTAAAAATAGAGCTTCAGCAGTAACTCGCCAAGGAGGGAGGGATGACGCTTTCGTGAGCCCTTCCATTCCTCAAATCGGGGGTACTTAGATGGTGGTTTCCGCCGCTGCCACAATCGCAGCGAGCGTTTGCACACCGTCTCCCAGCGCCTGCGCCTCTCTACAGACCAGACACCGATTGAGAAGGAGGGTGTGGAAGTGTACAGATTTTACCACTTCTGGCAAAGCAGAATGTTTTCAATGTTAATAGTACATGTTTACTGGGAGAAAATGTCACTCAGGTTTTATTTCTCATTTCTCCGATTATCACTGAAGCTAAACATTTTTGGATTTGTCTGTCCGTGTTCTTTCTCCCCTGCTGCTGTCATGGTTAACGTGCTGTCTGTCGCATTTGGCCATGAGCTCCTTCAGGTGATCCTCGCATCATGTTTATCCTGGTTTCCCTCCAGAGCACACGGCGGGCTTCACGCATGTGGCCTCAGTGCTCTGTGGAAGCCACAGGCAGCGGCCTCCCCCCCAGGTCTCACCGTTATCTCCATCCTCTGGCAAACACTATTTACCCGGACTTACTGCTGAGTCCTGTCTTGGGAGGGAAACAAACATTGTCTCTAATCTTCATCGTAACTTGCCCAACAAAGCGACAGTCCTTTATCAACAATTACTTTATTTTAATTTTTTTTTAATTTTTAATTACAGTTAACATACAATATTATATTAGTTTCAGGCGTACATAATAGTGTTTAGACTATTATATAACTTACGAAGTGATCCCTCGGTAAGTCTAGTACCCACCCGGCACCTTACACAGTTATTACAGTATTATTGACTGTATTCCCTATATTGTACTTTACATCCCGTGACTATTTCGTAATGACCAATTTGTACTTCATAATCCCGTCACTGTTTTTACTGAGCCCCTAATTCCCCTCTGACAATCATCAGTTTGTTCTCTGTATCTATGAGTCTGTTTCTGTTTTGTTTGTTCACTCATTTTGTTTTATAGATTCCACATGTAAGTGAAACCATATGGCATCTGTCTTTCTCTGTCTCTCTCACTCAGCACAATGCCCTCTAGTCTAGGCCCATCATGTTGTTGCCTATAGCAAGGTTTCATCCTTTTTAAAAACGGCTGCGTAATATTCCATAATACACGTGTACCCCTTCTTTCTCCACTCGTCTACTGATGGCCACGTAGGCTGCTTCCACATCTTGGCTGTTGCAAATAATGCTACAGTGAACACGGGCTGCACGTGTCTTTTCAAATTAGTGTTTTGGGTTTCTTCGGATAAACACCCAGAAGTGCATTGCTGGGTCCCTCTTTATCTCCTGTTGTAGACCTTGTTTTGCAGTCTGTTTTGTCTGGTGTAAGTGTTGCTACCCAGCTTTTTCAGGCGTTCACATTTTGCATGAAATACCATTTTCATCCCTTTCCTTTCAGCCTGTGTGTGAATTTGATCTGAGGTGGGTCTCTTGCAGACAGCATACGTGCAGGTCTTGTTTTCCTACCTATTCAGCTACCCTGTGTCTTTTGATTGGAGCATTTAATCCATGCACATCGACATCCTGGTTTTACAGATAAGACAGCCGAGACTGACAGAGCTGCCTGGGACACTCAGCTGTGGGAGGTGCGGTAGGAGGCAAGTTCTTCTCAGCCTGGTTCCGAGCCACGAGCGAGCAGCATCCTCACCCTGGCTGCGCATTAGCACCATCTTTTAAAGGAGACCTGTGTTCCAGTCCACCGCAGGCTGCTGACTCAGAATTTCTGAGAAAGGTCTGGGAAAGTGAGAGTAAACAAAACAATCCCTAGATGATTCTGATGGACAGAAGTGGTTGAAAGCCACTGGTCGGTGTTGGAAGTGAGCAGCCTTTCCTGTGAAGGGCCAACAGTAAATATTGTAGACTTCACAGGCAATACGGTCCCTGTAGAAACCACTCAACTTTGCCATCGCAGTTCAAAGCACCTGAAGACAAAAATGAATGAACGTGGCTATGTGCCAATAAAACTTTATTTATAAAAGCAAGTGGCAGCCAAATTCAGCGGATGGGCTGTAGTTTGCTGACCTCGGGCCTATATCATAATATTTATAACAGCCTGGAGTTTAAGACTGTCCCTGTGAAACCACGGCATCTGGTCACATTTGTTACCATGGTAACTCTCAAGTATAGTGGCATAAGAACCCTTGACCCCCACCCCCACAAGGAGGTTTTGCTTTCGTGGGTTGAGGCCTGGGCCCGGGAGTCTGCATTCCCACCAGCACCGCAGAGGATGCTGATGTAGGTGGATATGGGGTCCAGACGGCAGCATCCCGGGTCTACTGATGCACAGTGTTCCTGGCACGCAGGAGGGCTTGGCTGGAGAAGCAGAACTGGCGTTGATCCCAGCTTCTCTGAGATCAGGGTAGACATTCTGTGTCCCTGCCTGCCTTATGTTCCAGCAGCCTGCCTGCGAGGTTCTGGAGCCTCGGTGCCTCGCCATCCCACCCCCTTCTGCACGCGGCCAGAAGAGGAAGCCCCTTCGCTGTCCACTGTGCAGTTAGTAAAAGGCAGAAGTCCTCTTAAATGTTAAAACATGAGGGAGAAAGTGACTGTTTAACCATCTACATAATGAAAGAGATGCTGGCATTTATGTGTGTGTGTGTGTATGTGCCTGTACCTGTGTGTGTGCCCATGTGTACATGCCTGCATGCATGTGTGTCTGCGCATGTGTGCCCATGTGTGCGTGTCTGTGCATGTGTGCGTGTGTGTGTGTGTGTGTGTGTGTGTGTGTTGATAGTTCAGGACTTACTAGTAGAAGATGGAGCCCCCATCCTCCCGTCATGGCTTTTACACCATGTGGTGGGTGAATGCTGCCACTCGTTTCCCAGCCTCTCTAGCATCCACACTTCTCTGCTGTGTTTGCCGGACAGGCTCAGCCCTTGTGGTCGCGGGTGGTGTGGGACGGCCCGGCTCGCACTGCGGAGTGCCATCCGTGCATCCGGACAGTTGCCCTGGCTGCCCCTCCCTCAGCCCGGCCCAGCTGGGGTGGTTGCACTGGGAGGACCATCATTTGCAGCTCCATTTTGGGGGAGTGAAAATAAATTTCCCAAAAGATGAAGGGGAGTCTGCTCAGTGTAGATCTGCCACATTACTTTCCCGCCTCTTGCTTTTTTACATTCCATTTTCACAATTTTCCTCAAGAATAACTCCTCCCGGGGAAATAGGAGTGTTCTAAATTGCACAATTGAGTCAAATCAATATTTAGAGTGCTTTGGACTTTTAAGCCCTTTGCTGGTTTTGGCAGTATCATTTTAATCCGTAAAGCCCCTTTCTCCCAGGTAACCTGTGATGTTAATATTGAACATTACTCACAGCTTTCTAACACCCCCGATTTCACTTAGCGATCAGCTAAGCAAATAGTGCCCACGATTCTTCTAAAGCACATGCACTTTTATGTGCAAATGCTATTGCCATGTCCCTAATCTCCATGTACACATCTATCTGTGCATGTAATAGCGTTCAGCACTGTAATTAGACACAGAAACCTCGCTGTGCAAGCAGAATGCGCACACAGGTTCGTAAAGCAGCTGTGACAAATGCACGCTCTGGTAAAACACCGCTCCCCCAGCGGGGCAGAGCCTAGCGTCGCCCGCACCTGAGCTGCGTTATGCGGGAAGACCGCCAGCTGCTGCCTGGGATGCCCTCTGCAGAGTGCATCGAGGGGCAGTGCGCAGAACTGGAGGCCATAGCTCAAGAGGTCCATCCTCTTGGGCTTAAACCCCAGCCAAGGCGCTGTGTGATCTTGGCCAAGTTACTTCACCTCTCTGAGGCTCAGGGACTGCTTTCCATGACGGAGATAACAGAACATTGACCTCATGGGGCTACTGTGAGGATTAAATAAGGTAGCAGAGGCCAAGCAGCGGACAGTTCCCTCATCTGAGGGTTGTCACCAGCGTGACAATGACAACGAAAGTACTAAATAATTATTATGAGAGACTTCTCTGTAATGCTGCCCTCGCTGCCACGCTCACAGCAAAAATGAGCATCTCTGCTGACCTGCCATGGTTAACAGCATAATTGTTTGCTCAGCTACCCTAGTAAAAAATTTGGAGCTGCACTTGAATGGTTTCTCTCTCATCTTACCCCTCCCCTGGCGCCCAGGTCGGTTGGTCACCAAATTGTGCTATTTGACATCCTAAGTAACTTCCCGATTCTGCCTCCTTATCTTCATCCTCCCTGTCACGGGCTCAGGCCAGGTCCTTGTTATCTATTGTCTGGATTAATGCAAGAGCCTCTTAGCCAGTTTCACTGTCAGCTTGGTTCCTCCACTATAGGCTATCAGCCCCAATCTACAGGTTACGAAAATGAGGCACAGAGAGATCCAATAAGTTGCCCCAAATCACACAGCCAGTAAGTGGTGTGATGGGTATTCCCACCCAGGGGGCCTGGCTCAGGAGCTCTGCTCCTTCCTACCGTGGGGTTCCAGGTGCAGCACAGTATTTGGATGGGGAAACCCGGCAGTACCTCCTACACCTGGAATTGCACCTCAGTTTCTCCCTCGCCAGATGTTCCATTCCAGCTGCGCTAATTGTTACAGTGACTCCTAGGAGTTCTGTGAGCAGCCAAGCAATTCCGCAGGGCAGGGGGGTGGGGGAGGGAGAGTGGGCAGGCAGAAATCCACAAATGAGTTCTGGTGGGAGGCTGTCAGTGCCTCGACCTTGACCTGGGCCAGGTACAAAAGGGAGGATCTGGACTGGGGATGGGAAAGTGGGGATTCAGCTGCATTTCAGCATTCCAGGCATTTCCAGATCGGAATGATGTTCCGTGTCCAGTGGTAGCAGAGGCTGCTGGTTTGGAGCAAGATCCCAGGTAGATGTGACATCAGGGGTACCATGGGGACAGGTCACCCATGTCCCACTGAAGCCACACCCAGTGGAAGCAGGGCCAGGGCTGTCCATGCCCGTGGCCACTGGCACTAGAGTGGCAAAAAGAGTAAACTGAGGCGCTTCAGGCCTGGGAGAGGATGGGTGCTCTCCTGCGAGGCTGGCAGTGGTCTGCCACCAGGATTTTGCAGAAACACCCACAGCCTCTGTGAGTATTGATCTGTGTATCAGGTTGCTCTGTCGGAGGTGGTGCCGTGGGCACTGCCTAGGGCCTGCCACACGTGGTCCTGGCATTTGCGGGCTGAGGCCACCTGGGCATTTCTCGGCCTTGTCTGAGAGATGTCAGTAGCTGTTACAAGGGATGAAAAAGATGGGGGTTGGCATCGTGGTGAAAAGTATCAGGAAAAATGACCTCCACCCTTTCTGAATCTGAAAATGCAGCCTAATATCGCTCTCTCTTTAACATTCAGAGTACGTCTTAGCATTGCAGTTCTGCAGCGAAGAATTCATTTTGAGTTTAACATACTCCTGCCCAAACTTCTCTGAACAGAGACCTGCTTAACCAGGAAGAGCCAGATACATTGCAGACAGTGGCCCTCGATTCAGTCTGAGCAGCACTGGTGTGGTGGAGCCGGCCCTGGGACTCATGGCCTGGGGGGAGGAGAGCGGGAGCACCGTGGCTGGCCATCCTTGTGGGTGGCCCTGCCTGATCTCACCCCCCCCCCCTCCCTGCTCCCCGGCGGCTGAGCCCATGCAGGTGTCCTGCCTAACTTCCTCCCGCTGCCTCTCCCCAGACTCCGAGTGTGGATTTTCCTGTTCTGGCCTTTTCTGTAGGAACGACTGTCATTTGTGAACTTTTTCTCTCTTGACAGGTTTGTCCTTTTTTGCTGTCTCTCTGCACTTGGCTAACATCCTAGGTCTCCTCCGACACTAATGGCTGTACGTCCGTGTTGGAGACCGTTTCCTCCATCGCGCCGAATGCATGTTTTACTCCTTTTTATTTCTCATGCAATTTAGCTTACCTCAGGCAAGCCTTCTCATTTCAGTTTGTTTTCTCATTTCAGCTTTTTTTCCTTATTTCATGGAGTGTATGTTTTGGGGACTGTATAGAGACCTTACAGCACTTTTCCTTCAAAAAGTCGCTTTTGTTGCCCATGGTGCTCCTTTTCCCGGGCCTCCCCTCCGGTGCGCCCTGCATGCGGGTCTCTGCACGGGTCTGGGCCGCACCTGCGCACACCGCCTCGCGTGGGCACAGGTGAGCCGGGCAGCCTGCTGCTTGCCGCCGGCGGGTCTCACTGGGTTCCGCACGCACTGCTGGTGGTGTCGGATCTATAGTGACGTCCACGCTGAACCACGTCTCTGGCCTCTCCGAAGACGGTTAGCCAGTGTGGTTCTTTAAGACGCAGGAGGATGTCCCATCTCTGCTTTATGCGTGTGTGTGTGTACGCACATACATGTACACATAAGTTGTAGGTTATTTAACAAACGTTACACGGGGCTTACTGGGGCACTCGGCACTATTCTAAAGCCCTTCACTGAATCTGCACACTAACCTAGGAGGGGAGGCCCCCATTTAACAGGTGAGAAAACTTAGTGTAATTTACCCAACACCCCGCAGCTGGTGTCAGAGCCAGACTTCAAACCCGGGCAGGTCAGCGCCGCAGTCTGCACTCGGAGCTGCTCCTTCCTTTTTGTTCCTGTCTTGCCAAAAAGAAAAAAGGGTGGCCATAACCGGTTTGGTTCAGTGGATAGAGCATCAGCCTGCGGACTGAAGGGTCCCAGGTTCGATTCCGGTCAAGGGCATGTACCTTGGTTGCGGGTGCATCCCCAGTAGGAGGTGTGCAGGAGGCAGCTGATCAATGTTTCTCTCTCATCAATGTTTCTAACTCTCTATCCCTCCCCTTGCCTCTCTGTAAAAAATCAATAAAATATATTTTTAAAAAAAGAAAAAAGGGTGTGGACAGCTTCAGCCACCTTGGTTTTCATCTCTGTCCTCTTCCTCTTCTTTCCCGCCTACGTGACATGGCAGCTGTGCTCTGAGTGTGCAGACCAGGGGGCGCTGGTTGGAGCGGAGCAGTGGGGGGATGAAGCCTCGGGCCCCTGGGAGCCCTGCCCAGCGGGGAGCGCCCCCTCTGCTGGCACCAGACACCCGCTCCAGGCCTGTGGCTGAGCAGTTAGCGGTCAGGCTGGCTTATTTTCTGCATCAGGAACCCGTCCCTCTGATTCGTGGAAATTGCTCCAGGGCCCCAAAGATTGTCCTCGATATTTATTGTGCCCAGGGCTGCAGGAACTTGGCATTTATGGCTGTATCTATTTTCATGAATATTTTAGTGGGAAGTTAGCGGAGAGTGAGTCCGGTCATTTGCCAGCTGGTCTCTGGTGCTGGAAGTCCCTTTATCTTAAGACAACCTCGCTGGGTGCTGTTATTAACCTGCTTTACAGGTGAGAAAATGCAAGTTCCGGGTGTCTCACACGTCACTGAGGGCCGCGCCACTCGCAATGGCAGGCGCAGCGCCCACGCCCCACCTGGTCTCAGAGCCCTGTGTCCCCAGCTATTACTCCTCCACTCTGCAGTCTTTGTATATCGTTTTACTTAATCCAGTCTCATTGATTCGTGTTGACTGGGCTCCTAGTACATGAGAAAGGCCTGGGCCATGCACTCAGCAGCTCATGGCGAGGAGGGGAGGGTGGAAAGTGGGTTCTGTGAGGGGCGGATGGCAGAGTGAAGGAAGAATGGTTTTGGCAAAAGCTGAAAATGCATTTGTGTGGATGATGGGAAATACCTCATGAAGAAGGAGGCTGGAGGTGGTACTGGAAGAGGGGCGTGGCTTCTCGCCCAGCCAGGTGTCCCCATGGCGCCAGGGCTGGGCCTTGGGAGAATGCATACCTGTGGGAAGTGACACAGCTCTGGTTTGAAGGTGTTAGTCTGCAGGGGCTGTGGGAACAGTTACACACAGGGGTTAAACAAAGAAGTGTGTGTGCTTTCTCAAGGCCTGGAGGCGGAGTCTGAGGCCAAGTGTGGGCAGGGCAGGCCCCTCCCCTGGGCCTGTGGGTGGCCATCTCCTCCCTGTGTCTTCCCTCTGTGCCTGTGTCTTAATCCCTCTTCTTAGAACACCAGTCAGCTTGGATTGGCCCACCTTAATGACTTCATTTTAATTTAATCACCTCTTTAATGGCTCTGTCTGCAAATAGAGTCACTTCTGAGGTACCGGTGTTAGGACTTCAACATAGGAATCTGGGGGGACACAGTTCAGCCCATAAGAGGCTGGAACCAAGGGTGTGTCCGGGTGGCCACATGGAAAAGACTGCAGACAAAGACCAGTCAGACGGCCCAACACTTGTGATGCCACTGGGGGGCTTCCTCCTCCCTGTAGATCAGTTTCCCTGTGTGGAACACATGTGCACACATCTGTGTGTATGCGTGTATTGTGTGTCACGGGTTTTTAAGTGGCACTGGGGTGCAACATTAAATCACACCGAACCCCTCGGCGAGTCATTCCCTTTTCATTTTTCTTCGCATTTTTCAAGGAGAATATCTCAGCTGGCGCTGGTGTGTCGTTCACACCTCCCTGGCATTTGCTAATAGCGTTGGAGGATAATGGCATCCAGCTAGGATTTGATAATACTCTGTTGTTCTCATCTTAGTTAATTTTTATGTCTGCCTTTCATTTTTGACAGGTGACTCTGGGCTCCCACTTGCAATGATAATTTAAAGCTTTCCTTTAGTACCTAAAGGTAGCCACATTTTTTAAAGTGGGTTAATTTAAAGAAAATATTGGAACATTAATAGAATAATTCTCATAAGCCATGACAAAAATGATGAAGGGGCTTGCGAATGCCAGAACCCTGGGAAATACTGGCGCGGGCTTAGGCCGGGGAGGGAGGCGAGAAATTGATGACACTTATTAGGGAAATGCCTGGAGAGTGATGGAGGTGTGAGAGTGTGTGTGTGTGTGTGTGTAGGGCCATGTGTGCCTGTGGATGGGTGGGTGGCGTGTGTATGTGTATATATGTGTGTTTGTGTTTGCATCTGTGTGTATGTGCTTATGTGAATATTTATGTATCTCTGTGTATGCATGTGTCTATATGTACATATCTGTGTGTGCATGTGTGCATGTCTGTGGATGTGTGTGTTTACATGCATTTGTGTATATATCTGTGTGTGTGTATTGTGTATTTATGTGTATCTGTGTTTGTGTGTATGTATATCTCTGTGTATGCCTGTGTGTGGATGTGTGTATTGTGTGTTTGTATCTGTGTAGGTTTGTTTGTGTATATGTGTGTATCTGTATCTGTGTATGTTTGTGCGTACCTGTGCGTAGGTGTGTTTGTGTGTATCTGTGTGTGTGTATCTGTATTCCTGTGTATGTGTGTGAGTGCTTGTGTGTATCTGTGTGTGTGGTGTGTGTGAGTGTTTGTGTGTATCTGTTACTGTGTGTGTGTGCTTGTACACGCATGTGTGCTCTCACACCTATGATCATCCCTTCCCCCGACATGAACGCGTGGTTTGCCTTTGCTCCCTCTCTAATGTACAAGCAGAAATGAATGCATTCGCACACTCTGAAGTACCTAATGGTATGAAGTCGGCTGTTTCTCTGGAAACAAGCGGTTCTCCACGGAGAGTTATGGAGTGCTTCCCACACTCCGGCCCCGTGCGCGGCTGCGACTACTGCCGCGATCACGTCCCATGGTCCCGGCCGAGAGGCCAGAGGTTTGCCCGGGACTCTCTCAGGATTCCCAGCGCACCTCTCCCTGCCCGTGGCCAAGGGACTGGGACTCTGAGCACCCCCCCCACCCCGGACACCCCTCTTGTCAGCCGTGATGATGCATGCGCTGAGGCGTGGGCAGGGCACGTCTGTGGAGGCACACTGTCCGTTATCACTGGGAGCCTCACGTTCCGTGTTCAGAATGCCATTCAGAGACTCCCTGCCTTCTCAGCCCGCGGAGCCTGCAGAAGACACGGCTGTTCAGGAGAAGTCATTGTGTAACAGGGGCAGTTTCACTGGAAATGTAAGAACTGCTGCTGGCAAGCGTGGAGGTGCCGCATCTGGGGGCATCTGTCTGGGAGGTGCGCTGGGTTAATGCAAGGCGCCTCTGCATTTTAGCAAGAAACCCGACAGCCCGGCCGGCGTGGCTCAGTGGCTGAGCGTGGACCTGTGAACCAGGTCACAGTTTGATTCCCAGTCAGGGCACATGCCTGGGTTGTGGGCTCATCCCCAGGGTGGGGCGTGCAGGAGGCAGCTGATCCATGATTCTCTCGCATCAATGATGTTTCTGTCTCTCTCTCCCTCTTCCTCTCTGAAATCAATAAACATATTAAGAATAACAATAATAACAAAGCCGACACATGTGCAGAGCCCCAGGCAGAAAAACCAGAAGGGAACTATCTGAAGGCTGACCGGGTTCGTCAGAACCAGTGGCAGTCTCTCTTCCAGGGGCCATGGGGCGGGAGGAACGCCAGGTTAACAAGTCAGTGACACCTGCCTACTGTGCCTTTAATTACCGGAGACAGACAGCCGCCGAGCTGCTGCGGATTTCCCGAGCTCTCTGCACAGGGAGCTCACAGCCCTCTTCCCCCGAGTCCCATCCCCACTGGGTGAGCGCCATTCCGCACCCCCTGCCCGGGCCGGTGAAGCCAATCACATCTCCACAGGCATCTCCTCCAGTCTTCAGAACAAGCCTGAGGTCAGCATCCTTGTGTTGATTTACCCAGGAGGACACCGAGGCCTGAAGATACGGGAGCCATAGGTTCGGCATCACCCGGGTTGGAGTAGGACAGGCGTAGGTAGAACTCAGGTCTGTCTGAGCAAACAGTCGCTCACTCCGGATTCTGTACAGCTGCTGGGTACCCACCAAACCCCTCCCTGCATCCCCCCCACCCGTCCTTTCTTTCTGTCCTTCCTTCTTTGCATCTTCTCTTCCTCTTTTCCACACATATAGACAGACCGGACCCCGCATCCTGGCTGGTCTCAGCACTGCAGACACAGGATGGAAAAGGTCTCTGCCTCCAAGCCTGACATTGTACGTGGGGGAGACGGGAGAAATAAACAAAATAACAGCAAGTAAGCAGGCAGGCCGAACACGTTCAGGGGATGGTAAAGGGGCCGGAGTGGAGACCTACCCGAGAAGGAGCGAAGGAGGCAGTGATCTGGGATCTGAATGGGGTAACGGGGCGGCTCTGTGGGTCTGCACGGTGAGAGGGCAGGCAGTAGAGGAAGCAGTGGCTGCCAAGGTGCCCATCAGCCAGTGTGGGCTGGGATCACAGTGCGGCAGACAGGCGGCTTCGGCATCAGGCAGCAGGCATGCATTTCTTGCCGGCTGCGGGCTGCAAGCCCAGGAAGGAGGTGCAGGCAGTGTCATGCCTGCTGAGGTCCCATCCCGTGGCCTACCCACGGCTGCCTTCTCACAGAGCAAAGCAGCTCTGCCCTCCCTCCCTCTTCCGTGAGGGCCCGGATCCCATCCCGATGCTCCATTCCAGAACCTTCCTGACCCTTGTTACCTCTCAAAGATGCCACCTCCAGGCACCACCACATGAGGGGTTAGGGCCTCAACATGTGGATTTGGGGCCCAAACATTGAGGCCGTCGCAGTGCTGTGAGTTCACGATAGTGTGTTTGAGAAGCAGCCGTAAGGTCCATGTGGCTGGGCCTGGCGAGCTGCGGGGAGACAGATGGGAGGAGATGAATGCAGAGAGGAGACAGCATGGGGGCGGGGGCATTCACTTCTAGCCTCCTGGGCCAAGGAGAGACGGCCTGGGGGCAGGGAGCTGTCAGCAGGCAGGACCTGGCACTGACACCCTGCCCTCCCCTCTTCTTGCACAGGCCCACCAGCCCCTGCTTTCCAGACATTAAAACGTTTTATTTGTCTCACACAATGTGTATTTTTTATAAGTCAGGTACTGCATATTTTATTTTAAAAACGTAAGATCCAGAATCCTGGCTTATTCTGAAAAGCTCAGAAGGCCTGGCGATGTGGGCACTGTGTCCCTCCGTGGCCATGTCACCCGGACCAGGTGGCTCAGGCCCCTCCCCGGGCAGTGCCTCGCCTCCGTCCTGCTGCTCGATGCATCTCGGACTGGAGGCCAGCGTGCTTGCTGGGCTGCTGCGCTCCGCCCGCTCTGCCCATGTGGGGCCTTACCTCTGGGGGCAGTTTCTGGTCACATTGTCCTGTTTGAGATGAGGACTTCTGATCGACTGAAAACATATTTTGTTCAGCTTCTTTAATTCTTTCCATTTTACATAACATATGTTGTTAGCTGCCTCCATATGATTCCATGACATTTGTTGGAAAAAGTGGAGCAGACCACAAGACTGGATGCCTGTTGAGTCCTGGGCTGCTGGCTTGCTGTGCTGCCTTAGGCAAGCCCCCTCCCCTCTCTGGGCTTCAGCTCCCATCTGTAAAAGATGTTCTCTAGGCAACACCCTTACAGCTCCGCATCTACATGTACATTCTGGCAACATAAGACACTCCCCTCACAACACCACTTTCCCACGCAAATCGACAGCCACGCTGTCAACTGTATAATGGCCTGTGAGAGCAGGTGGGACTTTGAGGTCTGTCCTGTACACAGATTGAGATAAATCATTTTAAACGCTTATCACGGCACTTAGAACGACTAATTAATGTTAGTATTTGTTGCTCTTATTACCCAACATGAACCTCCAAAGACATAGAAATATAATATACAGAAAAAGGAACATATCTGTCTCCAGAGGACCTAAACACAGGCTCTTAGGAAAGGAGCAGATAGCATGGCCTTCTCTCTCAGGAAGACGAACATTGGGGCTTTGGGAGTGTGGTTCTAGCCAGCCTGGGGCAAGGAGCTCTTTGTCCTCGGTTTGGGCCTACCAGTTGTGTCTCTGCTTGATCCAGGTCAAGCATTTATCTCCCTGGATCCAATTTATTTGCCTGGAGACTCAGAAATCAGCATGTAACATCCTTCCTCTGGGAGCTCAGCCGGCCGCCTCCCTGCTGGGAGCCCTGCCTGTCTCCTTAATGATTCCCATTGAAGAGCAATTGGATGATCCAGGAGGATCAGTGCACCCCATTTAAGAAAGGATAATGGGGGGTGGGGCAGGGGTAAGCCACTATAGTCATCTATAGTTGCCTTTCTTAGCAATATAGTCATCTATCTGTCTCTTTATTTTCCTATGTGTTATTATTACTATGGATGCTCAGGCACGTGTACTATGGTTCGGCCAGGCTATGTTGCAGTAATAATCACAACAAAGTCTCAATGGTTTAAAAATGTCTATTCCAGCGGTTCTCAACCTGTGGGTCGCGACCCCTTTGGGGGTCGAATGACCCTTTCACAGGGGTCACCTAAATACATCCTTCATATCAGATATTTACATTATGATTCATAATAGTAGCAACATTACAGTTATGAAGTAGCAACGAAAATAATTTTATGGTTGGGGGTCACCACAATATGAGGAACTGTATTAAAGGGTCACGGCATTAGGAAGGTTGAGAACCACTGGTTCCTCATTCAGAAAACACGTCTGTCATGCATCATCGGGGGCATGGCCAGCATTGGGTGCAGGTTCAGGCATGGAGGCTGACGCAGGCTTCACGGACTTCTGCTACCACAAGACACCTCGAGGAAATGCCTGGGGATCTGCACACCACACACATCCCTTCATCCCACATGTCGTTGGTCCAAATGAGTCACACACCCAGCCCGAGTTTAGGAGGAGGTGGAGATGCGTGGTCCTACCATGCGCCCAGGCCAGAGAAGGAAATAGTGTGTGAAGGCCCTACTGTGGATCACAGAGAAGTGTTTGCCGTCTTGTTCAGCAGAGATGGCGATTCCCTGATATCTCATGGCTGTTCCCCCGAAGTCACGTGCATTTCCAACCCCTGGACTGGAGATTCTCTGAGACCTGACAAAGGTTAGATTTGATTGTTCTGTTTGCTCCTATGAGGCTGACTCAGAGCTGCTTATCCCTGCCCCACCCCCCCCTTATCCTTTCTTAAATGTGATGCATTGATCTTTCTAGATCATCCAAATTGCTCTTTAATGGGAATCATTAAGGAGAGGGGCAGGGCCCCCAGCAGGAGGCAGCCGGCTGAGGTCCCAGAGGAAGACACAGGCCTTGAAGTTGGACTGGCGTAGCCCCAAACCTCAGCTCTGGCCTTGAGAAGAGGTGTGGTTTTGGCTCACTGCTCAGTGGCAGGGTGAAGGGGTGGTATTTGCAAAGCACTGCACTCTGCCTGGCTCCCAGCAGACATTCGGTCAGTGAGGAGGAGGATTTAGGGGAGCCAGGCACTCGCTATGGGGAGCACAGAACTTGGTGGGTACAGGGCTGGAGGGAGGCCCCAGGTACAACTGCTTTGGGTCAGGGGCAGCAGCCTAGTCCTAGGTGTTACCCACCGAGAGCACTAAGGCTGTAGACACACACCAGAGCTTGTGGAGTTGAAGGAAAGATTCCCATAGAAGAACCCCCAAATATCCTGCTTTAAATCCTCAAAGCTGGTCCCTGTCCCTGTGCTAAGTATCTCCCCTTCTGTTGTGTGAGAGTGCACACGAGTCTCCTCTCTTCTCCTCCTCCTTCTCCGTCTCCGTCTCCGTCTCCTTCTCCTTCTCCTTCTCCTTCTCCTTCTCCGTCTCCTTCTCCTTCTCCTCCGTCTCCTTCTCCTTCTCCTCCGTCTCCTTCTCCTTCTCCTCCGTCTCCTTCTCCTCCTCCTCCTCCTTCTCCTCCTCCTCCTCCTCCTCCTCCTCCTCCTCCTCCTCCTCCTCCTTCTCCTCCTCCTCCTCGCTCTCCTCTAGGTGTTCTGGGAACGGATACCATCCTAATACAGTCATTCATAACGGTTGAATATACGTTGACCAGGAAGAAGTGACGTGCTAACCTGATTGGTTTGATTCGTGCAGACAGTGAGGCTTTGCAGTTTGGGCCAAGAGTTCTCTATGACCTGGCTTGTCTACCCTGGCTCAGGCTCACTGCACATTTGGAAAAGATGCCCTCAGAGCATAAACCCAGGTTAGATTTACGGTACAACCTGATGTATCCTGACCTGGGGGGGAGGGGGGGGTGGGTAAAGAGAGAGAGAATATGCATCGCTCTAATTTTTCAGAAGGAAGTAACTCTTGTCCATTCAAATTAGCTTCTGCTCTCAACCCTTCCCAACGGACTCAGTTTACCTATCAGTGCAATGTCTCTCTCCCAAGAATCTTGGTCAATTTCTGTCAAGGGGCCAGGCAAGCTGGGCAGCTGAGTCATCAGAGCTGTGGCCAATGGCCAGGCGGGGCTTTGAGAGCTGGTGGTCAGGAGAGGGTCGTGCAGAAATGGCTCCCTTCTCAGAGTAGAAAGGTGAGGTCTGGGAGGTGGGTGGGTCAGCACCAGGTCATTGTGAGGTAAAGGCCCCAGCAGAGGGCAGAGGCTCTGGAGAGCACTGGGCTGAGCAGCAGGGAGTGTCGGCACGGCGTCCATGAAGGCCTGGCGAGGACCCGGGGCCAGGGGGCTGCAGGGCCATCTCAGGCGCATCACCATTGAAGCTCGGCTTCTCTCTCCTCACTCCCAGGTGGTGCTCCCTGCAACACACGCCTGTCACCCCACGTCCTAAAATCCACAGAGGGTCCTTCTGTTTCCCCCAAGAGGAGCCATAACACAGACACATTTACTTATTGCTTTTTTCCTGGTGGTAAAGCAGGTCAGCTTGCACTTGGTATTCTTTGTTATGTAAATACCGAGAGAGGACAAGTTCACACGTGTGTCCCTGTGAGTATTATAAGATGTAATCGTATGGATCATGAGCACCGGGTGGGCTGTGCTGAGGTTCTTATTGTACTGTCCTGTGAGGCTGGTATTGTGCCCATTTGATTGTGCCACATGGGCAGAGTGATCCGAACCGCATCTGTCCGCGTGAGGAGGGCGGACGCCTGGGACCCAGTGAGGCCTCCGTCTCACAGTGGGGCGCATGGGGGAGCTGGTGGCGACCTCTCACTGGGGTCTGAGAAAGGACAGCACAGTCCTGCCCAGAAGGTGTGGAGAGAATGGGAATCTGGTTTGATGAGACATCCTCCCTGAGAGAGGAGGTGCTGGTGGGGCGGGGGCTTTACCGATGAAGCGGGAGCATCACCATCCTCACAGGAAAACGCCCTTTCGCTTGAGTTGGAGCCGCTCTGAGCTGTGTTCAGTGGCTGGGAGATTTCTAGAGGTCACCATCCCTTCTGAAGCCCCGTCTCCCATCCGCAGGGAAGGGTTGAGCTGCCCACGGCCCCGTATGTGAGCATTATCTGGCCATCAGCTCAGAACGACCCCTGGGGATTTTCCATTTGTCAAAGAAGAAAAGGAAATCAGGTCCCAGTGAAGGTAATATTTTTAGATTGCATGGCTTCATGCAGGCATTTGCGTTGGGCATGGCAGTGATGGGAATGAGCTGAAGGCGCCAGCGTGGGGGGCTCCTGGGCCTGCAAAGAGGGGAGTGACCGGGATCGAGGGCGCAGCAGGAGGTGGACAGCTCCGTGGCGGCTCTGACTAAAAGGTCTTAATGGATTGTGCTCTCTCCTGCCTCATGATTACAGGCTTCTCTCCTGTCTGTCACGTCTGGGCCTCAGAGCAGCGCCGAAGAACTGCGTGTCTGCTCGCCCCTCACTTCCTGCGCAGGGTCAGGACTGCTCGGGTGGGACACGGCTTCCCCTCTCTCATGGCCTCTGCTTCCTTCCGCACCAGCAGATGATTCCGGAATTTTGACTTTGGAAGGGCCCACAGGGAACATCTTACCAGCCCCTTTCTGTACAGATGGGGAAACTGAGGCCCAGGGAGGGATGGGGAGGGAGGGAGGTCATAGCGCCAAACTGCACAGCGGGACCCCGGTGTCCCGAGGAGCAGCTTCAATGGACAGGTGTCCCGGGAGCGTCCCCACTCCCTGTGCAGGTGCAGACCGCCGGCGGGGCGCCGGGTGCCAGGCTCCTGCTCTGAGAGGTGGGCTGAGGTCAGAGCCTGTGGGTCAGCCTTCCCGGGGCGGGGGGCGGGGGGAGGAGAGTGTGTGACCCAAAGGATGGGTTCAAGTGGAGATCCAGCAGGGAAGCCAGGGGAGCAAGCGGAGCCTCCAGTGGGAAGACTGAGGCATAGCCTGAAACTAGGAGCTGGGACAGTGGCAGGCCCATGACTCTCTCTCTCTCTCTCTCTCTCTCTCTCTCTCTCTCTCTCCCTCTCTCCTCTCTCCTCTCTCTCTCTTCCTCCTCTCTCTCTCTCTCTCCTCTCTCCTCTCTCTCTCTTCCTCCTCTCTCTCTCTCTCTCTCTCTCTCCCCTCTCTCCTCTCTCCTCTCTCTCTCTTCCTCCTCTCTCTCTCTCTCCTCTCTCCTCTCTCTCTCTTCCTCCTCTCTCCTCTCTCTCTCTCCCTCCTCTCTCTCTCTCTCTCTCTCTCTCTCCCTCTCTCCTCTCTCTCTCTCTCTCCTTCTCTCTCTTTTTTTTTTAAGGGTAATTAGTTATTTCCACAGACTCCTTTAGCCAGATGCCTGTTTGCCATCTGAAAAAGCACTGATAAGTGAGTGAGCACGTCCCTTCTCACTTGTGCCGACCCCATGTCCGGCCTAAAGTCAGTGTCCAGCCGTGGTAAGGGAAATCCGTCCGACCTGGTTCCAAGTCCCCACACCTCTCCTCTTTCTTCAAGCTCTCCTGGCCTCCTCTCCCCCTCCTGGCTGCACACCAGCATCTGGGAACAATTATGACCAGAAAGAGGGTGGATTTAAGAAATCCCACCAGCTCACTGGGAACCTGACATACCTTTAGCTCTACTTCTTGCCCAGAATTGGAGTAGGACTCTCATGGAAAGTGACAGAAAACCTGCCCGCATGGTCTCAGCAGCCAGGAGTTCGCAGGCTGGGGGATTTGAATAGGAGAGTCATTCTAGCTTCAGTGGCAGTTGACTCGGGCTCCAACGACGACCCGTTTCTCAGTTTCTCTTTCTTCTTCCATCCCAGAGCTCAGGTTTGTGTTGACCTCATCCTCTGATCAATGCTGATCATGTGGTGACAAGATGGAAAGATCTCCCAGGTTCAGATCCCATGGGGAAAAGGAATTTTTTTATTTCCCTCCCAGGACCTCCTACAAAATTCCTGAGACTCATCTTGGTTAGATTGGCTCAGGCCACCTGCTCATCCTTGAACAAATCATCATGTGGCCAAGACAATGAACTCTTCTATTTGACTAGACTGGGTCCTGTTCCTCCTTCTGGAGTTGGTGATGAAGTTCGCTGTGAAGTTCATGGGCTAAAAATGGGGGAAAGAGCTTAATGAACACTGAATGGCTAAAAGATCATGTGCCCACTATTCCTTAAGTTTCTGTTTCAGAACCAGATTCCCCCAGTCCAGCTAAATTTTCTCAGATCTGATTTAGAGAACTTAGAGCAGCGGTTCTCAACCTGTGGGTCGAGACCCCTTTGGGGGTCGAACAACCCTTTCACAGGGGTCGCCTAAGACCATCGGAAAACACATATATAATTACATATTGTTTTTGTGATTAATCACTATGCTTTAATTATCTTCAATTTGTAACAATGAAAATACATCCTGCATATCAGATTATAATTCATAACAGTAGCAAAATTACAGTTATGAAGTAGCAACGAAAATAATTTTATGGTTGGGGGTCACCACAACATGAGGAACTGTATTAAAGGGTCCCGGCATGAGGAAGGTTGAGAACCACTGACTTGGAGACAGGAACGTTGGCAGAAGATAGATTTGGTTCAGTTCCTGAATCCAATACTGAGTTGCTGCTTCAGCCCCTGGGCCTTAGTCTTCTCATCTGTAAAGTGGGAATAGGGATAGCTCTCTCACAGTGCTTAGCACAGTGACTGTGCCTACTACACTTTAATAAATGAGAGTCTGGCTTTTCTTCCCTCTTAGAGTTCCACCATGATAGCCTCCATGGTGCCGCCAGTCAGTGAAGATGCGCTTTCCTCTTCCCTATCTCTTCTTGCCTCCAGGGATGAGACAGCATCACCTGAACGGTGGCTAGCTGCCTGCAGCCCTGCTAGCCGACTTCTTTGATACCTGCCTGCCCACCGCCTGCCGCAGCTCTGAGCCATCTTCATCGCCTCGCCTCACACACGGCCGGTACCCCTGGGCCCTGTGCTGAGCCGAGCCATTAGTATGTCCACGCTTTCCAGAGCTCCTGGCTAGCTTGACTCTCTCTTGTAGCTCAGAGCTGGATCTAACAACCATCTCCACCATTCCCCACATCTTCCCCAGCACATTTGGTTCATTAAATAGCCCCTAGCTATCGCCTGTCTGTCCCATCCATTTTCGGACGGTGCTCAGCCTTGTCTTGAGATGTGACAGGGAGAGTGAGTGGGTGAGATGCTCACAGAACCAAGCTGAGTTGAGTTGAGTTGGAAAAGATGTTGGAGGCCATCTGATAACACTTCACTCCGGTGGGAAAGCCTGGCTGTGTGAATACGGCTGGAGACCGAGAGGGTTGTTGGAAGCCAATTACGAAACCCTAGGATTCCAGCAAAACCGTGGCGAACTCCACTAAATTAGAACGTTTCAGTTGACACTTAACATTGCATACTTCCTCAGGGAAACAATTAGAACACAACTAAAATATGCTTTATGGAGCAAATGGCCTTAAATTAGGTCTGGGCTTCACCTGGATTCATTAATGGGACATGTAAAAGGCCCGGTGGGTCACGTGCAGGGTGAATGGGGCTGGTGTGTGCGCGGGTGTTCTGAGGGTGAGGACGATGTGAGCGCATGCGACCGCCCTCTTCCAGACGCCACGGGTATCAGCTCTTTCCAACAGTCTTCGCACAGGGAGGAGAGTCCAGTGGAGCCAAGTCTTCTGCTATTTTAGGAGATGATGGAAATCTGGGCTTTTAAGCTAATCTCAATTTTTAAATGTTGGTTATTTTTAATCACTAGTGTTGAGGGTGTGGAGGGACTGTGGGAGGCGGCCCAGGTGTGGGGAGACCGTGAGCAGAAGCCCCGAAGCAGCTCGGCACCACATGTAGGAGCTGCAGGGCGCCCTGGAGGCGAGGACTTGCAGGGAGGGCGCAGGGCGCATGGAGCCAGAGGAAAGGAGCTGTGGAGTCAGCCAGAACAGTTTCGCTGTGATTGCTGGGCTGTGGAATCCGGAAGGTTCTTAGGCATCAGGGTTTAGGGAATGAAGCTGGCAGAGGGTGTTGATCTGGACGGAGCAGGGAAGCCGGGGGCGGGAGGCAGCTGGACGTATGTCTCTATGCCTCTGGCTGCGTACTCCATGCGGCTGGTGGGGGAATTGGGTGAGTTAAAGACGCAGGGCGTAAGGTCGGACATTCAGCACAGACTGAACCACAAAACCAGAGGTGACAAAGGAAGGAGGGGAGACTATCCCCAGGGGTTCCAGTACTTACTGAAGACCTAGCCCTGAAGCTCTGTTCAGCAGCCTCGTTCCAGGAGGCCAGACATAGCAGGAAGCAGAGCCCTCTGTGAGCCACGCACCCAGGAGGCTGCCTACAGGGAAGAAAGAGACCAAGTGCCAGAAGTCGGCACTAACTCCTTAGCTCTGAGAGAAAAGTGCAAAATAAGACAGTAAGACAAGGCAATCTACATCTCATCTCATTAATCACATACATGTCCGCCCACTTTTATGTTACTACATCGTTCAAAAGAGCCTGACGGTTTTTCACCAAGTGGGGAGGGCGTGTTTGCGAGGACCTTCCTGAACATGTTCCATGACAGCCGGGACTGGGTGTGACATGACATGTTACGATCTCATAAAGAAGACAGGGAGTCTCCACTGTCAGCCCTGAAATGCAAGGTACCCACATAGCAGAGCCGGGTGGGAAGCGGCTGCTCACGACTCGGACAGGTGCGCGGTGCGGCACCAGCAGAGGCCATCTGATAACACTTCACTCCGGTGGGAAAGCCTGGCTGTGTGAATGCGGCTGGAGACCGAGAGGGTTGTTGGAAGCCAATTATGAAACCCCCCAGCAAGGTGAGGTGGGCAATTGTTAGACAGAGAGCGTCTCCATGCGCATCACATAAAACTGGCTTTGTCCTCATCCTGAACTTCACAGAGAATCCCTAAGGGAGGAGGAGGGAAGGGTATTACTTCTGTGAGAGACAGTGGATGGTCCTTGCTATCGCTGAACGTTTGTGACCCCCAGTATTCGCATGGTGAAACTCTAATCCTATGAATGGCATTAGGAGGCGGGGCTTGGGGGTGATTAGCTCAGGAGGGTGGGGCTCATGAGGGGGCTTAGAACCCTTATGAGAAGGGGCCAGGGGCAGCCGCTCTCTTCCTGCAGTTGTCACCAGAAAGGGCCGCTCAGCAGAACCTGACTCTGCTGGCACCTGGATCTCAGCCTTCCAGTCCTCAGAGCTGCGGGGAATAAAAGTGTTATTATTAGCCACCCTGTCTGGTACCTCTGCGAGCAGCCCCCGCTGACGCTGACGGAGACAGTCGCCTGGAGCTCCAGCTGGGGCGGACCTGTTTGATCAGCCTCGATTGCCTCAGCCCCTGGGGGAGGCACAGGGGGACTTGCTGACTCTAAGAAGCCATCAATTGGATGCACACACTCATGCTTGACTTTCAAGTGGCATCGATCGTGTGGCACACCCCAATTTCAGAGATGTTAAAAAATGAACTTTTTGAGTGATAATCATATGAAAACATGTTCATGATGTAGAGAGTTAAAAAGAAGTTATTAAACATATTGTCGTACGATCATACGTGTTCATATATGTATGTAAATGATTAACAAGATAAAAGAATATACAAACAAGTGAAAAGTGTATCTTGGAATTAATAAAATACAGGGTAGACAAAAGAAGGTCTACAGTGTAAACAAATAAATAATACAATAATTAATAGATAATACTACAAGAATAAACTGTGTTTCCTATACTCACAACTGTAAACCTACTTTTGCCCACCCCTGAATTATGCCCTCATGTTTCTGCCGAGGATACCGGAGATCATTGAGCTCAGGCGTCTTATCCAGATTCATGTAACCAGAGTTTGGGGAAAAATTTGGACCCAGACACTCTGACTTTACTGGACCGCTGTATCCACCAGCTGATAAGGGAACATTGCAGGTGACCTCAGCTCCAGCCTCTGTTATACGGCCTCGGGCGCAAGTGATCAGTGGCTCTGCTCGGTTTCGGAGGAAGGGAATAAAATAAAGAGCAAGTACTAAACCCTGGAAACACATCATCAAAAATTGTCTCTAACACCTGTGCTAAAATTTGGCATTTTATGATATCGTTTTGCTCTCTGGAAGCCAAATGCCTTTTAATATGTGAGTGGATTGTTTGACTTTTTAATTTTTTTTAATCCTCACTCAAGGGATGTTTTTATTGATTTTGGAGAGAGGAAGGGGGTGAGAGAGAAAACCATCAATGTGAGAAAGAAACATCAATCAGTTTCCTCCTGTATGTGCCCCAACCAGGAATCAAACATGCAACCTTTTGGGGCACAGACAACCCTCCAACCAACCGAGCCACTGGCTAGGCCTGGATGGTTTGACTTCTGCATGTTCAACTCTTGTGTGTGAGTTCAAGGGTTGCCATATATAAAAGTTGGCATCTTGGTTGATTGTTTGTAAGAATGACTTTAATTCTCCATGCCTGCCTCTATCTGCACCCTTTGCAATGGGACCCTGTACCTTCTGTCACCAGGAAGTGGAGTCTGTTCAGTTGTTCGGTTTTTCAGATTCCACATGTAAGTGAAAACATATTGTATGTGTCTTTCTCTGTCTGATTTACTTCACTTAGCATAATGTCCTCTAGGCCCATCCATGCTGTCACAAGTGACAAGATTGCATTATATTTTATGGTTGGGTCATAGACAATTACATATATGGACCACATCTGTATCCATTCACCTATGGATGAGCATGTAGGGTCGATTCCATATCTTGGCCATTGCAAATAATGCTGCAGTAAACATAGGGTGCATCTGTCTCTTCAAATGAGTGTTTTGGATTTATTTCTTCATATAAATACCCAAGGTGGGATCACTAGGTCATATTGGGGTGATCACTTCATTAGTGATATAAATGCTTAATCACTGTGTTGTACATCTGAAACTAAAATAATAGTGTAGGTCAACTGTAATTAAAAAATTAAAGAAACGGCGTCTGTTTCTAGACCTTTTGAATCTGTGCTGGCTTTGTGCCTCGCCTTAGCTCAGGGGTGGGGAACATCTGGCCTGAGGGCTATATAACACCCACAAAATCATTTGGTCTGGCCCTGACAAGGCATTAGGGGTAAGTTGATTAAATGTTTGACCAAATATAGCAGACTAATATTCAAGTTGATAATTTTGTATGGCCTGTAATCTATAGTAATAAAAGTATAATATGCTAATTAGACTGGACGTCCTTCCGACAACCTTCCAGATGAAACTGGGGCTGCGAGGGCCAAAGCAGCTACAGCAGCTGCGAGGGCCAAGCCCCTTGCATGAATTTCGTGCATTGGGCCTCTAGTGATATTATAAATATCCAAATGGCTCTTGGCAGAAAATGACCCCCACCCCTGCCTTAGCTGATAGAATGAGGGAGAAATAATAGCCTGCCAGTTCTGACCTGAGGCTTCCAGAGGTCTTCTGAGACATGACTTTCTCTGGTTCCAAAGTCTGGAGCAGCCTGCTAGGGGGTGAGGCACTAAATGAAACAAAACCAAGTCATGTCAGCTGTTGCCTTCCTAGGCCAGCCAGTCCCTAGTGGCCCTGCTAGCAGACTACAGACTCTTGAGCAAGACTGAAATCAGATGAGCCTGGCACAGATGACCTGAGCCCAGGCCAGATACACAGAGTTTCCCCACCAACCCAAAGACTCACAAGAAAAATAAATTATTATTGTTTAACACGTTAAGCACCCAGCCTGTTTTGTCTTCCTGACTGGGTGCTTAACGTGTTAAAGTCACTACTTTTTTTTTTTTATTTGTTACACAGCAGTAGCTAACTGATACAGCTCTGTCTTAGAGCTTTGTCAACCAAACAGAGTGATGGGACAAGTCTTGGTTAATGTAAAAATGTCCTGGGTGTTCATTCACCCTCAAATATGCTGGCACTGAAAACTTCCCTATTGAAACAACTCTATTTTCTGTACATTCAGTTGCTATAGAAACCAGATACTTTTGTTCTCTGCTCTGGTCTTCCTGATCATATCACATTGCAGTTAGTCAACATGATGTTGGAACCTTGGTTGTTATGGTAACCTGGGACCATTTTTTAAAAAATGTATTCCATTGACATTGTTTTTGAGGAGACTCGCGATTGCGTCTTGTACTCATCTGGGGGACCTTGTGGTACAGAGCAAAAAGCCTTTCAGGAAATGCTCCTCTGGGGAGAAATTCTTCATTAAAGCCGTCTTCCAGAAGCCTCAGACATTCTGTGCTTTTATAGATTTTTTCCTATTTAAATGCCTCTCAGAATTTGGTGAATTGCAAAGTATGTTTTAAAAAGTCCTAAAAGAGCCTGAATTGCTAATAGAAAACATGTGTAGCTGAATTGTCATTAATTATGCATGAAGCCCCATAGGCGCCCCTACACAGAGCTCCACACACCCTGGAGATGAATTTCTTTGTGATCCGAGGAGGAGGCACATGAAACAGACAAGGGAATGCCAGTGGGAGCAGATGAGGAGTGAGGGAGAGGGGCCGGGCCTGGGCGGCCACGGGACGGGGCTGCTTTCAGCATGAAGAGGGCGGGCAGGGGCAAGCGATGGAGGGATCTAAGTCCAAAGAAGACTCTAGAGGGAAGGGAGAGTGTTTCTGTGCTAGAGACGTCTCCATTTCTGGGAAGAACAGGCACTTGCATTTTTTTGAAGATTTTGCTATATTAACAAAAATCATGAAATGCCAAAACGGTTATAAAATGATGGTATATATCTAGTGTTTACATTTAATGTTTTTACTAAAAAATACAGTGCGATATAGTCATGCTCTTCACAAGGTAACTAGAAGATTTATTGTAAAATGCATTCGTTAGTAGCACCCCAGAGGCCGGTCAGAGGACGCAGGCTCCCCACTGCAGGCTGAGTCTGGGCCAAGACTCAGGGGAGCAAGTGAGGCACCGAGGCTGCGAGGCTTAGGAGGCGTGCGCTCAGAATGAAGCCCGCCTTCCGCGTTGTGCCCTGGACATGCCCTTTCCTCCCTCCAGTCCCGGAGGCCCTTTCCTCCTGCAGTCGTGTCAGCACGTCACCGTTGCTGATTGCATAGTGTCCTTTGCACAGTTACCAGAAGTCTCCGGTGGAGGCCAATTGGAAAGGTGGACTGGAGCTAAGGCCGCTCCCTCCTTCTCCTCCTCTGCTGTCCTTGGGTTGGATGTTAGCGAAGGAAGGACCATCAAACCCCGAGGAGAAACCGTCTGAGGAAGTCAGCCGCTGGTGTAGAATCTCAGTGCCAGAGGCCTGGCTTCTGGGCCCAGACGGGCCTCTCGCTCACTGTGTGGCCTTGGGCAAGTGCCTGCCTCTCTGAACCTCTGTGCTCCCAGCTCGGCACGTATTTTCCCACCGCCCTTGCTCCAGCTGAGGGTTGGTAGCTTTCGGGAGGGTAAGGCAGTCTGGAGGAAAACGCTCCATTTCTCCGGCCTCCTGGCGTCCTGTACTCTGCCGGTGAGCTGGTGGTCCTTCTGATTTGCATGATGGGACATCAGAATTGATACCTGGCATCAGACCAGTGTTCTCTAAAGTGTGACGGTGGCCTCCGTCTTAGAAATGTAAGATGGCACCTAAGAGCTGGTAACTCTCTTCTTGTACATGAGGTGCAGCGTATAGACGGGTGAAGAGCCCGTGTATGCCGTGGGCTGAAACTACCACTTATCTCACAGGCTTAAGCGAGTGAATACCTGCAAAGACTCGGACAGTGCCCAGCACGTCAGCACACAGTAAACACACAAGGTCTTACTCTTTCGTCCACGTAATCTTTCAGCGAACACTCATCGGCCACTCATTCCACAGCTGGCATGTGCCCAGCACTCCGGGGCACTGTTTTATTTCACCGTCACGTGGCCTTTAGACACAGCCCCGTCTCACAGGGAGCCAGGTTCTAATGTCAGTGCCAGGGGGCGGGGGGGTTGAGTTGCGTGGAGTGACGATTACTCTTGACAAGTCTTTACAATGATGCAAATTCGGGGAGCTCCTGTGCTTTCTGACTCTCAACATCAACAGCTCATTAAAGCATCATAAGTATCATTAAATCCCCTTGATCTAATTTACTTTAAAGAGCTAACGGCCTGGGGATGTGGTGACAGAGTCCTGGGTCTGAATCTGACTTCCGCCACCTGTCACCTGGTCACCTCTGGTGGACACTTGATGGCTCCCGACCTTTGATTCCTCCTTAGTTTCTCTACCTCAGGGTTGTCATAGGACCAAACCAGACAAAGCATATCTATGTCGTCAGCTCTAAGGCACTCCCTGGAGATTATGAGAATGAGAGACATTGAAGACGAGCTCGTGTTTGTACCATCAATAACTTGCATTATTTTCCCAATTTTGAATATCCGCACTGAATAGTTCAGTCAAGCCCTCCGAGCCTTCCAATTTCCAAAGGAAGCGCCTTCCCTGGTGGGAAGTAGCCGCACCTTGCAACCCCCTCAGCCCACCTGTTTCTCAGACCCGCTGAGGGCAGGGAACTGTGGCTCCCCTACACCTCACAGAAGTGCCTCCCCCGCAAAGTGAGACTTTAGCTTAATATCTCCCGTCAATCACAGTTGTTTAACTATCTCAAAGGATTCTTTTTCTACTTGTGTGGCTGGAAATGCCATAAATGCATTGCCTACTGCATTCCCAAAGGGCGACCCAGTGCTGACTCCTCCCTCTCCCCTCCCCCCAGTGTTTCACCCGTGCCAGCTGGGGTTTTCTCTACTAAAAAGAGCGCATGATCTTCTGCAATATTGGACATTTCCTTTTCTGAAATAAGTTTCAATATCTTAGCCTTACTTAGTCCCAACACTCCTCTCTGGGAGGTATACGCTGCTTATCTGTTATCATCTAGAAATTTAATTTCCCCCTTGCCTTTATTTCTAAGTTTAATTCATTTCTCCATCAATAACCAAAACTGTGCTTCCACCTTCAGCACTAGTCAGGCCGGTGTGAAGGAGCTACTTTAAATGATTCCTTTTACAAGTGTGGGCTGACTGGAAGCTGTGCTTGAGCCTGCAAGCTTGCTAAGTGCAGGAGCGTTCGCAGGCCCAGGCCCAGGGCAGAGACCAGGGCCATGAGAGCTTGCAGCAGTGTGGACTTGGGGGGCAGTGGATGAGTAGCCCAGGAGTCCAGCAGGAGGTCAATATTTGGGTTCACCTGGTTAACAGTGACTCTGGGTATATCCACCTGTCCTGCTGGTGGAGCTGAGCTCGCTACACCTGAAGGGTCATGTCTACAGCGGTGGGAGGTGCTGGGTTGATGCAAGTGCTGGTGGGCCAGGAGCGTCTCAGCCCCCATCCTGCGAGAGGGCTGCAGGGAAGGCGGGGCTGGGAGGGTGGGGCTTTGCAGCGAGAATAGGTTTTGGTTTTTCCACTGAGTAGGTGGGTATAAAATGTCTCTGCAAGCGAAGTTTCCTCTTCTTTAAACTGGGAACAATGACATATTCCAGATAGGACGCTAGGAGGACTGTATCCAGGTGACAAGAGAGTACCCCAGTCACTGGCAGCTATTGTTCCTGGGTTATGAGGAGGGCAGAGGACAGGGGTGGCCGCTGCTTTTATAGGCTTTAGAATTGGAACTCTGCATTCCTTAGAAATTATTCAGAGCTAGAGGCCAGTGCATGAATTCGTGCACTGGTGGGGTCGAGGGGCCATGGGTGGGGCTGGCCAGGGCAAGGGGCCTCGGGCATTCTGGTTGTTTCGCTGTTCGGTCTATTTGCATATTACCCCTTTATTACATAGGATTGTTAAGAATTCTTGCACATTTTATTCCAGCTATGCTGGCCATTTTGTGATTCCCCAAACCACCCTCTTCTCAACCTACATGCCCCGCACCTCACTACTACACAGAATCTGCCTCAGTGCCTTTGAACTGCTCTTCCCTTCCCTGGCAATACTCTCTCCCTGGTGCTGAGACAGCTATTGCTACATAAGAAACAATCCCAAAACATAATGCCTCAGCATGACACTGATGTCTCTGTGGAGAGGCCCCGAGCGTCTCTTCTGCCCCTCTCCCCTGGGACCCCTCATGCGGCTGCAGTGACCTGATGGTCTAAGGGACCTCACCAGCTTGTCCAGGTACTGCGGGCTGTTCACTGGCACCTTAGCCTCCAGGAGGCTTGACTGGGCATCTGCATGGGGGGTGTCTCGCTCCCAGGGAGTGAATGAAGGCAGGGCTGCAGGAGGACTTGCTTTGACCTGTGCCAAGCCCAGGTGCCAGGAGGTGGGGAAATAGACTCCCCTCTGGGTGGGAAGGGCAGTGACATCTGTGTTGCAAGAGGTTGTGGTCACTGTGAGGTCAGAGGTCATGGTGAGGACGTCCTACATCCTCAGGTACCGGCGAGGCTCTCGCCCACTCCACTGCCATCCTCGCCCCGTGCCGCTGTACTGATGTTTGAGCACCAGCGCTGCCGGACAGGGTGCATGTTTACTTGTGTGTGTTTGCCTGTCAGCCTAGCACTGGATTGCCAGCTCCGGGAGGGGTGGGTTCCTGCTGTGTGCCCAACACAAGCCGGTGCCTGGCACAGGCCAGGGGCTCGGGGAGTATTGAGTGCACGCCTAAAATGAGTTCATTCAGTGACGTTGTGTGAATATGATTGAAGGAATGTTCTTTCCAAGCACTTTCAGTAACCCCATGGCGAGCAGTGTTCCTCCGGATGGGGGCGGGGTGCGCAGGAATGACACGCGCCCGCCTTTCCCTGCGAAGCTGCTTGCACTTTCATTTGTAAACAGACCCGTGCCCACGCCCCGTCCTGGAAACGTGTGCTTATGGTTGGCAGCAGCAGGCTCCGCGTGTCTCGTGAGGAAGGACGGCTGCCCTGGCCTCACAGCGTGCACAAGGGCTTACGCAGTGGTTCTCAACCTTCTGGCCCTTTAAATACAGTTCCTCATGTTGTGACTCAACCATAAAATTATTTTCATTGCTACTGTTATGAATCGTCATGTAAATATCTGATATGCAGGATGGTCTTAGGCAACCCCTGTGAAAGGGTCATTCGACCGCCAAATGGGTCGCGACCCACAGGTTGAGAACCTCTGGCTTAGAGGATTAAAACTACGTTCAGCATGAAGTGCGATCTAGCCGAGCCGATGCACCCAGTCCTGAATGTAGACCCAGACCAGCATGATTACAAGACGTTGCATCTATGTAAATTCAACTCTTAATTGGTGTTTGAACAAATTCAACAAGAGACTTGACTTGGGGGCTTACAGACAACTGGCTTTGGTTGGGAAAATGCATGTTGCGGTCTGTAACCGGGATGCTGTGTTCCCCTTGAAAACTCCCCGCGGAGTGAAGCGCTAACAGGTCATAGCTGAGAGCCCACGCAATTAGGCCAGACCGTGTCAATAATAAAACAGGGAAACAACCGTGTCTGTCTCGTGGAAGGACGAAAGCAGCTGTTCGTACCGATTAGGAAAAACGCTAGTGAAACGGGCGGCTCTGATGACTTGGGGTGCCTGGCAGCCCCTAAGGAAGGGGCTCCTCCCAGGAACTGTCAGCCTCAGATGGTGACCAGGCTGGGGTGCTGCCCCCTCCCCCACCCCGCGTTTCACTGGGTGGCAGTGGCCGGCAGGTAGAGTTTATGGAGGCTGCCCCCGGTGGCGCCGGGAGGCCCGGACTTCATACAGGACCTGCCTCCGCACGATGAATGCAGCTGTGACAGGGAAATAAGCAGAATGAGCGGGACTCGCAGGAGCCCAGGGGCCTGGGCCGTGACCTCTCTCTTCTCCCCCTGAGAAGCTCTTGTCCGACCATCAGGACCGTTTCATCCATCTTGGTTAAGGGAACAAGGGCAGGTCAGATGGACTAGGCCTGGCAGCCAGACTCCAGTCTTCCTAATGGTGTGAATGAGGGCCTGTTGCCCAACCTTCCTGGGTAGTGGTTGCACCGTTTGTAAGCAACACCAGCCGCCGTTGCTAACACTCAGCCTTACTTCTAGCTTCTCCTTCTGGCACACTGCGAGCCCCTCGGGTTAGGCAAGGCCACATGACTTGTTTGGGCCAATGAAGACTGGCACAGGCCGCTGGTGCACAGCAGGTACTGAGCTGTACCTGCCCTCCCTCCGGCCCTCCCTCCTGCAGCAGCAAAGCCGAAGCTTCAGGCTCAAGTAGGGGTTTCGTTGGATGGTGGAGTGTCCATCACCCTCGAGTCTTCCGTGCCAACTTCGTGGAGCACCCCAGCCCCTCCCTCATGGTTTGCCGCTCCATTGCACATGTATGTGAGCCATAAAATAAACCCTGGTTGTTTTAGGACACTGAGATATGGGGACTGGTTGTGCTTCAGCATAACCAGCCTATTCTAATACAAGTTAGCATCCACCACAGGGGTTAACTGTAAGGACTGAGTGTGACAAGCTCCCACACAGTGCCTGGCGCAAAGAAAATGCCCAATAAATGAAGCCGGGTCAGTGATGTTCGAGGATGAGGGGAAATGGCATGGATTCGACCAGCTCTTCCTCATCTCCTCTGTTCCCTTCTACACGCCTTCCCGTGATCCCCTCCCACCGCCCCCCCCCCCCTACCCCCGCCAACAGCACAGTCCACACTCCTCTGCAACACACAGACCTACAGCAATGTGTTTCTCAGTCTGTCTCCTACACCAGCTCTTAGGACCCCAACGCCGGAACAGTGCCCTTTATTTATATCCATTCTTGCCCCTCTCTAGGCACAGTGCATGGCACCACAGAGGATGTTTGGGAAAATGTATTAAATTGAGCAACAATTTGAATATTTTGGTGGCGTTTGCAGCTAGCCTCAGCATTGCCGATTTTTACTTCCCTTCAAACCTTTATTTCATTCTATTCATTAACTCTGTGGAATGTATTGCAAGCATTTTAGCATTCAGCGCTGTGTGGAACCTGCTTCTATAAAGGGCCAGATAGTAAGCATGCTAGACTCTGCAGGCTGCAAGAGTTCATGGCTCAGCTGTGCTTTTGCTGAGTGAAGCTGGCGGTGGGGACGCGCAGGTGCATGGATGGTGTCATGCGTGGTGCAGCTGCATTTATGAAAGCAGATGACTGGCCAGACCCGGCTGATCTCTGATGTAGACAGACGGGGGCTTACCCTCGAGTGCAGGGAAGATTAAAATAACCCAGTAAAGGATGAAAAGCAATAATTTCACATGTGGCAAGTGCCCCGAATAAGAAAAAAAACAATAATCTGGTGGCTGATGGGGCAGATCACAGGGCTGCTTTATTAGGGCTGTGAAGTCACTGCAGCCTCTCTGAGGGAGAGAACATATGAAATGAGCTTGAAGCAGCCTTGTGGGTGTTGGTGGACGAGAATTACATAATTACCGAGAACAGCACATGCAAAGGCCCTGTGACAGGAGCAGGCATAGAATGGTGGGGAGCAGAAAGAGGGCCAGTCGCTCCTGGTGGGATGGTTTCCCTGCCAAACGTGGACTCTGCCCTGATCTACGCTCCCTGGGGCTTAGCTTTATTTGTCTGTTCTGGGCCAGATCCCAGCTGCCCGCAGCTCCTCCCTCCTTCCGGTGTCTGTGACTGGTTATCCTTCCTCTCGAGCCCTCCTTATCGAAGCTAAACAGACTTAATTTGCTGAATCCCTCCGTGACATTCCAGTGCCTCAGCCACGGCTTTCTGTGGATACTTTAGGAGATTTGTGTTTTTCGAGTCACCAGGGTCTTTCAGAAACAGCCTCTCCGCTGGAACTCACCCCCCTCGCTCCTTTGCTTTCTGAAGTCAAGTCTCAAAGCTGGCACCCCTGCTAATCCCCCTTTCTTCCCTGAGATTGCAGCGATTGAAGTGTTAAATGCTCCCCGTCTCAGCAGTGATCATGTTTCCCTCATCCACTTTGCCTCCTCAGACCCTTAGTCTGCCAGCCAAAGGGTTGGAGTTTGTGAGGCTCCTTTGTCCTTTATACGTCCCCCGAGTCCCTGGTTGCTAATGGCTTCTGAGCACGGCTGCATCCAGGCGGTGGCTCGCCGGTAGGACCCAGCCCGTGGCTTCCAGGTCTGACTCACCGATGGAAACTCGTGTTTCCGCTGGCTTCTCTCTCATCCAACATCCTAGGCTTTCTGGAGAGAGTTTAGGAAGGTGAAATGATGCTGGGGCTTAGATCCAGGGAAATTAATTAAAATCCTGACTTCCTCAGCAACTGTAATTTGGGGCAAGTTTGCCTCCCGCCCCCCCCCGCCCCCCCCCCCCCCCGCCCTTTCCAGAGTCCTCAGTTCTCTCATCTGTAACATGGAACCATTCTGTTGCTGGTGGGAGAGGCCCTCCTTCCCACTGTTGCTCATGGGGGTGGGGTTCTTGCGATATCCTGAGAAAAAGAATGTTCTGAGCTTTGCATGGGAGAGTGGGTGGTTATTATTTGTGTAGAATCAAATCCCCGACTTTCCAAGGTCTCGTTTCTGTAGCCGGGGCTTCGGCAGAGCTAAAATCAGAGCCAGAGTGGAGAGTTCCATTTCATGTCTGCACAGCCCAGCGCAGCATCGGGCGAGCTGCAGTCCATCAGCCCATTGCGTGTGGGGTCCACATGGCTGTGGACCAGAGAGCTCCTTGGTTTTGGGGATTATGTAACCCAAAATGTTCACAGGCTTGCAGTGGCCCTGCCCATTCCGGTCACTGATATCTGTTTCCAGGTGTGACTGACAGACAAGTACCTTCCCTGGGTCACCCCAGCCTCACTGTACACGTGTCCATCTCCCCTTGTTGGACCTCCTCCTCCCCACCCCTGTGATCTGCCAGGAATGGGCCTGTGGTTCCCTGGGGAGTGAAACTGCAGCTTCCTGGTGAAGCCTTCCCTTTGCTTCCTTTATATACATATATATGCCTAATGTGCTAAGTATCCAACCAATCGTTGGTTGACTGCTAACCAGTTGCTATGACGTGCACTGACCACCAGGGGCAGATGCTCCAACTGGTAGATTAGCTTGCTGCTGGGTTCCAGCTGATCGGGACTGGGTGAGATGGGCCAGACATGCCCTGGAGCCTTCCCACAGTCCCTTCCCGGCCAGCCAGCCCCCGTCTCCCTGATCGGGACTGGGCGAGATGGCTCCAATCGGCCCCAATCACCAGCCAGGCTGAGGGACCCCACCCGTGCATGAATTCATGCATTGGGCCTCTAGTTATTAATAATTGGCTAATTACAACAGTATCAATATCAATCCTGCTCATGTTGTGGGATTGTTTGGAGACTAAATTTAATTTACTCCTTCAACAAATATTCCTGGAGTGTCCAGGGCACACTGGCCCAGTGTAGGGATGCAGAGATGGAGGGGTTCTGAGGTTACAGTGAACGATACAGGAACAGTGCTGCCCGTGAGGCCTACACTCTCGGCCGAAAGAGGAATAACATCCTGCCCTTCTTGAATGTTGCTTTAATCACCCGAGTGCTCATACATGAATGATCCCCGTCCTTATGAAAATGTAGCTGCTAGACCTCATTTATACATCAGGAAATGGAGGTTACGAGAGGCTATGGGACCTGCCCGAGGTATCAGGGCCTAGGAGCACACGTGAGGTCTGAGTCTAGGTGGGCCTGTTTCTACAAGCAGGGCCCCTCACCAATAGACGCGCTGCTTACTGGAGGAGAACTGGGGAAGTCCTGGATGCTGTAATTAATAGCTTTGCGCAGGCGATTCCGATTGCAACCTTGCGAGACAGTTTGGCTATTTCACACGAGGTCTCTACTCGCTGGATCTTGCTTTTGTGCAGCAAGGACAGGCTCTTTTCAGTAATTCCTGTAATGATGGTTTAGAGCTTTTAGCTCAAGTCCCAGACACTGCTTTCCCCTGAAATTCACATATACCATATACTAAAGGGCCATAGGACATCTTGGATTACATACCACATATTAGCCATAATAACATTTATTAAAATTCTACAGAGTATCGCAGAGGCCTCTGCAGCCACATAAAAATCCTTACTCTCATCCTCCAAAAAGCACACTTTCGGGTCCATTTAAAGACAAACAAATGCTTTAATGGTGGTTTGTAAAGCAAGGAGAGGTGAATTCTGCTTGGAGGGACCCAGAGAACAGCAGTAGGGGTGACAGTTGGCGTAGGCCTCAGAGGAGAAGTGGGAGATGGCAGGCATTGCGATAGCGTCTTCCATGGGACACAGTCCACAGCTGTGATCGCCCCGCGCTCTTCCTGACCACTCGGCGGGCGCATTTTGCAGCTGGAGGCCGCGAATCTCATGTGTGAATTGCGTTAGGAGTAGGGACACACCCTCCTCTCCTCGGCGGCCTGGGTCTGGCCTGTTTCCATGTTCTCTCTTCCCCCTGCGTTGAGGCCTGGTTCTCTAAGCAAGCTGGTCTGAACTCCTGCATAGACTGATGGGAACCCAAATAAAATGTAAGAACAGCCACATAGTTCCGTGTAGTTGAGAGAACAGCTGATAGAAAGGCAGGCCAGTCCAGGCTCAAACCTCAGCTTTGCCAGCCATAGCTTCCCAACTCCAGACATATCGGCTCATCTCTGACCTCAGTGTTCTCATCTGGAGAGTGGGTTCATAGAACCTGTTGTGTGGGAAATGGAATTAGTCCGGGATGTGCCTGGAGTGCTCGCCCCTCAGTTAACCTCAGCCCCGGCTTCCTCACATCACGCAGGCCCCGGCTCACACCCCCTCCTTGCTGTTGATATAGCGCTCTCCTCTCCATCCCTAGCTTTTACTTTTCTTTCTAGTCTTCATAATCACAGGACATGTAGCACATATTTATTTGCTTCTCTCTCTTGTCAGACACACCCATAGAATGTCAGCACCATAAGGGCAGGCTGAACGTCTGTGTACAAACACCTAGAACCATGCCTGGCACTTAGTAGGTGCACAGAAATACTTGCTGAGTGCGTGAAGTGCAGAAAGCCCTTGGACTGGCTTACTATCCGTTTCTTCCTCCCTTCTCCCAGCGCCCACTGAGCTCCCACTGTGCCTCTCATCCATGCGACGGTTTCTTCTCCATATTTGCTGATAACCCGACGTGAGTCAGGGTCCCAAGCACCTGCCTTGCCCCCCAGGTGCGGAGCCCACACTGCCCCTCCCCCACCTCCCTGAGTCACTGCTAAGTTCCTTCCTCCCATCTCAGCTGTGCAGGGTTTCCGTTTGGTTTTCTCCAGGCCTTCCCTGTGGAACACACTGAGTAATGGTTCTCCGATCACTTCGGGGGGCCAGTTTCCGCGGCTGTTTTGTGGCACCTGGACGAGCCTGGTAATTAAGAGTGTGCTGGCATCTCCTTCACGGCTCCGCGTGGGGCCGAGTTTATGTCATCTGCCCATTAAAGCAGGCGGCAGGCACGTTGCTGGCCATGCAGTGGGCACGTCCAGGCGGCTCGGATGTGTTTAATTACGGTGCATAGGGCGTCAGTCCCGCTGACCTGGTTAGAGCGAGCCTGGCCGCCCCGCGGAGTGGACAGCCATCGCCTGTGCCCATGCTTTCCTTCCCCCTGAGGGACAATCGGTGCTGGAGTTGGGGTTCCACCGAATCCAGGCTCCTAACAGAGCAAGTGCAGCTTTTTTCTGCCGAGCCAACCCAGCCAGGACCTCTAACTCTGGCACCCGCAGTCCCCTAACATCAGGCCATCAGCAGGGCCTCCGGTTTAACCTCATAGCTCTCAAGTCGCCATTCCTCACATCTCCACCCCCAGCAGGCTGACCCTGCCTCCTGCTTGGGTTATTACAATAACTGTGACCCCGGCCACCGGCCCCCGCCCCCCCGCCCTTCAATGCATCCCACTCTGGCCCTGCCTCCGTCTGAAATGCTCTCCCCTAAAGTGATTTGATTACCTCCTCACACCCCCAGTGCCCCTACCCTGCAGGGCTTTCCCTTTCCCTGCAGATAAGGGCGCAGTCCGTCCTGAGGGTGGAAGACTCGCTAGAGCCCCACAGCAGCACAGCCCAGCTGCGGGGCCTCCAGCCCTTCTCCCTGCTGCTCCCTCTGGGCACAGCAGGGGGCACCTGCACCTCCTCCAGTTAACACACTGGATCTCAGCCCAACCACGGCCCCCATCCCCCATCCCACCGCTGTGCCCCGGAAGCTCATGTTCCTGAGTTGTAGGCACTGTGGTTCATGGGCGTTGTCTCTGCTGCACTGAACTATTGTAAGGGAACATTTATGTAATCGCTGGTTTTATTTCTGTCTCTCATGTGAGCTTCAACTCCAAGGCAGGGCCACACCCGCTTTTGGTCTGCTGTCATGATTGCTGGCTGTAATGTATGTGGTTAGTTGTGGTGGTGGATGTCCATTGTGTTGCTTCTGGTTGTGGTAGTGGGTGTTGGTTGTGGTAGTGGGTGTTGGTTGTGGTAGTGGGTGGTGGGTTGTGGTAGTGGGTATTGGTTGTGGTAGTGATTGGTGGGTTGTGGTAGTGGGTGTTGGTATGGTACTGGGAGTTGGTTGTGGTAGTGGGTGTTGGTTGTGGTAGTGGGTGTTGGTTGTGGTAGTGGGTGGTTGGTTGTGGTAGTGGGTGTTGGTTGTGGTAGTGGGTGTTGGTTGTGGTAGTGGGTGTTGGTGTGGTACTGAGTTTTGGTTGTGGTAGTGGGTGTTGCTTGTGGTAGTGGGTGTTGCTTGTGGTCGTGGGTGTTGCTTGTGGTAGTGGGTGGTTGGTTGTGGTAGTGGGTGTTGGTTGTGGTACTGGGTGTTGGTTGTGGTAGTGGGTGGTTGGTTGTGGTACTGGGTGTTGATTGTGGTTGTGGATATTGGTTGTGGTACTGGGTGTTGGTCGTGGTAGTGGGTGTTTGGTTGTGGTACTGGGTGTTGATTGTGGTTGTGGGTGGTTGGTTGTGGTACTGGGTGTTGATTGTGGTTGTGGATATTGGTTGTGGTACTGGGTGTTGGTCGTGGTAGTGGGTGTTTGGTTGTGGTAGTGGGTGTTGGTTGTGGTAGTGGGTGATTGGTTGTGGTAGTGGGTGTTGGTTGTGGTAGTGGGTGGTTGGTTGTGGTAGTGGGTGTTGGTTGTGGTAGTGGGTGTTGGTGTGGTACTGAGTTTTGGTTGTGGTAGTGGGTGTTGCTTGTGGTAGTGGGTGTTGCTTGTGGTCGTGGGTGTTGCTTGTGGTAGTGGGTGGTTGGTTGTGGTAGTGGGTGTTGGTTGTGGTAGTGGGTGTTGGTTGTGGTACTGGGTGTTGGTTGTGGTAGTGGGTGGTTGGTTGTGATAGTGGGTGGTTGGTTGTGGTAGTGGGTGGTTGGTTATGGTACTGGGTGTTGATTATGGTAGTGGGTGTTGGTTGTGGTAGTGGGTGTTGGTTGTGGTACTGGGTGTTGGTTGTGGTAGTGGGTGGTTGGTTGTGGTACTGGGTGTTGATTGTGGTAGTGGGTGTTGGTTGTGGTACTGGGTGTTGGTCGTGGTAGTGGGTGTTTGGTTGACACAGTGGCTGGCTGGCTGTGGAGTGAAGGGGAGGCTGATGAGCTCACACAGCTCTAATGTGACATTTCTCCAAAGAAGCATGTGTCGGTTATGCTCATTGGTTAAACAGGGAGAGGCTTGCACTGTGTGGGTCGCTGGTGAGAGCCCACACCTGTGATTAGGACCATCTGCTCAGATGGTAAACGGCAGCTGGTTCTATCCACCTGGGCAGCCGAGCGGGTTCTGTGCTGTGTCCCCTCCAATCAGCAACCTCACTCTCTCCGTGTCAGCTGCTCAGAGAAGCACTACATTCCACTTGGGGTCTCCACAGGGATCTCCAACATTAACTTTTCCTTGGGCCACGGGGGCTATACTTTAAGTCAGACCATCAAAAATATGCCCTGTGACTTCTTCCAATCCACCCCATTTTCTTCTGCTGTGGTCCAGGCAGGCAGGCAGGCAGGCAATGGAGGCGTCACTGCCCCAAGTGAACAGCTCCCAGAGACTGTGTCTCCTACTGATTGCTGTCTGCTGGGGAGTTGCTGAAGGGTCCCTGCAAGGGATTCACATGTGTGGTGTGTGTGTGTGTGTGTGTGTGTGTGGTGTGCTAGCAGCAGGAGCTTTTCTGAGCAGGTGTAACCTGGTGGTCACAGCCCCGCTGTTCTCCTAAAAGGCTTGTGGCCAGAGCCCCTCAGCCCCTTCCAGAGTAGGTGCATATGAGGAAGCAACCTAGGGACCTGGGGACCCTCGGAATCAGAGGGAAAGGTCTAACCTGGGGATCAGAGGGGAAGGTCTAACCTGGGGATCAGAGGGGAAGGTCTAACCTGGGGATCAGAGGGGAAGGTCTAACCTGGGGATCAGAGTGGAAGGTCTAACCTGGGACCCAGGGAATCAGAATGGAACTTCTTCAGCTGGAGGTGGAAGGGCGCTCCCAGCCCGAGCAGCTGAGGGCAGAGCAGGTGTGAGGACAGCTCTGAGGGAGAGTGTGCCCAGTTCCCACAGGTGCTGTCACCTGCTGGAGCAGGAGGGTTGATGCAGGAGCCAGAGAGGTTAGGGTAGGTTTATGGAAAGACATGTGCAAAGTGTCACTGCAGAGAGAGTCTGAAAGCAGAGAACAAGACAGAGACACGTAATTGACCAATCCCTAACAAAGAAGAGGATCAATAGAGAGTTGTTACCAGGCATTTTTCCTACTTGTCATGGTTGCCTTGATCTATGGGAATATTAAGCCTCTGTAACTAATACATGCGTGTAATCAGATGTGTTGTTGGATGGATTGATAACAGATATATTGAAAGCATCCAGCATAGGATGTGCACATAGTAGATACTCAATGAGCGCGATTGGATATAGACCCTGCCTGGTCAGATTCACATGCACACGCTGTTTCTGAGCAGCGGAGAAGAGCTTGGCCAGCAGCTTCCTGCCTTTCCGGCGTGGTATTTGTCATCGTGGCCCATCTTTCATGTCAGGACACCCTATACACTGTGACGCTGGGCCTTCCTCCACCTCTGTTGCAGGGACCCCTGTACAAAGGGCAAACTGACGTGGGGTGCTACTGGGCCCAGATAAAGATACGAGAGAAGGCACCGTATCCTAGAGAGATGCCAAAAGTGAAGTTAGAAAGGGACTGTTCAGGTCTCCGTTTCCGAAGCTAGGAATCTCAGACACGGACCCGCAAAACCACGAACATGCAGGGAGGAACGGGGGAAGATTCGGGCATTTATCTAGTGCCCACCGTGCGCCGAGAACCTCACCCACGGGGAATCCAAAACCAAGGACTCCAAATACAAGTGGGATCCAGGAGGCAATCATTTCAGAAATGCATTTTTTTGAAAAATATTTATTGAGCACCTGCCATGTGGCAAGTACTGCTCTGGGTGGGGGACAACCCATAAACAGAGATGAAAACCCCTGCGCCCTGGGGGCGGCGATCCTAAAGGAGGACCACATGTGGAGGGAAACGTGATGGGGCAGCAGGAGATGGGAGGCTTGGGGTGAAACCTGAAAGTACTGAGTTAAGCAGCATGACTTACGTGCTCTGGGCACCACTGTGTGGGCACCCTGCGTCCTCGCCGAGGGCCAGGAGAGAATATTCGGGGCTCCCAGGGCTCTCTTCCTGAGCTGTTAATCAAGGGTCTGTCTGTCACATCACGACCCCGTCATGGCTGCACTTCCCTCAGCAGAATAAAGCGTGGCAGAGAACTGGCCATAGCCAGTTCCTTCACAGGACAGCCCAGCTCTGTGGCTCACATGAAGAGGCATGTGGCCTGGCCAGCCGGGACTCAGGAGGATGCCAGCAGGAGACCTGCCCCAGCTAAGCAGTGTCCAGTCTCAACTGCCCCAAAGCATCATATCTGATGATTCATCAGACCTGGTCGAGGCTCCAGGCCCTGGCTCTAGGTCCTGTGGTGGATACATCGTCTTATTGCATGAGTCTGGGTTTCCTAGAGAAACAGAATCAGTAGGAGATTGTCTGTCTATCTATCTATCTATTGAGATTAAGGGAGAAGGAAGGAGGGAGAGAGAAATTAATATAAGCAATTGGCTCATGTCATCATAGAAGTTGAGAAGCCCCAAGATTCGTAGTCAGCCAGCTGGGGACCCCGAAGAGCCGGCGATGGAAGTTCCGATCTGACTCCTGAGGTTCGCGAAGCAGGAGAACAAATGCTGAGTCCAAGTCCGAAGGCAGAGGAAGATCAGTGTCCCAGCCTGAAAACAGTCGGGCAGAGATTGTCCTCTCTTGTCAGCCTTTTTGCTCTCTTTGTGCCTTCACCGAGCTGGAGGCTTCACACACAGGAGAGGCAACCTGCCTTACTCATCCTTGCCATTCACATGTGATCTCACCCAGAACCCTCACAGACACACCCGGAAACAAGGTTTGATCCAGTGCCCGGCACTCCGTGGCCTAGTCAAGTTGACGCATAAAATTTAGCATTTATGTACCTTGGGACCACTAGAGTGTGGCTTGGGCTTTAGCACATAGTAGGTGCTCAGTAAGTGTTTATTGAATGAAGGAACACATGGGTGAATGGTCAGAACAGACATGGCAGTTTGGGTGTGTGGATGGTGATGGATGGCTGTACAGACACACAGGTGGGTGGACTGATGGGTGGGTGGGGGAGAGAGGGAAGGTGTTGACAGGGAGAGATTGAATAGTTTGTCCCAAGTCAGACATCTTTATGTAGTCGAGCTTGGATTTCAACTCAGGCAGCCGGACTCGCTCATTGTACTCAGACCTTGAGACGAAGGACAGATCTGGGATGAACTGCAGCAAACATCGCTCTAATAGTCAATAGGGGAGGGGATAAAGAAAGGAAAGCCAACACAGACTCCACATCTGTCATCTTCAGACACCGTGAGAAGTTTATTCACATTCATTTATTCATCCATTCATCAATGTTCACTGAGGGTCAGTTATGAGCCAGGTTCTGGGAAAAGAGACGTGAGGGGGACAGACAAAAACCCTTGCCCTAATGGAGCTGCATTCGAGTGGGGGGGGGGGGGGGCAGACAGTAAGTAAGTAAACCTGTATAGGGGTCAGGGGTCACAGGGTTGGGAGGGAAGGGGGAGAGAAGGGTGTAGGGGTGGCTTGAGGAGAGAGTGCAGAAGCGCTCGAGGGGCCGGTGGGCACCTGGGAAGGCTCTGCCTGTCCCTTCCACCATCCCATCCTCACCACTGCGGTGCCTGGAAGGCACTACTATTCCTGAGTTATGTATGAAAAGGCATGATTGCTAAATGTTGGAACAAGCTGTGGGGACCCTCTCAGATCCTCTAAGCCCACAGGTCCACACAGGTCCTGTGGGGGAGCGGACTGCTCCCGAGCAGGTATCTTCTCAGGTCCCCGAGGTTTCTGAGGGTGACTTACGTAGTGGCCCCCAATTTCCAGGACTGTGGGGCTCGTTAGGGGATGTGTGAGTCACTCACTTACACCCTCCCTTCCTCCTACTCCCAATCCGTGGTGCAGTGATACAACAACGAGAAAACTTTTTCACTGTGATTTATGAAAATGACTTCCATTGCATCATGTTCAAACCTCGTCAATCTCCCCAAAGTGAAGCAGAGACATTAGAACAGGCCTGAAAGAAATCGACTCAACCCGCCACCTACATCCCAGGGCGGCTGCTCTCCCACAGCCCCACCGTCAGCGTCTTCATTAGCACCACGCTATCTTCTGTGTCCTTTAATAGTCTTAATGGTCCTATGTAGCAGTTCAGGAAGCTGTTATTGTCCCCATTTTGCAGATGGGGCGATGGCAGCCCCCTAGCTGAGCCGGGGAGAGGCAAAAGAGGGGCTGAGCCTCGAAACTTTCCAGTTCTGTAACGGCACCACCATCTGCCCAGTCACCGAGCCTGGAGCCTGGGAGTCCTCGCTGTCACCATGTCCCCGACTGCTGTCAGCAGGCCCTGTTATTCCAATATCTTCTCCAGCTCCCTACCCCCCCCCCATCTCCTCTACCCCCAGCCCAAGTGGCCGTCTTTCTTCTTAAATTAGTCACCTTGCCTCCATTCTTACCTCTGCATTCCCTGTCCATTTCCCGCAAGGTCCTGCGTGGACCCACCCCAAGCCATCCCTTTACTTAAAGAGCTTTCTAATAAAACCCAAAGTCGTGTGGCCTGCCTGGGCCCACCTCCTCTCCAGCCTCCTGTCGTAGCCCTCTGCCTTGCCAGTTGTGTGGTGTCCAGTTGGCTACTTTTCATTTCTTTGCTCAGGGCCCAAATAGAGGATCCTCCTTCTCCCTGACACACCATTGCCCCTGGCTTTTCTTGGTGTTTGCTTTCCCTTCCTTCGGATCTCGGCTTAAATGTTGGTCACCTCAGCAGGCAGGTTTCCTGAAACCTACCACTCCTCTCTTTTTCAATACGTTGCCAGGTGTTCATGGTCTCCACCACCATGGGCCTTGTCACCACTGGAATGTAGGTTCCGTGAGGACAGAGCCTCGTCTGTCACCCCAGTGCCCAAGACCCAAGAGCACTCATTGAACACTTGCAGGAAAATGAATGAACTTAAATGAGTGAAACGAAACATTATGCTGGTTGCATATATTAAAAATCAGTATATCCCTCTTTCCTTTTCCATAGGATCCCTGATGAATTTTCCTAGTACTTTTTGCATTTATATGCAGAGTATCTATGTATAGAAGGTTCTCATCAGTGTATTTGGATGCTTGGATGGATGGATGGATGGATGGATACATGGATGGAAGGAAGGAAGGAAGGAAAGGGAAGGAAAGAGAAATGGATGGGTGGGTGGGTGGATGGAAGGAAGGAAGGAAAGGGAAGGAAGGAAGGAAGAAAGGAAGGTAGGAAGGGGAAGGAGGGAGGGGGGAAGGGGAAGGAAGGAAGGAAAGGGAAGGAAGGGAGGAAAGGGAAGGAAGGAGAAATGGCTGGATGGCTGGATACATGGATAGATGCATGGATGGGTGAGTGGGTGATGGATAGATGATGCTGAGTGGGTGATGGATAGATGATGCTGAATGGGTGGATGGAAGCATAGATGGATGCTTTTTACTTTGTGATCTCACAGATTTTTTTCCTTTTTTCATAACCAAATAACCAAGCTTATATTATTTTTATGATTGCCTCCCACCCTTTTTCTTTTGCAATATCCTCTCTATCTTCCTTCGAATCAGATTCCGGGTTGTGGTCTCTCACAGACAGAGGTTCTCAGGTGACCCCAGCAGCAGGGTGGACCACGGTACCGTGCGCTATTGTCTTCATGTGTTACCTTCCCTTTGGCATCAGTTCCCTTCTTCTAAGGATATGTGAAGAAGAAAGTGTGTGATAACCAAAGCATATCCCGCCTGCAAGCACTCTGGACTTATTGACGCAGAAAGTATTTCCGTTGAGGGTGGACAGGTCAGTATAACAATTCTGAGCCTGGCTCGTGCCCTGGAAGCCTGACATGCAGAAACGCAGCCCCCTGGAAGGGCAGTCCCCAGCGTTTGCCTCACAGGAAGGCCACCAAGGCCTTTCTGTCCCCAGGACCCCTGTTCTGACATTTCCCTTTGGCTGGGCATTTGTCATCACTCCTCGGGGCTCTCAGAGGTGGTCCTTGGATCCCCAGGTTGCTGCAGGGAAGGCCTCTGGGTTACTTGTCAGTGCCACACCATTACTTATTCTTTCTTTCTCCCCTGGTGGTACCATTCCTCGCACGGTAACAAATCAAGCAAAGTAAAATACCATTCCTCGAAACAGCTGTCCCTTGGGCAGCATGAGGCCCGTTATCCCATTCGAGAGCTGGTACGTACAAAGCAAGCACATTCTTCCTCCAGCCCCCAATCGCCATGCGTTATGTCTACCTGCCACCTCCCGTGTGTAATGGCAGGTGATTTACTCTCTCTGGGTTGTAGCTCATTTGCTCATGTTCTTTCTTCAGGGTAAGGGTGAGAGAAAGTAAACATTTATTTAGCACTTACTAGGCATCGGATTCTGTCTGTACAAGTTAGAGCAGGAGAACACAGTAAGAGTTTACTTTTCACTCATGTAAATAGTCAAGAGGCCATCAGGCTAAGGGAGGGAGGGTGCTTCGGGAGCACGGGGTGATAGCGTTGCTGACATTGTAAACATGTAGCTTCCAAGACGGCTTTGGGTGTAAACATCAGCGATAGGGAAGTGGAAAGAGAAGTGGGAAGCTCGTGAGTGTGAGCTTTCTAATGGGCAGAACTGGAAGTTAACATATCACTTTACCTCCTATTTTATTGGCTAGAATTCAGCCACATGGCCACATCCTACTGCAGGAGAGGCTAGGTAATGCAGTTATCTGTCCTGAAGGAGAAATGGGCTTTGGGAGAGGAGCTAGCCTAACACTGCACACAGAGGTGGGTGTTTTTATATAATTGCCTGATTTACTTTTCACAACAATGGGCATTATTATTACCATCCTATATAATTAAAGTCCAATATGCAAATCAACTGAGTAGCAGAATGACCAGTCACTACGATGTGCACTGACCACCAGGGAGCAGAAGCTCAACACAGGAGCTGCCCCCTGGTGGTCAGTGCACTCCCACAGGGGGAGCACTGCTCAGCCAGAAGCTGGGCTGAGGGCTGGTGAGTGCAACAGTGGTGGCGGGAGCCTCTCCCGCCTCCGTGGCAGCACTAACGACCCCTCGGGGGATGTCTGACTGTTGGCTTAGGCCCATTCCCCTAAGCCAGCAGTCAGACATCCCCCAAGGAGTCCTGGACTGCAAGAGGGTGCAGGCTGGGCTGAGGGACCCCCCTACTCCAGTGCACGAATGTAGTGCACCAGGCCTCTAGTTATCAATAAGGAAACAGAGGCCCAAGACATGAGTTTCAAAAGAACACACCACCGTTACAGCAAATAAATTGTACGTTCATATTTGAACTCCAGTCCATGTGATTCCAGTTTAGTTTTCTTTTCAGGGAATCACAATTCTTCTTTGAGAAGAAAAGACGTGCTCTGGAGCTTACAGAACAACTAGGAAAACTGCTGGTGGCTGTCAGCTGTGTGTGGGGCAAACTCCCCACTGTCTCAGAGCTGGGCAGGCGTTGCCCTGCCATCTTGGTCAGTTACCCACACCGCCGCCTCCATCCCCAGGTGTCTTCTCTATAAGTACATTGTTATTCCTTCAAATTCGTGTCTGGATACTTTATTTGATCTCCATGAATGAGACTTTTGGTACATGGCTAATCAAACCTCCCCAGCTTAATTAATCCAACACCATTTTTCCCAGCAATAAATTCGCTTAATGACCATATCATTTAAAATTCAATGCCCTTGAGTATTTCACATCTACTTGTGTTTCCTGTTCTTTTTATCCTCAGAAACTGAATTTTAAAGAGTGGATTTTTATGTGCCACTGAAAACTACTTTTTAGTAGTGTTCGAAAGTGGATAAAATATGAGGCAAGGCCCACACCAATACAGAGGAAACCTGTCTTCCCTACAACTAGGGAAGTGTTCTGTGACACGCTCACTAGTGGGGCTGCTCACGGAGAGGATCGGGTCAGCTTCCGCTGAGCCATTCGTGGGCCTCGGCATCACCTTGTGTGAAGGTGTCCCTTCCTCTGGTGCTGCTAACCAGTCACCCTATCGAAGTCTGTCGGGGACCAGACTGCCCTCCTGGCAGCTCAAACCCAGCCCCTAGGCCTGATGCTGGAAGCCTGGGGTGGCCCACATGCTGTTTGTGATTGATATGGTTGACAAAGGATAATAGACTTGTGAGTTGGAGCCACATTAGTGACTCAAGTAACTGACAAGAAAGAAAGAAAGCAAGAAAGAAAGAAAGAAGGAAAGGGAGGGAGGATGGGAGGGAGGGAGGGAGAGAGAGGGAGGGAGGGAGGGAGAGAAAGTGCTGTTTCTGCTTGTTGAAGGGTCAGCAGATCCCTTTTTGGGAAGCTCTGTGGTCGAGGCTAGCGGGGAGCCTGGGGCGCATCCTCAGCATTTCCTCTGCTTCCACCCGGCCCTCTAGGAGCTCAGCCAGTGTCAAGGCTGTAAATACCTCCTATTGGCTGCTTTCCAGTTTATGGCTCTCAATCCAGACCCATGAACTCCCGCTTGTAATTCCAGCTGCCTCCTCAGCATTCCCACTGGGCTATCTAGGAAGCACCCAAACATTAGCATGTGCAACCCCAGCGCTTCCACACGCGGCTCCTCCTGGGGCTTCCTCTTCTCGGAACATGTGGGCTCCAGCCTTCCCTTCACTCAGGGCCCTCGGAGCCAGCCCTGGGCCTGTCTTTCTCTCACGCCTTGAACCCAGGCTGCAAGCAAATTCTGCTGGAGCTACAGCTCCTCACACATCCACCACTTTTCCCTTTGTCCAAGTCACCTCACCCTCCCTGATGATTCCTGTAGCCCCCTCATTGGTCTTCCCGCCTCGGTGCCCAAAGTCTTACAGGGGCCTCAAGCTCTGCATTGTCTGGCCCCACTACTCTCATGCTCTCAGCTCCTCCCATTGATACCGTGTAATTAGCCAGTTATTAATAACAGGAAAGGAGCTAAAGGGAGGCCTGACATAAACATGGCCATCTGGGCAGCCTCACCAGGAAGCTGCAACTTTGCATCCCCAAGGAATCACCGGTCCATTCCCTGCAGGTACCTGGGGGAAGGGACTGGACAAAGGGGAGATGGACGCATGCCCAGTGAAGTTGGGGTGACATATGGAAGGCAACTGTCAGTCAAACCTGGGAACAGAGATCATTGGTCAGAAGGGACAGGGCTGATGCAAGCCCATGAATATTGGGAAAACGTAACCCCGTACTCGACAAAGGAGTTTGTGCTCTTAGTTCCCTGGTTTCTCGTGCTTTGCTCCTGCCCCAAGGACGCCCACATGCAATGGACTGATGGACTGTAACTGGGAACACACACTAAGCCGGCCTGATGCTGGGCTGGACTGTGACCCAGCAGGACGCGAAAACTGGGCACTGGCTTTGATCCCAGCCCTGCGGAAGCCACACTTCTGTGTCAGGACAGAGAAGTGGGGCCTTGGCAACTCAGAGGTGTAACCCACAGAAATAAAGCTTCCCACTAGGTCTCTTCCTCTATGGGGACCTCCAGAAATTCTACTCCCTCTGCACCCCAGGACGCCCACTCCCACCAGCAGCTGGCAGGGACGTGTTCTCCCCACTGATACCACCCCATCCCCATCACTTCCCCCCACTCGCGCCGTCCTCCCTGCCCGAGCCCTGGGCCTGCAGACACGCTTTCCCCCGGGTGTTCTCCAGCCCTGGCGTTCTCCAGCCCAGGCGTTTGTTCTCCAGCCCAGGTGTTCTCTAGCCCAGGCGTTCTCCAGCCCAGGCGTTCTCCAGCCCAGGCGTTTGTTCTCCAGCCCAGGTGTTCTCTAGCCCAGGCGTTCTCCAGCCCAGGCGTTCTCCAGCCCAGGTGTTCTCCAGCCCAGGCGTTCTCCAGCCCAGGTGTTCTCCAGCCCAGGCGTTCTCCAGCCCAGGCGTTCTCCAGCCCAGGTGTTCTCCAGCCAAGGCGTTCTCCAGCCCAAGTGTTCTCCAGCCCAGGTGTTCTCTAGCCCAGGTGTTCTCCAGCCCAAGTGTTCTCCAGCCCAGGCGTTCTCCAGCCCAGGTGTTCTCCAGCCCAGGTGTTCTCCAGCCCAGGTGTTCTCCAGCCCAGGTGTTCTCCAGCCCAGGTGTTCTCTAGCCCAGGCGTTCTCCAGCCCTCCCCCACCTGGCTTGCTCCCTGTTCTGTGCCCTGTGCAGGTGTCCCTCTGACCTGGGTGTCCGGTTAGAAGCGCCCCTACTTGCACCCAGGGAATGGCCCCTGCCTCGCTGTGTGTAGTGTTGGACCGTCTCTCCTTTGGATAATGAGCTCGAGCAGTCAGAAGTGTTCTACCAGGACTCTGGGTTGTTAGTGGAGTGAAATAGAAAAGACAAGAAGAGGGAGAACAAGAGATAAATAAATAAATAAAGAGAACGTGAGGGGCAGAGGAGGCGCAGACTCTGACCCACTCCTGCGGCCTGTGCCCCCAGCTTCCCCGCTTCCCACCTCTTCCATCCTGCTCGGGAGCTCGGTCACCTCACACGGCCTTTCAGTCGATTCCCTCTTACAACCGTATCCGGAAAGATCCCTTGTTGCTGGTTGGAGACCAGCATTCCAACTGATGGACCATCAGCATGTGCAGGAGTGGGGGGAAGAGCCAGGAGCTGGACGTCCACAGGCACAGTGGAGCAGGAGGGTCATGTGACCCAGAGGGGCCACATCCACTGTAGAGCCAAGACCAACCCTTTGATTAGAGGGGGGCATGGCCTAGCCTGGTCAGCCCTGCCTGGGGGACAGTTAGCAATGGGGCGAATGAAGGCCCAAACCAAGGCCTGCTCAGTCACTCAGCCAAGGGTGAGCAGGAGGAGTGAGGCCAGACGCCTCTCCTCACGTGCTCATCCCCGGCACAGCTCGGATGGGGGGCGAAGGGGGGGAAGAAAGATGTCACGGGAACTAGCCCAGATGCCTCTCCTCACATATTTATCCCCAGCACAGCTCGGGCTGGCTTGGGAGGGGGGCGGGGTAGAAAGATGTCACGGGAACTAGCCGAGTCCCTCTCCTCAGCCTTCCCTATGCTGCCACATCCGCTCCCTCTGCCCAGTGCACAGGGATAGCCATGCCCTGCGAGCAAGGGCTCAAGCTGACCCATCACATCAGCTCAGCTGGCCCACCTCATATGCCCTGATACCTGAAGGCCCTTTCCTTCAGTTCGGGCTGGCCACCCTTTCACCTCCCCGCCCTCTCAGGGTCAGCCCTTCCCTCTGCTGGCCTCTCAGTGCCCTGGACAGACCTTCGTCTACATCAGCTCAGGTCACACTGCGGCCAGAACCTAGTTTGATCCTCGGAGGAACCGGACACAGATCTCAGCCGGGGACACAGTATCTGGGTGACCTTGGGTGGGTCACTCTCAGAGCCTAACTGTCTTTGGTAAAGTGGGTGAAAGCATCCAGCTAATTTTCCAGAATGAGCGATGAAAGGATGCGTTGTCATGGAAATCACCTACCGCAGACCTGCCTCAGAAAGCCTGTGGGAGAGATGCTCCATCATCCCCCTGGCCTGTTGCACATCCAGAGGTGGCCTCAGGGACTGGTTACAAGAGCTGCCTATTGGAATTCTGCCAGAGGTGTGACCTTGAACAAGTCATGGAACTGCCCCATGCCTCAGTTTCCTTATCTGTGAAATAGGGATAAAGGACTTTTCACCCCAGAGGATTGCCGTAAGGGTGCCATGACTTCAATCTTGGAAGCACAGGGAACAGCCTGACTTCGGTGGGCGCGTGGTAAATGGTAGTGACCATCTGCTGGGATGAGGAAGTTGTAGGTGTATCAGGGGTCTCCCACGAGGCTCCTGGTGACAGGGACGTGTAGCATATGACTCAGCAGGGTGGTACTGCACCCGGTCAGTCAGAAGCGGGTCAGAAAATGAATGAGCTGCTGCAGTGAGTGCTGGTGCCCTGGCTGCAGTGTGACCCGAGCTGATGTAGACGAAGTGCGTCAATCCTGGAGCACGAAGAGGAATCTGCCCCTGTTCCCACCACCCCGCCAGGCCCGCGCCCAGCAGGCACAGCGCAGCTTGGACTCCGAGGGGCCACTTTAAGTGCAGGATGAAACCAGGGAGGCGGCATCGCAAATAACCCTCGGAAGCAAAAGGAACTCGCTCTCCTTCAGCTCACTCTCTGGCGCCGGGAACTGTGCTTTACTCCTGCAACTACCAACTGTGACATATTCACAGCTGACTCCCCTGCCTTCCAGGTGGCGTGGCTCGGAGGCAGGTTGTGCGGTGGTAAATGCGGCTGCACTCTCATTGCAGTGGTCCCGTATCCTGCAGCAGTTTCGGCAACAGCGTCATTTATGTCTTCCGCGCGCACCCTCCTGCCTGGGCCTGAGCCCGATGGCAGGCAGGTGAGGTTTGTGTGGTGGGCATTATGCATTGATGAGCCAGAGCAAACATTTACTAGCGCTAATCATTCATCTGGGGGTGGAGGAGAAGGGCTGCGGCACCAGGCACAGCCCTGGCTCCTGTCAGGGTGTCACAGGCCTGGGGTGCAGACTTGGCACAGAGCCAGGAGGAAATGGCCTGTCGGTCTGGAGACACCCACTCTCCCAGGCTCACCTCCTGCCACGTCCCTCTCCCCACACCTCCCACCCGTGGGATCAAGATAGCGGAGCCCAAGGCTCAGCCCGTGAACCTTTTCTCGTCTCCGTCTACACTTGAGTGGATGCCATCTGTATACGCTGCCAACGCCCATGTATCTCTCCACCCAGATCTCTGCCAGCCTCCGGTACTCACTGCTTCCGGACATTTCCACGTGGGTGGCTACGAGGCATCTCAGGCACCACAGTCAGAGCAGAGCCTGTGACTTCCCCCTCCACACCCATCTCCCCTGTGTCTTCCTCCAGCTCGGGAAACAGTTCATTTGTCTTTCAGTTGCTCAGGCCTATGACTTGGAGTCACCCTGACAGCTCACTTCCTCCCACACCCCACATGCCATCCATCAGCAGGCACTGTCTCTCCTCAGGGTCTGCCCAGAACCTGCCCACCCCCGGCTGGCGGCGCTCACCTGGACCGCTCCGATGCCTCTTCCTGGGTGTTCCAGCTGCGCATCCCTGTGCACTCCGTCCCAGGCAGGTGGAAAAGGGGCCCTGTAAACTGGAAATGCTTAGTCCTCTGCTCAAAACCTCCAAAGAATTCCCAGAATAGTTTCATCATCGGCCTCCTGCTGCCTCTCTGATCTCATCTCCTGCCGAGGAATCCATCTCTCCTCATCTCCACCCACTGGCCTCGTGTGCGCACTAAGAACACTCCTACCTCACGCCCTTTGCACAAACTCTTCCCCCGAGAAGCAGGTAATCTGCTCCTTCACTTTCCTTATACATATATTCTCAGGTAGAGAAGGATTTCTAAAACAAGAAACAAAAGTGCTAGTCACAGAAGGAAGATTGAAAAATTAACGTTAACATTGAAACTTCTGACCATCCAAAGACCCATAAAAAAAGGTGGTAAGTTAAGCCACAAACTGGGAGAAGATATTTGCAATCTCTATAACAGAGACAGTACTACCTAGAATATACAAAAAACTCAATAAAAAAACAACAACAACACAATCCAGTAGAAAAATGGGCAAAAGATATAAACATTTCACCCAGGAGAAAACACAAATGATCAATAAACAAAAAAGATCTCTCAAACCCAGAGAAATTCCAGTGATGACAGTAGCACAAATTAAGGCTCAAGGAGGAGGACGTGAACTCTGACGCATAGGTGGAGGCAGTGTAATGTAAGTGCCACAGTCTTATAAGGGTGAAGTCACAGGGCACCAGACAGCATGCCCATTGTATGGGAAGTACCCTGGAGGCATGCACAGGAATTCACACAGCAGGGGTTCTATAAAGCAAAAGTCTAGAAACAACCCCCATGTCCATCATCAGAAAACTGGATAAGTAATGCAAGTCACACAATGGAATATTATACAGCAGTGAAAATGGATTGATTGACACAATGCAATGGCATGAATTTCACAAAGATATTGTTTAATTTTTTTAAAAAAAATAACAGAAGACTAAATGGAGTAATATGCCATTTTTCAAAAAAGCAAAATTAACAGTGTATTGTTTAGAAATGCAATATATTACACACATGCAAGAATGATAAACAGAAAATTCAGGAGAATGGTGTTTTAGTCTCTAGGCCAATTCTCCAGCAGCCCTCAGCCGTCTGTCCCCCTGTGGGTGGGTGAGGGTCCTATGACTGGTTTTGATCAATCAGTTAGTAGGAATGATGAGAATCATTTCTAGGGTTAACATTCAATTACCAATGTGACATTTCTCAGAATGTCACATAATCTCTCTCTCACCCTCCTCCTTCTCCCTCTTTCTTCCTCTCATCTGTCCCCCTGGTGCAGCATCTGAGAATGTTTGAGATGGTGGGGAGCATCCCCCAATAGATATAATGATGTCAGGAATTTCTGGATGGGTGCATACATGTGTCCCTCAGAAGCTCAGAGGGGGAGGCTTGGAGCTGGCATGCCGTGAACAAGGGTTGGTCCAGGTAGAGGGCCGGAAGGAAAGGGCCTTTCAGGAAGTTGGGGCCTCTATCAGATGCAAATCCAAGATATGACAACATCTGTGTCTCCAGAAAAGGACAAGAAGGTCCGAGCGGCTTCGCTGCAGAATGTTGGGGGCACGTGGCAGGTCTGTGGCCAGAACCCAGCGCTCCACATGGGGGTCCATGGGCCTGGCTGATATTTATTCTCTCCAGCAGACCCTGGCTTTGAGTTTTGTCTATGTCCTATTTCTGCTCAGTTGCACCACATTAATTTCCACATATAATTATTTTCGCATAAATATTTATCAATGCTGAAAGTTCACAGGGAACTCCACCTGTTCCCGGTGCTGCCAGGGCACAAGAATTCCTGGCAAAGACCTGATACAGCATCTGGAAAAAGCAGGGGGTTAATCTGGTCCAACTGAGCAAACTTTTCCTGGGAGCCTAATTTGGCCTTTTTCCCAGAGAGCTCACAGTCTAGGAGAGATGACAGGGAAACACAAACGTGCCATATGGTGTGATGTGTCAGCAGTGGAAATCGATGGCTAGCCACAGGTAGCAGAGCCCAGCTCGGGGATGTCCACAGCCTGGGACACAGGACTCATGAGCTGAGTCCTGGGGGGTGGCCATGGGTCACCTGATTGATGGAAATGAAGAGGTTTAGTACCATTAAGTGCTGAGGGACATGAGTACCCTCACACATTGCTAGTGGGGGCAGGGTTTGGCATAACCACCACCAAGGGCGGTTTGCTGGTGTCTGATAAAGTCTTTGCACACACGCTCCCGTGAAACAGGTGAGCTTACCTAAGGCTGTATAGGGAAGTAGTTAAACAAGTGCCTACAGAGCCATGTGCAAACGCTGCTCACTTCAGCCTCGTCATAATAAAAACTTGGTTAAAACTAAAGGACCCTCCATGGGGGAATGACTAAGTAAATGGTGGCTTGCAAATAGAATGTGACATTCATTTAAAAAATGATATGTGCACTGATATGGGAAGATCTTGAGAAGTATTTTTAAGTAGAAAATCCAAATTTTAGAATGTTCCCTAGGGTATGACACTGTGTCAACACTCCCACACTCGCACACACACTGGCCCAGAAGCCGTAACTCAGCCAGACTAAGCCTGAGGCTGCAGGGGAACAGGTGCAGGTGGTGGTGGGCCCTGGGAGGGGAGGCATCTGTCCCCCCCTTTGTGTTTCTCTGCAGCCATTTGAATCTGGAAAGGGAAACATTTATCCCCCTGGAATCAGAGGAGCACCTATCCCAACTCAAGGTGCACAGGTTTGAGGTTCATTGAGAACATATCCCCAGAGGTTGGCAAAGAAAGAAGAAGCCTGCTCCCAAGGCAGCGTGTGTTGAGCTCTGGAAGTGGGGAGGGAGTCGGGGGGGGGGGGGGGATTCTGTAGACCAGGCAGAGTGAGTCCAGGCAGAAGGTGAGGTCCCTGAGCAGCTGGGCCATGTCCTGCTCCCCTGGGATCTTTCAGCAAAAGCAGAATTTCACTTTGCCTGGCTACTGAGAAAGGATCCAGAGAGGAGCATAAAAAGAGCAGCAAGGGGATCCTTACTCAGCCTTAAAACAGCTCCAAAAGTTGATCTAGTGATCGCAGGGTGAGTGTGGACAGACGTGATGGAAGAAGTGTGTAGACAGTATGACCGGGCATGCAGCAAAGGCTGTAACATTGTCTGTGCTCCAACCCCTGGACCTGGAGCTTCCTGGGGTTCCCTTCCCCAGGGGCCAGAACCTGTTAGGACTCTCAGTCAGCTCCTGAGAAGTCTGGCAAAGTGTGTAGAGCCTCAGGGAAGAGGGCGGGTTGGTATATGCTTCTACAGTAGTGGAGAGCTGGGACATTTTGTAGGAGAATGGGCAGATAATTCCAGTCCTGTAAATAGAACCAAAAGAGTGGACATAGAGGAAAGACAGGACCTCCAGGTGCAGGAACTCTGTGTAGGTGGGAGAGGTTACTGAGGTCAAGGCCATCTGTTATCTCTGGGTTCCATGTGCTGACATATCCCCAACCTGAATGAGATGTTAATTCCCAACTAGAGGTTAGAGGTCAATGGGTAAGTGTGATTGACTACAGGAATTAATGAAGACTAGAACCATGCAATTAGGCATAGACAGGGAAGAGAATATAATTCCCTTTCAATCTTTTTGAGAAGATCTTATTTAAATCAAAGGAGAAGATCTCACCTTGGTACTGGGAGGTCTTTAACAGCTAACTGCTAATCTCCCTTATCAGAAAGAAAATACCAGACTCAGAGTCTAGGGCAGGTTCATCAGTCCTTTCTTGTATTGTTACATTCTGTTTATGGCAATTGTGTGAGTTTTCTATCAATACATAACAAATTACCACAGACAGGGCTTAAAATCACACACATTTATGATCTCACAGCTTTGATGTTTCTGTGCTTGATGGTCTCTCCCAAGGTTCCAATCAAGGTGTTGGCCAGGGCTTAGGTTTCACCTGAAGCTCAACTGGGGAAGAATCTGCTTCCAAAATTGTGTGGTTGTTGGCAGGATTCAGTTCCTTGTGGGGTATTGACTAAAGGCCTCAGCTTTTTACTGGCTGTTGTTCTTTGATAAAAGGACTTTTCCATATTGTGACTTCCTTCATCAAAGTGAGAGAGAGAGAAAGAGAGAGAGGGAGAGAGGCAATAGAGTCTGATAGCAAGATAGAAGTTACAATCTTATGTAACAAATCATGGAGGAAATATCTCATCCCCGCTGCCATTAGATTAGATTAGAAGCAAGTCCTGGGTCCTGCTGACTCTCAAGCTTTGGAGATGACACCAGGGCTTAAGTGCCGGGTGGGGAGGGGTAATTGGGAACCACCTTAGAGTCTGTCTGCCACAGCAATTGTAATTGTTTTTCTATTCAAGGTAGTGATATACAATTTCTGTTGCAAGTAGACTTACTTAATAAAATAAGAAAGAACCTGATATAAAAACTCTGAGTCCACAATAGCATGAGAATAGGTGGATGTCCAGAATTAGAGATACTCAAGGTTATCAGGATGTACTAATTATAGTGCTTTTTCATTCACTGATCTGTTCATCTGTCTGTATCAGTCATGGTTCTCCAGAGAAACAGAATATATATATAATAAAAGCCTAATATGCTAAGTGTCCAGTTGTCCGGTCACCTGTTCAACCATCAAAGCATAATATGCTAATGATATGTGAAGGCCGCTCAACTGCTCGCTATGACATGCACTGACCACCAGGAGGCAGACAGTTGACCAGTTGCTATGACATGCACTGACCACCAGGAGGCAGACACTCTGACTGGTAGGTTAGCTTGCTGCTGGGATCCCGCTGATCAGGATTGAGCAAGAAGGGCTGGACATGCCCTGGAACCTTCCCGCGGTCCCTCCCTGGCTGGCCAACCTCCCACGTCCCTCCCCAGCCCCAATCGTGCACTGGTGGGGTCCCTTGGCCTGGCCTGAGCCCTCTCGCTATCCAGGACCCTTTGGGGGATGTCAGAGAGCCGGTTTTGGCCCGATCCCACAGGCCAGGCCGAGGGACCCCACTGGTGCACTAATCCGTGCACAAGGCCTCTAGTAATTATATAAACAGTGAGGGAGTATGATTAATTGACTATAGGAACTGGATTATCTGATTGTGAAGACCAAGAGGTCCTATGATCTGCCATGTGCAAGCTGGAGACCCAGGAAAGCTGGTGGTATATTTCAGTCCAAGTCTAAAGAACTAAGAGCCAGGGGATCCAATGTTGTGAATCTCAATTCAAGTTCAAATGCCTGATAACTAGGGTTGCCTACAGTGTAAGTCACAGTCTCCTGCTCTTGGTCACTAGATGGCCCAAGTTCCAGTGACCAAAGTCAGGAGAAGATGATGTCCCAGATCAAGCAGAGAGCCAATTCGCCCTTCCTCCAGCGTTTTGTTCTATTCAGGCCCTCAATGGATTGGGTGATACCCATCCACACTTGTGAGGGGATCTTCTTTACTCAGTCTACAGACTCGAATACTCATCTCTTCCAGAAACACCCTCACAGATTCACCTAGAAGTAATGTTTTATCAGCTATATGGTAAGTGGACATATAAAATTAACCATCACAGCTGTCCATCTGTCTATCCATCTACTTATCATGGAATAATATCAGTCTAGTTTCCAGCTCTTCCCTGTCCTCCAGAGTCATGGAGATGGAAAGATGTGCTCTTGTCTTTTAAGGAATTTGGTTTAGCAATGAGTTTCTAAATCCTGGCTGCACATTTGAATCCCTTGGGGAGCTTTTAGGAAGTGCCAATGACCAGACACCATCACAGACCAGTTGAATCAGAATGTCCCATTATAGGTCCTAAGGAATTCTAATGGGCCCCAGAATTGTGGTCACTGGTGTGGTGACTCCAGGGTGTCAATCCATTTGCAGCAGAGTTGGCAGATGGAGAAATTGTTGGAGATAAGGCAGCAAGCCCCACAACCACAAACAAACCAGCAAATTCTACTTCTTTCTTCTCCAGAGAGGGGGTTGACTTTGAGGAGAGAACAGGTTGAACCCTGCTCTGAAATACAATCCCTGTCCTTTGTAAATAAAAAAAATATGTATATATATATATATATATAGTCTTTTTAGAGAGAGAAGAAGGAAGAGGAAGAGAGAGGGAGAGAGAAACATCGGTGTGAAAGCAAAAAATCCATCAGCTGCCTCCTGCATGTCTCCTACCAGAGATCTAGCCCTCAATCTTTCAGTGCACGAAAAGATACCCAACCGAGTTCCTGTCCTTAATCTTGAAGTTTATCCCCAACCTGTGACATGACCTCCAGCATGAACTCTAGAACTGACCTTCAGATCAACCTCCAGCCCCACCTCTTCCTCTCCTTTGCTTTTCCAGAGGTTGGAGATGCATGATTCCATATCACACATGCACTTCATGGTGGAGGTCTTGCCACCTCTAACTGCTTCTACTTGCCCTGCTGCTCTGGCCAGGGGCAGAAATAAGCCTCAGCACCTTCAGCAGTTCAGCCTCAACCTTTCCTACCTTCTCACCACCTGGATGTAGAGATGGAGGCCCAGCTACCACCAGTGTAGGCCCTACTTCGCCTCCTTTGTCCTGCTTCTGGCCTCTTGGGGTATAGGGAATGAGTGTGTAAAAATGTGGATGTGCATATCCAGGGGGGGGGTCATTCATTTATTCATTGTTCATTTATTAAGTGCTTATTCTGCACCATGCTCTAGTATAGATAGATATAAAACCTAGTGAGTAAGACAAAGTCCTGTCATCATAGAGCTTAATTCCAGGTAGAGAGGAGTCAGAAATCATGTGAACCAGTCAGTCCATGATATAGTTCCAGATCTTCACCAATGCCACAGAGTGGGACAAAGAAGGGAAAGCAAAACAATGGAGTGCCTTGGGGCAGGCATGATTTTTAATAGAAAGATCAGGGAAAGTCTTTCTGAGAGATGAATAAGTGGTATGTAGATGTCATACAAATCATAGCTGTGGTCCAGACCAGTATTACTGCTGAACATTCTGGAATACTCTGTATTTGCACACTGACAGTAGCCATTGGCCCTTTGTAGCCAGTAAGCACTTTAAGTGTGGCTACTGTCACTAAGGAACTGAATCTTTGGTTTTATTTAATTTTAATTAATTTAAATTTAAGTAGCTACATGTGGCTAGAGGCTTCCATGTTGGACCTTTAATGATGAGAAAAATCCACCTGGGGGAGATCTGGGGAGAGAGCATTTCAGAGTGAGGAATGGGCAAACACAAGAAGGGGAGGAACTGGAGTGTGGAGACCAGATGAAGAGAAGGCAGCATTGTGGGACTTTGAGGAAATGGGATTGCATGTAGAGGACAGATTCTATAGAGCAGTGGTTCTCAACCTTCCTAATGCTGTGACCCTTTAATACAGTTCCTCATGTTGTAGTGACCCCCAACCATAAAATTATGTTCATTGCTACTTCATAATTGTAATTTTGCTACTGTTATGAACCATAATGTAAATATCTGTTATGCAGGATGTATTTAGGCGACCCCTGTGAAAGGGTCGTTTGACCCCTAAAGGGGTCTCGACCCACAGGTTGAGAACTGCTGCTGTAGACCATGAAAAGGGAGTGCATTTAAGAACATACATAATGATAGATTACTGGAAGGATTCAGGCAAAGGAATGATGCAATGATGGTAATGATAATAAAGTTTAGGTAGATTTATTAAGTGGGATTTATGTACATACTAGAGGCCTGGTGCATGAATTCGTGCACACTGAAAGGAAATTAATTAGAAGACATATTTTAATTTTGCTATTTGCCCTTTCTCTATAATAGAAGTGTTAACCAAATTCACCATCGACAATGACAGATAGAAACACATGCGGGTGATTGGTGCTAGCGAGAGCTTTATTTATATAGATAAACTTGCTTAATTATACCTGCTTTCTAATTTAGCTAAACTTTTTCCAGTCCAGTGAAGCACCCCAACTTCTCTTTCAGGTAATTGTCAGCAACACAGCAGTAAATATCAACACAAAGCAGATTATTATTGTAGATCATGCAGGGAGAACAAAGAGTGAAATATTTAACTGCAGCAGTGTTTGACTATATTCTGCTCAGTGAGAAAACCTGAAGTCATTTTCAAGGTCCACCATTTCTTACTTTTTTAAGTCAGGTCAAGTTTCTAAGCTTTCTAAATCTTCCTTTTCTGACTAATGAAAAGAAAATAGGATTCCACCGAGTCTCCTATCTACCTACTCCAGGACTTCTGTGAGGATCAAATAAGATGAGGCATGGGAAAACACTTCACAGGCATTTGGTTAAAGTGTAAAATGTTTCCACCTGGCTATAAAGCAAGTTGTGTTCCTAGATTGAAGTTACTCCGGGCTGGGCTGGGCTGTGGGCCGCATTTTGCACCATGGAGTCTTGGCAGCATCGGCTGCAATTTGGTGGGCTGTCGCTCTGGGGTGATGGCAGGGCTGTGTCTCACTTCGGGAAAGCCAAGTGTTGCTTTGTCAACACCAGGTCTGTGGTGCCATTTCTTTGTAAATGGTCAGTGCATGTCACAGCAGCTCCTGCATTGAGTGTCTGCCCCCTGGTGGTCAGTGCACATCATAGCAACCAATGAGACTGTCGGACACTTAGCATATTAGCCTTTCATATATATATGTAGATAATTCAATCCTCACTCCTTAATCTTCAATAATATCAATGAAATATTTTTTGTTATCATTGAAATCTCCCTTTTTAGATGGGAAACTGAGGCACAGAGGTTCGTTACCATCGGGGCTGCCTTGCCTCCCTCTCGGCTGCAGCAAGCTGTGGAAAGCTCACTCTTGCTCAGTGCATAGTGACATGGGGGCCAAGACTGGGGGAGGCTGAAGATGGCAGTGCTGTGGCCCAGCAATGCCAGGGGAAGGATGGGAAGGAGAGGTTACACTTAAGGTATATGTTAGAAATAGCAGCAGCAGACAGGGCTTCCTGGGATTGGATTGCTGAGGGTGAGTGAGGCCGGGAAGAAGCAGTGATGGCTCCCAGGTTTGGGCCGGGCGGCATGGGGGACAGTGGTGCCCTTCCCTGTGGTCGGTCAGGAAGACTAGGAGTGGGCAGGACCCGGGCTGGCGGGAGGGGTGGGTGCTGCAGTGTGGGGTTGGGTATAATTCTGTGCCTCAATTTGGGCACAGTTTCCTCTTACCTTCCTTTATTCTTCTTTGCCGTCTTTCCTTTATGTCTTCCATCATTCAGCAAATATTTATTGAGACCTACTTGATGCTAGGCCCTGTGTGAGGGGCTGGAGTACAGCAGGTTATGAAGGTGCCAATCCCTTCCCTCCTTGGAGTTGATGTTCTTTAGGAGGACAGACAGACTATGCATGAGAAAATGAGCACAGAAGCAGGCGAACTGCAGGTAACGATGCGCCCTCCAGAGTGAACGAGAGGAGGACGGAGAGGGATTTCAGATGCTGCCTGGGCGAGGGGATCGTGCTCTGAGTGGGTGATGTTTGAGTCAAGAACTGAATAATGAGAAGGCCAATTATGAAAAGAGCAGAGAGGAGAGAGAGAGAGAAAGAGAGAGAGAGAGAGAGAGAGAGAGAGAGAGAGGACTCTGCAGGGGATCGGTGGGCATGAGTATCCGACACCCCAAGAACCTTCCATTTTCGAATCACAGTGTGTGTCCATGTCTGTGTCTGTCTCTCTGGTGTGTGGGGAGCCTCTTCCATCATCAGTCATTTCTTCCTCTGTTGCAGGAGCAGATTGATTGGTTTGGAAATCTGTTTAGTATTTCATGAGCCCAAGCTGTGAGAGTCAGGGCTAAATACAGACACGGTAGGACCCAGTAATTAATTGATGAGTGTGGTTACAGCTGGAGACCGAGGTTTGGGGAGGCAGCTTTTCAAAGGAACTGTCTCAGGGACAGCATGGAGGGCTCTGGCCTGGGTGTTTGTAGAAGCTGCTGTCCTGACATTCTCACCAAACACAGGGAAGGGGCAGCTGGGCCGCATCCCCTCAGCACAGACTGCCGGTTTCCCCAACACAGCGTCACTGCAGCCACACCTGGGAGCCGGGGGCCACAGTGCGACCCCACCTGTGCTCACAGCTGACACTGCTCACACCTGTGTTCATCGGATGGATGCTTCCATCTGGACTGACTTATTTCACAAGTTTCCATGGCGGAGCATGAATTGACCCAAGCAACCCTTTGGCCAGTGAAATGGCATGTGCTTTGTGTGCTGGCCAGGCTCCTCAGATCACCAGGGAGAAGCTTTACAAATTACTTACAAAAGCAAAGTTTGTTTGAAGGATGCACTGGGGTCAAAGTTCAACAAGCTCACAAGCACAGGTCCTGAGACGGTGCTCTGTGGGAGCGCGGTGGGCAGACAGGCTGCATGTCCAATAGCAGCCTTCATCAGCACGCGTGCCGAGCAGTTCATTCCTCCCGGCACCGCGCTCTCAGTCCGTCCGGGCTGCTGTCACAGAAACACCACTGACTGATGGCTTAAACAACAAATACTTATTTCTCACATTTCTGGAGGCTGCAAGTCCAAGACCAGCTGCTCACTGACTTGGTGTCTGGTGAGGACTCCCTGGTTCATAGAGGGTGTCTTTTCTTCTCCCCGTGTCCTCACATGGCAGCCGAGGGAGGGAGCTTTCTGGGGTCTCTTTTATGAGGTCACTAATCCCATTCATGAGACTCCACCCTGGTGACCTCATCCCCTCCCTCAGGCCCCACCTCCCAGTACTGGGATTGGGACCTACCAGGAATGTTGGAGGGACACAAGCATTCAGTGCGTAGCAGAACCATAAGCACCAGCCTTTCAACCTTCATGAACCATCTCGGAGATGGGTCTGGCTTGGGATTCCCTGCTGTTTACAAGGAGGGAAATGAGCTTCAGGTTTCCCAAAGTCCTTGACATTGACAATGGCAGAGCCAGGTCCCAGGGGCAGAGAGCACGTGTGTCCTCTGCAGCAGCTGGAGGACATTCGCCCAAGTGGGCAGAACCCCAGGCCCAGGAGGCATGACCACGGACGGCCAACAAGCGACGCTCTGGACAAGCAATGGTGAAGGGCCTCCACGAAGAGCACTCGCTGGAGTCTTGAGAACTTGAGAAGCAGGTGGCACAAAGCAAAGGGGGTTCAAGCAAAGGCAAGACCTGAGTGAAAAGCTGATCTATCAGCAGCCGCCTTCATCACTCTGAGGTCCGGGCTGAAGTGGCCCCACAGTTAGAGGCAGGAGGCCTAGACACCCCTGGGGGGACAGAGGCTGACTCAGCAGAGAAGCAGGGCGGGGCCAGCAGCCGGATGCAGGTGAGAGGGTAGGGGGTGCAAGTGAGAGGGAGGCGGATGCAGGTGAGAGGAAGGCAAGGCGGCTGGCAGCATCCCCAAGACAGAGAGGAGCTGCCGCACTGCACAGCGGGGAGTGAGAGGTGAGGTGGGGAGCCCTGGAGTGCAGCCTCCCCGAGGGGAGCCCTCCTGTCCTGCTGTTAAGCTGTGAGCATGAGTTGCCCGTGCGGGCATGCCGACACCTCTGTAATCATCATTAAATTGTGGCACCTGTCCTTGAAATGCTGAACCCAAGGAAAGAAAATACAATAAAACCACTAATGGAAGTTGGTGTGAGGGTCTGCAGGGGTCAGTCTTTGAGTGAGTATGAATGTGTTTCAGAGAAATGCGCTCTGGGTGGAATCGCCTCCGGTCACGGCAGGGGAAGGGTGTTCTGTAATTGCCTTCATCCTAAGTCAGTAAGTGTCTTGACTTAGAACCTCTGGGGTGCAATGGCCCAATCAAAAAAGAGGATGTATGGAGCGGGCATTGGGGTGAGGGCACGGATGGGAGCTGATGTTGAGGGTAGGCAATGGCTTAGATTTTCGAACCCTGCTTCCCAGCCTCTGGGCTTGAGCATTATTGCAAGGGACAGCCACGTCCCTGTAGATGCCAAACATTGTACAAACTGAATCAATAAAAACTCATATAAACACACACACACTGCGACCTTTCAGAAACATGGCTTCAGTGCCGATGACTCAATCACAAGTTCATTGTAAAGGATCGTGGAATTCACGGCTGCTTTCTACCCACAGGTGCTTCCTAAATCAAAACATGCAGGTGGTGATGGCACTGGGAGAAGTCAGTCGACGGGGAAATAGAAGCAAGGCCTGGGACTTGAGCAGTTGGAATCATGAGCCCCATAGAGTGGCCAAGATCTGCCAGCAACAAGGTGTCCCAAATGTTCATGCACCTTGGGGTGGCAAAGAGAAGGAGATTTCTAGTAATCCATGCAATGTATGCCCAGCTTGAGGTGTGTGGTGCTCTGAGAGTTGGGCACCCATCACTTAACAGAGGGACGCATGCATTAGGCCACCAGGAAGAATCATTTAGATTCAGAATGTGAACAGAGCTGTCTCCTTCACGCACTCAACATGCAGATGTGCTTGCACCCACGGTGGCCACCAGCAGTACTGAGACGGGACATTTACCAGTACCTGCTCTGTGCGAGGAAGCCTGGTATCTTTCCTTGGGAATGAGTAAATGTTATCCTCATTCGATGGGTGAGGGAAATGAGTTGCTCAAAGCAAGTATGGCTCAGAGATGGGACCCTGAGGTCTCATGCCCTTGCTCCAACCCCCATTCTCTTGGGTTACAGTTCATCAGGAGAGCTCAGAATATATTGCTAATTTATGCACCATTTGTTCTACTGGATAACACATTAGAGAAAATGTGAGGTGTCCGAGTACCTCTAATGTGAGCAATGCAGAGGCAGCTGACCCTTCGCAGAGAATGGGCACTTACAGCTAACACGGGTGATTGCTCTCTCCCCGGGCATTCATGACGGTCCATTTGCTTCCACTGAGGGGGCCCTGGAGAGAGATCTCACAAATTGAATGATGCTGCTTGATCTGGAGGAATTTCTGGGGATGCCAGCATGGGTTTCTGTAACCCCCAGGGGTAAGTCAGTGACAGCCCTCATTGACAACACACAGAAAGAGCCTCATTTTAAGGTGCAGCTTTGCCACCTGCCACAGAGTGACCTTGGGCCAGTCGTGTGACCTTGCGGAGCCTCGTGGTTTAGTTAAGCATTGCCAAGCAATGACTAAGAGCTTGGGCTATGGCACAACACAGGCCTGGGACTATATTTCAACTCCACTTCTTGTGCCTTTGGGAAAACTAATCCATTTCAGTTTCCTGATGTCCAAAGCTGGGGTAGTAGTAGTACCTTCTTAAGACAGTTGTTTGAAAGTTACAGTAGTACATCGAGAACCTACAGAACGTGAGGCACCCTTTTCACTGCTAATTCACTGAGACCTTCATCCAGTCCCGTGTGACAGGATTATGAGATAATGCCTGCTTTCCAGGCGATGGAACAAACACACATGACTTGGGTTCAGTAATGTGCCCAAGGTCCCACAGCTAATAAGCGGGTCCGATTCAGTAAGTCCAGAAGCTATGTTCTTGACCACGAGGCTGTAGAGTCCAAGGTCCAAAGATGCTTAGAGACCTGGGTCTGCTGCCAGGATTTGAAATCTCAACCACAGAAGACAGCATAGAGTGCTCAGTGCATGGTGTGTGACAGCTAGTGCATAGCTACCATTAGCATCGTTCCCTGTGAGGCCCCAGACGCGGACCTGCACTCAGATGGGGCTGGGACTCAGCAGAGCGCCACCGGCAGCAGAGCACAAGGGGGTGGGGCGAGCGACGTGGAGAGTGTCTCGTAAACATTTGGGGCAGTGAGAGCAGCTGCATGGTCGCGGGAAGAGATTTTCGCTTCAGGACTGTGTGTTGACGCTGGTGTCATGGCTGCGCTGAGCACCCCAGATACTGTGAACGAGCTGTTCCAAGCCCAGACGCAGTGTTTTCTCACCATATGCTCCACACGGAGTGCGTGGTCTTTCAGACAGGGATGGCGTGTGCAACTCAGAAGCCTGAGCGCCCAGGCACAGAAAACCAGCTCAGAGGAGCCATGCCTCCCCAGCTGCCCCAGGCCTCCTGACTCCCAGGGGTCGTTTCGTGTGTGTGTCATCCGTGTAGTCATCCAACAACCATAGGTAGTGATGGGGCAGCTACTCCACGGGAGGTACTCTGTCAGGCACTGGGGATACAAAGGTGAATGAAGCATTGCCTGCACTCTAGGGTCTGGGACCCGCCATGCCGGGCCTCGGGACGGGGCGTTGTTTAAGCTCTGTAAAAGAGAGATAACAAGGACTTTGGGAACAGAAAGGAGTTAGTGAAAATCTTTGTAATGGAAAAAAAAACTTTTGCACACCCAGCACCTAAACATTTTTCTATTCAAAAGAACTCCCCAAATAGGTGAAGGTAGGTCCCTCTTCTGCTGGCAGGTGGGCTGCACACCTGGCACAAATGCCCACCTCCCACATGGATGTCAGGTTCTTGGATCAAGGTGATCACTCAACACCTGCACCTGGGTGTGCAGCAGATCCCTCAGATGACTAAGCGAGACCTGGTACCTTCCCCCAAAACTGGCCTCTTTCCCCGTGTTCTCCAATCCGTTGGCTCAGGCCAACCATCTTGGAGTCGCTATGATGCCTCTCTGTCTTGCACATATATCACAGCCATCATAAAGGCCTGTCATCCCTACTGAAATGCCCTCCTAGCAGGTCGCCTTCCTCTGTTCTTGCCACACTCTTGTCTGTTCTCAGCAAAGCAGATACAGAGCATCTCTTCAAATGGAAATCATATCACAGTCTCCTGCTCAGTGTTCTTCAGTGGCTTCTCACCACACAGAGTGAGCGCCAGCATCTCCCCGGGGTCGGGGAGGCCCTCCACGATCAGTGTCCTGCCCACGCCAGGAACTTGTTTTCTCACTTCCTTACCTTTCCTCACTCGCTCTTGCTGTGACTGGTCTTCTTTCTGTTTCTCAGGCACGCCAGGATGTGAGAACACTGGCATGTCAAAACATCAGATCTAGTCAAAAAGGATTTCCTTAAAACCAGGAGAGAAAAGGAGAATAGGGGTGAGAAGTCCTGAGCAGGTAGCTGGGGATAAGATCCAAAGGTGATTTGGGAAGAATTTGGTCTGTCAGAGTAGGGTAGCGGCTCCTCTAGTTTTCCAGGAAGAGGGAGACTAGGAGAGGTACAGAAATAGTTGCCAGATCGAGGGCCTGGGTGAGAATTCATTCAGTGGGTATTTATGGAGCACCTGCTGTTTGCCAGGAGCTGGTGTTAGCACTGGTACTGAATGACTTCTGCTTGGCCAGTGAGCTGAGAAACCAACATGCACACTCAGGGAGACCTTGAAAACCATCTTTATGGTCTGAGTCTGTTTCCTTCTCTGTAGAACTGGGATAGTAACGCTATCTGCTCTGTTGACTAAAATAGTTATTCATGTGATACTATAAAGACCTCTTGGTTTATCAGATGTGGAAGTTAGACTGGTAGCTCTGTGGAGGAATGGGCCCTGTTTTGTTGACTGGTATATTGCCGATTATGGAAGTGAGCATTTATGGAATGAATGAATGAATGAATGATTGTAACTGAGTCAAAATCACTTTTGGAATGGAGAACTGCTACTTCACAGATTTCGAGCAGCCTCTGGATACCTTCTTACTGGGGAAAAAGCCCCGTCAGCTCATGCCACAATAGTTATATCTTGGCCCAATAAGATGACCTTGTCATGTTTGCCCCAAATGCATAACTCTCCTAAATCACATGCTTTAATTCATCTGTAACGTGATGATCAAAGCCATTTAGGCTCCTCGGCTCCCCTCTACCTTCTACAGCACCTCCTCTCATTCCCTCTGTGCGGAGCGCTGAGCGAGGCGCATCTGTCCTCTCCTCCACACACTGGCTTATGGGCTGGGTACCATTTCATCTCAGATGCTGCAGATCAAAGACTTGAGATCCACAAAGATCTTGACAGACCACAGACAGCACTCAGCCAAAGTGAAGGACATGAATTGGAAGAGGGCGTAATGTGAAGACAAACACTGAGGTCTAGAAGTGAGCGCGGAGGACAGATGAGAAGAGAAACTCAGCAGCTGCACTTGCACCAAAGAAAAGTGCAACAGAGTCAAAAGGCAAAAACACATCTGGACTAAACTCTGCGAAGGGCCGTGTAAGAATCTACCTTCAGGTGTTTACTGACTCAACATGTGTTTGATATTTTCATAATAGGACACGAGTTTCATGCCAACTGAAATAAAAGTGGAAAGTCGGGCCATTCCCTAATGCTGGCTGAGCTTGTAGTAGAAGCTCCTCACTGGCCACAGCCCTCTGGTCAGGCAGTGGGTCTGGTGGCATTGGCTTGAGTCAGAATATCCTTTTTGCCTAGATGGGTTCGTTAGTTCTCATGCTGTTCAACTTTTTCATTGGGTCAAATGTAATTTTTTTTCCTTGCTCTTCTCTAAGAATTGCTGTGCCAATGACCTTGTGCACCTGGCTTAGGTTTTTAAAATTCTGGCATTACTGGGCACTATTCTAAGCGATTTGCCTGTGTTATCACATTAATCTTCATTACAATTCTATGAGGGAGGGACTCCTATTAACCCTGATTTTTAGATGAGAAAATTGAGGCTCAAAGTGGGTTACGCAACTTCATCGAGATGACGTGGGTAGTCAGAACTCTTAAATCATGCACATACAACTCCCAAAGGCTGTGCTCCTTAGCCCTCTCCCTTCAAATGAGACAATTAAGTCTAGTGCAAGCCAGACAGACACATAAACATGAAGACATTCAAAATACTTTGAAGAATACGTTGTTCCAAGATAAGCATGATTATGGCCAAGGCTATTGCTTTGATCAGAAAACTCCGTGCTGCCCAACCATTATGCCTAACTACACCAGCTCTGTGAATTTCTCTATCAGGCCATTCCTCTTGCTCAATAACGGTGCTTGCTGATGAAGCTCAAAACCCAGCAGCAATTAATTATTGACAGAGCATGTGAATTAGAGATAAAAGAAAAGTCATTCTTTCTCTACACCCGCGATAGTAAATAAATTTAATTATGGTAGGGGAAGCTAAGGGATCTTCATCTGTATTAAGGTTTATTAGCTGAGACATTTAAAAGCATGTCATTATAACAAAGAGGTCTTGTGTAATCCTGAATGTACCACTTGGGTGCAAGACTTGGAAGTGAATAGACTTAATGGAGTACATGGTGGCAGATGGCCTGCTGTACTGACAGGTATTGAACAGGTTTATTGTCAGTTAACTTTGGTCTACAGATGCCTATAGCAAATTGGGGTACAATAGGGTCCTGCACCTCCCCTTTCACTGGTTAGCTTGCTATATTGGGGCTGAGGGACAAATAGCATCCAAGTCCTTTAGTATCTTAAACCTGTCAATGAGACGAGGCCATCCTGAAGGTGAACATGGATGGAGCGGTGAATTTAGGATAGAAGAAACCTTGGGAAGGACAGCAAGAGCATGGCCCTGGTGTGGGGTCAGTCAGTGGCCCACTGGCAACCCTGGAACCAAGAAAGAAGGAATCCCATTCATAGAACCAAACTATGCTGGATGCTTTCACGCTATATGCCCTTTTATTCTCAGGTGAACTCGCGGTAAGTTTTAGGAAAAGATTCGGGGATGTGATTCAACTTGTTGAGGTCACAGAGTCTGTCCATTCTCCTTCTCTGAGCTCCAGTTTTCTCCTTTGCACAGTGAGGCCTTTGACAAGGTCAGGAGACAGCAGACTTTTTAAAGGGCCCCAGAGTAAATATGTTTGGGTTTGTGTGTCACGTGGTCTCGTTGCAACTGCTCAAGCCTGCTGTGTGCCACATCAGCCAGGGACAGCACGTAAAGGAAAGAGTGTGGCTGTGTTCCAACGCAAGTTTATTTATGAGCATTGAAATGTGAATTTCATGTAATATTCATGCATCACAAAATGTTATTATTATTATTATTCTGGTTTTTCCCCGACCATTTAAAGATTTAAAAATCATTCTTAGCTGCAGGCATTACAAAAACAGAAGGCTGGCAGTAGTTTGCCAACCCCTGGACTAGATAATCTTTGAGGTTTTGTTGAGCGCAAACATTTTCTGAAAGCCGCTACAACAATAATAATAACTTTGATGTATTAAGCTCCTACATGTGCCGGAGTCTATGCTAAATGCTCTACAGACATTATCTCCCCTAATCCTCATACTGCAGTGGGAAGTAGGTGCCATTATTATCTCCATTTCTGAGATTATAAAACTAATACATAGAGAAATTAAGAGTATATTTAGCTTAAATATAACTGGTAAGAAATAGAGCAGCAGTTTAAGCCCAGGTGTATAAGGCTCCCAGCCATGAACCCATGAGCCTTATGCTGCCTTTTCTGAGGTTTCTACAATCAGAGCCCTAGAGGGGAGGACAGTTAAAAAGAACCGCAAGTGTTTATCCACGAATTTTATGTGGTAGCTCCCCATGAGCTATTTACATCACACGTTTCGTGCAAAATTAAAATATTTCTGGATAGTCATGACCACTCTTTCTCCTTCTCTCCCTCTTCCAGGAATGTGATGCCTAAGACTGTGGATGGGCAGATAACCATGGAGAAGACGCCGAGTTACTTTGTGACAAATGAGGCCCCCAAGCGCATCCACTCCATGGCCAAGGACATCAAACTGATCGTGGTGGTGAGAAACCCTGTGACCAGGGCCATCTCTGACTACACCCAGACCCTGTCCAAGAAGCCCGAGATCCCCACCTTCGAGGTGTTGGCCTTCAAAAACCGGACCCTGGGGCTGATCGATGCATCCTGGAGTGCCATTCGCATAGGGCTGTACGCGCTGCACCTGGAGAACTGGCTGCAGTTCTTCCCCCTCTCCCAGATCCTCTTCGTCAGCGGGGAGCGGCTCATCGTGGACCCTGCCGGGGAAATGGCCAAAGTACAGGATTTTCTAGGCCTCACGCGTGTTGTGACTGAGAAGCATTTCTATTTCAATAAGACCAAGGGGTTCCCTTGCCTCAAGAAGCCAGAAGACAGCGGCGCCCCCAGGTGCTTAGGCAAGAGCAAAGGTCGGACTCATCCTCGTATTGACCCGGATGTGATCCACAGACTGCGGAAATTCTACAAGCCCTTCAACGTGATGTTTTACCAAATGACTGGTCAAGATTTCCAGTGGGAGCAGGAAGAGGTTGACAAATAAGGCTAGAGATGTGAGGGAAAGCTAGGGAGCAGCTGAGGAGACCCCTTACCTGAGTCCCAAATCCCCAGGGTCGCAACCTCAGCCTTGCTAGAGTGTCACCTAGGTCTCCCCCATCTTCCAGCTGGGATTGCTTCCCTACAGAGCAGCCAGGCCTGCCTGGGCAGCAGCATCTGGTTGACCAGATGGCCACCAGGATCTACTGCTAATTCTTGTCTCCTATGGGTGAATAGAATCTGAAGACAGGATTGAATAGCTGTCTAGGTCAGAGACAGTGCCATGAATATTTGTTTAAGTGAAACAAAGAAAGGCAGGTCTATTTTGGGGGTTCTCACTTTGCTTTGGGAAGCCTGACTTCTAGCCCTGTGTCTGGCCCAGGCCTTGCTGTATGAACCCTGCTCTGGCATCTCTCTGAAATGCTAATTGTGGCTGAGTGCTCCAGGACTCCTAGGGGAGGGGCCTCCGCCAAGGTGTCTCTGGCCTTCCTGAAAGATCTCATTCCACAACCCTGTGACTTCCTCCCTCCACACCTTATAAAGGGAGGGGCATGCACATTCCTCACCCTAAAACGCTGACTCCCCTGGAAACCTTCCTTCTAGGAGCCCTCCAAGGTGGGCTGGGTCTCTCTCTTCATGAGCACCCAGGGTGCTGGAGCTCAGCCCCTGTCCTTGTGTTAGATTCAGCCCCTGGACTGCTCTTCTAGCAGCAAAGCTCACAGCCCTGAGCTTGGTAGAGGTGAATGCCATCTCTGGGAGCGAAAAAAGACAGCCAGTCCTCTCGGGGGGAGGTCTCCACACCTACAGACCCTCTCCCCAAGCACCCTGGTTCTGAAACATGCTTTTGGGGTGGGCTCTGTCCCTCAGGGTCCCCAGAAGGGCAAGGACCAGAAAGTTGGCATGTCTTCTGTTCTGAATAACCCTTAGCCACACAGTGAACAGGGTACCAGTCACCATCGTCTATTTGCCCCACCATCTGCCCTCATGGTCATCTCCTGCTTCATTTGCTCTGTTCACAGACAGCACATTTTGGGGAGTGACAAGAGGGCTGACTCCACTTGCCACATCGGTTTATGGGGTGGGGGGAGCAAGGGCTGTCTGGGACACCCCCCTTCGAGGGCTACTGATTAAAGTATCCCTTCCCATTAGTCGTGTTTGATTAAAACGCAGCATTTGACATAAAGCCCTGTTCACAGATCTCCCAGTCCAGGAACTGTCCTAGTAAAATTGGAAATGTGTGCGTGGGGGAGCTAGCTCTGTTCAGCTGTTACTAAACTGTCATTTCTCCGGCTAAATGAAAACTGTGTTGTTATAAAGCTTAATGCAACCTAATCAATGGGCTTTGATGGCGTGTTTCTGTTGGTCACCTCCAACCCCACCCCTGCTCTCGGATTCTGGGGGTTTCCCTTCTCTGGAATGACCAGAAGGACCCGGATTAGATCTCCTGGGGGTTCTGTCCTGTAAGAAGCACCATTTTCTCATTCTCAACTGGTCCTGGCGTTGAATGGACTAGTGTGTCGATTGAGGAACAACCTTACAAATCACTGTTTTTCCAGATAAGAGAGTGGTTATTGAGCTGAAGGCACCATATTATGCCTTTACTACCAAAATAAAAGAATACCTAGCCCTGGCTAGTTGGCTCAGTTGGTTGGAGCATTGTCCATACACCAAAATATTGCAGGTTCATTGCAGGTTTGATTCCCAATCAGGGTACATACCCAGTTTGTGAGTTTAATCCCCAGTCAGGGTGTGTACAGGAGGCAACCAAACAATGTTTCTCTTTCACATCTCTCTCTCTCTCTCTCTCTCTCTCTCTCTCTGTCTCTCTGTCTCTCTCTGTCTCTCTCTCTTCCTCCCTTCCACTCTCTCTAAAAAAATCAACAATAATAAAAACATATCCCTGGGTGAGCATTAAAAAATAGATAGACAGATAGATAGAAACACACCTATTTCAAGAAAGAAAATGCATAAATGCGTGCTTGCTCAGAAGAGTGTATGGTCAGCTGCTGATTCGGGGCCCTGTTTTATAGGAAGAGCAAGGACCGATTCCAGTTACACATCAGAGCCAGCTGTGGGGTTTTTCAAGCTACAGCTTCCTGAGTCCCATTTCACATTTCTTGAGTCAGAATCTCCAGGTGGGACCCAAGCATCTGTCCTTTCAAAGATATTCTTACGGTCCTGGCCAGTGTGGCTCAGTTCACTGGCACATCCTCCCATACAGGAAAGGGTCAAGGGCTTGGTTCCTGGTCAGGGCACAAACCTAGGTTGCAGGTTTGAGCTCCTGATTGGGGCATGTACAAGAGGCAACCAATCAATGTTTCTCTTGCACATCAATGTTTCTCTCTCTCCCTTCCTCTCTCTCTAAAAACATATAAATAAACATGTCCTTGGGTGATGATTAAAAATAATAATAATAATATATATATATATACACACACATATATATATTATTATTATTATTATTATGGAAGCTGGGCTTGAGAACAAAGGAGGAGAGTCTTATGTGTGTATGTCTTTGCCCTCCCGTTCTCCTTCCCACCCTCCCTGTATGCTTTTGTGAGGGTACTTCCAAGAGAAGTGGTCCCCAAGGGCTTGCTTTGGGGAATATGGTCCCTTCTGGGGGGAAGTCTAATGAGGACCAGGTAAGGAAGATTTCAAGGTCAAAGGAGCACCTGCTTGTAAGGAAGCTTTCCTATGACTTTCTACCAGCTAAGAGTGACCATTTCTCTAACCTCCCCCATCTCTTCTGTCCTGAGGGGACACATGATGACTCAGCCCCTCGATCACACCTCCTCTTTACTCCCAGTCAGCCTGGCTGTCTGCGTGGCCCCCTGAACTCAGAGTGTCCAGACCTTCTGTGCTGCGTAAAAAGGAACCCAGTCCCGTGTCCTCACATACATGACCAGCTAATCCATTGTTAGCCTGGCTAGCTAATGGTTACAGTCATTCTCACCTGGGAGATAACAGTGGGGAACCTCTTAGAGTCTTTACACCCTCTGGCATTTAAGAGGAGGCTAATATTCTCTGGAGAAACAGGGCAGAGGCCTAAGCCTCACAGCTTAAGTGTTTTTATTTGAAGGGTCATTGATGACATGGTTGGAAGCTGTGGTTCTGGAAAGAAGTGCGAACTTGAAATGCTTCAGTTCCATTTCTGCAGTGTCTGCCCCAGCTCCATCCCCAGACGCCGGGAGTGAGCCACACAGCAGCCACGTTCCGCAGTGAGGAAACTTGACAAAGGAATTACTTCCTATCCAGAAAAGCTAAGTCAACCTGCTCAAATGGAGGCAGGTTAATAACACTTCCACCCTATTTAAACGCGAGCAATGCGACTCGGGGGAGATTGAATTTTGTATTTGATTTCAATTAGCAAAGCATAAATTATATTTAATTTTCTATTGCCCTCCCTTCCCTGGAATGATGACTCAGAGCTCGGGAAAGCCTGCTGCTGAGACGAGAAAAGGAGAGCCATGCTTCTGGTGGTGCCGCCGCCTTTGCCTCACACTCCTCTCCTTCGCCCTGTCATTCTGTACCTGAAAGGTATGGAAGCCTTGGCCTTGACACTAGCCCTACCAGCTCTAAACACAGAACAATGACAGCAAAACCATTCAGCAGCCCCTTTTACCTTTGGGCTTGAGAACTAGGCGTGGCCATTCCCTAGAACTCCGAGCAACCTTTGGGAGCCTCGCAGATTGAATTTCAGGTTGAGGAGCGTGGCCTGCCCCATTCCATGGTACTAGGGCTCCTGGTCTGAGCCGCACTTCTTTACGACCTCAGCTCCTTGGCTCTTCCAGGTGCGTGTCTTTTCTGCCCCTCCCGTTTGCCCACCTGCAACCTCCTTATTCCCCAAAGAAAGTGTCTGCCTCGCAGCAGTCAGAAGAACGGTAGCTGGTTTGAGCCTGGCCTTATCTATCTCATGGACAAGCAGCATTGTCCACCTGAACCTTAGTTTCCATATCTCTAACAAGGGCCTATTTAGTCCCTACTGGCCAATCACCAGAGTTCCTGTGATGACCAAAATGATGGGAAGGTATTTTTAAAACTGAAGCGCTTCATTGACATAGTGGAGAGTAATGCTGACGATGGTCATGAAGAAGATGAAGGAGGAGGAGAAGGGAGGTGTATCCTCATACTTCTTCCAGAACAACAAGCCTCTGTAGCATTTCAAGGGTATATCTTTACTCAGACTGGACAATATGATGATATTAAGAGAAAATGATTTTGCCCAAATGATTTTACCCAAAGCTAAGGTCAGAAAACAGCCCTCTGTGAACAGCACAGAGCTGGCTGGATTTCAGGCATTCAAATACAATACCTTTTCCCCCACTGGGTCCGGATCCCCCACTCCACCTCCCCGCAACACACACGTTCTCATTACGGCAGCCTTTCCCTGCCCTACACTCAAGGTTCTTTTGGATACAACCAGACACCATGGCTTGTTCACATAGGGCGAGACAGATCTTCTTGAGATGGAAATGGGGTGACGTTTTCAAGCTTTTGGGCTTCAAATGCTAAGCCTTGGGCCATGACTCCTCAACTTTTCCATGACGACACAGAGGGCTGAGAGCCAGGGCAGGTGCTGGGAGCGGGGCTCACATGTTTCTGGAAATAAAGTGGGACAGGCAATTCCTCAGATTCTTTAGCACATTGGGGTGGGAGAGAGGAGTTCTTACGAGTTCTGGCTTCTCATGGGTGTGAGGATGTGTCATTTCCTGGTGTAGGAGATACATGAAACCACTCTGACATTGTGAGACTATATGGCAAGGTAATGAGTTCATCATGTCATTGAGGAGAAAACGCAGGCCAAGAACAGGTGTGGGGCGTGTGTCCATGGATGAAGGTGGCAGAAGTGTCCCTGGACACAGGCCAATCCCATTACTCTAGGGTCAATCACGTTTCACTGAGACGTTCATTCCACAAATATGTGTAGAGGGACCAAGTGGCAATTGGAAGAGGTATGGGAGTGGGCAAAGCTGGTTTTCCGGACGGGGCTCCCAGCCCAATGGGGAAGATGGATATGAGAGAAGTGCATGCAGTAAAGGCTGACCCTGTTGTGAGAGAGATGCACAGGGTGCTATGGAAGCATGAACCTGGCAAGGGAGGGTGGGGGTCAGAGTAAAAGGACACGAAGAACTTGCGTCATTAAGACCACAGTCATCAGAATTTGCCTCATCCCAACTCATAAGACTGCCCTTATGCTCCAGAGGGAGACTAAAGCACGGATAAATACTATCAAAATAAAAGACAGCCCGGCCGGCGTGGCTCAGGGGTTGAGTGTCGGCATAGGAACCAGGAAGTCATGGTTCGATTTCTGGTCCAGGCACATGCCCGGGTTGTGGGCTCAATCCCCAGTGTGGAGCGTGCAGGAGGCAACAGATACGAGATTCTCTTTCATCATTGATGTTTCTGTCTCCATCTCCCTCTCCCTTTCTCTCTGAAATCAATAAAATTACATTAGATAGGTAGATAGATAGATAGATAGATAGATAGATAGATAGATAGATAGAAATACAAGATTGGGTCATTAAGAAGGCAGGCTGTTAGGAGGAGACCTGGGGGAGAGAAAGGGAAGTGTGTGTGGGGAACATGGCCATCAAGGGTAACCTTCTCCTAAAGGGAAGCTGTGTCTGCTTTCTGTAAGTGACCATGGCAAAGCCACTGACAGGGGCCACAAGTCCTCCCAAGGCCGTCCCTACCACCACCTGTAGCTTCCTTGTAACTGTCTGAGGCCAAGTCACAGGATGACCCTCTTCCCATAGCTCTCAGCTACTTGTTGGCTCATATATCAAGAAGGGAAGCAGATCAGTAACATCCAACTTCTCTAAAATGTGCTAAGCTCAGTGATAGTAAAAATGAAAATGCCCAGGCACACTTACACATCTTAAGTTAGGTTACAGGGTAATACAGAGGTGTCCTGTAGGTCAGGGACGATCCACAAGTCTTACCCCCGTGTTCATAGGCGGGACTGTGATGTTTGGGAATTTAGGGGTGTTCCAAAGCTCCGAAGCAGCGCTCTGGCTGAAGTAAAAGCCCAGCACAGGGGGGCATGCGTGCCAGCATGCCCTGAGAAGCAGCAGCCAACGGCTCACAGGGACTCTCATGATCTCCTCTGAGCCCAGGGGAGGTCCACTTGAATAGCTCTGATTCCATCTCATGGTCTGGACCACTTGGAATGAGTGTTTCTGACATAGAATAATGACCAAAGTCCAGGAGTAACTGGAGCTAGGATGGCCCATCGTGTCTGGGGGTCAGAAGGAGCCGCTCCCAGCTTCTGGCTCCAGGGCCAGCACACCGGTTACTGTGACAGCTGTGGGGCATCGGCTGAATGGAGATGCAAAACTCATTGCGGTGGACTCCTCACTGGCCAGTCCCCGGGCCCTGCATTTGAGATAACCGTCTACATTCACGCTGAGGCCAGAGCAGGGGACACCTCTCTCCTTAGCCACCTGGAGTCCGAAAGGTCTGCCCAGCAGGTTTCCTGCACAGGTTACCTGCCAGCACCTGTATCTCTGGGTCTCCAGTGAACGAGGCCTCCCCTTAAAGAGATGCATGTTCCATAAGCCTCAGGACTGGGGTCCTGTCTCATTTTTCTAGGACAGGCTGTTCAAAATCAGTCAATCAATCAATCAATAAACAAATAAATCATTACAGGCAACAGAAAGTCGTGGGGTACCCTCTGGGGTGCTCTGAGAACTAGAAAAAGCGAAAGCAGGGATCCAGGTGCAGGCCAGCAGACTGAGAAATGCTGTGTGAGGGACCCTCAGGGCTCAGGTCTTAGAAATCTTCATCTTACTGACAAACGTGGGAAGCATCTCGTCTCGCTCTGGGTAAGAAGAGCCAGCCTTCCGACCCGGATCTGCGGCCTCCAGCCCAGTGCACTTCCCACGGCCCTCACAGCAGAGACTGAGGACACAAACCAAAAGTATTTAGAAGTAGCTCTGCCTGGCAGCTTGGTCTCAGGAAGCAAGGGTGGAGTTTTGCCTGATTCTGAAAGCACCTGCGTGCAGCCAGAGGCCTCCCCTTGGGAGATGCCAATGGTGCCGGGCGAGCGCCTCCTGAGTTGTGCAAGGAGCACACCTTTGGGTGGACCTAGACCGTGTGCTTGGCCTGTGTACAGAATGGGCCCCTGAGCTCTGCCCACCCAGCATTCGGTCTGTGGGCCGGGGGAGGGGCGCTGGATGGGGAGCAGGCGGATGCTCCCAGGAGGCCATGGGGAATCATCTCTGTACAGAATCAACTACATTAAACACAAGAAGGACATTGTGGGCAGTAACGCCTGTTACAGCAACCCAAGCGGCTGTGAAATCCCCATTTTCCATCCCACCACTTGCTTGGTGAGTGTTTACCTGGTGCAGCTGCTCCCGGTGCAGAGGAAGGGAGGTGACCTGGAGGTGCGGCTGCTTCAGAGGAGAAGGCACCCGTCTGGCTGGAAAAGTCCGAGAGCCCCAGCCCATAGACAGACTGGGTGGGACTGTGGGGCTTGATTACTAGAGGGACCGAGGCTGGGGAAGATGCTGCATATCCCCAACTTGAGAGAAGGGTGCAGATTAAGCTTTCTGAAAATTGCTAACTAACTTGGTTTGTTTTTTTCTTTTGTAATCTCTCCCTACGTGGAAGAGGAATAAAATATTCGGGGTGGGGGGGGGGGGGCGTGAAGTGAGCTGGAATTGCAGGATTGGGCTGGAGGCAGGTTGGGAACATGACCAGTGTGGTCCTTGAAGGCTGAGAGCCTGTCACCTGCCTCCACGTGGCCCTGGGAACGGAGGTGGGACTGTGTGTGGGACAAGCAGCCCTCTCACAGCTCTGCGCCAGATGGAAGGGGTTGGCCTTTTTTCCTAAAAGAATGTCAAGAAGCCCAATCCCCTCTGTCGCATCTTTATTTGCAACTGGGTGGCGACAGTGTCTCTGTAACAAAGGCTATTTCCCCTTAAATGTGTGTGTCTTTAGGGGCTGAGGTCTTGTCACCGGCGTATTTCTAAGATTATGGTAACAGCCTTGGGATGATCAAAAATCTACCAAAAAAAAAAAAAAAAAAAAAAAAAAAAAAGGCATAAAGAAAAGAAAGTGGTGTGTTCTCCCTGAGAAGCCATGGGAAAGCATCTGAAGCAGCCCCTTTGGTTGCCTCTCTCCCGAGAGGGAAGGCAGGCGCATTGGAGGCGAAGGCTGCAGATTCCATGTGGCTTTGACGATCAAAGGCAAGACTTTCTGATGGATCTTTAGGGAGCCTCTTTTCCATCATTTAAGGAAGAAAGATTTCTTGGTTTTGATCCCAGGAGAAGTGCCTACAGAGGGTCCCGGGGGAGAGGATCTGCTCGGGAATGCTTGTGCAAAGTGCTTCGGAGAGAAGGGCTTTCATTACCCTGCGCGCTGCCGAGAGGGAGACATGACAAGACATAAAACAGGCACTGTTTACGCCCCTGGCAGCGCATCCCGGGGCCAGGTCTAAATCACGGGCTGCAGCCAGCCCCCAGCAGGGCAGGACGTGCCATCACCCACACTCTGCTGCGTGCTCCGGGCAGAGTGCAGGCTGGGATCTCTATCCATCCCGCTCCTACCTCAGCTGCACTCCCAGGCTGCTCCTTATGCCACTCCTGCTTCCCTAGGCCCCGCCCGGTCTTCTCCTGTTCAGGCTGTTGGCTGAATGGAGGAAGTTGAGGTTCTCTCTCTACCTCTGGAATGACCGTTCCTCGTCCATCAGACAGAGACAGTGACAGGGCCCCCTTCCCAGGACAGTGTGGGAGCTACATCAGAGGATCCATGCAGGGAGCTCACAAGAGGGACTGGCCCAAAGGAAGAGCCTGGCAGGCTTGCTGTTATTGTCATGACTAGAGGCCTGATGCACAAAATTCATGCAAGAGTAGGCCTTCCTTCCCCTGGCTGCCAGCACTTGCTTTCCTCTGGCACCCGAGACCTGGTGCCCCAGATTTGCCTAGAAGGTCGTCAGGTCTAATTAGCATATTACACTTTTATTATTATAGACGAGAGGCCCAGTGCATGAAATTCATGCAGGGGGAGGTGTGTATCCTTCAGCCCAGCCTGCACCCTCTCCAACCTGGGACCCCTCGAGGGATGTCCAACTGCCCATTTAGGCCTGGTGGGATCGGGCCTAAACAGGTAGTCGGACATCCCTCTCACAATCCAGGATTGCTGGCTCCCAACCGCTCGCCTGCCTGCTGGCCTGATCACCCCCTAACCACTCCCTTGCCAGCCTGATCAACGCCTAACTTCACCCCTGCTGGCTCAATTGCCTCTAACTCCCCTCCCTTATAGGCCCGATTGCCCCCAACTGCCCTCCCTTGCAAATCTGGTTCGTCTCAACTGCCCTCCCCTGCAGGCCTGATCGCCCACAACTGCCCTCCCCTGCCAGCCATCTTGTGGTGGCTATATTTGATCAAATGGGGACGGCCATCTTGTGTGTTGGAGTGATGGTCAATTTGCATATCACTTCTTTATTATGTAGGATTATAGATTTAAAACTTACCAGCTGAATTCCTTCACCCAAGTCTCCTCGTTTTGTCCTTTCACCTTGAGTCCCTAGCTCTTAACCTTGTGCTTAATGTCACTTTAACTGGAAGTGACAGACAGCACAATTCAAACAAGAGTAAGGACTAAAGGAAATTTCCTGGCCGCGTAACTGAGATTTCCGAAAGGTGAGTGGCTTAAGGTATGGCTGCATCCAGGAGCTATTTGCCAGTCCTCTCTCTTTCACCCACTCTGTCTTCCAACCCTTTGCTACCCTCTTACCTTTTCGCATGACCAGCCATCATTACGAGTTTTTTCACATGATATCACTGTGGCTGCTTACAGTCCAGCCTACTCCACTCTTAATTCCACAGAAAACACATTTTCCTAAGAGCGCCATCAAAAGTGGGTCATATGACCACGCAGGAACCAATCACCATGGCCGAGGCTCGCAGCCTGGCTTAGCACACACTCGGGGACCAGGCAGAGCCAGCCCTGCTCTCAGGACTTGAGAGAGATAATTACTGAGTGGGGAGAATGGCTCCAAAGGAGGTGCCAGGAAAACCAATAAAATGTTCTCCATGATTCCCTGCTGCCTGCATGATAGATTCCAGATTCCTCAGCTTAGCACATAAGTACTTTTACAGTCTGTCTCCAAACCAGCCTCCTGCCTCCTCCTGGCAACTCCTGCGTCCCCAGGGCCCCTTCCACACTGATTTGTCATTAGCCCTACACAGTTTATTTGTACTTGTGATACCTTCCCCGCACCAACCATTCCTTTTCCTGCAAAATAGTTCTCCTGCTTAAAGACCAGACTGGAACGTCTTGCCAGTTGCTCCACTTGCTGGGGCGAGGCCCCTCCCACTCGCAGGGTCCCTCCTCCTCTAAAACAGCCATTCTTTTCCACTGAAACATGGGCAGCCAGCATGACCTTGACAAGAGGCCTCCGAAGACATCCTTCCAGCAAACCACTCTCTAGTTCTGGTGCTTTGTCACCAGAGAGAGCGAGCAGAGCCTTTTTCCCAGAGGGAAGTGATAACATTGTGGAAATGAACAAAGGAAACCTCATGTTAAATGGAGTCAGAAGCCATGGAGGCAGCACTCTCACACCATCATGGCAGCTTGCATGGACCAGAGGGAAGAAGGAAGCTTTCCTCTCTGCCCAGCAACAGCAAGCTGCCCCGCACTGCAGCCAATGAGAGGCTGCCACCACTTCCAACTCTCACTTTCCTCCAATGAACTTTTGTTAAAACAACTCCCCCCACTTCCTGTCCTCTATAAAGGAAAGCTCTTCTCCCTTGTTCTCTGGACTTGCCGATGGCTCCTCACAGTTTGCTTGTCACAAATTGCAGTTCCTCTGCTATTCCCAAATGTACTCATTTGCTGCTCAATAACCTTTGTTGTTTAACTTTTAAGGATGCCAACCTTGAAAACTAAGAGATGGCTTTACTAGACTGTGGGGAAGTGGCCCAAATAGTCTGTCACTCAGGAAAATTACTGGACTCCACTAGACTCTCAAACAATTAATTCCTATAATACCAAAAATCGAGGAAAAGTAATAAAAGGGATATTGAGGACACATTTTTGTTGAGCAGTCCAAACATTTGTATGGTGCATAATATTGATCCTCAAACCAAATTCAGCTTGCAGAAGTATTTTTATTCGGCCTGCACAATTTCATTGTTTTTAAACAGAATTGGTGTGGCTCACGACTCACCCCAACCCTTGAAAATCCTTGGAGTCTTCCATCAGCCTGATGTGTGTGTGTCTGCCTCTAAAAGTTTCAAGATTTAGCAACACAGATAAGGAGTTTTGGAAAAGCTTCAGGTTGAGTTTTCTAGGCCTGTACGGCATACTATTTTTTTTATTTATAACATTCACACTTAATAATACACAGGGAAACAATGATACCAGAATTTTGATAGCATCTTCCAATTTTTTTTCCAGAGCACATTCTCAAATGTTTGCTCACAGCGTCCCTAGAAGGCATTGATTCTTAAACTCAAGCACACATAACTAGGACCTGAAAACTGGAGAAAACACAAGTATCTGGTTCACACCCCTAGAGATCCCCTTCTGGTAGTTTTGAGGAAGAGCCTTAAATTCTTCATTTCTCACAAGCTCCCAGGGCTGCTGCTGCTGGTCCATGGGTCATGCTTTCAGTAGCAAGCAGGGGAAAGAGGCAGAAACTGTTCTCATCTACAGAAGGTTTAAAGGACAAAGAGACATCTATCTAATTCTCTAGTAAGATATTTGGTAACTTAATGTCTGTTTCTTCATTTCTCCTGGTAGCTCTGGGCTAGCTGGCTGGAGAGAGGGAGAGTTGAGTTGTAATGAATATTTCTCCAAGCTCATTAAGTTGTAGATGTATCTGGCCTAATAGGAAACAATTTTCTTCTGTACTCTCACTGCTAAGGTTAAGAACTCCCAAGGTCAAAGCTAGGCTAAAGCCAAACTGCCTTCCTACTACTTTCCCCTGATGTGATTAAGGATAATTTATTGCAGATGCAAATGGGAGATGGGAAGGTGGGGGGATAGTGGAGGGAAAGATAGCCCTGTCTTCCCATTGATGAAGAGCTAATCAAACAAATTTTAAATGTATTGATCTCTTTCGGGGACCCATGCTTACCTCCATTTGGGCAAGTGGTTTCATAGCCCGTTGTACTGTGGTGCCCAATAAAACCACTGGAAAAAAATGTATCCACAAAATGAGGAAGTGGTGAACTATAAAATTGCTAATTATTTTCTAGTAAATTTACTTTTAAATAACTTCAGACATCAATTATAGGCACCGTTAGACACCATTAAGCACCGGTGTGTTTACCAAACAAGGGCGGCATGTTGCTGATTCCTGTCCCATCCCGAGGCCTCGGCACCCGCCATCGGCCTCCCTGACACGCCCCCCCCCCCCCCAAGCCCTCCTCACAGTCACGGCTTTAGTGTCAAGAGCTGAAATTAAACTCCATAAATAATGGCAGGTTGTTTCCATTCCCAGTGTCATTGCCCAGCCAAGCCCCAGGTGTCTTAGATGAAGGTGAGTTTAGGGGAAGATCTTAATTCTAATTGTCAGTTTGAGTGCATTTTCCGGCCCAGGGTTCCTCTGACATTGTGACACACTACAATCGCCTGGGGAACTAAAAAACAAACAAACAAAAACCCGTTATGCCTGGGTTGCATGTCAGGCCAATTGCATTGAAACCTTAACTTAAAAAAAAACACCACATTTATCCCAGTGTTTCTAACGTTCGGCCAGGGATGCCAACCACAGCCTCAGCCATCCCCAGGGGCACCCCCAGACCTCTGCTTTCCTCGTGTCTCCTGTGCTCTGTTCAGCTGGAGTTTGGTATAAATAGCAAACCAGACATAACATGCATTGGCTGGACCTCAGACGTGGGGTCTCCTCAGGTGAATCTCTACCGCCCATCACATACAAGGCTTGGGGGTCTTATAGTCACTTATTTGTAGCCCTCTTTTTATGATGCAATTGAGTGCACTGTGGGTTCAGGCAGCCTGCATTCTTCCTTTGGAATCATGAGCAAACCTCAGGTTCCTCAACTGGCAAACAGGGGTGAGGGCTAGTGTGTGTGCATCAACTCTGGCTCAGAGGGCCTGCTTTGGTGCGGTGCCTTCGGGTTGTTAGCCTGACTGCCACTCACTAGCTGTAGCATTTGTCCTCATTGTACCTCAACTCGCCTTAGTTCCCTCGTAAAACTGTTGGGAGGGTTGAATGAGTGAATATAGGAGAAGATGCCGCGAGCACCAGAAAGGGCTCCCTCTGGGGTAGCTCTCAGAAAAAGCGCAGGGTCTAATCCACGCTCGTTTTCCCGCGTGTTCCCACAGAAAAGGAAACTGTCCATGCGTCTAACCTTCAGCAAAGGGTGGAAGGGAGCTTCCGCCCAACTTTCTTGTTCTTCCCCAAGGAGCTAGAGCAGCCGATGTAACTGATGCGAATAGGGCATGTGTGGAGCACACTCTGCTCATTAGCACCAGGGTCTCCCGCTCTTGGTCCTGCCTGTGCTTAGAGAGAAGGCCTGGAGGAGGAAGGGCTCTGTTTTCCAGCTTCTGTCCATTCAATTATGGTTTACTTCTGAGTCTGCTACACAGAAGAACATCAGCCCGAAAGCATGGGGAGTAGATTGGGCATAAGTAGCAAACCAGACATAACATGCATTGGCTGGACCGCAATTGTGGGGTCTCCTCAGGTGAGTCTCAATCGGCCCATCACATACAAGGGTGGGGTTCAAATCATGCTCTCCACATGACCTCCCGTTGTAGAGGGAAGGGGTCAAGGAGTTGGCTCGGATATTAATAGCGCTGATGGTTGAGAGGACGTGGCTGTTTCCTCTTAAACATGGTGCTGGGACCACCCACCATCATCTGTGAGGCCAACATGCCATCTCTTTGGTCCCTTCACCAAGACCCTACCTCTCTAATGTTTCTTCATTTTCTGTAGTCAGACCCTGGAGCAGGGTTGTGGTGGCTCTGAAGTACCAGCATGCATCACGCCACAATGATTCCATTTTCTTCTCTGTTGGCTCTGCCCATGGGATAGAGATTCTGTACAGGTGCTTCTTGTACAGAATCCCCTGCCTACTCCTCTGTTCTCACATCAGGATCCACATGGACGCATGCACAGGGCTTTTTCCTACAAAGGCCCCACTTTCTCATTCTCCCAACGGCTGGGAGTACGTGGAGGCAGACTGGGGAGGAAGCAGCCATGCTCCCTATTGGACCTGGCCCCACTGTTGGATTCTCACTTGGCTTCCACTGTGCCATGCCTCGGTTGCTGACGAGGACTTCCCACACCACTCAAGAATGAGGACGTGGCTGTTTCCTCTTAAACATGGTGCTGGGACCACCCACCATCATCTGTGAGGCCAACATGCCATCTCTTTGGTCCCTTCACCAAGACCCTACCTCTCTCCATGTTGATCCACATGCAGAAATCCCACCACTTCCTAAATAGAACCTTTTTCAGAAAGAGCCTGGAAATGGTGGTGGGAATTGTCTGCACGGGGCTGGATCGGCTCTTTGGTGTAGAGAAGATACAAGGTTTTAATAATACAATGGAATCATATAATTCCCATATGTAACTATAATATCAAATTATAATTACTTTGGTTGTGAGCTCAGTGGTGTGAGTTTGGGCCAGCGGGTAGGATGCTGTGGTGAATTCTCCCCAGCAGGGTCTGTATCCCAAGGCAAGCAGCTACGAAAGGAAAGCCCTGGAAAACAAATTGATATTTTTATTGTAACATCTTCTCTCATTAACAACTACAAAATTCATGTAATAACAGTTTGGAGAGTTTGGAAAACAGAAGAAAATAACTTACCTAAGTACCAACCTTTAACACAACCCCAAATTTATTTTGCGTCATTTTCCCCCTTCCATCCACAATACATATACAAACTATGTGTACACATTCACCATAATTGCTTTATTCAATAACTAATTACTGGCTCCCTATTATGTGTGTAGCTTTCTTCTAGGGGCCGAAAGCCAAGGAAGACTCCGTCGTTGGCCTTGACCAGCTCACAACTTGTCAGAGAAACAGGCACATAGGTCATTGCACACAAAGAGGTAACTGCACAGATAGAAGTTAAATCTCATGTCTGAATAGAAGTAATGAAGATAATGGCTTGATTCTTCCCAACGCCTTCAAATCCATCAGACAGGCCGGTGATGTTAGAATCACATCACGGTATAATTCAGAGGCCTCAAACTGGGTCAATTTCTTGCAATTCTGTAATTAGATGCTTTGGGGGCAGGGGAGCTAGTGCTTTGACAAAATGGAATTCATTGCTGATATTGAAGTAAATCACGAGTCTTCGTGTAAAAATCCAGGTTTCTGGCTTCTTATTGAAAAGGAGAAAATCAGCCAACATCAGGCTTGCCCTTTCCTTTGGGGCATTTGTAATTAAAGTGAGCAGGTTCCATCCCATTCAAATGGGGCAGGCGGACCTGTTTGCCATGGTCCCACCTAAGCCACACTGCTCATGGCATTACCTGCCTGGCCCATAGGTTCGAATTAATCTGTGTTTACAGCTTCCTCATGCTTCTTATATTAGAAATTTATCATCATAACCTTTTTAAGTGTCCAGATCAATGGTATTAAATATATTCATAATTTGTACAACCATCACTACCATCATCTCTATATCTCTTCTATCTTGTAAGACTGAAATTCTGTACCCATTAGACAACTTCCCCTCCCCCAGCCTTGGCACCCACCATTCTACAGAAAGTCCATGAATCTGATTACTCTACCATATCTGAGTGGAATCACACAGTATTTGTCCTTTTGTGACTGGCTTATTCTCTTAGCATAATGTCCTCAAAGTTCATCCATGTTGTAGCATGTGTTAGAACTCCCTTCCATTTTTTTTAAATTGATTTTTGGAGAGAGAGGAAGGGAGAGGGAGAGAGAAACATCTATATGAGAGTGAAACATTGATTGGCTGCCCCTTACACTCCCCCTACCAGGGATCCAGCCCAAAACACAGGTGTGTGCCCTGACTGGGAATCAAACCAGCAACCCCTCCAAGCACAGGACGACACTCCAACCAACTGAGCCACACCAGCCAGGGAAGAACTCCCTTCCTTTTTAAGGCTGGATAGGCTGGATAATATTCCATTGTATGTATAGACCAGATTTTCATTATCCATTCCTTCGTCAATGGGCAGGGGCTCATTTCATGTTTTAGGTCAATTCATTTATGTTGAATAGATAAATGACCCTCCATTGAACTGTTGGACTTAGGAGACTAGTTTTGGATTTCATTTCCATCTCAGGGGCTAACTGACCTTGACAAGTCACCAAACCACTCTGAGTCTCAGTTTCCTTATTGGTAAAATTAGTTGGAGTCTTAAGAACACACATGGGGCCCTAGCCAGTTTTGCTCAGTGGATAGAGCATTGGCCTGAGGACTGAAGAGTCCCAGATTCGATTCTGGTCAAGGGCACATGCCGGGGTTGTGGGCTTGATCCCCAATTGGGGGCGTGTAGGAGGCCACTGATCAATGATTCTCTCTCATCATTGTTGTTTCTATCTCTGTCTCCCTCTCCCTTTCTGAAATCAATAAAAATATATTTTTAAAAAAAGAATCACACATGGAAAGATGAAGTCAGTCTGGCTGGGCTTTGCCCCTCCATGACTAGGTGACCTAGGCAAGTTATTGAACTTCTTTATGCCTCAGTTTCCTCATCTACAAATTGGAGCCTTCCAAACTGCCTCCTCCTAGACTAGTTAGAAGGAGTAAAGAACGCAGTATGTAGAGAGTGCATCAGCCTAATGACAGGTGTTCCTCCTCTTCCTCTCAATATGGGAGATTCCTTGGGGCACTTGGAGCAGATTCGTGGAGTGAAACTGCAGGTCTAACCTTTCAAGACCAAGATTCCTTGTTCCATAGAAATCGGAAGGGGCGTTCTGGGTGGGCAGTGGGCGAGGACTTGTGTTCTTCAGATGAGAAGAAACTGAATGTGGACTCACCCTTTCCAGGGATGTGAATGCACGGAGCAGCGGTGTGGTGTGTGAGGCGAGGGGCAGGGCAGTGGCTGAGGTTGGCGATTCGTTCTATTTAGATGGTCCATTCGAGTGAGCTAATAGAGCTTGGGCTTCTGCAAGGTCTTCTGGGCCTTCCCCAGCTTCAGGGGCAGTGAGACCACCTACCTCAACATGGAAGCTAATAATGATGCTTCCTTCCCAGGGCAGCTGATGTGTGTGACAACATCCCCAGCCCCCATTCTGATGTTGGCCAAGGTGCCCACAAGTAGATGGTAAAACCGCCGATTTGATAGCCTCCTTTTTTGCACTGAAAGTTTTCAAGGCTTAAAAATAATCATCATGATGAGCAAAGCCATCACTACTGAGAGCATTTGCCAGGGCTGAGCATTCTGCTGAGCTCTCTGCTCAATGAGCTTATGCCACAGGGGCCTAAGAGCTTCCTCCCATTAGTATCACAGCTTTGACTGGACAATTCTGTGAAATTGGTCCTGGCTGGGAGCTGCAAATGGTTGGAAAAGAGGCTGGGTAGGTGCCCCGGGGCTACACTGTGAAAAAAGCACATCCCAGGGCTCTTCCCTTCCCGCCTGGGAGGACGGGTTTACTCTCCAGGCCTCTGTTTGTTCGCCTTTGGAAGGGAGACCACCTGCTTTACCTCCCAGCACTTTATAAGGACTGAATGCACCCAGGACTGCGTTTTGTCCAAAGTATAGGAGGCAGAGAAGTCTGAGCTCTTCTCTCTCTCTTCTCTTTTCTAAGGTCTCTGATTGGCTAACTCGTGTCTCCCTCTACCCGGCCGGCCAAGGCCAGCTGCGGGAGTCCCAGCTCCAGCGCCTCAGGGTGTGATGGCATTTGGAGATGAGGTCTCTGAAGAGGTGGTTCAGGTGAATGAGGTCGCATGGGCCCTGATTCACTACGACTCGTATACGTCATAAGGAGAGGAGATTAGGCACAGGCCCATATTTTGTCCCGGCAGCCCTGGCAAAGTACCACAGCCTGGGAGCTTCAACAGGCAGATGGCTTTCCCCCAGTCCCCCTCCCCTGGGTGCAGACGGCTGCCCTCCTGCTGCCTCTTTACAAGGTCATTTTCTCTACATCCCGGTGCCCCTTCCTCTTCTTGTAGACACCAGTCCTATCGATTGTTAACTTAATCCCCTCTTTTAAGGCCCTGCCTCCAAATACAGTCACATTCTGAGGTTTATGGGGGTTAGAACTTCAACGTATGACATTTGGGAGAACACATTTCAGCTCATAACTCAACCCTAGTAAACTATTACGGTCTCTGAGCATCAGGGATGATTGAATCGAGGCCTGGCTTGGCTCTGAACAAGATCAGCTTTGGGTAGAGCCAGCAGGCAGCTCAGTGGTCAGCCCCCATGGCGAGGTGCCAGGAACCTCCACATGCTCGCACAGCTGCATTAGCCACGCCTGGGCTTTGGCCTCGGGTGGTCAGTCCATCTGCGATGGATGCTGCAGGATGCAGGCAAGTCATGCCCTGGATAATCAGCCGGAGGACCTGGGTGTCCTGAATAATCACCTGGACGGTGCTATAGATGTAATTCACTCAGGTAAAGGAAATGTCTGACAATAGACAGGCTTCTTGAAAATTCCATGAAGTTCTTATTAAAAACTAGAGGCCCGGTGCATGAATTTGTGCACAGGTGGGGTCTGGCCAGCCCACCGTGATCAGGCTGATCAGGCTGGGGCCAGCCTGAGGGATGGGCTGCGGGCAGTTGACCAGCCGGCCCCACCCTCGATTGGGGTAGGGGGGCCGATCAGGGGCAGAGTCGGCCAGGGGGAGGGGCCGAAGGTGGTTGGCTGGCCGGCCCTGTCCCCTGGTTGAACTCCTGGTCAAGGGGACAATTAGCATATTAGCCTTTTCTTATATAGGATAAGGATCACCAGCCCTGCTCTGCTATTTTCATTCTCTGACTTTAGAATGAAACCCAAGGAAATCTTTCTTTCTCTGCCCCAACTCTCTTAACAAGGTGATTCTGCTATGCAGCCTAGGTCCAGGTGGGAACCAATGAATTTTAGACACCAAACCTATAATAGCACAGGCCCACCTCATATGTCTGCACAGCTTGTGCACTGACCCACGAGCCCTTCACAGGGCCGAGCGGCAGCCTTGAGCGTGCCGCATGCTCCGCAGGATGGCCTCGGGTGGTCACCACTTTGCAGTTTGTGCCTTTATCCTTTCATAGTGCAGCGTGGATGAGAAGCAGCAAGCTGAGGCCTGAGTGGGTGTTGTTGGGGTGGGGCAGACTCAGCTCCGGAGGCTGCCTTGCAGGAGAGCAGGGTTTATGTGTCAAAAGATAATTCTGCCTGGAAGTGGTTCCAAACACCAAGAAACACCCAAAACCAGACACTGTGAGAGAGGAAGGAAAAGGGAAAAATCATATCTTGATTTCCTGGGGAAAGACAGGTAAAAAGTTCTGAAACCAGAGAAATCTGTGCTCCTATCTCAGTCCTGGTGCATCATGAGATGATGGCATTAAGTGAGCTCGCCCTGCACTGGCCTGTTTTCTCACGGTGATGCCTCCCTTGTATATGTGAGGAGCAGATTAAGTTGGTTATGTCTGTAATGCTCTCATCACAGAGCACGGTACAGAGCAGGGCCTAATAAATGTTGGTTATATAGCAGTGGTCAGTGTTAAGCAGACCAGGAGAGAGCTTTGGCCACTGGGCAAGTAAACTGCAGACAGAGAGAAAGGCCTAGAAGTCTAGTTAGAGTCAGTGGCTGATATCCAGCACAGAGCTTGCTCAAGACACAGTGGGCTGGTCACACAGCACCTGCACAGGAGAGATGTCCCACAACCTCAGGTGGGTTGGGAGATGCTGTGCTTTGAAGGCCATTCCTATGCATCCATGACAATGACTCAAAGTCCTAGTTGCAGTGATAAACTGCCCTGCTGGCCACGGTTGCCTGAGATGGCCCTGGAGTTGAGAGGGAGGAGAGGTTGCATCCAGCTGGGAGGGACCTTGGAAACCTAGGTCTCAGAAATTGTCTGGCCCCCTTCACCTAGAACTCCAAGGAGGAAGTAGAGTTGAGCCCTTGAACCCTATCTTCATGCATGGGGTGGTGAAATCTACATGCACTGTAGCAAAGGCAAGGTTGGGTTTCAGGGGCCAGATCCTGCTGCTGGGCCTTTGCTGTTATCAAAGCTTGGAAATCACCTTCCCAGATGTTTGCTTGACTCACTTTCACTTCAATCAGGTCTCTGCCCAAATGTCAATTCAAGATATAAGACAGCATTCCCCATACACACCTCCTACAGGAAATAGCACTCCCCATGCACACCTCCTACAGGAAATAGCACTCCCCATACACACCTCCCCACAGGAAATAGCACTCCCCATACACACCTCCCCACAGGAAATAGCACTCCCCATACACACCTCCCCACAGGAAATATCACTCCCCATACACACCTCCTACAGGAAATAGCACTCCCCATACACACCTCCTACAGGAAATAGCACTCCCCATACACACCTCCCCACAGGAAATATCACTCCCCATATATACCTCCTACAGGAAAGAGCACTACCCATACACCCCCCCCCCCCAGGAAATAGCACCCCCTATACACACCTCCTACAGGAAATAGCATTCCACATATACATCTCCTACAGGAAATAGCACTCCCCATAAACAACTCCCGACAAGAAATAGCACTCCCCATACACACCTCCTACAGGAAATAGCACTCCCCATACACACCTCCTACAGGAAATAGCACTCCCCATACACACCTCCTACAGGAAATAGCACTCCCCATACACACCTCCCCACAGGAAATAGCACTCCCCATACACACCTCCCCACAGGAAATATCACTCCCCATACACACCTCCTACAGGAAATAGCACTCCCCATACACACCTCCTACAGGAAATAGCACTCCCCATACACACCTCCCCACAGGAAATATCACTCCCCATATATACCTCCTACAGGAAAGAGCACTACCCATACACCCCCCCCCCAGGAAATAGCACCCCCTATACACACCTCCTACAGGAAATAGCATTCCACATATACATCTCCTACAGGAAATAGCACTCCCCATAAACAACTCCCGACAAGAAATAGCACTCCCCATACACACCTCCTACAGGAAATAGCACTCCCCATACACACCTCCTACAGGAAATAGCACTCCCCATACACACCTCCTACAGGAAATAGCACTCCCCATACACACCTCCCCACAGGAAATAGCACTCCCCATACACACCTCCCCACAGGAAATAGCACTCCCCATACACACCTCCTACAGGAAATAGCACTCCCCATACACACCTCCCCACAGGAAATAGCACTCCCCATACACACCTCCTACAGGAAATAGCACTCCCCATACACACCTCCCCACAGGAAATATCACTCCCCATATATACCTCCTACAGGAAAGAGCACTACCCATACACCCCCCCCCCCCCCCAGGAAATAGCACCCCCTATACACACCTCCTACAGGAAATAGCATTCCACATATACATCTCCTACAGGAAATAGCACTCCCCATACACACCTCCTACAGGAAATAGCACTCCCCATACACACCTCCTACAGGAAATAGCACTCCCCATACACACCTCCTACAGGAAATAGCACTCCCCATACACACCTCCCCACAGGAAATAGCACTCCCCATACACACCTCCCCACAGGAAATATCACTCCCCATACACACCTCCTACAGGAAATAGCACTCCCCATACACACCTCCTACAGGAAATAGCACTCCCCATACACACCTCCCCACAGGAAATATCACTCCCCATATATACCTCCTACAGGAAAGAGCACTACCCATACACCCCCCCCCCCAGGAAATAGCACCCCCTATACACACCTCCTACAGGAAATAGCATTCCACATATACATCTCCTACAGGAAATAGCACTCCCCATAAACAACTCCCGACAAGAAATAGCACTCCCCATACACACCTCCTACAGGAAATAGCACTCCCCATACACACCTCCTACAGGAAATAGCACTCCCCATACACACCTCCTACAGGAAATAGCACTCCCCATACACACCTCCTACAGGAAATAGCACTCCCCATACACACCTCCCCACAGGAAATAGCACTCCCCATACACACCTCCCCACAGGAAATAGCACTCCCCATACACACCTCCCCACAGGAAATATCACTCCCCATACACACCTCCTACAGGAAATAGCACTCCCCATACACACCTCCTACAGGAAATAGCACTCCCCATACACACCTCCCCACAGGAAATATCACTCCCCATATATACCTCCTACAGGAAAGAGCACTACCCATACACCCCCCCCCCCAGGAAATAGCACCCCCTATACACACCTCCTACAGGAAATAGCATTCCACATATACATCTCCTACAGGAAATAGCACTCCCCATACACACCTCCTACAGGAAATAGCACTCCCCATACACACCTCCTACAGGAAATAGCACTCCCCATACACACCTCCTACAGGAAATAGCACTCCCTCTACATATCTCCCCCCAGGAAATAGCACTCCCCATACACAGCTCCCCAGGGGAAATAGCACTCTCCATACACACCTCCCCAGGGGAAATAGCACTCCCCATACACACCTCCCTACAGGAAATAGCACTCTCCATAAACACCTCCCCAGGGGAAATAGCACTTCCCATACACACCGCCTACAGGAAAGAGCACTCCCCATACACACCTCCTACAGGAAATAGCACTCCCTATACATATCTCCCCCCAGGAAATAGCACTCCCCATACACACCTCCCTACAGGTAATAGCACTCCCCATACACACCTCCTACAGGAAATAGCACTCCCCAGACACAGCTCCCCAGGGGAAATAGCGCTCCCCATACACACCTCCCCAGGGGAAATGTCACTGTCCCTTCACTTGATAGTCCCTTTCTCTAGTGGCAGGCACATCACTTCCCCCTGGTGGATTGGCCTCCCTGGAGGCTCCTGAGGATGGGACCTTCCACAGTGGCCGTGGCAGGTGGGGCATGATGAGACTGCTCTGATGTCCAAGTCTTCCCAAAAGCAATAATGAAGAAAGTTTTGCATATACTTTCATATATTCTTATTTATATGGATTTATTTAATTTATAAAACAGTACCATTTTATATAAACTACTTGGTAGCCTGCTTTTTATCTTACCACCTGGCATAAACTTTTTCCTGTAGTGATACATAATATTTTCAATATAGTCACAGTTTACCATTATCCGAATCCTTCATAGGGTACTTGATCTGTTCTTAATGAACATTTTTATTGTTTCCAATTTTACATTCTTATAAATAAATCTGTGTATTAGTTATCTGTTGTTATGCAACTAATTACCCTGAAGTGTAGAGGCTTAAAACAGCATTCATTATCTCATAGTGTCTGAGTGGGGAATCTGGGCTCGGCCTAGCTGTGTCCTCTGGCTCTGAGTCTCCGGGGCTGCGGTCAGTGTTGGCTGGGCCTGTGGTCTTCTCTCAGGCTCCACTGGGAAGGACCCACTTCCTAGGTCCCGTCTGTGGGTGCTGGCAGGCTTCAGGCCTGTGGGTTCTGAGAGCCTCTTTCCTCACTGACTGTTGGCTGGAGGCCTTCCTTGGCCCCTTTCTCCATGGGCCTCTGCATGGGCAGCTCACAGCCTGGCAGCTGACTTCATCAAAGCAAGCAAGAGGGAGGGAGAGAGAGAGAGAGGAAGAGAGAGAGAGAGAGCAGAAGTTAGCCTTTTGTAACCTAATCACAGAAGAGACAGCCATCATTTTGCCATATTCTACTTGTAATAGGAACAAGTCACTCAGGGCAGCCCAAACCCAGTGGGGCAACCCAAGGGTATGGCCACCAGCAAGAAGAGTAGCTGAGATTCACAGAAGAAGCTGCCACCACGGGCTGATATGAATATCTATATCTTAGCCAGAGACATGTACACCCACATACATATTTGAGTACATCTCTGATTGCTGCATTGGAATACATTTCCTCGAAGGAGAATCATGGGTTGAATTATGCATATGCTTGCTGCTGGGTCAAGCGCTATGCATGCTTTGTAAGGCTTTTGATATGTAAAGATATAATACCTTTGGAAAGAAAAGGTAATAGCAGTTTATCCCTTTGCTCCTTTTGGTATTGTGTGAGCATGTCTTTTACCCCTCACACGTCAACAATGGTTCTTTTATTCACTCCCAAGTTAACGGGAGACACATATTTCACAACAAATTCCTTCAGTGCATTTCATATTTGTATCGAGCATTTGGATCTTTTATCGTGTGAACAGCTAGTGCATACCCTTTACCCAGTTTGCTATCAGAGCATTTATAACTTTTATTTGTGTTTAAGAACTCTGCATATTTTATTTTTAATGTTTATTCCCATTTTTCTAACTCCCTTCCCTTGGCAAACATCAGCTTACATATGTGTGTCTGTTCCTGCTTCGCTTTGTTTACCCATTTGTTTTGTTTTGTTTTTAGATTCCTCATGTAAGTGAAATCATACAGTATTTGTCTTTCTCTGTCTGACTTATTTCCCTTGGCATAATGCCCTCCAGGTTCATTCATGCTATCGTAAATGGTAAGATTTCATTCTTTTTTGTGGCTGGAAAGCATTCCATTCTTTTTATCCATTTGTCTATCGGTGGGCACCAGGTTTCTTCCATATCTTGGCTGCTGTAAATAATGCTACAATGATCACAGGGGTGCACATGTCTTTTCAAATTACTGCATTTGTTTTTGTCAGGTAATTACCAGGAAGTGGAATTGCTAGAGCTTAATGGCAGCCCCCTGGTGATTTTTAAAGGACTCTTCATACAGTTTTCCACAGTGGCTGCAATCCCACCAACAGTGGATGAGGGTCACCTTTTCTCAACATCCCAGCCAACACTGCTATTTGTTGTTTTATTGATGATAATCATTCTGACAGGTGTGAGGTGATATCTCATTGTCATTTTAAGTGGCATGTCCTTGATGAGTAGTGATGTTGAGCATCTTTTCATGTGTTTGTTGGCCATCTTTGGAGAAATAGCTATTAAGGTCTTCTGCCCATTTTTAAATCAAAATTTTGGCGGGTTTTGTTTTGGTGTTAAGTTTTATGAGTTCCTTGTGTATTTTGGATATTAACCCCTTATCAGGTATATCATTGGTGAATATCTTCTCCCATTCAGTAGGTTTTCTTTTTGTTTTGTTGATGGTTCCTTCACTAAACAAAACTTTTCAGTTTCATGTGGTCCCATTTGTTTATTTTTTGTTCTTCTGTTGCCCTTGTCTGAGGAGACATAACCAAAAAGATATTGCTAAGAGTGATGGCAAGTTTACTGTCTATATTTTCTTCTAGAAATTTTATGGTTTCAGGTCTTACATTTAAGTCTTTAATCCATTTTGAATTTATATTTGTATACAGCAAGCAGGTCAAACTGCGGCCCGGGCCTATGGGCCACATGCCTAGTTTATTTGGCCTCTGTTAGCCTTTGAGTTTGACATGCTTGGTATACAGTGTAAGAAAGTGGTCTAATTTCATTTTTTTAGTGTAGCTGTCCAGGTTTCCCAATATCACTTATTGAAGACACTGTACTTACCCCACTGCTATTCTTTGCCTCATTTGTTCTAGGTTAATTAATAGGTAAGAATTTATTTCTGGGCTTTCTACTAATCTATATATCTGGGTATGTTTTTTTGTTGTTCTTCTTGTTGTTGTTTTTTTGTTTTTGTTTTTCTACCAGTACCTTGTTATTTTGATTATTGTAGATTCATAGTATATCTTGCTACCAGGTAGCATGATACCTCAAGATTGTTCTTTCTCAAGATCTTTTTTGGCTATTCAGGTTTTTTTATGGTTCCAAATAAGTTTTAGGATTAGTTGTTCTAATTCTGAGAAAAATGCCATTGGTATTTTAATACAGATTACATTGAATTTGTATACTGCTTTAGGTAGTAAGAATATTTTAACAATAGTAGTCCTTCCAATATATGTGCACTTATTTTTATCTTGTTGAATTTATTTCTTTAATGTTTTATAGTTGTCAGAGTACAGGTTTGTTACCTCTTTAATTAAATTTATTCCTTGGTATTTCATATCTTTTGATACAATCATAAATGGGATTGTTTTCTTAAATAATTCTTATTATTACTGGTGTAGAGAAACAACAGATTTCTGTATATTGATTCTGTATTTTGCTACTTCACTTAAGTCATTTATTAGTTCTAATAGTTTTAGAGATTTTAGGGTTTTTTATATACAGTGGCATGTCATCTTTAAATAATGACAGTTTTACTGATTTCTTTCCAATTTGGATGCTTTTTACTTTTTTTTTCTTGTCTGATAGCTGTGACTAGGACTTCCAATACTATGTTGGATAAAAGTGGTGAAAATGAACATCCTTGTCTGCTTCTTAATCTTAAAGAAAAAGCTTACAGCTTTCCCTACTGAATATGACGCTAGCTGTGTGTTTGTTATATATGGCTTTTATTATGCTAACGTATTTCCACTTTGCTGAGATATTTAAAGATCATAAATGGATATTGAATTTGTCAAATGTTTTTTCTGCATTTATTGAGATAGCCATATGGTTTTTATCCTTTATTTTGTTAATGTGATGTATCATGTTGATTGATTTACAGATGTTGAATGAAATTTGCATCCCAGGAATGAATCCCACTATGTCATGGTGTGCAATCCTTTTAATGTGTTGTTGAATATAGTTTGTTAATGTTTTGTTGAGAACTTTTGCATCTATACTCATCAAGGATATTGGCCTCTATTTTCCTCCTCCTCCTCCGCCTTCTCCTTCCTTTCTAAATTTTTAAAAAGTTTTATTTATTTATTTATTTATTTATTTATTTATTTATTTATTTTGTAGTGTCTATCTGGTTTGGTGTCAGGGGAGTGCTGGCTTCATAAAATGAATTTGGAAGTGTTCTTTCAACTTCATTTTTTTATTATTGATTTCAGAGAGGAAAGGAGAAAGAGAGAGAGAAACATCAGTGATGAGAGAGAATCATTGATCGGCTGCCTCCTGCACGTCCCCTACTGGGGATTCAGCTCACAACCCAGGCATGTGCCCCCTACTGGGGATTCAGCCCACAACCCAGGCATGTGCCCTGACCAGGAATTGAACCGTGACCTCCAGATTCATAGGTCAATGCTGAACCACTGAGCCACACCGACCAGGCAACTTCAATTTTTTTTGAAGTAGTTTTAGAAGGATAGGTATTAATTCTTCTTTGAATGATTGATAGAATTTACTTGTGAAGTCATTTGGTCCTAGACTTTATTTATTTTTTTAAACCTCACCTGAGGATATGTTTACTGATTTTAGAGAGACAGGAAGGAAGGGAGAGAGAGAGAGAGAAACATTGATGTGAGGGAGAAACATCGGTTGGCTGCCTCTCGCACCCCCCTGACCAGGAATCAAACCCACAACTTTCTGGCACACTGGATAACTCTCCAATCAACTGAGCTACCAGGCCTAGACTTTTATTTATTAGGACTTTTATTACTGTTTCAGTTTCATTGCTAGTGATCAGTCTGTTTAGACTTTGTATTTCTTCCTGATTCAGTGAGTTCTGCATATTTTAAATATTCTATTTCTATTACATAAATAACAACAGAATAAACATAAATGTTAAGTAATTTAAGTATTCTATTCCTGTTCATATATTCTACAAAAACACTTTTACAATTTGTAATTGATTTTTCAGTTTTGTTTATGATGATTTTGATATAAATTTTTAAAATAAAAATATTTAAAATAATCAAATCTATTTATATGCATATTAGTTTTTCTTTGTTATGCTAAAAAGTCTTTCTACCTATACCAAGTTTGGTTACCTAGAGTATCTTACATTGTTTTTTAGTTTCCTTCCTTTCTTCCTTCCTTCTTTGTTTATAACACATCAATGCTTTAATCTACCATCTCTCATTTGTTTTGTTTTATATGTTCAAATAATCACTCAATAAATCCATCTCCTTCTTTCTGCTTCACTTTTTTCTTCTTCTTTTTACTATTATTTTTATAAATGTATAATGGGTTGACTATATATTAAATGACACCCAAGACCTTATATTGAATGATTCTTTTTCTACTGATGGGAAATGCCATATTTATCAGATTGTACATTTTTATATATGTTGATCCCTACCTTGGCTTATAACCACTTTTTCTTTGATAAAACCATCCATTCTTGAACCAGTTTCCATTTTTTTAAACAAGTATGGTAATTGCATTATAATTGATTGCATGTTATAATTTACTAGAGGCCCGGTGCACAAAAATTTGTGCACTCGGGGGGGGGAGGGTCCCCCAGCCCAGCCTGTGCCCTCTCACAGTCTGGGACCCCTCGGGAGATAACGATCTGCTGGCTTAGGCCTGCTCCCGGGTGGCAGAGGGCAGGCCCAATCCCTAAGTGCAGCCCCTGGTCAGGCTCAGAGCAGGGCCGATTGTGGAGTTGGGGCGCCGCCCCGTCATGCACAGAGCAGGGCGGATCGGGAGGTTGCAATGCCACCCTCAGTCACGCTCAGGGTAGGGCCGATTGGGGGGTTGGGGCACCGCCCCCTGTTACACTCAAGGCAGGGTCGATGGGGAGGTTGTGGCGCCACCCCCTGTCACGCACAGAGCAGGGCTGATCAGGGGGTTGGGGCGCTGCCCCCTGTCACTCACAGAGCAGGGCCGATCAGGGGGTTGGGGCACTGCCCCCTGTCACTCACAGAGCAGGGTCCATCAGGGGGGTTGGGGCACTGCCCCCTGTCACTCACAGAGCAGGGCCCATCAGGGGGTTGAGGAGCTCCCCCTTGTCACTCACAGATTAGGGCCGATAGGGGAGTTGGGGCACCGCCCCCTGTCACACACAGAGCAGGGCCAATGGGGAGGTTATGGCTCTATCCTGTCACACACAGAGCAAGGCCCGTGGAGGGGGGTTGGGGCGCCACTCTCTATCACCCACAGAGCAGGGCCAATCAGGGGGTTGGGGCACCGCCACTGTCACACTCAGGGCAGGGCCGATGGAGAGGTTATGGTTCTACCCTGTCACACACAGAGCAGGGCCCATGGGGGCGGGGGGTTGGGGCACCGCACCCTGTCACACACAGAGCAGGGCCGATCAGGGGGTTGGTGCGCTGCACCCTGTCACACACAGAACTGCAGGGCAATCAGGGGATTGGGGAGCTCCCCCCTATCAGGCACAGAGCAGGGCTGATCAGGGGGTTTGGGCGCTGCCCCCTGTCACGCTGATCCCGATGCCGGGAGGCATATTACCCTTTTTACTATATAGGATAGAGGCCTGGTGCACGGGTGGGGGCTGGCTGGTTTGCCCTGAAGGGTGTCCTGGATCAGGGTGGGGGTCCCCACTGGGGTGCCTGGCCAGGCTGGCTGAGGGGCTGAGGGCTGTTTTCCCGCTGGCAGTTGACTAAAAGCTCCCAACTGCTCCTTGTTTTCTTTTTTTTTTTTTATTCTGGGCCAGCTTTAGCTCTGAGGCCTCGCTGCTGAAAACATGGATACAATGTTGCGGTCCGGGGCTGACTGAAAGCCGGTTTTGTTTAGCTTCTTATTTGCAACATAGTAATAGTTGCTTAGAGTTGCAGTTGAGAGTCAGGCAAGTGAGGCGGGGAACGTTGGAGTCTGCAGTTCCTGGAGGAAGCAAGCTTCCCTGCTCGCTTCAGTGCATGGCTGCCGGCCGCCATCTTGGCTGACAGTTAATTTGCATAAGGATACGCTGATTAGCCAATGGGAAGGGTAGCAGTCGTACGCCAATTACCATGTTTCTCTTTTATTAGTGTAGATTCGTGCACATTGAAAGGAAATTAATTAGAAGGTGGCGGTAGGGCGGGACTGGGCAAGACAGGTGGGGCATGCCCTGGAGCCAACCTCCCCTGGTCCCTCCCTGGCCGGTAGCACCTGGGTTGTCTGCAGTGAGTGGGGTCCTTCTGGCAGGTGGGGTCCCTCAGCCTGGCCTGCAGGGATGGGGCCAAAACCAGTTCTTCGATATCCCCTGAGATTGCAAAGGTTCCGGATTGTGAGAGGGCAGTTCTCAGGCGATGTGCCCTGGAATTGGCTCCCGCCTCTCTGGTTCAGGGTGTATCACCCGAGAACCACCCCTGCCAAGTCACCGCAGCTCGGCAGCTCCTGCATTGAGCATCTGCCCCCTGGTGGTCATAGCTACCAGTCAGATGGTTGCTTAGTCTTTTATATATATAGATTAGCAATCATCACCTTATCTTAGAAAATTAATCTATTAGTACATTTATATACCTTCTTCTCACTGCCTATTAATAGTTCTCTATTTATTATGGGATATTTATTTCTAAAATTTAAGAATCATTTTGTTGCCCTGACCAGTTTTGCTCAGTGGATAGAGTGTCAGCTTGCGGACTCAAGGGTCCCAGGTTCGATTCCGGTCAAGGGCATGTACCTTGGTTGTGGGCACATCCCCAGTAGGGGGTGTGCAGGAGGCAGCTGATTGATGTTTCTCTCTCATCGATGTTTCTAACTCTCTATCCCTCTCCCTTCCTCTCTGTAAAAACTCAATAAAAAATAAAAAAGAATCATTTTGTTAATATGTAAAACTTATTTGGATTTTTATTGAGATGGTTTATACCTATATGTTAGGAGAGTTAATGTTCTAAAAATATTATTCTTCCAAATAAAAGCATAGTAAATCTCTGTTTTTCTAGTCTACCTTATAAATGCTCAGGAAAACTTTATAGCAATTTTTAAATCAGTCTTAAACATTGTGTGTCCTCCTTTACAACAGTTACATTCCATGGCATTGCCGTGTCGGGGAAATTGCTTCACCTCTGAATGCCTTATGCTGTATTTAACCTGAATGTGTTCACTCCTGCCTCTCACAGATGCTGTGGGGATTAAACGGTGATAATCCTTACCTGAGGGTATTTTTTTCCAATGATCTCTAGACAGAGTGGAAGGGAGGCAGGAGGGGAGAGGAAGAGAGAGAGAAACATCCACATGACAGAGACACGTCCATCGATTGGTTGCTTCCTGCACGCACTTTACTGGGGCTGGGGAACCTGCAACCCAGGTATGTGCTCTTGACCGGGAATCGAACCTGTGATCCTTCTGTCCACGGGCCGCTGCTCTAACCCCTGAGAAAAACTGGCCAGGGCTGGGGTGATAAATCTGAAGCTCCCAGAGCGCCACCAGGTTTTCCACAAATGGGGGCAAGAGCTGCTGCTAATGCGAAAGAAGCTGTAGAGCCGTAGTGGACAATTGTGATCCTGCTACAGGAGGAGAATTTCTCTCCTCTGTGCGCCTGTGTCACGAGCCTGGAGAGCCTCCAAAGTGAGGCTCTTGGGCAGCAGGGTGGCAAACAGGAGCCCAAGAGGGAACATTGTGGCTTTAACTGGTTTTTGCTCATCCTGCTTCATACTCCCTACCAGACCCATGGAGCTGCTTATCAGACGACAGCTATTTGGCTTCTGATTGAAGTGGGAATTCCCCCACCTTCGGCCATTAAGTACGATTCCGTGGTCAAGAGCGGCTCGTTGGTGTATGAATGAGGGGTGCGCCAATGCTGCTTAGATAGAGCCCCAAGATCTTCATCCCAGTCATTCTAACTCTGAGATTCTAGGCGATGGTTCTATACGATGATTTTATAGGCTAGTTCTCTGTGAGCTACTTTTTAGTTTCTGATCTTCCCTTTTCCCTCGCTCCTTCCTTCCCTCCCTTTAGTTCTTCTTTCCCTTCCTTCCTTCTCTCCCTTCCTTCCTTCTCTTATTATTTGCAATGCTTTAATCCACCATCTCCCATTTAGTTTTATGTATTCAAGTCACCATTTAACATCTCCTTCCTTCTGCTTTTCTCTTTTCTTACTTTTTCTTCTTCTTGTTGTTATTATTTTTATACATTTTCAATTGAGCACATATTGAATGACTCCCAAGACCAGCTCTTGGGAGCTGATTCGCAGCTCTCCACGTGGTCTCTGCGTGGCTCTGGAGGGTGACTGCGCCGGCTCCATGTGATGGCTCTGCGGTGGCCGGGGGGCTCTCCCCAGGGCCACGCTGGGACTGGAGTGGGCCCGAGTCCTCCAGCCTCCGCTGAAGACGGTCACTTAGATGGAGAATAAGAGCGAAGATGGAGGGTTGACAGAGGGGTTTGGAGAATGAGAAAGGGGTAAGAGTGGCAAAAGAGTGAGGAGCAGAAGGAACAGAATTTGATGAGAAGAAATGGGACTGGCAGCAAGTGGAGGTGGAAGAAGCGCGGAAGGGCCAGCAGAGGGCAGAGGAAGTAGTCAGAGGGAAGGTAGAACCAGAAGTCTAGATTATTCAATTTCTGCAAAAATCGTAGTGGAAATGTCCCCAAATGCTGCCAACAATACATCCTGCGACTAAGTTATTATGCAGAGGCGAGCAAGGGGCTGAAGGACAGAATTAATACAGTAAATAATTCTACCTCTTCGCAATGTCTTCCTGCATGAAATAACGATTTTATGTCTCACTTCTCCCCAGCCCGCTCATCCCTCACAACAAGCCGTTCCACCGCGAGTGGCTATTTATGTTTCAAGGCCACAGCATCGGCATAATGGACCATGCTCCGAACCCTGCCTGCGGAGGGGAGGGAGGCAGCGCCGCCGGGAAGCCCGAGAGCTTGCGGCTGGGAACCCTGCTGCCGCTGGGGGAGCTGGATTTAGAAGCTGGAATCCGGCAGATCTGGTCCCAGCCCTTCCAGCACCACAGACGGACTTACCTTCCCCGCCTCTCACTTTGTCTTCTCATGGGAAATTGGGCTGTGCAGGTCCAGCTGGCGCATGTGAGTCAGAGGAGAAATGAGTGCCTCTCCACACCTCACAGCTCCCTGTGACAGCTCACTCCATCCATTCAACTACATCTAATACCTCCTTCGTTCCAGCACCGTGTTCAGGGAGGAGAAGAGGAGTGGACATAAACCCCGCCTTTGATTATCATTTTCATCTGATTATCTTTGTACACTTACCACGTGGCATATGCTAAGCCAAGCCCTATGGCAAAAGCACATGAGTGGCTTGCTATTGTGCCCATTTTACAGATTGATACTATCTCAAGCACAGAGAGTTAAATGAGTCCCCAGGGTCATGTTGTGATTGAACCAGGATTTAAACGTCAACTTTGTGTTACTGTAGCCTGAATTCCCAATCTCTGGGCTCTATTGCCCTGCACCTCCCCAAGCTTCCCACAGCCTGGCAGGGAGACAGACAAGCAGACAAACACAACAGACACAAGAGCTCTGAGCTCATTGCATAGGCCCAGTGGGAGCACAGATGGTTGTCTATCAGCTGACACAACTGAATATCCCAGGCTTGGGAGGTGGCTGGACAAGGGATCCATGTCTGCGTTGAGTCCTGCAGAATCAGCAGGACTTTGCCTCACAGACCTGGCTTTCCAGGTGGAGGAAAGCACCTCTGCGGGGCGCGGCGATGCAGGTATTTTACGGCTCAAGTGAAAATGCTCGTTGGAGAAACGACGGGACCTGGAGAGGGAGGGTCTGGTGGCTTAGGCCGTATGGGGCTTTCTCGCCTGTCCAGTCTGACTTTCCCCTCCGGCAATGGCGAGCCACCCAGGTGTTTTATGAGAGGAGGGGCCTGATCAGATCGGGGTTCTAGAAAGAGCACGCCTGCTGAGTGGATGCATGGCTGTCGCCTGGTGGTGGATGACACCCATGGCGGTCGTGCTGAAAGCCCAGGTAGGAACAGTGGGAGCCTGAATTGAGGCAATGGGCCTGGAGGAGAGAAGGTGGGTTCGCAGGAGATTTATGAGGAAGAATCCGTAACTGTGAGCTTGTGCATGTGTCATAGAGAGAGGAAGGGAGGCAGAGGGAGGGGAGGGGGCCAGGGAGCTTTCAGAATGGCTAAGGAGCTAACTGGGACACCCTGGTCATGTGTCCTGCCCACTCCCCACCCCAGGAGAGACAGGCCTTATTGGCCATCTATACATCGCCTGCCAAATAGACCCAGGTCTCCCGTTCTAAAGGCACAGAGCAGCCTCTTGATTATTCCAGTTCAATGTGCTTTTGATCTGAAGGCAAGTTCATCAGCCAGGAGCCCACAGCAGGGGGTTAAAGCATGGTGCAGCCATTTGGCCCTTTGATTCACCAAGACGGGTCTCTAAACCTCAGTGCCTGAGCCCCTGCTTTCTGTTCCCATGAGGTCTGCTTCCCAGGGAACTTGTGTCCTGCAGGTCCAGGCAGTTTAGGGCATCCAGAATGAGCCAGAGCCTCTCCCTGTGGCCCGGGGCTGTTGAGCATGGACCTGTTCCAAGGACTGGGTTCACGTGCTGAGGATGCACCAGTTGCATAATGGGGGGTGGAGGGGTTGGTGTTACCCACAACAATATGCAATGGAGACTGTAGGTGCTGATAAGGGGAGGTACCGAGCTATGGGCTCCCCACTAATAAGGAAAACCCCTATTTGGTGAGGTCAGGGAGGAGCTCGGGGACCATGACAGTCACTGCAATTGTGAGAGTAGATCATAGTTTTAGGGAGAGGTGAAAGAACAAGGTAAGCCGCCCTCCCCAGCTACCCAGCAGCCTGACACGCTGCTCTTCTAAGATCCAACTCTCACGCCAGGATGCAAAGCAGCTCCTGCTGCTTACCATTGAGGTTGGCATTTTTGGTTGAAGTTCTGGGCCTCTCCAGTGCACCCGGACCCACCTGAGACACGGCAGTGACGAGCCCTGAGCTGCTGCCAGGAGAGCATGTTGAACCCAGGCTCCATCCCCACCCGGACCCACCTGAGACACGGCAGTGACGAGCCCTGAGCTGCTGCCAGGAGAGCATGTTGAACCCAGGCTCCATGCCTTGCTAGCTGTGTGACCTGAGGCCAGTTCATACCCTTTCTGTGCTTTAGTCTCCTGGCTGGTAAATGGAGACCAAAACCCCTCCACTTCCGAGCGGTTTGTGGGGAGTTAAGAAGGCAACACAGGCAGTGGGCAGGGTGCCTGGCATAGTAAACGCTCAGGAGGTGATGGTTTTTATTCACATGGACTTCTGAATTTGGCTCTAGGTCAGTTTACTGAAAATCAGTTTATAACTAAACTTTAAAAAAGGAAAAAGAAAAAAGAATTCACTGAGTGACCGGTTTGCCACTGTTACTCGATGCAGAAAAGCATCCTGACGGGTGGGAAATGGAAGCATAAGACAAACACTGTCACTCTCAGCTTTCCCCAGCTCTCCCTTCACCACTAGCGACTCAGAGGAAAATTCCCCGTAAATGCACTGGCTCCGCCTCATCGCTCTGCTCCTCCTCCAGGAGGTTTTCCTGAGGCACCAACTACAGTCGCCCCCCCTTATCTGCCGGGGTACCCTCCAAGATCCCCAGTGGATGCTTGAAACCACGGATTATACCCTGCATATGAAACCGCGGATAATACCTAACCCTGCATATGCTGTTTATTTCTATACAGACATACCAATGACAAAGTCTAGTGTATAGATTAGGCCCAGTGAGAGGTTAGCAACAATAACTAATAACACAGTAGAACAATTATGACAAAATACTATAATGAAAGTCATGTGAATGTGGCCCTCTCTCTCTCTGTCTCTCTCAAAATATCTGGAATTTTCCATATGCTATTTTCCGATCATGGCTGACCTCCTGTAATGAAAGCACAGGGAGTGAAAGTGGGGGGAGGGGGCACTGTGCTCTGTTCAGCTGGGTCCTAGGAGCTCCTTCCCCCGGACTTCCCTTACTGCTTATGGCCTCAGAGATCTGCAGCATTGACCACTCTCTCTTTCTGAAAAAATGTCCCTGTTTTGGCTTCTTTCGCTGCATCCTCCCCACTACATCTCTTATCCTCCGGCTCTGATGTCAGGTTCTGTCACTTTCATTTCTTGGGGCGGGGTCACTGGCGTGCTGCCCCCTGCCCCCCTGCCCCCACGTGGTAACGATCACACCCACAGCCTTTATCTGTTTGCTGAGAACCCCAAGCCTGATCCTTCTAGCCCAGATGTCTCTTCTGCAGTGTGTCCATATGCCTGCCTGGCCGCTGACGTCAGCACTGAGCTGGCTCAGGGTCCCCAGTGCAGCCAACACTGTGCTCAGGGCCCCAGGTCTCCACACCTGCGTCTCCCAAACTGACAACCTGCTGTCCCGGCTCTGAGCCCTGCACAGACCCCCGCCCCCAGGGAGTCGTGTCTAACCCCCAGGACGCTCCCTCGGCCTTACCCTGACCATGTCCCACAGTCTCCTGCTAACGGTCCCGGTTTCCCCTCTTTCGACAGAGAGATTTTAAAAATGCAAATCTGATCATGCCCCTCTCCTGCTCCGAAGCCTTCATTCTCTCAGGATTAAAGCCCAAATCCCTCTCAGGGCTCCTAAGCCCCCTGAAATCACACCAGGGCTATTCTCCCAGCCGCTCGCCCCGCCTGTCCCTGTGCTGCTGATCTGATCTGAGGCCACACTGCGCCTGTGGCTGCCCAGTAGGAGGTGCTCTGGAGCCCGGAGCCTCTCCCTCACCTCCACCCCGTGTCACCCCCTCGTTTCCAGGGTGACTGCCACTTTCTCAGCTGTGAGGCTCACTCCTGCATCTTCAGTGTGTTGGATTATGCTTGGCACCGCGTAGGCACTCGGCGAACATTCTCTCAGTACATAGATAACTGAATAAAGAAACCTATACTTCTTGCAATATTGTTTGGGAAATGAAACGGAGAAGTGTGCAAACCGTAAAGGATTGCCTAGTCCCCACTCGTTTCCATTCGCAGAGTCCTGAGCAGACAGCTGTGAGGCCAGGCAGCCGGCTCTGAAGGCTGAGCTGGCAGGAACAGGGCTCGCGAAGTGATCAAAGATGACAGACGGAACCGACAGCTCTTTAGCAGTTCACACACCTGGAGTTCAGTGTGGATCACGTCCCGCTGCCGAAGTTCCCGAGCTCCCTCAACGGCAGGGGAGGCTCGTGGATTCCTCCCTCCCACTCCCCTACGTCCACACTCCAGGGTTCGAAAGGAATGGTAAGAAACTCCCCTGACCACCCCCTTCCAGTCCGGGCCTTAGGGTCTTCTTCATTCTCCGGGAGCACCCTGCACATCCCGCCACAGGCAAACCTATCACACTGCATCTCTGGTGTATATTTACACTTGTGCCTGCTCCCACCAACAATGAAATCATAGCTCCGTTACAGGGGCATGAACATGTGCCGTGCACTGACACTTTACTTCCTTATCAACTACCCATCCCACCAATCCTGGGAGGCCTAGATCTGCTGTTTGCAGGTGGGGAAACTGGGGCTTGGAGACCTTAAGTGCCCTGCTCAAGGGTTCCTGTCTTAGCAGACTCAGGGAAACTAGAATGGGAACACAATTAGGGTGTCTGATTCGGGAGCACATTGGTACGTGCTAACAAGGAGCTCTCGAGGAAATAAAAATAAGTCCTCATTTGTAGAGTTTGCCATTGTCTCTGGTGTCAATGTTCCCATCATGGCTGATTTCAAGCTACCAGTGGGCTCTGGCAGACCAGTAGAAGCTGGCCCAGCACACCACTGACCTGACCAGACATCTCTGCGCTTCGTCCTTACCTTGCCCAGTAAGGGTCCCAGACTAGTAGCAGCACCAGCAGCAGCACCTGGAACGTGGGGATTGCAGCTGCTTGGGTCCCACCCGCGAGTTCCTGTAGGAAGAAGTCGGAAGCAGGGCCCAGCAATCCCACTTTAACCAGCCCTCCAGGTGGTTCTGATGCTGGTTGACCTCTATTTGCCAGGGCACCCACACTACACGGGCATACGTATTTGTTGAATTGAGCTGCATGGATATTTGTGAAGAAACCATCAACTCCAGAGCCAAGCTTAACCCAAGAGAGTCTTAGCTCTCCCTTCGGGGAACAAGATAAAGGTGGCTAGGACTTTTGGGTAGGACTGACCTTCTCTCTGAAGCCCTCTGCAGACTATGCCTGTTATTTCTCAGCCCTCCCTGCTTGTCTGCCTTCTGGGAACCCAGTTGGAAAGTGCCGTCTTTGAGCGGATTGAGACAGAGCAGTTCCTTCACATCAGGGCTGTTAGAGGTCAGATTTCGAGTTCCTGTGCTTTATCGAAGTCATCTTGGTCTAACCAGAGATCACAAAGACCTTTTCCTCTTTTGTTCTAGAAGTTTCATAATTTTATCTTTTACATTTTTATTTTTATGATCCATCTCAAGGTGTTTGTTGTGTATGGCGTTAAATAAAGATACAGCCAGTTTGTCTGTCACCATCATGTAAATAAACAATCATTTCCCCCACTGAGTCACACTGGTATCTTTGTCAAAAATGGGATAACCATATATGTGTAGAACTATTTCTGAATTTTCTGCCCGTTTCTATTGATTTATATGTCTATGACTTGCCAATACCACATGTCTTGATTATCATAATTTTATAAGTCTTGAGATCGGGTAGTATAAGTCCTACAGTTTTGAGTTTTTGTAAAAAAACAAAATTATATTCACTATTCTAGTTCCTTCACTTTTCCATATAAATTTTAGAATCAGCTTGAAACTTTTTTCAAAAAGCCTACTGGTATTTTGATTAGGATTTCATTAACTCTAAAGATATATTTGGGGAGAACTGAGATTTTAGCAATATTGAGTCTTTGCATCTATGAACATGGTATATCTGTTTATTTATTTAGAATGTTTTCAATTTTTCTCAGCAACATCCTATAGTTTTCAGAGAAGAGTCTTGCATGCTTTTTACTAAATTTATTTTGAAATATTTTAAATTTTTGGCACTAATGTGAGTGGAAATGTTCTAATTTTATTGTCTAATTTCCACGAGTATGCAAAAATACATTTGAATTTTGTATATTAACTTTTATCCTACAAACTCGCTAAATTTAATTTTTAGTTCTAGTAATTTTTTGGTAAATTCCTTAGGACTTCCTACATCTGATAAATGAGGTATTTCTACTTTTTTCTTTCCAACTTGGATGCCTCATATTTATGTTTCTTACCTTATTACACTTACTCCAGGACATTGTTTCTGTACTTAGGAGGCAAGCCCTCGGTATTTCTAAATTAAATATGACGCTGGCCTCCATTGGTTAGGCTGAGGAAGTCCCCATCTATTTGCAGCTTGCTGAGTGTCTGCTTTTATCTAAATCCCCCCAAAATTCTGGATGGTGCCAAATTATTTTTCTTTATGTTCTAAAACTATTGTATCTTTCCCTTTATTCTGTGAATATGATGAATTATATTAATTTATTTTAGCATCTCAAACCAATCTTGTATTCCTGGAACAAGCCCTACTTAGTTATAATGCATTATCCTTTTTTATACATTGTTGGATTTAGTTTGTTAATATTTATTTATGAATTTTTGTGCCTATGTTCATGAGGCTTATTGGTCTGTAATTGTGCTTATTGTAATGTCTTTGTCAGGTCTTCAGATAATGCATTCATAAGTATTCACTCCTCTATTTTCTGAAAGAATTTGTGTAAGATGATTATTTCTTTTTTTAACCTGTATTTTAAGAAGATAATGGTGTATTCTCTGATCAGAATTGTCTCTAAAGGTCAATGACCCAAGCAGGAAGAACTCTTAGGAATCTACTAGTAATCTAGCAAAGAGGTTATGGTTGCTTACTCTAGAATGGTGGTCATATTCTGTTTACATACAGAAGGTAAAACAAATAGGATTTCCTGGCAAAGGTAGTTATGGGGACATAAATAAAAAGGATGACCTCAACAGTTTTGGTCTTTGAAACTGAAAGATAGAGTTGCCTCCACATGAGACAGGGAAGGTTGTGGTTGAGCAGGATTTGGGCAAGTCAAGAGTTTAGCTTTGGACATTGAGTGCTTGAGATGTTTTTCAGACAGCCTGGCAGAAATGCTGACTAAGCAGCCCAATTTATGAGTATGAAGGTTAGGGGTAAGTTCTGGGTTGGAAATACAAAATTGGGAGTCACTAGGAATAGTCAGAGATTGATTGGAACACCAAGGGAATCTATAATAATAAAAGCATAATATGCTAATTAGGCTGGACATCCTTCCATGTGACCTTCCGGATGAAGCTGTGGCGGTGGGGGCTGAGGCAGATGCAGCCGCCACAGGAGCGGGTCCGAGCCCCTTGCCCTGGGCCTCCAACATCGAGATATTAAAAGACGATGCGGATCTACAAAATAACCTGAGAAAGAGTAGCCGATGGGATAGGAGACAAGCCAGGAAGGTCCTGTGAAGAAAGGGTAAAGGAGGGAAAGTGCACGGTGATGTGAGGTGCTCCTGAGAGTTCAGGTACAATAAGGCGGGAAATTCATCACAGGGTTTGGCAATGTGGAGGTCGCTAGTGATCTGAAAAGGAGCAGTTCTTGTGGGGTAAGTTTAAGAGCAAAAGGGAAGAGAAGAATTAGAGGCAGAAAAGTAAATATTTTACTTTTGAAGACACCAAAGAGCTGGCAGGAGAAGGGGCATCCGTTTATTTTTTAACAGAAGAAATAGCATCTCCACAATCGAGAGCATTTCACTGCCCCTTTCTTGATGGCATGTGTGCTGTGTTTCACACCATTTCCCATGGCAGCCCCTTCCTCCTCTAATATTTTTGGTTCCTGAGTCTTTCTGTGGCTTGAACTCGGTCATCTGGCTGCAGGCTCCTTTTCTGTGTGCCGAGACCTCGCCGTATATAAGGACAATGTTAAGCCTAACGACTGACTGTCCCTTTGCTCCCTCCTTGCAAGTGAGTACACGCTGCTCCTTTTGACTCATTAGCACCTGCTTTTGACACAGGCATCGTTTCCTTAAGAAAGACGTCTCTGACCTCCCTGGCCATCCCTACCATTGCCTCCAGCCGGACTCAGGCCCCTTGGTCTGCTCTTTCCAGCCTGTGTACCAACGGCTCGGAGCAGATTCACCAGGATGATGATTTAACTAAGTCTAAATGCAAGGTTCCAGTTAGTTTTACTTCCTTTTCCTAACCCCAGTTCTTCCAGGGATTCATTCAACAACCTTTTTGTGTATGCATACTATGTGCTGGACCCTCTAGGGCTACCGAGGTAACAAAGATATAAAACTTGTGGACAAGGCACTCACAGTTTTATGGAAGAGTTAAATATAAAAACGTAATTACTAACAATGTGCTTTAGTACCTGCAGAAACCAGAGACACCCAGGAATGTCTACCCAGTGACATGAAAGAAATTATTCAATTTAATTTATTATATCAAAGCCATACATGGATATGGATTTAGAAAGCATAAGATAGTAGGATAGACCATAATAAAAAAACAACAATCATTTGTTGAATCTTTCCCCCACTTTTGCCTCTACTTTTAAGCAGTGTCATTCTTAGCTCTCTTGGTCATTACCTGCACATCTATAATAATAAAAGGGTAATATGTTAATTAGAACAGATGTCATTCCGGACATCCTTCCAGATGAAGCCGGGGCTGCAAGGGAAGCCCGGGTCCTGGGTGCCAGAGAGAAGCCAGTGCTGACGGCCAGGGGAAGGAAGGCTTACTCTTGCACAAATTTCGTGCATTGGGCCTCTAGTTTAAAATAATACTCTCCTGCTGTTATTTTGTTGATGTATCAACTTCACACATTGCTATTGACTTTCTGTTGTACAGATGGTGAGCTAGGGCTCCTGGGAATCCCTGACACTAACTTCTCCTCCTCTTCCCCTGTCTCCAGCTGAGGTCTGTCCCTCTCCCGGGTAATTCTGCTGGTCTCTCTGCCCATTCCGACAGGGTACCTGCAATGCCTTTCCTGGTTGGACAGACCCGGAGAGACCGTTGTTGTGTAGAACTGGGTAGGAGATTTAAAGGACAGAGATAAGTAGAGTGGCCCTAAGGGTGGCCATGCCGGGTGTAAATGGCGTGGATGTGGACAGCAGCCTGGCAGATCCTCAGTACACATGGTGCCCATACCACATGAAACCCAAATAGAACTACAAGCTGTCTGGTGGATTATCCAGGGCACTGTGTGTGGGCAGAGCAAACCCATGAAATAAAAAGGAAAAGGTTAGGGAAGTCAGCACCGGACCCGTCACAAAAGCAAATCCTGTCACCCAACCAGTCTCATTAGTGAAAACAAGGAGACCGAAGTATTTTTCATTGAAAATGATCTTCCCAGTCAGATGTGAAATATTGTAAAATGTCACAGCCTTTTTAGCTACTTTAGTAATTTGGAAACCAAATAGAAAGAGGTATTTTTCAATTAAGTCCTGTCTGCTATAAATTTGTAAATGGAAAGCAGCATGAAAAAAAAATTATTTTGCCAATCTTTGGTCTGAGAATTTAATTAAAAGAACATATTACTAAAACTTACACTTTCCTCTTGTATAAGCTGCTGCCTATCAGATGAACTTTTAACCAACATATCAGCCTTTTCTTAGGCCTTGTCAGTATCTAGGAACTCAGCAGTCGTAGCGTGTGAAGTCCCAACGAAACCCGTGAAATGAGTATAATCACATTCAGTGTCGCATATATACTGCGAGGCTCAAAGAGCCTAAGCCACTTGCTTAGTGTCGTTGATATAATACAGTGAAGACGTGTGTATTTAACACTTACTATGCGCTGTGGTCCTCGCCAATTGTTTTATCAATATTGTACCATGAATCCTTACAAGGTCCCTGACGGGCAGACTTTATTTGGCCATTGGCAGGTGGGGAGGTAGGGTTCACTGAGTTGGAGTATTATAACGTTCCCACACCTCTGGGATGGTGAGCTAGGATTCTCATCTCAGCGCTGCCCTACAGCGTGGGGTCTACAGGACAACCTCACTTGCCAGCCACTGGCCCAGTCATCCTTCCTCTTGAACCACCCTGATTCCGGAGGCGAAAGATTCTTAGTGATCAGATCGCTCCTCTATGTTAAAAGGCATGTAATTATGTCTTCTCGGGTTGAAAGGACTAAATTGCTACAACTGAATTCTGCGCGAGTACGCTTGTTAACGCCTCCCAACTGATGGCAACCTCGGTGGGGAAATCTGCATCTAAATTGTTATGAAAAAAAGGTTAGAAATCTACCCACATATGGGGCTCCAAGATATGCTAGAAGGGTCTCTGTCAGGCATGTTTTCTAGAATACCGGAATTCCAGGTCCTTGGGACAGGAGAGGCCTTAGCGGTCAGAGGGTCCATCCTTTCCCCCAGCAAGGTTCCCCGTGACGTCGCCTGTAGAAGGTCAGACGCACCTGCTGAAATACTTTCCCACGTTCCTGTTGCATCCTGCAGAATCTGCCACTAACCTGTAATTGCTACTCACCTGTCCATATACCTGTCCTCTGAACCCACATAGAAATATGCTTCCTTTTTCACATTTTTTATTCATTGAGTCAACCATATTTGTTGTACTCCCACTTTGTGTCTGTGAGGCTTAATGGGAGGAGAATTGTGTAGGTAGCTGGACAAACGTATCCTAGAGCCCTAAGGCAGAAGGAAGAAGTTGTAGAACTTAAAGAATGGGAACATCCAGCATGGCTGGGTAGGAGATTGTCCTAGAGAGAAGTTGAAGATTGGCGAGGCTGAAACATTTCATGCCTTAGAGCAATTACTTGCTTAGACTTACAGGGGCGTATTAAAAGGACAAGGAGCCAGCTTAAAGGGCCAACCCATGTCAACATTAGGGACAATTTGATCATCAAAGTAAATGATTATAGAAATGAGTACTAATCCATCAAATGAAATAAAGATGAGTAAGTCAATTCTGTAATAAACTGATGAATAGATAAAAAAATATTGCTCCTCCTAAGAGAAGAATGGCACTATAAATACAGAAGGAATGGTGGAGTGAAGAAATTATAAGTGGGCTATGCAATTAGCGGGGAAAGTTTAATGGGGAGCAAACTATTTATATACCTCCTCATGAGACACTTGTTAATGACAAGAGGGAGTCAGGAAACTTGGGAATGGGGACATTAGGAGCACCAGTGTAGCCGACTGATGAGTCACATAGCAGATATGGGCACCCGCCCTCCTGGGCCCTTGCTGATGGGTGCACTGAGAACAGGTAATCTTGGAGTTCCTGCCCAAATTCTTAACCCAAATCTAGTCAATGCGAAACATTAGGCAACTCAAATTGAGGGACATTTTACAAGATAAGCGGCTGCACTCTTTAAAAATGTCAAGGTCAAAAGGACAAAGGAAGGCAAGGAGCTGTTCGGGATGGAAGGAGACTAAAGGAAGGGACTTGGCAGCTGAGCTCCATACGAGACTCCGGATTGGGCCCTGGACTGGAAAATTGATATCGTTAGGATATAGTTAGGACAATTGACAATTGTGAATGCAGTCTGTGGAGTAGATAATAGTATCAAATCGGTGCTAACATTTCTGATGTTGATACTTGGCTATGTAAGAGAATGTTCTTATTCTTAGAAACATACACTAAACATGCATGGCATGTCTCAGGAACATACCTCTCTCTCTCTCTCTCTCTCTCTCTCTCTCCCCATTTACCTAGAGAAAGTGATAAGTCAAATGGGGCAAAATGGAAGGGATTGGTCTCTCTGAGTGAGGAGAATATGGGAATTCCATGTATTATTTTTACAAGTTTTCTGTAACTCTGAAATGATAGCAAAATTCACAAAAACAACATTAGCTGGAGAGTGAGACAAAGTCAAATGCAGAAGTAGTGCAGGTCCTTGAACATCGTCTGATGGACTTTGGGTGAGAACACTTGGAAACTCTTGAAAGGTATTCATCTGCAGAGCGTCAGGCGAGGACGGGGGACTCACTCTGGACAGGAGGTGACAGCGCTGTCAGCGCAGGAGAACGGGGGAGTTTCAGCAGCGGTGGATGGGCTGGCCGCTGTGACTAATTGAGTGTGGGAGGCAGGAAGGGGGAGAAGGAGCCTGGAGCAAGTGGGTGGATGGTGCCTCCCACTGAGTAGAAATAACGATCCTGGCAGACTCCTCTGCACCTGTGACAGTTCCCTCTGCCGCTCACGGAGAGAGGCGACTAGAACGTACCGGCACGCCGTGTGCTCAAGCCTGATTCTCTGAGGCCGAGCTGCTTCATTTTTCCCTCTTCAGGAGCCCACTGCCCTGTCTACCCAGCTGGTTACTGAATCCTCTTGATGACTCTAAACCTCGTCCCCCAGACCACAGGGATCATGACCTCCTCTGCTCCCAGTACCACTGTTCTGGTCAGAGCTCTCATAACCCCCTCAGGGACCTGATCACTTCATTGTATCTTAGCTTTCTCAGCCCCTCACACTGGAGCGTGCTGACTAACATGACAATCTGGCTATGTTTTCCTTTGCTTAGGAAGACCCCCCAGTTCTGTATCAGATACCACGCAGCTCCCCCAACTTCTCACTGCTAACCCTGACTCTGTCAGTGAAGCACAGTGCATAGGGCTGGGTCCCATCCCTGACACAAGCCACCGTGCCTTTTGTACAAGTATTTGTTTTTCATCCTGAGAATCTGTTTCATTCTTTAGAAAACAGTAACAACAATATTACCATGTGGTAAGACTGTTAGGAGGACTAATGGAGGTGGTTGGTGAGGGACTTCATGGCAATTTTTGTAGTCAGGGTGCTGGGCTTCTCCCTGCTAACTCCCCACTTCGGGTTTTGTGATGGCTCAGCCCAAAGTTCTACACGTCTACAAAGACTCAGATCAAAAGCCACCCCTTTGGGAAAGCCTGGAGGTCCCAGGCTCTGGGTGGATGTCCAGAGAGGAAGAGCAGCATGATTGCCTCACTGGTTCAACAAATATCACTTAGGCGGGCCCTGTGTGCGGGAACTGTCATGGCACTGACACGGGCCAGGGCGGAGTTCGCTGTGCCCATGGACACGCAGCCCAGTGCGGAGAGGCAGAACGTGAAGCAAACAAGCAAATGAACAACCGCCGTACCTGGCGAGAGTGCTCTGTGATGCGGGGAACTGAGCAAGGTGTGCTTGGAATGGAGGCTGCAGTGGTGTCCGGGAGGGGAACATCCCCTCTACCCATCCTCAGTTCTTAGGACAGGACTCTCGCCATTGACTGACACAGGACCAGATTAGCAGGGGAAACCACTGTAACAGGTGCCCTTGGAAATCATGAATGATGCTCAGAGAATGATCAGGACAGGCGGCCTTTTATGCTTCTAGACAAAGAAAGAAGAAATTTGTGAAAAATTGGCAGGACAAAGACTCAGGTTGGGTGCTTGTTCATGACGAATCTGCACAGGAGGGTTGGAGCAGCAGGTTAGTACAGATGGAACAAGGTTGGTCTTACAGGCGCTGGGGCCTCGATTTCTAACTCTGACCGTCAGGGGGTCTCTCTCTGTTCCCCCCGGCACCTTTCACAGCACGAATTTATTTCCTCCATTCGAGGAGACGGGAGGGTCAGCCTGCCCTTCTTTTACCAGCGCCTTGTCAAGTAGCTTTAATTAGAAATAACCAGCATGTATTGTGGGGAATTTGGGGGGCCTGCCAGTGGAGAAGGCAGTCAGGGAAGACGCTCTTGAGCCTGTCAGTCAGCTGAGGCCTGAATAAAGAGCGGAAACTAGGGGAACGGCAAGAGGAGGAGTCTTGCTGGCAGATGCACAGAACTTGACATTGAGCTGAGCTTGTGTGGACCCAGGAACGGAGTGTGACTGGAGGCTGCTGAGCAAGGGGTGGAGAGGAACTGGAGGGCTGTAGGCTCCTTTGTAACCTAGTCGGGGAGCAGGCCCTGCAGGCACGGCTCAGCGCAGGCAGGCTCGGCTACATGGCCGTGTGTCCCAGCCTGTGATGGGAAGCCTCTAATGGGAAAAGCAGAGTGATTTGGGCCTGAGAAGGGGACACTGAGGAGGGTTATTTTCTGCATATCTTGTTGTTATGTTTGATATCAGTAATGGAAGTGTGACTGATGGGAGAAAGCTTCAGTGGCAGTGCAGTGAGGGATGCATCTTTTGGAGTGTTAAGAGCTCTGCCATTTGCTCCACTTGCAATGGGAAATACATATTTTATCTCAAAATACTGCAATATTGAAAGTTACAGTGGAACCAACCTTATTTTGCAGTTAAGTATCTGAGAGTCACAGACTCAGTCAAGAAAAGATAAATACATTTTCAAAAATTGCTGCCCAGATTTATCTTTAAAAATGAGACTATTCCATTGCATGTGGATATAATTTGTTTATCTACCCGTTCACTGGTGGGCACTTGGGCTGTTTCCACCTTTTGGCTCCACCGCTGTAAACATTCCTATGCGGTGCCCGGGTGGACAGGTGTGTTTGCTCCTCTGGGTACATGGACAAGCTGGGTGGGTGGACAAGCTGGGTCCATGGCAGCGCGAGTGAAGTTTCTGGAGTGGCTGCTCCGTTTGTCTCCCCAGCAGCCACGCACAGAGGGTCCTTTCTCCACATCCTCAGAAACACTTGCTATTTTTCATTTAAAAACTAAAGCCATCCTAGCGGGTGTGAAGTGGCATCTCACTGTGGTTTTCATTTGTGTTTCTTTAATGACCAGTGGCAATGGACACGCTTTTATGTGTTGCTTGGCCATTTGTCTATCTTTGGAGAAACGTCCATTGAAGTTCTTTGCCCATTTAAAGAATGGGGTTGTTTGTCTTTTTGTTCTTGAGTTCCTTATCTATTCTGGGTACCAACCCTTAGGTGAATCCATGGAAAGGGACAGCAGCTTACACATCAGCAGTGGAGTGGGGGTGGGGTGAGGTGGGGAGTGATTGCTGACTGGGGACGGGACGTGGTGTGCATGAAGCTCTGAGACCAGAGAGAGCTGGTGGCTGTACAGTGTGACTATGCTAAATGCCACTGACTCGCAGGCTTTAGGAAGGTTAATTGTATGTTATATGAATGTTACCTCAATAAAAATGTTCACGTTAAAATGGAAAAAAAATGATTTCAAAGACAGAGGAGGGTTAAATAAATGATGAGGGAGATTTGCACACATTGAATTTATTTATATGACGAAATGATTTCTTTTGATAAATTTATATTTTTGATTAATTAACCCTCCTGCAGAAAACTGTACTTACCTCTTATGGAGCCCGTGGGCCACATCCCAGGGACTGGAGACTAGAGCTTCACTCCTTCCCTATCCGCCACATTCCATCCACCCTTCCTCACCCAGTCCAGACTATTCCGTCCACACTCCCACACCCAGCCCCACCCACTCCATCCACACTCCCACACCCAGCCCCACACACTCCATCCACACTCCCACACCCAGCCCCACCCACTCCATCCACACTCCCACACCCAGCCCCACCCACTCCGTCCACACTCCCACACCCAGCCCCACCCACTCCGTCCACACTCCCACACCCAGCCCCACCCACTCCGTCCACACTCCCACACCCAGCCCCACCCACTCCGTCCACACTCCCACACCCAGCCCCACCCACTCCGTCCACACTCCCACACCCAGCCCCACCCACTCCGTCCACACTCCCACACCCAGCCCCACCCACTCCGTCCACACTCCCACACCCAGCCCCACCCACTCCGTCCACACTCCCACACCCAGCCCCACCCACTCCGTCCACACTCCCACACCCAGCCCCACCCACTCCGTCCACACTCCCACACCCAGCCCCACCCACTCCGTCCACACTCCCACACCCAGCCCCACACACTCCGTCCACACTCCCACACCCAGCCCCACCCACTCCGTCCACACTCCCACACCCAGCCCCACACACTCCGTCCACACTCCCACACCCAGCCCCACCCACTCCGTCCACACTCCCACACCCAGCCCCACCCACTCCGTCCACACTCCCACACCCAGCCCCACCCATCCCATCCACACTCCCACACCCAGCCCCACCCACTCCATCCACACTCCCACAGCCAGCCCCACACACTCCATCCACACTCCCACACCCAGCCCCACCCACTCCGTCCACACTCCCACACCCAGCCCCACACACTCCATCCACACTCCCAAGCCCAGCCTCACCCACTCCGTCCACACTCCCACACCCAGCACAAGCCAGCGGCAGAGCAGCTGCAGAGCAGCTTAGGCAGCTTAGGTGCCTACCTCTTCGGCATGAGGTAAGTTGACTTGAGGTGGGAGTCATGTTTAGTAGTCAGAATAGTTGACATTGACGGAAACAACAACAACAAAAAAAAACTTTGAAGTGTTTATACCTTCAGATGTTCCTGTCCAGGTCTGTACAGCTCATCAACTAGACTGCGCTCCTTCATAACCAGCTGAACTCTGCTAACTTATAACATATGTCTCTCTGCCTTGTTGGAGCCAGGACCTCGGTCTTCGTGGGAATATCGGGCCAGACTCAGACTGGAACTTACATGAGAATTACACCTGCTCCTCAGATACTGGGACTCAGACCTCACACCTTCATAATCATATGAGCCAATTCTTTATAACAAATAAAAATCAATTCAATCTGTACCTCTCTACTTTGTATATATGTATATAACTTCTATGTATTATATATATGTATATATATGCATACCATCTATGTCTGTAGATATATCTATTGATTCTGTTTCTTTGGAAAATCTTAATGCAATTTCTGTGAATTTTTGTCCTAGGATTGAAGTTTTACATAGACATTCCTACTATCCCATATCCAGATTTTTTGGCATAAAAAATATTGCTAAGCCCTGGTCAGATGGCTCAGTTGGTTGGAGCTTCATTCTGTAATCCAAAAGGTGTGGGTTGGATTCCAGTCAGTGCGCAGGCCTAGGCTGCTGGTTTGATCCCCTCAGGGTAAGTGTGGGAGGCAACACATCAATGTTTCCCTCCCTCCCTCCCTTCCTCCCTCCCTCTTTTTCTTTATTCCTAAAAATCAATAAAACATATCCTGAGATGAAGATTTTAAAGACAGAGTGTCAAGGGTGGATGTTTGGAAAGTTCTAAAAGGACACATCTTCGTGTCCCAGGTGGAGGAAGGTGACTTCATTCTCAATGGAGAAGGCAAGCGCTGAGGCTGCCTGTGTTCTCTGTGCCTCAGGGAGGAAGGGCGGGGCTCATGGTGGAGGTGGTGAGGCTCCTACTGGGATAAACTGGGGCTGGCAAGGTCATGGGGGCCCAGCAGGGGCAGGGAGCTGGGAGGGAGCTGGAGCCTGGCCCAGAAGAGGGCTCCACACACCAGAACAGGTGCACCCACAACAGCAGTCCTCCTTTCTCATCTCAGGTCCTCAGACTCCCATCACCAGACACCGCTCCCTCCAAAACCTGTTTGTCAGCCCGGTAATGCCCCGAGCACGTGTCTTGGACACGGGCGACGGTTTTGCTGTGGACACAGGGAAGCCCCACGCCCAGTCCTGGCTTTCACGCCCAGTCCTGCTGCCTCCGCTCCCGCTGGGTGTGGAGGTCATTTTAGCCCTAAATTCCCTTCTGCAGCTTCATCCAGTCACTCATTTACTCATCAGCTACTTACCGAGGGTGCATATAGGCAATTTATTACTGGCCAGGTATGTGGTGGGGAACCATATGCTTACTCCTGTCTCTGGGACGTGTAGTCTGGCAGACAGGGGGCCAGGGGGCCAGGGGGCCAGGGGCCAGGGGCCAGGTTTCAAAGCGAAGGCAGTGCTAGGTATTAGAGGCCGCACTGGGATACACAGTGTGTCCCATGGATAAGCATGTAGAACAGTCTCCTTGGGGGGGGGGGGGGGCGGGGGGGGGGGCTGGGCTGGGTCAGGCACAGCTTCAGAGCTGAGTGGAGTGGGTATGGGCAGTCACGGGGGAAGGGCATTTTCTTGCTCCCTGCACGGCCGAACCAGGCTTAGAGTCAGGGGACAGGATGGTGCCTTGAAGGCAGTAAAAGGATTTCCGTGCAGCTGGGCAGGGACAGTGACAGAACACAAGGATGAAGAAGCAGCGTCTGCACTCACTGTACCCACCCTCCGCCCTGCCTGCTGAGGGCTGTTATGCCCAGGGCATCAGAGACGTAAGCCTGTGCCACACTAAACCCCGTGCCCTTCACACCCTCTGTCTCCCCCCAAATGTATCCGGCAATCGCCATCTGGGCTCCGTCCAGCTCCTGGAAGACGGGAGCACACGCCTTCCGTCACAGAGAGCTGCTGCAGAGACATCTAATTTTACAGATCATGGTTTTGGAGAAAAATGTCACCCCAGAAGTGAGTGGGAAATTACTCACTTCTGGAGAGATGGAAATGTCAAGACGGAGGGGTCAGGCCCACTCTGGGCTCCGCGGCAGCTCAGCAGCCCGCTGCACGCCAGCGCCCCCTCCCGGCTGCGGCCGGTGGTGCAGGCTTGGGGGCTGCAGACCAGGGTCCTTCTCACCTCACCTGCTGCATGGCTTCCCCTGCTGCTCCCTGCCTGGCCCGCCCCTCTCGCTCCCCCCATGACGCCCACATCCTCAGCTTAAATGTCGCCTCCTGGATGCTTTCCCTGAACCCAAGGTTGGCTCAGTGACCCCACTCTGTGTTTGCAGAGCAAATGGTAATGTAACTTTATCAAAGTATAATAGCTGCTTTGTTTGTTTTGTGTTCTTTTCCTATCAGACCTTGGATATTCATGCATGCACACACACACAGTGCTTATGTAAACTACAGCGCATTTTACATAATATGTAAATAGCCGTGGTAGTTCATACTCTCCTTTTCGAAAGTAAAGTGTATACACACACACACACATTCATGTGTCCTCAAATATTTTTCTAGGTGTAATTCAAGAAAAGAAAAATATCTCCATGTATAAAGGTTTTCACTACAATGTTGTCTGTAATAGTCCTTTTCCTCCCCTCCCTCCCTGAAATGCCTGAGGCCCAGCTGATGAAATTTCTCTTTAAATCACTGTGTGAAAAAGCCTCATAAGAAACATTAGCATCATCGGCTGATTTTTCCTTGGGGTCTCATTTTTCTATGTATTAAAGGGAGAGAGACAAGATCTGTGTTGGAGCTCTCTGATGTCATCATGGCCGTGAGACTGTCACCACAGTGCCTGGGAGCGTGGTCCCTGGAGGGCCTGGGAGGAGGAACTCGGTGGAGGCAGGGCCCATGCTGGGTTCCTCACTCTGAGTGGCCCTGTGACTGCGCTCCTCATTCTGGAGCTGAGGCACATGCCACGAGCTAAGGTAAGGCACTGGCAGTGAATGAGAACATCTGGAAAGAACAGAATAGAGGTAAAGCTAAGCTGCTCTGATAGAGACTCCAAAGTGAAGTGTCTTAATTGAAATGGAGTTTGTTTCTGTCCCCAGGGGTGGCAGGTGGCAGACAGGTTGAGCAGGCAGTTCTGCCACCCCCCACATTAGCTTCCTCTAATGGTTCCATCAGCTGCCACCCTTCTCCCAGGTGGTAAGGAGGAGATAAGAGATCAGGGGAGCCCCTGCCCCACCAGGTTAGCCGTTAATAGTTTATAGCTGCAAGAGATTCGGGGGAATGCGTTTAGCTGGCATTTATGCATGTGTTCAGAGTCCATATCAAGTGGCCAGGAGTGAAAGGTCATTCAGAAAGCACTGAGAGCTGATGCAGGATCTTACTTGATGAGGGCAGAGATGATATTTAAACATCTCACCTCCTTCTGACACTTTTAGTGGCAGACCCTACCCAGGAAACTTGACTTCTGATCCCAGTGCTAGCATGTATGACAATTAATTCTGGACTCAGGGGTGGTGACTACACCATTCTTGTTATTTTGTTGACCTGGGTCGTATCCCCTCTCTCCTCCGAAAGCATTTGTGGTATTTTTAAGGCCTAATGCCACCAATCTTTGGGTGCAGAGTTGGGCTGGTGGTTTGAGGCTGGTGAACCAGAGCATTTCTCTGCCACAATGACTGGTTCCTGGAGGGGCATAGGCATGAGACGGGCAGAGCAAGGGGACCTAATCCCGATTATTTCAATGGAGTCATAGAGGAGATGCTCTCATCCTGCCAGGGTTTCTAAAGAGACAAAATGCAAACTCAAAGTCATGAGTGGCTATTTTTGCCCCTAGAGGAGAGAAGCTACTTGAGTATGAAGCTGAACTGAGAGATGAAGAAAGCTTGCAGGTGGCATTATTTAGAGCTGCTGGATCCAGCCATGCCTGAAGGTGTTGTCCTGGAATGGGCTGCAGGAGCACGGATGCCTGTCTCGGCTTAGCTAGTTGAACTAAGAACTTGGAAAGAGAACAATTCTGATACGTCGCCTGTCCAGTCCCTTGTTTTTCATCACAGGTCGTGGCTCTCAGACATGGCTGCACAGAAGAATATCTAAGGAGCCTTATAAGAAATAGATATTTACTAAAAAATGTTAGTTCCACCAGGTGAGGGGAGGCTAATAATCTATGTTTAAAAGTAGCTTCCCCCGAGTTTCTGAAAGGCAGCTGCATGTGGGAACAGCCTCCATGCTGCCTCCCAGTGTGATTACGGCTGTGTGACTTCTCTGGGTCACTTCAATTTTTTTATTTTATTTTTTTACTTATAACAGAAAGCGGGAAGACCAGATGATGTATTTTAAGTGGCCTCCTACCCTGATGACAGTGCCTGCCTCCTCTCCTGCTCCAAATTCCTCCTGCACACACATGCGCACCCCCTACCCCCACTGTGAGCAGACACGGCAGGAAATGCACCTCAGGCGGGGGGTGGGGGGCCTTTCCACAGCCCCCTCTCGCCTCTCCGCAGGCGCTGACAGGTGCGAGCTGAGACAGACAGGCCCGTGTGAAGCTCCGTGATAAGAGAAGCTGGGAGAAGAAACAGAAATATTGATCTCAGGAGCTGACAGGTTTCCTGCAGGAGCCAGCGGCAGGCGAGGCGAGCTCGACTGAGCAGTGTATACCTTCCCCGCAACATTTCACCGCCTCAGTCTCCGTGAAAGCACCCTCCCCGCGGCCCACAGTCCTCGCCTCCACATCCTGTTGCTGACGCTGCAGCCCTCCACGTCCAAGGGCCTGCTGTGCCCGGAGCAGGCCGTGCCCCCTTCTGCCTGTGCCGGGACCTGGAGGCATGGCTGCGGCCCGGCCTCCTCCTGAGGCCCTTGCAAACCCTGGTCCAGCAGAGGGTTCTCTGGGAGCCTGGCTGGTGCTGCAGGCAGGGTGTCAGCCCCGCCCTCTGCAGGACAGGGCTTGGCCCAGGGCTGGGGCCTTCCATGGGCAGGCCTGTTACATTACTTGTTCACGTCTGCCCTACCAGGAGGGGGCAGGCGCCCTGTGCCCAGGACAGAATTCTCAGCCGTTTCCACCAAATGAATGAACAGAAGAACAGAGTTTAGGTAAATAGGAGAGACTCTTTATGAAAGTCACCAGATAGTGGACTTACTATAAGATGTGCTGGTGGGAATCAGTTTAAAATGCATTTCACATGCATAGGCTTCCAATGCATAATTTAACCTTTCGCGTAGCCATCATTTTGGACACCCGCTACCGTGCAGTTCTGAGTCTTGGGTTTGTGCTAGAGTCAGGGAGATCGGGTAAAGCACGGATCCCTGCACCTCACTCCCCACCCAGGATGTCCACTCGGTAGGTCGGGGGTCGGGGGTGAGGGGGGCGTAAGGTTCTGCCTTTCCAACATGTTCCTGGAGATGCAGCTGATGCGGGTCCCTGGGCCACACTGTGAGGACCACTGTGCCAGATGGCATCACTGCTTCGGGGTCTTAGAAACGAGTAGGGTGGAAGTTCTAAGAGGAGGCAGGTGTTCCCAGGGACTGTCATGGAGTAATCTCAGTTGCATGGAAGTTCTCTATGGCACTGAGGCTTCTGAAGCCCCTATGGCTCCTCGTCATGTTGTTGCCTTCTTCCTCAGGACAGTCCCTCACTCTGTGCCCCTCCCCATGAGGCTGCAGTGCCTGGGGCAGGAGAATGAGGAGTGTGGGTGTTACTAGGAGAGAAGAGGCGAGGACTGGCACTGCTGGGTGTGGGAGAACACACTCATCAGGGACATAAGACCAACAACAGGGAAATTAAGGAAAAGGTGTGGCCCAGCCAACGTGGCTCAGTGGTTGCACATCAGCCTATGAGCCAGGAGGTCATGGTTCGATTCCCGGTCAGGGCACAGGCCTGGGTTGTAGGCCCAGTCCCCGGTATGTGAACCCCGGTATGGGGTGTGCAGGAGGCAGCCAATTAGTGATCCACTCTCATCATTGATGTTTCTCTCTCTCTCCCTCTCCCTTTCTCTCTGAAATCAATGAATATATTTTTCAAAAAGAAAAAGGTGTGGGAAGTGAGCTGAGAATGAAGAGAGATGAAACCTTTTGGGTGTCATAACGCAGTGACTCGCCCATGACTTCCTGGTAGAGTCCCCGGGGGCTTTCACAGCAGGCCAGTACCTGGCCCCACTCCAGACCAATGGCAGCGAGGTTTCCTCTCCTGCTGCCCTTCAAACCACAGGACCACATGCAAGAAGCTCAAGCTAGCCTGCCAGCATCACACCTGGGAGTGAGGCCACCAGAGATAAGCCAGGGACCTGCCAGGTACTCAAAGATGCAGGGGACAGTCTAGCAGAGAGGGGTCCTGCTGGCCCAGACCATAGGAAACACAGGGTTAACCCACAGAGTCATACGCTAGATGAGGATTTGTTTTAAGACTTGTTACACAGCAAAAGCTGACTAATACATCATGGTAGACCTAGGACCTCCGTGTGATGGATAACTGACTGTGAGGACTAGCCTGCTGGTGTTCGTTTTCTACTCCAGCATTGCACATTATCAAAATGTTAGTGGCTAAAAGCAGCACACATTCATTACCTCACATTCAGTGACCCGGGCAGGGTGTGGGTGGGCTCTGCTCAGGGGTTATAAGGCTCAGGCAAGTGCTGGTTGGGATGCAGTCAGCAAAGGGCCTGCCTTTGTTGGAATGTTGTAATTTCTTATGATTACAAGACTGAGGGGCTGGCTGTTAGCTGGAGGCTGTCCCAGCTCCCACAGGCCACCTGCGGTTTCTGGACATGCGGACCTCCTAGCCCAGGTCGCCCACAATAGGGCACTTGCTTATTCCAGTGGGGGTAGGGGGTGGTGTCCTCTGGGCCTGAGAAAGCTGCCAACAGGGAGAGAGACGGACTCCAGCAGATGAACACCGGTCTTAGTGCACAGGCTTGTAATCACATCACATCTATCCCTTTACCCCCAACATATCCCATCGATTAGGAGCAAGTCCCAGGTGACACCCCCCGCCCCCCCCACACACACACACACTCAAGGAGAGGAGACTATACAAAGGTGTGGCGCCTCATCGAGCAACCTGCACTGGGTGCTCATGGCAGACAAGGGCTGGGACAGGAAACCCCTCGTAGACAGGGAGTGATGCTGAGATGAGACAGATGCCACGTATGTGTTAACATAAAAACATTCAAACCTGTAAAGAATTTTTGTGAGTTTATTTCAGCCAAACTGTCGACAATTGCTGGGAAGCAGAATCTCAAAGGATTGGGATAATGCTCCGGAGAATGGCGGTTTTTCATCTATTTTTATACATTGCAATCAAAGGAGGATGGAGACGTAGGTGGGTGACATGAAATCCATTGGTGATAGATTAGGGAGGCGAGAGAAAGCAAAATGGGGGGGGGGCGGGGTTGGGAACCTCTGGGACTGGATAAAAAGTAAAATGAGAGGCACATGCTTCTTCTACTCAGGTGGTGCAGGATCCTTAACAGTCAGCAATTAACATGATAACAATAACAGTGAAGGAATTTGTGGGATCTGTCCTGGCACCCAGGGCATTTGGTTGTGCTCTGAGGGGTCTGGAAAAAGGGGAAGTTACAAGTTATCCTGACATTTTAATTATATGTTATCATAGATGCAAAAAGACAGATAGGCTCAGTTAAGGTAAAGGCTGACCTTGTCAGGGAAGACACCAGCCTAGGTGACTACCCACCATAACTGCTTTAGTTAAAGCTTAATTTCAGACCATCCTTGTGGTTACTTTAGGTCTCTGAGTTTGCAAGATGGCCACACAGGCCTTCCCTGAGCTGTCAGGTCAGCATGTGCCCCCTTTCGTCCACATACGTCCCTGCCAGGACTTGGGCTTTTATTCTAAGGGCAGGGCGAGGGGAAGTCATCGGAGGGTTTGGAATAAGGGAGAGGCAGGGTCTCACTAATGCTTAAAACCACCACACTGGCTGCCATTTTGATTCTAGATTTCGGGGACAGCAGTCAGAGGCGGCTACAATGTCTAGTGACCCCGAGGGAGGGTGGGCAGGAGGCGGCAGGAGAGGCGGAGTGAGGAGCTGAGGAGGGACTGACTTTCCAACCAGGAACATCAGGCCTTCCTGCGTCTCCATCGGCAGGTGGAGGGTGCACGCCCTGTGTAACTTCTTGCCACTCGGGACTGGGCCCTGTGGCGGGTTCTGCTCTCGATGCCTGGGCTCCTGCAGGGTCTCCGCCACCAGCCCTAGGCCCGCGGCCGCCTGTTGCTGGGACTCTGGCCGCAAGGAGTTCAGCGAAGTCTTTGGTTTAAAGATCTGGGATGGGATCTACTTGTCACTGCCTGCCTGGGCCTGACTCACCTGTCTGAAAAATGAGGGTGACAATGGGAAACCCAGGTTTGCTAATGGACCTACTAACACAGTTCAATCAAGCACCTGCTAGAATGCAGCTGGCCAGTCCTGCCGCCCCTTGAGCAAGTTTGCCCTGTGCTGACAGCCCCTGACCTGGCTGTGATGGGAGCTTATGTTCACAGGAGGAGTCCACTGGACTGTGGCTGCTTGTGGGAGGTGTTGGCAACTTTTTCAGGCCCAGAGGACCATGCCCACCCCCCCTGCTTCTTCCCCAAGGGCACAGAATGCTAATCCCGAGGCAGCTCCTTAGAGCCATAGGATTGCAATGACTCAGAGGGCCAGAGGGGACAGAAAAATTACATCAAGTGACAGGATGGCATGAAGGCTGCTCCTGTCTTGGCTTCGGCTGCCTCCACAGGCACCAGTGGGAGTGCCCACAAGTGGGTGTGTTCCAGACCCAAGGCCGAGTCAGGGAAACCTCCGCAGATGAGACAGTGAGTTGACAACGAATCGCTTGAACCACACTTTCCTACGCCCACCTGGTGCTTGATGTCTCTGTGACTTTTGAAAAGATACTAGCTCAGGCCTGTTTAGCTCAGTTGTTTGGAGTGTCATCCATGCACCAAAGGATTGCGGGTTCGGGCAACCGATCAATGTTTCTCTCTCACATTGATGTTTCTCTCTCTCTTCCTCTCCCTTCCTCTCTCTCTAAAATCAATAAAAACCTATCCTCAGCCGAGGATTAAATTTTTTTGAAGATATAAAGGGTGTAGAAAAAGCAGAGATCAGTTGTCAAGGAGAAGCATTTATTAGGGAGTGTCTCGGGTCTGCTACTGGGCCAGCGACTTCCTATAGGTGAAAGGGCCGGCGGGGCACGTGGCCCCGCAGGCATCCGGCAGGGAGGATGACGGGCAGCCATGGCCGAGGCAGCGCCTGACCAGATAGGCGCAGGCCCGCGGACGCCCAGAAGGACCCGGGCCGCCCTCCTCGGCCTCCGAGTCACTTTCGGGCCGAGCAGCGGGCGACCCAAGGGCCAGGCGGGGTGGTGGGCGGCCCGCCTCCCGGTGACGCCCACGGCGGCAGGCCTTGCATGGGAGCCGAGTGGCTGGCTTCCCATCCATTAAGGGACCTCCATTTTGTATGGAACCATGTGCTCAGCGAAGGCTCCTTCCCCCTCGGAAGGAGCCTCTGCTAGCCACACCCACCATTTCTCTGGACTAACCAATGGTAATCAAGGGAAGTGCACGCCATCGCTATGACCACATCCTGTGTAATGGGTCACCAGCTCGCACCTGGCCAATCGGCGGGGGGCACAGCCCCCTCTCCCGCCCCTACTCCAACCCTCTATGAAACCCCTGGTTCGAGCAGACTGCTTTCTCTTTGCCACCTGCTGCTGCGTCAGTAAGGAAGGTAGAGGAGCTAAGCCCGGGCTTAAAATAAAAGACTCTTTGCTTTTGCATCGGATTGGATGGCTCCCTGGTGGCTTCTTGGGAATCTTGAAATCTGGGCATAACAATAGGAAGACAAAGTTGTGACAGCGCTGTCACCGGGTTCTGAGGGAAAGGACAGCAGGATGGCCACATCCAGTGTCAAGGGCAATGATTACAAAGCCGAGGGGGCTCATCAATTAAACTGTCGGGTTTCTGAGCTGTAGATGAAGCCCAAGGAGGTCAAGTGTCAGGCAGGAAGGGGTTAATTGGAGAAGGTTTTAGCCCCCGCCTACTCGCTGCCAGAGATAGTCAGTCTATATTCTCACTCCCTCTAATGATGTTAATTAAGCTCATTGCAGTGACAAAGAAAGGAGATTTGTGGAGACAGGGGAGCTCATTGCAAAGATCCAGGAGATCTCTAGTAACAATACCCCTGGGTTGGGCCAGCTGTGCTCACAGCTGAGGGCAGGGGAAGGCCCATGTGCAAATCTTTCTACCTCTAAGCCCTCCTCAGCTTTCTCCCTGGCCTCCCTACAGAGTTCAAGTTCAGAGGGTGCTTCAAACACTTGGAGATAAACAGGCTTATGTCCCTGTGTTCTGTCATCGCCATTTCGTGGACATCTTCTATGGCCAACGACGTGGATAAAACATGCAATTTTTCCAGGACCTGTTTCCTAATCTTCCCTAAAGGGCCATCCTCCGGCTCTCAGAGCTCGGCTGGGCTCCCTGGCAGCTCAGAAAAAATTCTGCCCCCAGTTCTCTGCTAAACTCCAGTTGCCTTGACCAGAAGGGTGGCGCTCCAGGTGCCCGGGCCTCACAGGCCCCTCAGCATGGGCATGCCAGCTCTTTACTGTGCCCAGTGCTGCCAGTGGAAATTGTGTTCTTCTGCGGAGTCCCCAGGAAACAGTCCAAGAGACTGACACGGGGGGGCTGTGGCGTGGTCATGTGAGAAGGCTGCCCTGGGTTCCCAGTGTCCCACCTCCATCAGCCCCTCCATGGAAAAAGCCAGTCTCGTCTTCATCAGGCCCAGAGGTCGGGCCAGTGTGCAGACATTTGCATCCTGCCAAGGGTGTCCCGGTCCCGCCTTATCACCTCCGGCTGAGCTGGTTTGCATGGCTGCCCCTTGGCTGAGGCCAGAGTTCAGAGTCTGTGTGGAGTCTGCTGGGCTGCCTGCAGGGCTGTAGGCTAGACTCACAGGGCTGCTGTGGAGAAAACGCACAAACAAATGGGGTGAGCGCATGTTACTGGATGAGATAGAGAGAGGGATAGAGGGAGGGAGGGAGAGAGGATGAGAGAAAGAGAGAGAGAGAGAGAGAGAGAGAGAGAGAGGGAGGGAGAGAGAGAGGCTTTGTTAGCTGGCATTATATTATGTTGGGCTTGGGAAGAACCATTCGTTCCCACGCTTTTGTGGGATTGTGCTCTGTCCACCTTCTAACCCATCCATTCTTTCCCCAGGCTGCCCTGTATGACGTCAGGACCATCCTGCTCTCCATCCAGAGCCTGCTAGGAGAACCCAACATCGACAGCCCGTTGAACACACATGCCTGCAGAGCTCTGGAAAAACCCCACAGCCTTCAAGAAGTACCTACAGGAAAACTACACAAAGCAGGTCTCCAGCCAAGAGCCCTGACCTGGGCTGTCCAGCCTGTCTCCTTGTGCCGTCTTTTTACTTTTTCCTTGGATGGTCTGTCCTTGCCTTGATTTCTGTTTAGGACTCTATCTTCAGCTGTGGTGTCATATTTGTTTTGTGTCTGTTTTTTAAATTAAGTCTCTGGTTGAGCCCCTGTGATGAATATATTAAATAAATACATTTTGGATTTTGAAAAAACAAACAAACACATGGCCTCTGTGGTGCCATGTTGGCCTTACTACGCCTGTGCTTACCTCCCCTTTATTATTCTACTCCTTCTCCAGTGATCTGTGGGGAGGGGACCTGGTTCCCTGGGGAGTGCGAATCTGGAACTTTCCTGATTAAGCAGACGTGTGCCCCCTAGTTGATTAAGTTTAATAATGTCTGATTCCCTCTGCTCCCTTTCCTCATTAATATTTAGCTACCTGCTCTGACACCTACACACAGAACCCATGGTCCTCCTTGCACAAGAACGCTTCTTAGGCACACCAACTCCATGCGAATGAATACTGAGCTCAAGTACTGCAGGTGGCAGGAGGGTACTGTTTAAAGGCACCATCAAAGGCATCTGAGTTGTAGTTCCAGCCAGGCAGGATCTCCTGCAACTATAGGAAATTATTTCAGCAGCTGGCCTTCCATATGAGCAGAATCATCATTCAGAGCTCTGAGGTCTCATGGATCTCCTTAGTAACATTTCTTCATCCCTAATTGTGCCCTGTGGGCTGGGACACTGTTTCATTCCACTGTAGTACCCATTGTCCCTCGGCTTCTTTTCATGGCTTCCCTCTGGGGATGTCTAGAGTTCTGTGTTATCTTCTGTGTCTCTGTCTCTTATGTGAACTTCTCAAGAGAAACAGTCCGGTTTAATCATTTAATTACTCTCCAATATTACTCAATTAGCCACTATGCAATAAAGCATGTCTATATTAGGCAAGATTCCCTCAGCAGGCCACTTCATGGGCTGTTGGTCTGAGATTGGACAAACCCTGACGCTATCAGGTACAACCATAGTTCAATCCACTGACAGCTAAGCATGAAAAGTTGCTGATGGTCTGGCCACTCAGAAGGAGCACTTGAATGTAAGAGCCATCCTGGAATTCATAAATGCTTCTCTCATTTAGCCAAGCTCTGGGCTCAGGTGTCTAACTCTCTCCTTGCCTAGTCACCTGAGCATCTCTGACTTACCACATTCTAAAATAAACTTTCATCTTCTCTGTGCAAAAACTCATTAGTTTAATGTAGTACCATTTTTCCCCCTGCCCAAGGAGATGTATCCAAAAAAAAATTTTTTTTTTTTTTCTAAGAGCAATGTCAAAGAGTTCACTGCCTATGTTTTCTTCTGGGAATTTTATAGTTTCAGGCCTTACATGTTAAGTCTGTAATTGATTTTGAGGGTTTTTGTTTCTGTTGTTGTTAATCCTCACCTGAGGATATTTTTTCCATTGCTTTTCAGAGAGTGGAAAGGAGGGAGGGTGAGAAAGAGAGGGGGGAAGAGAGAGAAAGAGAGAGAGAGAGAGAGAGAGAGAGAGAGAGAGAGAGAAACATTGATGTGAGAGAGACACATTGACTGGTTGCAGGAGGCAGGCAGTGAACTGTAACCAGGTATGTGCCCTTGACCAGGAATTAAACCTGCAACCCTTTGGTGTGCAGGCCAACCCTCTAACCACTGGACACACCGGCCAGGGCAATCAAGCATGTCAAACTCACGGCCGGCGGGCTGCATGCCATAAATGAGGTATATGGCCCACTGGCCATGAGTTTGACATGCTTGTAATGTACATGGTATAAGAAAGTGGTCCAATTTCAGTTTTTTGCATGTATCTGTCCAGTTTTTCATCACCATTTATTGAAGAGACTTCTTTACCCCACTGTTTAGCCATGCCTTGTTTGTCATAGATTAATTGACCATATAAGTGAGGATTTATTTCTGAGCTCTCTATTCTCTCCCATTGATCTATGTAGCTGTTTTTATGCCAGTACCATGTTGTTTTGATTATTTTAGCTTTGTAGTATAGTTTGACTTCAGAGAGCATGATATCTCCCACTTAGTTCTTTCTCAAGATTTCTGTGGCAATTTGGGGTCTTTTCATGGGCCCAGAGACATTTTATAATTAGTTGTTCTAATTATGAGGAAAATGCCATTGGTATTTAGTAGGGATTGCATTGAGACTGTAAATGACTTTAGGTAGTAAGAACATTATAACTTTTTTTTTGGTAAGTATGCACTTTTGCCATTTTTAAAATTATTTTTAGGTTGTTTTTATAGTTGTCTCCTGTTCCTTTCTTCTCTCAATCTCTTCCCTTGTGGTTTGCTGTTTTTCTTTGCTGCTTTGTTTAAGTTCCTTTCTCTTTGCTCTTTTTATATCTTTTGCAGGTTTTTTATTTGTGGTTACCATGAGGTTTATGCACATCATTCTTTATCAACAGCAGACTCTGTTAAACTGATAGGTGTTTAAGTTTGAATATATTCTTTCAGGAGTACATGTTTACTTCCCCTCCATATGTTATGTCATTGATGTCTTATCTCAGCTCTTTTTGTGTTGTGTATTTCCTAGCTACTTATTGCCATTTGAGTTGAATTTGATAATTTTTTCTTTTAACCTTTGTAATATTTTTGAAAATGTCTGATTTTCTGTATTTATTAAATATCTGGCTTTACCTGTGAGGTATTTTACTGATTTATTTCTTGTTGTGGTCTTTTTTTCTATTTAAAGAAGACCCTTTAACATCTCTTGTAAAGCTGGTTTAGTGGTGATGAACTCTTTTAATTAATGCCTGTCCTGGAAACTCTTTATCTCTCCTTCAATTCTGAATGATGACCTTGCTGGGTAAATTACTCTAGATTGTAGGTTCCTTTTTTCAGTTCTTTAAGTATGTCTTGCCACTCCCTTCTGGCCTATAAAGTTGCTGCTGAGAAATTATTGGCCTTTGTGTTTAACTTGTTTTTTTCTTTTACTCCCTTTAAGATTGTCTCTTTATCTTTAACTCTTGCCAACATGTCCCAATGTGGGTCTCTTTGGATTCATCTTGTTTGGAACTCTGTGATTCCTAGACCTGGATGTCTGTTTCCTCTCCCAGGTTAGGAAAGTTTTTAGTCATTATTTATTTAGATAAAGTTCTTGTTCCTTTCTCACTTCTCCTTCTTGAATCCCTATAATATAAATATTTAAGTGTTTAATCATATCCCAGAGGTCTCTTAAAGTATCCTCTTTTTTTAAAATTTCCTTTTTCTGCCTGATGTTCTGATTGGTTGAATTCAACTAGTCTCTCTTCTAGGTCTCTGGTCCATTCTGGGATCAGCTAATCTGTGTCAACTGATCTGCTATGAACCCTTCTAATTTACGTGTCATTTCAGTTATTGTAGACTTCATGTCTGCTTGGTTCTTTCTTATCCTTTCTAACTCTCTGTTGAAGTACTCCCTAAGTTCCTCTATTCCACTCTCAAGTTTGGTGAGGATCATTATGAATGTTTCCTTGAATTCTTTATCAGGAAATTACATATTTCCATTTTCTTAGGGTTTTTTTTTTATTGGGGGGGTTCTTATTCTTTCCTTTGAGAGATATTCTTCTATCTTTTCATTTTGTTTTACTTTCTATATTTGTTTCTATAAATTAGACAAAACAGTTGTCTCTTCCAGTCTTGGAAAAGTGTCTTTATGTAGAAGTGGGCTCTGATTAGACCAATGATGGTGAACCTATGACACGCGTGTCAGAGGTGACACGCGAACTCATCTTTTTGGTTGATTTTTCTTTGTTAAATGGCATTTAAATATATAAAATAAATATCAAAAATATAAGTCTTTGTTTTACTATGGTTGCAAATATCAAAAAATTTCTATATGTGACATGGCACCAGAGTTAAGTTAGGGTTTTTCAAAATGCTGACACGCTGAGCTCAAAAGGTTCGCCATCACTGGATTAGACCATGTGTCCTGGGTGCTCTTGGCAGGTCCAGTAGGAGCCAAGCGGGCGCCTAAGGCATTGGGGCGCTGACTCACCTCCCTGGAGCAGCCAGCGGGGAGGCCCGGTGCACGTAGTAATGCTCTGTTGATCCTGCTTTCTCCCTTGGTTTGGGCCAAAATGGGCTCTGGCAATGTGTCTGGAAAAGCACTGCACTGACTTGTAGGTAGGCCAGAGCACCTGGACAGAGCCCCACCCCTCTAAGAAGGTGGGGGGACAGAGCCTCACCCATTCTTTGGCTGTAGTGACAACTTGTGCTCCTGCCCCCTTTGTTGGGAGGCAGGAGGCTCCGGGTGATGTAGCAGCCATTCTGCAGGTAGTCCAGACCTCATGAGCTCCTGCCCCTATAAACATAGAAGGGAGCTCCCTGACGCTGGAGAGCTCACGCAGCTCCCAGAGGGCTCCCGTGGCTTCCCTACCTCTCCCCTTGGACTCCTCTTGTTTGCTGTCAGAAGCAGTTCACTCAGTGTTCAGCTGTCTTGCAGGAGTGATTGCTACCTATGTATGTGTGTGTTTCATTTTGCTTATGGGAGGGAAGAGGTGAGTGTTCTCCTACTCCACCGCCATTTGGGGCCTCTAGTTAGTGTTTTATCTTAGGGGTGATCATTGCACCAAGGTTATATTGCTTTTGTAAATTAGTTATTATTTTTCATAAATATATATAAATACACTATATACATAATAATGCCTGTGATTTTATACATGTATATGGAAGTGAGAGTATACATGAAACCAAACTGAGTTCATAATTGTTGAAGCAAAATGATGGGTACATGGAGTTTCAGTATATTACCTTCTTCCCTTTTGATTGTGTCTGCATTATTTTTAGGTGAGGTGGGAAGGAAAGTATAAGATGCTTTCTCCCTTTCCTGTTCCTGTAGTTCATTTCTTGAAATTTCAGCTCCACTGCTACTTATTTGGGGTAACTAGAATGGGCATTTCTCATTCTTTTTTGGCTTCTGAGAAAGCAGATACTTTTGTTTCCAGAACTTCCTGCTGTTAGAAAGGAGACCCACTCCGCCAAACAAATGCACGTGCCCAGATAGTAAATTGAAAGAATGTGGGATGGGGACTCAAGATCATGAGTGCATTGAGTCCAGTGTAGACCGAGCTACCCAATGCCCTCTGATTACATCCTTATCTACTTAATTCAGCCAGAGAAGGGTCCTGCTGCTTGTGATCAAAAGCATTACTTGAAGAGAATCTTTTCCTGGTTCCCAGCTTAGATCACACTTGTGTTACAGATTTTTACATAACAATGTGCTTACCTTTATATAGAACTCGATGCAGTTCTGGCTTGCTCGCATACTTATTGGATGAGTATGTGTGTCCCTGATCATAAAGGGAGCTTTTTGAGTGCAGGAATCTTGTGTGTTTGCTCTACGTCTGTATTCCCAATGCCAGGCACCATGTCCTGTGTATTGTATAAGCTCAGTAAGTGTCTGCTGAATGAGTGAATGAGTGAATAAGAACAAGAGGAGGGGGCATTGTATAGCGCTCAGCAATAAAAAGTTATTATATTTTTTGTAATAATAACTCTGGGTTGCCTGCAAGTTAATGCAGCCGGCTCCTCTAGGTCCATCCATGTTGTTGAAAATGATAAGGTTCCATTCACTTTATGGCCTAGTAATATTCCATTGTATTCTTGTGCTACATCGTTATTCAATTATCTATTGATGGGCAGTTAGGATGCTTCCATATCTTGACTGATGTAAAAAAAATAGAAACAGACTCATAGCTATAGAGAACAAACTGATGGCTGACAGATAGAAGGGGTTTGGGGGACTGGGTGAGAAAGATGAAGGGATGCAGAAGTACAAATTGACAGTTACAAAATGGTCATGGATGTAAAGTACAGCATTGGGAATATAGTCAATGATATTGTAATAACTGCATGTAGTGTCAGATAGGTACTAGACTTATGGGGGATCACTTCATAAATTATATGTGTCTAAACCACTATGATGTACACTTTCAACTAGCATATTATTGACTGTCAACTGTAATTGAAAAATAAAATAAATAAAATAAAACTGTTATATCCTTTAGGGCACATGAAAGAGTAGACTTTAGAATCCTGTAGGGAGGAGGGACTGCAAGACTAGTTACGTTGAATGGCTTGAGGCACATCTCTTCGTTGAAGGCCCTTAATTGCCAGTGCTAACCTTCTGACTCTCTCGTGTCCCCTGCTTCAGTGACCAAATGACGCCCTCGCTCAAGGAGGACAGAGTTGGCCAGCCTAGGTGCCCGAGTGACTATGAGGGGTCAAGTGACTATGTGGGAGTACTCTCACTTCAGCCTGACCTACCCTATCCTGACACATACAAGCAGAAGAGAAAGAAAAATTAACAATATGGGCGGACCTAGAAGATGTCATGCTAAGGGGATAAGTCAGTCCTGTGTGATTCCTCTTATATAAGACTTGAAGAATAGTCTAACTTACAGAAGCAGCCAGTGGAATGAGGTTACCAGGGACAGAGGAGGGGAAAGGGGGAGCTGTTCAAAGGAGATGAAGTTACAGATGAATTCCAGTGATCTGCCAGACATCCTGGTACCTGCAGTTAACAACAGATACCATGCACCTAAAATGTGTTAAGAGGGCAGGTCCCATATTAGGTGTTCTTACCACTGAAAACAAACACAGAAAAAACAACAACAATAAAGAGACACTAAGAAACTTTTGGAAGTGATGGATTTTTTTTATAATCTTGGTTGTGGTGGTGGTAACACAAATATATACCTATGTCCAAGCTCATCAAAATGTATACATTAATTGTGTGCAGGTTTTTTTTTTCATATACTTCTAGGGGGAGATGGAAATTTTTTTAAAAAGCACAAAAAGAGGAAGTGGAAAGAGGTGTCTGTGGACAAAGGAGAAGATATACGACAACAGAGAATCTAGTCCCCAGTAGACACCTCCTTGGCTTGTCTGTGGATATTTTGAGGCTTGAATCTCAGCTCTGCCACTTATTAGCTGTGCGATACTGGGTATTTCTTAATCTCTCAACTTCAGTTTCCTCTCCTGAAAAATGAGAGAAAAAATAACAGCAAGTTTCTGGGGTGTTGCATCGGTTAAGTTTAAATGAGATAATTTCTGGGTAAGCGCCTACCTGGCGTGGTGTGCTGGGTGCTCAGTGAATATTGAGTGAGCGAGTGAGTGAGTGGATGGAGAGAAGTCTCGGGGGAACAGGGAGGGGCAGACGGAGGCAGCTGTGTAGTCAGAGGAGGTCTGATTGCTAAGCAGGCTGGTGCCCCGACTGTCCCAAGCCTGTCACTGTGCATTGTAATTTAGTAAATCATTTCGAGCAGTGGGGTGTTTGCTTACTCAATCAAGAAGTGGATTTATGCCTAATTCTAGTGGCTCCTCTGCAAAGAGCTGTGAGCTCAGGAGGCGCCCGGCTCGGGAGCCAGATTGCCGCGTGGTGATTTATGTGTTCTGGGAGGCTGGCCCCACGGCCACGCACATAAACCCGAGTCTTGCAGGGAGCCCTGACTGGGCCTGGCACACCTTGGCATGGCCCCAGCCCCTTGTCACCTTGATGTTACAGAGTGAGGGCCAGGGCCCAGCTCAGAGGCGGCTGGGTCTCATTTCTCACTCATTTACGTAACCAATAAGCACTGGGCACCTGCTCTGTGCCGGTTCTGGGCTTGGTATGTGAGATGTCAGTGGAGAACTTGAAAGACAGTCCTGACTGTCTGATACTCATACTGCGTTGGGACCATCAAGTGTGAGAAGTGGTGAAAAGGAAGTACAGATGCCCTGGGGGAGGGCAGCATCTCAGCTCCTCTGAGGCCTGAGGTGCTGACTTTCGAGGGGGCCCCTTTCCGCTTACAAGGAGGCATCTAAGAAGAGGAAAGGAGGGAGGGAATAAGAAAGAAAGGAGATAGAAAATTCCGGAGGGTAAGTAGGCGGGTGTGTCTGGAAAGCAGAATGAGTTTGGGGAGGGTGAGCGGTGGGTGAGGTGCTGGCGGGTGGCGGGTGTCCGGGTGCAGGGCCTTTGCAAGCCCAGCTGAGTGTGGCCTCTGAGGAAGGGAGTGAGGAGCAGGGGGCGGTGTGATTGCGCTGCACTGAGTTCCGGGGGCGCTTCAGGCAGCACCGACAGGCGGAGGCTGGAGGCCAAGCAGGAGGCAGAGGACTCCAGGTGAGAACTGCCGGCTCCTGGGGCCGGACGGGACCGAGTTTACGGGTAAGACATAAAGCAGACAATAGCTGTCCAAAGTGCAGCTTCCCTGACTTAGTTTCCATGACTCTACTATAGGTTCCACTATTGTGCCCAGGTACCTATTTATTTTTGTTTCAACCCTCACCTGAGAACATGTTTTTATTGATTTTAGGGAGAGAGGAAGGGAGGAGAGAGAGGGAGAGGGAGAGAGAGAGCGAGAGAGAGAGAGAGAAAGAAAGAGAGAGAGAGAGAGAAACATGGACCACTTGTCTCACTTATGCACCCTGACTGAAGACCTAACCTGAAACCTAGGTATGTGCCCTGACCGGGAACTGAATCCACAACATTTTGGTATAAGAGATGGTGCTCCAACCAATTCAGCCCTCCAGCTCTTTAAAGACGTGAAAAATAAGGCACAGAGAAGTTATGTATTTTGCTAAGGTCACACAGTTTGTAAGTGACAGACCTGGGACTCAAACCCAGGTAGATTAATCCCAAATCCAGGCGTTAAACCCCTAAGCTTGGCTGCCTCAGACCACGAGCTTTCTGGAACGTCAGTGTCTGAGCTCTGTAGCATCCTGCCACCCGGCCCAGCGCCTGGCACCTGGTAGGCGCTTCACTGCTGTCTGTGGAATGAATGACTGATTGATGGGTAGAGCCTGCTCAGCTGCCTGGCGTTTCCCAGGGACCATTCCAGCCGTTCCTGTCCCTGCATCTCGCCAGCCTGGTCCTCTGCCCTCTAACCAAGGCTTAATTAGGAAACGAGGCGTAGACCTCATGGGGCTCCTTGGCACATGCAGACCCATAATACACTTGCAAGCCTTTCGTGATGACACGGCGCTCTGCCCGTGGTGGCGATGACAACTGTCACCGTCCCGGCGTCCCGCTGAACCCCACGTTGATCCGGGCGGCGTTCTTCTCTCTGTTGGACCCCACAAGCGTCCTTTCCCTGGAATCCGCAGCGCAGGTCAGTTACCGCGATCCGTGCCCGGGGCTGTGGCCTCCAGGCCATCCCGCTCCCGGCAGCCGGCTCCTGGGGCTCCGCAGCCCAAACCTCTCCCTCCTGGTGGCGGCTCCTTCCCGGTATTTACTTCTCCTTAATCTGCATATCACCATCAGCACAAAGCCCTCGGAATAACAGCTGACAAATGATGCCTATTAAAAACAACCGGCGAGCACTTCTCTTTCACCGCCTTCTAATTTGGACGAGCATCATAGCCACGCGCCGCCAGACAGGCGGCTTTATGCGAGGAGCATGATGGAACGCCGCGGCGCTGGAATGGCAGCGACCAAATGGTAATTTCTGCTTCAGAAATTGGTCATTTATTTTGCTGGTCTGTTCTTACGTTCAAATTAGATGAAGTTTAATATACTGTAAAATTGAATGTATTCTGTCCTTTTCAACAAATATGGCATGTGTGAAAATGATTTATGGCTCGTGGGAACCTCGAAAATGTTAAATAAGCTCTCTTTCTGTGTTTCCTAAGTAAGTTATGGCCCCAGTTTAAACGCAGGAAAAGAAAAACTTTATGAAGCCCCAGGCCCTGGTTCTGCTCTCGCCGCGGCGATAACGAGCCCGCTGGCCACACGTGTCACGTTGGACTGTAGAAAGCCACACTCATCCCCACCTCAACCCCCTTCTATTAGTCTTAACCCGGAGGAAAGCAAGTCCCGCCCCCTCCCGTCAGTGTTAGAATTTGTGACTTAATTTCTAAGGGAGCTGCAATGGAGACCGGGTGCCCGGCGCGGCCGTTCCTCCCAGTGGGTGTCTGGCATCCTGCTGCCAGTGGACCAGGAACAGCCGCTTGAAATGGGTGCGTGGGGGCAGGAGACAGAGCAGGAGGGAGGGCGGGTACAGCTCTCCAGGGACAGGGGTGAAGGCTTGACTATGCCACCCACCCTCTACAGCACTTCTCCAGGCCGAATGGAAAACTGGAGAAGCCCAGGTAAATGCCAGAGGGCATGGCTAGATGTCCCAGACAGTGGCCAGGCCACAGCCCCTCCGTGGCTGCAGACAAGTCTCTTGAACACTCTGAGCCTTAGCTTTCTCCTCTGTAAGATGGAGCGGTCACATGACAATAACTGCCTCTTTCATCACGTGTACCGTGTGCCAGGCCCTGTTCTGCGTACTTGACATATATTAATTGATGACACTCTTATGACAAGGCTACGATGTTGGTATGTTTTCATCCCCATTTTACAGATGAGGGAACTGAGACACAGAAACGTGAGGCAACTTGCTTCAGGTCACACAGATGGAGGCAGGGTTTAAGCCCAAGTGGCCTGGCTCTACACTCCATTCTTTAAACCTAAGGCTGAGCAACCCACACCAGAAGGAGACTAATAAGGAGACAGTGGCTGTGGCCAGGCTGGGCATTTCTTCACTGGAAAGTCTTCAGTACCCAATTCCCCCTGATGTGACAGCCACAGGGCACCACGGCGGGTGGACATACAGATTGACGAGGAGTTATGGTCTTTAATGCGCTTCACATGTACCTGAAAGCATCTGTAAGCGTGAGTCTTCTTGCACCCACTGATTCTTGCACCAGCTGATTCCTGGTGACAAGAGAACCTTCTGTCACTCCGATTGGGGGGCAGTCCAGCTCCTGCAGTGGGAGAAAGGGAGGGAATTAAAATGTGTCCCAGCCCTGCCAGACGTGCCCCAGTTTCTCTGTTTATGCTATTGTTTCGTTCTCACAACTAGGTAGACGCCAACATCCCTATTGACAGCAGAAATAACCAAGGGCTGGTCTGCGGGTCCTATGATCCTACAGCTTTCTCAGTCACCCTCCAACTTCTACCGTTGGGCCAGCTTCATCCCAAAGCAGAGCTCCCTGGCTGGTCAGCAGAAGCCAAAGGTAACAAGGCCCGGGGGAAGAAAAAGTCCTGGGAGGGGAGATTTGCCGACACAATGGAAGCCCAGGCAGGTGGGAGGCCGTGAGCAGATAAACAGCAACATGGCCGATAAGGGACCATCGGCATTGACGATGGAGAGTCCGGCTAGTCAGACCTGGATCGAAATGCTCACCTCTCTTAGCCTTAGCCAGGTGACCTCGGGCAAATTTCATCTACTTTTGGAGCCTCAGTTTCCCCATTTCTAACACTCTAACGTGGGTGTTGAAGTCCTAGCATTGTGGTTAGAATGTAATTAGATGCTGTGTGGATGGATGGTCTTAGCCCAGTGCCCTGCAGAGAGAAAAGGTTCCTCATTAACGATGACTGTAATTATGTTAGGAATTCTTGCTCCGGCTCACCACAAAGAAGGAAAACATAACTAGGCCGTCCTTGGTGCAATTGGGAAATACCTCGCACAATCTGTCGCTGGCTCTCTGAGTACCCTTTCCCTGTAGGAAGGGACAGTGAGCGGATACCCAGCAAACCCAGCTGACCAGCAAAGGGGAGCACACACAGTGACCCACTGCTGCTCTGCCCCCAAATATCCTAATCCTCTCGGTCTGGGCTGGGATCGCGGGCAACTTGGGAAACCTTGCCCCGAATGGTGGGCCTCACCTTCAACATGCGTTGGAGTCATCTGGAGAAGTTTACACTGCAGAGTCTGACCCTCATCCCATGAAATTGAAATTCGGGGTCTGGGACCCTAGGTCCTGTATCTTCGTTTGGTTTTCTCCTGATTTATTTATGGATTTATGTATGTATGTATGTATTTACTAGAGGCCCGGTGCATGACATTCATGCACTGGGGAGGGGGGTCTCTCAGCCTGGCCTGAACCCTCTCGCAGTCCAGGACCCCGCGGGGAGCCGGCCTAAGCCAGCAGGTGGACATCCCCCAAGGGGTCCTTAACACTGCTGCAGAGGCAAGAGGGGCTCCCGCCACTGCCACTGGGCTCAACAGCCATGAGCCTGGCTTGAGCGTTTGCCTCCTGGTGGTCAGTGCACATCATAGCGATGGACTGGTCATTCCTCCATTTGGTCGATTTGCATTTTAGCCTTTTATTATATAGGATTATTACAACCTCATTATCACCAAACTATCTTATAATCTCTTACTGTCAGAGCCAGTAAGAACCCTGCTCAGCACTGCTGCTCTGAGTCGCTCTGAGTCCATATATTCTTCTAAATTCTTCCTGACTACGCCAGAGTAGGTTCCTTCTTGAACCCTACTCGCTACACTATCTGTTGGGTCTGAGCCCCTTTGCCTTGGAACTGAACCTTCTTGGATGCTGGGTCTTAGACAGTGAAACCATGAGAGGTTGTGCATGTATAAGAAGGAGTCTTTATTGCAGAAACCAGTGGCCATATAGCCGTCAGGCAAAACAGTCCTTCACAGCAAGTCTATACAGGCAGGCAGCCGGACACCAGCTGATAAATGCATATCTTTCTCACACAGTGGTAGCAGTCTCTGTACCCACAGCTATTATCTGAGCAGCTGCATGCTGCCCCCTACACTTACCAGCTCACATCTTAGCTGCACCTGAGCTCTCCGCCTCAACAGCTTCTCCTGTCTCCCGTGCCTGACACACTGGCTGGTTAATGTGGTAGCTTTATCTGAGCTCTCTCTGAGCTCTTAGCCTTACATCATAGCAGTCCCAGCTCTCGGCTCCATCTGAGCTCTCCACCCTTTGCACTCCTCTCTCTAGCTCACTCCTCTGCCCAGCATGCTGGCTGGTCTCTGTAGCCTATGTCTCTGTGCAGCACATGCCAGCACACTTCTTCCTACTCCAGCAGACTAGCCAGTCATTAACTTGTATATTATTCCAGAGACAAAGGCTTCCTGCCAATAGTTACATCAACCATATTTTGGCTACAGAAGGGCACGTGTGCGCAATATATGATGGCATTGTTGTGCCTGTGTTCTCGCACCTGCTTATGGTATCTTAGCTTAGGCACAGAGTAGCTTGGACATGACAGCATACTAACAACAAGGCCTTCACACTCTGAGTAGCCTTGACTGTCTGGAGACTCTGATGTGGTTCTCACACTTACCCGGCTAGTCATCTCTGTATCTGTAGAGTTCAGCACATGCTCAACAAACACTGGGGGTCCATCCACCATCCATCCATCCATCCACCCATCCATCCATCCATCCATCCATTCATCCATCCACCATCCATCCATCCATCCATCCACCCATCCATCCACCCACCCACCCATCCATTCATTCATCCATCCATCCACCATCCATCCATCCATCCACCCACCATCCATCCATCCATCCATCCGTCCACCATCCATCCATCCACCCATCCATCCATCCATCCATCCACCCATCCATCCACCCATCCATCCATCCACCCATCCATCCGTCCATCCATCCACCATCCATCCATCCACCCACCATCCATCCATCCACCCATCCATCCATCCATCCATCCACCCATCCATCCACCCATCCATCCATCCATCCATCCACCATCCATCCATCCACCCACCATCCATCCATCCATCCATCCACCCACCCATTCACTTATTTATTCAACAAATGTGGTTGGAATGATAACAATGTTCTGAATATTATTGTTGGTATTGAATTACAGAACAAAAGGATTTCCAGAAATCAAAGTTCTTCCCTCATAATTGTAAAATCTTTTTGATTTTTATTTGGGATAGAAGTTAACCTTATTTGGCACATAACAGGACTTTCGGGTGGAAAGTGCAGTCATACTCTGGGGAACTTAGGGAAGGAAGCTACGTAACCTCTCAGGACCTGGGCTTTCCCATGGAGCTCTGTTCTGAGGGTGAGCATTGGCCCTTGTAGGGCAGACGGTACATGGCAGGGATTTGAGGATGGGAGATATTGTTGATCTTCCTAATACATAGAAACGACTGGGCAATGGACAGTGCCCCTGGCAGCGATGTTCTCTGCTGTCATTTCCCAGGTGAATGGCCAGGTAATAACTCTTGACAATTATTACAGAATCCAGGAAGCTCATCTCAGACACCCTGTGAGTTCCTTTCTCTGATTTCAGGGAATTATTTTTTCTTCTTATATATTCCACTTCTCCCTTATATTTGGATTAATGGTTTCCATTTTGACTCTTCCATGTTTATCTCTATTATTTCCTCTCCTTTTTTCCTTATTGCTCTTCTCGGCTTCTTTTCTTACTTTCCCCTCTTTGTCTCCTAGCTTTCTTATTCTTTATTACATCCTATTAGACATAATTTTTCTCTGATTTTATGTCTTCTTTTTGGTTTTTCTGCCTCACTCAGTTCTTAAATGCTTGCTCATGAAAAGAGTTTCTTCTTATTATTTTTGGCTTCATATTTCTCTTCAAACCAACATCAAAAAAAGGCAAGTTATCCTTTATCCTTTTACAAATAAATCAAGCCATTGTTTTCCTTTGTGCGTGTGAGCCTCAGTGGGTGTAGCCACTCCCGGGCTCGGGCGCCCGTAGCAGCGGTGTCTTCTCTACAGAGCGAGAGAACAAGGACATTGTCAACAGGACCTGGTGCCAGCACTTCTCTTCCACTAAACCAGCTTTAAGCGTTTGAGGATGTCCTTCAGCTTCTCTGGGCTTCACTTGCACGTTTGTAAAGTAAGTGGGTTGTACCAAACCTCTCCAAGGCACTTCTTAGCACTAAAATTCCATGAGTCTAATCTCTGATTCATTTCCTATAGAAATGCTATCAAGTGCCAAATTTCATTAGCCTGACAAGCCTCACTAGGCATAAGCAGAAGTGTGCAGTTGCAGATAGGAGACAATTGACATTACAGCTTTCAGTGTTCCCTGGGCTGATGCACAGTGTTAGATTCAGATTTTAAAAAAATATATATGTATATTTCTATAAAGTCCCAGCGGGCATGAGCAGGAGGAGTGGTCTCAGGAGCCTCTTTTCCTGCAGGCAGAACACTTCTTTTTCTACCCCTTGAAAACATTTTAAACGATTTTTAAGATAACTTTTCCAGCTTTATTGAAGCCTAACTGACAACATTCTCATGTATTTCAAGTGTGCAGCGTTGTGAGTTGATACTCATCTACACGTAACAGTGTGTCACTTGATCCTTCAGCAGCTGCCGTATGGTCTGCTTTGTAGAGCTAAGCAAACTCTGCTTCCTTGATACTTCCTGATATTTCCTGTCTCTGAGTGCTCAGTCCTGCCAAGGAAAGGCCTGTGCACACTGAGATGCTTTATTATTCATGTGACACTAAGAAGCAGATGGGTATAATAGCCTGGCACCTGATGTCACTCGCAGGCATCTCGTCATCAGGGTCTCCTTTTCGTATCCACTTGAAGTGTGACTCTGAGGACGTCCTCAATACGGTATCACACTGGTTCTGCAGTCTCCATACTTCTACAATGTTCTGGACATGTGCCCAATTATGACATGTGCCCTTTGCTTATGGAGACAGGTCCTACTCAGATTGCCCATCGAACTTCTGTTACCCTCACCGACATTCCTCTTCTGTTTCCAGTGTCAGGTAACTCCACCTCGATCTACTCAGTTGCTTAACTTAGAAATATCCTGAGATGAACTCTCCGTTTCTCCCTTCCCATAAAGGTAGTCAAAGCCTACTGATAATCTCGAAATTATTTCTTGACTCGGAATTCTCCTCTGTCTTCGTTTCCATCATTTCAGTTCATCATCTAATGTCCCACCTACCTTGCCACCACCATTAATCTCAATGCTTTTAATCTTGAGACCCTCCTACCCTTTCTTTTCTGGGGAGAGAATTGTATTTCCAACTTGAAAACCTTCAGTGGTTCCCCATGGCCTTCATGATGAAGTCAGAACTCCTTGGTATGCACACAAAGCCCTCATCATCTACTTCTTCTCTGCTACTTTAGCTTTCAGACACAGTCGGGAAAGGGACATTCTCACTGATAGATAGCTAAGCTGAAAGGATAGGGAGAATCTATTTAATGGAAAAGCAAAAACACATGAGGCCAGAGCTATGACCAGAGAGAGAAATGAATACTAGCATATCAAAAATGGCATCACGGTGACGTGCAGACTAAAGATGCAGAGTCAGCCATGCCTGCGGCTTCTGCACCTTCTCAGTTATATAGCCAATTGCTTTTTGGAGGTGTGCGCTCAAGTTAGTGTCCATTGGGGTTTTCTTCATTTGTAACCCTCCCCCCAAAACAAAACTAATTTGAACTTGAGTTGTCTCATCAGTAAGGGCAATAAAAAAAATTTAGGATCCCCGAATCAGGATTTACTGGGATTCTTCTCATTACCCCAAACTTCTGTTTTATTGAGACACAGATGTTGCAGGGTTGGACATCTATTATATATCACAATCTTTAGACACATTCTATCTAAATATTGTCACAACCCATGTGATATACAATTAATCCTATTTTGTATCTTTACAAACGAGGACCTAAGAAGTATGGTTAAAATCTATTCCCGGTGGATGAGGTAACTGAGATTCAGACCCAAGTCATGGCTGCCTTCAAAATAAATATTTATTATGTCATACCACACTATTCAAACTGTACACTGGAGCTATGTTCCCCAAATGAAAGAATAAAGTCATATTGATTGAGTACCTACTATGTGTCAGACACTGGTATTTTAATAGACATCAACTAAAATCCTATGAACTAGGTGTTATCAACCCAAATTTACAAGTAATTGAAGTGAGCAAGGACTAGAAAGTTCCAAGGTGAACATTTAGCTAGTATTGGGATCCAAATTCATTAATATCTGAAGTTAAAGCTCATGCTTTATTTTTCTAATTATTCTTATTAATTCAAAACCAAAATACCTGAATAATCATAGAAATAAGGGTACCATGTATTTTATGCAATTGGATTAAAATGTAAGGGTATTTAACATAATAGGGAACAAGATAATTATTGCTTCATCTTTAAAAGCACACTCCTGTCTTTGAAACTCAAGGTTCCCATTTCTAAACTGTGGGCATGGGGCTTAATGACCTCAAAGCTTCCTTCCCACTGTAAAATTTTACATTTCTATTCTATGTCAATTGGGACATCAAATAAAGTAGATCACTTTTATGATTAGATTTGGCAGCAAATGAGAGAATCTAAAAATATCAGCTTCAAAAACAGGAGTTTATCTCTCTCTTCTCATATTGAGGGGAAGGCCAGCCAAGGCTGGTCCCACAACATCTTCAGGGACCAAAGCTCCCAGCATCATAAAAGCTGAATCTGCATCATAGTCCAAGACGATGGCTAGATCTCCACCCAACAGGCTCATGCTTCTGCTGAAGGATAAGTGAACTGAGATAGAAATAGCAAAGGGTAAATTCTGATCTTCCAAGAAAGCTACCACATGGCACTTCCACTCCACATTTTGGTGATTAGAACTTAGTCACATGACCACACCTCACTGCAAAGGAAGCTGGGAAATACAGTCTTCCTCCCACATGTCACGTTCCTGTTACCAGTGAGAGGGGAGAATAGATAGTGGGGCCATTAATGGTTTTTACCACACACACTTGTTGGTAAAGAATGAATCATTGAAAATAACCAACTTATTTGCCTAAAACTAAATGCTATATAAATGTTAGATCACAAACCAAGTTAAAAAGTGCGATATGAAAACTAAATCTTAGTTTTATAAACAAGTCTCATTGGAAACAGACAATCAAACAATTGTCAATCACTGCCTCTTAGGGTTTGGCTGGTGACTCAGGCTGTGAAAGAATTCACATCTAAAAGAAGAGATGCAGAGCGGAAATTTATTTTTACTTTCCAAGAGAAGAAAGGACTGGTGCATTGCTAATCAATACAGGGCAAGAAACAAAGGGTGGCTTCCACTTTTAAACAGTAATGGCTTTTGTTGCTAGGTGACAGGAAGGGAGGGGTTTGTGTTGGGTTGAAGTTGAGCAAATACCAGGGAGTGTCTTAAAAAGTTACAGTTTGTTTGCTTTCCAGGAGACAGTCCTGCAAATGTCCTAGGGCAGTGGTCGGCAAACTCATTAGCCAACAGAGCCAAATATCAACAGTAAAACGATTGAAATTTCTTTTGAGAGCCAAATTTTTTAAACTTAAACTATATAGGTAGGTACATTGTTATGAACTTAATTAGGGTACTCCTAAGCTGGCCTTTGCTAAAAACGTCCTCATTTTATAATAATAAAGCCACCAACACAAAATAATTATAATTCTTAAATTGATGACAAAAATACCTGTAGGATTTGCAGCTGGTTGGAAAAATACAGGTAACTTTATGCTTCGAGTAGGTACTTTTGTCACCCGCGAGTGATTTGCGGACGCGACTAGCACTAACCACTGCACAATGAGACTGCTGACTGACTGGCTCACTCATGAATCGCGCGTGCCTCCCCCACGCTGTGTATCCCGCATCCTGCCTGCACTGTGCCTCCCATTGCCCGACCGACCGACACCCCCCACTTCTTCTAACACCACTTCTTCAAAATAGACTCGCCCAGGCAGAAAACCGACTTCTGCGCATGGGCCATGAAGTTTCAATTGCACTGTGTGTGCACACCCACACGTGGTATTTTGTGGAAGAGCCACACTCAAGGGGCCAAAGAGCTGCATGTGGCTTGAGAGCCGCGGTTTGCCGACCACTGTCCTAGGGAGTTGTCTTATCAGTATTTCCCCAAGCCTGTAAAATATGCTTAGAGCAAAAGTTATGAAGAGTTCAAAAGAGGCTTGTTTGAAGGGGAGGGTGGAAGGGAACTTTCTACTAACCAGAGACTCCTTAGTGTGAATTATTCCTGAGTTCTGAAAACAGCAGGGAGAAGATGGATGCAAGAATGTAACCTAGAGAGTAGCTTATCTTGTCTTGCAGTTTGAACAGAGAACTGTTTGAATCAGCGGAGCTAACACTCTTGGGGTTTAATTACCAGATGCTTCTCCTAAATTGTGGAAGGCCACAGCAAAGAAAAGGAAAGGGCTTTTTCCCTGTCCTTACACTGACCATTTTTTATTCTTTCCAAAGTAAGACAAATGGATTGATTCTGAGCAAATTATTTCATTCCACCTCATATTCATTGTTCTTAAAAAGAAGATGAAAATATCTATTGTCCAAGGTTTTTGTGAGAATGAGGATGAGATTAGTGATTCCCTACACAGGTAGATTAGTTATTATACATTTGGTTGTTAGGATAAAAAATTTATCATTTTACTCTATATAGCGATGAAGAGATGATACAAGCTAGGGACCTTTTGGTTTCCAGCAGTGGTAACTGTGTCAGCCAGGGCTCTCCAAAGGCATAGAACCAATATGGTGTGTGTGTGTGTGTGTGTGTGTGTGTGTGTGTGTGTATTATATTTGCTGGCTCACATGGGTGTGAGGTTGAAAGTCCCATTATTTGCCATTTTTAAGGTGGAGCATCACCCTGGAATGGGAAGGAAGGGGGGTGGGGTTTGGAGACTGATGATGTCACTGCCCTCTGATTCTGAAAATCTGAGAACCAGGAGCCCCTCTGTCCCAGAGCAGAGCAGAGGGATGTCTCTCCCTTCCTCCCCCTTTTATTCGGTTTGGACTGTCAGTCAATTGGATATTGCCCACAGGCCTTTGGGAGGCCCATCTGCTTTGCTCAGTTCACCCATTTGAATGCTAATCTCTTCCAGAAACACCCTCACTGACACATCCAGAAATTATGTTTCACCAGCCATCTGGGCATCCCTTAACCCACTCAAGTTGGCACATAAGATTAACCATCAGGGCAACCCAATTTAAACAGTATTAAGCTTTCTAAAAGGGAAGCTAATTGATTTGCTATCATAATGATTTCAGGAATGTCTGGGTTCAGTTGTTCAAATGATATTATCAGGGTTTTCTCTTTCTTCTCATCTTTGATCCACTCCCCTCTCTGTTGGTATAATTTTTATCCAGCTTCTCCTCTTCTGGTGGCAAAGATGGGCCCAAGGGCAACATCTTGCCATTCTGTCAGCTCTAGCAGAAAGGAAGTGACTCCTTCCCTGTCCGTCTTGGAAACGTCTTTGGTGTTGATCTCATTGGTTCTGTTTGGTGCACACACTGATGTCTGAACTAACCAAGGGCCTCCCATTAGATAGAATAAGCTTATTGGGTGACTTGTCAACCACTTACGGTTTGAGATTGCATTCACATTTCAACACCAGGTGTGGTGACCAGAAGAGATGCGAGGCAGATACTGACAGGCTGAACATGGAAATTAGGCTCCATGTCCTTTTCCCTTTTATAAAAAGAGGAGTCTTAGGCTCCAGAGAAATTACATGGATAGTCTAGTCCTGCCTCTCATTTTATATATGAGCAGAACTAAAAGGTTAATTGACTTGCCCCATGATGTGGAGCTGGTTAGTGACAGATCCAGGGTGAAACATATTTCCTTTAACTCCAGTTCAGTGATTTTCCCACTATTCAACTCTAACTCTTTTTATTTATTTACTATTTTTTAAAGTATATTTTATTGACTTTTTTACAGAGAGGAAGGGAGAGGGATAGAGAGTTAGAAACCTCGATGAGAGAGAAACATCCGTCAGCTGTCTCCTGCACACCCCGCACTGGAGATGTGCCCGCAACCAAGGTACATGCCCTTGACTGGAATCGAACCTGGGACCCTTCAGTTCTCAGGCCGATGCTCCATCCACTGAGCCAAAACCAGCTAGGGCCCTAATTTTTTTTTTTTAAAGATAACTAGTCAAGTCATAACCTGACTTGTGGTAAAGCTGACCAGTCGGTTTTTTTCCCTTCTTCCAGCCATTGATACTTTCCCAAGAAATTTTTATTGTTTTTGGTTTGGCTCATCACTTAGGCTGCAAAAAAATCATGGAACAGGAATCTGGTCCCATGAAAATCTGTGATGCTTTATTGGAACTCTCGCCAACCATATTCATGGAATTCTCACTTTTGTTTCCTAGATCTGTGACTTAAAAATTCCTCTGGAAAAATTCATTATTTGTTCAAGTGACCATAAATTAAAAGAATGTGTTTACCTCTTAAGAAATGCAAATTTATTGAAGAAACAATGAAGCCATATAACCTTCATAACCCCACTTCCCAGAAATATATTGGTGTATGATATTATACAATGGATCATATTTATACACAAGTTGCTCTGCAACTTGCTTTTCTCACTTAACAATATGTTGCAGACATTTTGCAAGTCAATAATTATAAATCTATATCACCAATTCAAGTGGTTGTAGAATACTTTGTTATTTGAATAAACCCTTACTTATGCAAACTATTGCCATGTGTTAAGGAATTTCCTCGCAACCTTTTGGTTCACAGAATGATGCTCCAACCGAGTCACTCAACCAAAGCAGGAATTTTCTCTTTCTTCACTTTTAGGAACAATATGATGATGAGTGTCTTATGTTTTTTGGATAATATTTCAATTGGGATCCTTTAATTTTAAGTAACAGAAGTCAATCATGATTGGCTTCCAGGGAGAAAGAATGTGTGGGAATTACTGATAATTCACAATTTTGAATCACAGACTGAATAACCAGAGATCAGAAAGCAGAGGGACCTGGGTATCCAAGTGGCAGAAACGCATGGGAATTCCATTGAGGCCACGACCCAGGACAGGAATCCACGTCGAGCATTTTCTGATCCTGATCCACCTTCACTGAAGTCCAAGGAGGAGGCCCCTAGGGCTTACCTGTGTCCGTGTCCACCATCTGGCCAAGAGAATATGCGGCATATTTACTTATCCTCTTACCAAAATGACAAAGAAACAGTCATTTCCTGCAGGAAAACCCAAGGGCTTCGGTCAGAGAAAAAGGAAATGTGTGACTCTGGACAATTGAAAATGACACCAAAATACATGTGTCTGGCTATTCCTTAGATTAAATTTCTAGAAATAAAAGTGATCAGGTGGGAGGATATAAACTCATCTTTAAATCTTCTCAACACTGTAAAATTCTTTTGGCAGCTGGAAAGCTATTAAAGAAAAAGTTATTCTTCTTCTAACAGGGTCATTAATAGGTTGTTAGAAGAAATCCCAGGAGGTTTGTCTCAGCCTGTCCTTCATAGAGTATTTCAGGGTTACAACCAAAGACCAAAGACAGAGCGGGCTGAGTCTCACGCCCAGCCCACCGCTCTGTGCTCAGTGACACAGGGCTTGTTTACAGTAGAGCCCGGAAGAGGAGAGGATGAATGCGTTCATTCTATGATTAAAAAAAAAAAAAAAAAAAAAAAGAGGGAGAAATGGAATCTTGGAATGCAGGTTCTTATATTTAAGTACAATTACATGAAACTCAAAGAGAAAGGTTAACATCTGGTTTAGAACAAAGGCTGGGGGACCAAAAGGATCTAGTTTGAGTTCAGGCTGCCTCACTTCCTAGCTTCTTCACTGGAAACATCTCAGCATCAGTTTCCTCGTTGGTAAATTATGTCTAATACTCGTATCGGCCTTGCTGAGTGTTGTGTTGAGTGTTGTGAAGATTAAATGAAATAAATGTCTACACCCCTTAGGGGAGGAGCTGGATTGTAGTAAGTGCCCAATGAAAATGAGCTCTCAAATACTGGATTTGGAAAATTGTTCCAGAGGCCTTACAACTGTGAAGGAGTTGCTGGGTGTCCACATGACGCTGAGGAATAACTAAACCTCACCTGTTCTTCCTTTCCTGGGGGAAGCTGTGAGGACACTTTATTTTGGGTTAGTCAGAAACTTTTTCTCTTCGTTTTTATTTAAGTAGAGTTGGTTGAAACAATACATACACCTCTATGCTCCCCTATGTTTATTACAGTAGCATTAGTTACAGTAGCCATGATATGGAAGGAGCCTGTGTGTCCATCAGCAGATGAGTGGATAAAGAAGAAGTGGTGCCTATATACCATGGAATACTATGCAGCAATAAAAAATCTTGTCATTTGATCCAGAGGGTGTTACGCTAAGAGGAGTAAGTCAGGCAGAAAAAGACAAATACCGTGTGGTTTCACTTATACGTGAGGGACATTTTCAAGCTAATCTTTTTCCTAGGCAGGGGCTATACAGTAGCCATCCTGATGACGGTTTGGAAATATCTTCAGATATTTTGTGTTCTTTATTTCTTGTTTTACTTTATAGATTTCCCCCAGAGGTATGCATGCCCAAACACTATTTTTGCTTTTTTAGAAAATCTACAGAGAATCATATAGAATGTGTTTTTATAAGTTGCTCTTTGTGGTTAAAATGATCATTTGGAGTCCACACATGCTGCGTTGTCTTTTGTTCATTCCCCTTGCTGCATAGCATTCCCTATACAAATGCACCGCAATTTATATGCACATTCCTTTGAAGATGGGCACTTGGAATGCTATTTTTGTTATAAATGCTGCTGCTGCGAAAAGTAAGTGGACATGTCTCAGGGCGCACATGCAAGCGTTTCTCCAGAATGTACGCCTGCGAGCGGAATTGCTGGGCAGTGGCCATCTGCGTGTTTAACTCTGTCGCCTGAGAGCAGACCAGGTCCTAAGCAGTGGGTGTGACAGCCTGTGTGCCACTGGCTGTGAGTGACAGTTCCTCTTGCGCCACATCCTCACTATGCCTCATGTTGGCATTTTTTTCAATGTTGCCAGTCTGATGAGGTAGAATGATATCTCAATGAATTTTTGTGATTAATAATGATGTTAAAACATTTTCATATATTTATGGTCTGTCCATACTTCCTTTTCTTTCCTTTGAAAGTTCATTTTTATGGTGTTCATGGGTTTTCTTTTTCTTCTTGATCTGTAGAAGCTCATTAAATAGGATGGCTATGGGTTCTTCCTTGCTGATTCCGTGGTAATTTTGTTCTCAGTATTTGGTTTATTTATTCACTGTCTTTATGGTGTAGAACTGGTGTTTGCAGAGATGGAGAAGAAGCTGGGCATCCACAAGCTTCTATGACATTGTCCCCCATGAGCTCCCTGTGTGGTCTGCTTCCCCACCTGGGCTCTCTCACCATTCTTGTCTAAGAGTCTCTCTCTCTCTCTCTCTCTCTCTCATTACAATCCTAAGTCTAAGACAACTGACCTGGAACCTTTGACCTTGTAGTCAGGTTCTTCTTTCTGCTTCAGCTTTTGGCGTGGACCCCTTCTGATTGCATTGAAAGACCAGAGCTGGGCTCTTTGCTTGCCTGGTTCCTGGGATCACAGGCCCAAGGCCTTGCTTACTGAAATAGACATGAAGATTTCCATGGTCCAAACACACAATTTGGAGTCTTTAAGGTGACCATGAAAAACCCACAGCTTGGACCCATGGCCATCTAGACTTTCTGGACTTGTTTGAAAGATAAGTGACTGACTCCTCATCCCCCGTTTTGTCTAAGCCTCATCCAACTGCTTCCAAAACATGGTTGGGTCTTCACAGAATATGGCTAGAAGTTCAGGTTGTTTCTTAACCTTATGATGAGTATATATATACTAGAGGCCCAGTGCATGACATTCGGGACCCCTCAGGGGTCCTTAGCACTGCAGTGCAGGCCTGAGAGGCTCTTGCTCCTGCCACCGCGGCTGCGCTTGCCAGCTGTGAGTCTGAGCAGCACTCCCCCTGTGGGAGTGCACTGACCACCAGAGGGCAACTCCTTCATTGAGCGTCTGCCCCTGGTGGTCAGTGTGTGTCATAGTTACCAGTTGTTCCTGCCGTTCAGTTGATTTACATCTTAGGGTTTCATTGTATAATATATATACACATTTGTGTAATCTCTGATCATTTCCCAGAATCCATTGCAATGCGGTAGGAATTACAGGTGATGGCGTTACTGATTAGCATCTTGCTGTTTCAGGATAGAGGACTGGCCTGCAAACAACACTTTAGTGTCCAGAAGTTGCTTCAGATATTAAGAAAGGCTTCCTGGATGAGGTGGCATGTGTAATGGGTTTGATAAATTGTATTGGCACAAGTGCTAAATGATGCCTATGCCCTGGCTGGTTTTTCTCAGTGGTTAGAGTACTGGTCCCAGGACTGAATAGTCATGGGTTTGATTCCCAGTCAAGGGCATGTACCTCGGTTGTAGGTTCTATTATCTATCTATCTATCTATCTATCTATCTATCTATCTATCTATCTCCTTCCACTCTGTCTAGAAATCCATGTAAAAAAATCTCAGCTGAGGATTAAAAAAAAATGTCTATGAAAGCCACCTGTGAACTCTTAATATGACACCTCATTTAATCCCCAGGAAAGTTTAGTTTTCAGATGAGGTGGCTTGGATCCAGATGTCAAATGACTTGCTTAAGGTCACCCAACCAGTATAGGGAGGAACATAGCCCAGAGCCCACATCCCTCCAGCATCAAAGCCCAGGCCTGCACCCTTGGGAATCTCGCCTCTGGCCCCGCCCAGAGTCTCTGGGAACACCACTCAGCCGTGCTTTGTGGACCATCTCTCATGATCCTCTTGGCTGAAAGGGGCCTAATTTGCTACTCTCTACCTGAATTCAAACCTCACAGCGAGGCAACACGATAAAAGCATCCTCCCAATGTGTTCTGCTCGAGGCAAATGGATTGCTCAGATGGGGAGCAGGGCACGCACTCGCTGTAGCATCAATTCAATCACGCCTCCACCTTCAGCGTGCGGATGTGCCATTACACCCCGCCACTAAACTCTTACTTTTATTTCTCTTGTTAAATGTGAGCTTTGTCGTGCACCATTAATCTCTGCAAATATTCTGCTGTTTACAGCTTTGATCACCTTTGGGGGATCTGCAGGAGGAACTGGAGTCCCAGCAACAGGCTCATCTTCGGTGTCAGTCAGGTGGGAGGAAACGGGCCTCTGACACTATGAACCCACCCACCCCAGATGTAGAAACTGTTTTTGTTCTCCAGTTACAGTTGGCCCCTCTCTGAAGTTTGAAAGGTTATATGTCCTAACTAGTGTGGGCAGTGTAACAGGAAGGACGCAGCTCTGGAAAGGATGCCGGCTGTAAGTCCAGCTCCTCACCCCTCGATTCCATCACTGCAGTGGCTGGTGACCATCTCCTTCAGGAGAACAAAGATGAAGGGGTTCTCGTCTGCTAAAATCCTGCTCTTTTGGGAAAACACATGCGCACACCTCAGACTCCTCAGTGTGTGCTACTTTGTGCAATAGCTGTGCTTTTTCAGAAACAAAGCACATGGCAGGACAAGGTTACCTTGCTACCCTCTGGCTGTGTAACTGGGCAGAGTAGCCTGTCCCAGCCATAGTCCATCCTGAGATGGGTGTAGTAATGAGACTTACACTAGAGGGTGGCCATGAGGACTAATTAGTACATTGTAAGACCCTTGGAACACTAAGCACTCCTGTCTGTTAACTAAGCTCAGTGAAAGGACAGAATGACGAACAGATACCATCTCGTCAGAGAACAGCGGGGCTTGGGGTATGTAGATTATTCTCAGACAACTAGTATCTGGGAAAGAAGGCAGCCAGATGGGGAGTGGAGGGTGACCTCTGGGCCTGAGTGCATAGGGTCTCCTGCTGCAGCCTCCCTCCCCAGGCTCCACCGTGAGACCCCAGGGTCCATGGCAGAGCCCACCGTGAATGGATCTGGCTTATGATTTACTCTTATAGTAACATCTACACTAATAAAAGAGAAAGATGCAAATTGACTGTACCTCTGCGACACCCACCAGCCAATCAGGAGTGAGTATGTAAATTAACCCAAACAAAGATGATGGGTTAATTTGCATACACAGGCGCCAAGCGGCCGGGGTGAGGCGGGATACTTGCATCATCGTCATGGAGATGACGCAGGTGCACTGCCCCAGCTGCTCGGGCCTCTGGGCAACCTGGCAAGGTGGAAAGGCGGCTCCGGGCCTGAGCGAAGGCAGTGCCGGCAGCCAGGGGAAGGAAGGCCCATTCTTGCATGAATCTTCATGCATCGGGCCTCTAGTTTTTCATATAAAAAGCATTGTAAAGCTTCAACAATAAGAAATTATTGAAAATAATTAAATCCATTTAATCGAATTATTAAAATGATATAACTCTTCAATCATTGCCATGGAAAGATGTTAATAATATATTGTTAGAGTGTTTTAAAAAACAAGAACATGTTTAGGAAAAGGTACGGAGGGATACATGACAAGTCATGGTTTTATTTGGTGTGTAAGATTGTGGGTGATTGCCCGGCTGGTGTGGCTCAGTGATTGAGAGTCAACCTATGCACCAGGAGGTCAGGGTTCGATTCCCAGTCAGGGCACATGCCTGGGGTGCAGGCTTGATCCAGTAGGGTGTGTGCAGGAGGCAGCTGATCAATGATTCTCTCTCATTATTGATGTTTCTATCTCCCTCTTCCTCTTCCTTTCTCTCTGAAGTCAATAAAGTATATTTTTTAAAAATAAAGATTATGGGTGTTTATTTTTCTTCATTTTTTTCCTCTTTAAAATATACACATATTCCTTGTTTTCCCTACCACTCCCAATATTCATGTAAAAGCTGTTCCACTGAAGCTGATGCCAACAGCTATGTCACCCTCTCCACCCCACCCCCTTTGCCGCCTGACCATTATGTGTTCCCTGGGATGAGTCTGCCCCTCGGGCATGATCTCCAGCTCCACCGGGTACTCCATCCTTCTGCTTCTCCATGTGCCAAGGAGCCAGGTCCCAGCCCCATGGTGGCCTCACAAGGTCTTGTTCCCCAGAGTCATCCGTGCGGACACCTTCTGACCCCTGCACCTCCGCCGGCTGCTCCCGACCCGGCACTGTCTCTACTAGAACTGACAGCAGGGATTTCAGCTCCCCAGCCAACCACCGCCTGCGGGCCCTCGGATGGCCCTCGGTACCTGCCTGGCTGCCTCACAGACACCTCAGCTCCAAATGACTAAACTGAGAGCAATCGGAAGCACCCGCAGATTTAAACTTGAACTGCATTCCTGCACACAGGACACCGGGCCTCTGGGTTTAGTACCTCATGAGGCTGTGAGCACTCATGCCAGGGAAGGGGCCCAGGCAGGTGTCCACAGCTCTTCCTTACTCAGGGCACCTCAGTAGCCTGTGAGAGGCTGGCATTTCTGAGTGGGTGGCTGGGTTTGGGGTCATTGAACATGGCCCATGCTCATGTCCATTCTAGGGTTCCAGGCGTAACTGTCAGGGACTCGAGAATGGCAGCGGGGAGACCAGGAGGGGATGAGGGCAGGTGCTGAGCGCAGTGCCCTCCTCCAGAAGGGGGTCCCTGAGGCTCACAGGGACATGGCTCAGCTGGTGCGGAGCGGAGAGCCCATCTGCCCCTGGGCCTGCAGCAGCTTGGATGCTTCCCTTCCCAAGCTGGTGCTTGTGGGTCTTGATCTGAGGGGGCCCAGCTCAGCTCTCCAGCTGGCCTGGAACTACAGACACCAGTTCCCAGTCCACCCAGTGTCTTCTCATGCCCCAGTCCCCACTGGCCAGCACCCCTGTGTGGCCCCCAGACTGCTTGTGGTTGCCCACGTGGCTGTGATCAAACCCAGGGCCTAGAGATGTCAGTGGGAGGAACTCCAGAGCTAGAGCCTCTGTTTGAAGGGACCTGAACTTCCTATTTGGCTTTCACATTGTACAGACGCGTACCTGTCTCCCTGGAAGAGTGTGCCGCCTGGAGCACATCAGGAGGCCTGAGGACTCGGACCCCTGTGTGTGTGCTGTCACGCCGCCTTCTAGCACTCACAAGAGGAGGGCTGCCCTCACCCTCAGTCCCCTCCTGCAAATCCTTCCCACTCCTGAGAGCACGGGCTCATCCATTAGCAATGCCAGCTCAGAGAGCCAGCAGAACGCAAAACCCGAGGATGCACTACATGCAGAGATGATTTCATTTTATCTTCCAGAATCTAGATTTAAAAAACCCAACGATCTATTTTTACACCAGTAGGAAAATCACCCATGGCGTCACTTCACAGAGCTTGGCATGGCCGTGTGTTTGGAAGAGCACTGGTTTTCTCCTTCAAGTTCTAGGAACTTCACATCTTACTTGGGAAGTTAACATATCTAACAACTCAGTGCACACAGGAGGGAGAATAGAGCCTTTATGTGGCCACATAGAAGATGAACTGATGTTGGGATACCTTTGCCTGTCTCTACAGAATTTAATACATAAGAAATATATTGGTTATGGAAAATAAAAATATACAGAATCTTAAAATGACCTATAATCTTACCCCACAGATAGAAACTTTGTTAAAATTTAGTATCATTTCTTCTAGGGTCTAGCCTTCCTCTCTCTATATATAGATAAATACTGTAGATATAAGTATTTCTAACTCTATCTCTGTCTCTATTTCTATTTGTACAGATAAAGATTCAGCTGGAGAGTTTGAGTACTGGCAAGTGGAAACACACTCTTTTTGTGTTTTTATTTTTACAAAATTAAGATTATAGACTATACAGTAGATCCTGGCTTACATTCAAATTATTTTGCTTAATGACTAATTATTGTGGTGCATCCCACACACATGATCTCGTGCCATTAAATATTCTTGGCATCATGATTAATAGTATCAGAGTATTTCACTGTATGGCCATGCCATAATTTTTTCCCACAAATCTCCTATTGTGAGTATTTTAAAAAAAACATACCACTTTATTGTTATTGTAAATACTGTTGTGATAATGATGTCACATGTGCATTTCTGAGTATTTCCTGTGGATAAATTCCTGGAAGCAGAATTACTAGGGGAGAAGATGTAAATGCTTTTTAAAGCCTTTTAAGCTATCTTGCCAAATTACACTCAACAAAGGCTAAAACAATTTACTGTCCTGCCACCAGTGACTGTTATCACTGAGCTCCTGACAACAGGAGGCATCCCATATATAATTATATTCTTTGTCAGTTTAGTAGATGAATAATGGCACTTCATTGTTACGTTAATTTGCATGAGTTTGATTACAAATTAGGCTTATTCTTTTAGCCTCCACTAATCTCAAGTATTTCTTCATTTGTAAACTGTCCATTTATGTTGATGGCTACTTTTCCATTGGATGTTACTCTTTTTCCTTTATTGATGCACTAACATTATTTAAATATTAAATATTAAATGCATTAGCTTTGGGAAGTAAGCAGTGATAAGACTGTGCATAGAAAACATTCTGGTAGAATAAACCCCAGACCATTCATAGTCCTTATTCTGCTTCCAGGGGTTCGGGCAGGTGGTGAGCGGGAAGAGCAGTCATTCTGGGTTGCCTCACTGACCCTTCCTCCATCCTCCCCTTCCTGCTCTGTGCCTCAGGAGGCTCGCCTCTGTGGGCTGCGTTCTGAGGGCTCCCTTGCCCTGTGTGTTCCAGTTGGTTTGACTAGTGGCCTACAGTGATGGTAGATCAGATGGCCAGAGGAGAGAGGGGTGGGGATTTATGTCTTTAACCCACTCCCTGCCTGTCCTGCTGCGGTTCTGGTAGAGCTTGCATTCCCTCTGTGGCCACAGCTTCCACCAGGTGGCCCTGCATCTATAGGTCCAGCCATTGATCTGAAAACATTAACTCCTCCCCAGGCCCCTTTCAACCTGGGGCAGCAAGAGCCTCCTGCTGCTGCCTGTGCGGAGAAGCTCCTATCCCTGCCCGTCCCTTCACTGCCCACACCGGTGCCTAATGCCCCTTCCCTTAACTCCCTTCATTTAAAGCCCCGAGTGGGTCATTTGCGTCCTGCCAGGACCCCGTCTCCTACAGTAGGCGATGAACTTTTCCCTCCAAATACTTCTGCAGGGTTGTTCATCTCATTGTCTCCAACAGCCAGGCATTCCTTTGTGACTAACAAAAGTCCTTCACTGTTTCCCTGGTCAGGTGGATTTGCTCCTCTGGGGTTGGGTAGGCATTGTCTGCTTTCTATTGAGGCATTGGCCTCTATTGTCTGTTGTCTATTACAGAATTGTAGGCACTGTATACCATTTCTATTATAAATGTCCCCAAATCTGTCACTTCCTTCTGAGTTTTAAAGAAATAAGTTTTGACATGGAAACATCATAATGCTATATTTAGTCAAATTGCCTGTATAATTTTCTGTAGTCTCTGTGCATCCTTCCCAATTATTAGGCTTTATTATCCTGAGAATTTGCAGGTATAGTATGTTCAATTGTTTTCTAACATTGTAATTTAGGTTTTATTTTAAGCCTGTCTGCTCTCCAGGTAATGACTACTTTTTGGCTATCTTGAATAATGTTGCTAAGAATATTTATATAAAAATTTTTGTGTGGATATGGAGTTTTTATTTTATATAATGTGAGATAAAGGTTCAGACTCATTCGTAGTCAGAAAATTAAAATCAATATTACAACAAAATATCACTTTACTCTCAAGAGTTTGGGGAAAATAATTAAAAACCATAACACTATTCCTGGTGGGCATGAGGGGAAAATTGTTGTCTCAAAAGTTACTGGAGGCTGTTCCCATGTCTTGGCCACTGTGAATAATGCTGCACTGAACATAGGGGTGCATATATCTTTGCGTATAAATGATTTCAGGTTTTTTTGATATATACCCAGGAGTAGGGTTGTTGGGTCATAGGTAGCTCTATTCTTAAGTTTTTGAGGAATCGCAAAACTGCTTTCCATAGGGGTTGTACCAGTCTGCATTCCCACCAGCAGTGAATGAGGGCTCCCTTTTTTCCACAACCTCTCCAACACTTGTTGTTTCTTGTCTTGTTGATAATGGCTACTCTAACAGTTGTAACAAACAGCAGTGTGGTGGTTGCCAGAGGCTGGGGGAGAAGGAGACTCTAATATGAGGTGACAGGAGAAGAATTGACTTTGGTTGTAACTTAGAAATCCACACATGAAACCTATATGTTCATGTTGACTGCTGTCACCCCAATAAAATTTAATTTTAAAAGAAGTTACTGGAGCAAGTATAAATTTTTATAGTCCTTTTGGAAAGTAAAGTGGGAGTACCTCTCAGAATTGAAAGTACATACACCTACTGCCCAACCCAGCAGTTCTGCTCTGGGAACCCACCCATAGCAGTAAAAACACCAGTACTTGGGGAAATGTGTGCTAGAATGTTTATAGCAGCATTGCCTGTAGTAGCGAAAATACATGCTGATGACAAAGGAAAGGTAGAATACGCCATATAATAGAATATTTTGCAGTCACTTAAAAGAATGAATTGTAGTTTAAACAAAAGGGTTTCTATGAGGTATTGTTGAGTAAGAAAATAAAGAAATGTGTTCCATATGATACTATTTTTATTATTATAACAATGACAAAAAAGGTGTGTGTGTGTGTGTGTGTGTGTGTGTGTGTGTGTGAATTTGTGAACGGGTACATGAGAAAGGCAGGGAAGACTTACAGCTGTTTTGTTAGCACAGGTTACATGGTTACGGGATTTGGGTAGGGCAAGAAAAACACCATAATAGAAAAAAAATTTCCCACTTATGATATGATCCCTTCAGAGTTTGTTACAGAAATCTGCATATATTTGCATAAGTAAATTAGAAAAAGAGAATATACGTATATCTATTGACTTGTAAAGATGTCCA